>NC_138765.1:48943174-50313125 GCF_965113315.1 Podarcis vaucheri | reverse complement strand
AGCCCAGCAAATATGTTGTGGTGGCCAAATTTGGCCTGGTGGACCTAATTAGGCCCAGAGACTGCAGAATTCCCGACACTACAGTAGTGGTTTTTTTACTAGTTTGAATCCATTGAATCTCTGCCATTTAAATGACATGGGGAACAGCATAACTCAGGCATAGGCAAACTCAGCCCTCCAGATGTTTTGGGACTACAACCCCCATCATCCTTAGCTAACAGGACCAGTGGTCAGGGATGATGGGAATTGTAGTCTAAAAACATCTGGAAGGCCGGGTTTGCCTATGCCTGGCATACCTATTTGGTATAGAAGTCACTGACATTGCTTCAGAAAGGCCTGAAATAATCAGATATTCTTCCCTGGCTGCCCTTCGCTTGATTTTCCCCTTCTTTTGTTGAAGGGTTATACAGAGATCCCAAGATTGCTGTATTATTATTTTTGTTAAGCCCAGCAAATGTACTGCAATTAAAGTTTCCAAGGTTCCTTGTGGAGACATTTCCTCCAAACCAGGCTGTTTACATTTTGGATATGCCTTCTATATGCAATAATAATAATAATAATAATAATAATAATAATAATAATAATAATAATAATAATAAATTATTATTTATACCCCGCCCATCTGGCTGGGTTTCCCCAGCCACTCTCTCTGGGTTTCCCCACCAACAGGGCTGCCTTCAGATGTCAGTAGAAACGCTCATATCATTTGGACCACTAGAAACAAAAGGGCTAGGTTGGGCTCAAGTGAGAGGAGTAAATGTCAGGAAGGATGTGGTGATGAGAGACCACCCACCAAAACATCACTACAGTGGTGCCTCGCAAGACGAAAAGAATTCGTTCCGCGAGTCTTTTCATCTTGCGATGTTTTTCGTCTTGCGAAGCACGGTCCGTCGCAACTGCGCCTCTTCAAGCGGCTTTAAAAAAAAAAGCGCAAGACGTTTTCGTCTTGCGAAGCAAGCCCATAGGGAAATTCGTCTAGCGAAGCAACACAAAAACGGAAAACCCTTTCGTCTAGCGAGTTTTTCGTCTTGCGAGGCATTCGTCTTGCGGGGCACCACTGTACACATGTGAGAAACTAAAGCACAAAAATGTGCTAACCAGCTTCCACAGCAGCAGCAGTGGCTGCTGATGTGAAACAGGTTGTTTTTACTTATCAGCAGTAAGGGAAAATCAGGATTAAATGTGTAAAAAGGAAAAGTACAGACTCGTATTTTATAATGATGTTGTGTGCATGCTGTGTAAATTTGGGTGCATGAGTAGCACCGATTCCACAATAAATTCCCATCTGGAAACATCCAAGCATTCTAGTTAACAGGACTCCTGCAATTTCAGATAGTTCTTAAGCTTGTTAAATCTGCCACAAAAACTCACCAATGCAGACAATGTTCACTTGCATATGTTAATTTCCTAAAATGTGTGCCAGATTAAAACAGCCCCGCATTAAATGGAATTTTAAAATGAACTATCTTGGAATCCAAGAAGCCCTTTTAGACTAGCCAGTCAGAAGACAACCTCAATGTAGACCTGAGTGTGTTGTGTAATTTCAAATTGGCTTTAAACTTTGGAATATAGCCAAAGCCTGTGTTTGCTTTCCTCCCTTAAAAAAACATAAAAATATGTGTTCCCAGGGCCACAAAAAAAATTTCCCAGCATCCTCTGCAGATACATATTGGGGTGCCAAATGATTTGGAGTTCTGCACCCTGGTGTTTCTGCCAGTACTGATGCAAAGGTAGGCCCACACAATTGCATTTATACATGTGTGTATACACACACACACACACACACACACACACACACACACACACACAAGCATTCTTTAGCTGTGATTCCTGCATTGCAGGGGTTGGAGTAGATGACCCTTGGAGTCCCTTCCAGCTCTACAATTCTATTATCCACTGAAGTACAACTCTTACTTTCTAACAGGAGTGTTTTTCTATATTTTCATGTTCTCTCTTGATGTATTCTGAAGTAGTCAGTATTCAAGTCCTTGTGCTTTTCAGGTTACAATTGATCAGATGTGCCTAATCAGGGAACATGACCACTATTCTCTTTTTGTATAATAAGAGAACAACCACTGTATAGAGAATTTTAAAGGGTCCTATTTCAAAGAAGGAAGATGGATGCAATCTCCATGCTGAAGATATAGATATATTTATCTTCAGTTTTTATCACTCCCATTCCCATAAATAACAACAACACAGGAGGGACTCTCTGCTCTGCTAGGACCCTCCCTATTCTTTAGTTTAATTACTGTAATGCTTAACTCGACCTTATGTCTTGTGTTGTGTGCCAAGCTGTGGGTTGCTTAGCTAGCACTGTAACTATCTTTCCAGGAGTAGACACAGGGAAGCGTAGGATGGCTTCAGCTACTGTGTAGTGGTGGTATCATGTGATCTACTTGTGTCTTTCACTCCCCACTTTCCTTGGCTTATTGTCTGCATGTTCCCCCCCCCCCAACACTGGTTAGGCCACTGTCCATGAAAAGCTGATGCTAATTGCAAGTCTTCGTACTTCCCTGTTTAGGGAAGTTTTTAATGTTTGATATTTTATCGCTTTTTTATTCTGTTGGTTACAATTGTTCAAAATTATTATTATTATTATTATTACTACTACTACTACTACCACCACTAATGCACATATACAGGCCTCCTCATTTATCACTTGCTACGTAGCTTCCATTACTTGCCCTGATGTTACAGAAATAATTAACTTCCTTTATTGTGAACACTTCAAAATCTGTCCCACACTCCAGGGTTGCTTCTCTTGAAGGGGGTGTGGCTGGCAGACTTGTGAATATAAGAGGGAGGCAAATGTTCTAGGATAACTTGAGACTCATGTACTACCACCAGGGGAGACCTCCTGCTAGGTGCATTCCCAAAACCAAGTGTAGGATCAACAGTTATTGTCATTAACTGGATCCATCATTGTGTGTGGAGTCTTGGAGACGCTGCTTTCCTCACATGAACATATCCTGCTTGTATTCTACTCTGTATCCTAAAGGTGTGTAAGGAAGAAGGTTTTCTGATTTTTTGAGCATACACCATGTTCTAAACCAGAGCCTTCTTAGCTAAAGGGTTCATGCAGCAAGGAAGCTAAAGCAGAATTTGGGAGTAGATTGTATATTCATGTCCAATAGGAGTTGCTTCCTTTGGCCTGATTCTAGATGATTAAATAAGAACATTAAATGCTTAAATAAAAGGATGGGCTGGAGAATTAACCAAGTTTCTAAAATGCCTTCATACTTCTCAGATTTCAGTTTATACCATCTGGGTTTCAATAGCATATTCTGCAACCCTACTGTGGCGTATATAATCTGCAGTTTTAAAGTGTGAGGATTGGATTACATTTAGGGTATGTTGTATTACCTCTTTTGTAGCTCCATAATCCAATCTGTAAGAGAGAGGTTGCTTCCAGGGTTGCTGAAAGGTTGAGAACGCTGGTCAAATTTACAGAAAGCTGATTTGATGTTTGGAAATAGTAATGGCAAGATAATAAAAAAGTGGTGGTGTCTGCACTGTTCTGGGCAAAACTAAAAATGTATATGGATTTCTATGTCATATACTATGGTCACTTTTAGAGACCTGTCTTCTTTATGTCTATTTCCATCTTCTACAGGAAAGTCCCTCTAATATTAATGAAGCATAAATTCAGTTGCAACTAATTTTATTTATTGATTTTAGTGGGACTCGAGTGGGACTAACATTCTCTAAATTTGGGCTCATGTATTTAGTCCTGGGGATTAGTTATGTGTTTCCATATAGATGTACATGGAGTCCATTTTGACACAAGTGCTTTTTAATCAATTGTTTTCTTTTGTAATGGTTTATGGTTGAAACAAACTTTTATTTATTTAGTGTAGAGACCCAGCACCCTTTGTTCAGTAACTATCTGCCAGTCCCACCCCTTGACCAAACACATGAGCTTTACATTGTGCTTCCTAAACTGTTCCCAGCACTACCAACAAATTGGCAAAGAACCTGGAAAGCTTCCACAGTCCAGCCCCCTCATTTCGAAACCACTCCATCTGCTGTGAATATGGGTTGTATGAATCTCTATGTAGCTTGATGAGACTGATTGTTAAAGTATGTGCACAGCACATAACTCAACCCTTCCATTGTTAACTGTGCTGCTACTGCAGTCATTTTCAGGAGCTTCGCAATGCTATAATAAATGTGTCTAGAGCAGGGGTCAGCAACCTTTTTCAGCCATGGGCTGGTTCACCATCCCTCAGAGCATGTGGTGGGCCGGACTATTTTTTTGGGGGGGAGGGATGAACGAATTCCTATGCCCCGCAAATAACCCAGAGATGCATTTTAAATAAAAGCACATGTCCGTGGGCTGGATTGAGAAGGCGATTGGGCCGCATCCAGCCCCCGGGCCTTAGGTTGCCTACCCCTGGTCTAGAAAGTTGGGACCTGTCATGCTAAGGCAGCATTAGAATACCCTTCTATATTTTACTAATGTCTAAAAACACGATTTACTGGTATAGCTGGAACAAAATTATATTGAAGCTGTTAATCAGAACTGGATGAAGAGGTGGTGAGGTTCAATATTATTGGTTAAGAAAAAGATGCCATCATGCCTAATAAAGCTCATGTGAGGCATGCCTCCTACTAGTACACCAGCCCTTATCATCCTTTCTGTTTTTTTCTGTTTCTTCTGAAATAATAATAATAATAATAATAATAATAATAATAATAATAATTTATTATTTGTACCCCGCCCATCTGGCTGGATTTCCCCAGCCACTCTGGGCGGCTTCCACAGAAACCAAAAAACACTAAAATATCATACATTAAAAGCTTCCCTGAATAGGGCCGCCTTAAGATGTCTTCTGAATGTCAGGTAGTTGTCCATCACCTTGACATCCAATGGGAGGGCATTCCACAGGGCGGGCGCCGCCACAGAAAGAAAACTGGATTCTCCTCTGATTAGAATCCTGCGCTTGGTGCTTGCCACCATTTTTTTCTCCAAATATAAAGTATACAGTAAACTGTTCTTCTATTATACATGTTTTGAATACAATTCTGTTTTCCTTTTTTACATTGAGTCTAGAAATTCATTCTGACATCCTGCATTAAGTTTGGCCCTTACTGCTGGTGTACACAACAATCATGGTCTAGAAAGTTAGAGGAGTGTTGGGCCTCAGGTGCAAGGACCCTGCTCTAGCACAGAAAGAGAGGCAGTTTAGTGGCTTCCCACCATGCTCACACCCATTTGGCTTTCTAGGCCTCTTGGTAACCTGTGATGATGGAAAGAGGGGCAGTTTAGGGGTTACCAAGAATTATGATCTGTCTCTACTTTGTCCACTGTGTTGCAAGATTTCCATGCTTGGAAGGTGAATCATGCTCAAGACTGCAAATTGGCCTTTCTTAGAAGGTCAGCCAGACAGCACGGTGCCCAAAGCAGGGAGCAATTTTTTTTTGTTTTCTGATGAGTTTGCCATGACTGAGTCATGCCTGCTTATGAGCTGAAGGTGACTGTAAATCCAAGTGTTAAATACCTGAGCAACAGGTTTTTCTGTAGAGGAGACAAATCCTAAAGAAAGATATCAGAGAATATCCAGGATGCAAGAAACCTAGAAAGGTATCTGTCACAAGCAAGAAAGAGTGCATCCTCACTGCATGTATTTGTTGTGTAACATCGTACAAGTACTAACAACAATGCTAGGATTTATGTGCCCTCATCATATTTGTGTAATGTGATATGATGTGAAGTTTCAGTTAAGAGTTTTCTAGACCCAAACAGTATTTGCTGCTTGAATAGCTGGCCAGACAAAATATCCTCTGAGTCTGCAGTGTAAACAAGGAGAACAGAGTAAAGAGCCTGTATGGTGGTGGATTATTTTTCAATTTCATACTCCCATTTCTTATTTCTCCTGCTTGTCGCTCTGACTGTGGCACTTTCTCCTAGGTGCAGCCTCCTGTGCGTGAGAATGATGAAGACAGAAGCATCGCTAGGCTGGATGAAGGGCTAGATGAGTTTTTCACAAAGAAGGTGATTCATGAGCATTTACAGTAAGTGAAGAGTTTTCCTCAGCCCAGTCGTTACCAGTGAACAATAACTAGATGGTGGGGCATTTCTGCACCATGGGGTAGAAATCAGGGAGGCAGCCCATGACATAGGCAAATATTATGACAATGATAAAAGTTTAATGAGATTTGTTAACAATTTTCACAGCAGGCAGAACTATTGGGCAAATTTTGCATGAAGAATTGGATTGTTTCGCATGATGAATACATTCCGTGCTGAAATGGAGCACAAATGCTGTTTCCTAACATGGAGTGGCAATGCTATCTAATGCTATTTAAGGAGCCAATGCTTTCCCAAGCAGAGTAGCTTCCACTGGCACTATTGTATTGGCAGTTAGCTTCCTGTGGTTCTCTGTTTTGATATTGGGGAACATTCAAAACTGCTATCTTCAACCTGTGCAGACAAGGCATTTGTCATTTTCTGTCACAGAGTGGGTAATTATGCTGGCACCTGACTGGTTCTTCCTTCATTTAATACACTGAGTTCATTGTGGGCATATTTGTACCAAGGGTGCCCTATTCACAAAAATTCACTAGGATTCCAAGATGTCAATATGACTGCAACTCCTCAAGTAATTCTATGATTATTTCTTGTCTGGTTGCAGGCCTGCATCATTGGAATCCTGCCTGGCAGCAGCCACACCAACAACACCATCTGGTTCTCGGACCTTGAAAAAGAAAATTGGACACTTCTTTGCCTTCAAGAAGCCGAAGTCAAGCCGGGGTTCCAGGCCAGAGAAAGAGCCCGAGGGTAGTCCCTCAGCAACAAGGGGCAGGAAGCTGATGCTTAGTGACATTTTAAGGGCCCCCAGCAAAGCCAGCGAACCAACTAAAGCACTAAGCAAGTCTGAGGAAGGAGGGCTGGCTTTGGAGAGCAGAGGTTACCTGGAGCAAAGCCAAACTCCAGACAGTGCTCGAAGGGCCAGGCCAAAATACTCCAGGGAGGGGAAGTCCCAGTCCCTGATTCTTCTGTCAGGCGAAGATGAAGAGGGTCTTGGTGTGAGACATGAGAAGGTATGTCTTTTCTGTCTCGTGTGTGGCTCAGTATTTATTTAATTAAAATATCCTATTTCCACCATGGAACTCAAGGTGGCATACATGGAATTCCCAGTCTCTTATACACTGACCAGACCCAGACCTCCTTAGTTTCAGCAAGACTGTTCCATTACGTGTCTATGGGTCATTTCATGTAATGAATCTGGTCTTTTAAAGTCAATAATGTGAACACTCAGTTTAGCCCTAAGATGGAAGATGGTGAGTCTTATGATAGAGATGACTGGTCATGCCCCTTTGCTACGGAGAAGAAAAAACAGGTTTATCCCTAACAAAGCTAGGCATAAGCTGCAGTTTTCTGTGGTTGTGTTCACAGACCAACTGTCAAGATATCTTCAAAGAACACAGGTTTCCAGTTGTGTTAATGTGTCAAGAAAGGGAAGCATCCTGTAGTTGTTGACTACTTCGTAGTGAGGGCGATGTTATACAGGGGGATGTTGTCTATTTTATCTCCCCTGCCTGCTCAAACCCAGTGAGACAGATGACTGTCAAGAAGCAGCTGTACAAGTTCTTTGTCATCAAAGCAATGATTGCTGTAGGGTGGAAAGATGGATCTTACTGAAATTTCAGCTGTGGGAAAGGGACTGGATATTCTATTACTAACTATTGGACTGTTTGGGTGAGTGTGAAGAGCAGATGGTGGCTTGTGCAAGGCACCTGGTATAAAGCTTGCTTGCCTGGCTCTCCTGGCAGTATCCAGATAAATGACCTCAGAAAGGACCCCCACCCCTGGTTCACACAAAATGTAAGGTTTAGCAACACAGCCAAGCTAGGATGCTAGCTAGGTAAAGCTCCCAGTCTGTTTTGCTGAAGTAGTAAGTGGCACTGCAGCCCAGATTTGTCATGTGTTTTGTCCTATAGAAGAGGCCTTTTGAGAAGAGTGATGGGGAACTGCCCAGCTCCTTTGAACAACGTGTCCATGTCATGCTGCATCGGATTGGTGTCACTAAGGTGTTATCCACTGAAGGTAAAAAGAAACAGGTGAGGATAATGCTGCTTTTGGTGGTGGGTTTTTTAGCAGTAATAGTGACTTTTCAATTGCTTGGAACAGGCAGTCTCCTTTGGGAGAAGCTAAAAGTGTAATGAGAGCTAGGGAATGAAAAGTGTTCTGAGCAGATTATTTTCTTTGCCTGCTTCAATTAGTTTAATTTTAAATAAAACACTGTTTTATTTTGCCTTAAACGGAAACATAACTAAGGCTGCAATTCTGTACACACATACCTGGGGGTAAGCCCTACTGAACGCAGTGGAATGTACTTGTAAACCTGCATAAGATGCATAGTGTGAGTCTCTATGGAAAGAAATGCACATCCCAAATGATCTGCTGTTTGTTGCTTAATGGGCTTGCTCATGCACATCAGAGTCTCTTCAGTAGTGGAAGTTACTGGATAGATGTTCCTCTCTTTCGGCAAAAATCCAGATTGTGTTGCCTTTTAATCCATTTCATCTCCAAGATACGGTTCAGTCCCTGGTATCTGATGGACACTTAAGTGATTGTAGTGGGATATTCCATTGCCCATGAGAACAATAGTATTACAAAATTGTGTGTAAACTGACCATTACTGGCACCCTCCCTCTCATATCCACTGGGGCCTATCCCAACAGCATCCTAATTCTTACTTCAGTCAAACTGAGATCCTCTCCATTTCGTGCCAAGTTGTAGGATTTCCTTTTCCTTGCCTTTCTCATGTAGAGACAGTGTTTTCCAGAAAGGATTATCCCCTGAGAGTTTTTCTTTGCATTCTTTTGCAGAGCAAAGATGGGGAGATTAAGAAAGCTGGTTCTGATGGTAAGTAGCAGCTGACTCTACTTCTCCCCTGCTCCTACTATTCACTATGTTACATTGCTTGAGCAGTCCATACCTTGTCCTTCAATGCATCCGTTTAGAAAGAGAAGCACAGGGAAAACTGCAAACGCTTGCCTTCTGACTGTGCACTGAGCATTGATGACATCTACTGGACTTGAAAGGGAAATAATACGTGAGATATTCCTGAGAAAACACAGAACTCATGCCCATGGTGTCTTTCCACCCACTCATTGCTTGTTGTTTTCTTTGTTAAAGGAAAACCAACAATACCCCTGCTTGTTTGTTACAACTTCTTCATTGAAGTGCTCTCTGTAAACCTTAGAAAATCTGAGGAAGGCTAGCTACAGCCAACAATGCTGTTTTCACTGATTCAGGAAGATCATGTTGGGATCCAATATGTTGCCATTCCTTTTTTATATATGTTTTTAGTAAAAGATTTTCCATAAATAACAAGAATACATTCAGTGTCTCTATTTTCAAATAGTAGAGTCTTTCACACAGATCAATTGCAGTCAATTTGAGACATTTTTGTTATAAGCAATGTGGGGTTGAGGGGGAAAGAGAAGTGGGGAGATAGTAGAGAAGAAGGTGTTGGGAAGAGACAGTAAAGTTTCATTCTTTACGGAGTATATGAGTGGTGCTTTTATGTCTATGGTGTATGGATAGGTGTCTTACTTTTGCTGATGAAGTGAGAGCAAGAGATCATGCTACACATAATGACAAATGATTTATTTTAGCATCAACTCACTGTTTCAAATTCTATTTTATAATGTAATGGTTCCGATCTTCTCAAATATGAGCTATGGGGGTATCTTTCTGCAAGCAAGAGCAAGGTATTTTCATGTTAAGTGAGTAACTAGAGCAAACCTGCCACAATGATGTGGAGATTTGTGAGAGCATGACTCCCAAATTTCAAGCTGGGCCAGCCGGATATACTGCTGGCAGAGGTGCCAACAGCCTGACATTTGGGGTGGTGAACCTCTGGCCTGCAGGCCAAACTTGGTCCCATTTACCCCACAAGGCTATTTTCCCCAAATCACACCCACCTGCCCATCTGCTGATGGGCAGGAGAGGGTTTAATCCTGCATTGGCGGTGCACTGTTCCCAGCAGGAAACACGATCATGTAGCCAAGGCAGTAAGATTTAATTCCCACTCAACAGCTGATGAACGGAGGGTAAATCTGCTTAGTTCAATCATGCCATCATTCCTGTTTAAGCCCCCCAAATTGGAGTTTCAAAGTGTGGGGTATGTCTGAAAGGGAGTGCTTCTCTAAATATCCAAGAGAGCAGACAGTGACGGAGGACGTGAAAGAAGCATGCATTGTACAAGCTCATTTCTCCTCTCCCTCACCCTCCACTGCCTGCTCAGATTTTTAAAGGCTTGCTTCTTCTCTCCCACCCACCCCTTTAAACATCTGAGAGGGTGGTGGTGGGTAGGAGAAAGGAGCAGGTTTCTTTCTCCTCCCTGTGGCACCCACTTGCTCAAATGTTTAAAGGACTTTGCCAGTTGCCCCAAGCTCTAAATCTCCAAGATTGGGAATTAAAGATGGGCAAGGGATTTTGACATGTGACTAACCCCACTCGTATATCAAATTTGGCCTATGATAAGGAATCTGGCACATGGAGCCAAAAGGGTTGCAACTAATTCTCTTGAGATAATATGCAACATATAATGAGCTTGCAATGGTGTTCAATATCTAGTTCTCAGTGAAGTGGTTAACCTGTGCACAAGCTTTATCACTTCACACTGGTGGAATTTATGCCATTCATATGTTGCTTTTTCCATTATCAAAATTTAGTAATACATTCATGAGGTTCCCAGGCTATATCTTACCCTGGCACTGACCTGACCTGAACCTGCTTAGCTTCATTACGGTTGCCTTCAGACTATCTTCCATAGAAAAAAAATCCCATACATGTAGAAAACTAGATGTCAAGCAGAAGAGTTCTAGTTAGTTTTCTACATGCAGGGAAGGATTATATCATATAAGCCTCCAGCTGCATTCAGCAGGATCTAGGTTTTTACAAGTTTAGCTGCACTTTGGATAAATAACCCTTTGACCTTCAGCAGTAATCCATGCCCCCAAACACATTCTACACCTTGTTTTTGCCTGGTTCTTGAATGTGGTTGTTTGGTTTCTAGGGGATATTGTGGACAGTTCAGCGGAATCTCCTCCTTGCCCCTTGAAATCACGCACACACTCCATGTCCACAGGTAGGTGTGCTTTGAGATTGGTGAGTTTCTTTTCCATGGTGCTTTATAATACTGTAGTTTTCACTCTTTAGCTATAGCAGATCAGTCTCTTCAACTGTTCACACACTTGCCATGGCAATCTGCTTATAGAGCTCAGGGCCAAAGCTAGGCATGGGATAATGGGGGATTTCCTCCCAATGCAAACAACAGCTTCAGAATAACAGTGTTTGTCAGGACCACAGAGGGGCAAGTAAGGGTTAAACTCCCCCATCCCTGTTCCCAATAATAATAAACCCTTTCAGTGGCTGCTATCTGCATTAAAAACAACAACCATGCACAATAAGTACAAAGACACATTTAATGTCATGTCTAGTTTAGCCCTTGGTCTCAAAGAACACAGATCAGAGGTCATGGGACAAACTCTTGACCCAGCCCCACAGTGGGCTGGGGAATAACAGATCATTAGTTTATAGCCTCTCTGTATTAGGCTCAAGTTACTTTTGTCCTATGCGAACTAAGCAAAAGCACAGCTGCTTCATGCAATTCCTCAGAGATGAACTGAAACAGTTTCTACAGAATGCATTTATGTACTGATGGGGTAGGCCACATCACATTTTTTTTTGAAAAAAAATATAGTGTTCCGAATGAAACTGCTTTACGTTCCTCCAGGTTTTGCATGGAGATATGGCCCTTGGGGTATCTTTGGGGGTTTATGTCAGGAAGTCATTTGCCCACAGAGTTCCAGTGTGGTGTAGTGACATTTAATGTATTAGGATTGGGGAGAATGTTGTCCAAATTTCCACACGGTCATCAAGCTTACTCAATATACCTCACCATAACCAACCTCAAAGGCTTGTTGTGAGAATAAAATCAGAGGGTGAGCCATGTATGCTGCCCTGAGCAATGTGAAGGAAGAACAGGATGAAAATGTAAAAAAGTAATAATAATGGTAGAAAGAGGGAATAAATAAATGATTTGGAGATGCAGAATCATCCCAGAAGAACTGATCAAGCATGTAAGAGTGGGGTGTGTGAATGCCGGTCCACTTGATAGCATGTGGTGCTGTATTGCAGATCCCTCCGTGCGGCTAGGTCCTGCTGATGCTGCTGGCAGAACAGGTACAGAACCCAGTGGAGGATCCAGTGAGGGGAGACTATCCTGGAAAGCTCTTGGGAAGCAACTCAATGTAGAGCTCAAGGGCAAGTGTTCAGAACTCAGCTCTTCGCCAAGAAGAGCTTTTGCCGTACAAGAGCCAGCCAGCCCAAGAGAGCAGAAAGCAAAAGAGAGCTGGAGCAGCAGTTTGCCCAGGATTGGGAGAAGCACAGCAGGCCCTCTTCCTATGCGGAGGACTAGCAATGCTGGAGAAGGACGAGCATTTGCCGAGCTACAGAATTCATATGCTGACGTAAACGTGATTGCTGGAGGTACGTTAAGTAGATTCCGGTACTAGTGGGGCTCCAGTATTGAAATCCTGCTTCCCAAAATCTTGCTGCTTGCTTCTCTGCCAACATCCCAGAGGCCAGAGCACAGTGAAGCAAGTTTTCTCTATGTCTCAATTTGCTATAATGTTCATTTGGAACAAGGGAGAAGGAAAGTGTAATCTGGCTGTCTCAGCAAACTTGTATTTCTTGGAACATTGCATGGGATGTAGCTAATTAATCCAAAGTTTGTAGCTTGCCAGTAATAGGCTGGCCAAATCTGGAGAAGTTATGGCTTAACAGCAAAACCTACTTTCTGTGTGGCTGCTCCCAGAATACGCCTGAAATTTGTCAAGGCCTGCTTGAATAGCATTATAACCCCTACCCTCTATCTTTCAGACAATCAACTCAAACCCAAATCTCGTCTGAAGCCTGTGGCAAACCGGAGGGCCATGTCTGTTCATGAAGAACAGCTCAGGGACCAGGCCTGTGCAGCAGAGCTGCACCGTAAGTAAACATGCAAAGCACAGCATTCTTTCAGAGCACAAATCATGATCTAAAGAATGAATTTACTGTCTAGGTGGCTCTTGCAAGAAGCAAAAACTCTGCTTCCATGCACCCTGGGGTACTTTTCAGATAATCCCTTTCTCCCAGTCTCATTTCATTTTGGATTTGTTAACAAGAAACAACTGTCAACGTTTTAGACTTATATTGCTTTTTCTTCCACTAAGCACTGATTCAGTGAGATTGGCCTTCATCCCTGCCACCTATTTAGAAGTAAAAGTAAGTCAGGTGAATTAATATACAAGGTACCAGTGTTTGGTTTTGTGGTGGTTTGGGAACTGTGTAGGACAGTGTCTTCAACACTTCAAAGTGTGGGGAACTGGTTAGATAGTAGTCTCAAAATGCTGTCAGCAGAAGGCAAGGGTTAGTTTTTTCTAAAATAGGCACTGGGCCTCAGGTATGTACCGAATTACCAGGGACCTGGAGTGTTCCTTAAGTGAGACAGGCTGTTGCTGGTCAGCAGATGGGGAGAATGTAAGTTTTACACACACAGAGAGAGAGAAAAAGAGAGAGAGAGAGAAATCATATATGATGTTGCTTCATAAAATGTTTGTGAAGAGGGTATGGACCATGATAGGGGACTATGGTGTTAAATGTGCATGGCTGAAGGAGAAAGAGTAGAGCTATGGAGCTAAGAGTAATATTACCTTTTAAGATAATTCCCCTCGCCCAAAAAATCTGGACCACCAGCCTTGCTTAAATTTGCCATCCTTCTTATTGGTTGTCACCAGCTTGTGTCTCATTCTATATTACAAGTTCAATGAAATAGAAAGGGGTTAAAAATAAGGATAGGGGAGAAGAAAGTGTAAGGCATGTAGGCAACAGATAAACTGAGGGGTGTGTGAGTAATCTGCAACAGTCTGAATGTTGATTAAAAGTGTCAACAATAAGATAGTGCAGACATAAAGTCCCAAATGGACTTATATTAAAAAGGGAGAAAATAAATAAGGCAATCAGAAAGGTCAGTGAAACATTCATTAGTATAAAAGACCATTGGACAAGATAAGAGGTTATGCATGTCAGAAGTGTGATACAAAGAAACCACCAAGCCTCTGTCTGAGATCTGAATATAAGCAGGTTTTGGAAGAAATAATAGGCAAGTCACTGCTTACATGTCCATTGGAATTGCCACTAGCCACATATCCTGATAATGCGAAACTGGGGATTCATGGATTCTCTTGAATAAAAAGATTATGACAGAAGTGTGTTACTACAGCATAAACTGACAAGCAATAAGAATACCAATAAAAATCTACGGTGGTACCTCTGGTTATGAACGCTTCTGGTTACAAACACTTCGGGTTATGAACTCCACTAACCCAGAAGTAGCTGCTCCTGGTTGTGAACTTTGTCCCAGGATGCAAATGGAAATTGTGCACCGCAGGATAAGAACAGTTTCATCTCAATAACAGACCTCCGGAACGCCTTAAGTTCGTAACCAGAGGTACCACTGTACTTGGAGCCAAGGAATTGGACTCCGAAGGCCATTGTCCATTAGCTGTGCTCATCTGCCAGCTTGTAACTACTGCTATGTACATATGACTTTAGCCCATCTGCCATGAGGCTAGAAGTGGGATATCACTGCCAAGAGCTCTAGAACAGAACAGCATCTGCTGGAGCACTGTGTACAGTGATCCTTAAATATTACACACAGAATGTACTTAGTGACATTTTACAGAACTGCCAGCCTTGTTATCTATCTCAACTGCAGCAGGCCTCTTTCTCAATCTGGTTAACATGTTCACCTGACTTTTATTCCCTACAGATGCAAAGCTTCCTCTTTGTCTGCAGCGCTCCCCAATTGTGAAATGGAAGATTAAGCCCAAGTCCTTGTTGGAGCCCGGGACATCTACACCATCTGACTCACCAGGTAAGGACAGCCGCCCCCGTCGCCCCAAAAAAGTATACAGTGCCCCCCCCATAGACAGATTTAATACTTTTATATAAAAACTTCCCAAGTTGGTTCCAAACTTTATTACTCAACTTCTGTTGATTGCGGCACAAGTGGTATAATTACCTAGCACTTACCACAGAGGAGCCAACAATCCAACCCCACCCCATGAACACCTGTTTTTTGGACAGCAGTATCTAAGAGATGGTTGATGCTACATTAAGTATAAAATGTTCTGCATTCACATTTTCCAAATCTTGTTCTGCATTCACATTTTCCAAATCTGACTTCTTTTTCAGTGTTGTGTTCTAGTGGGTACTAATCACAATACTTTCCATAGCAGAGGCAGTTCCTGAGGAACATCAGAGAGCATTACTGCTTTCATGTTCCATTTGTGGGCCTTCCCATAAGTATCAGTTTGGCCACTGTGGGAAAAGAACACTAAACTAGATGAGCCTTTAATCTGATCCAGCTGGACTCTTAGGTTTATTGGTTGGTTGGCTGAATTAATTTATATCCCTTCCTTCCAAAGGAGCCCAGATTCTCAT
This sequence comes from Podarcis vaucheri, assembly GCF_965113315.1. Lineage (NCBI taxonomy): Eukaryota > Metazoa > Chordata > Lepidosauria > Squamata > Lacertidae > Podarcis > Podarcis vaucheri. The sequence goes on along the minus strand of NC_138765.1, from coordinate 50,297,617 downwards.
TGCAGGCAGTAAAGAAGGCCACTGGTATTATGCTGATAGGATGGTTGTGGATTTTCTTGCAGGCACTCCACGCCAAGGAAGGAACAAGGAACCCACAGAGGCAAAGCCAAAAGCAGAAATGGAAGAAGAGTTGCAACAAGCTCTGGAACAAACTCTAGAGAACGCACAAAATACAGCCCTAGACCAAAGAACTGCTGTGCCACTCTCCAAGTCACCAACACAAGAGCACTGAGTCAGTGGCTGGTGATTCTGCATGATGGCAGCTCACACAGAAGAGCACAGAAGACAGGCTTATAACTTGAAGCAGCAGAACAGCCATCTGAGGAGGTGCAAGTGATTCAGCACAGGGCCAAGCAAGCCCCATCATGGCTCCTTGGTTGGTAGAGCTGGTGTTTCCAGTGAGATAAAGTGACGTCAAAACTCTTGCACGTTTGGGTTGTCCCCTTTTCACCTTTCACCCTTGTATACTCTCATGTAAGTGCCCAGTGTTCTAATGGTTCACATAGGAAAAGCCAAATGCTGAGTATGCAGGAAACCGGCTATTTCCAGCAACAGTTATACAGCTGGCAGCTGGTGCAGATGCAAAAATGTGTAGTGCCAGAAACTGAGAACCACCAGCAGGAGGGTTGGGTGGGGGGCTATTTTATATACACTAAACTTGCCTGCCTTGCATTGTACTTTTCAGGAGTGTGAAATTTGGACAGCTTGGGGTTTGCAGAAAAGGTTAAAAGCGCCACAAAGCCAGGTTGGTCTGTCTCACATTGACAATCTTGCTCCGTCCTTTAGCCTGCATCATTTCTGTTCCTAGGATTCCACTTCTGCCATATCTTTCTATAGCCTTCGTATTGCCTAGGGAAAAAAACTCTATTCTAGGCAAATATCCATTGGCATCAGTTAGGTGTTTGGCATGAATGAGGCGTAAGGGGAGGGTGTGATTTGGCAGCTTTTCAGCAAGTTATAACTAATAAAGAAGTTTCAGCTCCTCTGTTCCACAATTAAATGAGGATGATAACTCAAATCAGCAGAATTTGTTCTTGTCTCATTTATTGTGGTATTAGGACTGTTGTCTTTATTTCCCTCCAGTTTACAGACTCCATCTGTGTCTTGCTGGTACAAGAAAGGTGGGAGAAAGAGAAGATGCTTAAGTACTATGGAAAGGATAAGTGAGGGGTGTCTTGCAAAAACTCAGTGCTTCTGTTTAGATCTACTGTAAGATGACTAATCACCGCCTCTTAGAAAAATAGGCAGGTTTCCCCCCCCCCCCATGCCATCTTAAAGGGAACAACTTACCATAACCAATATGCTTTAAAGCACAGATGGAGAAGTTGTAGGTATTAAAGCTCCAACCATCCTTGATTATTGGCCAGGCTGGCTGGAGCTGATGGAGGTTTGAGCTCAGCAACATGGGGGAGGCACTCCTCATTCCCTGCTTTAAGGACCCTGCAGCTGCTCATGGAGGTCACTACAAGTGTTAAATTTTCACACAGAAAGCACTTTTTTTGTACAAGAGCTGGTGAAGACAGTTTTTGCAGTGCTGAGAAACTCACTAAATGCAGCTGAGCTGTGCTGTGTGTAAACACTGAAAGATTCAGTCATTCTCCACAATCATTTATGAGTTTAACTACACCCAAGTGCTTTGGGTGTAGAAAATCTGTAATATTAAGATTCTCACCGAGCCTCAGTCATTCAGGGAACTCATGCCCCCCCATCCCCAAATGATATTGAAGGAGATACACACAGCTACAGCCATGGAATCCTGTTTCTGTAGTTTGAGAACAATCTGGTTTAAGAATTAAACTGCAAGACTCCTATAGACTTTGACACACACTAATACGCAGGGGGGAATCTAGCTCTATGTTATTGTTCTTCAGTATTTATCATCAATTACCAAGCAAATATTGCATGTATATTTAAGATATATTCTAGCACAAATAGCTGGTTTTCTTTACATTTAAGGTAAAGATTTGTTTTATTTAAACTTTCAAACAGTATTTGAGTTATTGTGCTCAGTTTTGGAAAAAAGGCACGCACATATTTTCTATGAGAGCTGTTTTTTTCTAAATTTGTTTTCATTTTATCAAGCATGTAAGCTATATAAAACATTTTGTAATTAAATGAAATGGGGAAATGTTCAAAATAATTACAGACCCATGCTATAATTCAATTCAAAACTGACGTTGACACAAGAAGGTATTATTCACAGTAAATATTCCTATCTCCTCTCCTCTTTACCTGGCTAAAAATACCCAATTTCCTCAACTGTTCCTCATAAGGCTTGGTTTCCTTTATCATATTGGTAGCCCTCTGCACACATTTCAGCTTGTTAATATCCCATTGACACTTAGGCAATCAATATTCTTTATTCTCATTTCATTTTTTTAAAGAAACTGAACAGGAAATATGAATACAAAACTTAAATGGAGTAGGTTCCATATAATGTTTCTTTACTTTTTATTGGTTATCTTTTTATTATAAATAAATAAATAATTAGAGTTAGCAAGCTCAGCTCCAATGTATAATGCTTATAAGGAAAAGTACCACCAAGGGCAGAAATGTGCCTACATCGTTAACCTACTGAGCTATTGGAGGAAATAAGGCTTCTTTCAGAAAAGTTTTATCCTCATTAAAACAATGAAAGAATACAAGCAGGCAAGAAGGAATTCAAAAAGCAGAGCATATTGCTTAAAACCTAAGACTACCAATATAAAATAATAAGAAATACACTGGAGCAGGAAACCTTCTAGGGAGGCAATTTGACCTATTGATGGCAAGGAAATCGAAGGTGTACTACAGGAGAAAAGGAGATTCCAGAGAAGCTGAATGAATGTTGTGCATCTGTCTTCATTGTGAAAGGTAATGGCCAGATCCATGTGTGTGAACCTTGTCAGGAAGGAGCTTGAGGCAAATAGTGGTGAGAAGAGATAAAATTCCAGCCCTTACTCAGAAATTAAAGATGAAAAAAATAACAGGTCCACATGTCATCCACTCAAGTTCTTAATTTGATTGTTTTATACCAAAATATTTAATTTGTCCCTAAGATCAGCCTCTGTATCTAAACACTGGAAAGTTAACTCCAATTTTAAAGAAAGGATCCAAGTAGAATCAAGGAAATTACAGCCTGGTCAGCTTACTGTCTGTTCCAGGAAAACTGGTGGAAAGCATTAAAATCCCAACCTCACTCTTATGGCGTCCAAACTGGAGTCGTAGTGGATAACTTCTTGAAGATGTTGACCCAGGGTGCGACAGCTGTGAAAAAGGCAAATTCCATTTTAAGGAGCCTTTGGGAAATGACTAAAACAGCACTGCCAATGTCATAATGCTCTTATTAAAAACTGTGGTGTGACCACAGTTTGAATAGTGTGTTCTGTCCTAGTCTCACTGTATTTCAAAAAGGATATTGTAGAATTGGAAAAGGTTCAGCAAAGGACAAGCAAAATAAGAATGGGGCTGGAACAACTCCCCCATGAGGAAAGGTTACAACATATGTGGCTTCTTAAAGGTAAAGGTAAAGGTACCCCTGCCCGAACGGGCCAGTCTTGACAGACTCTGGGGTTTGTGCGCCCATCTCACATCTATTGGCCGGGGGCCAGCGCTGTCCGAAGACACTTCCGGGTCACGTGGCCAGCGTGACAACGCTGCTCTGGCGAGCCAGAGCCGCACACGGAACGCCGTTTACCTTCCCGCTGGTAAGCGGTACCTATTTATCTACTTGCCCCCGGGGGTGCTTTCGAACTGCTAGGTTGGCAGGCGCTGGGACCGAGCAGCGGGAGCGCACCCCGCCGCGGGGATTCGAACCGCCGACCTTTCGATCGGCAAGCCCTAGGCGCTGAGGCTTTAACCCACAGCGCCACCCGCGTCCCTATATGTGGCTTCTTAGTTTAAAGCAAAGATGAATGGGGGACAATGATGACATAATAGAGGTGTCTAAATTAAGCATGGAGAAAGTTTTTCTAACTCTAAAACCCAGGGTCATTCAGTGAAACTGAATGTTGAAAGAATCAGGACAGATAAAAGGAAGTATTTCTAACACAGTGCATAGTGAAAATGATGAAATTTGCTACTGTAAGATGAAGTAATGGCCACCATCTTGAATGGCATTAAAGGGCTTTAGACTACTTCATAGAGAATAAGGCTATTGGTGGCTACTAGCAATGGTGATAGTATTGGAATTGGTATGCCTCTGAATAGTTGAGGAGCATAAGTGGGGAGAATGCTGTTGCACTAATGTCCAGCCTGCGTGCTTCCCATAGGCACCTGGTTAACCACAGTGAGAACAGGATGCTGGACTAAATGGGTCTTACGCTCTTAGAGAACTGAAATTCAGCTTACTTTCTGATCATTGGTTCTAGGAACAGCATGCGCTACAAGACTGTACTGTGGTATTGTTATTTGGCCATCCCCTGTGGAAGCAGCTAACATATCCCCTTGTGACAAAAGCAGAATAGCCTCTGCTTTACAACCGCTGGCACACATGTGAAGTCAGTTCCTTTCTTTTGAGCCATTACTACTACTACTACTACTACTACTACTACTAATAATAATAATAATAATAAATTTTATTTATATCCCGCCCTCCCCCACTGAAGCCGGGCTCAGGGCGGCTAACAACAATAAAATAGTACAACATTCTAAAAACATTATAAAATTAATTAAAATCAAATTGATGGCAACCATAGGCTAAAGTTCTGTAAAGACTGCCAAAGGAGGGAGTCAGGCTGCGCCCTGACCAAAGGCCTGGTGGAACAGCTTTGTCTTGCAGGCCCTGCGGAAAGATGCCAAGTCCTGCAGGGCCCTAGTCTCTTGTGACAGAGCATCCCACCAGATTGGAGCCGCAGCTGAAAAAACCCTGGCTCTAGTTGAGGCCAGCCTAACCTCTCTGTGGCCTGGGACCTTCAGGATGTTTTTATTTGAAGACCGTAAGTTCCTCTGTGGGACATACCAGGAGAGGCAGTCCCGTAGGTATGAGGGTCCTAGGCCGTATAGGGCTTTAAAGGTTAAAACCTTTAAAGGTTAAAATACTAAACACTTGTTTTCAAAAATTTATTTCAATATGTAAGGTATTAATCATTATAATATGGCAAAGGTGACTAGATAAATCCAACCTGAGAAGAACAAAGAACTTCAGCAAAGACTATCATTTCTGTGTGCTGTTGAAAACCCAGCATGCCCATGCCAGCAATGCTCTTGAGATCCTGCAAAACAAAAACAAAAACAGGAAACAATGTGAAAATAGGATCATAGAATGGTGGATAAGCAGATCATTCTTGCCTGCTGTGTCATATTCCTCAAAATAAAAATACCGGTATATCATTAGCAAGGTCTTATGGAAGGCAGCAGTCATTGAACAATTACTTTTACCTTCTCCCAGTTATTTCTCTCCTGTTCCTGCAGTAGGCACAGTTCCTTTGGACTCTATGCAGAGCAATCCCTCTGTCTCCCATATCACTTCAAGTATTACTAGCTTGGAAATACACTAACCTTGTAGAGTGCACTTGGGAGCAGAGTTCAGATGTTGGTGGCATGTACGTAAAATGAAAAGGGGCTCCTCTCACACACTCCTGCAGGAAGGAACAGAAGCAGATTTGTGAATTTGAAGTCAGGTTTGCTACCTTGCTCTGTCTTTTGAGATTTACAGGCTACTTCTTTCCCAAACCACTCTCTGCAGGGAGGATGGGAAGAAGGGAAGAGACAGGGATTTCAAGCCATGAGGCCACACAACTGGTGAGGAAAAGTCATTCACGTTGCACAAGTGAATATAAAACTCTACACTCTGCCTATTGGTAGAATCAAACATAAATACAATATTTGGAGTGGGGGCAAAGAAGAGACCAGGCTTTCTCAAACAGTTGTCAGGGAGCCCCTACTCACACTATGAGAATCCTGGTTATAAACCAGTGTTTCAAAGGGTGTTTACCATCATTGTTCACCCAGATCAGATTTACCAGCTGTTGAACTCCAAGCTGTTCTTCTGGCCTAGTGATGACTTTTGAGGCTCCTGGCTCCCTTCCCTTTCCCAGGACTCCCTCTGTGCATCTAAATTGGGCTGATACCTGATGCTGTTGAACTTGCATCTCCTTTATCCGGCTCTTTTTGGACATGTTCATAGCTACCAATTCCATATTACTGGATTCTGGAAAGGCCGTGGTAGTATGCTGCCCTAGGGCTTTCAGACTGGTACATGTGGGACCAGAGAAAGTCTCAGTAGGCTCCTCATCTAGAGTCATTTGTTTCCTTTTAGCTGCCACACATGTCCTGCTTATGTCCAGGAATTTCTCCCCAGATCTTCTCACCGTAGTCTGATCCCTCTGCAAATGGGCCATATGATCTTCCTCTTTATTTTCAGACAAGGACCCAAGAGAGATATTTCTCTGAATTGGGGAGTGGACAGAAGAGCGAAGGCACGTATTAGTGTGAGAATGTGAATTCCTCAGTGATGGGCCACAGGGAATGGTTTCATCAGTATTTGCAGTTTTGCTGACACTACGTGCAGTGATCAATGCAACAGAGCTGGATTTTTGACTGGCAGATTCCTTGGGAGATGTACTGCTGTGAAAAGGAAGTAGTGATGGGGACACAGTCTCTTTTGGCGCATCCTGGCCAGAGCTACAGTGGGACATATGAACACGAGGTTCCAGCAAATCTGGGGTGCAGCTGTTGGAGCGTGGAGTCTCTTCTTCCCCGGCAGTATTAGCCATGAGCACCTGCTGTGCGCAGGAGAGGCTGAGTGATATACCAGGTGTGCCTGCCAAAGCAAAAATGGAAACAACTACTTTTAAGTCATATAAGAAAACAAGCAGGCTACTGTGAATGGCTGTGAAAGTCAAGTCAACATAAAATATACACAGCTACTTGCAAATATAACCAAGAATTACACGGTATTCTGAAGGCTATTTGCATGTGGGTATTTCTGCCATTTCAAGGGGACAGGAACAGGGACGTGAACCTGATTTGTAAGAGATTTTGACTGGCTAGATGACAATGTAGGCTCCAAATAGGCCATGACAGGAGGACAACTATAATATAAATAATTTGAGCTTAGTGCCACAGTAGAGCATGTCATCTTAGTGGGTAAAATTTAATTTTTACAAATTTCTTCATTTGGGGGGGAATTTTAAAAATATGCTTTTGGATGTGAGAAATTCAAATCTGCTATTTTTGTGATTAGACATATAGCTTACCAAGTCTACATTTGATTAAGAAGCAAATAAACTCTTGGAAAACACAAAAAAAGATGTTTAACCTTCTGAAAGTGTCAGGTAATATAAAATATGTATTAAATATATTGTATAACTGCAAATACTTGGCAATCATTTCTAATGATTTCTATGCACTTTTCCACACATTTTAATTACCAAGCAAAACAAAATTATATTTATTTAACCAAAGTATTTTTTTGAATTCCCAAATCATGTTAACAACTTTTTAGCACCCCTCATTTTTGGAATTTGAAAGTTGAAAAATTCAACATGCCCTAGCCCACAGGTAGGTTTTACACATCTGGTCAGCAACCAATTTTCCATTTTTCCCTGTAAAACTTTACCCACTGACTTGTCTAATTCAAAGTATGAGCCAAATGGGGTGTGATGCAAGAGATCAGTGAGTGATATCTCTCTTTTGTGCGCGTGTTTCCTTTAAAGCAGCACAAAGAGTTCACATTTTGATTCAAGTAACAACAGGTGGCGGGGGGGGGGTTTGACTCTTTCCTGCCTATCCCATTATCTCAATCTAGCTTCCAACTCCCTAGTTGCTGTTTGTCTCACTGGAGAAAAAAAACACTCAAATGAGGCTTACAGCAGCTTCAAAGAAGAATGTGGTGGTTTCCTTTTCCAGCTCAATCAAAACTTAAGCCCGACACAGGCACTTTAATAACAAAATTTAGATTGGATCATAACCTCCTTCATTATTTTAGATTTGGGCCCAAGACACAGACAAATTTAACTCTCTCACCCTCAATATGAACAGAGTCAGAGGCTTTGGCAATGCCCACTTCCTTATAATGCAGCCCTGTTGCTCATATCCCTGCAAGAGCAATGGCATAAGCGAATGGCATGAACAGCAGAGGTGCATAGTAAAGGAAAGCTTCTGCAAATTGCTATTCACACTGTAGGAGAAGGGTAAAAGGCCCTTTGTGTCTCATCTTACAAAGCAGAAAGATGGTGAAGTGAACTATGGTGTTGGCAGGGCTTTTTTCAGAGGGAAATCACAGGAACTCAGTTCCAGCACCTCTCAGGTGGGTACCATTGCTACTCTAAGAGAACAAGGGATGTTAGAGTTGCCATATTTTGAAGAGGAAAAAATAGGACATATTTGCTGACTTCTAGGTCACTATTGTCTACACTTACTGGCAGCAGCTCTCTAGGATTTCTAGAAAAATAGCACTGGGAAGGAGAAAGTGTTGAAGCATGGAAGAGACCGGCCCACTGTTTCCAACCAGAATGTAAAAAACAAGCAAAACCAACCACCAGTTAACACCTATGATATTTAAAGACAGCAAGTGTGGCTGCAGCAAAATCAGATTATTCCGGCTGCCAGTTTCTAGTAGAAACTCAAGACGGACATACTTGCACTACTAAGGATGCCTGGTAATGTTTTTGCTTCGCTGTGAATTAAGTATGCATGTCATTTCCCAAGTATCTCTTCAAAAAAAATTGAGAATATAATTTTCAGACATCATAATCCACCCAAAGTTAAGAATATCTAGCTTCCATTGATTTCTAAAATAAATGACTTACATCACTTAACTTTAGCTGGATAGTGCCCAAACCTCATTATTTTGAAAGCAAGAAAGGAGCAAAATAAATAAAAGTTTAATTTTTGAAACCTTGAGAACACTGAATCACAGAAACGTTTAGCAGCCTAAACTTCAATTTTTTTAATCAATCAAGATATCAATTAAAAACATCAACACTTAACTTCTTGTGTCATTCGTATTTGATTTCATCAATAAAACAGTCTGACTTTCTTTCATGCTGAAAATTCCAATTATACTTCATCTTTACTATCAAGGCCAAAAGAAATATCCACTGATGCAAATACCTGGTACAAAGAGAAACAGAACAACTTTCTTCACAGGCAGTAGGACAACAAGATAAATACTCACCACTGGAGGTAGACAGAGTCATTCCTGGAATTTCATCCCAAGGGTTTTCTAAGGAACCATCTGGGCTTTCAGATTCAGCTGCCAAAAAAAAGAGTGCAATCAATTGTTTCCCTGCAAATAGGCCTCTTAAAGGTGCAGGCAACCCTGAGGTCAGGTTAAAGTAATGGGAAAGAGCTCTGGACATTCAAACATTCTAGAAATTCTATCTTCCAAGAAGGCAGCCGGTGTAACCAAAGTACGACAGAACTACCCTCTCCCCTCCCAAGTTGTGTTAAGGTGGAGCATGGTCTGCCCTCAAAGTAAGTTCAAGATCATTCAAAATATCATCTGCAGAGCAGGTTTTCAGAAATTAATTTAGTGGAAAAATAAGAGCAGAGGTTCTGAAGTTACATCTACTAATGCTTATGGAATAGCTTTGAACCACATGCACAGCATTGTAGCTTGGGGGGTGGCATTTGATATCTTATCTCCACATCCTTTCAAGACTCCCTGGCCGCATATGAGACTACTTTCAGCCATCCACAGTCACAAATGTTTTTCCCCTGTCAAATAACACCTATTAAAAAATTTCATACTATACTGGAGAACTGCACATCTGTAGTTATAAGGTTTCATCCCAAAATCTAATAGCAAAGCAAGCCACCAGATATATCTGAGCCTACAGTAAATGGGTATGAAGCATGAATATTGTCAGGTTTTGAAGAGATTACAGAGCACATGGCTCTCAACCACCATTATCCAGACCTCATTAGATAGATTAAGAAGCATAAGCAAGTGAACTTCACATTTGTCAGCTTTCCTTGTAACTGAGTCAAAGGTACTTGCTGCAGCCTTTCAAGGTCTCAGCAGATTTATTAGTTTGGTGAATAATAATAATAATAATAATAATAATAATAATAATAATAATAATAATACCACCCTTCATCCAAGGATCACAGGATGGTTTACAGTATAAAAACACAAAAAAACCATAGTAACAAACAATAACTCCCTACACCCATTGCCCTGCCAACCACTGGCATGTGGCACCCAGAAGACTGCCCACTGGGGAATGTGATACTCAGGCAGAAAGAGGGTTCCACTCTTGGCCTACAAATGAAATTGGCAACAAATGAAATTCAACTTCCTATGAGTATTATTGAGATGCTGCTCAGTAGGAGCTTTGGATACAGACAAGCAACCATTATCTGTAAAACTACTGATTTCATAATACAGTGGTACCGCAGGTTACATACGCTTCAGGTTACATATGCTTCAGGTTACAGACTCTGCTAACCCAGAAATAGTGCTTCAGGTTAAGAACTTTGCTTCAGGATGAGAACAGAAATCGTGCTCCGGCGGCGTGGCGGCAGCAAGAGGCCCCATTAGCTAAAGTGGTGCTTCAGGTTAAGAACAGTTTCAGGTTAAGTACGGACCTCCGGAATCAATTAAGGTACTACTGTAGTCTTCTGAAGTACCACTGTAGTCTTCTAGACTTTGAGAGCTCAGTTGTGGACCAAGGTGTCTTTTAGATAATGTGATATCCCCTTAAGTAGAAAGCTACACTTGTGTCAACAGAAAGGCCATACATCACTTTTGTGGCCTTGCAGGCAGAGAGACAACTACTGCTACTCACCACTGAAAAAAGATACAGTACTTTGCTCATCATCTTGAGTACTCTCAAGAATAGCTTGAGAGGGCTCTGTAAGATAAAGGACAATCTGATTTTTAGCACGGACTCCCCCCAAAGAGACATGTATTAGAACCAGCCATTAAAAAATTAACACCATCAGTTAAAAAGTGGAATGAAAATCACCATAAATATCACAACAACCAAACCAAGAGTCAGAAGCGGCAAGCAAAAGCACTTTTCCATCCCCATTGCACTTTACCCCTCCCCAAAGGGCTGGACGAAGAGGTGTCTTCACCTACCAAGGAAACAAGACTGTGAAAGACTAGGCAGCATTTCTCTTATCTCCGATCTTAACACTTTGACTAGTCTTTAAAATGAAGCAAGGAAGAAAAAGGCACCAGACACCAAAAGCTCTTACTTTCTCTTTAAAAGGCAGCAGGCAGAGGCTTATATGTGATCTTAGTACCATGAAACTTGAACTCTGAATCACCTGACATCATAAGAAGCCATGGGATTGGTAGCCTGTCCACCTGGCCTGTGGAGGGTGGGCCAGATTCAGTTCTTCTTATCTGACAAATGCACCACCTCAGCTCACAGCAGCCCTCACCCTTAATTGATAACGATAATTTTAATGGTAGCAAGATTATAAGATCTATGATATTCTGCGTGAAAAAACAGCAGTGGTGGACAATAAAAACAGCCAGACCTTGCGCTCTCCCTTCTACAGTAGCTTGGGTATTAAAATGTAGTTCCTGGTTGTGGTCACAGAATCCTCTGTCCACAAAACCTCAACCTTGGTCTCTCAAACATACTTAAGCTTTGTCAGTCCTTATAGATTGCCATTAAAATGATGGCATTTAGTTATGAAGTTCTAGGGACACTTGATATTCTGAAATAAACAGAACTGCTTCGTAATAAAGTAATCCACCAAATTACTTTAGAATGGGATGCACTCTGAATACTCAATTACAGTTCTCACAACCCCTAGCTATTGAACATGCTGCCTGGGGCTTACAGCATAAGGAAGGCCCCATCCTTAACTAAGGTAATCTTTCACCCAGCACTCTGGCACTCACTTGGTGGGTAGGACTTGTGAAGTAATGCTTCATTTTCTGCACTGATCATCAACAGGTTGGCTGGGATGGCAAAGACATTCTGGTGAACATGAAATCAGAATTGTTACTCCACTTCTGCTTCCCTGCATAGCACAACAGATCCACGCAGACCCAGACAGTGCTTAACAGGCCAATAAATCTTACCAATCACATAACTGTCCAATAAAATAGAAAATAAGGGACCCTGGTGAGCAAATCTCAGCCATTTACTGCCAGTATGGAAATTCTACCAGATCCACTGATTTGAGAAATAAAAAAACATGACATCTGCTTTACTTTCAGGGATGAAGGTTTTATCAGTTTTCATCTGTATTTTTTATTCTTTATTCTTCCATCATCTATCTACCCATTCAACCATCACACCCACACACCCCATCCCTGTGATTTTCAGTTGAGATGTCACAGGCAGAACAGAGAACAGACCTTATCTTGCTTGCGTTCCACCTGCCATTTGGTGTCAGGATATACAGCCAACTGCTCAGAATCCAACAGCTTGCTGGGGTTCAATAAACTGAGACAATCCTTGGCATTTTCTTTTAAAGTACTGAGTCGATCCTGCTTTATCTCCTGCAGTATTTCAGAAACAGATGACGGCTCTTTACAGGAAAAGGAAATGTGAACAGTAAAATAGAGTGTTAGCTTTGGAACAAGAGTCCCATAACATTTTGTATTAGAGCTAAATGAAAATGAAACAGATGCCTACAACACTAGACCAATTTTAAAAGTTAGTCAGAAATATGCTTGCATCAGTCTTTTTGTAATTTGATCCAAGGTAAACATATTCTGGCAATAACAAGGTGAAAATTTCTGATGTCAGCAAAACACATAAATCAGGATGTAATCTTGCTATCTAAAATCAGATTACAAAATGTTTGTCCTCTGCTGTAAGTGGCCCAGATGCACCGTTGTCCACTGACAAGGGATTTTGTTTAGTGGAATCCACCTCTTTTGTTGAATGTATACTAATCTGGCTAAAACAGTTTTACCCATTCTTAGAACTGTAATGTTTTTATTTGTTTTACAATTGTGTATTATATTGTTGTAACCTGCCCTGGGATCTGGTAAAGGGCAAGAAAGAAATCTTAGGAATAAATAAATCGAAGTGACACAGAGCTATGCAATGCAAACACCCATCAATTCTCTGTTAAGGCAATAAGGGACAGAAAATCCACTTACAGTAAGCCTGAAACTTACACTCACTTTACTTATGCGGGTGACCAAAAAATAAACAAATAAATCAGAAAACCACAGGAAAAATAGGGTTAAATCAAAATGTGGTAGAGAAACAATAGTTGCCAATCCTATCTGCCATTGCTGTCACCTGGGAGAGTGTTTGGGCACCTTCAGAGAATCAGAGTGAGAAAGGGTCTAGCAATTGCATGAAGAGCAAGGGGAAAGTGACCTGAAAGTGAGCAAAAGTCATCTGGAATGTGTGGGGAAGGTTGACTGAGCAAGTGGGGGTGATCTGAGAGTGATGGGAGTTGATCTGAAAAGTGGTCCGGAAGCAAGGGGAAGAGGTTTTTTAAACTTGGTTTTTTTATGGCTTCTTACAGGTCTTCCTGGCTTTATGTGTTTTGTCATTTATGTGCAGTTCCACATAGGTTGCGGGCTTGCAGTACTGCATGATGCAAGTATGATATGGAGACTTAATTAATCTGATACCAACCAGCCCCTTCTATTATGTTACACTAGGATTTCCCTTTAGAAATGTCCAATGCTCACTATACAATACCTGAGCTGGACCAGGGCTGGAGAGCAAGGCTTTTCCTGAAAGACACAAACAAAATAGAACCTAGAGTTAAGAATGGCAATGGGTTTGCAAAACCTTCAAACAACCTCCTTTTTATGTCTGAATCAAATTTTGCTGTTAATTGATTTTATCTGACCCAGTTTGATCCACTCTAAGGATGACATTTTAGCACATCCCTATCCCAAAATACTTGTTATGACATCTTAGAAACGGCTAGTACAGTAAATCCCTCATTCTTTCTCTATTTCTGGATTGATTACAAGAACGTAAATATCTCAGTTAAGGGACTATTAGCTTCCTAATAATTTTCCTTACAAACATGTTCTACTGCAAAATTTTGCATTTGAAACAAGAGAAAGAAAAACTGATGTGTGGACTGTGGACGATTCCTATATAGTAGAGTCTATATCATCATCTAGTGAAAAGTTATTGTCTGCACATACAGAACTATCGATCAATTCCAGTAATATATCTTGCTGTTCATTGCACTATCCTTCCTCCAAGGAGTTCAGAGTGGTGTCCATGAAGGTTATTCCATGTTATCTTCACAATAGCTCTTTCTGTACTGAGAACCTGAAGTTTTGAGCTCTGACTGTTCTAAAACAAAAACCTTACTAATATGTGCAAAACAGAACCTGAAACGTGTTTTGGTAATCCACATAGAATATTTCCACTGCTATTTTAAGCTAACTCACATATTAAGCATGAAGAAACAACTGTTGGACCATGTACTTACTGCCACAGTTCCTTTATCTTCTCCAGTACTGAGGGCTCCCGGTTGCTATAAAAAGATGACATCTTAGCATTCCCAGCTTTTCACCATAGTCCAAAGTTACTACTTAAGCTTCTCAGAGCAGAAGAACAAATGGATTAAAGAATGGATTTCGAAACCTGACCGATCATACGAAAAATTACAGAATACTCTTAGTTTCTGAATATGGTAGATCCCAAGGCCATCAAAAGTTACCAAAGCCACTTGGAGAATTATTATTATTTTCATTTTTAAAAACAACCAATTTGCAGCTTCAATTTCCAGTAACAAAAACATCACTAAGTAGCAATTCTCTCAAAAATGAATGGCTGCCTCCAGGGTATACTTCCTGTCATCTTTCCAAATCCCCTTCTTTGACAATTTGAGAAAGCTACAGCACTGAACTATAAAAGAGGTAAGGGCCTGACTACACAGGACGCTAATGAAAACATTTTCCCCAAATATAAATTGGTATGCAGCAGAGGCTATTTTCATTTAAATTGTCGCTGGGAGTAGAAGATTTGAACCTTCCCACACCATACACCTCACCATACCTGGAGTTTCTGAGATAAAACCATACATGCACCTCTGGGTTGGCACTTAAATTTTTAAAAGCCACAATATGATTGCTAACCACCTCATTCACATCACAGGTAGTAAGGCTCTAACAAAATAAGACTGTTGGGGAAGGACACATACCAATTCATTCTGCTCACAAAACCTCGACCTTGGTCTCTCAAACATACTTAAGCTCTGTCAGTCCTTATAGATTGCCAGTAAAATGATGGCATTTAGTTATGAAGTTCTAGGGACACTTGATATTCTGAAATAAACAGAACTGCTTCGTAATAAAGTAATTTGGCAAATTCATAGGCTAGAGCAAGAATGGGGAGCACTCTGAATACTCAATTACAGTTCTCACAACCCCTAGTCAGTTAAATTTACCAAGCTTAAGTAAAATGTGATGCAAACTCAAGCAGACTCATATAAAGACTCATCTAAGCGTTTTCTAGCCAACCTTCTTCCATGTAAATTCACACATCAAGCTCATAACAAAGCCCAGAGAAAGTCTCACCAGTCTTGCTGCCTCCGTTCCCTCCGCTTCATGGGCATCACTCGGAAACAATCAAGTACAAGGTAAAATCGACAATCCTCCTGAAAGTGAAGTAAAGACAGAACTAGGTATGTTGTGCCTGGATGAGTATTCAGTCCAATATAAGAACAACATAATGTTCCCAAATTTCATTGAGTTATTACTTGAATGCAGAGGTATCAAGTTGCCCCCAAGACTGAGGGGACCCAGTGTGCATCATGTGTGACGTTGCACCATCTAGAGGAGGTTGAGCGCTTTGGCCACTGAAGCTGCGACACATGATGCACAATGCACGTGACGTGCATGCATGACGCACGCTGGGGCCCCTCAACATCAAGGGGAACCAGCTCCTTTCCAACAAAGACTGAGGGGGCCAAAGACACATAAACCCCCTAGAGTTAGCACACCTGTTTGAATGATATGCAGGGAGCAGTGGGAGGTGGAGAGAACAGATAGCAGGGCCCTTAACAAAATCCAAAAGCCCCCTTCTTGGCTTTCCCTAAATTTAATCATATTATGCTCCCACAGCATAATACAGAATGAGAGATGATAGAAAAAGAAGACAGCCTTCAGTCCATTAATATTAATTAGCGTAAGATTTGTAGGGAAGGGGGAGAATTACAAAATGCAAATGTCTCCTTGCTCTCTCCAGCCAACATAGGCTTGCTTCAGGTCAATGTAACTGTCCATGTGAGCTGCTCAAGAATAACCTGTGTCCCATATAAGCTGTGCCAACAAAATACCACTTGGGACAATAAAGGATCCTTCACATGTTAGCTTTGCCCCTCAGGTTCATGGGGTAAATGTGGCCTTTTCACAAGAAACTTAGGCGAGAAAAAATTATCTACCCACAAAATGGTAACGATAAGTAAATAAATAATGAGTTCCCTGTTATTAAGATAAAGACTTGCCTTTCCTTTAACAAGTATCATTTAAGTTTTCAATAATCTCATGAGGTGGGTTAGGCTGAAATATAGTGACATGTTCAACACCATCTTCAGGTCCAGCATTTAAAACTTTGAAAATAAATTGCAGTCACAGAAAAACAAAACAAAAAAACACCATCTTCAGAGCCAGAGGGAGATTGGAAACTTATGCTCCACCACAACTGCCCCAATTTTCAGGACATTACTCACAAACTCACCTTAAGAGAGTGTGCTTTCCCAAGACTATAATGCTGTATCAATTTTTAAAAAGGAGGTGGGAGAAGTCACCTCACAATGATACTTCTTCTGCCTTAAAGATGGCAGACACTCAGAATGCTGACAAACTCAAATCAGACAAAGGTTTGTGCCAGACAGCCTTCTGCGTCAGGAGAAAAGTCAACCAACTCAAGAGTCACACCCTGACTATTATCCTAGCAGAACCTCTGAGGAGCAGATGAACCCTAATACCACAGATAAAATACAAGCCAACCTGTGGAGGCTGGCTGAGGCCTTCACATGTTTTCCCGCCAATTTATGTGAGGCAATGCAGCTGCACCTGATTCTAAGTACCGTATTTACTGGAATGTAATGTGCACATTTTTTTGCAAAATTAGGGTGCACATTTGATTTGATGGCACATTTTCAATCACCAGCAAATACTTTTTTGGTTTCAAGGTTTTGAAAATTGAGGTGCACATTAGATTCGGTGGTGTATTAGATTCGCGTAAATATGGCTACTTCTTTCGAAAGCACCTGCTTTCTAGTCTCATAATAGAACCTGAGGTGATGTCAATGACATTTTTTTTTCACCGTAGGTCTGGTCAGAGGAAACAAAGGCAATTTTGGTAAAGAAAACTGAGGCTGCAAGCCAGTTACTTTACATAGATTTTAACTGATTAATGGTAGGTGTTTCATTTTATTTATTATTTTATTACACAACATACAAATGCACTATAAAAACACAAATACATAATAAAAATAACAACCAAACCCTGCCCCCCCACAAACCAATATCCCTCACTCCCCCACCAGCTCCCACAAACACATTTAAAAGAGAGTATAAGATGTTAATCAGCCGAAGGTCTGGTTGAAGAGGAGTGTTTTCACCTGGTGCCTAAAGGGGTGCAATGAAGGTGCCAGCCGAATCCTCCCTAGGCAGAGCATCCCACAAATGGGGAGCCACCGCAGTAAAGGCCCCGTTCTTGCGTTGCCACCCTCCAGACCTCTGGTTGGGGAGGCACACAAATAAAGATGAGGATCACAGAATCCAGGTTGGTTTATATGGGGAGAGGCAGTCCTTGAGGTACTGTGGTCCTGAGCCATTTAAGGCTTTATAGGTCAAAACCACCACTTTGAATTGGGAAGGAAACTAATTGGCAGCCAGAGCAGTTGGGCCAGAATCAGTGTAATATGATCAAACCGTCTTGCTCCGGTGAGCAAGCTGGCTGCCAAATTCTGCAAATTTTACTGATAGCCAGTAAAGAAAATAAAGTGAATTAATTCAAACAAAGATGGCAAAAGATTCTAGAAACAAATATCACTGAAGAAATATGGGGAAATGCTATATTTTTCCATGTATAAGATGCCCCCATGTCTAAGACAACCCCTATTCTTTTAACCCAAAATTAAGAAATTAAGTTGTTTAGCTTTTTGGTGGGGTGGGGGAGGTCACTTCCACCAATCGTTCACCCACCTGCCCACCACTGCCGATCACTTGCCACAGCCACTGCCAATAGCACACCTCACTACAGTCAATTGTCTGCCTGCTTGCCACCACCAACAGCCCACCTGCCCACTTGCTGCTGCCGCCAATCGCCTGCCTGCCTCACCACAGCCACCAATCGCCTGCCCAATTGCCACAGCCACAGCTACAGCTACAGCCAATCACCGTCAAGTCTTGCCGCAGCCACCAATCGCCCGCCGAATTGCCACTGCCAATCTCCTGCTTGCTGCTGCCATTAATCGCACATCCCGCCTCTGCATTCACTATCCATGTATAAGACGACACCCAATTTTTGCCTTTTTTAAAAAGCAAAAAAGCATAGTCTTATACATAGAAAAATACGGTAAATTCTCTAATAATTTGATATCCTGCAGGCCCAGCTTCCTATTACCTCAGTGTCAGAATCCCATGGTAGGCAGCAGACTTTCCTAAAACTAACAGTCCTTTAGAGGCATCTGGGTGAATGCATGTGAGCTAAACGTGTGGTGTGAGAATACACACAAGCCGTAAGGCTTCAGTGTCTCTGTGCTCACTGGTTGCACGCCTGACCTTTGTGCACTGAGTGCAAAGATTCTAGTCACGTTCAGTTTTAAATGGTTAGACTCCTTCCCACAGTAAGAAACTCAGTATAATCGCGATCTCGGCTTTAGGGAGGATTCTGCCCAGGTTCAGCTGAGCATGGTTAGGACCAACCTGTAGATAACTGGGAGAGGGTGGCAATGCAGTTTTTTACGGATTGGTTTTTTAATGTTTTTAGATATGTTGTAAGCCGCCCAGAGTGGTTGGGGAAACCCAGCCAGATGCATGGGGTATAAACAATAATAAATTAAATAATAAATATTCATGTGCCTTACCACTTTAGCTTCTTCTTTAAAACAAACCCTAAAATTCTGCAGGACGATGAACTGGCCAACAATACTGGAAAATCCAGACTGGGGTAGAGCACTAAAAAAAAGAAAGAAAGAAACATGTATTGCCTCTCTTGATAGCCATGCCCAATGGTTTGCCACATTGTCTAAAAGGCTGCAATTCCAAGCAAAATTTGAAAGAATCCATTCATTTCCTCAGAAAACTGAAACTTTCAGATTCCGTTGTTAAAAAAGGGACATCCAAAAACAAATACTGTAGATAACAGCAAAGATATGTTTTGAGAATATATTTACTTTTAAATACTTGTACATCATCATTCAAAGGCTGCAGGTAGTTTACATCAAAATACAGTAAAATAATATAATCATGCAAGTAGTGCGCTTGTGTGCTCTGTGTGACCCAGATTATGTAGTCCTTACTTTCCTTTAGCTAGGAACACATATTGCTCATCACTCATCCATATGTCGCTCCCTCCTCACACTACATTGCTCAGGAGATCTTTCAAGTTCTACAAAAGCCCATGTGGAAAGTGTAGAATGAAGTTTGCCAACAGTGTGCAAATGCAAATGTGCACAAATCGGTTTGCAAAAATTATTCTAAGAACAGAACTTACACTGTCTCAGAGTGAATAGAGTAGCTATGTATGCAGGACCTGAAATATTATGGAATTTACTCTTCCATGCTACATACTCTGCAAATAGAAATTAACAACTGTTTGTCTACCATAGGTTCTCTTGTGTGTCTTAAAAAGTGAAGAATGCATGAAAGGTCTAAAGTTAATTTTTAAAATGGAATTCTTGCATTATGAGACTTCTGGTAGATTCTGTAACACAGAATTTTAGATTGCTTGGCACAGAATGGTATGCAGATTGCTAATGTGCTAGCTTTTGTACATGCACGTACAAAATGTACGTGTTTCATAAAATTTATACACCACATAATTCTAAGAAAAAGCCTAAAAGTGGTTTAAAATCCCAAAGCAGTAATAAAAATGAAAAACACAAGGAACCATAACAAGGGTCTCTAACCAAAGCAAGGTGCTCTGTAGATAAAACCAGGAAAGTCACCACTACCTAAGCCTCTCAGAAATCTATTGCAGCAGGGCCCATGGCAGTGTTAATTTAAAAGCTAGCTAACCTAAGGATTAGCTACTGATCAGGACTGACAGAGGATACAGCTTTATGCCTTAAGCCTCTGGTTTGTGGAAGCTATGATGGGACAAGGGAAAAGTGGAGTGTGTGCTGATTCACACAGTAGCCTTATGGAATCCTTCAACCTGGCGGGGGGGGGGGAGGTGAGAGAAAGAATCTTGCACAATTTAGTGAAAGAATCCAGTCACTTGGGCCACCAAAGAGATGTTGCTTCAACACTGGAAGATGAAGTCACTGACCTCCATAAAACAACTGATTAGTGATTTGAACTGGCAATGTATCCACATCAGCACAACGAAGAGAAGTATGTGACCATTTTTAATTAGTTTTTCTTAAGAATTATGCACTGTAGTGTACCGCTTAGTAAAATAATTAGATAAAATACCGGTAATTATCTTCCAAATTAATATTATTAAAACACTGTAATCTATCTCCCCGAAGTCTCCCTTGCTTATTTTAATACTTTTTATTTTTTGTTTGAATATTATTTTAATTTTAGACTATTCAGTTTGTTTTTAAAGGTTGTGTGACAGACCCTCAAAACATTTCCATTTTTCTTAAGTGCCTGCCACAAGCTCAGCAAGATAGGAACAAGGCTGGAGAGCAGTTTGGAATCACCAGTATTTATTGCTACTCTATCAGGTTCCCTATAATAGGCTGTTTACCCAAACACCAATTTCACCCTGGCAAATTTGATGATTAGGACAGTGTTTCCCAACCTTTTTTGGGCAAAGGCACACTTGTCTCATGAAAAAAATCTCGAGGCACACCACGTTACAGCCCTGGGACGTCAGCGTGCAGCGTCACGCCGGGAGGGACGCACGAAGGAGGGGGGGAGGGCGAGCGGAGGCAGCGGCGAGCCCCGTTCCTCCCCATCCGCCCCTTTCCGTGCAAGGAGCGCGAACAGGTGTGAGAATGGGGTCAAACCTGTGGGCCGGCACCGGGGAACCTCCAAGCTTTGGGGGTGGGGGGGGAGGAGGCAGCAACGCGAGGCAGGAAGGAGAGCGCGGCTTGGCTGGGTGAGCTTTGGCAGGGAATGAGAGCCGCGAGGCGGGCGCTGCGGACGGAGGCGCTGCCCGCCGAGCTCACAGGCAGCCAGGCAGGCAGACGGTGAGAGCCCTGCGCTGGGTGGCCTCTCCTCGCCGCCGCCGCCCCGCCTCTCGCCGCCCGACTTGCCCGCCTCCCTCCGGGGACGGCGCCCCAATCGAAAATTTGACTTAAAAAAAAAAACTTTCGAATTTTTTAATTTTTCCCACGGCACACCAGGCAACATCTCGCGGCACACTAGTGTGCCGCGGAACAGTGGTTGAAAAACACTGGATTAGGACCTGGGAGACCTGGGTTAAAATCCTCTCTCACCCAGGAAGCTCACTGGACAACACTGGGCCACTCACTGTCTCTCAGACTCAGATACCTCACAGGGTTGTTCAGAGGATAAAATGTAGAGTGAGGAGAACTATGTATACCACCTTAAGCCTATTGACGGAAAGCTGAGATATAAATGTAGTTCATACATAAAGTGTAAAAATTACCATTTTGTCATCTGAACAGCTTTGGCTGTAACATCCACTTGGATATAATGATGCCCATCTGCAACGCACAGAATAGCTGCTGGAAGCTGCTCATCATGATCTAGAGCCTTTGTTTCATTTAGAACCTAGCAATAAATTGGGAGATAAGGCAGGAAAAGAAGTCAGGTATTTCCCACATATATTAAAAACAGGGACCAAGCCACTCTAGAGTCTTTCATTCATTTTTGTGGGGAGCGGGGGCAGGATGAGGAAGATATGGAGACCTACAAAGTTTTGAAAGCCACAGTATGGCAATTTAGATCTGCATATGAGAAAAAAGCAATAGTTGTGGGAGCAGGGGACTTCCCTTTTTTCAGAGGATGAATACTCCTGTTGCAACAGGAATCATCTTAAAAAGATCAGTCTCCTAACAAGAAGAAAAACTCTCTTCTAAGCTGGTATGTGCTGACTTCCAATCTTTACAAGTACTTGTATTAAAAGACAAAATGGTGGGAAGCGGGGGGGGGGGGGACGACTTCAATCTGCTTCCCAACTAAACAGGGACACCATTGTAGTGAATCAAAATATTGTAATTAAACTAACTGATTAACCAACTTAAACATTGCAGCTCCAGCTATAAGGCACATAGGCTGCAATCCTATCCTCATTTACCTGGGGGTAAGCTCCATTAAACACAGTGGTACTTGCTTCTGAGCAAGCATGCATGAGATTGCTCTAATATAAAGCAACTCTTATGCTCAAGGAAAAGGTCTCCTCTGGATTCAGAAGACAGAACATAGCCACTGCCTCAGGAGCAGCAGAAGCATCAATTATGTCCACATTAATGTGGTGTAAGTGCTGAACTAGAACATGGGACACCCAGGTTCAAATCCCCACTCTGCTATGAAGCTTTCTGCCAGTCTTCCTCTCTCTCTCGCTCACTCTGCCTAATGAACCTCAGAGCAGAACCACTCAAAGTGGTGGTACATGGACTGGGGCAGGTCTGTGAACCATCAGCTACTGGTCCGTGGTAACTTCACCACAGCCCAGGTTGGGTTGGACACTTCAAGATAGCTTGAGAAGCACCGCCTCACAGGGTTGTTGTAAAGAGAAAAGTGAGGGTGGAGACATTGTTCTAAGCTCCTTGGAGGAAGGGAAGTATGGAAATTTATTTTATTTTAAAAATTAAGAGTTCCCCATTCATCACTGCTTAAAAAGTCACATTAATATACCCTCAGGACATGCCCAAGTTGACCCTCTTCTCTGGCTTCAGAATCCTTGTACTCCAGGAGAAGATTCACGATCCAAGGTTCCAAGTAGCAGGGCCTGTTTGTCTGGCTATCTTCATTGTCTAAACTGGAAAAAAATAAGTAATTAAAATTACTAAGGCATGGGGAAATGTGCAAAAGTGGATGGCAAAAAATGTTGCTTGATGGTATCACACTAAATATATTCCAGATTGCTATACCATTAAAACCCATTGTGCATTTATTCATCATTAAGAAAACAGAAAAACACAGAGAATGTTTGAGGCAACATGAGCCATGTTACTCCAGAGAATGCTTCATATGCCCTTCCACATGTATGTAGGTACACAGCCAATCCATGTTCAGCCATCTTAATGGGACTACTAGGACCTTAACACCTTCATATTCAATGGCCTCACCTTCTCATGTAACCATCAGTATAGTAAACAATTTGCAAGTTGGTATACAGAAAGTTCATCCAAGAAGCTCTTCATTTTAACTAAAACACTATTCTGATTTGATCAGAAACATGTACAGTGGAACCTCGTGTTACGTACTGTCCTCCTTGCGAACGCTGCGGGTTACAAGCTCCGCTAACCCAAAAGTAGGTCCCCTTTTTGTGAACTTTGCCCCGGGGTGCGAGTGGAAGTCGTGTGCTGGTAGCGCGGCAGCAGCAGGAGGCACCATTAGTGAAAGCACGCCTCATGTTACGAGCAGTTTTGGGTTGCAAACGGACTTCCAGAACGGATTAAGTTTGTAACCGGAGGTACCACTGTATTCTAAGCCAGGTGCAGTGTGGTACAAAATTAGGTGTTTTGAGGAATAAGTTATGAGCATCATATAATTTTTATTTTAAAAAACACCCTTGATTGCAAAATTTACTCCTGTCGCACATCACTCTATTTTCAGATACTTTTGCCAGAAATCAGGAGGGCTAGAAACTTGCAATGTAAATATAAGTTTTGCAGAATTCCGTATTAGAGTCCAGATTTAGAGCAAAACTGGGGTGCAGGCAAGCAGTTCCTGAGAACAGAAGATCTTCCTTCCTGATACAGTTTCACTCATTAGTATCACTCCTTTCTCTTTTCTATTGAGATTCCCAGATTGCACTATGGGATTAGGAAGGGGTTTGCATTCACCCAATACCAACATAAAAAGCTTGCACAGACATGCCCACAAGGTCACTCACAGGGTACTCAAAGTGGTCTTTATCATGCAGGTGAATAGCATAAGGTTACCAGATTTTTTTCAATGAATCTGGGGACACTTCACTCTGAAATGAGTCAGAATGATAGGATTTTGTCAGGGGACTGATTTGTAAATCTGGGGACTGTCCCTGGGAAACGGGGGTGTCTGGTAACCTTAGAATAGCAGCCTAATGCAGATATGAAAGGAATATACAGGGCTGGTCGTTGCTGGTCCAAGAAGAACTTACAATTTTGGACACCCACTGCAGAGCTACTATAAATGTGGGTTGATGCAAAAACAGCAGACTCTCGTTAAATCTAAAAGTAAAACCTGTATTGACAGAACACTTTCTCAGACATTAGACAAATTCAGACTAAACTGAGTGGGAGAATCATTCTACACCCTATTTTATTCCCTGGTAAGAGGAAAAATATAGAGATAGGTGAACAATTGCTATTTATTTATTTATTTAATGTATACACCATAGCTTTAGGTATGGGTTTTCACACATAATTTATGCCTGGCAGATAGGACTGGTTATATTACTTGGAAGGAAGCCCCAGCCCATCGAGTTGCACATGAAACTTCCATAAAGTAAAACCCTGCCCACACTTACGCTAAGCCTCACTGCAATCGTTCGGGACTCGCAGCACAATAAGCCTACGTAGTACGGAGAATGGATAGCATTTGCGCTGGAAGTGCATCCAAGTGGTCCATAGCAAAAGATGCCGTGCGCGCCTCTGTACAGCAACGGAAAACTAATGTCCCGAGGTGGGAGGGCTGCTTCGGAAAATCAATATCCTACAGCGAGTAAAAGTCCGATTAAAAGGGAATTACGAAGCACTCAAGAGCTTCGCCACCCGCCAGCTTATTCCGCGGCCTCTGCCTGTCTGCTACACCAACGACAGGATCTGCAAACTTACCCCGTGGGCTTTGAGTCCCGCAGAGACCTCCGCTCCCGATTCATAGGGGCAGCTGCCGTAGACCCGTGTCAAAGCGACCTGCCCCTTTCTCTGGACAGGAGCGAGGCCTCATTCCCGCTCCGCCAGCTGGACTCCTCCTCCCAGCGACTTCCCAACGCGACCCCAGCTAGGTGGGCTGGCCGGAGGACGGGAGGGGCAGGCACGGACGGCCCCTTGGCGTCTCGCCCTCCCCTCCCGAGCTTCCCTTGCCGCGCCTGCAAAGCAGGAAGAGGAAGCGACGTTGACGCGGGCTTTCCGTTGTGCAAAGTAAACAGCTCGGCCAGCTCAAGATGTCGGGCGCCGAGGCGGGCAGATTCGCGCAAAGAGACATCCTTTCCCCCCAGTTTCCTGAGCCTTGCCAACTGGCCCAAACTGTGCTGGCTTGAAGCAAGCTCTGCAGTGCACTCAACTGCTCTGTGAGCATTGTCATCTGAAGGCAGGATAAAAATGTTTACAATGAATAATAAATAATAATACCTTACTATATTTTCCGCACTTCCCTTTTCATTCCCCCAGGCCTTTAAAATTATATTATTGCTTTATGCTGTTGTAGCTCTCTGAATTTTACTCTTCTGTCCTCAGTTTAAATTGTTTTCACAGTCACTTTTCCTCTGTTGTATAGTGATTGGTGATTTTATAATTGTATAGCACTTTGTTATTTTTTTGAAATTTTGTTTGATTAAATTCTGAAGAACGTCTCTGAGCCTCAGTCCCCTGAATTCTGGCTAATGCATTGGAGTGATGGTTTCACTCAAACCGGGAACTATTGTGGATGATTATAACAATTCCAAAATTAGTGGGTGTTTAATTACGTGTAGGAGCATTAGTAGATGGAGAAGTATTCTTTATGCAATATCACCATCTGTTGGATCCTGCAGGAAATGCAGAGGCCCATTAACAGTGAAATCCTATTCCCATCTTTTCAGAAGTTGTATTAAGTAGGATTTTCTCCCAGATAAATGACTCTAGTATTTTAGGCTGCAGGGCTATAATTAGGCCACATCCTACAGCAGTGCACAGAAAACCAGGTGGGGTGCAGAGGCTTCACACCTGTGCAGGCATGCTCAGGTGTTAAATATGCACACAACTATCAATGCCCTGTTAGCCCTGCCAGAACGGGGGGGGGGGGGTCAGGTACATACACAGCAACCAATGTCCTGCCCCATCAGCCATGCATATCCAGGAACAGTGCATGTGTAGCTGTGGGTGGAGTGCACTGTCAACATATGCCCTGCTCCTGGTGGCATTGTTAAAAGGTAAAGGGACCCCTGACCATTAGGTCCAGTCGTGACCGACTCTGGGGTTGTGGCGCTCATTTCACTTTATTGGCCAAGGGAGCTGGCGTACAGCTTCTGGGTCATGTGGCCAGCATGACTAAGCCGCTTCTGGCGAACCAGAGCAGCGCACAGAAACACCGTTTACCTTCCCGCCGGAGCGGTACCTATTTATCTACTTGCACTTTGACGTGCTTTTGAACTGCTAGGTTGGCAGGAGCAGGGACCGAACAACGGGAGCTCACCCCGTCTCGGGGATTCAAACCGCCGACCTTCTGATCGGCAAGTCCTAGGCTCTGTGGTTTAACCCACAGCGCTACCCATGTCCCTGGTGACACTGTTAGGTGTGAGCTTAAGCACCAAGTGGCAGGATGGCAGCTCGAGGGCCTCCACTCCCACAAATCCAATGACACAATCATGTTGCTGAAACCATAGAGGTAGAACGGATCTCAGAGGTCATTTAGTCCAACCAACTATTCTCAAGGCAGGATCTTCAGTCATGTCTTGACTTATAGCCATATAATATAGCCTCTGTTTAAATACCTCCAGTGAAGGACAGTTTGTTTCACTGTCAGCCAGTTCTTACCATCGGAGAGTTTCTGCAATGCAGGGATGGGGAACCTGTGGCCCTTGACTCCCCTAGCCCCAGACATCATGGCCAATGGACAGGAATGGTGGGTGTTGTAATCCAGCAATACCTGATTGATTTGTTGTCATGCTATGCCGATTTTAATTCAAATGAATCCCAAAGTGGCTTACAAACAATAAATAACATAATAACAAACTCAGCATAAATAATACAAAATACCGTATTTTTCCGTGTATAAGACTTGGTTCCCCCCCAAAAAAAAATAATGTAAAAAAATTAGGGGGACATCTTATACACGGATATATCTCCCCCCATTTTCTTAAATCTGAATCCTCCAATACATGGGGTCGTCTTATAGACGGAAAAATACGGTAATTAACAAATCACGAATAAAACAATTATAATAACAATATAGCCTTGCTTGCCAGAGCAGCCTTTCCAAATGTGGTGCCCCCAATGTATTTTGGGCCTCTATTCCCTGTATCTCTGTTATTATTGGCTATGCTGGTTGGGGCTGATGAGAGGGTACCAGCTTAGAGAAAGTTGTTATTGAGCTACAGAGATCATCTGCCCAATTCCTGCATAAGCATCATTAAGATATTTGAAGACTGCTGTCATGTCTCCCAGCCATTTCAACCATAAAGTTCCTCAGAGGACTTGGTTTCCTGACCCCTCACCTTCCTGATCTTTCTCCTCTGGACACTTTCCAGTTTGTCAGTGTCCTCCTTAAAAGTGTGGCTCCCAGTACTGAACACAGAGTTTGAGATGCCACCCGAGCAGTGCAGAATTAGGTTTGTTGCACCTCTCTGGGATTTTCTAAATTAAGAGTGGTAAACAAACCTTCAAGTAGTCTGAAGTTATTTGAAAACCTGTCTTTGTGCCAGTCTGAATATACACTGAACTCTTGCCTGCAACATAAAAAGTTTAGTCCAGTTGTGAACGACTCTGGGGTTGCGGCGCTCATCTCGCTTTACTGGCCGAGGGAACCAATGTTGGTCTGCAGGCAGTTTTTCTGGGTCATGTGGCCAGCATAACTAAGCCGCTTCTGGCGAAACCAGAGCAGCGCACGGAAACGCCATTAACCTTCCCGCCGGAGTAGTATCTATTTATCTACTTGCACTTTGACATGTTTTCAAACAGCTAGGTTGGCAGCAACATGTTGCCTGCAACATAGTAAACAGTAAAATAAAGAACCTCAGGTCATGCTGTTAGGTAATAGATCTATGGAACCGAACAGAAAGATTTCAGCTCTTATTGGTCTCAGAAAGTTTTAAGAAATTTTCAGAAGTTTTCAGAAGTTGTGGGGGTGCCACTCAGAAAATGGCTGCCACAGAGGGAATGTGGCATAACACAAAATGGCTGCCATGGGAAGTGTGGCTTAACACAGTATTAGAGACAACCACCCCCTGACCACTTTATGCTTACCCATAGGAAGTCAGCTATGTCCTGCTGGTTCTGATTATGGAGTTCACACGCACGCTGCTACTGTAAAATAAGAACAGGGAATACCACAATATATATATATAAGAGCAACACCACTCTCATTTCACAGAAATTGATTAGAAGATGCCTGCACATTTTCCTCCATAACTTACTTTCTAGGAGAGCTGGAGCCTTTTTAAAATGAAAATTCCAGAGTTTGGGGTACCTGTCCAGGGGCTATTGGAAGCCCTCATGGGTGCCACAGCACCTGTGGGCATCAAGTTGACGACCCATGCATTATATGCCTCCTACAAACTGAGTTTGGAAAAGGGTCTCATCTTAATGCATAGGGAAGTTGGTAGGTGAGAAGGCATTCCATCAGATATGCCATTTCAAATTTCAGAGCATGGTTCAGATGATACCTGCATTCTTCCATACCAAACCATTCTCCACTCTCTACACACAGAAAATTAGTATGTCAGAGAAAAAGGCTAGGATCCTTTCCCTTTGTGTGCTATTTTTTGTGGCAAGGATTTTTTTAGTATGGGGAAGCATTCAATCGAGTAAGCACTTATTTAGAAAAAAAATCTGGTAGGTGGGGACATAACAGAGGTCTATAAAATTTTGCACATTGGGAGCAAATGGATAGAGAACACTCTTGTCTTCCCCCATAATGATAAAATATCTCAGGGCCACCCATTGAAACTGATAGGCAGTAGATTCAGGAGACAAAAGTAATTACTTCTTCCCACAGCACTTAATTAACTTGTGAAATTCAGTGTTACAAGATGAGGCGATGGCCACTTGCTCAGAGAGCTTTAAAAGATAATTAGACCAATTAATGGAAAGCTAGGTCTATCAAGGAACATTAGTCATGATAGCTCTGTGGGACCAGGTAAGCAACAGGGGAAGGTGATTTCCCTGCTTCTGAGCTGCTGGGGACAAACAGGATGCTGGACTTCACAAGCCTGCACACAGTAATTGGAAGTGGAATTGTCCAGAAATCAGCACCTGGGATTCTTGGGCAACTGCTAGGACCCCGAAGGCCCAAGGGAAACTCAAATACATAGAATCATAGAATCATAGAGTTGGAATAGACCACAAGGGCCATCGAGTCCAACCCCCTGCCAAGCAGGAAACACCATCAGAGCACTCCTGACATATGGTTGTCAAGCCTCTGCTTAAAGACCTCCAAAGTAGGAGACTCCACCACACTCCTTGGCAGCAAATTCCACTGTCGAACAGCTCTTACTGTCAGGAAGTTCTTCCTAATGTTTAGGTGGAATCTTCTTTCTTGTAGTTTGGATCCATTGCTCCGTGTCCGCTTCTCTGGAGCAGCAGAAAACAACCTTTCTCCCTCCTCTATGTGACATCCTTTTATATATTTGAACATGGCTATCATATCACCCCTTAATCTCCTCTTCTCCAGGCTAAACATGCCCAGCTCCCTTAGCCGTTCCTCATAAGGCATCGTTTCCAGGCCTTTGACCATTTTGGTTGCCCTCCTCTGGACACGTTCCAGTTTGTCAGTGTCCTTCTTGAACTGTGGTGCCCAGAACTGGACACAGTACTCCAGGTGAGGTCTGACCAGAGCAGAATACAGTGGCACTATTACTTCCCTTAATCTAGATGCTATACTCCTATTGATGCAGCCCAGAATTGCATTGGCTTTTTTAGCTGCCGCGTCACACTGTTGGCTCATGTCAAGTTTGTGGTCAACCAAGACTCCTAGATCCTTTTCACATGTCCTGCTCTCAAGCCAGGTGTCACCCATCTTGTATTTATGCCTCTCATTTTTTTTGCCCAAGTGCAATACTTTACATTTCTCCCTATTAAAGTTCATCTTGTTTGTTTTGGCCCAGTTCTCTAATCTGTCAAGGTCGTTTTGAAGTGTGATCCTGTCCTCTGGGGTGTTAGCCACCCCTCCCGGTTTGGTGTCATCTGCAAATTTGATCAGGATGCCCTTGAGTCCATCATTCAAGTTATTGATAAAGATGTTGAATAAGACCGGGCCCAAGACAGAACCCTGTGGCACCCCACTAGTCACTCTTCTCCAGGATGAAGAGGAACCATTGATGAGCACCCTTTGGGTTCGGTCAGTCAGCCAGTTATAAATCCACTGAGTGGTAGCATAGTCAAGACCGCATTTTACCAGCTTCTTTACAAGAATATCATGGGGCACCTTGTCGAATGCCTTGCTGAAATCAAGGTAGGCTACATCCACTGCGTTCCCTTCATCTACCAGGCTTGTAATTCTGTCAAAAAACGAGATCAGGTTAGTCTGACATGACTTATTTTTCAGAAATCCATGCTGACTATTGGTGATCACAGCATTCCTTTCTAGGTGCTCACAGACATATACGTAGCACTGTAGATGCCCAGGGAACACTCAGAGCTGGCAGGGTAAGAATGCTGAAACGAATACAAACAGCATGGCTGGCATGTCTGAAAACCTGACTCCACAGCCTTAGACTCATTGTGTTGGAAGATACCATTGAGGTCCTCTTGTCAAATCCTGGCTGCTCAACGCAGGATTCAGCCATAGCATCCTTAAGAGAAAACCATGCAGATTCCACCTAAATGTCTCTAGCACAGGAGAGCCCACCATCTCCCAAGTCACTTTTGTTTTTGCTCCTTTATCTCCTCTGCTAATGCATTTGCATCTCTTGTACACAACACATGCTGTGTCACACCCAATTGCACACACTGGTTCACTGTATCTTCACCCTGTAGTGTAAACCACTAATATAATTCTGACAGCTGACAAATGAGTGGCGACTACGGCATTTGCATCTCCTTTTGGCAGCTCAGCATGACTGCTGCTCCGTTAATGGACTGAGCCCTGGATGATTGATTACAGTTCTGTGCCACTTTATCCAGAATGGCCCAAGGAGGTCAACCAGTTAAAAACTCATAAGACATCTCCATAAAACTCTACAGTACACTGCTATTTTTCTCATAATAAAAATAATTATCACATTTTTTGAAGAAAAACTTTATATAATATAGACTATTTTGTCAATTAGAATGCCTCTTGTTGCTGTACACTTAAATTCAGGCAGATCCAGAAGACTTTAGCTCTGGAACAAACAGAAAAAACATGAATTGTCATTCATGTAGTGCAGGATAGCGGGAAGCACAGCACCACAACTTTCAGAACATCTGCTAGAGCACCAGGATAATTGACAGATCCTCTTTGTTATGGTAAGTGAATGAGGTGATAGTGAGACTATCAAGTGAGTTTGTGACTGATTAGCATTGAGAAAGTTAAGAGAATGAAGAAAATAATCAAAGGAGAGGTTGGATACTTTTTTCCTTTTCTTTGTTGGGGTTCCTACTTCACACTAGCAGTTTAAATGGCACAGTTTCTTGCAAGATTGCTTTCATTTCTAATTAAAAGCTAAAAGGTGAATTTTCAGCTTGTTGAATACCTTTTGCTAAAGCTTGAAGTGTTTTAAAAGCTGAATCTATGCAGTCAAAACTAATCACCATTGAGTTCAATGGAGCAAGATCACAGTCACACTGATTCAAAAACATTGGTGTTACACTATATACTCCTTCTCATTGATGTGTATGTGAACAAATGGTACGACACACCCAACATGCATTTTTGTTTTAAATAGTTTATGTATTGTGTTTGAATGCTGTAACTCACCCTGGGACCTGAGGGTGAAGGGCGAGTAATAAATAACAGAACAAAATGGAAAATTCTGGAAAAGCTTGAATGGGGTTTACTTCTGAGTAGATTTTGAAAAGGATCCCACTTAGCCTTCTTTAGTCTACTCTGTGGTTTTACTAATATTTTGTGTTGTTTTTCTTACTCTGTTCCGCTTTCATTTTGATAGTAAGCCACCTTGAATATCTGTTTAAAAGTCAGCCATTAAATAAATTGAGCAGTCAGGGTTTATCCAGCAACATTTCTAGCTTGGGTGCCTTTGTAGTGATGCAGACTGAATGCAACACATAATTCATTATCTCTGCTGATGGACCAGCTGCCTTTGGCTTTCCCTCAGCCATCACCTATCTGCAGCCATTCCAATAGGCTTCCTGAACTGTTTCCAGCCCAACTGGTCATTACAATTTTTAACTGCTGATCCTGTCCTTTTTTTTTTTAGATGTTGCAATTGTTATGGTCTTGTAAGCAT
This sequence comes from Podarcis vaucheri, assembly GCF_965113315.1. Taxonomy (NCBI): domain Eukaryota; kingdom Metazoa; phylum Chordata; class Lepidosauria; order Squamata; family Lacertidae; genus Podarcis; species Podarcis vaucheri. The sequence continues at coordinate 50,265,188 of NC_138765.1, read as the reverse complement.
CCTGAGTGGTATATTTGCACAAAGAGCAGGATTAAAATGCTCTAATTTAGAAAGAAAGAAACTATAATAACTAGTGACCAAGCTTTATTTTATCCCTCTCCTTCCTCCCCATTGCTTTTTCCTTGTGTGTATTGTACTGTCTTTTAGATCAGAAGCCTGGGGCCAGGGACTGTGTTCCAGCACAGTGGTACCTCAGTTTACAAACAGTCCTGTTTACGAACTATTCAGTTTACAAACTCTGCAAAACCAGAAGTAGTGTCCTGGTTTGCGAACTTTACCTTGGTTTACGATTGGAAGCCAAACGGTGAAAGGGCACCAGTGGCGGGAGGCCTCATTAGGGAAAGCGCACCTCAGTTTAAGAACGGATTCGGTTTAAGAACGGACTTCTGAAATGGATTAAGTTCATAAACCAAGTTACCACTGTACAGTGGTCCCTCAGGTTACAGACGCTTCTGCTTACAGACGCTTCAGCTTACAGACTCCGCTAACCTAGAAACAGTACCTCGGGTTAAGAACTTTGCCTCAGGATGAAAACAGAAATCGCACGGTGGCAGCGGGAGGCCCCATTAGCTAAAGTGGTACCTCAGGTTAAGAACAGTTTCAGGTTAAGAACAGACCTCCAGAACAAATTAAGTTCTTAACCCGAAGTACCACTGTACAGAATTGCCTTCAGACGGCTTGGAGGTCAGATAACTCCATACCCTCCAACATTTCTCCAATGAAAATAGGGATATCCTAAGGAAAAGTGGGACATTCCGGAATCAAATAAAAAACTGGGATGGCTTCAATAAATCAGGGATGTCTATGGAAAATAAAGACACTTGGACAGTGTTTTCAAAGCTACCAGCATGAGTTTGACCAAACTGCGGGAGGCAGTGGAAGACAGGAGTGCCTGGCGTGCTCTGGTCCATGGGGTCGCGAAGAGTTGGACACGACTAAACAACAAAACAACAACAAGGGTCTGTTTTTGTTTAGCCAAGTCTAACCTGACACATGTTTTAATTTCCTTTTAGCTTGCTATTGATTTTAATTATTTTTGTATTTTTAAAATACAAGAAGTGACAATTTCACACAGGGGTTCTGTTCCCATCCCCTGTGTCTGTTGGCGGAGTTTGCATAAGAGCACCCTGCTGTTTCCCCATCTTCATCCCCCATTCTGTCCCCAAAGAGCCATGCATCAGGGATCGCGTGTCAACTGGACACACCTAAAATGGTTGCTGCCTGTACCTGTTTTTAGCTATCTTTTACTGATAAAATTAAATGTTTGGGGAGGGGGGTTGTAAATCGCTTAGCAGCCTATTTACAATCAAGTGGCATGTAAGTTTTGTTAACACATAAATGTGAAAATGTGATCAGGTGGACCTGTGCTACCAGCACAGAGTGAGTAGAATAAAGCTGAATGTGAAAAGAGCCCCGAATATAGTTTAAGGCAGAGCTTTCCAAACTTTTCATGCTGGTGACATACTGTTTAGACATGCATCATTTCAAAACACAGTAATTCAGTTTTATTAGCAATCTGGAGGTTAAACTAACCCCTTTCCAGGAGCACAGGGAGTGTTCGCGCAGCACACAGATTGGAAAGCTCTGGTCTAAGGGTACCGTATTTTTTGCTCTATAAGACTCACTTTTTCCCTCCTAAAAAGTAAGGGGAAATGTGTGTGTGTCTTATGGAGCGAATGCAGGCTGCGCAGCTATCCCAGAAGCAAGAGCAAGAGGGATCGCTGCTTTCGAAAGCAGCGAAAGCAGCAATCCCTCTTGCTGTTCTGGCTTCTGAGATTCAGAATATTTTTTTTCTTGTTTTCCTCCTCCAAAAACTAGGTGCGTCTTATGGTCTGGTGCGTCTTATAGAGCGAAAAATATGGTGCATAAGGCAGATACCTTACCTGAAGCTAAGGAGCTCCGTGTGTGGGCACCAACTGAGCACTCCACATATGTTGAGTTGGCTTCCAAGATGGAATAAACAAATACACACACAAAAATAAACTCTGCAGTGCCAGCCCAAAGCATTTTGTTGCCTGAAGTGGAGCACCTAACATTCCCTCCCCATTCTGAGCACAACAATTCACAATGTTTCACTGCACCATTCCGCTCAGACATCAGTTCTTGCTTTCATCTAGCCTTCCTAAATTCCATCATGTGAAGTAGCCAACTTCACCTTGCTGCCTCTCCACTGGGAGACCTATGAAAACTGGCCCCACAGTAATTGTTTGCAGAGTGCAAAAGCCAAAAAGGCACAATATGGCAAGGGCCTTTTTACCTCCATCAGACATCTGCTAAGTTGCTGACTTCAGGGCAGGCTGAACACCTGCCAGGGCTGCAGATAGATATGTACAAGCTCAGCACCAGCCTGGTGGGTCAAGATACACCCCAGGGTTTGCTGCAACCCATATTCTGGGCAGAGATAAGGGGCTCAACAAGCAGCCAAGGTGGAACCGCCTTCTGTACTTGCACCCAGCCCAGTGTGTGAGCTGTCAGGCTACAAGGAGTCATATGGGAGGAATGGTCCTGCTTAAGGGAAAACCCAGGGCAAACTGCACTCCCCACTGAAACTGTGACGCCTGCTGCAGCAAGAAACAGCATCTCTTGCCTGCTTCTCTCTCCTGAATTTTAAAAATGGGGTTTTCCCCTTTAAAAAATGCTTACAGGGTAGCTGAGTGCAGCGCAGAACACAGTGCTGGTTGTGGTGTACTGTTTTTTTAAGGAAAAAGTAGGGAGTGTTAGCACAGGTGAAAAGTGTTTAATCAACCAATTTCCTTATGTCTGGCAGTCCTGCCAGTGTTTGCTTAGTTTTAGAAGATTGTAGTTAATTAAGCCCTACTTAGAGTAAACACAAATTAACAAACCTAGTTTAGTCAAGTTAATGAACTTCAATGGGTCTACTGTGAGTAGGACTAGCCTTGACAACCACCCTCAGTATCTAAATGACAAACACTTACAGAAGATTTTGAGTCTTCAAGTTTGTCTTACTCAAGCCTAGCCAAGGTGGTGCCCTCCAAATGTCGTTGGACTGCAGCTCACATTATCCCTGATCACTGGCCACACTGGCTGGAGCTGATGGGAGTTGTAGTCCACCAAATATCTGGAAGGCAGAGCTTGTTCGCCCCTGGACTCCTAACTGCATGTTTCGGCAGTAGGCATTACACCGGTAAAATCCCAGTGCAATTGGCTTGCTCTAGCTGTGCATCATGAGAAAGCCAGAGACAAGGCTGCTATTGTTGCAAGTCAATAAATACAACTTAGGGCGTGTCCACACTTCCGCTTGTCCCACCACTTTCCCCCAGAGAAAACCTACTCCTTACCACTGAATCAAAGCAGACATCAATTGGATTTTCCGTGGATTGAATTTTGTACCAATGAATAGTGGGTTTTCCCAGGGAAAGCAGTGGGGAAAACGGAAAACAGCTCAGACCCACGCTTTCTAGGCACGGAACAAGCAAGGCTTACGGGATATGGTACAAGCCCTTAGTCCTCCTCAAACGCAGCCTTTGAGGCTGCAGTCCTCTACATAGGGGTGAGGAACCTCAGGTCCAGGGGCTGAAAGTGGCCCTGTAGCCCTCTCTGCCCAACAGTGGATGGAAAGGCGTGTGTGTTGTCTGTGTGCCTGCATGTGTCAACCTCTGACTTTTGTCTGGCTGGGATGCAACCTGCTGTAGAAAGATCCAAGTTGCATCCATTGCTCTGCCCACTTTTGCTTCTGGCCTGCCAACCACTGGCATGTGCTTCCTGAAAGGTTCTACATGAGGGAATGTGGTCCTCAGGTTAAAAAGCCATTAAACACAATTGGACTTCTTTTAACAATGTGTTGGATCACCCTCAAAGTATGTGTAATTTAACTGGATCAACATCTTCTCTTTCTCACTCTCTTCCTCCCCCTCCTTATGTTGCCTTCCCTGTATCAGATTTTAGACTGTGCTCATCCGTTGAAGGACCTTACTCTTATTCTTTAAAATACCATGCACATCCATGATGAGAATAGCCCATAGTCAGGGTGATGGAAGCTGGAGTCCAGCAGCATCTGGAGAACTACATATTGGTCACTCCTAATAGACATCAATCAACACACATACATACTGGAAGGCTGCCTTTTTAAGTCCAAGACATGTGCCTTGCAAACAAGCTTTGAGCCCCAGACCTTTAAAAAAAATAAAAAATTAAATGATGATTTCAGCATGCTGGAGATAAGCACAAATCCTGATGGTACTGTGTGGCTGCCTACCATTCTCTCTCCTTAGATTGAGAAGCATCAGGAACTAGTCCAATATTAAGTCAGGAGAGCACAGCAAAAGGTTTTTTTTTGCCCTCCAAAATACAGAGACAGGCATGGATAGAGGACGTGAGAAAGCTGAGGAAGACCTGTCCTCCCTGCGATTCCACAAATAGTCTGATACCCATTTTGCCTTTGTGGCATTGGCCAAGCCAATGGGTGAGGGGAATGGGAACGTTTGGGGTCACCAGGAGCCAAAATTGTCTGGCTAAAATCTGAGGGGGGGAGAGAAATATAGCTCAGTTCCTGCGCCTGGCCACTGCATCAGCAGCAGCACAGCTTGCAATAAATCCAGTGGGGAAACGGACCGAAACGTTCCCATTATTACAGAATGGCATCTGTACTCCCTCCCCGACACAGCCTCCTTTACAAACATGAGCCAGGCTCTCCTCACAAAAAGAGAGAGAGAGAACAGCCAGACAAGGTCATCCTAAGAAGCTGCTGGAAAAGAGAGGTGTGAGTTTAAAACACACACATAGCTTTCAGCCTCCTGTTCAGAAGGGCAGGAGAGATGAAAGGCCCCCTTTGTCTCACCCAACCTGCGGCATGTGTTTGTTGTTATTTCTGGGTCCAAAAATTAGGAAGATGAGAATGTGGGGACCACAAGGAACAATATCCTCTTAGGGCATTCATCATGACTTATTTGCAAGGAGATTAGTAGACGTTGGTGAGGCTAGACGATGTTACATTAGAGCAAATGTTGTGTGACACACTTTCCAGTGCATTCTGCACAGGAAGGAAAGGGAAAGGGGAATGCTAGTAAGACAGGTCATAATAGAAATTCATAACATTATGCATGGTATAGAGAAGCTGGATAGAGATATATTTCCACCCCTCCCTTCTCCATCATACTAGGATTAAAAGGTAAAGGTAAAGGAACCCCTGACCATTAGGTCCAGTCGTGACCGACTCTGGGGTTGCGACGCTCATCTCGCTTTATTGGTCGAGGGAGTCGGCGTACAGCTTCCAGGTCATGTGGCCAGCATGACTAAGCCGCTTCTGGCGAACCAGAGCAGCACACGGAAATGCAGTTTACCTTCCTGCCAGAGCAGTACCTATTTATCTACTTACACTTTGATGTGCTTTCAAACTGCTAGGTTGGCAGGAGCAGGGACCAAGCAACGAGAGCTCACCCCATCACAGGGATTTGAACCACCGACCTTCTGATCGGCAAGTCCTAGGCTCTGTGGTTTAACCCACAGCGCCACCCGCGTCCCATACTAGGATTAGGGTTAACTAAATTGAGTTGATTGGCAATAGGTTTTTTAACTTGTGAAACTCAGTGCCACAAGATGTGATGATAGCATCTAAATTGCAGAAGGCTTTAAAAGTGGATTAGACTAGACAAATTCTCAGGGAATGAGAACTCAATGAACAGCTATCAGCCACAATGACCATAGCAAACTTTCATATTCAAAGGCAGTTGGCCGCTCAATATCAGTTGTGGGGAGGGAGGGACTGTAGGGTGCACTGCCTTCATGCCTTCCTTGTGGACTTCTCAGAAGCATCTCGCCAATCACTGTAGGAAATGGGATGCTGGGTTAGATGGTTCAATCCAGCAGGAGTCTCCTAACTTCCTTACTCCGCCGAATAAGAACACTTAACATTGTAAAGCGGTTTTGTGCACTCTTACAACCTGATACATCAACAGGGAGCAGGAAAACTATTGGCAGGCCTCTTGCTGCCAACTCCTTTAATTTTAATCCAAGCCTCACCAAGTCTGTAGATTCTTTTAAAGTGCAAAATCAAACAAACAAACAAAAACCCATGCAATAAAACTGCAAAGAGAATCTCTTTCATGTTCAAAAGGCCTATTTCCAGCCCCTGTGGTGGTAGGAAAAACTTGGCAAATGTCAATGTGTGACAGAGGGGGGAAAATATTAAAGACTTTGATCCAAAAATAAACAAAAGAATAGCATCAAGAAACTTCTCTTTTTTAGTTTAAGTTAAAATTCATGAGCTTCAAACGATCTTGCGGGGCTGGTGGAGGGCTGTGCTGACTCAGGTTTGGAAGACTTGCCCCCAGCTGCTTTCTCCCATTTCTATCTTTAATGGCTGGGAGGAGTGGAGGCTTCGGTTTTTAATGGTGGGAGGGGGAGAGACTGGGAAGAAGCTCCAGAGCTAAACTGGTCCATGGAAAAGGGATGTAGCCAGGGCTTTTTCCCCCAGCTAGAACTCCCTGGAACACAGTTCCGGCACCTCTCATGTGGATGCCATTGCCATTATAAAACAAGGGAGATGTTCATGGTGAGTTCCGGCATCTCTTTTTCTAGCAAAATAGCACTGGATGTAGCTGCATGGTAGAACATCTGTTTTGCACCCAGAAGGTCCCAGGCTCAATCCTCAGCATCTCCAGGTGCAGCTGGGAATTGCCCTTGTAGGAAACCCTGCCTGGTAGAGCTACTGCAAGTCACTGGACAATACTGAGTTCCAATGTTAGAGCATCTCCCTTTCATGAAGAAGGTCCTGGGAATGTCCACTGCCTGAAGCCCTGGAGAGCTGTTGCCAGTCATTGTGCACAATACTGAGCAAGAACAAACAGTGGCCTGACTTGGAATAAAGCATTTCCCACCAGGGCAGGAGTTTGGGGCAGGGCCCCACTCAGCAGAACTGAGCAGGAGCACCCCCAAAGACACCAGGATTCACCATCTAAAGATTGGGATGCACAAGGACGATAAATCCAGAGCCTAAATTTTGCTAACTGTACCACCACTCTAGCGTATGAATTGGATGGGACTGGGTTTATCACCTAACCCTGGTTTTGTCAATTTCTGCTTAGAAGAGAATATTGTAGGTGCAATTGATCTCTTCCCCCTTCTTTCATTTGACAACTTAGCAAGAAAAGAAGAAAAGGGGGGAAGATTCCAGGTAGATAACTGCACTCCACTCTCAGTCCCCAGAGAGACAGGCCTCAGGAACCTTGCCCATTTCTGTTACAATCTTAAGGGCTCTGCCAGTATCCCTGCCTCAGACAACAACCGGGACTAGATGCTAGAGTTCCACTGAAGGGTAGATTTTCTCATATGACCTTCATTATGGGAAACAACATTTCATATTAATAAGAAACTGCACATGGGAGATTCCAGAAGGGTAGCCTTGTTAATCAGTTACAGAAAACACAGACAAGCCCTACAGCACCTTAAAAACCTTATTGTGGCAGAAACTTTTATGAACTAAACAGAAGTGGGGAGCCGTTTTGGCTCCTCAGGCAAAACCCTTATCAGACCTAGGCTTATGGGCCAAGTTGGACAGGCAGGCAAGGCCATCCCCTCTCAATCACCTGATGTCACAATGGTGTCAGGCGATTGGGAGCCTTGAGGTCCCATTGTTGGGACTTCAAAGCACCACACAGTGTTTGCAAAGTGCTTTAAAGCACCTGAGGCTTGTGGGGTTACCCTTGCCAGTTTTCCCTTGCCAGTGCACTTTAAGGCTCCCAATTGGCACTGGCAGCTGTGTCTCTATCTAGCCCACACCTGTTGTCACATAAAACATCAGGTGTGGGGCAGGTGGGCATGGTTTTGGGAAAACGGGCTTGGCTGAACCCCTGGCCAGCCAAGTTTGGCCCATAGACTGGAGGTTACCTACCTCTGTACTAGAGGGAACTTTATCAAATGTATGAAGCACTATCCTCATTTGATACACAAGAAGGGGGAGGGGATTCTAAATTGCACCTCTTATATTTTGTGGTATTTGAGCCCTACTGTTCACATCATCTGTCTGTCTCCCTGTGTACATACTGTATATTATGAATCTGCTAACTAAGGACTGCATTTCATGCATCTGAAGAAATGAGCTCCCATCTACAAATATGTAATTGTCTTTAAAAGTGCCCTAAGGCTTCTCTGTGTGTTTGCATTTAGAGATTACATTGTAAATGTGCTTAATTCTTAAGTAGAGGCCTGCCAAGACTCAAGTCTGCTCTGAACTTGAAGCTCTTTGCCATCATCCTGGAGGCACGGGGATCAGCCAGCATTGAAAGGTCCATGAGAAATCTTGTTCGTGCACAAGAATCAGGGGCCTGTGTAACTTTGCAGTCTTGTACAGAAATCTCCAAGGATTCAGGGGTGCTGAGTGCAGCAGTGCTGATTTGAGCAGCAATGGTAGCTCTTAGTGCAGCCAGTGAGCCCACCAAGAGCATGAGTGGGGTAAGGTGTCCGGGAGTGTGCTTTGTGGCAACGTGTGCCCTGACAGGGTGGCAAGGAGGTGGCAAGGACAGTTCTGGATATGTTACCACCCCCACCAAAGTTTAGTCTTCCTTCCCCCTCTCTTCATCCTCAGTTTGTCAACATGGATTGTAAGCAGTGTTGTTGTTTTGTTTTTGAAGAGAAGACAGGATAGAAAACAAAAACCTATATACCAGGTGTGGTGTGGGGAACCTCCAGACCATGAGCAAGGCATGGCTTATCCACCTCTCTTCCAAGTCCTGCCCACTCTTATTTCTCCACACCCATAGCCCCATTTTCACTGCTGCCTGCTGAGCAGATGGGCACCAGGAGAAGGGAGGTCTACACTGTGTTAGGTGTGGGGGGTAGCTGATATGCCTAGTGTTGCTGCTGCCTGACAGAAATGCAAGAGACATTTACAGGCAGATTTCCCCCCTCCCCTCCATCACTTTCATGCCCCGCCCCCATGTCTTGTTGGATACTGACTGGGTCTGATGGGAATCCGGCAATATCTGCGGACCATCAATTTCCCACCCCTGTTTACAAGGGTTCTGAGCAAGAAACAAACAAATTTGGAGCTTTGGGAAAGAATTCCCAGACTGGTAATCTGGCAAAAACTGACTTCAGTTGTGGCTACACTATATTAGGCTGTCTAGTAAAGTAAAGGTAAAGGGACCCCTGACCATTAGGTCCAGTCGTGACCGACTCTGGGGTTGCGGCGCTCATCTCGCTTTATTGGCAGAGGGAGCTGGCGTACAGCTTCCGGGTCATGTGGCCAGCATGACTAAGCCACTTCTGGCGAACCAGAGCAGCACACGGAAACGTCATTTACCTTCCCGCTGGAGCGGTACCTATTTATTTACTTGCACTTCGACGTGCTTTCAAACTGCTAGATTGGCAGAAGCAGGGACCGAGCAACGGGAGCTCACCCGGTGCCAGGGATTTGAACTGCTGACCTTCTGATCGGCAAGCCCTAGGCTCTGTGGTTTCTACTCGCAGCTAAATGCACTCTCCTCTTTATTATTTCACACCTCACAGAATAGATATCACACAAATATCTGGTGAGTCAACAACAACAGCAAAGAAAGAGGTCAGTGGTGCTGTAACTATTTACACTGTCCCAATAGAAAACATCTGCTGCACGGCAAAGCAAATAATGTACAAAGTCTCCACTATTGATCAACACTGTTCATTCAATCCTTTTAAAAATCTGTGTTCTTCTGCTCTGATACTCCCCTGTGCATTTCAGATGAGATGATCCCCCTTCTCAAGGGTAATTAAAAGAATTCAGAGAGCTGCAATCATTCAGCAGCAGCATGTATCTCCGTGTACCGTGAGTCATAAAGTGTGTAGTTCCTAATCTAGCATCGAATCTGACCGTTTTTTCAGGACACCAAGAAGCTTACGTTTCCTTCCTTCCTTAAGTTTTTGCTCTCATAACCTTCAACAACACGGTCCAGATACCTCACAAGCATGCAGAAAACACAAAACAGTACAGTTACTGTACAATTACCAAGATACATGCAAATATGTCTATATAGCACTTGGGATTTTAACCCCAGAGTTTCTGCCATGAATTTCTTTAGTCCTTTTAAGGAGTCCACAGGCAGAATAGCACTCTATGGCAGTGAGTTCCATAGATCTGGTAGAGAAAAAGCTTTTTCTGCCAGAAACTACATAGTTTAGAACAGAGTTTTCAAGCTGTTTGAAAGTGAGGTGACTTGTCAGCAGTACTTAAAAAGCCTCCCTGCTCTAGTACATCAACATATTTTTGATGGTGGGGGAGGGGAAAGGTAGTATCAATTAAATGCACATCTAATGGATTGTCACATGCTAGCCAACACTGAGTGTAAATCAAGTTATGCTATCCAAAAGAAAGTTACACTATATTTGCAACTCCAGAATATACTACTTGCACAGTGACACGTGAGTAGCACAGAAGTCGTGTCCATGCATCCTCATGGGGTGTGGGTTCACTTGTATGTGTCTCTCTGCTGCCAGAAAGTGCTTGTGTGCACCAGCCACCAAAAGGGGCCTCCAATCCATTTCCTTATTGCTACTCACTGGCAAGGCTCCGAGAGTCTCCTATACCGCCGTCCTGCCCCTCATGTTCCATCTTTCCCCGACGCAGAGCTTGGACGGCAGCCAGAAGGTTATCAGTCTTTCTTCCCCACTGCGTTTCTCATTAGAATGGCTGCAAAACGAACGTGTGCAGCTGCCTTGAGCTCCGAGGCTGCAGGCAGTACCTCCTTTTTTGCACTTATTAGAGCAACGGCAGCTACATCTGCTGTTAATTCTGAACCCTAACGACGCTCTTAACAAAAGCAACAAGCAGAGGCTATTACAGCACTTAACTAATGAAGGCTCGACCTCCCTGCCTCATGTAGAAGCCAGACAACCCCGGGGAGGCGGATTCCCCCAGCGTCCGCGCGCGCGAACTGCCGTCCAACTCGCCCTCCTTTTGATCTCGCGCCGTCGGATACACCTTGGAACGCCCCGGGCCCCGGTTACCTAGGCGACGTTGTCAGCAACCTTCCATCCTTGCGCCGCGGACGTTCTGAGCCCGCCCTCTTCGGCCGGCCTACGCCAATCGCGCGGCATCCCCCCAACCTGCTGGGGGCTGACGTCATGGCCGGTGAGTTCTCTCTCCTGGCCTCCGCCTCCTTCTCCTGTTTGCTGTTTCTGCTGGTGGAGCAGCAGCAGCGGCAGCGGCAGCAGTAGCAGTGCGGGGCGGGAGGAGCGAGCCGGCCCTGCCCTGCCCTGCCCGGCGCAGCATGGCCAAGCACCACCGCACACCGGCGCGCAGCCCGGAGCCCGTCATCGAGGTCAAGAGCAAGGTGAGCGCGCCCGCCCCCAGGGTGGGGGGCGGCGAGGTAGAGAGAGGGAGGGGGGGCAAATCTGTTGCTGCTGATTTGCCCGGGAGAAAGAGGAGGAATGTGCTCACCAGCAGCAGGGCAAGCTCTGCGCATCGGCGGCGCCGGAGCTGCAGCCTCTCCAGCTCGGGAGTGGTTTTCCAGACCCACAAACGCGAGGTCCGTCTAGCTCGCCCCCTTCCCCTCATGTCGCTGGGGCCCAGGTCACGCCGGGGGCCCGTTCGCCCTGCTGGGGGCAGCCTTGATCCGGCTTGCAGCAGGTGCACCGGGCAGCTGCCGCCACCGTCTCCCCCCCCCCCCGTCAGGTTTGCACCATCCCCACGACTGGACGGGCTTGCGCGACGCCTCTCGCCCTCCCCACCCACCCCCGCTTTCTTTCCTGTCCCGGGTGTCTGCTGTGCGCGTCTAGCCTGGCCTAGTGGATGGCGGAACTGGCCGATTGTTTATGCTGCCCCCCCCCCCCGCCAATCCTTCGGCAGTGTAGAGACTGCCAGCAGAGGATTATTGCTCGGATCCGTGGGGATTTCTGCCTTCGATGCGGAGTATGTGTGCGGGAAAACCTCCTTCTCCCGGGAAAGGGAACCGAGGGATGCCAGAGTTCTCCGCCGGTTATGCAATGGTGCACCAGAACCGGGAGCACCAGAACCGGGCATCAGACCCGTGGCTATTTAGCATGGGGCCTCGAAGGGATGCTGAGCTGATTTCTGGAAGCGAGGGGATGCCTCAAGGAATCGGTGGAGCCGGATATTGATCCAGCGTTAAACCCGATTTGGAAGTGAAGGGAGGTGGGATACGTGGTGGGTCAGCAGGTATGCAGTTCAGTCTTCTTGGGTTTATTAACGTGCCTTCGAGAGAGCAGTAATAGAGAACGGAGAGAGATCCTTTACGATGTATTTCCCTCCCCAAATAAGCATTGCAAACGCGAGGACAGATCTCCAACTTCAGACTGGAGGTTGCAGAACCCAATTGATCTTTCTTAGAATTCTACTGACGATTGACATCAATTCTCCCTTGGGATTAAATCTGTTGTTCTCTTTAGAGGGTCAGAATTCTCCCACAAGCAACTGGCTGGGACAGACAGGCACACCTCAGATTATATACAGCATATCTGGAGCATCCCCTGACTTAAGTCCAATGAGGAATCATGGCTATTTGGTAAAGCACGTGCTTTGCATGCAAAATGTCCCAGGATGAATCCCTGAATTTCTAGTTAAAAGGTCTGGGTGATGGGACAGACCTCTGCCTAAGACCCTGGAGAGATGGTGGCAGTCAGAGCAGAGGACAACGCCAAGCTGAGTGTGGCAATAACCTGGCAGGCATTATGCAAGGTTCCCTGTTTGGCTTTAATAGGCTGTTTGTTGCTCTAATTTACGTGGTATCTCGGGTTACATACACTTCAGGTTACAGACTCCGCTAACCCAGAAATAGTACCTCGGGTTAAGAACTTTGCTTCAGGATGAGAACAGAAATCGTGCTCTGGTGGCGCGGCAGCAGCAGGAGACCCCATTAGCTAAAGTGGTGCTTCAGGTTAAGAACAGTTTCAGGTTAAGAGCTGACCTCCGGAACGAATCAAGTACTTAACCTGAGGTACCACTGTATATCCTGCCTTTAAGAACACAAATCCTTTGACAAGATCCCAGGTTTGGACCCTGACATCTTCAGGTAGGGCCGGGAAAGGTGCCAGCCTAAAATTCTGGAGAGCTGCCATTGGTCAGCATAGAGGATACTGAGCTGGTATGCAAAAGGGCCTCCAAATATAATTAGAACCTGATAATATCAAAAACTCATCAGTCGATAAAACTGCAGGGCAGAAGCAAGAAGCCTGTGGCCCCCCAAATGCTGCTGAACCGCACCCCCCCCATCATTGCTAACCGTTGGCTATGGTTGCAGGGGCTGATGGGAGTTGGAGTCCAACAACATCTGGAGGGCCACAGGTTTCCTACCCCTGCTGTAGGGGGATAGAATAGTCCAGCTCAAATAGGAGCAAGTGCCTGGTATTGTTTTCACCTGCTTTTGTCCTTCTCTCCCTCTTTCCCGGTCAGAGCCGTAGCCAGATGATCTTGCGCCCTTGGCAGAACCGTCCAGATTGCACCCCCAGCCATGGACAAATTAGCTCTTCTTTCCACCTCTTCTCCAACTCACCCCCATTCAATTCACCCACTATTTAAAACTTTTTCTTATGAGGCAATAATCAATATTTTTATTTATAGATATATTTATGGACATACTTTTAAGCCGATTTTGCGCGGGGGGGGGGGGCTCGCCTGTGTCCCTGGCAGGGGACCACCTCACCACCCCCTAGCTACGGCCCTGCTCTCGACCCTACTAGAACTGATGTTACAGTGGTACCTCGGGTTACATATGCTTCAGGTTACAGACTCCGCTAACCCAGAAATAGTGCTTCAGGTTAAGAACTTTGCTTCAGGATGAGAACAGAAATTGTGCTCCGGCAGCACGGCTTCATTAGCTAAAGTGGTGCTTCAGGTTAAGAACAGTTTCAGGTTAAGAACGGACCTCTGGAACGAATTAAGTACTTAACCCGAGGTACCACTGTATTTCTCTTATTTGGGTCCTTCAGATAAGGTTTTGTAACAGTACATGGTTTGTGAAAACGCAGTCTGACAACCCACACAATGCAGCATCTCTCTTGGGCTTTTCTCCTGGCTGGCCTAGGTGTCTTTTTGTTCCTGCAGGGCAGAGGATGGGAAACCTGCACTATGGCCCAATTTCATATGATTGACCAGGATAGGAGAAACCGGGGGAAATGAGGGTGTCCCCAACAACCTTTGACTGTGGTCCCAGCCACTTTTGACTCCAACCCTGCCCACTGCTGGATTCTTGACAGAAAAAAGGTTGCCCACCCACACACCCCACTGAAGAAGGAAGCTGCTTCAAAAGTTGTGATCTGCCTTGTGCACCTAAACTCATACAGGCTCGATTGGGGAGCTGGGAGGTGACAAGGGGCAGAACTAAGTTGGAAAGGGAAATGCTGCTGGCCATTCACAGTTCTGTAAATCTTTCTTATGGATGGTAGGAAATCCAGGCACCTTCCCCAAAATATTCCCTGATGCTTCTAGACATATCCTTCCACAATGCACTTATCTATTCATCGGGGATGGGAATTTTGTAGCCCTCCAGATGTTGCTGGACTACAGTACCTATCCTTGCTGACCATTGGCTATACAGTCATACCTCATGTTACGTTTGCTTCAGGTTGCGCGTTTTCAGGTTGCATCCTGCGGCAACCCGAAAGTACCGGAAAGGGTTACTTCTGGGTTTCACCACTCGTGCATGTGCAGACGCGCAAAATGACATCATGCACGTGTGCAGAAGCGGCAAATCGCAACCCGCAGATGTGCAAACACGGGTTGCGTTCTGCTCCCGTTCGCAACCAGAGGTACCACTGTACTGGTTGGGACTGATGTGAGCTGCCATCTAACATCTGGAAGGTCACAGGTTTTTCACCTCTGCTCTTCTGTGTCCTATATGAGCAGTACCCTCCTTGCTAACACCCCCCTTTAGGTTTGTCTTTCCTTTGTGTGTCTGTATTAATTAGGAGCAATACCTCTGAGTTTCAGATGGAACAGAGGAAGCTGCCTTATATCAAGTCAGTTGATTGGTTAATCTTACTCAGTATTGTCTGCAGTGACAGGCAGAGACTCTCCAGGGTTTCAGGCAGAAGTCCTTCTTAGACTTACTGGAAGATGCCTGAGTTTGAACCTGCATCCTTTTGCTTGTAATTCTTTCAGCATTACAACAGTGTGTTGAAAACTATCCTCTCCTTTTTGCAGGGGGGCGGGATGTGGGGAGAAGCCATCATGTAGAAAGCTATTTATATGTGAAGTTGTCAATATGTTTATTGATTGATCAATTCTAGTAAATATCTACCTTACCTTTTGGACTCCTAAAGGAGACCCTGAGCTGTTTCCAGATTTATTTTTTAAAAAACTGCACCATAAAAATAATGAGATAAAAGAAAAGCAACAGCAAATATAATAATAAACAAATCATAATATTATATATATATATATATTTATATTATTGTTTCTCACCCCAAATGATAGTTTGGTTACATGATTGAGGTATGTATCTGCAGTTGGTTAATGAGAACATTCTTTAACTGGTACATTCTGAAGTAAAGAGGAGTTTTTTTCTCCACTTCAGTCATTATGTTCAAGTAGTTGGCTATGTGTAAATAATACTGTGTGTGGTACCTGCACATTGTGCAGGTGGAGAAGGGAGGCATATCATTCCTGTCTCCTAGCAGAGACCCCAGGAGAAGATGAGAGCAAGCAAGATAACAAATGCATGAAGAGGAGCTTACTGATCCCTTATAACCACTTCTAAATGAGTTGGTACTCTACTTACCAGGAGTTGTGTTCTTAAAATAAAAGACTTTAGCAGTTTTGTACTTCATCTGCATTAAAGCTAGCAGTTTTAACTCCCTGGCATATCTGTTAAGGATGCTACATAACACGCCCCCCCTTAAAGACAAGGACTGAGAAATCAAAAGGGTAGCCTTGATTTGGGGAGGGAATACTGACCTACTGAAGCAGAGTCCAAAGTCCTTTGGCAGCAGCAAGGCTGGCAGTTGCCATATATTGCAAGTCTTTCCCTGAATTTGCTGGGACGTGTTAGCAGCTTGCTGATTTACATTTGGCCCCCATCTCCTTTTATACAGTTTGATGCTGAGTATCGCCGCTTTGCCATGAAGCGCTCCACTGCGGGTGGCTTCCAGGAATTCTACCAGCTGATCCAGAGAGTCCACCAAATCCCTTGCGTGGATGTCTTGCTTGGGTATACGGATATCCATGGAGACCTGCTGCCCATCAACAACGATGACAATTACCACAAGGCTCTGTCATCTGCCAATCCTCTGCTCCGGATCATCATCCAGAAACGTGGTAAGAAGGTTCTTAAGGAGGGGGCTAGAGTTCACTTTCATTTTAATCCAGCTAATTTATTCTATTTACTGTATTTTTCTGTGTATAAGACGCCCCCATGTATAAGACGACGCCTATTTTTGGGGAATGAATCAAGCACCAGTCCCCCCTATGCACTATCCATGTATAAGACAACCTCCAATTTTAAACTTGAAAGATTGGGGTGGGGGTGGGGAATATAGTCTTATACACGGAAAAATACAGTACTTAATTTTATCTTGCCCGTTACCCACCCAATGAACTAAAGGGAGTGTTGAGCTCAGAGCAGTATACATTGTTTTCTTCCCCCACTGATTTTTTCTTTACAACAGCCTTGCAAGGTGGGTAGGCTATATATAGCTGGCTTGGGGATCTGAAGCCTGGATTTCCCTAGATCATGATCTAACCACAATACCACCATTACTTGCAGAGGCAAGAATGCCTTGAGATCAGGATTAGAAATGAAGTATGCTAAAATTCTCCAAATAAGATAAGATATAGACAGTTTTGTTCTCTGTGTTTGTGGGTGTGAAAGTTTGTGTGTGAGTGCAAGAGAGAGAGAGAGAGACACTAATCAATTTCTGCTAGCCAGGAGAAAAGACAAGGAACTGAACAAAGCAACAAAACTGCCATCAATAACTAAAAGTCCCACTCAGCCCTCCTCTGATGCACTTGTTTTTTTCAATTTGTCTTTGTAGGTAGAAGGACTAGTAACTTGATTTTTAGCAACAGCAACAAAGGCACACGATGCAGTGCATTTGCTGAAACTAAGCAAATGTAGCACTGTTTGGAAACCCCTCATGTATGCTGCTTTGAGTTCTGTGACAGATGAAAGACAGGGTATAAATATAATGAGCAAAGAAAAGCTCAAATATTCAGAAATTGAATTTTGTGCCAGATCCCAGATTCTGCACACCTAGAGTGTAATTGTGGAAGTGGGAAATGTGCTGTGCATGTGGTGCTTTTAATGCTCAGGCTGTGGATCTTTGTGATGGAGGGCATCAGTGCCATCTTAACCATGTCCATTCAGAAGTAGGCTCCATTGAGCTCAGTAGAACTTTCTCCCCAGTAAGCAATCCTAGCACTCCCTTACATGGGAGTAAGCTCCACTGATTCAATAGGACTTGGTTCTGAATAGAATTGGTTAGAATTACACTGTCTGTGCTTAAGTTGATGGTACTCAGATATTACAACAATGGATTATTTCCTAACCATTTCAAAGGCAGAACAGTTTGGTGGGTGTTATGGAGGGCCCTGCTGAATAGAGACAACACTGATATATTTTAAGGAACAGTATCCAGAAATTATTTTTGCAGTCCTGAGACAGCAACGCTCTGTGTCCAAAATCTATTTAAAGGACAAAAATGAGATTTTCCTGTATCTGAATCTCGCCTAACAGCATCTTTGTTTGTTTGTCTAAAGTATTTTTACCTAACTCTTCAGCCAAAAAAAGGCTCCCATAATTACTTACAACAATCAATAATAAAATTGCCCCGCCTTCAACTTTACATTCTAAAAGACACAGCACAAAAGGAAAGGAGATTGGGACGGGTGGAGGAAAAAAAGCTAACTCAGCCAGACACAACTTCTTAGTTTCTCACAAGGCGGGACAGAGCAAGCTCCCTATAGCTGCCTTCTGTTTGGCTAATGGTTGTGTCCAGGTTGATCTTTCCCTGTTTTTCCCCATCTTGTCTATTCATGTTCTCTTAAGGTTAATAGTGGGCAGCAGATAGGGCAGATTTTCATTCTAAATGAGAAAGACATTTGCTTTCTTGAGCATCGTCTCCATCAGCCAACTCACAGGAACTCCAGACTGGCTTATTTCTGGGCTTTATAAGGCAATAACAACAATTAAAACAGTGACTCCTTGAATAGCTTCACCAAATCATCCCCACCCACCCCTCGCTTGTTTGTAGATTAGATTAAACTGTAAAAACCAGTTAGAGACAGCCTGACCCAAACCTGTGCAGGGAGGCAAATTTAGAACCTGAATGTTGTGGACTTTTGAAGGCCAGTTGTTGAAGCACAGTTAACATTGCTCTTTGTCCCCAAACAATTCCAATCACCATTCCATGCTTTATAACTGCTTCTACGTTCCTGATATGTTAGAAGTTTGTGGGGGGCAGTTTTCAAATTATGGTTATAATAAAGCAAGAAATACTCTGAGCATGTGAAACTTGATACTTTGAAAATTCACTTAAATCCTAGCACCTTCATGACCACAGGAATAAATTGGAGTTTGCTTCTGTTGCCCTGATGCTCTATGCATTTACCTGGGGATAAGTAAAATTTTGTTGCAGAAAAGGATAATATGTTCTTAAAAGTGGTATATGTAGCAACACACGTGCTTGTCTGGCTGACCACTGACTATAAAAAAAGTAATGATTCCATAGTGACCAGCACTGGTCCAGGCAGCTGTGCTGTTGATGATGGGTCTGTTTACTGCTGCCTCCATCGACTGCCTCTCTCTGGAAGGTTGTTTAGGGGAACCCGGATTGTGGCCCCAAGGCCCAGACCCAGCAGCACAGCTGCTCATACATAATTCCATTGAGTTCAGTGGGGCTGACTCCTAGTCTGCTGTACCAGTGCTAGAACCACACTAACACACTTCAGAGAGCAGAGTGTATATTTCTGTTGTTCTCTGCCAACTAAACATACCAACAAACGAAATCGAAGCTCCTTGAAACCAGAAGTGCCAAAATCTCCTGTCAGAATAAACTATGCAAATTAGGCAAACCGCATAAGCCTATTTTACTGAGCCACCAAATCTGTTTTTGTACACCGGAAGCTTTTCTTCTGAGGGCTGGATGGCAGGTCGCAGGAAAGAGATGAATGAAACATTGGGGACAATGCCAGCGTTACTGCTGAACACCCAGGAATATCCAGGCTCCTGTACAGAGGAGCCATTACTGCCTGGTTTTGTTTTTTGACTGCTGCAGATGTTTTCAACACCCACTGCAAATGGCCGTAAGAAAGGCCTCTTTTCCCTCTCTTACCTGAAGCCTCCTGCTCAATGGCTGATTCACCAGCCACAGCCCAGCGAAGGTTGCTAAGCCAGATCTTGAAGTGCATCCTTAAGGTGCATT
This sequence comes from Podarcis vaucheri, assembly GCF_965113315.1. NCBI lineage: Eukaryota > Metazoa > Chordata > Lepidosauria > Squamata > Lacertidae > Podarcis > Podarcis vaucheri. The sequence continues at coordinate 50,245,880 of NC_138765.1, read as the reverse complement.
GCTTTAGAAAGAAGAAGAGTGCCAATTTGCATAAAGTGTTCATATGCTAATTTATCTTATAGATGCAGGTATAGAAAGAATAAAAAAAAATAGAAATAATTACTTTGTTGAAAATAGAAATGCATGTCACCGTAGTGCGGAAGACTGTAACCAGGTGATCAATGCGTCTGCTCATTCTCTTGTGCAAGTACTTACTGTTGATGGGAGACTTTGAGGCCCCTGATCCCCATTCTCCCCCCACCCTTATGATTTTTCATCTTTGAATTGGACTTGGGGTGGACAAAACTGTCCTCTGTAGAGCAGGACACCTGGGCACCTTATGCATCCTCCCTCTGCCCCCTGTGCTCTCCTCTGCCCTGCGGTTTTGCTCTTGGCTGCCTTCGTAGCACAGAAGATGCTGCAGGGCTGCCAAGTACAATGATGCTGGTTGCTTGGCACCAGGATTGGCATTGCTGGGCATTTGCCAGGACCTCTTGCCAGGTCTTTCCTTGGCTGGCTATGCTTCTCTTCCTCCTCATAGGAAGATAGGAATCTTCTGTCTCTTTGTCCATCTTGCTCAATATTATCCACACTGGCCAACACCAGCTCTCCAGGGCTTCAGGCTGAGCCCTTCGTGGAGATGCTGAGGATTCTGCATGCAGGGGAGACCCAGAGTGGCTGGGGAAACCCAACCAGATGGGTAGGGTATAAATAATAAAATTCTTCTTATTCTTATTCTCTATCACGAATCAAGGAGAAGGGTCAGAACTCTCCACTCACCTTGCTATCCCTCTTGTTCTGGGCAGCACTGCAAATTCGGCTCAGAGAGAGAGGGCAACTGACTGGGCAATGGTGCAAGGTGCAAAGGAGAGAGGACCTATTCCAGAAGGAAGGCTCACGAAGGGCTTCTTGCTCAAGGGTCCTGCAAGACCTGAGGTGGCACTAGTTGGACTGGTTGCTGGGCGGGGTTGGGTGGAGAGAGATTCCACAGCCCTGCACAGTCTCCCTGGGCTAAAAATAAGCCACTGCGCCAAAAACACTGTGTGATATTTATAACACTGGAGCTCCATCTGACAAGCTCTGTAGAAGAAGGGGTGTGCCACTTAAGGATAGGGACATGGCAAGGCTGCTCTCCCTTCCACTTGGAGAAGTTTCTTGTCCAGTGTAGTACACTGACTTTGTTGAGTGTGTTTGTGTTTGTGTTTGTGTTTGTGCATGGCCATCTGTCACAGACGCAGGCTTGTAAACACATCACCCATCTGGTCTCCTGTGGCAATCCAGTCTTCTCCAGGCAACCAGGCAAGATAAATTTGTCAATGACTAGTTGTTGCTGGGGGTTGATTGTTGTTGTTTTTTGTCTTCCACGCTGCAAATGACTAAAAAAGCGAACGGAGGCTCATAAAAAGAGAGCTGAGGCCAGGGGCGGTTCCTTCTGTGGGCTTAATTTACAAAGCTGCAGGGACCAGGCTGTGAAATTGGACACGCTCCCCTGGGTAGATTGTGCAGGGATTCCAAAACTCTACTAGCACCGACTTCTGGGATTGCTGTGGGGTGTGTAAGTATGTACGAGTTTAGGTCCCAGGTGCCTCTCTTCTCTCAGATATTACAGACATTTCAACAGCACTAAAACCACAGACCTGTTCAGACTCTTCCTGTTTCTTCAGGTCCATTTTGTTGCTTGTCACAAATATATTTGGCCTCTTTAGGGGGCTGGGTGAACTGTCCATCCAGCTAGGTGCGATGCATAGGCATGTGCAGCACATTTCTTCAGGGTGTGCATACAGAGATATTTATTTATTTCAGTGAAGGAAGATGGGGGTGGGGGAACAACAGGTAAAGAGGTAAAGTGGCAACTTGACAATTGTCATCCAAAACCTCTGGAAGGCAGCAGGTTGGGGAAGCCCAATTTACCCACTGCAATTGTAGTTTTTTTCAACCCATCATCCTCAGAATGATTCTGTTTACCCATGTGCAGATTTATGCAAAACAAGTTGTTTATCAACTAAAACCCGTATGACTAATTGCCTCTGACTTCTTGAATTGGATGGCATCTCAGAGGAATCCCTCTTCCCCCACCCGAACTGCAAATTCTCCCTTTTGGCTGTAGCTGATTTCTCCTTGGTGCAGCCCCAGGGAGCAAATTCTTCCTTGCAAGGAGTCTCTTTCCAGCCTGACAGCCCTTCAAGCCTTTCCAGCTCTTTAGTATCGCTCATGTCCCTACAGCATTCCCTGCAGTGTTGGCATGCAGTGACAAATAGTGCCCAGATGGTAGAGGGGTCCCCTGCAGGCATCCCTGGAGGAAAACAGAGTAGAAAAGAGTGCCCCCTGCTGAGTCAGCCACCCTGTTTTCTGCAGATCCCAAAACTTCTTAATTCAGCCTTCTGCAGTGCCTGTCCTCTCAAGTCATATTATCTTGAGATAACAATGCCTTTCGCCTTTCTGTAGTGACAAACTGATAAGAGGTCATTTGAAGCCCTCTGCTTGCAGACTGCAAAGAGGACATTCATGATATGCTTCTCACAGTGCAGAAGAGAGAGCTCTTAAGAGTCTTTGTTTACTCTCCAGGGCAGGAATGGGGAATCGGTGGCCCTCCAGATCCCATCAGCTTCACCCCACACGGCCAATGACCAGGCATGGCAAGAGATGTAGTGAGCATTACCTGGAGGGTCCCCATTCCTGCTGCAGGGTCAAAACTGGGTGATTAAAAGGACATATTTCTCCTCTCCTCCAGTTTATTCAATCTTGAAATGCATTTTTACTAGATTTAGCATTTGGGACTAACAATCTTAAATAATAAACCCAAGTATTTTATATCAAGTTCCTGCTTTGTGTATGTGTGTGATGGTCTGTTTACTCCACTGAAACCAATTTAGATTAACATGCATTTGATAAATTAGCATATGGAAATAGCAAGAGGACAAGGTCTCTGCCTCTGTCTTCCTGTCTCTTTCTCCCACTACCTCCCAGCACCAGATCTTCAGAGCCAATTCTGATTTGTGCCAGTGTGTTCTGAGTTCAGTTACTCCTAATGAATTCCCCTGGAATTCAGATGTGGGCACCTCATGGAAACTGGCAGGTTCCGCTCTAGGGTCTGGCTGTTGGAACAGCCTTTATTTTGCTTTTGCTGCAGGAGAACACCAGAGCCTGAACTGGCAGCGACAGAGTTAAGTCTGCAGAGTACAGCTCAAAGTGTGATTAAAACTGAATTATTCATATCCCCTTTAATCCCAGCCTGGCATACAGTGGGTAATCCCAGAAGGGGCTGGGTTCCTCTTCCCTCTCCAGCACTGGCAGGTACATCTATCTAGGCATGGGTCAGGATCTGACCTGGGTAGAGAAGTGTGCGAGGAGGGAGTCAGCACTGCTGAGCAGAATGAGACCTGCTCAGCATTTTGCATTGGCTGTGCTTTCTGGTCCCTAATGATGTGGTGTTATAATACAAGGGAGTGGCACATCACTCACAGTCATGATCTGTCAGGGCCCAAGTGTGATCAACTTACCCCCTTTGCTGTCGGCCCCCCTTTCCTCCACCCCACGTCCCTGGCAATAGGGAGCACTACAAAAGGAATGCCGTAAGAGCCCTTCACATTTCAATGGAAATATAGTCATTCTCTGTAATGCACACTAGGGTCTCAACCTGTGTTATTTCTGGTGCTGCTCCTTGCTCACAGGGTTTATATATAAACCACTACCACAAAACAGTGGTGTCCCACTTCCCCCCTCCTCCCCAGCCAAAAAGACACTTTTGCATTCAGATGTTGTAAACCGGAAATGTTTCTCCTGTCATGCAACATTGTTAACTCCCATGATGCTGAAACATTCAGTGTCTCAAAAATTCCAAGGTTGTGAGAGAACCAGCAGCTCCCAAGGGATACAGATCAGCTGGCTAAATGCAGACAGGTTTGGTTGAAAAGCCTTCTTTGGTATGAGAGAGAGAAATTTATAGTGCCTGGCAACCACCTCTGCAGTAGCTGACAGTGTCTGTGATCATCTAGACAAATTGGGGGTCCTAAAGAGTTGGAAAGTAGGGATAAAAATATTCAAGCAAATCAATAATGTGTTTGGCAGAGCAACGAAGAAAGGAACTATGGATATGAACAAAACAGGGGATGAGCTGGGTGTTTGTCCTGGGTGCCATGCTAAACTCAGCAGCTCAGTGTTAAGTTTGTTAAGTCTGTGGTACATTAGGGCAAAATTATTTTCCCCTAGTTTTTATTTTATTTTACTTGTAACTCATTCTGAACCATAAGCAAACAATCATAACCCCAACATGGATCTTTCTGCTCCATATTCTCGTAACGTAAGATGTATAGTGTTTCAGTGAGCTTACCAGACAATGGGTGGTATTCAGCAGTTTTACTCAGAGTAGAACCACTGAAATGAACGAGACTCATTTAGGTTCATTAAGTTAAATAGCTCATGCACCACACTCATATCAGTCAGGGGGAAACGGTTGAAAGCTAGTTTTTGTCCCCTTTCAAGGGCATTTCTGGGGAAATCTGGGAGCAGGAGGGCCTGTTGCACAGCCAGGTTTTGCAATCCTGCACAAGAAGCGCTGGGCTTGGTAATGCTGCAAAACTGATCATGGCGGGTGGAAGGGGTGTGTTCCTAAAGCACTATTAATAATAGAGATGGCCCTTGATTTGTGTTGAAGTCAGGATGGGTGCACAGGGGAAAAAGAGAGGACTAGGAACATAAGAAGAGGCTGCTGGATCTGACCACATGCCCATCTAGTCCATCATCCTGTTCTCACAGTGGCCAGCATATTATCTATGGGAAGCCCACAAGCAGGGAAGCCCACAAGCACAACAGCCCTTTCCCTGCCTGTGATTCCCAGCAAGTGGTATTCAAAGGCATACCAATACTTGACAGCGGAGGTAGAATATGGTGGCTAGTAGAATCTCAATGAAGTTGAGAGATAATTGACACCTGGGGAACAAGGGGTGGGCTTGAGCAGTGGAGACCTGCCCATCTGATCTGTGCTTGCTTTGCTTTCTTTCCTCCTTGCAGCGGAAGCTGACACCAGTGTCTTCGCCTCCAACTCGCTGCAGCGGAAGAAGAAGGGGCTTCTTCGCCCTGTGCACCAGCGGGCCAAGCCACACTTGCTGATTGGCATGCCGCAGGACTTCCGCCAGATCTCCTCCATCATCGATGTGGACATTCTGCCCGAGACCCACCGGCGGGTGCGGCTGCACAAGCACGGCTCCAACAAGCCCCTTGGCTTCTACATCCGGGATGGGGTCAGCGTGCGCGTGGCACCCCACGGGGTTGAGAAGGTGCCTGGCATCTTCATCTCCCGCTTGGTCAAGGGGGGCCTGGCAGAAAGCACGGGGCTGCTAGCCGTGAATGACGAGATCCTGGAAGTCAACGGCATCGACGTGGCAGGCAAGTCGCTGGACCAGGTCACGGACATGATGGTGGCCAACAGCCACAACCTCATCATCACCGTCAAGCCAGCCAACCAGCGCAACAACGTGATCCGCAGCAGCAAGGCCTCGGGCAGCTCTGGCGTGTCCACGGACAGCACCCCCAGCCAGCAGACACCTAGCCCGGCCTCCCAGTACCTGAGCAACTGCAGCACAGCAGAGGGCGAGAGTGACGAAGAGGGTGACCTGGTGATTGAGAGTGATTTGCCTGCCAGCTGCCCCAATGGCGGCCTCCTGGAGAGCTTGCAGCACAGCCTGTCCCTCTACAGCTCCCAGGGTTCGCTGCCCTCCCTGAACAGTCACAGCGGCAGTGGCAGCCCAATCCGGGGCAGCCGAGCAGGCAGCCTCCGGGAGGATGGCACGGTCATCACGCTATAGCCCCAGGCAGTGCCCCTCCCTTGTCTTCTGAATTTCAGCATTTCCACAGTCAGTCTGGCAGTACCTTCTTCCTGGCCAATGGAGCTGGAACTGGGGGCCCCGTCTCAAACCCAAGACACTGCCCAGACCTGCCACCACAGACTCTCTCTTGCTCATTGCCTGCAGGCCCAGTGGCACTCTCTCCGCAGCTGCTGGAGCAAAGGTGGCAGCTGGGGTTTGGAGCACTTGGGGCCAAGCCACTTTCCTCCCAGTCCTTAGCCACCCAAGAGGTTCTTTCTTGCTCCCCATTGAACCAAAGCAATGGGAGTTCTACTACCTTCTCCATTCCCTCTCTTCAGCCCCGTCTTCATTCTGGGCAGGTAGAAGGAAAAAGGCAGGGATGCTCTTGCCTCTCTCACAGTCTCTGGTTCTCCCCTCCACCAACTGTCAGCTCTCATGAAGTGTTTGTTTTTAGTTATTTGTTTTTACGATAACATGCATCACAGATTAATATATTGCAACAAACTATTAAAACTTTTTTTTTAAAGAAATGTGCATTTACATGATTTTTAGAAGTGTGCTGGTCAAGCACGATGAGGAAGCTCTGGTGCCTGTGGTGGGAAATTGAGCAGGGTGGTCCCAAACATGCAAGATGCATTATTCTGCTCAATAGGATGCTGGGACCCATTGGGACTGGTAGGGCAGCAAGGGAAATGTGACTGAGGCAACTTGGCTCTTTGTTGTCTGACTTGGGTGGATAGATGTTTAGCTGACTGGCCAGATCAACTGCTGGATCAGGATCTGAAGCTGAGTTGCACCTGAAGCATAGCTGCTGTTTTCTGTTAAGGGTTTTGTTTTTGTTTTTAAATGAAGAACATAGGAAGCTGCATTAGACTTAGTCAGACCACTTGTCCATCTATTGCCTACAGTGACTGGCAGTGGCTCCTCCAGGGTTTCAGGCAGGGTTCTCTCTAAGCCCTACTGGGAGATGCTGGTGATTGAACTAGGGACCCCCTGCATGGAAAGCAGATGCTCTCCCACTGAGGTATGGCCATTCCTTAATTAAAATATAAGCAGAAAGATGGGGAGAAATGTTTTCACCCTTCTAACTAGTTGGAAAGATAAAAGGGAGAAGATAGCTGAACATGTTTCTAACACACACAGATTCAAAAGCAGGTCTTAGGCCTGAAAGGTTGTAAAGCTTTGGACTAGTCCATCTCTTGGCAGGGTGTATGCCTAGCTGGCCCCTTGCTCATTCCTATTGCGTGCAAGAATTCTATACACTGGCAAACCAAAATGGTGTTAAGTGCTTATTTCAACCTTCAAGATAGTGAACACAAAGAAATCTGCATGATGATGTGGCTTATGCAAATATTATATGCCAATTTGAATTCTCCCAGGATGTTTTAGATACCTGCTGATAGCAGTGACTGTATATGTCCGTCAGTGGGAGGGGAGCATCATCAAGAATGAAGACATGTGCCAACCCACTGAGCTCTGTGGCCCTCAGTATACTGACTTGATCTGGCCTTGCAAGGTGTCCAGCTTCTTGCTATATCTCTTGCCTGAGCCCTTGGCACCTGCCTCTCCATTAATGAAAGAGAAAAGGTTTCAAGCATAATATCCTTCCACATCGCTTTCATTTTTCTCCTGCAAAAAGCAACTGACGAAAGGAAATAGAAGCATCTCTAACAAATCACCCATTCATCCCAGCTGCATTTCTACCAGGGCAGGATCATCTGCACTGAAATGGTTTTTAGGGGGATGTTTAATTTACCATTCTAAATTGAAATAAGATAGTCTTCTCTTGTTTTGTTCATTTTAAGACTGACCAGCTAAGATGCTCATAGTCTGTAGGAGGGGATCTTAAATCATGGCAAACTAGCCAACAGCAGCTGCTTCCACCTTAGGAGAGACGTTTCGCAGCCTAAGACCTTGATTTGCTGTGAATAATTACAGTGGTGCCTCACAAGACGAAATTAATCCGTTCCGTGAGTCTCTTCATCTTGCGGTTTTTTTCGTCTTGCGAAGCACGGCTATTAGCGGCTATTAGCGGCTTAGCGGCTATTAACGGCTTTAAGAAAAAGGAAACAAACTCGCAAGACGTTTCGTCTTGCGAAGCAAGCCCATAGGGAAATTCGTCTTGCGGAACGACTCAAAAAACGGAAAACTCTTTCGTCTTGCGCGTTTTTCGTCTTGCGATGTACCACTGTATCTTGTACAATTACTGGGGTCCACCACCAGAGGACAGTAGTGGCCAGGTACAGGGTTCAGGGCATCTCTTCGTTCCCACTGTTGGCCTTAACGACGGTGCAGTAATTTACCTATAGAGAGTCACTGCAGGCCATGTTCACAACCAGCCAGCCACGTGAAAGTCTCTGGGATTTAAGAATTCTAAATGAGGGTCCGTGACCCACCATTCACTCCCACTTGGAAGCTGTTGCCAAGCAGGGAGGGGTTGAAATTGGGATGTAAAGGGTTATTCTGTGCTGCAGCACCCACTTGATGCAGTGATATCTTAAATCAATTTGAAGATTGTTTCCAAGCCCGATTGCTTTGTAAGGAATCTGCTTTTGTGTCAGGTCTGCAAATACAGAAGGGTTAAATTGCGAATCTCCATGCGCCGTGAGCCTCCCATCCAAATCCACCTCTTCTCAAGGCTAGTGACTGAGTTAATAGATGGTCAACTGGTCAACCTGCAGTCCTGTATCGGGGCCACAGCATGCCTGCTTCCCACATAACATAACCTGTTACTGGTGCCCTAACAAGCACAAGGTCCACAGAAAACTAACCAAGCTTTTCTCTGCTTTGTTGGTGGAGGTAACTCTTCTAGGTGCCTGAAACTACAATTTTTGCATGGAAAGGAGAATGCTTGAAGGCAGTACAGAGCTACCAGGACTTTTCACCATTACCCCCCCCCCCCAAAAAAAAAACTGGCTAGGAGAGTTTGCGCAGCCGAAATAACTCTTGTCTGTCATTTCCAGAGGGGAGGAAATGTTTTATGTACTCCAACTGCCCCACGGGGAGGCAATTAATCCTGCTACTGCTGCCCATCACCCTTCACTGCAACCCTGTCCAGGGTTTGGTTTGGGTTGTTGTTGTTCTGGGGTGGCGGAACTAGATTGCCTGTTAACCTTATTAACCCTTTCCAACCCTGCCATGCTGTTCAATCCTGCCAGCTCTTAAAATATATGGATTATCTTTGCCCTTCCTATGACTTCAGTGCCACTTGGCTCCAGGGTCCTTTCGAAATGAAGGACAAGCCTGAAAGGGGAGTCTTTCAGGCAGCAAAACATAAGCAGCAGCCCCATCTCCTCTACCTTAGCTTTGTGTTAGTGTAAAAGGCAGCAGCAGCTTTTCCATGATGCAGAATCAAGTGCAGCTTTTCAGATTAATTATATTAAAAAAAGAAACAGGCACTTGAATTCCACAGCCTATGACTGTTTGAAGCTTGCTGGGCCTACTTAGCATCCTTCCTAATACTGAACTTCTTATCCAACTATGGATCCTTATACAGGCTTCTGTTAGGTAAGACTCCACGTCCAACTAATGCACAATCCCTTTCTCTGACACTCTCAGCATAGGGTCTCTCTCATCCCCTCCTGACCCATTTAGGTGGAGGTGCCAGAGGGGCCTTCTGTGTATGCAAAGCAGGTGCTCCTAGGATTCATCCTTGCCTGCAGTTCTGAGGAGCAGAGACTTGCTGTGTTTGTACAATGTATCATCCAAATGGAGGATGCATTCACCATATATCTGTAAATTAAAAATAATCCCTCAGCCATTTAAAAAATCTTCCAGAGTGCTTGTGTCCGCCTCTGTTCTGTGACAAGTGCTTTCAAAAGTTTATTTATTTATTTATTTAAAAACCTACCCAACTATTTAAGTTAAAATTGAATACCTATCCCTCTGAGCACTGGCCGCTTGTCCAGCCAATGCGTGTACCTGAACCGTCTTGCAAAAAAGCAGAACAACGCCCAGGGTGCCTGCTCAGTCCTGCTGGACTGTTAGAGCTCCTCAATGCACTCTTCCCAGAGGGGCAGCCCTGCTATTCAAGCAGTGGCTACAGAGGATTTACAGATCTCACAACGGCCAGATTCCTCTGAGACCAAGCACCTCTCTCTCCCCTCCTCCACCACCAACCATCCCATCTCCTTTTTGGCAACCTACTACTTTTGCATGAAGAACAAGGAAGGGGAACCTGTGGCCTTCCAGATGCAGTTTGAACTACAACTTTCATCACCCTTGAACACTGGCCAGCAACTTTTGGTAGGCCACAGATTCTCCCCGCCCTTGGTGTGAAGCAAGACAAGCAGACAGGTATGATGCAGACCTCTGTTGCATCCCAGCTCCTGAAAGGCTGGGTGCCAAGAGCAAGCACCAGAGAGTGGTCAGCCACACAAGTGTGGGGCAGAAGCTTGCATCACTGAGTCAGCCAGCAAGGATGGCTGAGAGGGGGAAGAGGATTTCTGGCTGAGTGAAAGAGCAAGGAAAGAAAAAGAGACCTTTCCTCTCCATTGCAGTCCAGAAGAGAAGGCTGGGAAAGGGAGCATCTTGCCTCTGCCTAGGAGTCCAGCTTGATAAAGACTTTGGGCCGAGAGAATATTTTGAGTGCCTCCTCGATCTGCGACAGCTTATTCTCCAGGGTGGCACGTCTGTTCTGGACGCTGAGGGTGTCAGTTCGCACTGGAAGCAGCAGGAGGTCTTTCAGGAAGCGCTCTTGGCCTAAGAGAGAAGAGGAAGAGTGACCAGCTTACAGTTAAGGATGCCTGCTCAATTCAGTCAGTGCAGATAAGACTGAGCTAGATATACGGCTAGATTGACAACAACATGACTTGGTATAAGACATCTTCCTATGTTCCATAGAGCCTCTGCCAGGTGTGGGGGGCCATGTGGCCCTCCAGATGTTGTTGAATTAAACCTCCCATCATTGCTGCCCATTGGCCACCCTGGCTGGGGGGGTGGGGGTGGGAGCCAGAGTCCAGAAACATCTAGAGGGTGGCAGGTTCCACATTCCTGAACTAGACTGTCCTGGGCCAACCCGGCACGAAACAGCTTCACATGTCTTGCGTTCCGCCCTCCTTACTTTGTTTGAGGTTGTTGAGCGTCTCCAACCGCTGGCTCTCTGGCATCATGGTGTGGCCAGGTGGCATGGAGGGGTCAGGCATGTTGCGCTGGCGCTCCTCTGCCTCTTTGCGCCAGTGGTCCTTCCTCTCAATCAGGCTAAATCACAGCAGAAAGAGCATAGCAGTTAAGGCGAGGAAAGAACGGCAGAGAAAGCTAGGAGGAAACAGCACCTCAGACTTCAAGGAACAGAGCCTGGCCTAGCCTCACGTCTCTCCCCTCGGGGCCCTACAAACCAATTAAGTGGTAAAGAAACGGCTAGAAGAGAAGTTGGGACAGGAGGTGGGAACAGATGTGGTGTTTACTGCAGTCAGGGCCATCAGCCTCTCAGAAATGAAACTCCAGGAGAAGGGGTTTCAAACACAGGCATAACATGGCCACCCAGACTTGTGCCTCTCACCAACTGCGTGGAGATATTCCAAATCATTAGAAGTTTTTGAATTGTCTTCAAGGGCAGCCCCACAAAGAGCACATTGCTGTAGTCTAATCCCAAAGTTATCAAGGCATGAATGAGGAATAGCCAGGTCATTTTCAGCAGTGAGTATAGCTGGCCAATCAGTCCAAGCCAATAAAAGCATTCTATGGTGCAGACACCACCTGGGAATCCAAGAACAGAGCTGCACCCAGAAGTAAGTATTCCCTTCTATATCTTTAAGAAGAGTTGTGACCCCACCCATTTTATCCATCCAGAATGGCAGAATCTCCCATTCAGAATACTGTTTTATTTATTTCAAATCACAAACAAAAGGGGCTAGAAACTTCCTCGAAAAAATAAAGCAGAGATTCTGGGAAAACTAAATTCAGCAGCTGATATGATATGCCATCATGCTCATATGGCAGTCCTGCACATGGGCAGAATGCTCCCAAACTTACTTCTGGTGCTTATGCCAGACAGACTGCTGTGTCCGAGATGGTAAATCTGTTCCTGCCATTTCAGACTGCAGGTGGTGGATCACATGACTGAAAACTCTCCATTTAAAAATGAACTCACTGCATATGTAAGGCTACTATGTCAGGGAGAATAGCTCTCGCTTAGCTTTCTCCTTGACATGCATGTTTTCTATGGGAAGGGAAGGGGTATTCAAACCTGTGACCACCACTTTGCAGTCTTGTAGAAAGGTTGAACATTGATTTCTTTACTTCTATTTTTCAACCTTATATTTATTGGGTATTAATTTTATTTTCTTGCAAGTAGCCTTGGAGGCCTGTTGTAACACAGAAAAGCATGGATAGCAGTATTTTAAACAAATAAATACTGCAGCCAGATGGGTCAGGGGTGAGTTGGATACCTACTAGTGGGGGACATGGCCTTTCTGCTTAGCATTGTACTCTTCCTGATCCTTGCGTTTCTGCTCCAGCACTTCAGTCAGCGACTGCAAGGAGCGTGAGCGCCGCACCTGAGCCCGTTTGGCATTCCGGGCGTTGTGGCTGACAAAGTCCACCCCTTGACTCTCCTCCTGGTTCTGTAAAGAGAAGGGTAAAGAGCTAGAAGGCAAAGAGTTTCGGGTGTCAGGAAACATTTTCTATAGACCAGGGATAGGTTTGGTTTAATTTCTCCTAGACCCTAGCCAACTTTGAAAGCATGGATCACGTCTTTGTGGCAGGGGGAGGGAATATTCCCCTCATCAGATCAAAGAAACAAAATAATTTGGGGGTCACAGAGAACATTCCAAGAGTGCTTTGGAAGTGCTGGAAGTCAACCTGATGCACAACTGCAAAAAATGTCCCTCCCACTGCCTTGGGTCACCACAGAGCTCCATCATTTACTGCACCCCTGGAATGGAGAGGTTGGGAGGAGGTCGGCTAAAGCACTAACCACTCATGAGGAAACGGAAGTATAAAGCAGATTGCATCAGCACCGGTGGGCATCTCCCCGCCCCCCACCTTGACACTCCCATTCTGTGATTCTGCAGCTGCTGCATCTGCTGTTGCTCCGGACTGGGCAGGGTTTGGAGACGGTGACTTGCATGGACGAATTCCTGCACCGCAGCGCGAATAGGCTCTCAAGTATTTCTGATGCTCTGGATTCGGAGGACTAGGACTCTCCTAGGAAAGAGGAAAACAGGAGGAAGAATTACTGCACAGTCACAGACGGGTGTAGACTGAAGAACCCAGAGAACATCACTGATCAACCTTCAGCATAGTCTATTGCACCTGTTCCTGATGACCACCACCTACGTTGTTTTAAACTGGGGCATCAGACAGGGGTTGCCAATATTCTCAGATCTGTGGGCACATTTGGAATTTTGAGATTCCAAATGTTCACTGCCTATATCACTTTCCTCTCAGCAGACAGAAAGAGAGACTGCATGTAAAATGTATTGCCAATAAGCAGTAGTAGAAATACCTGCAGCTTTGCTTTGACTTTAGACTCCACACTCTCATACTTCTGAGACTTCCACAGGGCCTTCACGGGCTTTGGTTGGCTGAGCTCCCGAGCCTGCTCCTTCTCTCTGCATTTCCGCTGAATCTCTCGCATGCGCCTCAGATTTTCCTTCTCATAGTCCTTGTGATCTTTGCCTGCATTGGCAAGAGAAAGAAAACATTGCTCTACAATCCTTGAGCTACAGGCACAAAAGCCTCTCTCCCTTGAACTTCCTTATGTTTTCCTTGTAAAAAAAACAAATAGACAGCTCACCTGTAACTTGTGGAGAGAGACAAGAACTCATATTTCTCTCCGTGTTACAGAGGTTGTACAGCCAGGATTACACCACAGGTCAGAGGTAGCCAAAGTGTTGCCCTCCAAATGTTGTTGACTGCAACTCCCATCAGTCCTAGCCTCCATCATCCCATCCCATCAGGCATGATGGGAGATAGCCACTGCTGTAGGTGAAGAAACCCACTGTAACCACTGTTAAGATGGTTAGGCTGAAAAACAGTGGCTGGCCTGAAGGTCACCCAGTGAGCTTCATGGCTGAGTGTAGATCTGAATCGGGGTCTTCTGAGTCCCTTTCAAATACTCTTAACGGCTACACCACCCCTAATGCTGTCAACAGCAGGCTGGCATCTGTCCCTATGTTGCGACCACACTTACGCTTAGGTGTCACCTCCTGGAAGAAGGAGATCCCATCCAGCTGCAGGAGAGCTCCCACTGTGCCCTTCTTTCCCATCTCTAGAATGTCCTTGGCATTTGGCTTAATCCGTGGAGGAGGGTGAGCAAGGCGCGCACTGTAGCATTCAGGGTAGAGGCTGCATTCTGGAGGAATGGGGCCGGGCAGCAGATCCAGCTTCAGAGAGTTCCCTTCCAGTCTCCCTCGTGCTAAAGATGTAAAAAGAGAGTCGAGAAAGACTGCAGCTCAGAGATAAAGTTAATGCAGATGCTCTCAGGTCAAATCTCTGAACACTTCCAGTTAAAAGGAGGCGATGGGAAAGACCCCGGGGCCCAAGACCCTGAAGAGCTGCTGCAGGTCAGAATAGACAATACTGGGGTATAAGGACAAATGATCTGACTTGGGAAAAAGAAGTTTCCTATGATCCTATTTTCCTAACAGAACGAGAATTTACACATTCTGTCACCCTAAATTAGCACTTTTTCTAGACCAAATCATTCCTGACCAGTGTCCTCCCCAGCCTGCTCCAGCTCAACCTCAAGTATCAAGTAGCTGCTTGATTACTGCTCTCTTAAAGGTGCAGAACCTGACGCCACTGAGCTCCCATCAGCTCCAGCCAGCACAGCCAATGGCCCAGGGGTAATGGGAGTTGCAGTCCAACAAGCTGAAGTCGTCAGCAAGGGCTAGTGAGTGCTTAGAGGATTCTACCCATTATAGAGAAAAATATGGATCCTTCTCTTTTCCAGAGGTGAAAAGGAAAACTGATTATGCACTGAGATTACCAGGGTACCCCAGGATCACACAGCACACTCACCTGATAGGGGACGCCTGTAGTAATCGGGACAAAGGGAGGGATCAGGGGGAATGGGCCCTGTAATCCTGGAGGGCCCCTCTGACATCTCAGCCTCAGCTCCAGACCAGGAATCAAGAACTACAAGATCTCACTTTCCTTAGTTCTTCCTCCTTCAAAGTCACTGGCAAAGCATGGCCAATTTATCTGGAAGAACAGGAAACTGTAGGGAAGCTGCTGCAAGGAACTAAACATCATTATATCCTCAGTGTTGGTTTTATTTCACATCTCCCACATCATGCTAGTCTTAGAAACATTGCTACTATTATCATGTCATACATGTTAACTACTGCAATAAAGCACACATTTGTATTATATTTATTTCTGTCCCGCCTTTTCCCGAGAGATAAATACAGCTGCTTACAGATAAATTAGAAACAGCTAAAAACATGAGGCAAGAGGCAGAATTTAAAAAACAATGAAACATTAATAGAATTAAAACTAACTAACTATATATATGATCTATTAAAATATACAGTTATAATAGAATACATCACAACCCCAGTTCTTTCCTTAAAATGAGTCAGTTCCCCAAAGGCTGTTGGAATAAGAAAGTCTTCACCTGCTGGCAGAAGGGCATAGGAGTATACATGGAAGTGCCTATAAAAAGCAGGAAGCACAACCGGTTCCGAATATGGTGTCTAGATTGATAATGAATCCCCTGTATGATAAGTATATTTTTTCTGGGTGTAACTTCAGAAGGAAGTTCTTCTAGTAGTCCCAGCACAGACATGGTTAAGCCATAGAATTCACTACCACAAGATATAGTGGTGGCCACCAACTTGGACGGCTTTAAAAGACAAATTTATGGAGGTTAAGGCTTTCAGTAGCAACAACTTATGATCACCATTTGCAATCTCTCATAATAATGATTCCAAAAGAGTTTACAATGCAGACTAAAACAATACAGTACAACCCTATATAAGTCTACTCAGAAGTAAGGCAGGTAAGCCATACTTAATCCAAGGGTGTATAAGATTTCAGCCTATGGTATATAAACAAAAACAATAAACAGAATTAAATAGCAATTAAAAGAGTGGAGTAAAAGCTTTCATTACCAGGGTTTACAAATACAGCATCCTCCCAGTACTTAAAATACAAACTATTAAAATGCTTGAGAGAACAAAAATGTTTTAATTAAACACTGCAAAAATAATGCAGGAACCAGGTGAATGTCCTCCTCAAGGAGGTGGCTCCTTATGAATCGGCCTGGCTTCTGTCACCAACTTTGGAAGGCTTGATCTTTGTGCCAGCCACCCTTGAGATTAGGGGAGACAGGGCTTTTTCAGTAGTGGTGCCAAGAGTATGAAAGGTTCTCTGTTGGAGTTTTGTTTTTGTTTTATAATTATTCTTTTCCCCCTCGAAATACTTGAGCATATAATGTTCATGTATTTTGAGATATAAAAAGAATAAAAGTATCTCCTGGAGTTTTAAATTTTGTATTCTCAAAGTTTAATTGCTGCTATTTGATTGTTATTGTGGAGTTATTTTTAGCTTGCCTTTTATTTTTATTCTGTCACATTTTCCTGTTTTTAATTCAAGTATCTTTTATTTTACTGGATAGAAGTACTCAGCTATCACTATGATGTATCAGTTACAGTCTGGTTTTAGCCTGAAGCATTCAGAGAGGCAACACAGCAATACTAACGGACAAATCAGTTTGTTTTCTCAACTATGTTAAAAGCTTGGTGTTGAATTACCAGTTGCATCGTTTGTTTGTTTTTACATGTTTTCAGACACAGATATAATTGCTTATACAACACGTGCGAATATCTTTGAAAAGCAACAGTAAAATAGGCCTCAGCGCTGCCAAGTGTTTCTGGTAAAGGCCAAGCTCCTGGGAGCTGTACAGAACCCAAGTCTCTGGGTTATCACCATTAAGTGGAGCCTCTGTTTCAGTGCCAGCTAGCAAGGGAAACATCTGGCTTTATCTTCCTACCATGGATCTCACCTCCAAAATGTTTCCTATGTACCTCCAAACAAACAGTGACACCTCCATCACACCCCAAAGCTACACACAGAACACTGGAATTCTGCCCACTCAAAACAGGTGCAACCATCACGGCTGAAGCACAGTGCCAGACATCACAAAGCTGTCAGCGCAGTCAAGCGGGCAAAAAGGCGGCAAGGGGGAAAAAACCTCTCGAGCAGCCATCTGCCTCCCATCACCTTCCCAACGCTCACCTCAAGATGCTCCCAGAGCACATTTTACACATTGACTATCCTACCTCAGCACCTAGGTAAGATACACTCAAGCAGACTGTTGCTGTTTTTGTAGAGAAGGGATGGCTGAAGCTAAACAACAACCGTAGCCAAGCTTGTTTCATATATAGGAAGCCAAATGCCTTCCTCACACCTCCATTAAAAGGGGGGGGGGAGAGCGCTTAGCAGGACACTATTGGCTTCATTCCAGGCACAGCACAGAGAATGTGTTTATTCTGTTGGCTTGGAGGGCAAACGGCTGTTAGGAGCCAAGTACAAACAAGCTGCTGGAAAGGATCCTTTGCCCTACATCAGGGAAACTGCAGCAGCCTAAAACGGAGGGAAAGGAGGACTTTAGGATCGATTCTTGCAGTGCAATTAAGGGACAATTGGTTCAAGCCTGTGAAGTAGCTGGAAAGGCAATTGCAACATGACAAAAGCCCATTTTGGTACAACTCGGGCAGAAGGACTCATGATCTGTTGCTCCCCAAGTCCCAAATTACATAATATTCAGACTGATTCACACGTGATGCCTGCATTAGGGCACACTTGACGGGAAAAAGGCTGCCTGAATCTTTTGCCACAAAGAAAAACTGCAGTTTTGTATGCCAGTCCTGAACACATATATGGAAGCCATATAGTCATTAATGAAAAGAGCAGTTTCCAATGGTTCAGGCAGATCATTTGCCACAAGAGCAGACCAATACAGATAAGAAAAGGAAAGCAACTAGTCACAACCAAAATGGTTGCACAAATTGATCTTGGGTGCCTATCAGGTGGGAATAAAAGACTGAGATTGCTAAAGAGTTCATAAGCTAGTCTATTCCATTTCTTCCCAAATATAACATGCTCCCTCCACAAGTATCATCTCATATGACCCTTTAAGTCAGAGATGGGTGGACTTCAGTCCTTTTTCAAAATACAGTGTCCATGGTCATCAAATCCAGGTTAAATCCATAAAGCAAGAATGCACCCTTAGCCTCCCTTCACAGTTAAGGCATAATTTTAAAAAGAGCTACCACGGATGTAGCAATCAGAATGTCAAACTAGGCCCCCATCTGCACTATACATTTAAAGCAGTATCAAACCACTTTAAACAGTCATGGCTTCCCGAAACAAATCCTGGGAACTGCAGTTTGATAAGAGTGCTGAGAGTTACTAGGAGACCCTCTATTCCACGCACAGAGCTACAATTCAGTGATTTCACTGTCAGCCCCTCTTCCCAGAGAACTCTGGGAACTACAGCTCTGTGAGGGGTACAGGGGTCTTCCAACAACTCTTTTACAGACTATACTTCCCAGCTTTCTTTGGGGGAAAGCCATGGCTGTTTAAAATGGTACGTTACTGCTTTAAATGTATAGTGCAGATGGGGCCTAAGACTTGGGGGTTGGGATGGGAGACAGATTCAAATCTTCACCAAGCCATGATGCTCATTAGGACACTATGGGTAGTTTTGCTCACACGTTTGTATGCCACCTTGGAATCCTCTTGATGAAAGGTGGAAATGTTTAAAATGATCTACCCTCCTTTCCTCTGCTAAGAGCAACTCTGGTAGATCGGACCAAAGGACCACCAAGTTCATAATTCTGTTTCCACAGTGGACAACCAGATTCCCAGGAGAAGCCCACAAGCAGGACTTGAGTGCAACAAGTTCACTCTCCTCAGCATCTGGTATTCAGAGAAGCATGCTGCTTCTGATGGCAGAAATAATATAAAGTTGTCAATGGGAGGAGCCACTAATAACCTTTTGAAGCTGTCTAGACTGGTGGCCCCTGACTCCTGACAGCAAATTCCACATCTTTAACAGAGATTAGGGAAATGAGGGTAAGGATATCAATGGCTCCTAGCCACAAAGACCATAGCTCTTCTTCCAGGTGCTTCTGAAGGCCAGTCGCTGGGAGCCACAGGTGGGAAGGGCGCTGCTGGGCTCAGGTCCTGCCTGCTGGGCTTCCCGTGGCCACTGTGAGAACAGGATACCGAACTAAGATGGGCATTTGGCCTGATCCCTGAAAGTTGAATTATGCGCTGCGCACGTTAGTTCTTCCTTTTGTCTTGCCTCGAATCTCCCTCCGCTCGGCTTCCTCGGAGGACCCCTGTCGCTGGCACTGTGAGGGGGAAGGACAGCAACTTCTCCCCATGCACTTTCCATGCCACGCGAACGTTTTCACAGCCCCCCCCCCGCCTTTTCACAGCGAGCGCTGCCCAATCAGACCGAAGGCCCCTTAGTCCGGCACCCTGTTACCTCAGAGCGGCTAAGCCCGAGAGCCCACATGCTGCTCCGCCCCTTTCGCAGCCCCCCACTCACATTTCTGGTCTCCTCTGCCCAGCGGCACTGGGCGGCTCTCTCCGAAGAAGCGGCGCGGGAGTCAAATCCCTGGCAGTTGTACTCCCCGCCTTCTGTCTCTAAGCAACAGGCGCTTCCTGTCGCAGGTTGGACGAAGAGCAGAGGCTCCTGGGATGTGTAGTTCTCGAGCCTCCACGAAATAAGCGCTGGGGAGAACGAGCGCTGCGTATCTCTGGCGAGCGGCGCCCGCATTGTTTCTCGGAGTACCGACCGCGGGTGAGCAAATGCTTGCTTCGCCAGCAGGAGAATTTCGATGCTACCAAATGTCGCCAAGCTCCTCCTTTCATCCGCAACAGATAATATATAGGTTACTGATAAGCACCCGAGATAAAAAGCTATCCCATATCTGTGAGCCAGACATAGTAGAATGGAGGGACTGATAAGAGAGACCAACTAATTAATTTGCTAGTTTCCATTGTTTTATATAGTATCTTGATGTTGTATTTTATTGATTTGTGAGCCTTCCAAACAACTCCTGCTATAAAGGTAGTTAATAATAATGATGAAAAGCTCAACTTTAAGCAGCTTGGAAAAAGAATTTAAAGTGTTTGTTTTTATGCTTTTACACACACACATCATATTTTTTCCAGAGTTATAAGGTCGAGGAAAGGGCTTTCTTGGTGGTGGCAACAACTCCGTTAATTTTTTTTAAGCTCTGGCCCAGCATCCTCTGACAGTGGCCAACCAGATGCCAGTGCGAAGTTTGCTTCCCACCAGTTGCTTGGGAAACAGTAGAGTGGTGTTGCACTCACCTTCTGCTTGTTGGCTTCTGAAAACATGTGATTGGCCACTGTTGAAAACTGTATGGTGGACTGGTAAATGAGCCTTTCATCTGACAAGTATCTCCTTATGTTATTCTTCCTATTATTTATGAACACCTCTAGGTGCTGTACCATTATTTTAAAAATAATATAGTCCCTCCCTACAGACTCGTAGTCTAATTATAGATGTGATAGGTAAGACAAAAGGAATGAGGAGGGGAGAGGAAAGCAAACACTTAACCAATGGCAGCTTCACTGGCCGATGGATGGAGCCAGTTGGTCTCTCTGTTGGTCTCCTGACATTTGTAGCTCATGTGCCATGCCACTATGCCATATCTAAGAGACAAATTAATATCCATTAAGCTATTTGGAAAACAAGATATTTGTTTCCATTAAGCAAGATGGTTTGCACAGCAAGCATCACTAGTGGGTACACAAAACATGACCATTGCCAACCACCAATAGAATGAACAGAATGCTACAGTCCTTGTGTAGCCTAGCAACTGGTATGAAGGGAAAGCAGAGCAATGCTTGTAGGGGCCTACTGGTCACCACAAGACAGAGCAGACTGTCCCCTATAAGAGCTCACTCTTGTCTAGACAAGAGTACCACAGCCTTGGTGGGGGCCACATACTTATTTTACCACTGAGTGCAAACTGCTCAGATTCACCAAGTTCAAGTCCTCCATTTGAATGATAGTCCTCAGGGTGTTTTCAGTAGAGGGGAATTTGAACTGAAGGTCTTTGGATATTATAAAAGGTATATGATGTGGTGTACATGTTTCATTCACAAAAATGGTCTCATGGACCACAGAGAAAAGAAACAGTGCTCAGGAATCATCAGCTTTTTATATGCAGAAATGACAGTGATTCTTCTGTCCACTGACTACATCCCATCTTTAGCTTATATCTTTCTCAGAGCTATGGGCCAACAGGAAACGAGGAAGGAGGGGGAAACACTTTTAAAGCTAAGATTTTGATGAGATTTAGGATTTCAGGCTTTAAGATTCCATCAGACCTCTGTGACTCATGATGCAATCAAGAGATGAAAAAAGCGGTGACCTTGTTGACATCCTTAGCATGGAACAAAATTCCCTGTGGGAGTGCTTCAGTTGAGGAAGGAAGGAGCATCTGTTAGTTAATTTTAAGGGCAGATCTGCATGAGGGAGAAACTGCCTATCCTTGTGGCACATCAAGGACTAAAACAAGAGGCCTGCAATCCACTGCAGAGTGCTGCCGACATCAAAGGCTACAGGAAATGTTATTAGAATGATAGGATGCCAGAATTATTGAACAATCCTTCTCTGAGACTCGGTCAGTGCTACAGAAATTGGTGCAGGTGTTAAATCCTCATTACCTGTCTTTCTTGCACTCAGAATGCGAGTGCAAAATAATAATGAGAGCACCTGAGGAAGACAGAGGGAAAAGAGACAGAGCTGCAATTCAGTTAAATTATTGCCTCTTCCATTTACTCATTGGGTGGCCTTAGGCAAGATGAAATTTGTTAGCCTCACCACCCCAAAAAGCTGGAATAACAGGGCTGCAAGTGTGCTCCTGTGCAAGGTTCCAGCCAGCCTGCATGCCCTCTTCCAGCTTACAACATTTACTTGTTTACAGCACCCTTTACCCCAGTGTTTGACTATAAAGGCTATCAGAGCAGTTTACAAGAACAACAGCAAGAAGGCTGTTTCTACCTTCACCTGTACAATCTAAAAGACATGCCACACAAAGAAAGAGAGATGAGGGAGGAGAGGGGAAAGCCTGCTCAGGTGCCAGTTAAAGTTGTGGTATTTATAACAACCACTCAATGCTCTCCCTCGCTTTAGGCCCCCCCCCCCATTTGCTTGTTTATTTCTACAAGCTTTAGAATTTCATAATTGACTCCATTTGGTTACAGAAGAGTCCACACTCTGATTAAAAAATTCAGTATGAATAGATAGGTGTATTTTATTATCCAGTCTTAAGAGTTGGTGTAAAGTAGGTGCAGTGAGCCTGTGGTCCTCTAGATGTTGAACTACAGCTCCCATCATCCCTGACCAGTGGCCATGCTAGCTGGGGCTGATGGAGGTTGGAGTCAAACAACATCTGGGGAGCCATAGGTTTGCTACCCCATTGTAAAGGTTAGAATACGAGAGCATTATAGAAATTTATATTGCACCCTTCAGACAGATCGCCAGGGCAGCTTACAATACAAAATCAAAAGTCTGATTTTAGAAAATGATTAAAATGTATTTTTTAAAAAAAACCACACAAAACCCTACATATTAAAAGCAGTAGAATCCAAAATCTAAACTGAACATAAGCAGAGGCCTGTGTCAGATGTGTGATTTCTGATCTTTCTTCCATTGCAGTCAATGGCTGGTTCTGGACGGATCCCCAATGACAAGAAAACAGGTGGGAAGGCAGCGCCTCCTCATTTCCTGTTCCAGCTGGCTGCAGCCCTGGACAACCCCACCATCAAGTCACTGGAGGTAAAGGATGAGTGCTGTAGTCATGAGAAAAAGAAGGCAAAGCAGATAGTACAGGATATCCTGTTTACAGACGCTGAGGACATACCACAGGCTCATAAAGCTGGGTAAAATGAAGATCATGTTGCAGAAATGTCTGGAGAGAAGCATGTTAGGTATAGTGCGGTGGTTAGTGTTGGACCTGGACCTGGGAAACGAGGGTTCACATCCTCCCACTCCGACATGAAGCTCCCTGGCTGACCTTGGGCCAATCGCAGTCTCTTAGCCTAACCTACCTCTCCTACCCACATGAAGCACCATGCTGCCTCTGTTAAGAACGGCTTGAGAGAATTAACAAGCAGCAGCAGCCCTACAAAGATATTCCATAGGAACAAAGGAAGCTGCCTTTTACAGAGTCAGGGTCATTGGTCCATCTAGCTTAACAGAGCCTACACGGACTGGCAGCAGCTTCCCTGAGTTTCTATTGGGACATTCCCAGTCCTAGCTGAAGATGGCATGGATTGAACCAGGGATATTCTGCATGCAAAGCAGATGCCTCACTGCTGAGGCAAGGGGCCATAGCTCAGAGGGATTCAGTGCTCCACCTAGCAGTGCTGAGACAAGAACTTACCTGCTCATAACTGTGTGACCAAGGATGGTAACACACGAAAATGATTATTGATCCCTCCCAATAATGGCTCTTGATCCCTCCCAATAGTGGCCCTTTGTTCCCCCAGAAGAATTACTCCAGGGTCACCCCCATAAAGCTGAAAGCGTCCTCCATTGGTTTTAAAAAAATTATATGCCTTTTCTAGGCAGCCAGTCCCTGCAACATCAGAATATGCCAGACATTAAATGTGCCTGGGTTTGGGATTTTTTAGGTTTCTGTAACAGCCTCATCAGGATCTGGAGCCTTTCTCTCTGTGATATGGTGCCACTGAAATTTTTCTCCCACTGCAAGAAGCAAGTTGTGCCTTTCGGAATCATAAACCCATTGTTCTCTCCCGTGATGCTACCTTGCTAGAGTTCTCCAAATTTTGTTCAGGGGTGCAGGATGCTTTGTGTTTACTATAAAACTGGGCCAAAAAACCCAACCCTGACCATCCAGATGTTAGTGGACTCTGGCTCCCAGCAGCCTCAGCCAGCATGCCCAGTGGTCTGAGGTCAGAACTGTAGTCCAAACGTAATCTGTAACAGGACTAGTTCAGATTTCCAGAGGGGGGCTCAGCGAGGTGGATCCAGCAAGAGGGAGGTGAATAGTGGCACGGCTGAGGCCCCTGGACACTGCACATACTGGCCCAGTGATGGTGCTGGGCCTGATCTGGAAGGCCACAGGTTCCCCACTTTTGCCCTATAATAACCATGATCTATTCTGAAAACACTTCCCTCTCTTACAGAACTTAAAGAGATGTGGTGCCCAAAGGTGGCAGATGACTTGCTTAATATGAAATGCTGGAAGTTTCCCCTTCTTGTGGTCTGGAGGGATCATAAAACCAGGCTTTTGTTCTTGCCATTGGTCTTCTCTGACGACTATGTGCATCTTCCCACAGTGGCATGAAGATGGGAAAGGGATTCTTCTCCATGCCAAGTTGTTTGAGGAAGAGATCCAGAGGCACCAAGAGCTGTTTACAGAACTCAGGCATCTGAAATCCGTTCCTGTGCTCCAGGCCTGGCTAGCAACCTATGGCTTTAAAGCAAGAATGGTGAAGTAGGTCACGATGGATTTCCATATATTTCCCACAGCAAAGAAGCAGAGCACAGGGGAGAAGGAACTGGGTTCAGTTTTTATCTCAAATTAAATGCATCTAAAGTTAAATGTTTAAGGATGTCAGAAAGCAGAACTGAAAGAAACCTCCGCGCAATTGTGCTGGATACCTGGCACTGGGCAAGATGGAGCAATGGCCACTATAAGGCAGCTTCATAAATACCTCCCTCCCATCTATGTTCCGAATGCTGCCCAGTGAACATCTTTGCTGGTAGTCCTAGCACTGATAATGCAGCCTGGCATTGCAAGGGAGGCAGCTAATTCAGGGGGAAGATGCTGGTGGCAACAGCAGCACCACACCATCCCTCCCATGCCCCTCTGATCCTTCTTGGCCTTTCCCTGACATTATGATGACTGTCCCATCTACCTGCCAAAGTTGGTCTGTGGAGCCAAAGTTTCCCACTGTTCTAGCAAATGGAGCCCAAGGCCTGTACTGGATTGTGGGACACTCACTGGAACCAGACCCCTTTCCCTTTGACTCCTCAGCCCTCTTGCATCTTGTTTCTCCCCCACAGAACCGATTCTGAAATGCTTGTTTTCCAACATGCCGATTTCAAGAAGCTCTCTCCAAGGGTGGAGGAGACAGAGGGCCCCAAAACTGAAGGTTCTCTCGTGCCCAAACAGTCCAAGAAATCCAAGAAAAGGAAAAGCACACTGGATATCACTGTGGTCCCAGCTGCTAGCACAGCAGGCACATTGCTTCCAGAGCCTACAGGTGTAGAGAGTGAGTGCAAAGAAATGGGAAGTTACAAGCTAGGTTTTTTGAGTATCAGATTCCTGGTGGGGGAAGAGAGAGATTGGATGCATCTGAGATACTAGTTTCAACTTAGTGATATCTACAGTAAGAATGACTGGCTTGTACAGAACGATCATATTTCCCACAGCTAATACTGACAATCACCAGCACAGGCTGGTGGGCTTAGAGTTGAAGAAGTAGCAGTCCCTTAAAAGCTATATATGTATCTTACATAGAAAAAGGGGACAGTTAGCTGCAGCTTTTCAAAACACTAGGAAATCCTTCTGAGCTGGCCTCCAAGCAGGATGGATATTACTTCTAACTTTAGCCCCATGATCCCAAATCATCCCTAATTCCCAGCACTTCTTGAAAAGTGCACAAACAGGCACCAGAAACAGGCAGCTGTGTGTCTGCTTGAACTTTTAAGAACTTCTTCTTCAACTACATTTCAATATAGGGGGAATGGAAATTCTGCTTCCCAAGTCCTTGTGCTATATCTAGGAAGACATCAGTTCATTCTCAAGGGGCAGAAAAAGAACCCTCACAAGTTCTTACTGCTCCATCAATGATGTGAACCAAGAAGCCTGGCTGTTTGATGGGGTAGCTGCAGATAGAAGCAAGGTGTAGAGGGGCAGACCATCATCTGCAAGAAAAGAATGGGCTGAGGTTTAGGTAGAACGTGTGTGTGTGTGTGTGTGTGTATCATTCTCATCTCACCAACAGCCTTTGCCTTAGAAGCCATCTATCTTCCAGCATTCACTGTCATTATCTGTAGGAAAGTCACAGCGTCTGCGTCCCTTATACCAATATATCAACTATGATAACCCAGAGATGAACAGCCCCTCAGACAAACAGTGTGACCTGCCTCTGCTGGAAGTGCACTCTGCTCTAGAGAATAAGACAAGCCCATTGGAACCAAGAATAACTCCACTCAAAGGTAACAGGTTAGGAATAAAAAAGGGAGCTTCACATGCTTCTTCCTCACAGATCCAATACCACAACAAGGGTTGGAGTAGAACAATGGGTTCAGCTGAACTTGGAGCTGAGAGACCAATGAAACAGGTGAACCTGCTATTTTATGTGGTGTCCAGAACTCCCTGTTTATTTTTAGTCAAAGAATTCCATGAGCTTCCATTGTGGGCTCAGAAAGCCACTGGTCCGCTATCATACTGCTTCTGCATACCTGCTCATGGGACAGGACAATGGCTCATATGGACTAATTTTTTTGTTGCAGAAGACAAAGGAAAAGAGCTGAGAATTCCGACAAATGCCACTTCGGGAGCTGCAGCAAAGGCTGAAGTAGACAAGTCTACTCAGGTGGACATTGATAAGATGCTCAGCGTCTGTGCGGCTCACCTAGTCCCACCACTATCGCCACAGCACAAGTAGCAACATATAACAGAATGCTTAGCTACTCCTCCAAGAGACAAGGCCTGAGACAGAGTCATTTTGCTAGATGCTCCTTTATGCTACCAATTGTATTTCCCCAAATGTTGATTATATTAAGGTGTCAAGTGTTTGCATTGTCTCCTCACTTGCCTCTAAAACAACAACAATGCTGGTGTACCCTACCTCCATTTTATCCTTTACAAATATACTCAGTCTGGCAATAATATATCTCATCTGTGCTGGAAGGTGGTGAAAGAGACTAATAATTGGACATTTGTGCCTCCTCCCCTCTTTAAACTGGCTATATTTGCATTCCATCAAAGGAAAAGGAAGAGCACATAACCTCCCCTCCCCCCAATAACAGTAACAACCACCACCACCAGAAAATGAAAGACTTACAAAATGGGAAGCGGCGAGTATCGTACTGCTCTTTGCCACTAAAAGAAAAAGAGAATTCACATATGTAATCAAAGAAAGATCCTTCATTAAATTATTTTTCTATCTTCTCATGTTTGCATAAAAACCCAATCAAAGATTTCCAGTGGCTTATTTAGTGTGGACCTCCTTATCTTCACAAAGCATTTAAATTCTCAAATTCCACATATTGTAAACAGAAAGTTGGGAGGTTCCCTTACTCTAGAATTTGGACTTTTCCAGTACAAAACACTGTCCACACTGTCTTTTGTTAGTCCAGTTGTATAAAGCCAACATCTGCAACTAGAATTAAGAATACAGCTGTTTGGGTTAAAAATAAATTTAAAAGCTCAGAATAGAAAAAAATAGGGTGTTTTCCACAGGGAAGAGAAAAACAGCTGATCTAGTTCTTGATTTTATCTATTTTTAGTTTTTCTTCCATAATGTTACCATTTACAAAAACACAAGAAAGGTTGCTTATTAATGCTTTATATTAATGTACAGGATTAAAACCTAGTAGGAAAACGAAGTAGGAAAACAATAAAAACATTCAAGTAAACAGTATTATTTATACAAAAATTAGCTACTGCTTCTCAGTGTCAGCCTAGTGAAGAGCAGCTCTGAGATCTGGTAGTTGTGCACTATGATCTGCTACGCAAGAAGCACCACAGCTCCCACAGGATACAAGTCAGGACAAGGGATAGGGAACATCGTCCGGTGTTCGATTAAATCAACTACCCCTGTCAGCATGCAGCTGAAAACAGCAACTGAATATTCCTTTTCTTATCAACTTCACAGATGGAATACCTGCTTCATTAAACAACCATCACTGACTTAGATTTGGCTTCTGTGCTACCAAGCAATCATTGGCGGCATTTGGCAGCACTGAGCAGGGCAAGAGAGAATGCAGGAAAAGAAGTGCAAGAGGCCTTCAGTCTCTGCTATGGGAAAGGAGCACCAGCACGTGCAAACAGCAGGTGAATGCCACACAGCACTCAACTGACTTCTAGAACAGCTAGTCTCAAAGGCAGAGACTAAATTGGAAGTATTTGGTGCTGAGGCACAGACTAGATGGATGTGGTTGTCTTTCGTGTGTCAACCCTGCTCATATGTAAAGCAGGAAGTCTGTAGGATGAAAATATAACAGAAGGAATGCAGGAAGGAGGATGCTCAATCCTCCCCCCTTGCACACTTTCTTCCTCTCAGTCCACTACTCCAACAACTTTTTCCATTTCCAGCCCACTTTTGGAATCAGAGCCAGGGACAGACCAAAATGGCTGGAACAAATGATTGGAGGAAGGGAAGGCATGGGAGAGTTCAGTGGCCTTTTCCTGAACACTTTTTTTTACTGTTACAACAAAACAGGGGTGGGGTTTTGTGTGAACAGGGAGGATACAGGAAAATACATGTCCACCACCTAGTTTGATACTGAGCTATAGAGACTACAAATCTTTAAGGACCGTACTTCTGTATTTGCCTCACTTTTACCACATCAAGAAGAATCCTAAAGGGTAACTTGTCTTCCTGTTCTTAAACAACCATCTCTAGTGCTACATTCAAACTGCAAAAATACATGAGCTGTGCACAGAAGGGAGACAGACTTGTCCCCAATGGTAGAAATCCCACCTTTTCGTTTTAGCTACTTCTAAGTGCAAAGGGCAATTCAAGTTTTCCTAACAATACAA
Organism: Podarcis vaucheri; assembly: GCF_965113315.1. Lineage (NCBI taxonomy): Eukaryota > Metazoa > Chordata > Lepidosauria > Squamata > Lacertidae > Podarcis > Podarcis vaucheri. The sequence continues at coordinate 50,217,355 of NC_138765.1, read as the reverse complement.
AGTTCAAAAGGTTTAGCTTTAAAAAAAACAGTGACACAAATCTGCAACATTTAAAATGCTCTTAAATGAGTTTAAAAACCAAAAGGATTTCCTTTGAGGTTTTGCCCGCAATTATAATTCCCCATTATACCTCCTCCCACCCCCCCTGAATATGAAACAAATGTATCCATGTTAAAGTTTTCTGCACATATTCAATATTCGGCTCATTAGGAATATTTCTATTATAGGTTATTTCTCTGTAATGCCTCACAGAGGTTTTGATTGGCATCTGGCTCCTCAGTCATTACTTCCACAGATTCCCAATCCCCAGACCGGCTGGATTTTTTAATAGCATCTACTACACTTTGCATATAGAGGCCATCTTCAAAAGAAGCCGCCATTGCAACTGGCTTGGGATCCCAGGTTCGCTGGTCTTCCTGGTCCTGGAAGGACTGACGCAGAGCTTGCACCAGGTACACCATCCCTTTGAGGTACAGAAGGGGTATGTCTTTGAATCCTTTTTCTGAAAGGCCTGCATGGACATTCAAAGAGTCTGCAAACAGGAGTTCTTCCTGGGGAGCAGTGTTCTTCTGGCCATACAAATCTGTCCCCCGTGCTATAAGGCGTCCCGCTGACCCAACAATCATGACCTCATGAACAAATGACCCAGGCATGTTGAAGTTCAGAGTCACAGTGCTACAGATACCTCCTGACATCAGCATTTGGAAAAAGCAAAAATCATCACTTGTGACATGGCGGATGCCATTGATGGCAGAGTTCTGCTTCACAAAGGTTTTCAGTAACCCATGAACCTTCTCTGCCTTTCGACTTGTCAGGTGAGTGAGGAGGTCTATAATGTAAGTCCCCATTGTGTGCAGGCCACCCCCACCCATCAGTTCATCACAAATCCAGTTGTACTTGTGGCTGAGAAGGCTTCCCCAGTACACTCGCACGTCACAGACTAGAACATTGCCCACATAGTGTTCTTCTATTAACTGCTTCATCTTGATGAATGCTGGTAGAAAACGCAGGACATTGCCTACAATGCTCATGAGCTTGGGGTAGTATCTGGCAGCTGTGACCATTCTGAAAGCATCCACAGAGGTAGCAGCTTTCTCACAGATGACATTCTTTCCAATACCTGTGAATAAAGGAGACAAATTTTAGTTCAGAATTTGCTAGGCAGCCTCAAGCAAACAGAGGATTCTTATCTGTCTGTACAGTGTCATCCTTGTTCAGTTCATAAAGTACAGAAAAAGGAAGAATGACTAGCAGCCATGTGTGCAACTATCTAATGCAGAAACCCCATCTCTCTAGCTGTTTTGGGACTACAAGTCCCTTCAGCCCCAGCCAGTGCTGCCGTGAATTGGCAGTTGTGGTCCAAAACAGCTGAAGGGGACCAGGCTGGGGAGGCACTAGATATTCTGCAAAAATAAGCATTCAATCAGGTTTCTTCAACCTGATGCCCATGTCCAGCTGTTTTAAACTATAGCTCCAATCAGTCCCAACCAGTTAAACCATACGGGTTTGAAGAAGATAGGAGCTGCAGTGCAAAACAAATGGTGGGCACCAGGTTGGCAATCAGTGCTCTAGAGAGATGCTTTGCCCCACCAAGGATTAAGTACCAAGATAAGGTATTTGCAGACACCCAGTGACCGGTGAAGCTGAAGAAACAGGTTGGTGCATTTTACTCAGTCCCTAAGGAACTGTGGATATGTGGATATTTAGTTTAACCACAGTAAGATTCTCTTATCTGCAGAAAAACATTTTTTGTTTTGGAGATCTGCCATCTTGTGTGAACTGTACTTGAGGAATGATAAACTTAGGCAAGGGTTAATTTTACCTTTCTACTTCCTGTTTACTATGTTTCTGAAACATACAGACCTTGATACTTATAAAAAGAAAAAGTCATGTAATCATGCTATATGCTCTTCCAATGAGCATCTAGCTGTAATTGCCTTTACAAAGCTGCTAGTTTAATATGCAATAGCAAAGTCAAGTTAGCAAATACTAAAAATTTCCTTACAGTAACAAAAAGAGTTCACTCCTTCTATCAGCTAATGCAAAAGAATGAAACGCAAACATGTTTTTGGGATAAGCGGAAGAAGGGGTGGTAATATTAGCTATGGATGCCTGGTTAAATTTAATGGCTAGCTCCTGCTTCCCTCTATTTCCCTAGATATTTCTGTTCTGCATGAGACACATTGCTATGCAAATTTATTGGGAGGGAAGAGACTTATTAAAAAATCTAAAGTGGTAAGAGAAGAGCAAAACCCTGATGTCAATTATTTTTTCACATGTCAGACTGAATCAAGTATCTATGGGTTGAAATATACTTCCCAAAATTGTACAGGCACAATAATATCACAGAGGGCAGAAAGTCGAGTATCACTCCAATTTATGTAACGTGAGACAATGATATAATAATAATAATAATAATAATAATAATAATAATAATAATAAATAAATAAATAAATTTTATTTATATCCTGCCCTCCCCAGTTGAAGCCGGGCTCAGAGTGGCTAATAACAGTAAAACATACTGTGCCAAAATAAGCATTCAGTTTTATAATATTAAGTAATCAGCAACAGCCTGAGAACACAACTGGGAATCTATTAAAGGGGGAATGAATTTAAAATAACCACAACTTGTTTCAGATAATCAACAGCACAGTACCTAAAGCTTTCACAGCAATTTGTCGTGTGAGTGGTGGAGGGATGTTGATGCAAACCAGATCCACATCCTGGTGCAGCAAGACATCATCTGTCCGGCTTGTGTAGAAGGAAATATTCATTTCCTCAGCTAGTTGCTTTGCTTCTTCTTCAGTCTTCCCCCATAGTGCCTTGATGGAAAAGCCTTCAGCTCTCAGCAGAGGCACTAGCACCCGAGCTGAGCTCCCAGTCCCAAATACCCCAACACCAGGAAGCATTTTCATGTTGTATTCTTTTTCCAATTCAGTTCCCAAGGGCAAGACTAAGGCATAAAAACAAAGCTTCTTGGCATCCTGTTTCATACATCATTCCTAAAACAGAATAAAATAAAGTGTAAGCAAAAGGAACCATTGATACGTTCTGCATAAATCTGTGGCTATTTGTAGTCAACACTAACACAAGTGCAGTTCAAGGCTGGTTATTCAACATCAAATTTGTTTGAAGCTGTTCATTTTAAGACTACATCTTTATATTTTAATTCTTCACATATAATATGTTTTACTAAAATATCTATTGCATCCTTCAGAGGAAATCCAAGTATGTGTTTTTCTAGTTTGAAACTTTCTAGTAAGTTACCTCTACCCTAGTAAGTCACTCTTTCAAATACAAAAAACACTGAAATGGTGGTGCTTAAATATAACACACAAGCTGAAGCAGCACTGGAAATTACCAAAGGATCAAGCTATTAAATGTTAAGAAAGAGGACATTTTCAGGTTTTCTAATATCACTTGATATTATCTTTAAAGGGGGGAAAAGTGGATACTGAAAGTATATTTATTGACAATATAAGCAGCAATAGAGTATGCTATGCAAAATTCTCACTTCATTTTTATCATTTGAATAATATATTTTATGGCTTTCATATGCCTTTAAGGTATGTTGCTGTGGCCTTTGGCTCTTATATCATCTTGAAATTTTTATGGGCATAAGACATTGGTAACAATTTTCCTTGAGGGGCTATATAAATAAGAGCTATATTAAAAGTAATAACCATATATATTAGATGCAAGATAGAGCTCCACAATTATGAGCAAGACTGGACAATCATGAATCCTATCACAAATCTTACCAACCCACCTGGCAAGGAAGCTGTTAAACATTGTGCACGTTATTTATATGACAGCCCTACAAGCAGACAGTTAAACATATCCAGAACCTACAGCAAGCAAGCAGTGCCTGGGGATCACTGGATTTTGACTGTTTTCACGCACTAATACTACATCTTGTAGAATTCTCTGAGTTATATTTTATCTGCACAATCATAATGAATTTCAGAAACTAAAATGCTTTTTCTGTGCAGCCTGAGCAGGAGCAGACACCGTTATAGTTAATTGTTGTAGCCTGTCTTCACTTACCCCACCCGACAGCCCTGCTCACAGTTGTGAAGAGCCTTCATACATTATGAATGGTCCATGTCACCATTAAGAAAAAGAGGTAGGAATAGGGCAATATATATGTGGACTGTCCCTGGATAAAATGACTTTTCTTATTTAAGTTCCCAAAGTTCTTAAGGTTGTCATCTGAACTAGTCAGATATTTAACTGATAATCAGTCACAATCAGTCCATCATTTGAAAAATAAGACTAGATGTTCTGTTTTGGCGACTTTAACCTTGGTTTAAGGAGCCATTTGGTGCCTAGCTTATATATGCCAGTTTCTAACACTGTCCACATTCCTACCATACCCTCACAATTTTCACACACATACTCCGCTGCAGCTGACCCTCATTGCCTGTAGTCCTATTCTTATGCCCAGTTCTTTCAGCTTCTGCCTAGTCAAACCCATCCTATTTACGTATTGTACTTTTTTAAAAAATGGAAAGTGCTTCTCTTCAAAACCTGTGACAAGCATGGAAAGCAGCTACTACCAATTAAGGTTCTGAACTCCAATAATTACATAGTCCTTTATTGTACATTGCCTGTGATGCTTTTACAGAGAATTCATGAACAATATGATTAAAACTTTTCCACTCTGCCTGTCCTCCACATATATCCCACTTCACTTCCTCTACACTTTATATCTGCCCTTTCCTTTCACAATACACATCCTCCCACACAATTGCCATTTACTGCTGTCATGAATGGCTGCTGCATACATTTGAGCTTTGTATAGAAATATTACAGGTTATCTCTCTTACATTTCTTTGCCTTTGGGCCCCAATGTTTACTTCTCTGAACCTATATTAAAAAAACACCTCGCCACACACTCTTCAAGCATGTTTTACAAAGTAGATTCTGACTGACAAATATGGGGTCCTTTAAGGTGCCACAGGACCCGCCTTTCAATGATAAAAAAATAGAGATACTTGATTCATTCACTCACTCACATTCATACATACTGTATATACTGTCTGCCTGGTTCAGAGGGCCTCGAGTTCCCCGCCCCGATACACGCCTGATCCTTCACGCATCGGACGAAGCAGCCTCTCAGCACACAATAAACCTCTTAAGACTTTTTAAGGCGCCAACAGACTCACTGTTGCTTGGGCTGTAGACCAACACGGGTCCGCAAGGTCGTCTGTCACCTAGCATAAAGGAACACGCGTGTGTGTGTGTGTGTGTGTGCGCGCGCGCGCGCCAACAAGAAGCCCTTCTCCCTCGTGCAGGGACCTCACCTACCCCACTTGCCCCCCCGCCTTGAATAGCGCGGCTTTTGCCCCGCCCTTCCTTCCCTCCTCTACACGCCTTTCACGCTCATACACACCCCCCGCGTTCATTTTCGCCTCAGAGTCAGATTCCAGACGCTCCCGCTTTCCCATGGAGGAAGGTGGTGATGATGATGATGACGGAGGGAGGGAGGGAGGAGTAAGGAACATCTACGTCCGTCCGCCCCCCCCCCTTCACCTCACCTCACCTGAGGGCCGCAGCGCCTCTTGGTCTCTCTCTCTCTCTTGCGCGTGCGCGCACGCCTTCTCGCGCACTGCCCGAGGTACCGGCCGCCTAGGTCACATTTCTCTCCCCCTCCCACCTATCGGGCTTTTCCTTCTTGCGCAAGCGCGAGGGGCCGGGGAGGAGGCGGGGGCGGCGACGTTGCCGGCTCCCTCTTAAAGGTGCAGTGCCGATTCTTTCACTTGGCTTGAACGCGGTCCTGCAGAACAGGCGTTCGAATCCCCACTCGGCCACAAAGCTCGCTGGGTGGCCTTGGGCCAGTCGCTGCCTTTCAGCCTAACCAGCCTAGACAAGGTCGTGGTAGGGATTCAACGAGGGTGGGGACCTTAATCTCCTTGGAGGAAAAGGTGGGCTATAAATTCAACAAATAAATAAAGTGGTTGGTGGAAGTGGGCAGGGAAAGCAGTGCCTGGGTGTAGCTGCCTCCGCAATTGCCTGCATTACTCAACAGTGATGCTATGTCAGAAACAGATTAGAAAATGTAAATGGTGGCTTGCACAGTGTGGGGTGGAGGGACCTAAGACAGGTGTCTATAGTGGGCCTTGCTGGAGTGCTGGACTTCTGGCAACTGCCCGAGGGTGCTATGTGCTGGAGTTGTTCCAGGCTATTCTACTTTGCAGGGCTGTTGTGAAGATTTTTTTTTTAAAACAACAACAACAGTGGTGCCGGAGTAAATGATGACATATCCTAAGTTCATTAATGAAAGGGTGTAATAGAAATGCAATAAAATAAGCATATCGTGCTGCTAGGGAATGTATTATTTCAACCTTGTCAACAAGCTTCAAAAGTTACCAGAATGCATTTTTTCTTTTTTATACTAAGCTGAGGGGACTGGCTAAAGAGGGGCGGAAAGCCTGTTGTGTTTTTATGCTGTATGTGAAAGAGGGGGGCTCCTTATCACCTATGGCAGAGGTGAGCAACCTGAGTTCTGAGTACCAAATGTGACCCTCCACATCCTTTTCTGACTCTGCTGCACAACCTCAAGTGCTTTCTCCTGGCTGCAATGTGTTCTTGAAGAGTGGTGATAGCTCTCCCCTGCCTGGACAGAAGATACATTACATTCACCCCAATCTAAGGCAAGTGAGAGACTTAAGGCAGCCAGTACTTCCCTCTGGTCTGGTTTCCTTGGAATGAGTATTTTTGAAGACTGGTGTCTTTTTGATATATGGTTTTATTTACCACCACCACCCCCCACCCCACACAACCAGAGCACAAGATGAAAAGCTCATAGCATCACTACTACATCAGAACTTGCTCCTCCATTAGACTTCCAGGGAGATCCCCCAAAGGTTTGGTTTCATCCCACCGTGAGCAAGTCAAAGCTCTGTGTCTTCTCAGCTGCATACTTGACAAAGGCTAGCCTCTGACCTACTGTTCTCTTGCCTCTAGGATGATGTGGTGTCTAGCCACATGTGTGAGATCTGGCTACGCTTCCTTCTAGAAACATTAGAGAAATGCTGGGAGGGTATGGAGTTATCTGACCCCCGAGCACTATACAGTACAGTGGTACCTTGGGTTAAGAACTTAATTCGTTCTGGAGGTCCGTTCTTAACCTGAAACTGTTCTTAACCTAAAGCACCACTTTAGCTAATGGGGCCTCCCGCCTCTGCTGTGCCGCCGGAGCATGTTTTCTGTTCTCATCCTGAAGCAAAGTTCTTAACCTGAGGTACTATTTCTGGGTTAGCGGAGTCTGTAACTTGAAGCGTATGTAACCTAAAGCGTATGTAACCAGAGGTACCACAGTACAACCTTTAGAAGACAACAACTAGAAGACAGCCCTGTGTAGGGAAGTATTTTTTTAAAGTTTAATGTTTTATTACGTTTTTATATATGTTGGAAGCTGCCCAGAGTGGCTGGAGCAACCAGGTCAGATGGGCAGGATATAACTTATTAATAGTAGTAGTAGTATGGAATAGGATGTCTCTATTTTCATCACATAAATGTTGGAGGGTATGCAAAATAAACACAACCAGAGCACAAGATGAAGGGCTCACAGCATCACTGCTACATCAGATCTTGCTCCTCCATTAGGTCCCTAGGGAGATCCCCCCAAGGTTTGGTTTCAGCTCTGAGAGGAAGTCAAGCCTCTGTGTCTTCCCAGCTGCAGACAAGACAAAGACCAGCCTCTGACCTACTGTTCTCTTGCCTCCAGGATGATGAGTCCAGCCACGTGTGTGAGATCTGGCTACCCTTCCTTGTAGAGACAGCACTAGCTCCTTTTTCTATGACAACACACCCATACTTGCTCAAGTCTTTAGGCATATAAAAGGACGCTGAGCAGGGTCAGGTTGATCTTTTACAAAGAAACTGGTTCAGGCACTTCAGCTCCTACTACAGGCTCCCATCGTCCAGATAAAGAACCACAGGCTTTGGAGGGGACCTAAACACATAATCCAAACCAACCCCCTGCTCCTACAACAGCGAGTTGCACGCACTAAATACCTCTGGCCTTTGTATGTAGCCTTCTTTACCAGAGATGGGGAATCTGTGGCCCTCCAGATCTTGTTGAACCACAGTTTTCATCATTCTGACCATTGGCCATGCTGGCTTGGGCTGATGGGAGACGCAGTCCAACAACACCCAGAGGACACAACTTCCCCATCCTGTTCCATGGAAGGTAATATTCACAACCTTGCCCTGCCCACTTTTGCCTTTGTCTCACCAGTGCCACCCACACCCACCTGGCATTGGCATCCAGCCCCCACAAGGGGGCTCCTGAGGGAATGTGACCCTCAGACTGAAAGATCTTTCAATCCATGGCTAGTCCTTAAAAACAATTCTGCGTGATAACTAGTCTTCAATGGAACCTTCTGAAGGAAGAAGAGAGTCAAAAACATTTTTCCTTGAATCCCAGGCAGTTTATTAGATGCTCTCTAGGCAGAATCCTAGTGTGTTAAACCCCCTGGCATCGTGAAACAAATCCCTCACCAGGGTACTCTGCGTCCTTCCCAGTCTACAAAGGTACCGTTATCCACCTCAGAAAGTGTGGAGAGAACATGAATTATTCCTCGTGTACTCTCTTCTACAGTCAGGTCCGGCTCCTGTGAAGAAAAATATTGTAAGTGAAGGATTTATTAAGTTCGGAAAAAGTCATTCTTGAGCATCAAATAGCAGAAGGCATAGATGCTGTTGGATGTCTTGGTTATAAGATTTCAGTCTTAAACATTAAACATTGCTTTATGAAAGACAACCAAGTGGCCATGCATGCCAAAGGATAGCAGTTCACTGTAAGGCCTCAGAGGACTATGCTTGCTTTTCCAGGAGCAATTCTGGATATTATTAGAAGCCCCAACTCATAGATGCTGCCTTCATTGCCATTTTCTTGTGCTTTTAATACCTCCAAGCAGTGAAGGATGGGGCACTGGAGCTACTCAGGCACCACCTTCCAACTAAAAATGTCAAGCAATCTGTTAAAAGAAATATCATCCTATAGGGCTGTCCACCTTTTCCATGATTACCAAAAGACGTGAGCACTTACTTGCCTGCCTTGAGTTTTTACCCAGCCAGGATGGATGCAAACACACAGAATCCCATAAGCTGGATACGTGACTGACTGGCATCTGGTGAGCATGTTTAAAGCAGCCTACGAAGGAGAAAAAACAAACTATGAACAGAGGGTGCATTGAACTGTGGGGAGCTGCTTAATATGAATTGCTGCAAGGTGGCTAGAAAGGATTTGGAGGCAGAGAGGGTTGTAAGAGAAACTGGACATCATTGAGCATTCCTGGCACAAAAACTAGCAACTTGGAAGTTATCTATTATGGACATCACTCTTGAACAAGATTTTTGACAGGCATTTGTGAGTGTTCCCCATGCTTGTGGGCTGCATCATTTTGCTAACAGATATCTAGCTTTAGAAGCTTTAACTGATATCCAGCTTCTGCAAGAAGAAAAGTACTGTACACGTTATTTATTTGTAGAAAACATCCTGGTATCTTCCCTTAATGCCACCCAAAGTTTTAGCAAATGCAACATCCTCACAACAAAAATTTGTCTCTCAACATTTATCTGTGGGCAATACGCTCTTATTGCCCAGATTCACACATACAGCTATCATTTGGAAAGATAGTCGCAGCTGGGCACGGGAGGGAGCAGACAGTTTCACATAAGGTACCTTACTGCAGCGATAGGCAACAGCCATCTTTCTTTCCCATGCCAAAATAAGTTCAATGGAGCCTGCAGCACTGGATGTATTGATAATGGCTGCCTTGCAGCAGCTCAGCCCTTTCTTGGGATATCTCTGAGCTGCCATCTTCAGCAGGGGCAGAAATGCCTAAAAGAGAATAGAGATCATGGCTGTTGTTAAGTCAATGAATGCAGCTATCCTAGGGCAGTGATACCAGAGGAAAGCACTGGATGCACTGTATAAAGTTGAAGGTATATATGAACAATGCTTGTAGCAGAATTAGGATTTCTTTTTTTTTTATAATAATTTTTATTGCATCTTTTTCCACATTACAGATATAACAGAAAAAATAAAGAAAAAAAAAGAAAAAAAAACAAAGAATCAGAACCGTTTCAACAACTTATTTCAGATTTCTAGCGGACTTCCCCACATCTCCCCCATAATGCATTCTTAACAATAAAATTTTCAGCAAGTTGTAACCTTGTTTCAAGTGTTTTTTTTTTATACTTTCAATTGCAGTTAAGTTTAAATCTCTTATTTTCCGATTACTCTACAAATATAACATAATATTTTTTTTAACCCATTTAAACTTTGATTCTTTCATAAATATTATCCACTTTCATATACATTCCACTTATGTTGCTGGGGCTGACATTCCAAATCATACGGCATCTTAAGATTCATATAATTTATAATACTTTTGCAAATAGTCCTTAAATTTTTTCCAGTCCTCCTCCATTGCTTCTTCTCCCAAATCTCGGATCCTTGCAGTCATCTCAGCTAATTCCATGTAGTTCATCAGTTGCGTCTGCCAGTCCTCCAGTGTGGGCAAATCTTGAGTCTTCCAATGCTTGGCGATGAGGATTCTTGCTGCTGTTGTAGCATACATAAAAAAGGTTCTATCCTTTTTTAACACCTTCTGGCCGACAATGCCCAGAAGAAAGGCCTCCGGTTTCTTAGGAAAGGTGTATTTAAACACCTTTTTTAACTCGTTATAGATCATTTCCCAGAAAGCCTTCACTCTTGGGCAGGTCCACCAAAGATGAAAAAATGTCCCTTCAGCCTCCTTACATTTCCAACATTTATTATCGGACAAATGGTAAATCTTAGCAAGCTTGACTGGGGTCATGTACCACCTGTATACCATTTTCATAATGTTTTCTTTCAAGGCATTACATGCCGTAAACTTCATACCGGTGGTCCATAACCTTTCCCAGTCCTCAGACATAATGTTATAACCAATGTCCTGAGCCCATTTTATCATGGCTGATTTAACTGTCTCATCCTGAGTGTTCCATTTAAGCAGCAAGTTATACATTCTCGATAATAACTTGGTCTTTGGTTCTAACAACTCTGTCTCAAGTTTCGATTTTTCCACCTGGAATCCTATTTTTTTGTCTAACTTAAAAACCTCATTAATTTGGGCATAGTGTAGCCAATCTTGCACCTTACCTTTTAATTTTTCAAAGCTCTGCAACCTCCAATTACCTCCAATGTTTTCTATTATTTCCCAATACTTCGGCCAGTAGGCCTCCATATTGGTTTTTTTCCGAGCCTTGGCCTCTATTGGTGATATCCACCTCGGAGTTTTACTTTCCAATAAGTCCTTATATTTTTTCCAGACCATAAATATTGCTTTTCTGACAATATGGTTTTTAAACATTCCGCAGAATTAGGATTTCTGATCCAAAAATACTTTCTATAAGCTTTTGCACAAGGAGTCCCGTAAGACTTAGCATACATTTAGAATTATTTGAACACACAGCTGGGCAACCTGTGCCCTGGCCTCATTTTATGCAGCCCCCAACAGGACCTGAAGCTGCTCTATTCTAAGGTCTCACCCATGTTTCTTCCTTCTAGTTCGCTTCTTGGCATTTTAAAGTTGTCCTTCCCCCACAACTTCTGCAATCTCTCTCTTTTACTATGTGTATGCACAGCACACTAAGATAGGAAAGGCATTAATGTCATCTGCTTTCCAGAAAGTAGCCATATTGATCCATTCTATTAAAAAAAAATTGTCTGCATGTTCATGAGAGCAGCCCCATTAAACTTCTAGGGAAGGAAAGGTAGAAAGCATTCCTATTTTTATGCCAGACTGATGTTCAGCGACTGGTGGATCTATCAATGTTGGTTTATCATTTTTCCTACCTTAAGTTAAATTCTCTGAATTTCCATATCAGATTGCAATTATTTTCTTAAAATCCTCATGAAAATTAATTGCGCAAACAAATACTGCTTTTCTCCTACCCAGTCTGTTGCTTTTGTTTAATTCTCCCAAAGGGCCAGAACATCTGTTTGTACCAGGGCAATAGGTAAAGGGTCTTGCAGCCCCATGAAAAGCAAAAACTTACCTGGCTCACCTGAAGTGGCCCAATAGTATTGACGGCATATACATCTGCCATGTCCTTTGCATTTTCTTTCTCCAGGTCGCTTCCAGTAGTAACACCAGCATTGTTCATCAGGAGGTTCAACCCACATTCTCCAACACACCTTTGCACTTGCTCCACAGCTGCCTTGATGCTCTGGAGGTCAGTGACATCTGCAGAATGACATTTCTTTGCCCTTAAGAACTGGGTGGTGTGGGGATGCCCAAGGGACTAATAAAAAGGCCCTTTTAAAACTGCCAAGGCAGGTGGCTTGGGGGGATCTTACAGATTACAAGAATGAGAGGTGCTTTTCAGTCCACTTATTTGTCCCTTGGCCTGTCAGCTCTTTTTGTTAGCGTAGCAGCTACCACAGCCCACTTGAGGCGGAAGAACAAGTGCTTCTCTGAATCATGGAGGTGTGTGTTTTTTTACAGGGAGCACAGTGAGGGCCTGGTTTTTAAAAATTTTTGCACCACATTCATATCACTCTGTCAGAAAATGAGCTTAAAGCAAGGCAATTGTAAGGCCAAAGTACTTAATGTAGGTGGAATTCAGAGAGAAAGGTTTGGCAACACTTTACTGTGTGTAATTTAGGGAGAAAGCTGTGGGGAAATTTTGTCTCTCTCAGTTCAGGGCTTGCATATACTGTAGCAAGAAGACATTCAGCCAAAGGTACATATAGAAGAAAACTGCTTAGGCTGCTTTGTATGCTTCCTAATCAACACCTCCACCCAGCTGATTCATAACTAATTGACTTCAACACTAACATAAGGTTACCACACGTCCCTATTTCCGGGGACAGTCCCTGGATTTACAATCAGTCCCCTGACAAAATCCTATCATTCCTATTGAAGTTGAAAAGTGTCCGTGGATTCATTTTAAAAAATCTGGTAACCTTATACTGACATAATTAACTTTTATGAAGCACACTGAATGATCCCTGCAGTTTCACTTCCAACATTTTATTCTTTACTTTTTATGAAATATTTGGGACAATTAGACAGATAGAAGGTAAAGCTGAGCCCTAAACAAGGCCACTGTGAGTCCCAAGTACAGTAGTACCTCAGGTTAAGTACTTAATTCGTTCCAGAGGCCCATTTTTAAACTGAAACTGTTCTTAACCTGAGGTACCACTTTAGCTAACGGGGCCTCCCGCTGCTGCTGCGCCACAGGCATGATTTCTGTGCTCATCCTGAAGCAAAGTTCTTAACCTGAGGTAATAATTCTGGGTTAGTGGAGTCTGTAACCTGAAGCATATGTAACCTGAAGCGTATGTAACCCGAGGTACCAATGTATAGGGGAATCCCCACGTATGTATGGGTTTTGGGGCAGCACTTGTGCAAGTCTACCCTGTTCTGCCTCTGACCTATTCTGCCCCCCTTCTGCCCCCTCCCTGCCCCTTGAGGTGCCAAAAATGATGTGTACATCAGTGGTTGTGCGTCAGTGGAGAGGTGCCTGAATTTTATTCTGTGGACTATGGTAACATACAAGGGGTTGTGGTACCTGTTCTGGAAGCCTTGTCTTTCTGTGTCATATTGCTTCTATATGAATTCACAGACACAAAAAAGTAGAGTACCCATAAGAGATAGTGTTAGCCCATGCATTTGGTAAGCCATTTAGAAAGTTCCTTTATGGCTCTCCAATTGTTGCTGAACTACAACTCTCATCAGTCCCAGAAAACATGATCAATGGCCAAGGATGATGGGAGTTGTAGTTCCGCAAACATATGGTGGGCCAAACCTTCCCCACACATCTATTATGTGATGATATGGATAGAGACTACATATAGGTGCATCTCATTTCAAAGCTTCAGTGAAGTTGTGGGAAGAATCAAAAGTACTTATCACTGATATTCTGTAACAGGGGAGCAAGTCATCTTGTTTTCCAGTTACTGCTTTGTGGATTGTACTGGTTTCCACTGGTGCTGGGAATGTCTATTCATCCCACACTTGGAACGTGAGACTTACCCAGCTGCAGCACCACCAGATTCTGATGCTGGCATGCCAACTCCATTATTTCCTGTCAAAAAAGAAATGTTTTACCTCCTTGATTAAACTGGAACTAGGCAGCAAGAGAGACCCAGAGCCTTAGAGCTGGTTCCTGAAAATGCTTAGCAGAGCAACAGACACTTAGGAATCTCACTCAGAGCAAACCCTTGCCAGGATAACATCCTCCTCTCCAATATTAATAGGGTGAGCACACCATCAGAGATGGACAGAAAACCTGGGGCAAGGAAAAGTGGTAAGGAGTCTGAAAGTCCTCATTCTCCTCCTCCCTCCTAGGCCGGCTCCCTCTATGCAGGCTTTGTAACTCTCCCGAGACCACAGCCTCTTTCTCACCAGGTCATACCCCTCAATGGCATTGCTCTACACCCTCCTCAATGCTTTTGCCTGACTGAAATATGCCCTTGTACTGTCACAGTGCCTTTTACTTGTTCTGATGGAGGATGAAGAGAGGTGTATGTATGGCAACCGATAGGCCCAAGTTGCCATGAGTGCCAAGAAAAACAACCATGGAGTCCTGCACGCTTCCCTTGCGCAGCTTGCAGACTGTTTGTGCCGATCCAAAAGTCCTCTGCCTTCCTGGCTGTCAGCAGAGCAATCGCAGCAGATAGAAGCAATTGCAGCGTGTGAGTGAATAATCCAGAACAGACACAAAGCGTTCCTTATCTTCTCTAGCTTTTAATCAAGTAGAATAACATCGTAAATTAAACCTGGCGAAAGCTCGCTCATTCTCCCTTTCGCGTAGCGTCCCAACAGCAGACTGAAACTCTCGGAGTCAAGCCACTCCCGTAGAAGTTTCTAACCACGCCTCAGGGAAGAGACGTCACCAGAACTCCTTAACCCTGTGAGTTCTGAAACCAATAACAGTATGTAGACTTTTGCAGCAGTGGAGTGTAGCCTATTATACAAGGGCAGCAGCCATATCTGTTGCCTGGCCCACTTTTGCTTCTGACCCCCCCCCACACACACCACTAGCATATGGCCCCCAGAAAGTTGCCCACAGAGGAATGTACTGAAGGGAAACCGTGGAGGATCAACATAAATTCCAGTGTAAGACTTTAGCTGTTAGGACACTGTTTTATTTAAAGGCTAGTAGGATGCATTGGTCTTTTTAAAATTTCTCTATTAGCTCCTTTGGATGTAACCATTCATAAGATAGAACCTTTTTCCTAAGAATGACTTTTTAATCATTTTATTAAGACTTTAATCCTGGCTCACAAGTCCTTAAGGTAAGATTACCAGATTTGTTTTAAAGAATCTGGGGAAACTTTTTTTTTCCTGAAAAGAGAGTGTGAAAGATTTTTTTTTTTAAGGTATTAAAAAAAATAAATCTGTGGTCTCCTCTGTCGCACGGCCTTCCTCTGTGCTCCGGCCTGCTCTCTTGGAGTGCTAGCCACTGTGGAGTACGCTCGGGTCGGGCCTGGGCTTGGCCACGTGTCCTTGCCCTCCCGGTGCTCTCCTACCTGTCTTCCTCAGCAGCAGCAGCAGCGCGGCAAGGTCAGGGGTCCCCTCTTTTTTCTCCTTCCTCTTTTTCTTCCTTCTCCTTCTCCTCTCCTCCTTCTCCCTGCATTGTCTCCGGGGTTTTCCTGGCCCCGGAGCACTGATGGGCAGTCGGCCGGGTGCTCCCGCTGCTGGCTTGATTTGGGTCACTGGGGTGTGTGTGTGTGTGTCACTGGGGAAGCCCAGCCAGATGGGCGGGGTATAAATAAATTATTATTATTATTATTATTATTATTATTATTATTATTATTCCCCAGTTGACAGCCGGGTATCCCTGGTTCCCCCTCGGCAGTGCCAGCGGCAGTCTCAGAAGCCCGGAGCCAGCCTGGTAGTGCAGTTGGCTCTGGCTGGCTTCAGGAGCTACTCGCTGCTGTGGCACCCGCCATTTTGCCTCGCCGGAAATCCCCATATGATGTGTCTTGTGCCGTTGAACCATTCACGCAACATTCATTCCCTAGTAATAAATCTACAACATTTAAAATATAAATTCAGGGACATTGAATGAAATCCAGGGACATTCTGGGGGCGGATTTTGTCTGGGGACAGATTTGTAAATCTGGGGACTGTCCCTGGGAAATGGGGACATCTGGTAACCATACCTTAAGGTCTCTATGATTATACCCATAATCTCTACAGAGAAATGTTATTGAGGAGGCACAAGGGAGTGTAAGGCAGCCTGGTAGAAATAGACACTGTTCTAGAATCATAGAATCATAGAGTTGGAAGAGACCACAAGGGCCATCGAGTCCAACCCCCTGCCAAGCAGGAAACACCATCGGAGCACTCCTGACATATGGTTGTCAAGCCTCTGCTTAAAGACCTCCAAAGAAGGAGACTCTACCACACTCCTTGGCAGCAAATTCCACTGTCGAACAGCTCTTACTTTCAGGAAGTTCTTCCTAATAAATATTATGGCTTATTGTGTGTGGTACGGAAGCTGTACTACCCAGGACAGGTTGGGGTTGTGCAGAGTTGTTAAGGCAGCAGAGAGCATTGTTGGCTGCCCACTCTCCACCTTAGAGCAGATTTATGCCACAAGGTGCCATAGGAAGGCACTGGACATAGTAAAAGATCCATCGCATCCTGGTCACTGTCTCTTCGAGCTCCTGCCGTCGGGACGGAGATACAGGACGATGAAGACAAGAACGAGCCGTCTTAAGAACAGCTTCTTCTCCAGAGCGATCTCGGCCCTGAATAGGAAGCCCGGACTTTGAAAGTCATCTAATCTCCCTTGCTGTATTATACTGTATTGTTTAATTAGTGTTTTTATAGTTGTTTTGATTTTGTGTGGAGTGCCCTACCTGGGTGGATGGAGCAGCCAAGTAATTTCGTTGTCCCCGAGAGGGGGCAACGACAATAAATGTATTATTATTATTATTATTATTATTATTATTATTATTATTACACGTGCTGGCTATTTGTTTGAATTCCTCTTTGGTGGTTTCCCCCCCTTTTCCATCTATTTCTGGCATTATTACAAAGTTACTTTGAAGGAACTAGACTGTTAAAAGAGATAAAAATCCTGCATGGAATTGACTTGGGGTTTAAGGGATTAATTTATTTCCTGACAGCCAATACTCTCCTCTGCTGGTAAACGGCATAAAAAGATGTTGAAACTTAATTCAGCAAAATGATAATTGCTGGACAAACCAGTCTACAGGTGGAATTAGAGTGATAGAGATCTTCTTTTATGTCCCTCCCCATTAATCTATGCAGTAATTTTCGAAGACTATTATCATATAGCAGCTCAACTGGTCGCTAACAGACAGCACTGTGAACTACAGCTTTTTGGCAGCCTTGTGAGAGCTGCTGGCCCATCACAGCACTGTTGAGAGCAGCAGACAAGGCAGGCAGTGGGCAACTCAGATGAGCCACTGAAAACAGTCACACCAGAGCAGGGCAGCCGCTGGTGAAACCAAAGGCCCAACAGCATTCTCTCCAACCGGGCGCCCTCCAGATGTTTCGGACTACAACTCCCATCAACCCCATTCAGCACACAAAGCTGACATTACATTCTTACAACATAGTAACATCTCTACTCTCTTATGCTACATTCCTGGTCCTCACCTTGCTTTCTGGTCCATCCAGGTCTAGGGTAGTAGCAAAGACCCACTGAGGTGGAGTTGGCAGCCTCAGAAACTGCTTCACCAGACCCAGGCCAATTCCCGAATTGGATCCTGTCACCAGAACACTCTGAACAGGGAAATCTGTCACCATCCCCTTAGAGCTGCAGCCTTTGGCTTCCATGCTTGTAACGCTTGCCTCAAAGAGCATCCTGCCGTCACATGCGATGCTTTTATGGGAAGTAGGCACCTCCTTGATCTTCAGATAATCTTATGCTGGATGCTACACCTCATTTGCTGACTAGCTCATTGGCCATCTCTCTTTTTAAACAACAACAACCTCATTAGCAATGGAAAAATGAAGAAGCATTATGGCATTATGGTATAGAGCAGTGTTTTTCAACCACTGTTCCGCGGCACACTAGTGTGCCGCGAGATGTTGCCTGGTGTAACGTGGGAAAAATTGAAAAATTCGAAAGATTTTTTTTTAAAAAAATGTCAAATTTTCACCCACTAGGCAGGCGCCGGACTCTGTCCACCCTATTTTCCATCCATCCTGGGTGGGGATCAGATCGGATGGGATCGGATGAGAGCGGACAGGCGGTCCGCTCTCATCCGATTCCCCATAGAGAGCAGTGGGGCTCTGACATCTCCCTCTCCGCACACAGTGCGGAGACGGAGCTGTCATCCGCCGGCTCAGCGGGGATCAGCGGATCGATCCCCGCTGAGCAGAGAACAGTCCGCAACGTTTTTGTATGCCATTAAAGAAAAAAATATTAAACCATGCTTGAATGTCGGAACTGGTTACTAAAATTTTTGAATCCCACCACTGATGTTAAGTGTTTGTGTTTATTTGATTTGTGTTTATTTAATTCCTATTCAAGAGAATTACTCTATATATAGTCAATATAGGCACAGAGTTAAATTTTTTAACATTTTCTAATGGTGGTGTGCCTCGTGATTTTGTTCATGAAACAAGTGTGCCTTTGCCCAAAAAAGGTTGAAAAACACTGGTATAGAGGACAAAGAGTTCCAAATTAAAATCTTCAGTCAATCTCTCAGCCTGTTTGGCTTTGCAGGGTTGTTATGAAAATTTGAAAACAGGGTGAAGCATACCGTGTCACTAGGGAATATAATAACCAGGATGTAAAAACTAATCAGAGGGGGAATGGCATAAGCAGTGGCATAGGGAGGTGGGTGTGGTGGGTGTGGGCCACCTCGTGTGTCATCACCGAGGGGGAGGTGACAAAATGGCAAAAATGTGAGTTTTAAAAACATGGCTGGGGGCAAACAGGTGCCCCCACAGCAGACTCCTTCATCAGAGCCTGGCTCCACGCCAAAGATCCTGTGGCTTGGCTGTAGCACTTGTGCCTGGCACAGCTCTGCCCTGAATCAGGCGAGGCGAGTGGACGGCAGCGCTGCTGCTCACCTTCCTCACTGCTGCACGTCCAGCAGCTCTCCTGACCCAGCAGTAGAGAGCAGCCCTCCTCGGCTGTGGCAAGGTGCACCTGGCTGCAGCAGCTCCATTGCCAGGTCAGATTTGACCCAGTAGCAGATAGCAGGAGGGTCAGCGGCAATGCTGCCACCCACCCTCCTTGACAGCAGCTCCGTCACCGGGCCATGTCTGATCTGGTAGCGGAGAGCAGGGGGAGTGTGAACAGCAGCTTCCCTGCCCCTCTCCTACCCCGAACTGTGGCACATGAGAGGAAGAAGAAGAAGAGTTTGGATTTGATATCCCGCTTTATCACTACCCGAAGGAGTCTCACAGCGGCTAACATTCTCCTTTCCCTTCCTCCCCCACAACAAACACTCTGTGAGGTGAGTGAGGCTGAGAGACTTCAGAGAAGTGTGACTGGCCCAAGGTCACCCAGCAGCTGCAGGTGGAGGAGCGGAGACACGAATCTGGTTCCCCAGATTATGAGTCTACCGCTCTTAACCACTACACCACACTGGCTCCCTTCCCTTCGAAGGCACCCTTCGCGCTCTGCCCTCCTCAGGCACACCCCATGCGCCCACCCCAGGCTGCATGGGCACATGCTCCGCCGCTGGGCAGAAGAGGTCCTCAATACTCTCTCTGACCACACCCGTCTCTAACTCTTCTTCACAACCTCCTCAAGAGCTTTTGCGTGGCTGCAACATGTCCTTGAGCAGTGATGATAGGTCCCCCTTGCTTGGACAGAGGAAGTGTGTGTTAGGTGAATCCCAATCTCAGACCAGTGAGAGACTTCATGGCAGGTGCACCATCTTGTGGGGTCATGGGCAGGCTCCAAGGGACCCTACACTGGTTAAAGACCTCCAAAGAAGGAGACTCTACCACACTCCTTGGCAGCAAATTCCACTGTCGAACAGCTCTTACTTTCAGGAAGTTCTTCCTAATAAATATTATGGCTTATTGTGTGTGGTACGGAAGCTGTACTACCCAGGACAGGTTGGGGTTGTGCAGAGTTGTTAAGGCAGCAGAGAGCATTGTTGGCTGCCCACTCTCCACCTTAGAGCAGATTTATGCCACAAGGTGCCATAGGAAGGCACTGGACATAGTAAAAGATCCATCGCATCCTGGTCACTGTCTCTTCGAGCTCCTGCCGTCGGGACGGAGATACAGGACGATGAAGACAAGAACGAGCCGTCTTAAGAACAGCTTCTTCTCCAGAGCGATCTCGGCCCTGAATAGGAAGCCCGGACTTTGAAAGTCATCTAATCTCCCTTGCTGTATTATACTGTATTGTTTAATTAGTGTTTTTATAGTTGTTTTGATTTTGTGTGGAGTGCCCTACCTGGGTGGATGGAGCAGCCAAGTAATTTCGTTGTCCCCGAGAGGGGGCAACGACAATAAATGTATTATTATTATTATTATTATTATTATTATTATTATTATTATTACACGTGCTGGCTATTTGTTTGAATTCCTCTTTGGTGGTTTCCCCCCCTTTTCCATCTATTTCTGGCATTATTACAAAGTTACTTTGAAGGAACTAGACTGTTAAAAGAGATAAAAATCCTGCATGGAGTTGACTTGGGGTTTAAGGGATTAATTTATTTCCTGACAGCCAATACTCTCCTCTGCTGGTAAACGGCATAAAAAGATGTTGAAACTTAATTCAGCAAAATGATAATTGCTGGACAAACCAGTCTACAGGTGGAATTAGAGTGATAGAGATCTTCTTTTATGTCCCTCCCCATTAATCTATGCAGTAATTTTCGAAGACTATTATCATATAGCAGCTCAACTGGTCGCTAACAGACAGCACTGTGAACTACAGCTTTTTGGCAGCCTTGTGAGAGCTGCTGGCCCATCACAGCACTGTTGAGAGCAGCAGACAAGGCAGGCAGTGGGCAACTCAGATGAGCCACTGAAAACAGTCACACCAGAGCAGGGCAGCCGCTGGTGAAACCAAAGGCCCAACAGCATTCTCTCCAACCGGGCGCCCTCCAGATGTTTCGGACTACAACTCCCATCAACCCCATTCAGCACACAAAGCTGACATTACATTCTTACAACATAGTAACATCTCTACTCTCTTATGCTACATTCCTGGTCCTCACCTTGCTTTCTGGTCCATCCAGGTCTAGGGTAGTAGCAAAGACCCACTGAGGTGGAGTTGGCAGCCTCAGAAACTGCTTCACCAGACCCAGGCCAATTCCCGAATTGGATCCTGTCACCAGAACACTCTGAACAGGGAAATCTGTCGCCATCCCCTTAGAGCTGCAGCCTTTGGCTTCCATGCTTGTAACGCTTGCCTCAAAGAGCATCCTGCCGTCACATGCGATGCTTTTATGGGAAGTAGGCACCTCCTTGATCTTCAGATAATCTTATGCTGGATGCTACACCTCATTTGCTGACTAGCTCGTTGGCCATCTCTCTTTTGAAAAAACAACAACCTCATTAGCAATGGAAAAATGAATAAGCATTATGGCATTATGGTATAGAGCAGTGTTTTTCAACCACTGTTCCGCGGCACACTAGTGTGCCGCGAGATGTTGCCTGGTATAACATGGGGGGGGGAAATGTCAAATTTTCGCCCACTAGGCAGGCGCCGGACTCTGTCCACCCTATTTTCCATCCATCCTGGGTGGGGATCAGATCGGATGGGATCGGACAGGCGGTCCGCTCTCATCCGATTCCCCATAGAGAGCAGAGGGGCTCTGACATCTCCCTCTCCGCACACAGTGCGGAGACGGAGCTGTCATCCACCGGGTCAGCGGGGATCAGCGGATCGATCCCCGCTGAGCAGAGAACGGTCCGCAACGTTTTTGTTTGCCATTAAAGAAAAAAATATTAAACCATGCTTGAATGTCGGAACTGGTTACTAAATTTTTTGAATCCCACCACTGATGTTAAGTGTTTGTGTTTATTTGATTTGTGTTTATTTGATTCCTATTACAGAGAATTACTCTATATATAGTCAATATAGGCACAGAGTTAAATTTTTTAACATTTTCTAATGGTGGTGTGCCTCGTGATTTTTTTCATGAAACAAGTGTGCCTTTGCCCAAAAAAGGTTGAAAAACACTGGTATAGAGGACAAAGAGTTCCAAATTAAAATCTTCAGTCAATCTCTCAGCCTGTTTGGCTTTGCAGGGTTGTTATGAAAATTTAAAAATGGGGTGAAGCAAATCACCATGTATCCTGAGTTCATTAGTGAAAAAGTACTAAAAAAGCATACCGTGTCACTAGGGAATATAATAACCAGGATGTAAAAACTAATCAGAGGGGGAATGGCATAAGCAGTGGCATAGGGAGGTGGGTGTGGTGGGTGTGGGCCACCTCGTGTGTCATCACCGAGGGGGAGGTGACAAAATGGCAAAAATGTGAGTTTTAAAAACATGGCTGGGGGCAAACAGGTGCCCCCACAGCAGACTCCTTCATCAGAGCCTGGCTCCACGCCAAAGATCCTGTGGCTTGGCTGTAGCACTTGTGCCTGGCACAGCTCTGCCCTGAATCAGGCGAGGCGAGTGGACGGCAGCGCTGCTGCTCACCTTCCTCACTGCTGCACGTCCAGCAGCTCTCCTGACCCAGCAGTAGAGAGCAGCCCTCCTCGGCTGTGGCAAGGTGCACCTGGCTGCAGCAGCTCCATTGCCAGGTCAGATTTGACCCAGTAGCAGATAGCAGGAGGGTCAGCGGCAATGCTGCCACCCACCCTCCTTGACAGCAGCTCCGTCACCGGGCCATGTCTGATCTGGTAGCGGAGAGCAGGGGGAGTGTGAACAGCAGCTTCCCTGCCCCTCTCCTACCCCGAACTGTGGCACATGAGAGGAAGAAGAAGAAGAGTTTGGATTTGATATCCCGCTTTATCACTACCCGAAGGAGTCTCACAGCGGCTAACATTCTCCTTTCCCTTCCTCCCCCACAACAAACACTCTGTGAGGTGAGTGAGGCTGAGAGACTTCAGAGAAGTGTGACTGGCCCAAGGTCACCCAGCAGCTGCAGGTGGAGGAGCGGAGACACGAATCTGGTTCCCCAGATTATGAGTCTACCGCTCTTAACCACTACACCACACTGGCTCCCTTCCCTTCGAAGGCACCCTTCGCGCTCTGCCCTCCTCAGGCACACCCCATGCGCCCACCCCAGGCTGCATGGGCACATGCTCCGCCGCTGGGCAGAAGAGGTCCTCAATACTCTCTCTGACCACACCCGTCTCTAACTCTTCTTCACAACCTCCTCAAGAGCTTTTGCGTGGCTGCAACATGTCCTTGAGCAGTGATGATAGGTCCCCCTTGCTTGGACAGAGGAAGTGTGTGTTAGGTGAATCCCAATCTCAGACCAGTGAGAGACTTCATGGCAGGTGCACCATCTTGTGGGGTCATGGGCAGGCTCCAATGGACCCTACACTGGGCCCAAGGGGAACCCGGCACACCTGGGTCATGGGTGCTATTGCTTCCCTTGGGCCCAGTTTCTTTGGAATAGTATCACTGAAGAATGTGGTATCTTTTTGACAATGGTTTTATTTACGCATACAAACCCTCTGAGTGACCCTATTTTCTAGGGACAGTCCCAGATTACAGAAGCCATTGTTGTTTCTGATTTGATCCTGGACCAGAATGCCCCTCCTTTGCTTAGGCTATCCCTATTTTCATCAGAGAAATGCTGGGAGAGTATGGAGTTATGCGACCCCCAAGCCAAGGAGATAGGTAACTATACAGAACAAGCTTTAGAAGACAACAACTAGAAGACAGCCCTGTGTAGGGAAGTATTTTTTTAATGTTTAATGTTTTATTATGTTTTTATATATGTTGGAAGCTGCCCAGAGTGGCTGGAGCAACCAGGTCAGATGGGCCGGATATAACTTATTAATAGTAGTAGTAGTATGGAATAGGATGTCTCTATTTTCATCACATAAATGTTGGAGGGTATGCAAAATAAACACAACCAGAGCACAAGATGAAGGGCTCACAGCATCACTGCTACATCAGATCTTGCTCCTCCATTAGGTCCCTAGGGAGATCCCCCCAAGGTTTGGTTTCAGCTCTGAGAGGAAGTCAAGCCTCTGTGTCTTCCCAGCTGCAGACAAGACAAAGACCAGCCTCTGACCTACTGTTCTCTTGCCTCCAGGATGATGAGTCCAGCCACGTGTGTGAGATCTGGCTACCCTTCCTTGTAGAGACAGCACTAGCTCCTTTTTCTATGACAACACACCCATACTTGCTCAAGTCTTTAGGCATATAAAAGGACGCTGAGCAGGGTCAGGTTGATCTTTTACAAAGAAACTGGTTCAGGCACTTCAGCTCCTACTACAGGCTCCCATCGTCCAGATAAAGAACCACAGGCTTTGGAGGGGACCTAAACACATAATCCAAACCAACCCCCTGCTCCTACAACAGCGAGTTGCACGCACTAAATACCTCTGGCCTTTGTATGTAGCCTTCTTTACCAGAGATGGGGAATCTGTGGCCCTCCAGATCTTGTTGAACCACAGTTTTCATCATTCTGACCATTGGCCATGCTGGCTTGGGCTGATGGGAGACGCAGTCCAACAACACCCAGAGGACACAACTTCCCCATCCTGTTCCATGGAAGGTAATATTCACAACCTTGCCCTGCCCACTTTTGCCTTTGTCTCACCAGTGCCACCCACACCCACCTGGCATTGGCATCCAGCCCCCACAAGGGGGCTCCTTGTGGGAATGTTCTGGGGTGCAGGAGAGGATATATTGTGAGATTATATCCTAATCCAACTTGTGCTAACAAGTTCCCAAAATATCAGCAGAGTTTATATACATTCCCCTTTAAGTACGCAACGGTAACGTGTGCACAGGTTCGCTAGAACCTCTATAATAATTACTCTGGTAATTTCCCCTTTGTTCCCTCTTAAAATACAAGACACAACACAGTCTTTATAAAAGTATAAAAGAGTTTACTCACGATCTGTTCACAATATGATCCCAGATGGCAGACAGGCTTAAAAAGGTAAAATACACTTAGAATCTATCTTATAGGAAGATAGCCCTCTCCTCTCTTGGCTGAGAGCCAAGAGGGCATCCTGCTTCTTCGAAAGGTGATGGCAGAGAGAGAGAGATGGCTGCCTGCCCTGTGCTTTTGTCATCACCTGCACAGGTGAGGCCACACCCACCTCTGGTCACATGTGGAGGAAGTCCGTCCCCAGGAAGTTTACCTGCTTGTTGGACAGACATCCCTTCCCATGTTCTAACATGTACACTCTAGGAATGTTGTCATTGACTGCTCCTGTGTTTACATCCCACATACCCCTTCTCAGGCAATACAACATATACAAAACATAAACAACTTTATTCAACCACCCAGAGTCCCAGCTTGACACGTAGATTCTGGAAACTCTCTCTTGGTAGGGGTTTCGTCAGGATGTCAGCAGTCATCTCTTGGGTGCTGCAGTAGGATAGCTCCACAAGTCCATCCTGGATCATCTGGCGTATGTAGTGGTATTTAACCCCAATGTGTTTTGTTCTGGCCAGGAACTTCTCACTCTGCGTCAGCTTCAGGCAACTTTGATTGTCCTCTAGCAAGCTGACAGGCCCTTTTCTCACCAACCCAAAGTCCTTTATGAGTTGATCAAGCCAGGCGATCTCTCTGCAGGCTTCTGTTGCTGCAACGTATTCTGATTCTGTGGAAGATAATGCTACACAGCTCTGTTTATAACTGCCCCATGAAACAGGTCCATCCCCAAACATGAAAACATGACCACTTGTTGATTTATAATCAGCATTATCCCCAGCCCAATCAGCATCTGTATACCCAACCAACTTAGGGTCTTTGACGGCTGGTAACCTTAATTTACAATTCATGGTACCTTTCAAATATCGCACCACCCTCTTTACACCTGCCCAATCATGCTCAGTGGGAGAATTCACTTTTCTGCTAAGAATCCCCACAGCATTAGCTAAGTCAGGTCTACATGTGGTAACTAAATACAAAAGTTTACCAATCGCCGACCTGTAGTCATTGTTGTCTGGCAACTGCTTCGAATCCTGCTGATTCTTCAGGAAGTCAGTAGCCATCGGTGTAGCAACTGGATGTGCGTCTTGCATCTGCATGTGCTCAATTAGCTCGTGGATCTTCTGTCTTTGGCTGAGAAGAAATGAGCCGTCCTCTTCTCTTTCCACCTGGATCCCGAGGTAGTACTGGACATCTCCTAGCTCCTTGACCTCCACCTCCTTGCTAAGGTGTTTTACTATCTGTGTATAGTCTTTCTCACTTGCTGTGGCAATAATCAGGTCATCAACAAATGCTAGGATATATGAGAATTGTCCATTATTTGACTTACTGTACAAGCACTTGTCAGCGTCGCCTTGCTTGTACCCAAGTTGCGTCAGCATTTTATGCAACTTCTGGTTCCAGGCTCTGGCAGCCTGTTTAAGTCCATAAAGTCCTTTCTGCAGTTTGCACACTAGATGTGCCTCATGTGGTTTTACAAAACCTTTCGGCTGTTTCATATAAATTTCCTCTGAAATCTGCCCATGTAGAAAAGCTGTAGCAATGTCAATGTGTTTCACCCTCATTTTCTTGGAGGCTGCAATGCTTAAAAGCATTCTTACGCTGCTGCACCTCACAGTTGGTGCAAAAACTTCATCATAGTCTTCACCAAAACGCTGTGAAAATCCCTGTGCCACAAGTCTAGCTTTGTAGCGCTGCACTTCTCCTTCTGACCCCTTCTTAACCTTGAAAACCCATTTACTGCCAATGGCCTTCTTACCGGGAGGCAGCTCAGTGAGTGTCCAGGTCTTGTTCTGATGCAGTGCATCCATCTCCTCCTGCGCGGCCTTCCTCCAGAGACTGGCTTCTGCAGCTGGCATCTCCTGTATCTCTTCCCAAGTGGAAGGTTCCTGTGGAAACGCCGACCCTGCAAAGTAGGACAACCGTAATGGTGGGACACCTTTGTTGGTTCTGGATGAGATCCTGACCTCTGGTTGTGCGACCGCATCAGCTTCCTCATCCTCCTCCAACGCAGGCATGTCCCCATCTGAGTCCTCATCTTCGTCTCTGGTGCCGCCAGGGTTCTGGTCCTCTGCGTCTTCTGGTGCGTCGCCTGTAGGGGGCACTGTAACACTCGAAGGCAGATAATTACTTTGTGGGGTCTCAAAAGGGAAATATACAAACTCTTGAGTCCTTTCTGACTCATCTGAAGAATCCACAACAGTGTTCTTAGTGTCTACTTTTCCATATTCATCAAAATAAACCGCATGGTATGCATTTGTCTTACCAGTTTGTAAGTCCATAATTCTGTATCCTTTGCCTCCAGAAGCATATCCCACAAGGATACCTGCTTTTGCCCTGGAGTCAAGCTTGTGTCTGTGTTCCTTGGGCACGTGGAAGTAACACGGACTTCCAAACACACGTATGTGCGACAGATTGGGAGCTTTCCCATGCCAAAGTTCAAATGGTGTGCGCTCTGCACCTTTAGTTGGCAGTCTATTCTGCAAATAGACCGATGTGTACACTCCTTCGGCCCACAGCTTTTGTGGCAAACGTGCATCCTTTAGCATGCACCTTGTCATGTCCATAATGGACCTAAACTTTCTCTCAGCTATGGCATTCTGCTGTGGTGTGTAAGGAATTGTGGTTACGTGTGCAATTCCTTCCTTGGCCAGGAGAGCCTGCATTTCATTTGAGCAGTACTCACCTCCATTGTCGCTCATTAACACAGTTGGAGCTCTCTGGAATTTATTCTTGACCATGGCAATGTATTCCTGGAGCTTCTCCACTGTCTCACTCTTCTCTTTGAGGAAATATACAACACAAAATCTTGAAAAGTCATCCAGAAATATTAAAATATATCTATTCTTTCCCAGTGAGGGAACATTCATGGGTCCACATATGTCAGTGTGCACTATGTCAAGCACTTTGTTGCTTCTTTGCTCTGCACAACGTGGAAATGAAGGTTTTATAGCCTTCTCAGTAATACAGCTTATGCATTTTGCTGGAGCTTTGTTGCTCTGCTTTACCTGCAAACCTCTTACAAGATTTCTTTTCTGTAGATCCAGAATGACGTTGGTGTCCCTGTGTCCAAGCCTTCTGTGCCACAGGTCCAGATCTGCTTCATCCTTCTGGCTGGAATGTGCCACTTTTGCAGACTGGTTCTCTGAAAGATCAAGCTCATATACACCATTTATTAGCTTTGCTTGAGCAAACACTTTGCCATTTCTAGTCACTTTACATTCTCCATTTCCAAATGTGACCTGGAAACCTTTCTTGTCCAAAGTGGACACGCTGATTAAATTGCAGCTCAGCTCTGGAACGTACAAAACTCTAGAGATTGTGTTCTCAATGCATTCATTGTTTATATTGCATTTCAGGCTCATGGAACCTGCACCTTTTGCTTTAACAATGTTGCCATCTGCAATCTCAATTTCAGGTCCTTCTTCATCATTTATTTCATTAATCTCATTAAAATAGTCCTTTTTATATGAAAAATGCGAACTGGCACCTGAATCTAAAATCCATTTATTACGTTTATTTTCACGATTCTGGACAGCTAAGTTCCTTTCTTGCAGTAACCATGTGCATTCACATTTCCCCTTCTTTTCCCCTTTTGGCTGAAAGGGGTGGGGTTTCTTCGCTTTAGGAGCTCTGCAGTTCTTTGCAATGTGTCCTTCTTTGTTACAATTGAAGCAAATCACTTTCTTAGGCATCTCTTTGGACTTTGTACATTGCCTAGATGCATAACTGCTGTCCTTGCTTCTAGCATTTCTCACTGGAGATTCAGCTCTATCTCTGCATTCTTCTTTTAAATAACCAATCAAGTCTTTAAAAATCAGACCTTGTCTATGAGCCATCAAACTTACAAATGCGCTAAAGCGTGGTCCAAGTGATGATAACAAAAATGCTATCTTTGTATCCTCATCAAAAGCTTTGGGAGTCAGATCAATTCTTTGAATAATCTCAGTAAACTTGTTGATGTGCTCTGTGAATTCCTCTTTTGAATTCATCCTCAATCTGGTTAATTTACACACCAAGTTTCTGAAGCTGTTTATGCTAGATTCTCCATACACACGCTCAATATCTCTTAAGATTTGAGATGCATCATCTGTACTATTTATTAATGATAGCTGCTCATCACAAAGTCCACTCAAAATTATGTGTCTAGCTTCACTGTTCATGCGTTTCCAAGCACTTATCTTGGCTATATCTTCCTCAGACGATCCTGTAGGCTGAGGCTTTAAAGCTTCCAAAATATGCTTATAATCTAAACACGCTATCAAGCGCTGCTTCCAGTGCATGAAATTGTACTCATTCAGCACAGGCATTCCTAGCTTTGCATCACTATCAAAAGCTGCTCTAGCCATCTTAAAATCCAAAATTTGAAAATTCTTCAAAATTTCAAAATTTCTCAAAATTTTAAAATCAAAATCTCAAAATACAAAACAATTCTTCACTGCCTTGGGTCACTGTGAACTCTGAGGGAAGGGGGGGTTGCTTAATCCCCACTGCACAATGGAACAAAGGACCATGTGCTTACCAGGAAGTTAACTCAGAAAAATACTACTCAACTCAAAATCACAATCCAATGCAATCCTTCCAAAATACGCAGAAATATGCAATACTGGGCCCACTAACCCTTTGTGGGAATGTTCTGGGGTGCAGGAGAGGATATATTGTGAGATTATATCCTAATCCAACTTGTGCTAACAAGTTCCCAAAATATCAGCAGAGTTTATATACATTCCCCTTTAAGTACGCAACAGTAACGTGTGCACAGGTTCGCTAGAACCTCTATAATAATTACTCTGGTAATTTCCCCTTTGTTCCCTCTTAAAATACAAGACACAACACAGTCTTTATAAAAGTATAAAAGAGTTTACTCACGATCTGTTCACAATATGATCCCAGATGGCAGACAGGCTTAAAAAGGTAAAATACACTTAGAATCTATCTTATAGGAAGATAGCCCTCTCCTCTCTTGGCTGAGAGCCAAGAGGGCATCCTGCTTCTTCGAAAGGTGATGGCAGAGAGAGAGAGATGGCTGCCTGCCCTGTGCTTTTGTCTTCACCTGCACAGGTGAGGCCACACCCACCTCTGGTCACATGTGGAGGACGTCCGTCCCCAGGAAGTTTACCTGCTTGTTGGACAGACTTCCCTTACCATGTTCTAACATGTACACTCTAGGAATGTTGTCATTGACTGCTCCTGTGTTTACATCCCACACTCCTGAGGGAATGTGACCCTCAGACTGAAAGATCTTTCAATCCATGGCTAGTCCTTAAAAACAATTCTGCGTGATAACTAGTCTTCAATGGAACCTTCTGAAGGAAGAAGAGAGTCAAAAACATTTTTCCTTGAATCCCAGGCAGTTTATTAGATGCTCTCTAGGCAGAATCCTAGTGTGTTAAACCCCCTGGCATCGTGAAACAAATCCCTCACCAGGGTACTCTGCGTCCTTCCCAGTCTACAAAGGTACCGTTATCCACCTCAGAAAGTGTGGAGAGAACATGAATTATTCCTCGTGTACTCTCTTCTACAGTCAGGTCCGCCACCTGTGAAGAAAAATATTGTAAGTGAAGGATTTATTAAGTTCGGAAAAAGTCATTCTTGAGCATCAAATAGCAGAAGGCATAGATGCTGTTGGATGTCTTGGTTATAAGATTTCAGTCTTAAACATTAAACATTGCTTTATGAAAGACAACCAAGTGGCCATGCATGCCAAAGGATAGCAGTTCACTGTAAGGCCTCAGAGGACTATGCTTGCTTTTCCAGGAGCAATTCTGGATATTATTAGAAGCCCCAACTCATAGATGCTGCCTTCATTGCCATTTTCTTGTGCTTTTAATACCTCCAAGCAGTGAAGGATGGGGCACTGGAGCTACTCAGGCACCACCTTCCAACTAAAAATGTCAAGCAATCTGTTAAAAGAAATATCATCCTATAGGGCTGTCCACCTTTTCCATGATTACCAAAAGACGTGAGCACTTACTTGCCTGCCTTGAATTTTTACCCAGCCAGGATGGATGCAAACACACAGAATCCCATAAGCTGGATACGTGACTGACTGGCATCTGGTGAGCATGTTTAAAGCAGCCTACGAAGGAGAAAAAACAAACTATGAGCAGAGGGTGCATTGAACTGTGGGGAGCTGCTTAATATGAATTGCTGCAAGGTGGCTAGAAAGGATTTGGAGGCAGAGAGGGTTGTAAGAGAAACTGGACATCATTGAGCATTCCTGGCACAAAAACTAGCAACTTGGAAGTTATCTATCATGGACACCACTCTTGAACAAGATTTTTGACAGGCATTTGTGAGTGTTCCCCATGCTTGTGGGCTGCATCATTTTGCTAACTTATATGTAGCTTTAGATGTTTGTTCTAAGTTCTGCAAGAAGAAAAGGACTGTACACGTTATTTATTTGTAGAAAACATCCTGGTATCTTCCCTTAATGCCACCCAAAGTTTTAGAAAACGCAACATCCTCACAACAAAAATTTGTCTCTCAACATTTATCTGTGAGCAATACGCTCTTATTGCCCAGATTCACACATACAGCTATCATTTGGAAAGATAGTCGCAGCTGGGCAGGGGAGGGAGCAGACAGTTTCGCATGGATTTCACATAAGGTACCTTACTGCAGCGATAGGCAACAGCCATCTTTCTTTCCCATGCCAAAATAAGTTCAATGGAGCCTGCAGCACTGGATGTATTGATAATGGCTGCCTTGCAGCAGGTCAGCCCTTCCTGGGGATATCTCTGAGCTGCCGTCTTCAGCAGGGGCAGAAATGCCTAAAAGAGAATAGAGATCATGGCTGTTGTTAAGTCAATGAATGCAGCTATCCTAGGGCAGTGATACCAGAGGAAAGCACTGGATGCACTGTTGAAGGTATATATGAACAATGCTTGTAGCAGAATTAGGATTTCTGATTCAAAAATACTTTCTATAAGCTTTTGCACAAGGAGTCCCGTAAGACTTAGCATACATTTAGAATTATTTGAACACACACCTGGGCAACCTGTGCCCTGGCCTCATTTTATGCAGCCCCCAACAGGACCTGAAGCTTCTCTATTCTAAGGTCTCACCCATGTTTCTTCCTTCTAGTTCGCTTCTTGGCATTTTAAAGTTGTCCTTCCCCCACAACCTCTGCAATCTCTCTCTTTTACTATGTGTGTGCACAGCACACTAAGATAGGAAAGGCATTAATGTCATCTGCTTTCCAGAAAGTAGCCATATTGATCCATTCTATTAAAAAAAATTGTCTGCATGTTCATGAGAGCAGCCCCATTAAACTTCTGGGGAAGGAAAGGTAGAAAGCATTCCTATTTTTATGCCAGACTGATGTTCAGTGACTGGTGGATCTATCAATGTTGGTTTATCATTTTTCCTACCTTAAATTCAATTCTCTGAATTTCCATATCAGATTGCAATTATTTTCTTAAAATCCTCATGAAAATTAATTGCGCAAACAAATACTGCTTTTCTCCTACCCAGTCTGTTGCTTTTGTTTAATTCTCCCAAAGGGCCAGAACATCTGTTTGTACCAGGGCAATAGGTAAAGGGTCTTGCAGCCCCATGAAAAGCAAAAACTTACCTGGCTCACCTGAAGTGGCCCAATAGTATTGACGGCATATACATCTGCCATGTCCTTTGCATTTTCTTTCTCCAGGTCGCTTCCAGTAATAATACCAGCATTGTTCATCAGGAGGTTCAACCCACATTCTCCAACACACCTTTGCACTTGCTCCACAGCTGCCTTGATGCTCTGGAGGTCAGTGACATCTGCAGAATGACATTTCTTTGCCCTTAAGAACTGGGTGGTGTGGGGATGCCCAAGGGACTAATAAAAAGGCCCTTTTAAAACTGCCAAGGCAGGTGGCTTGGGGGGATCTTACAGATTACAAGTTTGAGAGGTGCTTTTCAGTCCACTTATTTGTCCCTTGGCCTGTCAGCTCTTTTTGTTAGCGTAGCAGCTACCACAGCCCACTTGAGGCGGAAGAACAAGTGCTTCTCTGAATCATGGAGGTGTGTGTTTTTTTACAGGGAGCACAGTGAGGGCCTGGCTTTTAAAAATGTTTGCATCATATTCATATCACTCCGTCAGAAAATGAGCTCAAAGCAAGGCAATTGTAAGGCCAAAGTACTTAATGTAGGTGGAATTCAGAGAGAAAAATTTGGCAACACTTTACTGTGTGTAATTTAGGGAGAAAGCTGTGGGGAAATTTTGTCTCTCTCAGTTCAGGCCTTGCATATACTGTAGCAAGAAGACATTCAGCCAAAGGTACATATAGAAGAAAACTGCTTAGGCTGCTTTGCATGCTTCCTAATCAACACCTCCACCCAGCTGATTCATAACTAATTGACTTCAACACTAACATAAGGTTACCACACGTCCCTATTTCCGGGGACAGTCCCTGGAATTACAATCAGTCCCCTGACAAAATCCTATCATTCCTATTGAAGTTGAAAAGTGTCCGTGGATTCATTTTTAAAAATCTGGTAACCTTATACTAACATAATTAACTTTTATGAAGCACACTGAATGATCCCTGCAGTTTCACTTCCAACATTTTATTCTTTACTTTTTATGAAATATTTGGGACAATTAGACAGATAGAAGGTAAAGCTGAGCCCTAAACAAGGCCACTGTGAGTCCCAAGTACAGTAGTACCTCAGGTTAAGTACTTAATTCGTTCCAGAGGCCCATTCTTAAACTGAAACTGTTCTTAACCTGAGGTACCACTTTAGCTAACGGGGCCTCCCGCTGCTGCTGCGCCACAGGCATGATTTCTGTGCTCATCCTGAAGCAAAGTTCTTAACCTGAGGTAATATTTCTGGGTTAGTGGAGTCTGTAACCTGAAGCATATGTAACCTGAAGCGTATGTAACCCGAGGTACCAATGTATAGGGGAATCCCCACGTATGTATGGGTTTTGGGGCAGCACTTGTGCAAGTCTACCCTGTTCTGCCTCTGACCTATTCTGCCCCCCTTCTGCCCTGTTCTGCCCCCTCCCTGCCCCTTGAGGTGCCAAAAATGATGTGTACATCAGTGGTTGTGCATCAGTGGAGAGGTGCCTGAACTTTATTCTGTGGACTATGGTAACATACAAGGGGTTGTGGTACCTGTTCTGGAAGCCTTGTCTTTCTGTGTCATATTGCTTCTATATGAATTCACAGACACAGAAAAGTAGAGTACCCATAAGAGACAGCGTTAGCCCATGCCTTTGTAAGCCATTTTGGAAAGTTCCTTTATGGCTCTTCAATTGTTGCTGAACTACAACTCTCATCAGTCCCAGAAAACATGATCAATGGCCAAGGATGATGGGAGTTGTAGTTCCACAAACATATGGTGGGCCAAACCTTCCCCACACATCTATTATGTGATGATATGGATAGAGACTACATATAGGTGCATCTCATTTCAAAGCTTCAGTGAAGTTGTGGGAAGAATCAAAAGTACTTATCACTGATATTCTGTAACAGGGGAGCAAGTCATCTTGTTTTCCAGTTACTGCTTTGTGGATTGTACTGGTTTCCACTGGTGCTGGGAATGTCTATTCATCCCACACTTGGAACGTGAGACTTACCCAGCTGCAGCACCACCAGATTCTGATGCTGGCATGCCAACTCCATTATTTCCTGTCAAAAAAGAAATGTTTTACCTCCTTGATTAAACTGGAACTAGGCAGCAAGAGAGACCCAGAGCCTTAGAGCTGGTTCCTGAAAATGCTTAGCAGAGTAACAGACACTTAGGAATCTCACTCAGAGCAAACCCTTGCCAGGATAACATCCTCCTCTCCAATATTAATAGGGTGAGCACACCATCAGAGATGGACAGAAAACCTGGGGCAAGGAAAAGTGGTAAGGAGTCTGAAAGTCCTCATTCTCCTCCTCCCTCCTAGGCCGGCTCCCTCTATGCAGGCTTTGTAACTCTCCCGAGACCACAGCCTCTTTCTCACCAGGTCATACCCCTCACTGGCATTGCTCTACACCCTCCTCAATGCTTTTGCCTGACTGAAATATGCCCTTGTACTGTCACAGTGCCTTTTACTTGTTCTGATGGAGGATGAAGAGAGGTGTATGTAGACTTTTGCATCAGTGGCATGTAGCCTATTATACAAGGGCAGCAGCCATATCTGTTGACTGGCCCACTTTTGCTTCTGACCCCCCCCCCCCAGCCCCCAGAAAGTTGCCCACAGGGGAATGTATTGAAGGGAAACTGTGGAGGATCAACATAAATTCCAGTGTCAGACTTCAGCTGTTAGGACACTGTTTATTTAAAGGATCGTAGGATGCATTGGTCTTATTTTAATTTCTCTATTAGCTCCTTTGGGGATCGCTTTGTTTGAATGTAACCATTCATAAGATAAAACCTTTTTCCTAAGAAATACTTTTTAATCATTTTATTAAAACTTTAATCCTGGCTCACAAGTCCTTAAGGTAAGGTTACCAGATTTTTTTCAAAGAATCTGGGGAAACTTTTTTTTTTTTAAAGAGGGGGTGAAAGTTATTTTATATATATATATATATATATATATATATATATATATATATATATATATATATATAAAATCTCTTCTGTGGTCTCCTCTGTCGTGCGGCCTTCCTCTGTGCCTGCTCTCTTGGAGCGCTAGCCACTGTGGAGTTGGGTCAGGCCTGGGCTTGGCCACGTGTCCTTGCCCTCCTAGTGCTCTCCTACCTGTGTTCCTCAGCAGTGGACTGTCCCCAGGAAATGGGGACGTCTGGTAACCATACCTTCAGGTCTCTATGATTATACCCAGCCTACACTACAAAGAAATGTTATTGAGGAGGCACAAGGGAGTGTTAGGCAGCCTGGTAGAAATAGACACTGATCTATTTCTGGCAGAGAAAGGATAACTGGAAGGGAGGGCAGACAAAGGGGCACATTTGGGTTGGCCTTTCTTCCACACAGGGCTCATGGTGCAGTTGTGGAGCACTGGCAGTTACAAAAACCTGAAAACAATTACCGTATTTTTCGCTCTATAACACGCACTCGACCATAACACGCACATAGTTTTTAGAGGAGGAAAATCCGTAGGCATGCCACCCGTAGGCATTCCCTCCATAACACGCACAGACATGTCCCCTTACTTTCTAGGAGGAAAAACGTGAGTGTTATGGTGCAAAAAATACGGTAGTTTAGCATCTATAGTTAAGCTTAAACCAAAACCTTACTTTTTAAAGAAAAAAACCAAAGGTAAGGACTTTCAGACCAAAGGCCCACTCAGTCCTGCCTCTTGATCTCACAACCAGATGGGAAACCTGCAAGCAGGTCATGAGTGCAATAGCATTCTCTCCAACCGAGTGCCCTGCAGATGTTTTGGACTACAACTCCCATCAACCCCATTCAGCACACAAAGCTGACATTACATTCTTACAACATAGTAACATCACTACTCTCTTATGCTACATTCCTGGTCCTCACCTTGTTTTCTGGTCCATCCAGGTCTAAGGTAGTAGCAAAGACCCACTGAGGTGGAGTTGGCAGCCTCAGAAACTGCTTCACCAGACCCAGGCCAATTCCCGAATTGGATCCTGTCACCAGAACACTCTGAACAGGGAAATCTGTTGCCATCCCCTTAGAGCTGCAGCCTTTGGCTTCCATGCTTGTAACGCTTGCCTCAATAGCATCCTGTCGTCACATGCGATGCTTTTATGGGAAGTAGGCACCTCCTTGATCTTCAGATAATCTTATGTTGGACGCAACACCTCATTTGCTGACTAGCTCATTGGCCACTTCCGTGTTTTAACAACATCATTAGCAAAGGAAAAATTGCTATGAAAGATTGTTATGAAGATTTAAAAAACAGGGTGAAGCAAATAACTATGTACTCCAAGTTCATTAGTGAAAGAATGTGAAAAAATGATAAAAAAGCACACCATGTCACTATTAACCAGCATATAAAAACTAACCCAATGCCAGGGACTGGGCAAAGGAGAAATGGTGGAGATCGTCTCCCCAGCCTGACACTTCCAGAGAAGAAGACAATTCAGATTTACAACGGTTTGAGGGTGGTCACAGCTCAGAGGAAGATGAGGGGGAAAGTTATGTTCAGGCCACATCCCCATACATGTTTTTGTACCTTCTCCTTAGCTTCCTTTACATCTGTAAAATTAAAATACTATTTTCAAACACTTACGAGATGAAAGCTTGTTACTCTAAAGAGCTTTTGACATGCATGTTAGCTGCAGCTAGGGTTTCAATAGCCTAGCAAAGGAAAACCTTGAAAGATCTGCATTTGGCTGTGTGGCGTAAGAACTTGCGGAAGTCATTGTGGGGGGGAAATTGCACATAAATTCTGTGCTTCCAGTGGGTTGGAGGATCCAGGAGGATTTTATGGCTTCTGGTGGGATTTTATTTCCTATGCTTTAGATTTAGATGCTCAACATTTATCATCCACATTAGCTCGTGAAATATGGATGTCTTGATTTATATTGATGTGTCATCATTTCTTTCTCTTACTATTTATTGCTTGTTTGCTTTATATATGGTATGATGCAACATCCTGTTACTGCACTTATGGGTTGTTAATAGTGTTAATAAGGTTGTTGTTTTTTTAAGTCCACAAGATTGGAATAAGGTAAGTGAACACTACTAATGAAGGTCATTTAAACTGGTCTGGCAGGTGATTTCAAGGCTACTACTAAAACAAGGCTGCATTTTAAGTTGCATTCTAACTTATATTTTAATCAACTGTTTGTTTGGTTTTTTGTTGTTGTTGTTAATGTTTTTACTGTATTTATATTCGGTGTTAGCCGCCCTGAGCCTGGTCTTGGCTGGGGAGGGCATGGTATAAATAAAAAATGATGATGATGATGATGTTAGAAAATTTAGAAAACAGATAAGGGAGATGCTCTAATTGCTCTACTAGTTAGGGTGGCAGCTACCACACCCCAGCAGGAGAGGGAGAACAACTACTCCTAAGTAAGAAGTCTGTTGAGAGCGTGTGAGCACTTCCAGGTGAACTACGGTATATATTTTTATTTTTCCTTAATAATAAGGAATAGTAAATGACACAAATAAATAGACCAGGTCTCCTCATGTCATCTGTATATCACAGAAAGCACAGTAAATTTGCAGTAATATCTTCAACCTGTGGTTCATTATTAGTGGTCAACTTGAAAGTTCATGGTTCGTGAGTTGGTGTAAATAAAAACAAAGGGGAAAACAGGATAGAGCAGAATTAACAGATAAGATTGCATAGCTAGATGCCTAATCAGGAGCCCTTGGGTTGTGCTTAGATTAAGTATGAGTAATAAGTCATTTTACCTCTTATGTTACCAATATTTAGGGGTACTCTCATTTTCTACCCACATTGAAAGAGACACAAAATGTTTAGGGGTATGCGTACCTCTGCATCCCCCCAGAAAAAAGCACTGTTTATACCTAAAGCCAGCATTTCAAGTCCCTCATGTGTTCTCATCCACAGGAAACAATTCGGCTCTACTGCCTCTGGATCTTCTCACTTCTTTTTATATATAACATAATCAGCACATTAAGTTGTTAGTATTGTACAGATATGTTCTACCTTCATGCTTTTCAAAAGTTTATTTTATGTCCCCTCCACTTCATTGTGACCTTTGAGCAATGAAGGTTATATAGATGAAGGGTAGTTTTCTTTAATAAATGTAATTTGGAGCGCTGTCGGCAGCCAGGCAAACAGCAGTGTGATGTCTTACATTTTAATTATATAGTAAGAAGATATGGACCCTAATTCTTACACAGCACATTTGCCATCCTTTGCCAAACTAACAACCTGCTCATTAAAAAGGGTGACACTTCTTAATTTCAGCAAATTCAAGTGAAAACTCAAGACACTGTGGAACAAATTCTTCTTTGCTGCTTGTTCTCAGACACTTGAGAGCAATGGGAGTTTTGTGTGACTTAGGCAAATATGCCACAGAGTGTTCTTCAACAGTAAATGAAAATAGGACTTATAGATATTTATTGAAGGTACGGAGGCTTTGAGATTTACCAGTGAATGTCAACTTGGCTCTTGGCATTAAAAATTATGGTAAACATTTAACATTCACCTGATTTGGTAATAGACGTCACCCGAAGACTTAAGACCCTTGATAGTCAATGTGGGCAAGTTCTAATCTTCCTTTGTCTAATGGGAATCCTTCATGGCATGAGCTTACCTGGATAAAGCCTACATTTCCAATCCAGGGATCGCCAACCATTTTGGGTCTGTGGGCACATTTGAAAATAGAGAGAAGCTGTGTATTGGGCACCACACACACACACTGCAAACAAGCACTTACCACAACCTAGGTTATTAACTACAACCCAATGCTTCTTTCAAGCCTAATTTCAGCAGGGGGAAGAGGACCCTGTGGGCATAAGGGAAAGCCTCTGTGGATGAACATGTATGTGCTTGTGAGCAACCCCTGCTCTAATCTATGAAATGTTATTCATTCTTGTAGGTATTGCCTACCTAAAGCTTGTCTTCGCCCAATTTCATAATGATGTAATAGCTGGATAAATACAAGATCACAGTGGCCTACTGTAAACATTTAAGGTGTGGGGAAGCACACAATGAAGTGTGCTTTTTAATATTTACAGTCCTGCACATCAATGTACAAACTAATGTTGTGGCGCACAGAGTATGGGCACAAATGCAAATGTGTGCACACACGCAAACACACATAAAGGAAGCTGTATTGTATCTTGTCAGACAACTGATTCACCATCTAGATCAGTACTGTCTCTGCTGACCAGCTGTGTCTCTCCAGAATTTCCAATAGGAGTGCTTTGCAATACCTGGAGACTGCATCTGGGACCTTCTACCTGTACATAGAAAGCATGTGCCCTTTCACTGAGCTATGGCCCTTCCCCAAGCAGACAACATACACAAACAGTACCAGAATGGAGCATAGGAGAGTGACACAGGACACTGGCAGGTGCACATGGATGTATATTTTAATAAAAATAATTCTGTCAAAATACAACAGAATGTGGGTTTTTTTTAAACCATATTTCCAGTACACCCCCCCCCATATTCTTTTTCTTCAGTTAAAATTTCCTCCCCTCGGAAGGGTTTCATGCTAGCGTTGGATAACTGAACTCACAAATACTAAGCAGAGACTGAACCAATGTGCACAGCTTGGTAGGATGTCCACTGAGTCAATGTCCTCAATGAAGAGAAAGAACTCCCAAGTGATGATGGAAGCCTGGTGGAGCTGAGGTTCTGCTCAGCCTGTTTTATTTGGTGATTGGGTTTTTTTTGTTTCGTACAGTTGATGGTGCTATAAAAAAGTTAACAAAAAAGTGTCCTGACATTCCATGCTAGAGCTGGTACCTGAGTTTTGAACAACTGGAAAAGGCAGGGGTAGGGTGGGAGATAATTGAATTAAAATAAGCACTTCACTGAGTAGGGTTTTGTTTTGTTTTTGTCCTAGCTTGACATCCAAGATGCAATCCAGTCACACTCTGCCACCCACTTCACGTTGCTGTCAGCCGATTTAAGATGAGAATACAGACACCCCAACATTAAAAATGCAAAAAACAACCACCAACCCATAGTTTTAAACCTTAAATAATGTTTCTTTGTAGTAAATGTCAATCTTTTCTTTTCAGTATGCTTCAGAGTACTTCCCCAAGCAGTGTGGCCCCACCATACAAAAGCTACTTGGTTGTAGGAGAGTCCTAGTCAGCAACTAATTTTGCCTGAAAGGAAGTGTTGTGCACATGACTCGAATGCCCAGTGGCATGTCAACAACCATTTCCACACCACCCCTTTTGCTCCATTTCCCCCCTTATTTAAAGAACAGGTTTGGCAACTAGCATCCAGGAGACCAGTTTTGGCCAACAGATCACCAACTGGTGAGCCCGGTGCTTGAAACCTGCCACTAATTTAGAACAAAGAATTCCTCAAGTAAGTTACAAAGTATATATGGAAGATGAGTAAGAGCAGCTTGGGCTTGATGAAAGGATGGGTGTTTGGGTACTGTTGGGAGGCATGCTACCCCGCCTGTGGTTAAAATGATTAATTTAGGGAAGCATCAGAAACATGTACCTTATTGAACCTCTAGTGCCACCTGCCATGTTACAAAAGGCCTACAGAACCAAAGCTCTAGCTCAGGTCTATGGTCTGGTAATCTCATCCTGCAAGGCAGATAGGTTGTCCAAAAATAAGATGTTAATCTAAAAGCAAAATCACTCTTCTTTTGCGCAAAAGGAACTGTTTGGGGTCAGAGTGAAGAAGTGATGAGTGTACTGCATCTACATTCTAGGACAGGGGTGGCTAATCTGTGACCCTCCTTTTATAGAACTATATCTCCACTTGTCTTATATCTCCTGCTCCTAATATGAGATCAGATATAACATTCCTTATATGTGGAAATTCTCATTTGTACAGTGTTAAGAGCTTCTAGAGTATGGGGAGACTACATAGACAAGAGAGTGTGCTTTCTTATCAAGTGATGGATCAGCATTCTTCAGCATAGTATTTCAAAGAATGGTTTAAAACAGCTATAGTCTAGAGAGACTATTTTACTGCCAGATTGAAGAGAAAACAGCAGTGACACTGTTGGATTCTAGACACCACAACTAGAGACTTTCAATCTCTATTCTATCTATATGGCAAATGCCCTAGAAGGGGAGGTTGTTGTAAATTCTGCAATTTCACCCCATAGCCTAGATATCACCTATGCATGTTATTTCTTGTTGCTCTTGATCATAATGGCTCTGATGACCACCTACTAAAAAATGAGTATTTTGTATCCAAAGTGGAGTATTCATAGTTTGTGAAAAGAGAATACTATTTCATCAATATGAATATGAACACATCTGGGAAGATTTTGTTTCACAAGTTCCATAGTGTTTTTGATTGAATTAATTTTAACCTCTAAACATTTACACTGTCAATTTAAGAATAATTGCTATAGGCTTTGATACCAACAGCCACATTTTGGCTACACACTCCAGGAGTTTCTGGGTCTAAACAGCAGTTGTACCACAAGGAAACTCTTGAGCTGAGCTGGCTGGTACTGAAAGTCTTCTTCAAGTGTGACACAGAGTACCTCCAATGTCTACAGGATTTCAAGCTTTCATACATTATCAAAGCAGATTGCTTTAGATCAAAAGCATGTTACCCACCATAAGTGTGGGTAACTTGTTTCTGAGAAAATATTCAAAGCAACTCTGTAAAAAGGAATGTTATGGAGGCAGGAGATCGCTGGTTAAAGACTCGTCCAAAATAGGTAAAATTTAAAAATTAAATCCTAAGAGCTGCATACAGCAATAGCAGCCAATTGATAGGTTGCTGGTGCAGAAAATGAGATTGGAGATATGAAGATGTCAGTTTTCACACCAAGACACAATTAGGGATGGATTTTAAAATCAGTGTTTTAAACAGGATTTGCTTATTGATGTGTAAGCTAGCACTGAGCACTCTCTAAAAAAGATCTAAGGCAGGATAGAATTGTTAAAACAACACTACACATTTGAGTATCATGTTGACCAGTTACTGATGGCAGCTGGCCAAAAAGGATAATGCTTTCCTTTATTCAATGCAGTCAAGATGATATTTTGCTTTGATCTAACCTGTGCAAGAGAGCAATCATAGCCAGTTATGTAACACTATCAGTGCAGCGACAGGGGGGGATTGAATTTGGAACTGTGTCTTCCACAGCCATCTCTTTAATTTTAAAGTGTTTCTGTAGTCTCTCAGTAATAGTCAGCCCAGCAGAACAAGGGATGAAAACAGTGTGTTTACTTCCACCACCACTACTTTACACACAAACACATGAAAATGGAGGTGGTCTACAACTGATGAGCACTGTGCAGGATCATTCCCATTACAGGTACAGGTCACATTCTTGAATGTGATGCTCATTCTGTATGTTCCAAGTCTACTGCACACACGTGTGTTATTCACTGTTATACCTGCAAGCCCCAAACTAAACTGTCAGCTTCTTTCTAATGCAGGCATAGGCGAACTCCGGCCCTCCAGATGTTTGGGACTACAATTCCCATCATCCCTGGTCCTGTTAGCTAGGGATGATGGGAATTGTAGTCCCAAACATCTGGAGGGCCAGAGTTTGCCTATGCCTGTTCTAAATGTGACCATTGTTCTTCACCTCAAGGGGCACACTTCTTATTTAGCACATTCCCCGTAAGCTTCTGCAATACTGAAAAACCACTTGAGCTAAATGTCTCGATTGTTGATTTTATAGGAGTCACTTTTCCCATCAGCAATGTATACTAAAAGCTAGACAAGATGTTGAAATATGCCAGCTAGCCAACAATTCTGAAGCTGCATAATCCATACTATAATCTGACAAAATTGCTTTTAGTAGTGTGCCTCTCTTGATATACATATATACACCCTCATATAAATTAGGCTGGCACCTGAGTTTTTCACCCATTATGCCTAGCAACTTTTTGTGAGGATTTCTGCAATACCCTGGTTTAGAAGTGTCTGTCCTTTTTTTTTTTAATGGCTACTCCTTGGAATAAAAACTGTACACTTTTTTAAAAAGGAAAAACTAAATATTGGCTTATGTCCTCAATTTCACATTTTCGTTTGTGGCTGATCAGTTGTCATTCAAGCATCTGACGGACTTCAAGTTCAGTGTGGAACAAAGATCCACAGGTAATGAGGGAGGTGTGATCTGATCTACCTGAGCCCCAAACCTGGACTGGGAGCTTGTCAACTATGAATGACCCCAAAACACAGGGGGTGTGCAACTGTATAAAAAAGCAGACAGCAGTCCAAGTGAAAACCCCTAGGAGAGTCTCTAGCTCAAATAGAAAAGGCTAGAGTGACACATATCTCCTAGTTTCCACATCATCTGACACTATTCCATTTAAAAGACAGGTAAAGTCACTCTGCCTT
Source organism: Podarcis vaucheri (assembly GCF_965113315.1). NCBI lineage: Eukaryota > Metazoa > Chordata > Lepidosauria > Squamata > Lacertidae > Podarcis > Podarcis vaucheri. The sequence goes on along the minus strand of NC_138765.1, from coordinate 50,173,468 downwards.
CAACATCTCTATGGGATAAGTCCCATTTGTTTGATGCTAGCTGCCACCTAAATGCCCATATTGGATTAAATGTGCTAATCAAACTGCATTGGGCCTAGGATCCCTTCCTCTAATGCATGGGTAGTTAAGATGATTCTTTCCAGATGTTATTAAGACTACAGATCCCCTAATCCCTGACTACTGATCATGTTAGCTGGGGCTGATGAGAACTGGAGGTCATCATCTCCGATGCCTGTGTTATAATGTTGGATGTGTTTAGGCAAGACATTGTTCCTGCTCTCAACCATGTTTAGGGGGGGGGTATGCCTGGTTAAGACCATCTCCATCTGTCTCAGAGTATCAGGCCATTTTACTAGAAGATGAGACCTAAACTCTGCACACCTTTCGTTCTCATTCTCAGCTTTTCTCCATAGAAGTTCCAATGGCCACCTGTCAGTTCTTGAACTTGAATATCACATGGCAAAAAAGGGACAAATGAGCCTTTCTGCTCAGGCAGTAGAGAAGTGGTGGCACAGGTTGGTCTCCAGTCAAAACACAAAGCCTCTTGCCTTTAAGGGGACTAGCACTAGAGAACAACACTGCCCTGGTGACCTGCGTGCCAGCAGTTTGCCCTCGTGAAAATAAAAGCAGGCCATCACCAACAGATACACTTTTATCTCTAAATTAGTAGAAACCAGCTCAGCACAAACTCTTCAGATATAAATACTGGTGGCTCAGTCAGAAAATAAAATAAAATAAATCCTAAAGTAGGAAAGGCGCTACATCAGAATGACCAGTGAAAATACTGAGTGCTGCAATGGCTGCAGGGCAGAGCAGGCTGTGGTGGTGATGACGACAGGGGGAAGGCCCTGCCAGCAGTTTCCAAGGTGAGAAATGAAGGCATCACAAGGATTCCCCCTCAGTCAGCAATGTGTCCTTCCGCTGGGCAGCTTGCCCTTGGGGGCAGTGGGAAAATGCGAGGCAGGGGGAAGTGATGGTGGCAGCACTGGAGGGGTCACTCTGTCTCACTCAGTGGCTAGTGCAAATAGTCATCCACTCTGGCGAAAGAGCAGGAGCCCAAGCCCACGCGTGCCATGAGCCGCAAGCACTCCGAGGCCTGGCCCAGGGCAAGCAGCAGTGGGGGCTGCTTTGGCAGGTTCTGAGACTCTGCAGAAAGAGAAAGAGGGCATTGTGACAATGAGGCGATGCACAAAGAGCATGTCATTGATAAAAGCTACTTTATTCCATCCCCACCCCCACCCCAAAGCTGCAAGAAGGCTCTTCCCCATGGAGGATTGAAAAACACAGAAGAGGAATGGGGGTCCCTCCAGATGTCAATGGGCTCCAAACCCCCACCAGCCCCAACCAGCACGGCCAGTGGTCAGGAGTGATGGGAGCTGTAGTCCAGCAACATCTGGAGGGACACAGGCTCTGGAATGCATGCAAGCCCTATGAAGGGCAAGATCCATCTGAAGCTTGATGACAGTCAAAGGTTAAGTACATGAATCTGGCCCAAGTTCAGCAATGATGCAGCCCACTGGTTTCAATATGAAAATTATACACAGGCATAGCTTTATTTCATGGTAAGCAGTGAGACCAACGAAAGCTCAGCATCTGTTGGACCATGCCTTCAAGTTTTATCAAGGTATCCCAAATTCATTACATATGTTACCACATTACTCTATATAATAACCCTGTAAGACAAATTAGTGGCATTATGCCCTCGTTACAGAAAGGGTGGCTGAAGCTCAAGCTACCTACTGAATTCATGGGTGGGGTGAGATTTTGCAAGTCTGCTCCCCACTCCAGCTTTCACCTCTGTGATGATAAATATGTGTGCAGCAAAAGCACACACAGTAGCTATGGCTTCGCTCAGTAGTCCTTAAAACTATGGCAGCGGCTTAACACTATATATTTCAGGAGGTCTTCATGGAACATGGGGAAAACTAAGCAAAATGTTGGGGAAAATTAAAGAACACTGCAGTGATTTTGCAAGGTAAGCAATAATCCTGCTAGCTGCCCTCCAGCATCAGTAGCCTCACTGCAGAAACAGGTGCATGCAGAAGAGAAAGGTCTGAGCTACCTCACCGTTTGTCACCTTACCCAATATAGCGCTATTGAGTGCAGCACACACGGGTTCCCGCTGGATTGGATCTAGCTGCTGGCCAACGGGACAGTTCCATGGATCAGAGTAGGCCAGCAAGCTGAACGCATCCTGAGTGAAAGAAGAGAGGCTTGAACAGCACTGCAACACATACACAAAACACCAGGATTCTCTGATGGAATGGGCCACCCGAAATTACTGAGTCTCTTCAAACTGAGACCAGAGAACACATACTCTCATATGTCACATGAACTCACTGCTCTGCTTGGGAGAAAGTGAATCTAAAGAAATTGCAGGGAAATGATTATATGGATTCCCAACATGTTTTAAAATATTGAACTAAATAGTTTTTAACCCAAAGAGGACAGCAGTTTGTCCTGTTGGTATTTAACTACTATTCTTGGTCCAATCATGATGTATAATGGCTCAGTGCAGGCAGTATGAAAACCAAGCTTAAGGAATCCTATCTCATGTGACAAACTGCAGTTATGGCTATTGCACCATGGATGCAGGCGCAAAGATAAAGCTAAGTGATGAGTATACAGAAATGAAAGCAGGCAAGTGACACTAATCTACATCTTTGCCTGTTCTATCTTTGAAAGCCTGAATGGTAGTTTGGGTTATGAACTATGATAAGTGCAAACCAAGGTGACTTCTCTGGAAAATGGGAGGGCATAGAGTGTCCTTCTTGTGCAACCCTTTCTCCTGATGTGAAACAGAGGGCTCCAGGGCTTCCTTGGCAGTGGTATCTCATCTGTGGAACTCTTTTAGCTATTTCTTGGTAGCGAATCTAAAACCCTTAGGTGTCAGGGTCAACACAGTATTATTTTCCTTGGGTTTTAAAACAGTTTTAAGTGACCAATTGGGTGTTGATGGTTTTATTAGTTTAAAAACTCCTCCTGCGACACTGCTCTATTGCCTTTTATTTTTACTTTTTATTTCGGGGCCATAGCAAGAGTGGTAGAACATCTGTTTTGCGTGCAGAAAGTCCCAAATTCAACCCCTGGAATCTCCCAGTAGGGCTGGGAATGTCCTCTGCCTGAAATCCTGGAGAGCTGGTGCCAGTCAGTATAGACTGAGCTGAAAGGACTAAAGGTCTGACTCACTATAAGGCAGCTTCCTATTATACTGTTTTTATTTTTTATTGCAAGCAGCCACCATAGCAATTTTATATTGAGAGGTGAAATGGGGATATTTTGAATGAATGAATGGTTTCAAGTTCTGGGTCATGAATGTGAATGGGGTTCTCAGTCACATGGCACACCTGCAACATTTTTTTATGTGTCGTATTCTTCCCATACTCTCTGCACAGCTGCTCGCTCAGGGTCTGCAGCTCCCGCCCAAACTGGATCATCCGCTCAGTGGCAGCATGGTTCCCTCCACAGAGCTGCCTCTGAGGACAGCCATCTTCTAGAGCAAAGGAAAGAAGAAGGGAAGGGAAAGTGAAAAGAAGGGAAGGGCTAGAGCACCAAAGCAATCACCTTCCTCCATCTCTGTCTCCCAAAAAGCCAGTTAGTTCAATTCTAGTGAGGTCAACAGCAGAAGGCTCAGGGAAGTCCCACCACTAGAAGCATGATCAAAAGTCCTTTTGGGCTGCTAGGTTTCCACCATTAGCTACCTCCAAAAACATGTGGCGTAAAATTGTTAAGACTGGACCAAAATCCTGTGCCAAAGCACATGTGAAGTGCAGCTCTAAGTGTAAGGCTAAAGAAAGAAATGTTTGCTTGGATGTACACGCCTGGCTATTGGTTTACAAACAGAAATTATAGCTTTTAAGTGACATATAACAGGACAATGAAATGTTGAGGTTAATATTCAGGTACTAATAAAATGCAGACATTTATACAGTTACATTGTTCTGGTTTTGCAGGAGGAAATTGGTAAATCTCTGGCATTTAGTTTTAAAATGCTGTCCATCAGCAGCTATAAATTACATTGGCACTTCAGTCGTGGTGCAAGAAATTACTTCATCGTTTTCAAAATTTTACTGTTTGATATTCTAATGATCTAACTAATTTTAGAAACTTTTTTTTTTTGCATCCCATGCCCTCTCTGCGGGTTTCTGGACTGGAAGAGGCACCCCAAGTAGCAGTTTCCTTAGGGAAGATCACCCACACTTGCTAAGCTGAGTGTTCCCTGGAACAGAGATGAGAAGATGCTTTCCACATTAAACCCTACCCATGCTGGAATCATCTGTCTGCAGAATCTCTTCATGTTTGTAAGTGCCATTCATTATCCTTGTAGCAGAATTCTCCAGGACTCCATTGGGGTAGTGCTCTGCCTCCATCTCCATCTCACTGTCACTGTGTGAAAAAAAGGAGGGTCTTAGAAAGCAAAGGAGTCTTCCTGGGGGAATGAGAGGAATAGCTAACAGCAAAGACAGCGTCAGTGAGTATTAAAGCACACTGCAGATCAACCAGAAGTTCTTGGTGGATTTTCAGACTGAAATTATAAAATTTATAAACTGCTGTGATTAACACAAGTGTCAAATTACATTGAAAGGGAATTCAACTGGGTCGGAAAAATGGATTTGTGTGTGTGTGTCTGCTGCTTGTGCATTTGCAAATGCCTAGGCGTAAGAAGCAGGACGCTACATCAGTTTCCACCCCCTGTTACAGCTGCCTGCTACAAACTTCTCACTAGAAAGAGCGCTTCTGTGCTACCTGGTCTCTTGGTTGCTGGTGCTGCTGTGCTGCTGTGATTTGGTGGAATCTGTGGAGTTAGACTCTGAGTAGTTCACCGATGAAGGAGATGACGAGGAAGAGGATGATGACGACGAGCTCAGTGCTGGATATTTACAGTGGCTCTGTTTGTTTTTTATGGAAGTAACTCCATTGCTACAGCTTGGGCTGTCCGCTCCTGAAACAGAAGGAAAAGAATGAGGACTGGTGACCCTGCTCTGTTTTAATGTTGCAAGGGGATCTGGACAAACCCACTTCAATGTCCACCTTAGACTACCGAATATACTTATATTCAAGCCGACTTTTTCAGCATATTTTTAATGCTGAAAAAGCCTCCCTCGGCTTATACTTGAGTGAGGCGGGTGGCGATGGAGGGACGAGTGGCAAAAAAGGAGCCCTTTCTTGCCGCTTGTCCCTCCGCCGCTGTCCACCTCTCGCAAGGGCAGGCACAGGAGCTGTGGCTGGGAGAGGCACTGCGCTGCACTGTGCCTCCCCCACCCGGGCTGCTATGCCTGCTCTTGCAAGCGGCAGAGGCAGCAGTGGAGGGATGAGTTGCCTGAAAGGAGCCCTTTTGGGCTGCTCCTTCCTCCTCCTCCTGCCCGCTGTTGGTGGCAGTGGAGGAAGAGCAAGCTACTTGTTCTTCCTCTTCTTCTGCCACTGTTGGCAGTGGCAGAGGAGGAACAAGCAGCCCAAAAGCAGCCCTTTCTCCACTGCCGCCACCACCAGGGTTTGTGGTGTGTTGAACCGGCTTGTACTCGAGTCAATACGTTTCCCCAGTATTTTGTCCTAAAATTAGGTGCCTCAGCTTATATTTGGGTTGGCTTATACTCGAGTATATACAGTACTTAGTCCCTATTTCTGATGCAGCTAACCACTAGCAGCAAGACCTTGGTCTGATTTAATGCTTACTCAAAGCTGAAAACCACACACCACAATACATCTTACTGAAATGTGCACAGAGCACACATATCCAGGCAAAGGCAAGTGGCCAAGTACTTACTATCAGTAGACAGGCACTGGCAAGATAAAATGGTATGAGGAATGTGCCTAAGCAACATGGATATTAATTAATGCAATGGTTATGTGACATGGACATCCATATTGGACAATACCTCTAAAGACAAGCTCCTTAAGGAGCAATTCTGTGGTCCCTGAGACAGCATTTCAAGGCCAGAGGATTTACACCTCTCTCACCTCACCCATGGATCTGCCATATACTTACTTTTCTGTGTGTGGGTTCTGATCAAGACTGTGGTGCTGGGAGGAGGTGACACTACCCTCTCTCTTCCTGCTATCTCCCTTATTAGGAAAACACTTAAGAGACAATTCTTCTTGGAAGTGGAAGGAGTTTTAAAATGGGCAAACGGCACAAGAGGAAAAGGCTGGCCCCAGCCCCATCCTTTAGTGTTGCGGCCCTGATCTAACTGGATGCCCGTTTCCCCTGTTGACTTTTTTAAAGTTTAAAATTAGACAGGATATCCAATTACACATCAAGGTAATTTCTAGTTTCGCCTTCCCTGTAGGCCTACAGAACCTACAGTGGGGAAAGGCCATAGCTCTGCATGCAGAAGATCCCAGATTTCATCCTTGGCCTCTCCAGGTAGGGTTTGAGGAAATCCCTCCCTGAGCCACAGCCTGTCAACATGGACAGTACTGAGCTAGATGGACCAGTGGTCTGACTCGGTATAAGGCAGCCCCCTATGTTCCTATGTACAGACAGGGCACTGAATGAATACAGTGGTAAGGCCTATAGGACAGTACTTCTCCACACCCTCCTGAGCTTTGGCTCTTCTCTCACAGTACAGGGAGAGAATTCCTAACAAGTGGAGTGAGGTGTGAACACACCAAGAATTCTCCCCAAACATCTCAAGTGTTTCATTATGGGTGCACATTGTGTAATAAGTACCAATGGGCAGGGAGCTGGAAAAGTACTAAAAGGGTTAGGGTTCATTTGCAGAATGCCTGAATGTGGCTAGAGTGCTCTGTAGAAGAAAGCCAAGTAACTGATTACCTAGCAGAGAAATCAACACTTACCAGTGCTGTGAATGTGCAAATTGTTAGAGCCGTGCCTTGGACTTAGGTTGGGGGAATCAGGGTAGCTGTCCTGGGATTTGGGGCTGCGGGCACTGAAACAACGTACTTCACTGTCTGTTCCATTCACCATCTCCACAAACTGCCGGCACCTGTGTGCAAGGAGACAGGAAGAGAAAGAGTTGAAACACAAAATGTCAGAGCAATGGATGCTGTGCAATGGTTCATGAGAAGCATACAAGCATTTTAGCACCCATTAGTAGCTGCAGCCTAGAACAAACAAGGGTCTTTAGAAACACCCAGATGAGAAAAGCAGCATTCTGGTGTCGAAAGTAAAGTTTTCAGCTAGAGATGTCACCCACAAGATGATGCATAAATTTAATGTTCCATTCAAAAGCCCAGTATAAAGGAACCAGACACACGTTAAGCCCCTTCCCAAGACAGGAAACCACTCCAGCCACAGAGCAAAATCTTTTTACTAAAATGTCTGAAAGTGGCACTAACGAGTGAAAATTTTCTCTCTTGCTGAATTAGTATTCTTCAGGAGCTGGAGCTAGTAGATAAGATCAACACATGAAGCTGTCTTACACCAAGTTAGGCCATTCATCCATCTAGCTCAGTATTGTCTAATCCAGGGTGTGTTTCAGGCAGGGGTCTTTCTCAGCCCTTCCTGGAAATGCCAGCGCTTGGATCTGGGACCTTCTGTATGCAAAGCACGTGCTCTACCACTGAGCCATAGCATTTTGGCTTCACATTGGGAGCAACCATTCACCCTTAATGCTTTGCTTCTCATAGAAATTAGCATTGTGCAGCAAGTGTTAATAAGAGAACCATGAAGAAGAAATGAGACAAGTTTCTATACTGGTAAGCTGCTTAGAAGCCTACTTTGGCATCAAATTAATTAATTAATTACAAGACCCTTTCATAGTTTACGTTTGAAAGAACAGATACAGCAAAGCCTAGCACCTTATTCCATGTTCCATCACTGCAGACAGCCACTTCTAAAATCACAAGTGTGTTAAGAGTAAAAAAAACTGAATCTCTGTGAAAGTGGTATAGACCACTACTTAGTATGACCAACTAGTTCCAGTGTGGGGAACCTTTGGATCTCCAGATGTTGATGAACTACAACCAGATGATCTACCTGTACTAGATTATTAGATTGTGAGCTTGTACAGCAATTAAAAAAGTTAGGTGTTTTATGAGTGTTAATAATGAAAACAAGCAATTCAAGTCTGCATGCATGTCTTGAAGTACAGAGAAGGACAAGGAATGATACCATGGAGGAAAACGGTACCATTGCAAATAATGTCTTAACAGAGAGAGATGTTTAAAGCATCATTCTATAGGTAAAGCAACCTTTCACTGGATGATTTGCAATCCCCAGCTCTTCTGGAATAAGTTGGAATGTGGCTCAAGCCTGCTACCTTAACCAATGGGGTCACCTTTTCAGCACTACACATCACTTATTCTTCCTTCATTTAATAAATTTATTAACCACCATTCAAAGTGCAGTGATCTTCTCCTGACAGCTTCTAATTGTAATTGCCAAAGTTGTAATTGCCAAACCTGGAATGTTTGTATCATTGTATCATTAGACTCGTTTTGATAGATCACAGCCAGTAGTTCCAGTATAAGCCTCTGTCTTCTTATGTTCCTCACATTGCAGGTCTTACTGTACTTGAAAGGATTTGGATGTACTCACTTTAACATAAAAAGGAGATTAGGATTGTGCTCTAGGAGTCCTGGGTATAGCTGTTGTGTGGCTTCAATGGCTTCCCCCACTCTTCCTGCCAAGACCAGCTTCTGTATTCCTGTAGATGAAAGCAGAATCACTGGGATGGAACAGTAAGATTGCCTATAATGACAGGCGGCATATAATCCCATAGGTAGACAGGCAATAAAAATGTTGGACTATCTGAATACCTGAAGAACATGAACCTATTTAATTGCAGATGATGTTCAAAGGCCTTTTTCTAGATACTCCTAACTTCAGAGGATAGATAAAAGTGACCACAAATAGCGACTTCAGTGTGATGGCACCCCAGTTGTGGAATTTCTTCCCCAGAAGGTACACCTGGTGCCAACTACAGATTATTAGGTGTCAGATAAAAAGTGTTATTCTTGTCTTAAGTTTTTAACTGAACAGTAATACTGATTTATCTGCTGGTGTTACAATACCTTCATGCTGCTTCCTGTTGGTTTATTGATTTTATTAATTTTATTGATGTCTGAACTTTGTACCTGATAGTTGTTTACTGATGCTTTACATTACTTTATATGAAAGCTACTCTGAGAACTTGTTAAGAGGCAAAAGGAAAACTCCCCACATAAAATGATTTTATTTTCATTGTGAACCACTATGGGAATTCTTATAGCAGAAAGATTATCAATAAATATTCCAAATAAATATTAGTAATTCAGCAATTGAGAGAAGATAGTGGTCTTTCAAGTGCCATAAATCCTGCATGGAGTTAGAGGTATAACTCTGTACCCAAAGCAGTGAGTTCTTTGAAAAGGTCAGCCAAAGACAACATGCAAGGCTTTTTTTATGTATGCATTTAAAAAAATAGAAATAAATAATATAGCTTTGGCAGATTAAATAAAAGAGTACCTATTTTCCTTGAGTAGACTATCCTGCTTTTAAAGTTCTCAAACCAAACATTTGGTTTGGGAGTGGCAGGATGAGGGGGGGAAATGATGAGACATTGGAACACTGGCAGCCACAGAAGAGGACCCAAGGGAAGTTGTGCAGGATATTGAGGTTCTACCTAGTGACCACTTCCATTTGGCATCTGAATATGTGGATATTGGACTGAAGTCATGCTGCAGGCAGGAAGGGCTGTCTCTCAAGTCTTCAGGGAAAGTTGTGAGGAAGTTGTAAGAATAAACTTACTTTGTCTGTTCTTTATAGAGATCTGTTCTTCCTGGATTGTACTTTCCGTCACCCTGGCAAAGGCAGTTGCTGTAGCACAGTACCCGTGATGGACCAGATAGGAAGAGACCATACTGGGGGGAGAATACAGAAAGCAAATTGTAGAATGGGTATCTCTATCAGCACAGAGCCATGGCAAAGCTGTAAAACAGGGCTGTCCAACAGGTCGATCATGATCTACTAGTCAATCCCCAGGAGGTTTTTGTAGATCGCGGACGATCGCTGGCTCCGCTATCTGCCCCCCCCCTTAGATTGCTATACCGGAAGACCGAGCTCTTGCTGCGATGCTGACTGTTTCATTCGCAATCTCTTGGTGAGCGACTTATTATTTATTTCCCTGCTCTGATCCCCCCAATAAACGGCATTTGCCTCCCTAAAAAAAGCTCAGCAACTTTGACCAGAACCCCCCAAAAAGGGGTAGCTCACTGCCAGTTTTTAACTGTGTGAGTAAATTGCAGTCTCTTGGAAGTTGGCTATCCCTGCTATAAAATATATCTGGGAGGATCACATTAATTTGAAGTCAGACGGTGTATCCCAGAGTTGTCCTTGGCCCTGCTTCCTACAATGAAAATGTCACACTCTTATATGGTGAACAAAAGCATTTTGGGAAGGGAACAGAAGACACTACTCTTGGTACATTCACACACGCAACACAGGAGTTAGGCTAGCCAAAGGGAAGCGATCAACTCCTGCTTGGGTATGAACAGTCAAATTGTTATTAAAGAGCACCCAGGAAATGAATGCATTATGGTGAAGGAAACCTACATTAATGTTGCAAACTTTTTTTTTAGTATCACTTCATAAGATGTTCAAAATGATACTGTATTAATGTAAGTGAACAGCAAATGACCCTGGACCAATTTACTGGAAATCCTATAATGAACCATTAAATACACTGCCTGTCTTACTGAGGTCTGTAGCAGTCCTATAAGCCTATCTAATCCTTTTTGAAAGTCATATATAATAGAACACTAATCACTGTGCTGTAAACCACTCTACAAAAATAATCAAAGGGCATTATAAAAATATGTCAAAATATATAAAAAATCCAAAGCGATAGCACCCCTGTCCTCTGGAATGTAACATGCTTCCCTCCAGGTGTTGTGGTCTACAATTCACAACCAATGGTCAACTGCCTGTTGATTTTGCAAAGCTTCATCCAAAACAATTTCTGGGAAGAGGGGACATCAGATTCTCAGTCACTTCAAATTCTGTGCTCTGGAGCTCTGTGCTTCATTTCCCCTCATTTCTGTCTGGGACACAAAGATATAGAAGCTGTAATGCTTCTCCAAACCATTGCCTTTCCCTCCGCATCTGGTTCAGTGATTTGCCAGTGACTTGTCCTCAGACAGGCTAAAAAGCAATCAAGCCAGACAGTTCCTGAAAGCAGCCCTCCACTCTTGAGATTGCTACTGAAAATGAGATTTGTGCAGGTTTGTTCTTGTTTTTTAAAAATGAAACACATGTGCAGAGCAAACAGTAAGCTCTTTGTTCCTCATTAGCATTAAGGAACTTTAACACACACAAAAATTGTCCAACATAAAGGAAGAGGGGTGCAGGACATACTTTATAAGCAGACCACTCTATAGCAATTGATGTTCTTTAATGAAGCTTCTAAGTAAAAAGAAATTAATGCTCCCACTCACTTCTGTAGCATGGCTTGCCATTCACCTAGCCGGTCACCTATGGGAAACCGCTTAATGGTGCCCTGAATCTTTGCTCGCCACTCCCTCATGTAATCTTCGATGTCAAACACAAACGGCTGCTGCCCAAAGTTGGCATCCACTATCTCTCCGGGTGTCTGGAGCCCCACAGTGGGATATAAATTGGCCTGCCAAAAGAAGAAACCCCAGTTAAAAAATAGGGCCCTTTTCGGGAAGAAAGCTAACATACATTTTTCTCTGAGCCTCCAAGGATCAGCTGAAAACAAGCAAGGGTGCTAAACTTAGAGGAAGCTCAAATGAAGCCTCCAGATTAGGGAGACGTGACAAGCACTATTCAGAGCAATTTATAAGAAACCGAACACAATATATGAGGAACCAACTAGCAAAAAACCCCAACCCTTTATGACATAGCTGTAAGGTTTTACTGAATCTTTGTGACTTCCAAGAGCAGTTTGGGAAGTGAGAGAGCAAAATTAAACACACATGGCTCCATGTCAATCCTTGCATGAGTTTGCAGATTGCAAGTTTCCCCAGGGACTTCAGTCTTCCTAAAAACAGACTGTGGGAATGGAGGAAGGATCATTTGCCTTAATGACAGTCACATAATATGTACTCATAATCTTCCAAGACTAGAATGAAAGCTACTCCAGAACCTCCACAACATTTTACCGTCGTGCTTGTAGTTACCTATGGCAAAAATACTTTGTAAACAAATCCTCTAAGTGCCTCTGAGAAAGGTACAAGCAATGTGTGCTGGATAGAGCTTTAACAGCACCAACAGTTTTGAGCAAGAAAGAAAAAGACAGCTTAGATAAAGCAAAGCTACTATGGAGAACTGGAAGAGAGCTTCCAGCATCTGGAGGCAAGCAGTATTTCCCAGTCCAATCAAAATAGAAATCAACAATCACAGGTGAGCTTTAAATAACATACAGGGATCAAATGGCCTTCTACCAGCAGAGGAAAAACATACTAGCAACTAAGAGAAAGCAGCGTTGATTACTGTCACAAGGCCTATATACCAAATAACTACAAAACAAGGCTTTAAGAGGTATGTGAGATACTTAGCCCATACAGTGGTACCTCGGTTTTTGAACGCCGTAAACCCGGAAGTAAATGCTTCTGTTTTCAAACACGCCTCAGAAGTCAAACATACCACGCGGCTTCTGCTGAGTGCAAGATCCTGAGGCCTAGCTGTTGGCTATTGTTTGGTTTTCGAATGTTTCAGAACTCGAACTGTCTTCCGGAATGGATTACATTTGAAAAGCAAGGTACCACTGTATCTACATTTCCTTTCCAACAAGTCATGCCAGGCAGTGAATTGTGCTTTTCTAATCTATCTTGTACATTCATTCCAAATTACTCGTTTGACCTCCCTAATAACTTACACGTCACCTTCTAGTGAGCTTGTCCACATTTTTGTGGAAAGGGACATAGGAAGCCACCTTGTATACCAAGTCAGACCATTGCCCCATCTAGCTTAGTACTGTCTACACTCAGTCCTGAGTATCTCAGTAGCAGATCTCCAGGAAGTCTTTTCCCAATTACATGCAAACATGTGCTCTACTGCTGAGCTATGACCCTTCCCCAATATTCTCTTCTATTCCTTATCTTCATTCAGGTAATCTTGCTGTGCTGCTTTCTTTTTAATAGCTAGAAGATCCATTTCTTGCATTCCTTTCCAGGTGCTAGGGTGGTGTAATGGTTAGAGTGTTGGACTAGGACCTGGGAGACCAGGGTTTGAATTCTCACTTAGCTATGAAGCTCACTGGGTGACCTTGGGTCAGCCAGTCTCTAGGTCTAAGCTGCCTCACAGGGTTGTTGTGAGGACAAAATGGGAAGGGAGAACCATGTACACCACCTTGAGTTCCTTTGAGAAAAAGGCGATATATAAATGTAATTTAAAAAATAAATAAATCTGAAACCCAGTACCCTTAGTGAGAAGCAATGGTCAAGCATGCTCTGAAAATCTAGGTACTTTATCGGGAATATTATGAAGTCCTTACATATGCTGCTCAGTTTTTCTCAGCAAGAAACATTCTTAGAATTGCATTACTTTTCACACCAGGAGAGGAAGAATGGACAGGTTTGGTTGACTAGATGCAGCCTGAGTCTGTGTAGAGGGTGACAGTAAAGAAGAGGGGTGGGTTGGAAGAGTACCCTATCCTGTTGGTTGTAATTCCAAAGCAGAAAGAAGTCTAAAATCACATCTGATTGGATCAGTCTACCAAAGACTCACAGTATTTTTTGAAACCAAAATCTTTCGTGATACCAGTCAAGTCAAGATTGTATATAGCTGTTCTCCTTTACAGCTGATTTTGAATTCAAGTGATGCTACAGGAACAGCCCTCACAGAAAATAAATTCATTGCCATGCAGCTAAGAACTGAATATCCAAAGGTTCAGAATTAAGTGGACAGGTAGAGAAGAGTTCAGTGCCTAGGCAGAAAGGAAGCTGAAGAGCTAAAATTCAGAGTAAGACTCATGCAACACTCTTCCAAGCAACAGAGTAACTGCAGTAAGAAAACCAGTGTACTGGGAAGGATTAGATAAAAGGCAGCTTAAGCTTCAAGGACTGCTACTAAACTGGAAAAAGAAGACAACTTCAGAAGTAGTAGACTGTAGACAAAAGGGCAAAGAATGTTTATCGTGCGCAAGTATTTCATGGAGTTGCAGACTGATTGCGTAAGAACTTTTCAGCACAGGAGAAGCAGATGATCTCTGAAAAGAGTATCATCATTCACAGATATGAACCAACTTAATTTCATTTCTAACAGTGGGTGCTAGAAATCATATGATTTAGGTGTTTTCATTTATTTTTATTGATTCTGGAACTATATTGATTTTGCATTGTATTGTAATTCACACTCTACTAGTGAAGTCAATATCCCCCTGTTCTGGATCACAGGGAAATCCATATGCAGTAACCAAATCCATAACCTAGAACAGATTTCCAAGCATGGTTCCCCAGATATTGTTGGATTACAATTCTTATTGTCCCTGTTCATTAGGCATGCTGGCTATGGCTGATGCAGATTGTGGTCCAATAAAATCTGGGGAGCCAAGGCTGACTAGAAAATGTAGCATTCTATCTTTCATTAGGACTGGCATGAAACACAGCATGTAGGCAGGATCTTGGATGTGCTGCAGGACATGGAAGAATATTGGGGAGGGAACTAGCCATTGCAAAGAAGTACCTCTTAAACTGTTTGCAGGTACCCAACTAAGAGTGAACTCTGCAATTATATAAACTTACATTTAAACAAGCAGGGGCCCTGCTCCTTGGCTGGATCTTTAACTGTTCATGAACACTTTTTGAAAGGAACTAATGCTACCTACAAATCATCTGAACAAATGACATGTCTGAATGCAGCAACAGATAACAGCGAAACAACCAGACTGATAATAGCAATGAAAACCTTGGACTGCAATTCAGCTGCACTTAAAGCAGGCTTCCGCAACCTCGGCCCTCCAGATGTTTTGAGACTACAATTTCCAGCATCCCTGACCTCTGGTCCTGCTAGCTAGGGATCATGGGAGTTGTAGGCCAAAAACATCTAGAGGGCCAAGGTTAAGGAAGCCTGACTTAAAGGTTTCAAACAAAGCTCTCCCTCCCCCAAAAAGTTTGTTCCTTGGTTGTTAAATAGTTGCTTTCAAAGCTAAGCAACCATGGGACATGTAATATCTGCATGTACATACATTTTGGTTTTGATTTTCAAGAAGTTTTAAAGTATTAAGCTAGTCTATTATGCTATGGACCCACAAAATGCACACTTCCATTTGGCTTGCAATATTATCCAGCCTTGTAAACTAGCTCCCCAAAGTTACTAATCTGGGAGTGCGGATGCTAACCTGCTTAGGGGCTAGTACCCTGTGTGTCCCATGTTGGCTGTGGAAGAGAGGGCAGCATGTATATGCAAACTACTGGCCTGTTAACGGGTGCTTGTTTTTTTTAACGCCTTCCATCAAGTAGGCTGACAGAAAAGATAAAAAGCAACCCATCCCTACATTAATCTGGTGCATTTCCCTGATGGTTATGGAGGAAAATGACTTCTTTTCTTCCACAGCTAGCAGAGATACCAAGTGGGCTAATGGAAAAGTGATGGAGTGAATGCTCCTCTTCTGCCAGCTTGCTCACTTGCCTGCATGAAATTCTTGGTTGCCCATGGCAACTGAGTGAGTTGTTAAATACAAGGTTGGTATCTTTGCTGTAGCTTTCAAAGTGCAAATTCCAGCACTTGCATATGCTCAAGTTAAGTCTATTGCGCGGCAAGTTCCCTCCCCCATATGAAATAAGACACAGGACACGTTATTTAAGGTTAATGGGCGTAAATGGCCACAACTTTATTGATTACAGAATTGAAGGTATTGGCCTTAGGCATTGGCTCCTATCAACTACCCGGCATGGTGACCGGGAAGGGTTAAACACAAACCATGGGGGTCCTGTTGAAGTACGCCAACTAGGACCCCACGGGTGTCACCGCTCGTGGGCGTGCCGGAGGCCCTTACCTTACTAGGTCTCGGACAAGACAACGCCCCCCGGAGTCCTTTACCGGACTACCCTTCTTTCCTTGGGGGAAGGTGATGGCGTTTCCTTCCCCCCCCGTCCATTTGCATAACTAATGACCCCTGCCAATGCCTAACCGCCACTCGAGCGGAGCTCGCCGCCAATACCTTCAGGCCTGTAACCATCTCCTAATCCCTACTATGATGTCTCCCAACCATATATCGTTTCCGGCATCAGACAGATGCACGCCATCTCGTCTGTAGAGGGCCTCGTTGCTGAACTGTATGCTTGGGTGTCCTATGACACACCCGCCCAGAGCCGCCACTCTGCGTCCCACTGCCCGCTCTAAAACTTTCCTCGCTTTATTAACTCCCACTGGGCTCACACAATCCCTCCATGTCCTCCTCTCAAGCAATGAGGACCACAATATTGTGGTGTTTAGGTATACTGTCGTCAGATCAGACAGATCATCAAAAATGTTCCATCTCAAATCAATAGCCTTGCGATAAGCGAGGTCGTTCTCCCCTAACTGAATCACCAAGGCATCAGGTGGCCCCTCGGAGGCAGCTCTCGCCATCACTGCTGGCTTAAATTCACTCCAGCGCGTCCCTCTCCGCGCTCAGCTGCCGAGGAGTGAAGAGGGCGGTCCCGGGGCGTGCCTGGCCTTAAATACACTAGGCCACGCCTCCCCGGCCCGCAGATTGGTGGGCAGGGGCGAAGGCAAGCCCAGGGATTCCCTAGCTCTCGCGGGGGCCAAAGTCCATCCCCCGCGAATGTGGGAGGGGTCAGCCCGCAACCCCCTCTCCTCCCCGAGGCTCGGAAATGGCTTTGCCCTCCAGATGCTGTTTTACTACAAATCCAATCACCCCTAACCATTAGATCTGCTGGTCAGGGCAAATGAGAGTTGTAACCCAGCAATATCTGGAGGGCCACAGATTCCCACTCCTAACCTAACTCATGAATGGTCTATCTGTTCTCCCTACTGCTGTTGCAAAATTTTCTTTTTGTAAGCCTGTTTGTCTTGCATGTTTTGAAGTGCAACTGCTTACATGTTTTGTATTCTGGTGCTGATTCCTGCACACAAAATGCATAATCTCAGACTTTAAAAGTACATGCTGGTATGCATTCCCACTTTTCCTTTGCCACATGCTCCAGTGGTAAGCAAGAATGCATCAGCCCACATGTTGATGCACATTTCTAAACAGGGGAAAAATTACACATATATGCACTGTTTCTAATGGAACCAATGCATGTGCATTTTGTTATCGGCTCTGGGACTCATGTGCAAAGTTCCATGGAACAAAGCAACCCTCAGTCTACCATTTCTATCCAAGAGCCTTTGAACTTTGCTCATGCTGAAAAGAAATTTCTTACTTGATTTGCTACGGTGTTGTTAGATTTCGACTCCAACTAGCAAGTCCAAGAGGCAAGGAAATGTTTGGATTGTGGATGTAGTTTGTATAGCAAAAACAAAATGGAACATTTCAGAAACTGGGAATTGTCTTTGTTTGCTTGGCTAACTTGCATTGCTGAACAATTCACTAACTCATGTTATTTTTAGCTTGCCTGAGGCACCCAAGGCAACATAGAGGTCCTGCTTTATTCTAGACAGACGTCTTGCATTGTTTATTTTAAAGCAAACCATATCCCTGAAAAACTATTGAATTCCAAACAACCTTGCAATAACTTGAGTTTTCCCTACACTTCCAGTATGTTCCAAGAAAAGCCTGATAATAACCAGCACCCTTTCTGCAGCTAGTTTTGCTAAAAGAAACTTGCCAACCTGATTCAATGCAAACACATCAAGCAAGGAGCCTTATACTAACCACTTCCAGATGGCATGGCAAAGAGAAGACATCAAAATATCCCAGTCAATTTCCCCCTCCCTTCAATTTGAATCTTTTGTTAAAATACTGAAAATAGTTGTACTTACAGGGAGGTCTGTAAAGGCTATACCTGTGGGGGGAAAAATATTAGAATTAAGACAGAGGATTTCCTCCCATTTGCCTACAACTTTAATGTATTACACATGCTACAGCATAATAAATTCTATGTTGGGCCTCAACAGAAGCAATTTGTGGTTTGTGAAGCAGGATCTTCCATGTATTGCAATCTTCGGTGACATTAGGAAGACTTGCAATGTCTATTTGTGCTTTCTCAGGAGCAATTCCCACTGTGTTTGGTGGTTCTTACTTCCATGCAATTATATTTAGGACTGTAGCATTAGTTCCTCAACTTAACCTTCAACTTAAGGCTGAACTAAAGGTTTCATAAATAGTGAATTAACTCACATTGTGAATTAGAACCTTTTCAGGGAGGTTAAAGTTGCCAATAAATTTTCAGACAAAGACCAACACCAAAATTTCATTGCCCTCTATTGCCCTCCAGGACAGCTGCAACAGAGTCAATGGGTTTGTACCAATGGAATTCATAGGATCCGAGTTAGTAGTTCAGAGTTTGCCTGCATAAGGAATCAAATTAAACTAGGGTGTGTGTGTGTTAATTTAATGCAGATCTGTTAGTGACAATAAAACTCATCCAAAGTTTAGTTAGTTTTATTTGTTTCTTTAAGGCATCATCATGATTTAAGGATTTATTTCAGACAGAGAAAAACAGCTGAGGATTCAGATGAAGTAAGAGAGGAATGTGGCTTGGGGAGGGGTGTGGCCAAGCAAGAGTCCCAAGTGTCCCAGACAGAAAGGTTTGGAAGGTCTGAGCTGGCTCTGAGCTTCCTCTTCTCTTTGCTTTCGGTTACAGGAAAGCCCAATTACCTGCAACTACATCTGTGTACATTCATTCTCTTATTTCTGACTTTCCCTTTCCACTCTCTGTCATCTCCTTCAGTTACAAAGTTCAGGTTGAATGCCCCGTAGAGTAGAAACCAGGCCTTTGGGAGTGTGTGTCATGTTAGTCTATAAAATTTTAGGAACATGGGTGACACCTTAGAAAAACACAACTGCCACACTCAAGTGATTTAATACCATTTCTTAAAATGAGAATTACAGGGTAACTGCACATAGTACTGGAGAGAACCATTGTTTCAGGAGACACGTTTCACTTGGAAATTGTTAGATGCAGGTATGTTTCATGTCACTTTCACTCTTTACAGCAGGGGTGGACAACCTGTGGCCCTCCAGATGTTGTTGGACTACAACTTCCATCATCCCTAGGGTTGATGGAAAATAGATTCCAACAACATCTGGAACGCCACAGGTTGCCCACCCTAACTTAGAGAAAGATGGAAACCAGCTGACTGCATCCACAGTGAAACTACTATCTTAATCATTCAAGTGACTCCAAAGTCATTGTAATATGGGTGTCCTGCAGTAACGTCTGAAACAGGTCTAAGAGCAACAGTTTTCACGTTACTTGTTACAGAAGAATTTGCATGCATATGCACACACACAGAACCCTACATTTTACCCCTATAGCTTTTGCTGCTTGAAGAAAAACCACAGAGACTTTGTGAATTATACTTTGCATAATTCAAAATGGCTTCCAGGCACATCTAATCAAAGGTTTTGGTGTTGTTATTAAAGCAACACCCAAGAAGTAATTCTGTCCCACAGAAAATAATCCTCTGACAGTGCACTGAAGATCTGAATGAAAGTTTTAACACAGGATATATAAGGGATAGAGACTTTGTATTTGGGGAAGGGAAGGGAAGTTTCTGGCATTAACAGAGGGTATCCTACTTACAGCCATTTCACTCCACCCAAGTGAGATAAGATAAGACACTGAGGGTTACAGAACTCAAAGTAAAGAGTTTGGTACATTTCCAGATTAAGGTCAATTACAATGCCAGCTCTAATTCCCAATAAACTAGATGTTCCACCATCACCACCTTTTCCTTTCAAGAAAGCAATGCACTACTGGACTCTCAAGGAGAAGTTTCAAAGAAGGTTATAGAGCTCTCAAGAAGGCTGCCAACTTAGCTGGCAGAATCAGGGAGCCTGCAACTGCTCCCCCCGTCACATCTGATACAATCAGGCTCCTCCAAACCAGGTTGAAGGTTTGAAAGAGATGCTGAGTAACAACTTAGATAAATTAAGATCTCACAAGTATAGATGTTGAGCCCTAGAATATAAGATTACATATAAACAAGAGATTCATATATATATATATATATATATAGAGAGAGAGATATTACTGAACTTAATATCACTGGTTTGTTATTTCTACCCAGACTTCACTTGTGCTTTCTTGTTTGAAAATTTGAAATTATGGTTTCTGGCTATTCAGCAAATATCAATTTCCTCCCCTCAAACAACTGTGGTGTTTCAACTTTGGTGTTTCATTTGGAATCTGAACCAAAAATACCCTCCTTTTAACAGATTAAGCTATTGGGGAGGGGGCAGATTTCTTTCACAGCAGGGTGGAAAATGTCAGGCAGACTCATCCTACAGAACTGAATACTAGGAGCTTGGGTTGTGAAATTTGCAAGCACTCCCTGCCATCCTCAAAATGGATTGATTTCTTACTTTGTCAAATTCTATCAGGGCTCCTTTTTTAGAACAAGGATCTGGTATTAGATTGAAATAACCAGCCCTGCAAAACACACCTTATTTTCAGAAGCCCTGAAATATCATCTCCACATCTTAAGTAACCAAACAACAGCATAGTCCCTCACTACATTTGAGACCTATTTTTTCATATCCTTACCATGGAGGGGAATTTGCATTAAGATACCACTTGCTTTTTACTGCACCTCAGGCTTGAAGATGGCAGTTCCTCCATGCAGAAATCATTCCTTGTAGACCTCTGTCTTTGTCCTACCTTTCTTGACTGCAAACACCTAAAGATTTTTTCTGTTGTCCAACTGATTTTAGATAATTTGCTCTTTGTTCACTTTTGGATAGACTATATTCCTCTTACAAACACTCTGGGAAATGCAACAATTTCTATCCAATAGTGTGAAAGAGCTCCCAGAATACAAAACTACTCATCTGACCTGTTGGTTAGACAATATCCTCAGACAATATCAGTTTTCAAACATGTCTGTTTAGATCCAGGGTGATGTGTAGATTCAGAAACAAGCCTTAATGGAAAAGGTAATATGCATAAACTATAGTGCAATATCCTATCAGTGAAATTTACACTGACTGACCAACCAACCTTTATGCTTCAGTCTGGGCCCACCTGAACTAAGCCAATAATATACTACGGATATATACCAGGAAGATAGCTCATCCAATTTCTCCCTCTTGCCAGAACAACTCTCTGTGCACTTAACCCTAATTGGGGTTTGCACGAGAGGCTGCCTGTCTCTGGTGACACAGTTGTTCTACAGGCATTTAGAAAGCTGTCACTAAAATAGGAGCATCTCAGGACAGATTGCTTCCAGTTTTAGCCAAGCACAGCAGCTTTAACACGTACAGACCAGCAATGCTGGAGGCTGGAAAGGACGACAAGCACTATATAGGGAAGAGTTGGGCATGAAACACATTAGTGCTAATGTAATTGCAACACAGCACCTGATTGTTAAAATAAATAACTTGAATGCTCTGAAAGCAGGTTATTATTCCCATCAACAACAAGAAGTTCTTTTAGGAATAGGTTTGGTCTCTCAGCTTTGCCCTCCACAGTAGGAAAAATCCTCCCCTCAATGAAGCAATCCAGAAGAACAAAGCTTGCAGGTCTGGTAGCAGGCCATCTGAACATCCGTTGGGTTGGACAGATGACTCTCCAATCCAGCAAAGCTTCACAAATGGACAGCCAGGTGCTTCTAATAAGCCCACCAGCAGGGCATGGAGGCAAGAGCCATCTCCCGCTTTTGTCCCTCAGCAATGGATGTCAATGGCATGTTGCCTCTGAATCAGGATCTTTCCATTCAGCTATCACACCCAGAAGCCACTAAGTGGAAAGCCACCACTAATTTGTACCCCTTTAAAGCTATCTAAGCCAACAGCCTTCAGTGCACTGAGGCAATCAAATAGGCTAATTAGGTGCTGTGTGAAGAAGTACTTTTTCTGGCCAGTCCTGAAATGACAGTAAGTCCGCAACTTACATGCATTTAACTTGTGTACATTCAGCTTTAGGCGCTTGGCAATTTTTAAAAAAAGAAAGGGGGCAGTCTAGGAAAAAAGACTTTGGCCATCCCACTCACCACTGATCCCGATGCGTTTGACTATACATAATTTTGGCCTTGGGTGTGATCTTCAGAATATAACCCCTATGTAAGTTGCGGGCTTACTGTACTCTTAATCAATTTATTTGGGTACCACAAATTCTGGAATTGAGAAATAGAGGGGAAAACCCTGCTTCCATCACACCATGGATCATTATATAAAACCTCAGCTGTCTCTCAAAGACAATTAAAGGAGACCAGAGCTTGGCAAACTTCTCTTGCAACTAAAAATCCCCAGTATGTTAGCTTTCTCTCTGACTGCACCCAGAATTAACAACTAAAGCACAAAATGCAGTTGAATTCTATAGACAACATCCATCCATGCAAGCAAGCAGACAACCAATGGGAATGCAGGAAAGTCTGTCTAAAATCTGCTGATGTTCAGAAAGAGAACAGGCCCATGCAGTGCCTTCACTAGAGGACCTCACTGATAATTCTTCAGTGGAAGCTGTATTTGATGCTGAACTTGTTCTTTGTGTAGGCTGGAGCAGGCAACCCGTGGCCTTCACATTTTGCTGGATTACAGCTCCCATCAGCTCCAGCCAGCATGGATAATGGTCAGGGATTAAAGGAGCTGAAGCCCAACATAGACTGGAGGGCCACAGGTGCTCATCCCTGACCTAGACTGATGGATTACAAGAAAGAAACCTGACTACATTCTCACCATGATACTGAAGGCTCAGAAAGAAAAGGAAAATAAACCATAGGGTTTTTTGGGGGGGCGGGGCTTTAGTAGATAGGAAAATGACTACCATGCTCTACATAGCTCTCTAGTCTCTGGTCAGTACCTCCACAGCTTAGCCCCAAATCAAAATGAAGAGTACATTTGTGCACATGTCATCTGCATACTTTCTCTTGGTATGGAGGCTGATCCTAGGGACAAATTACACATTTCTCTTAAAGATCAGCAACTTCACATTTAGAAATTCTTGAGTGAGTGCCATCTGGACTTTTTCATATCTGGTTCCTTGGACCTGATTCTTGACACCTCAGTTCCTCAGACTCGCTTCCTGAGAAAGTTCAGGCACATGAATTTTCCCTGTATCTTCCACAGTGAAGATGCAAAGAATTCACTCAGCTTCAGTGCTGTCTCATTTAGCATACCTGTCATCCAAATGTCCAACTGCCTCTCTCTCTGCTTGCTTCTAATGCATCTGAAGAACTTTTTAGTTGTTGGTCTTTATGTTTTCAGGCAGCAATGTGCTCCTCACTTTTTTCACATCCCTTACTGTCTGCCTGCCCTTTATTTGCCAAAGTTTATGTTCCTTTTGGTTCTCCTCATTTGGATAAGACTTCTATTTTTTAGATGAAAGCCTTCCTTGACTCTGCTACCATATTCTTGGCCTCGGTGTTCCCTTTCCTGCTCTGCAGTATATTTCTAGCTGAGCTTCTATTTTTGCAGTTTTGAATAACCGCTAAGCATTTAAGAGAACATTGACTTTGCATTTCAACTTCCTTTTTACCAATCCCCTAATTTTTGGGAATTTTCCTCTTTTGAAGTCAAATATGACTGTGTTGGACTTTTTTGGCAATTGTCTACAAATGGCTAAATTTGACAGTGCCATGGTTTCTGTTCTCCATTAGTTCTCACATCACAGTGGGCACTACTTAAGATTGAGTCCAGGGTTACCTCCCCTCTGGTCAGCTCCATGACCAACTCTTCTAGGGCTCAGTCATTCAGGATACCTATAAATGTTACCTCTTTGTCATGACTAAAATGTGCATGTACCCAGTCTATGTGGGAATAATTGAAGTCACTTCCTCCTCTGGATACCTCTTTGGTATCATTCTCCATCCCAAGATAACTTTGAACATTTTAGAAGATCCCCAGCACTAAATTATTTTGGCAGCTTGGTATTGCCACCCACAGCAATTCTGTTGAGATGGGTGTCCCTTCTGAGATTTTTAGTTTGTGGGATTCTACAACCTCTTTGACATACGCAGCAACAACTCATCCAGTATGCCCTTCTGAATGAGATTATATCCAGAGATAATTTTGTTTCATTGGTTCTCTCTGTTCCGCTAGGATTCCATGATGCCCACTGTACCTTTGCTCTCCTTAAAATCAGGCACTCCAACTCATGTATCTTGGCTCTGAGGCTTCTAGCATCAGCATATAAACACTTATACAGGGTCTTCTTCTCCAAAGGTCTTTGGCACGTGAGTTTTATCCTATGGCATTTTGGCCTCTTTGGACTGCTGTCATATGCCCATGCATTTTCAATGTCTAGTTCTACCCTCCCTATTTGGACAATTAAAACATTTTCATTATAATTCCTTAGACATCATTTATCCTGAATCAAATGTTCCTCAGCTGCTGCTTGCTTTTCTCTAGCAACCAGTTTAATCATTAAGACACTTCACTGTGAGCTCAAGAATCCCTAAAATGAATATTAACTGAGATTCTCCCCCTCCCCACTCAATCTTGTATATTCACATAGCAATATATTCACCTGCTTAGAGAACTGCAGTGGGGCTGACAGTCTGCTTTAGTGTATATAGAGCAATAACCTTGAACTTTTGCTCCCAATCTGAACCATGAGAAATGGGAGTAAGTCTTTATCAGTCCTTCCTTTCCAGCTGGGACAAAGAGATAGCAGTAAAGGAAAAAACTGGATGTAGATACATGAATTGTTCACAGCACTAGTTGTTATCTACCAGTATTGACACAAATAAATGAGATCATGTTGGTTTTGTTTCACCCAAGAAATCATCCTGCTGATTGTACGTTAAAGAAGAGCAGACAGTGGCTCAGTTTGTAAGCCCAAAACAAAATAAAGCTGGTCCAGAAGTTTGTTTGCCTACCTAAACTGTGCCCATTCTTTGTGTAGAAGCAGGTATTGTTGATGAGGTTTACACAGCAGCCAATCACATCTCCAGTAGTGAATGTGGGGCCATAAGGCTGTCCTGTCCCTGAAGAGCAGAAGGAGTGTCCATCATCACCATGGTAGCCATAGGAATGTTTATCCCAACCTAGAGAAGACAACATCAGACGGCAAGTTTAAACGATGGCTGAGCCTGACAATAGGAACAAAAAGTACCATATTATAGGATACATAAACAGGAAAGAGGCAGAGATATATCCTCATACAAAGCAGGAGTAAAGAGATATGTAGTTAACATTTGAGAGCATTAATGAAAAGAAGAGTTGTTAAAATACAAGGTGGTAACTTTTAAGCTCTCATATATCAGACACAAATAAGCTCTGGAGGAGAAGTCAGAAAAAATGGTGACTGGTAACCCTTACACCATCAAGCTCTGTAGCAGAAATCCAATTCTGATGAGCAGACTGATTTGAGTGTCTCAGTTCTGATGGATGTAACCGGTGTTTGAAATTACGTGCTGTACTGCACACAGAGCTGACTCAGTGCTGATACAACTAGACTATCAGGTTTTTATTTTCAACATTAATATACTAATAACATCAAAATTCATTCCATCTTGTTCAGTTTGTTTCTCTGCAGTTTGGATAACACACACACACACACACACGTATGTGCATGTGCATGGTAAGTGTGTGTATACATACACTCTCACCCACTCCTCCATTCATTCTTAAGAGCCAATTACTATTAATTTTGCTTTCCTATGCAACGGATTATTGTGACTTTTTGTGGGACTGCTAACTTGTTCTCATGTACATTTCCAAGTGGTCTTCCTTTTCCTCTTAACCTATAGACTTGTTGGCAGCACACACTTTCTGCTATATCTTGAGTGCATTTTCTTCCCTTTAGCAAAGGATGCTGTAACCGTGGAGGACAGCAGACTAGGCACATATGCTGTGCCTGAGAGATAAGAGCACCCAGGCAGCACCAAATGTCCTCAAATGACCCCGTCTTAGGTACCGTATTTTTTGCACCATAACACTCACTTTTTTCCTCCTAGAAAGTAAGGGGAAATGTCTGTGCGTGTTATGGAGGGAATGCCTATGGGTGGCATGCCTATGGATTTTCCTCCTCTAAAAACTACGTGCGTGTTATGGTCGGGTGCGTGTTATAGAGCGAAAAATACGGTAGGTATGCCCAACTGTTGGCAGATAGAACAGACAGGAGCCCACCTACAAGCCTCAAGACTCTTCTGCTGAAATACAGGGGTTCTACATTATTCATTTGAGCTGTCCCTGCCCCCACTACTGTCCATAATTGTAATTCATGGCTTAACTGATTCTTCTGATTTTGATCCAGAGCCCACAAGAAATGAGACGTAGTACACTCCTGAAAGTCAATAAGGCAGCTGGATTTCCAGGGATAAGGTTGGAAATGGCTGTACAATCCACTGTGCTACATTCTGTGACAAATCTGAAGGTGACGTGGAAGCAGCAGCTATTGCAGAATGTGTGGCTAGCCTCTTAAGTGGAAGCATAGAGGGCCCATATAATTCCAGTTCTAAAAGAACTGTGCTGGTTGCCAACATACTTCCCAGTCTGATTTCAAGGTGTCAGTAATGGTTCCAGAAATTTCCAATATCTTATTTAGAAACTTACCCCAATAACTGCAAATTTCAGCCACTGAGAATTCTACTGTAATTTTGGGAAGTGGATTGTCAGTTTGTTCTCTATACGTTCGGGTGCCTCTCAAGTTATCATCGCCAAATGCAGCACGAGGGGTCCTGAGGTGGGGGGGGGGTCTATTCAATGTTTAGGTGCCAGGCACCATTTTGAATTGAGGGCCAAACTGTGACTATGGTATGCAACTGGGCCCTTTCTGGTATAGGTTTGCCTGCCTCTTGAGATATCTGTCAGTACGCCTTTGAGCCGATATCAACGACTGGGCTCAACAACTTCTTCTGCCACGACTGGGCTAGATGACTGGAGCACTTCCCGAGACCTTCCACTCCTGGAAAGCAGGTCTAAGTGCACTGGACCCACAACTGTCCATTGTGAGCACCAAACTCAGCAGAGTATGAACAACACGGAAGAAAGCTGTGAAACCTAACTTCTTTATTTTCTAATAGCTACTGCAAACTAAACTAAAGAGCTACTGGCTTGCATGAGTGTTACAGCTCTCACTCAGCCATCTAATCTCTACATAGATAACACAGAGACCCCCACAGAGTCAGGCAGGAGTGGAAGAAGCGAAGAGCAGTTTCCGCCCCCTCCTTTCTGAAAACATGAGATCAGGAGATTCTTGCAATGGGAGGGGGTGAAAATCATCACCAAACTAGGCCAGAGGGTTCTCAGAGTAAGGGTGGCAGACTGTGTAAGCATTGGGCACCATTTTAAATCAAGATGGGGGATCAAAATATGACTTTGGCATGACTTTGCCTATTTCTTGGCATTATGTTTGGTCTTCTCTCAAGAGATCGTCACCAAATTCAGGACAATGTTTCCCAAGGTGGGGGCAATGGGCTGCAATGATGCCAGGTACCAAATTGAATAAAGATGGTGGACCAATATGTCATTGACATGATGGGTCCAAACTCACCAATCACACTATCCATTTAAAAATCACAATATTTTTTTGTTTCTAAAAATTCCCAGGCAGTGCATACATTTTATGGTGACATGGGAAAGGGCCTTCTCTGCTGTGCTGCCCCATTTATGGAATACCCTCCTCTCTGAAGTCTAATGAGCACCAACACTGGCCTTGTCTCAGCACCAATGCCTGGTTGTTTGCTCAGGAATTAGGGCTTTCTTGATTGCAGTTACCGGTAAGTATTTTGATCTGCTCAGTGTTCTTATGTTTTTCTCTTGTCAGTTATGGTTTTATTCGACTATTTATACAGAGATTTTTTCAATGAAATACACCCCATCCTCAGATCAACTAATATACAGGTTAGAAATAGCTAATAACTAAAGTAAACATAGATCTGAGAAAGACGCACTAACAACAAAGAAATAAATAAACCAAGTCAAGGAGGGGTGGGGTGGGGTGGGGAAAGGAAGGTAAAGCAATTCTTGCAGTAATGACCAGGAATATGTCTAGTAATCCAATTTATCTGCTATCTTGAGGAGAGGCATATTATGTCAAGAAAGTCTTGCATTAAAGTCTGAGTGCCAGCCCCCGCTAGTATACCTTTTTCTTCCTATTTTCTTGTCACATTACTGTGGAGATAGAGGGCACTTGAGAAAGCTCTATAAACTCAGTAGGTCAAGGAGCACTGTCAACTGTTCTGGTGTTGTTTCAAAGACACACTTTTGTTTACTGCCACAGAAGGACGAATTAGTGGCAACTTCCAATGCAGCACATACAAAAAGCAAACATGAGATTCTTCTTACAAAACCATTTTTACAGATCAGTTAAGGCTCTTGCGAAGCACCAGGTAAAGGGCTCTGCAAGCTCCTTTGTGAATTAAAAAATTATCCATTTTTAAAAGAAGCATTTTTCTTTCCAAAAGACAGCACCTCACCTATCCAGTTTGGCCTGCTGGGGTCAGAGACCTAAAGCTCTATTCTGACAGGCTGAAAAGTTTCCATTGTCCTTCTTTAAACATATAGCAGTAAATAACCTACAAATAAGTGAATGTGGTGAGGGCAGCTCAACTGATTAGTACTAGTGTTAAATATTGTTTGCTTTCACCCTTTTGCAAGGGTTAAGTCAGTATCCAAGTACAATTCTGGGAATAGCACTCTTGGGTAGCAAATGGATGAACCCCAAAATCGGAAGCACATTTTGCTATTGAGTGAATATAACCGCCAGAACAGGAAGAAGCATTTCATGCTTAGTGTGAACAACATAATCAACAGTGTTCAGCACAAAGCAGGAAGAAGTCTAAGATATAAGGGTGGTGTTCACACATAGGCCTCTCTCTCCTGTCAATTTCTTAACTATGGCCATGATATTGGGAGCATGCTATGGAATGCATGCTTTCTCCCCCAGCCCTCTTTAGCTTAAATTTCTCAATTACTTCACAACCTTAATGTCTTAATTTCTAACAGCCTTAATTATTAGATCCCATTTTACCCAAAGTTGGTGAATAAGCTCCAAGTCTTGACTTCAAATTCTAATTAAAAAGGAAAGTGGGGTGATCCCATGGCCCCATTCTAATCTCTTAATCATTATTGAGAAATTATATTCGTACTGGGCTGTAGATCTTGCAGGAAAACACAGTTACCTATCAGCCTTTATCCAGAGTTGAGAACTGCATATATGCAGAGCTAGCATCTCTGTATAGGAACAGCACTAACATTGCAAGGTTGTTGTTTTTTGTTCTCTTGACACGTGTGTGTGGAAAATGAAGCTCTGATTGAGATGAAGGGCTGACTGTAAGCCACCTTTGGTGCCTTCAGCACTATTTGATTCCAGCTGCCTGCCAAGAGCCAGGAATAAGCACCTGCATCTTGCAGGAAAGCTGAAGAATCCTCCTTGAAAGCCCATCTTTCAGCAGCTGCGGAGAAGGCCTCTTTGTTTTAATAGAAAGGCCTTGTAGTCGACAAAACTAGCTCTTGTGTAGCTTCCAGCAGATTTATGTTCAGCCACATGCTGCAGACACATTTCTCTTTCTTTTAACATAAACCACAGAGATTCCAGTCAAGGAGGCATTGAAGCATCATGTTACACAAACCACAGTCCAGTCATCATGGACTAAATATACTTTGCTACTCCACAAGCACTCATGGGCTGGCAGAGGAGTGGGATCCCACTCCCGAGAGGAAAGCTACCAAAATAACCCACTGCATGTTCAGGACAAAGAGTCCTGGCAACTCAGAGCCAAAAAAGCATGAGGATATTGCCCTATGCTCCCAGTGCAACAGATTGCCTCCTGGGTTTCTTTTGAGAAATGAAAGTGAAGCCACTTAGGTCCAGACTGGATTATTTGTAGTTGAATATATGTAATGCAGGGGTAGCCAGTGTGCTGCCCTCCAGATGTTAAACGCCAACTCAGATCAGCCCCAGCCAAAATGGCCAATTGTCAGGAACAAAGGGGCTGGGAGCCTAACAACATCTGGGTGGCATTGTGTTGGTCGCCCTGATGTAATGCATATTGTGGAATTTCACACACAGTACGGGGTCTCAATGCTTCCATTTCAAAAGCGGCAGGTTCTGGAGTAGTACTATACTCCATGTCACATTGGATCTGCTGACATGAAGTTTACAAAAGGAAGTGTAAACACCACTTTGCAATCTCATGGCCAGCATCACTAGGCGCTTGGGCACATGGCATGTAGAGCTTCCTTTTCTAAGTACTTTTTAATTAACTGCCAGACTATCCCAAACGCTGTCAACACCTTTATCTAGAATGACTCAAGAGTATATACCAAACTCCTCCACCTGAAAACAACTTCTTCCTTATTAAGTCAGAATCAAAAAGGAACAGAGTGACCTACTTCATTCTTAGAGCCACAAACTTGTAATCATCTAATTTAAGAATGATGAACAACAATCTGATGTTTGCAACAATAGTTTCTGGAGTGAACACCCATATGACAAATGAGGAGTGGAATCACCAGTATTTTCCAGGACTTCTTAGTCATCACACCCTTCTGAAAGTGCACTTGAATTACCCAGCCACTAGGGCACTCTGGATTCTGAGCTGCTCCCATCTGCATGATAAGCACCAGGAAAGTAGACAATAGGAAACAGGACTGGATGAATGAAACTGCAGTAAAAGCTTTGGAGACAAACCAAAGAGCCAGACACGCACACCTGCAAAGCCTCCCTCACAATGGGTACAGCTGCTGCTTTACGTCAGTAACAAATGAGGTTAAGAGAGGAATGTCCTTCAACCAGGTAGTTTCTATTCTGGAAAGAAAAGAAGTGGAAGTACAAAAATAGTATAACGAAGGGTTTGAAATTGCCAACCACAGCTACCTAAAATCAATATACTTCTGTGAATACCATCGTTTATGTAGGTAAGAAAGCAGAAGCAAGAGGAAGAAAGTATCACCAGGCTTGGGGGAACCCGCAAATTTGTATAAGCACAAAAAAGTCCTAAATGGGGGGGGGGGGGACCCAAAGATCCCAGTGCGTGCTCAGTAACCACAGAATGCTGACTATCTGTTGGAGGGAAAGAAAGGGCATTGCTGAACAGGAGCTCTCTGCATTACAACATTCTGTTTTATAATAAGTGGCACAAATGGATTCTTCAACAAAATTCAGAAACCAACAGACACCTTACCAACATACCACACTTTAGAATAAGGTTTTGCATTACATAAAGTTCATTAAAAAATGAATACAGAATAAGACTTTTGCCACCCCACTAGATTCTCAATGGCTGAAATCTGCAGTTGTTGGAAGTATGTTTCTGAATGAGACCTTGGAAATGTCTAGAACAAAGCATCTCAACAGAGCGGCACAAAAGCGCACACTACCAATTGCCCTGTTTTTACATTAAAAGTAATTATGAACATGCTGACTATGAAGTCCCATTAATAGAGTTCCATAAATACAGTCATCTCTTCCTGGCAACTATCTGCCCAGTCCCTGAGTGATGTGATACATCCCTCCCTCCCTTCCCCTCAAGGTTCTCTCTGCATGACAACAAGGGAGGGAGACTTATCTTACTTGGGAGAGAAAACCCACTCTTGCCTAACTCCTTTGGTATGTGCAAGGGTCTTGGGGGAGGGGAGGTCAGCCTCTCACTTTTGCACTGGACCTCGCAGATCCTAGGATCTAGGAAGAATCCTTCCAACTACTTCTGAGTACCTTCAAAGCACTATGGCAAAGGTTAACTTACCCGTCTATGCCAAGTCTGTTAGAGCTCCAAGTAATTCTACAAGTCCAGAGTGGCATGTGGAACAACTGTTCTTCCTTCTGAATTGTTCCTTCTGCTCCAAGTATGTTCAAGATAGAGTCATCATCTCTTACAAATTTTGCAAATTAACATTCAACACCTGCTGTTTCTAGCAACCCGCTGTCAAAATGTTTTTACTAGAAAAGTCTGGCCACAGGCCAGCCCTTTGGCCATATGAATGGACTCTCTATGGGAAGCTGCAGCCCGGTGCATTTTTAGTAGCCAGTGACAAAGGTGTTAAATGGCAAACACAGCCCCAAAGACCTGCATTTAGAACAAATCACATGAGCACTCTCTAATAATGTTTGCAGATCTCGCCTGACACTGTCATTTCCATGTGACCTTGCAATCAAGTTTAAATACTAAAGCATGTGCAGTTCCAGGCCAAGTAAGAAGCTGTTATTAAAGACCGATCATTAATTAGTACCACTGCAGGATGTTGTTTTTAAAAGATGAACCATCTATCTGAAGAACAGATTCCAAAATAAACTCAAACACATGGAGATAAAAAGTTGAGCTTTGAATAAATGGCAGTCAGGAGATACCACATCTTAATCCAGCTCCTAGTTTAACTCCTGATCCCAAGGATCCTACATCCCAATCCATTACCCACTTCTGACAAGCCAAGGGCTCTCTTGAGGGAAAAGCAACAGTGGGTTTTGGCAGAGCCTTGTCTGATTATGCATCTCAAACTAGAGCTAAGCAGAAAGCAGGAGCGAGGGAGTGGCACACATTTTCAACCTGTAAAGGAAGCTCCATTTTGCAGCACTTTCCCACCACTTTGCAAAAGGATGCAAAACTGTCTGCGAGCAGGAGCATGAGGGGCCAAAAGGAAAGTTAGTCCCACTGCCCAAACTCTAGCACTCCCTCACATGGGGACATGCATCTCCATCTGTGGAATTTGAAATGAGCTCTTCATTTCACTGAGAGGGAGTGTTGGCCTGTTTGCTTCAGACAAGTTCAAGAACAATTGCAAAAGATGCCCCTGAAGAACTTGGTGGCGGCACTACCTTTGCTACTCAGATCAAGACAAAGAAAAATTATGAGTTTCAGTGTGGTGACTATGTTAGCCTGTCACAGCAACCACAGCAAAGTGTCTTGTGTCATTTTAAAAACTAACATGTTTATTAGGACATAACCATTTGTGAAACAGAGTCCACTTCATCAGAAGCACGAAGTGTTATCCTGTGTTATAGGTATAAATGCACACGGTTGGAAGGGATCTGAAATACAACAGTTCCAGCTGAGCTACAGTGCATACAAAGGGGAAAGCTTTAGTAAACCCTCTGTTGCTGTTCATAGTGGACAACAGAGGTTAAAAAGCTTACCGGAGGTACTGTGGCTCCTGAGGGTGTTGAGTCAGTACTCAGAGCCAGTGGCTCTTCCAATCTTGATCAATACCTTTGTTATAAAATGACTGCAAACTAGGGCTGTACTCTCATCATCATCACAAGATTAGCTGGTGTTACTGAGTAACTCATGCACAATGCAAGTCCTTCTGTGCTAACTGATATAGGATTTGAGGACTGAATATCCTAAGACTTTATTCAAACTTGTTAATGATCGCTAAGATCACCTGAGTGAGCAATCCTTACAATGCCAAGGATAAACCAAGTCCATTATAGTTAGTGTCTGCACCGGAACTATGCCACTAAATTACCACCATTTGGGGTCAAATAATATCACCAGTACTGGGAGGAGCCCAGGCAGCATCTAGCCAGCTTAGCACAACAAGGGAGGCACTTCCAGAACACAAGTCAATACCTAGACTGACCCACAACACCCTAAATGATGCCAGTCAACAAGCATGCATTAGGCATACCACACCAAAGTGAGGGACTGGGAAATGTGGGTGATGGTGGTGCGTGGCAGAAACAGCATTTCTCAAAGGGCTGAATTCTGTTTTGAGACAATGAGTTAGTGACTCCTACTCTTTAAAAAAATTAGCCGTGGGGACAGAATAAAATATTAAGTGATTTAAAATACGTTCGGAAGCACAGAAGAAATATATCTGCACGATGCAAAAGAGAACAGAAAGCTACAATGCCCATTTCTCCTACGCGCCATACCCATCTGACAGATCAAGTGACATTCTGTGGCACAAAGGAACTATGCTGCAATCAAAGATGTACTGCATCTCAGAATCCTATTACAGAAATTGAAATACTGGTGGACAGCTAAAGGTTTGTGGAAAGAAAAGCAAGGAAGTGTAAGATTCAAGGGTGTTTGAAGAGGTTTCATAAGCTGTATGTGTTTAACAAATTTTAAGTAGTAAATTTGTAGCAAAGTTCCCTCCAAACAATGTTCTGCCTCCACAAGTAGTGGGCACATCCCCCTCTTAGAATTGTACAATTCCAGCGTAGTGGTTACTGGCACACAGGACAAGCACAAATAATTATTAACAGTGACTCACCAGGAAGTCTGTTCATGTTGACACCTTGGGCTGAGAGTCCTATTCCCATGTACCTTCAAGCAAACAAAAGTGTGTTAATACAGCAAAGAGAGAATGGCCAAGCAAAATCACACAATGCTGCTTTTCCTAACTGAAAGCACAGTTTAAGTTATCATTCAACAGAGACTGTGATCAGATTCTTTCTGAAATCCTGCACAAAATGGCACAGCTGGCCAGGGCAGTAGTTCCTCATCAAACCTTCTTGATGTGCTCAGCAAACTACCTCCCTTTGCTGGAATATCAAAAAGTATATGCTTTTAAAATATACCGTAGTCATTGGTAACACATGTAAATTAATTTTGCTAGGAGGCCTATCCCAAAGGTAAGAATTGTACACAGAGATGCCTCTTAAATGGGGCTGCATCCCACCCCCCAGGCAGAATTAGCATGCAGCAATCTGGGAACAGCAGCTTTGTAGAAGCACTGCATGCATGCCTCATCTCCAGCTGCACACAAGCTGCTTCCTTCTCCAGTGACTAAGCAGGGTGCATTGTCGAGCAGAGATAGGATGGTTGAATTATCTACTGCTGGCAGGAGTTCTTCCCCATCTTGGCCTCCCACAGTTCATGAAGCTTCTGATCTTTTTACATTGTAATCCTTGGCCTTACCATTTCACACAAAAGGAAACCTAATTGGTTGGGACAAGTAAAAAGAGGTTTACACATTCAAAGAACCTGCAGTATTTAACTGCCATTGTAAAGACAGGAGAAGTTAAGGTCCTTACTCCAAAACAGACAACAGAAGTTTGGAAGAGGGTCCATGTTCAAAATTCTAAGCCTAGATTTAATTACCTGATATGCACAGACCAACTACCCATTCTGGATGGAGTGGTGGGGCTGCACTGCTCACCTGACCTCCCTACGTCTGAGTCACTGCTGCATCCCTGAAGGTGACAGAACCAAGGGTAGCTTGCTATGAAATGTTTGCAAAGCATTATGAGGACAAAATTGCTTGCGTCCACCAGGAACCTGACTCCAGTGTTACAGCAGATGACACTTGAGAGGTGTCTAGAGCACTGTCTAGTCTAGCTCTAATTAAAGTTAAGTCCATCAGTTATTTTTTATTCATTTATTAAATTTCTATTTTTCCTCACAAAGGAGCCCTGGGCAGTAATATTATTCATAGGATATTGAAGCTGGAAGGAATTGATCACATGCCCCCATAACTCAGACTCTAGTCCAGTTTTTATCCAAAATCCTTAAAAGGATTTATTCATATTATTTTTATTTAGAAGTGTTTTAAGCTGGCTCTTGACTGCAAAGCAACTCACAACATGGTACAATAAAAATAAAAAGCTACAGTATCAACTGTAATGCCATAAAACAAGGGCAGAGAGAACCTTAGCAAGGACACACACAGAACAAAACCAGTACAACCATCTCAGCACCTGGCCCAAGCATTAATAATCTGTAACCATAAAGGCCTTTGTCAGGAGACAACTCTTCACCTCTAAACAAGATCTAGTAAGATTCAACATCAGCTTTAGCTCAGCAGGGAAGACATTACATAGATGGAGCACCACCACAGAGAAGGCTCTTTCCCAAGCTGCCACATAACTGATCTCAACAGGAGGAAATCCAACCAATGATCTTAGCATGAAGAGTGGAGACAGGCTGATGCAGAAAGAGATGCTTCTTCAAGCATTTTGGTCTCATTTTGTATAAGCTTTTATGAGTCATTGCTAGCAGTGCATTAAATTTGGGTTATCAGCATACTGGCAGCCAGTGCAGCTCTTTCAAGGCCACAGCTACATAATCTCAGTTGGCTGAACCACTCAGCAGTCTACCCACTTTTAGTTACCATATTTCAGTATTTCTAACTACATACTCTTAAAGTTGCTAATTTTTTGCTCATGTTTTCTCCTCCTTGCTACTGTGCTCATATGCTACCAAAACAACCTAGCCTCCATGCTACAGCTCTTCAGATCTTGGAGGGATTGTTTTGCCTGCCTTGCATTATTGTGAAGAAGTGCTCCTTACCACCAGAGCTGATTACAGTGGACCCTCCGGATAAGAACTTAATTCGTTCTGGGGGTCCGTACGCACCCCAAAAAGTCTGCATCTAGAAATGCCGCTTCTGCACACGCATGTGGCATGATACAGCACTTCTGTGCATGCGACAAAACCCAGAAATATACACTTCCAGGTTTGCTGCGTTCGCAACCCAAAAGTTACGTTACCCTAAGGTAACGTAACCCGAGGGTCCACTGTATTAATACCACTAAGTCCATTGCAAAGATTCCTACTTTTATACAGGAGAACATCTTTAGTAGATCTTATTCTTGTCAATATGGAGAGAAACTCCTCTCCCCCCAATTATTTCACTATTAATCAGTTTTCAAACAATATGATATTTTCAGGAAGAAGGGGGTTCTCTTGAACTTTATCAGTAACTGTTTTTCCTGTTTTTGTTGTTGTTTTTAATTTCAGGGAGCTGAGTAATTGTACAGAAAAAGAAAAATCCTCTGAAATGTTTCTCTGTTATCTGTTTTCTTCCTGTGGCATTTACTAATGTTTTTAAATTGCATTTATGCTTTAAGCTTGTATGTTTTGTGATTAACTGTTCTGCAGGCACACAGAGGAAAAGCAAGTGCCCCATTTAAGAGTACACCAATCCTTGGTGATCTGGTTCTCAGTCTCAAATTCTTAAACATAGAAAAACTGTTCTTAAGCACCAGAAGTTATGACTTTCACAAAGTCAATGGGGAAGGCAAAGCAAAATGGCTCCCATAAGAAGATTCAGGCAACTCTACAAGTAGAAGTACTCTTTCATATCAGTCCAGATTACTGGTAGATTGCTAAAGGTTTGGGTGCCAAAGTAGAAAAACTGTTGCTCTCAAAAATTAAAATGCCCTCCAGTGGGCAGCTGGCACTGACCTCTGTTTGCTTCAGGGGGACTGGACACATTCCAACCCCATTATGAACAATAGCTGGAGCATAGTTTTTTTTAAGTGTATGTAACTCATATGAAAGAATCCATGTACTTTATAAACATTGCATGCCAGGGATGAAATACTAGTTGTGACAGTCACACAGTTCATGCTGTTTATTGTATTAATAGCTCATCCCCATTCTAAAGAAGAGCCACTCTCACAGCCAAGCATAAACACCCAATTTAGCAGAAAACTATTTACGGGTACAACCAGGGTACAGAATTCCAAACCAAGCAAACAATCCAACAATACCATCATGCCATGCCGTATCACTACAGCTATATATGCACATGCAGGTATGTATTATCAGGACACCACACTTGCAAGAATACTATGAGCTAGGATAACTGTTTTCCATTTTGCAGATGGAATGAGGCAGAAAGACTGATATGCTCCATTGAGATGTCATGACTGAACATATATAGATTCCCATGTCCAAACACACTACCGTGTCGAAATGTCGGTGCTGCCAAATTGCAGTATTCCAGGGAAAATATAACAATAACAACTTTATTATTTATATGTCGCCCTTCCAACTGGGCTGTTACAACTACTCTGGGAAGCTCCCAACAAAATATTAAAAACATGAGATCGCTGGTCTTTGTATGACTGTACAATAATTATACAAACCTACTTACAGTACAAAGCAATTGTACAGCACTCTTTGCATCACCATTATTTCAAACACAAAACTTCACCCAACCCAGCATCACCAGCTGAGTAGCATAAGCATCAATGCCACAGTTAACAGCACAAAAAGCACTGTGCCATTTTTACCAACAGTTACTATGAAATCCATGGTGTTCTGTCATCAAAGTTGACACATTCACCACCAGCACAGCATACACTGGCTGGTATTAGCATGGTCAAATGGAAAAGTGCAAATACTTAAAATGGCTTGCCTACAGCTACAGATGCTGGATGAATTCAGCCTTTTGGAAGCCTACAGGAATAAGATGCAGACAGTCTAATCCCTTCATTGAGAGCTCTTACTGTACTGAGCTGCCTCTGCTCCTGAGGGCTCCCCCCCCCCTTTTATTATCTCTTCCTTACAATTCCTTTCAGCTACTGTTTGATGTCAATGTCCACTGGCTTTCTCTTGTCATTACAGCTAGCTGGCACTTTACTGGCATGAACCCACTGCTCTGCAAGGAATGGTCTAGGCATAATCATCCACCACTTTAAAATTGAGAAGGCAGTTTTTCAGCTATAAGAAGGCTAAGACCGTTAGTGGCTCTGCTTGTTACTGAAAAAGTGCCCCAAACCCTGGTACAGGAACTCCTTGTCTACGTTAGCCCTTGGCACTATGCATTAAATCCTAACGGAAGGGTGTTTCATATCATTAAGCTACCCTGGAAATGCTTATACTGTAGTAGCTTATAGCTACTACTGTGACAGAAATGTACTACCAGAAGAACCACAACATGGGAGTGACTTCTCACTTTCCTGTGAAGAAAATCTGCTTCTGTTTCCAAAGGCATTCCACGTGTCTCCATTTTTAGTTATTTCTTCAGGGTCCTAATTATTCAAAACAATCTTGTCATTTAACAATTAAGATATCAGAAGTCCCTGATTCAAGACTCAGCTCAGTCATGAACCTGCAGGATGACCTTAGACAACCGACATTACATCTCAGTTTCCCACCTGTAATCTGAGGGTCACCCAGCAAGACTACCTTACAGGGCTGCTGTAAAGCTTACTGATATAATACTCAAAACTCTATCAATGTATTGCAGAAACACACTGTGCAAATAACAAGTATTATTAATTGCTACTGTCATGCTAACATCACCCCTCCTTTCATTATTCAGTTTTTACTATCTGAAATGTAATGGTATGCTAAAAGAACAAAAAAAAAAAGTTCAAATTGAGCTTTTAACTCTTCCTTTTCCCAACCCACCTACCCCTTCCTTATAGAACTTTACACATCCCTTAAGAGTTCTTCCTCCCTCCCAAAGTCCTAACTCCAAGATACCCAAATCAAAATGGCAAGCTGACTAAAACAGTGAAAATGAGAAAGGATTCAGTAATATGATAAATAATATATGTAAGAAAAAAAGGTGTGTGTCTGATTCTCTGTCAGCTGCCCCAGGTAAACAGAAGTCCTAAGCACCTCCTTAACCCTGTTGAGGCCAAAAAAAGCCTTGCAAAATATCTTCAAACATCTCCCTTTTAATATAGGCCACTTTCTCAATTACTGCAAGGGTCACAAAAAACCCAAGTGATTTATAATCTTATTCATTTGAGCTTTCATTTCTGCAAAATCAGCCTCTTGGTAGCCAGTATGACTCTTTTAAGAACTGGGCTATTTCATTCTCTCGTCATCCCCATACCATACTGGTTTGGAACTTTGGGTATTCTGTAATTAAGGACCAAACATACACAAACAAGACCTCTTTCCATAATGTCAATATCACTTTATTTCCATAAAGCATATACTATAGGTCAGGGACGTCCAACTCCCAAGAGATTGTGATCTACTCACAGAATGAAAAACTGGAAGTGATCTACCTATTTTTTGGGGAGGGAGGGAGGTCGAAATTGTCAACCTTTTTTGGGGGGTGGGGTGGGCAGCAACAAAAATAAGTCATTCCACCAGCAGAAACTCCGTCTTCCGCTCTTGAAATTTTGTGCGGTAAAGGAAAGAGGGAGGGGGCAGGCCGAATGCTCCTTTTCACCCACGGACAAAAATGAGCCTGCGATCGACTGCAATTGATTTCTAACAACCGGGGGTCAACCTGTCAATCGCAGTTGACCTGTTGGACATCCCTGGTATAGGTCCATTCCCACAACACAACATGTCCAACAATTGTCTGAACAGACAAGCCTAGGGTACCAAAGTGAGCCACCACCGAATGCACTCCAAATAGCATATTTTTTGCTGGATTCACCTGAGCCTAAGATCCAAGAAGGAAGTCTTTGCTGCTGACAACACAGCCTGCAATTGCACTGGTTATATGGGAGAAGGGTTCATACATTCCATTAATGGAATGGGCTTCACGCAGTCCCTAACAAATGCATAGTGAATGTGTGAGCTTTTCTATAGATCTCAATAGTTCTTTTGGGGGGGGGACAACTGCTGTGTTAGATGTAGCCACAATGCTATGGCACAACTATATGTATTATCACACTGTACTAAGCAACTGTTTACCAACCTAGTTCTTCAAGTGAACCATTTTACTTTCAATTTTTATATACATGCTCTCCTCCCATGAGGTTGAATCAGCATGAACCAATATAATTTTGGAAACTAGCAGTGGCTAGAACAAACTTGGTACAGTTTTTAAGATATACTCTAAGATTCCAGCAGCTTCAGGGTTGACAATTCCCACCGGATCCACAATAGGCCACATTCAGGGAATGACTGTTTCCACCACCAGGCTCAGCCTCTCTCTGACTTGACAATGCAATCAATGTTTCTGTATTGCCAAGACCAACTGGTTACAGCTGGAAAAGTGCACAAACATCATATACCTGATATTTACTCAAGTTATCCTCAGAAGTTTGATTCTAGTCTGCATGGATCTGATCACTTTGAGTCAGTTGTTGTGAACAGAATACTTCCTTGTTGTGGGGGAGGAAGGGAAAGGAGAATGTTAGCCGCTTTGAGACTCCTTAAAGGGAGTGAAAGGCGGGATATCAAATCCAAACTCTTCTTATTCTTCTGATAACACCACTGATAGCAAACTAATAAATTCTCACCTGCTGTAGGAACAGCATAGTAGCCCCTTTTTCTGAGCTCTAGTTAAAACAATCAACATCCAGTAACTGGATTTATGCTCAAGGTTTCAATTTAAAATTACTTTACAGGGTAATCCTCACATCACTATAGGCCACAGACCACTTCTGTGGCAATCATGGCCACTCTGGAAATTGTATTTACCTACCAGTTAGTATCAGATACCAAATATTTACAAACATTCTGGGAACTGCATAACAAATTAAATTTGTTCCAACCAGAAGCGTTTACTACTTAAAAGCAATGCTGTAATAAAATCTGACTCAGATCCACTCACCAAATTGTGTAAGCCAATAGGCTGTATCCAGTTAAGTAACACTAAGAGTAGACCCATTGAAATAAGTGGATTTTAGTCATGATGAACTTTAATCCACTAATTTCTATGGATCTCCTCTGACTTAGCCAGGAACAACCCCATGTCTTGATACGTGCCTATCTACATAGATCTAGAGCTGCATCCACCGCTGGATAACATCTTCTGGAAACAGAATGTTGAAATAGATCCTCCAATTCAACCTCTGTTAATAGCAATTCACTCTACATTCTTTGAACTGCTGTCTCCAATCTTATGCAACATAAAATCTTACTATCAGTACACTTTATGCCAGATTATTTGATTAGGAAACTCCACAAGGAGCTGGGGGACAAAATACATGGGGCAAAAACGTATGATATTTTGTCCAGCTCTTCTCTACCTCACTATTCTCCTCCCTGCATTAGGGAAGGAAGTAATAATATTCAGAGTAAATGTGATACTGAAAGCATTTTATGCTGCAGACATTAGTAAACTTTGCTCCTTGGCACAGGTAGTGTTTTCTGGTTAACTGAACAGGACCTAGCAGGCAGTAGAACCTACAAAAAAAGTGCTTCAGAATTAAATGGCTTAGGCATTTCTCAGACAACGCCATGCTGCTATCATTTCTAGAACCTTGCAGAGATTTTTATTTGGACTTCAATGCATCAAATTCCTCCCAACTTTAAAAAGTGTTCAGCCACTCTGTTCAGCCAATATTTCTTCCTCAGTTTCTTAGCTGCTTGGTAATGCTGCTTCAGTCTTCATGAAGTAGGCAAGATGCATCCTGAACTTAAAAATAGGAATGGCGTCTCTACATGCAGACCCACACAAAATATAGCCAAAATTAATGCCAGGTAATTGCACTTTCCGCAGGCCTGGAACCCAAAAGTACAAGTGGTTTTTATTTTAGTTCTCCAGTTTGAAGGATAAATAAGCATGACTAAATGGTAACAAAAATGAGTGTCTTCTGAACAAAAACAAACCATATATACCACAGGAGTTGTTTTACTGGATGTTTTTGAAGCTCTTGTGGAATGATGGCATCAAAAAAACCACCAAGGAAATTCTGTCCTAGGACACATTGCTCCACGCTCCATATTTGGTTAGCCAAGTGAAAATTAATTAATACACCCAGTTTGAACCCCAAAGAGACTGAAATTAGTTGCAGGTGAAATACTTCTCTAAGGCCTAGAAAACACACTTGGTGGTCCAGGATGAAGATATCTGCATAACTTAGTTTCCAATATTTTTGGAAAGCAGACCTCTGCTTTCCCAAGTTCATCACCAGGCCTCCCACCCTTAGCTGCGTTGGAATCCCCAACTGTGCCTTTTCAACAGGACTCACAAACAAAGCATCATCCCATATCCACCACTCTTTGGACAAAGACAGTCTCAAGGAAGCAATGAGTAAGAGTCCCATTCTTACACAAGAAGCTATATGTCAGATTGCACCTTAGTAGAAGAGAAGAGTTTGGATTTGATATTCTGCTTTATCACTACCCAAAGGAGTCTCAAAGTGGCTGACAATCTCCTTTCCCTTCCTCCCCCACAACAAACACTCTGTGAGGTAAGTGGGGCTGAGAGACTTCAGAGAAGTGTGACTGGACCAAGGTCACCCAGCAGCTGCATGTGGAGGAGCGGAGACGCGAACCCGGTTCCCCAGATTACGAGTCTACCGCTCTACACCACACTGGCTAGTACTTTGATTATAAATTTTGTACAATATAAGAGGATGGCTTGGCTAAATACCATACCAATGCCTCCATTAGCAGCTTCTTCTGGGCATAGCTAATAAGGTATAAATCACTGCTCCCCAAAGGATATTTGGTTACGAATCTTAACATTATCTATGTCCATTGGTCATCAATTGTCTATATGGAACCCTAAAAATGGAGCCTCTGGTAGAACTTATTTATTTATATATATACCACCTTTATCTTCCAAGGAGCTCAATATGGTATACATGTTTCTCCTCTTCCCCATTTCATCCTCACAACAATCCTATGAGGTAGGTTAGGCTAAGAGATGGGGACTGGTCCAAGGAGACCCACTGAGCTCCATGACTGAGAAGAGATTTGAACCCTGGTCTTAGCAATGCCCAGAGTAAACAGATACTTCAAGAGCAGCTGGTATCTGATTTCTCACTTCAGCAACTGAAACAATGACACAAAAAATTCTACTGTAGTACCAGAGGGAGGAAACAGTATTTAGAAGAGGTTTTTTTAGTCTCCACACCCATGTTGTGACACTGGATTTATAAAGATGTGTTGCCCACAGATATATCACCACACCCAGCAAACAGTTGTAACTATTTGTCAAATGTAAGTCACCAAAGTCCACCTCCCATTGCTAAGCTCTTATTTCCTTTCTCTCCAAGTTATCAACTGTTCAATGTACAAACACAATTTCTGGCAAAGCAAATGAAGAAATATCTTCTAAGAAGAGTTCTACGTTTGGCCTTGGCCTCTTTTTTTCCAGACCTTCATCTTTGAAAAAACCCTTTTTGTTCATTATTAAGAGTTCATTACCTCAAAGCTACTTGTTGTAAAGTCTGTTTTGGGTTGCAAGTTGCTTTGGGTTGTCCTCAGCAAGATATAGTGACTAATAAATTTAAATAATAACAACATGCAAGAAAGAAGACAATAAGACTCTCCCAGCATAATGTTTTCAAGTCTATGACCTATGTAGTATCACATGAAAAAAGATTTTCTGATGCTGCTTTAACAGATGAAAGCTGCCATTTTCCTATTGATCAGACATTACTGAACTGCAATTCCAACTATCCTGTAGATTTAATGGACCATCTATGCTCTCATTTTCCTCATGACCATAAAACTGCCTACCATGTCACCCATATATTTTGTCTTGGGCAAATACAAAAAGAGAATTCTTATACACATTTTTAATACTACAAGCAGAATAGCACTTTCTTCTGCTCCACTCAGCTATGTGGATTCTCCTCCTCCACATCCATTACAGTCACTGCCATATTGGATTTCAGTCCCAACACACTAACAAGCCACACTGGAATTTTAAGACGTCTGCTTGGTATAATTATCCATAACAGCCAGCAAAGGGAGCAGCATAATAAGCATGCCTCATCTAAGTCTATATTACTGGCTTGGCATTTGAT
Source organism: Podarcis vaucheri (assembly GCF_965113315.1). Classification (NCBI taxonomy): domain Eukaryota; kingdom Metazoa; phylum Chordata; class Lepidosauria; order Squamata; family Lacertidae; genus Podarcis; species Podarcis vaucheri. The sequence continues at coordinate 50,129,218 of NC_138765.1, read as the reverse complement.
GGCAGGAAGTCAAACCGGTTTTTTTTCCCTTGAACTGGAGTTGAACCTGAATCACAGCTGTATCCTCCCAACTGAACCTGAATCAAAACCAAAGACCTGGCTCAGTTCCCTATTTTAAAATTAAAACTAGTGCAACATCCTACATTTGGGGCTGCATAGACACATTAGGTTTTACCTACCTGAATCACACTCAGAGTAAACCCACTAAAAGTAATGGACCTAAATCAGTCATGTCCATTAATTTCAGTGGATCTAAGTATGAGTTTGATATAATCCATATGGCTCCCCCCACCATACAAAGCATCCCTATCTAGTTGAAGTGTATGCAGTGAGATTCGTTCCAAACCCTCTAAGAAGAAAGACAAACTGTCCAAGAGGCATTAGAAGAACATACTTACCCATCTCTACCTTTACTGACTATCTTCACTTCAAAGTAATAAATACCACAGGCCGCAGGGATAGGATGGGTAGCCCTGACTGAAGCAGCATCCTTGTGATTTTTTCCATGTCCTGCAAAAAAACCCAACAACATATATAGGAAAGGGGTAAAGGGGTGAGGTTCCGGGCCCTTTTACTCCTCAGTGACAGCTGTCAGACTAGAACACAGACTTTAAAAGAGCCAGAATCATTCTGCACAGAAACCCTTAAGATAATGCTTGGTTGACAAAGCAGTGGGCCCCTGCACTGCACCACGGGGGGAAAGGACGAGGAAACAGCATGCATGGTTCTGTCTCTTCCTTTGTCAGTTCTCATGAAAGGACAAGAAGAAATATAGGCACTAGGGCCCTATTTGGGGGCAAACAGATCAGCACTCCAAATTCCAGGGAAGGCACAAAGGAATGATTTTCTGCCATGATCATGTAAACAATAATCTGGCTGTCTGCTGTTGGGAAAGGCTCGTGCCAACCCCACACAGCTATCAGGACAGGGAGGAAATCCCCTTCTGCCTGCTTCACAGGAACTGCGCTGGCCCCTGGAGAGATCCCATCGCTGGCAGCGCAACAGGCAAGTTCAATTAAGTCAGGTCGAGCCAAGCCCCAAACCCACCCGCGCTCCGGATCCTCCAAATAGCGCCCCAGGAGAACTGCCCTTTGGCAGGGTCTTCCATGGATCAGTTCCCCCCGATACCCCTCCGATGCGACAAGGGCCCGTTGCCACCTTACTCCCCTCCTGAAACCCTCCTGCCGATCCTCAACGCCTTCTCCCCGAAGCGTTTTTTCCACCCAGTCACCATCTTCGCCTCTCTCTCCTTCACACCCACCGCTCATCACCTTCAGAGGGTGACCCCCCAACAGCCCCAGGCCTTCGCCCCAACCGCCCCCGCCCGGAATCTTCTCCCCCCTCAGCGCGTCTCCCCCCGCCGCCTTCCCCACCCCCTACCTTTGTAGTGGACGCGCAGGTTGCCCTGGGAGAGGCCGATGTAGTTGTACTTGTCCTTGGGGCTCCAGGCGCGCGGCAGCGGCGTCTCGGCCTGGTTTACAGCCGGGTAGAGACGTCGGAGCCGCTCGCTCAGCTCCTGCTCCTCTGGGGGAGGCGGCGGTGGCGGCGGCGGCAGCACCGAGTCTCCCCCAGGTGAGCTCGCTGCACCCGCGTCCGCCATCTTGGATACACTATTGTGTCAGAAGGAGGGGAGCGGGACCTGTTTCCCTGGCTGTCCAATGGGACGCGGGCTCGGCCACAATGGAGCCGAAGGGCCCGATGGGAAATCGAGTCCGAGCTCCACCTCTGGACTTGGTCAAACCAGGTGGTGAGTGACTACAAGTTCCGAGGAACACTGCACAGGAGGGCCCGCCCACTCCTGGCACCGCAGAGCCCGCCGGGATAATGAGTATAGTAAGGACTCCACGGGACAGTCCAGGAGATTTCTCACCTTTCAGAACTATTAAGCCGGGCGGGGCGGGGCGGGGGGGGGGAAGCCCCATACAGTAAACATGCCCGGAGTTGGGCAAGACGGCTGCAGTCATGTGCATGCTTAACGTAAGCGCCAGTGAGTAAAGCGAGATTCACTTCTGAATAAAAATGCATAGGATCATCCAGGCCAGCTATAAACTAGTGGTAGAAAAGGGAGATGGACGGACAAATAGATTGGTGCTTCTACCCGGTGACGGCAATTACACAAATACGCAACGTACACCGTGTCACGCATGCATCTCGTTAAGAAAAGGGACACCAGTCTCACCACTGTCCCAAAGCACAGCTCGCTTTTTATATAAGGGACTAGTTTCAGACACACAGGATCGAGCCCTTCACGCGCTGGAAAGCGGCGTTTAGAGAAGCAAAAACAAAATAAACGGTGTGCGTGTGTTGGCGTGGGCGCGCGAGCTAAATAGGACGCGTCACGACTAGCTCTTTCATTTAACCTGTAGCATCTCCTGAACGGCTCACGAGTCACGGCACGGCTAGCAAACCTTCCCTTATGCCTTCCTCCAGGACGAATGCATTCTATCAGCATCCTGGGGCCCAACGTCACTACCACCACCCGTCGGACTAAGCCAGCCACCCGCGTTATATAGCCGGGCACAGGCTTGAAATCCTCTGGGAAAGCAGCTTTCGGGTCGTGCGTTATCCTCTCAAGCGCCTCTGGAGGGCGCTGCGGCCTCAGTCTAGACAGCAGGTGGCGGTGGTTGCCATGGCGACCGAGTGTAAACATCCTCTGCAGGCGCCGTTCCTCTACCCTCCTCGCAGCCATGAAGAGTAGCGCCTCCACCTTTTTGCCGTGAGTCCGTCAGGAAGGAGACGGGTTGGAGGGGGAAAGGCCGGGAAAGGCCATTCTGGAAATATATATCCTTAATCCCAGAGAGGTGGGGATCACCTCCGCTTGCTCCAAGAAAAGGCACTTCGCACATGAAGCGAGGCATGTTCTTTCTGCCGGTTTCTTTGGCGAGCTTAGCAACATACTGTACGTACTTGGAAGCTGCTTTCAAGCAGGTCAGCCTGTTCGTCTACCAAGCCAGCCTTCCCCAACCTGGTACTCTCCGGATGGTTTGGACTACAGCGTGTGCTGGCAGGGGCTGCTGGGAGTTGTAGACCAAAACATATGGAGGACAATAGTATCTTGAAGGTTGTACTGGCCCAGTGCTTTCTGCTCTGACTGGCACTGGCTCTCCAGGGTCTAAGACAAAGTTCTCCCTGGTGAGGATGAAGGAGAAATAGGATTCAGTTTGCATTTAAAGGCAAAGCTACCTAATTCACACTTTCCAATACAATATGTAAACCAGCATCTCATAGGGTAAGTGCAGAGACTTTTCACCAGGTACAGTTCAGCCCTGATCATTTTAATCAACATTAGAGGTAAACCATGGGTAGCCAAACTAAGGCATGGGGGCTGGATCTGGCCCAATTGCCTTCTAAATCCGGCCCGTGGATGGTCTGGGAATCAGCGTGTTTTTACATGAGTAGAATGTGTCCTTTTATTTAAAATGCATCTTTGGGTTATTTGTGGGGCATAGAAATTCGTTCTCCCCCCCCAAAAAAAATAGTCCGGTCCCCCACAAGGCCTGAGGGACAGTGGACCGGCCCCCTGCTGGAAAAGTTTGCTGACCCCTGAATGATATTACTCATATGCTGTACACAGTATGGAGATTATTATATGTTTTTCGGTATGGAGGCAAACCTTCTAGTTTACAATATACTTCCCAAGACATTTGGCAAAGGATGAGATAGTGCCCCTCCATTTGAAGTCAGGTGGACTGGTAGTTGTGTACAGTGGCGTAGCGTGGGTTCTCAGCACCCGGGGCAAGGCAAGTAATTTGCGCCCCCTAACCCGTGGATTTTAGCACCCGAGTCTCTTCCGCGCCCCCCCAGATGTTGCGCCAGGTGCAGCAGGCCCCCCCTGCACCCCCCACACTACGCCACTGCTCCCACCACAAGTCTTCAGGACAGCCATCCGAAGGCTGGCGCGGGGAGAAGGTCTCTCCGCCCCACCGCCAGGCTTCGGAGGAGGTCCGAGGACAGTGGGGAAGACACGCTGCGCTTCCCCGCTGTCCCGGAGATTTCCCTATGGACTTTTGTCTTGCGAAGGGCCGGCCAAACGCGCCCCCCCCCAATGTTGCGCCCGGTGCGGCCGGCACCCCTGGCACCCCCCACGCTACGCCACTGGTTGTGTATTACTTCAACACTAGTGATAGGACAACATCCTCCATCGCACATGAGTGTAGGAGACTAACAGCTCAGCACTCTAAGACCTTACCACCACACCCTGCTCCCCAATATTTGCTGCCTGAGTCAAGTACCTCAATCTAATTAATGGTAGGAGTAGCTCTGGTGACCTTTAGTGTCTGAGTGTTTCAGGCAGTTGGGCAAATTATTATGTACGGACAAAGTTTCCTGCTTTTGACTGTTGTCATTCTTGGAATACGGTGGCAAAGACACTTTTGCTGATTAAATAACTAGACTTTGGTAGGATTCAGCAGCATCTTGTAGTCATACAATAATCTTTTTTTCTCTTTTTATTTCAGGGTCAGTAGTCAGGACTCTGATAAAAGGTATTGCAATAAAATAGAAGAGTTAATTACTTAAATTAGCTTTGTGGTTGCAGTAAGAACTTTGGCTTTGACAGTTCTTACTACAGGTTCCCCACCTTTTTGGTCTTGAGGACTACATTCACTGGCAGCTAGTAGGCTGCACACACATGTACCATATCCGTTCTCTCATGCACACTGACGCAGGCAGGCAGGCAGGGGCTTGGAGTAGGTAGGAGGCACCCCATAACTGCTCACTACCTAGCTACTTCCTCCATAGTTCCCATCACCAGTTGAGCAGCAGGAAAGGAGGAGTCACACACTGGACAGAGATATCTGCCCATCACCTCATAACTTTTCACTGCCCAGCAGAAGTGCTGGCAAATGTGCTCTCTTCAGCCTGCGGAGCAACTGTTTCAGGGAGCTGTGGAAGACACGCATGCAAATGCTTCAAATGTGGGGCAGATGGGTTGGATTGAAATGGCCTTGTGGGCCAAATGAGGAGGCTTGCAGGCCTGATTACAGTGGAAGCTCGGGTTGCGAATGTGATCCATGTGGGAGGCACGTTCGCAACCTGCAGCGTTCACAACCCACAGTGCCATGTCTGCGCATGCTCGGGTTGTGATTTGACGCTTATGCGCAAAGTGTGATTCAGTGGTTCTGCGCATGTGCGAGCGCCAAAACCTGGAAGTAACCTGTTCCGGTACTTCTGGGTTCGGCATGGTGCGCAACCTGAAAACGTGCAACCTGAAGCATCTGTAACCCGAGGTATGACTGTATATCTTTTAAATGTGTGCTGTGTACACAGCCTTATGGAGCAATCCTATATCTGAGCTACACTGGCTGATGGACCATAGGATTTGGTGAAAACCCAGCTACATTGGTGGATTCAAGATATGTCTGTGGCATGAAAAATACACCATGGGAACATTCCAGATACATCAGTGGAACACTATCTCTCTTTGCTGGTAGAATGGCTCTGTCATAGAGTATTTTACTGGCATATCTGTTCCACTAGCATATCTGCATTGGAATCATTGAATCTGATGTTCCACCTGCAAAGCAGGGCTTCTGCCGCATCCTATAGACCCTCAAATAGCATGCATGCCCTTAATATCCTGGTTAGTAAACTAACTGACATGAAATCAAAATTCCCAGTTTTGGATACAATAGGGAATTCTGCTTTAAACATACCAGGATCTGTGTGCCAAAGCTTTTGTGCAATAGGAGGAAGAGAGGAGTACATGAGCCCAATGCCTGCTTGTGGCTTCATTAAAAAAATAAGTGATGTTACACCTGAGCCTTGGGATGCAGGAATTTGACACTGACAGATATAAGACATAGCAACTAAGGAGTTTGTTCCTAATAGCTGGTTGATTTGTGTTAACAGCCTTTCTTTTGAAATGCAGTAAGGAGGCCCTAGATTGAGAGAAATGACATTGCTCATTCTCATTTTGATGTGAGTTCCTCCATAGAACTGCAATTTCCCCTTCTTGCCAATTATCCAGGGTCTCAATCCTGAAAAGGACTCAGAATCTAAATTGTCAAGAAAAATTACCTGATCTGAAGGAATCATTTCAGAAGAAAAGAAAATCTCTGGTGAGTTTGAGCAGATCAGGCATGACAATGCTCACCCCTTGCTAATTTGTAAGTTGCTTTAGGTCACTATTGTATGGAAAGTGACAATTAAATATAACAACAACAGGGCCGGTGCCAGGCCTTCTGATCTTAGCAGTCTGCTAACTACTTTAGCTATCCTAGGGCTGCCACATGGCTACAGGTCTAGGCAAGAAGGATGCTCTGATGCCCTCCCTTTGTAAAGTAAGAAAAGCAAGAGTCTGTTTCACCCTGAGCAAGAGGGGCCCGAGAGCTAAGGAAAGGACTAACAGTACCAACAGTACTATTCTGATAAGGCCTATTCCTAGGCAGTTATTTTTTCTGGGAGTACGCAGGGGTAAGCATACCCCTAAACATTTTGTGAATCTAAGTTTGGCCTCATTGAGGGGCAGTATTTCAATATGATTAGGAAAATGAGAGTACCCCTAAACATTTTTTTTATAGAAAAAAAGCACTGTTCCTAAGTAAGTGGAGTAAGGAGTAAGGATTACATCCTAAGTCTTGGATTTATTCTCTTCCCTTGTTGGGTGACTGGTTGTTGTTAAAGGAGCTGAACCATTCCTATGCTGAATGCCTGAAGTACATGAAGAAGATCATGTTTACAATAAAGGTCATACGTTTCAGTTCATATTTGCTGATGTCACTGGTTGGTAGCTGAAACCACTATTATGTTGGGAGGTCTGAAATGCACACCAATGGGTAGGATCCTGCTTGAAGGTCTGATTTGCCACTGCCCATAATCAAAATATATCACTTTTCAGAGCCACTCTAGCAGTCAGTTGTCTTCATGGCCTGCATACGCACCAGGACACATTATCTTGCAGAATCGAAAACCATGTACTACCTCTGAATGGCCAAGGTATGTAGGATAAATGTTGTACATTAAATGTGAAGTTTTCTGGGCTTCTCTGCATTGTAAACTGATTTTGTATTTTTGCCAACTGTCATGGTTTTCAGCATAGAATCTAGGAACTGCAGTCTGGTAAAGGTACCAAAATTTCTCATTAGGGGCGAAGCATATCCAGAATGGGTTTTCTCCTCCCACATGCTCAAGAGCAGGGGTGGGTAATCTCAGGCTCATGGGCCAAATGTGCCCCCATAGTTCTCTTTATATGGCCCTTGGGTAGGGTTGCCATATGTCCAGGAAATCCCAGACATGTCCTCTTTTGGGGGGCCAACATGCCCATCCAGGGGGATTTTTACATTTCAAAGGAGATGTCTGCGTTTTGTTTTGTTTTTTTGATTTGGGCAGCGTGGGCTTGGGCTAATGGATAGGTGGCACAGGCGTAGGCTGCTCTGCATGCTGCAGCCACTAGCAGCCTAAGCCAGGGAAAGAGGTGTGTGGACATGGCAGTGGCCCTGCACACCTGCGCCTGTTGATATTTTCACCCCCTCCCATTGCAAGAATCTCCTGATTTGATGTTTTGAGAAAGGAGGGGGCGGAAACTGCTCTTCTGTTCTTCTGCTCCTGACTGCCTGACTCTGTGTGTGGAGAGAGTCTTATCTTTATAGTTACCAGATGGCTGAGTGGGAGCTGTCACACTCCTGCAAGCCAGAAGTTCTTTAGTTTGTAGTAGCTATTAGAAATAAAAGAAGTTATGCTTCAGTACTTTAGTTCCTGAATCCAGGTCACAGGCTCACCCTATTCATACACAAATACACCTCTCAAGACAGGATTTGCAAGCAAAAAGACAATGGAAAGTCTTTCCCCATTTGCCTCCCTTACTGCAGAGGAATAGTCGAGGTCATTGGGAGAGTCAAAATGGCTTCAGGATTGCTTTCCCATACTATTTCAGACACATGGGTCATATATTTAGATATGTGTGCATTTATGAGTATTTATTCTATATGTGAGACCTTAAAATTCTTATAATACTGGTTACACATTCTATGGCCTTTTAAATGCATTTGTTGGGGGGGTTACTGGTTTGTTGTTTTTTTAATGTATTTTGTGTTCTCATTTTGTATTTTTATGTTGTGAACCACCCTGTGATCTTTGGATGAAGGATGGCATACAAATTTAATAAAATAAAATTATTATTATTATTATTATTATTATTATTATTATTAAGTCGCTCAGATTCGGGAAAAGTCGCTCAGATTCGGGAAGAGGTAGACGCCACCGTGGGAGCAGGGCTGGGGCGGGAGAGTGCTAGAGTTCTGTCTAGTCAAGTTGAGTGGGATCAATTCCAATCTGTTACCTCCAAGGATGTGGACAGGCTGCTTGGACGAGTGAAACCAACCACCTGTCTCCTTGATCCTTGCCCATCCTGGCTTATAAAAGCTAGCCGGGAAGGGCTGGGCGATGGGCTTCGTGGGGTGGTGAATGCTTCCCTCCGTGAGGGAGCCTTCCCAGACCCGCTGAAAGAGGCGGTTATTAAACCGCTTCTTAAAAATCCATCTTTAGATGCGGCCACGATGGCCAACTATCACCCAGTCTCAAATCTTCCATTCTTGGGCAAGGTGATTGAGCGAGTGGTTGCTGAACAACTCCAGGCACGCCTGGAAGAAGCGGACCATTTGGATCCCTTCCAATCGGGATTCAGGCCTCATCACGGGACTGAAACTGCCTTGGTCACACTGGTTGATGATCTCCGGCGGGCTAGGGACAAAGGTGAGAGCTGTTTCCTAGTTCTGCTGGATCTCTCAGTGGCGTTTGATACCATTGACCATAACATCCTTCTGGACCGTCTTGAGGGGCTGGGAGCTGGGGGCACTGTCATACAGTGGTTCCGCTCCTTCCTCCTGGGCCGTGTTCAGAAAGTGGTGGTGGGGGATGAGTGTTCAGACCCCTGGGCTCTCACTTGTGGGGTGCCTCAGGGTTCTGTCCTCTCCCCCATGCTTTTCAACATCTACATGCAGCCGCTGGGAGAGATCATCAGGGGGTTTGGGCTGGGTGTTCATCAGTATGCAGATGATACCCAGCTCTACCTTTCTTTCAAATCAGAACCAGTGAAGGCAGTGACAGTCCTGTGTGAGTGTCTGGAGGCGGTTGGAGGATGGATGGCGGCAAACAGATTGAGGTTGAATCCTGACAAGACAGAAGTACTGTTTCTGGGGGACAGGAGGCGGGCAGGTGTGGGGGATTCCCTGGTCCTGAATGGGGTAACCGTGCCCCTGAAGGACCAGGTGCGCAGCCTGGGAGTCATTTTGGACTCACAGCTGTCCATGGAGGCACAGGTTAAATCCGTGTCCAGGGCAGCTGTGTACCAGCTCCATCTGGTACTCAGGCTGAGACCCTATCTGCCCGCGGACTGCCTCGCCAGAGTGGTGCATGCTCTGGTTATCTCCCGCTTGGACTACTGCAATGTGCTCTACGTGGGGCTACCTTTGAAGGTGACCCGGAAACTACAACTAATCCAGAACGCAGCAGCCAGACTGGTGACTGGGAGCGGCCGCCAAGACCATATAACACCGGTCTTGAAAGACCTACATTGGCTCCCAGTACGTTTCCGAGCACAATTCAAAGTGTTGGTGCTGACCTTTAAAGCCCTAAACGGCCTTGGTCCAGTATACCTGAAGGAGCGTCTCCACCTCCATCGTTCTACCCGGACACTGAGGTCCAGCACAGAGGGCCTTCTGGCGGTTCCCTCACTGCGAGAAGCCAAGTTACAGGGAACCAGGCAGAGGGCCTTCTCGGTAGTGGCGCCCTCCCTGTGGAACGCCCTCCCACCAGATGTCAAAGAGAACAACAACTACCAGACTTTTAGAAGACATCTGAAGGCAGCCCTGTTTAGAGAAGCTTTTAATGTTTGATGTATCATAGTAGTTTAATATTCTTTTGGAAGCCGCCCAGAGTGGTTGGGGAAACCCAGCCAGATGGGCGGGGTATAAATAATAAATTATTATTATTATTATTATTATTATTATTATTATTATTAGAAGGCAGGTGATGAGTTTTCTGCAGACAATCATGGGGAGGGACTCAGCTGTCTAGGATAGACCCTGCCAGGGTGTGGGGAGACTGAGGAACTGCTTGGGGAAGAGGATCCTGGCTTCTGATCACCCCATCCCCTCTCCCTACCAGTCTTCCCAGCACACAGCATCTGCACAACGTCTGCCTGTTGCACCAGCACTGGCTCCAGAGTCCCAAGACTCTGCTGCTCTGTCTTCTCTAGAGATGTTGGCAACAGCTCCTTCATTGCCTAGGTTATGGAGATGCCCAGGGGCGCCAAACTTGAATAAAATATTGGGGGTTTTTTCCAAGTAAGTCCTGCCCCACATAATCTATCACATGATGGGTTGCACACACCATTTGAATGGCAATGCCCATCAACTTGGGGGGCAGCCCCCTTAAATATTTTAGGGGGGGCAAAGCCCCTTCGACCCCTAGGAGTTGGCTCCTATGGAGATGCCAGTGCAGGCATGACAGACATTTCAGGCCCAGCCTTCCTGGAGGAGTTCCCAATTGCTTGCCCAGTCGAAGGAACAGTCCCCTTTGCTGTGCTAAGTTGTGCCTGCCCCATTCCTATGTAAGAGGGTTGTAGGGGTGGGTGTGAGTCATTTGTTGGATCAACATCTTAACTTGCCTAGCCTTGCCTGCACCTGTTGCACCTCTTTACCCTTACCAACAGTTTACCGTGTAGCAATTCAAGCGCTAAAGGTTCCTATGTTGTTAAAATCAGAGTCCAAGTTTTTTATATGGTGAGAGCCAGGACATTTTGTGTGGAGGAAGCCCCTCCGAGTTCCATTCCTGCTCTTCCTCAACTTTCAGTGAGTGTTTCTGACAGGAGTTCCATATATGAATTGTCATGAGGAAATTTTGGGAACCATAGTTTAATTAAATGTTGAGACTTGTGTTAAATATCCCCAACACCTTCTCAGAACTCCCAAGGCTCTCTGAGAAGAAGGAACAGCTGTCTGTTGAGATGTGACCACGGAGAGCCGTTTGACATCTCTGTGAGTGGTGTTTGCGACTTTGTATTGAATTTCCATTCTGAAATGCAGATATTTTGGATCATATTACAGTTACAACAATGCACAAAAATGTACGGTATATCAAAATGTGAACGTGTATAAAGTTTAATTTTCTTGTCTTTCAGCATCAACAAAGAACAGCTTCCTCTTTCCATACCAAAACCACGCTACCTTGAAGATCTGGAATCCCATTTGAGGAGAGAGCTGCAAGCACTTGACCTTACTAAAGGGAAAGTTCAGGAACTTAAACTCCAGGTCTGAGTAATAAACTCTGCTCTAATTTTACAATTAGCCCACCAAGTTTAGCCCACCAAGATTTTTCTCAAAGGAAAAGGGGTGTATACAGAAGCCTCATACAACCAGTGCTGACTTGGGGATAGGTTTTAATGGGTAGGAGAGGATATATTAATTTCAATTTATCCAACAGCCACACAGAACACAGGACTGGTGTCAGTGCCCCTGACTGAGCATCTCCTTAAAATACCGTGCAAGCAATCTAATAGCTGTCAAAGTAAGATACACATCCTTGTTTAATAAAGGATTATATCTCACTGCTGGGTACCAGGTCTAGATATAGAATATATTCAGCTAACAGGATTTATAGTAGTACTGTTGTCCTCCCCCCCCCCCTTTCTCTCTCATTAGCCCTATAGAGAAGTATTTGAGTTCTTCATGGAAGAATTCAGAACCTACAAGCCTTTGTTGGCTTCTATCAAGAGAGAGTATGAACTGACTATAGGTAAGAGAGCATCAATTATTTTATACCAGATGTAATTCTGAACAAGCAAATTTGCTTAGCTATAGAGGATCAGAGGCCAAACAGTAGGTAAACAGTAGACTTCACCACTAAAAATAAATAAATGAACTGTTCATTAACTCCCTTCTAATGAGGTCAAGACATTGAAAACAGACAAAAGATTTCCAACAAAACCCACACATTTATTTTTTTTAAAAGTTTAAAAAGGAACCTTCACGGGTCCTGGAAACTTTAAGTAACTTTGGAACCTGTCTTTTATGACATTTAGCATATCTGAAAGAGAAGATCTACTCCCTGGAGTCAGTGAATGCCATTCTGGTCACAGCCTCTGATCAATGTACTCGGCAAATCCTGGCCTTTCAGGAGCAAGAGAAAATACAAATTGCAAAGCTGAAGGATGAGAGGATCTACTTACTGAAGCTTATTGACAAAATGAAGGGGGAGAAATATTCTTTAGAAACCCAGGTGAGACAGACGCCTCCCCATCTACACTTTAATCAACTATGACTCAAGAATCTGATCTTGCATCCTGTTTATTAAAATAGAAAACACAAGTCAGTTTAGGAGTTTTTGCAAAAACTGCCCTTATGCTTTAAGGTGTATCAGCTGAGGTTGTCTGACATCAGGAGATAACAATAGCAAGTTCTGTGCTTTGGCTGATGAAGTCATTGTTCTGGTTAAAAAAAACAAAACAGTGGCGCTCTGGTCCATTTCTGCTGCACCACGCCCCCTGGGTTCCAGGTAGCTTTGACTGGGACTGTTCTTTCACTGTTCACAGAATAGTTTTGTAGGAGTCTTTTCATAGGATAGTTTGAGGGCAAGATTCCTACATAGTCCAAGCCCCATCATTTGGTGGTAGAAGTTCTAGAATCCTTTGGGCAGCTAAATTTGGTACACTACCACCCTCCCCAAAGTAGATAAAATTTGCAGATAGCTGCATTGTTCTAATGGACCAACACAGCTAACACAGCCGCCTTCAGTTTTAGAAATACAGTTTGTTAGCTTCCTTCCACGACACACACATTTGACAGCACTGCATCATACAGTGTCACTTCAGAAGTTATCACCTCCTTGGCCCATCAAGGGTACTTGCTGGTTGGCTGTAGAGAGATCACAGTACTTGCTTCCACTGCTGAGGCTTCAGCCACTGACAAAGTGAGCTTGTCACACCAGTGATTAGCAGTCTCCTCTGCCTTACATCACATAGGTGGCTAAGATGCGGAAGGCAGTGGCAGAGGAATACCTCCGTTACCTGAATGAGTCTGATGCCCGCAAGCTGCTACTTATAGATCTCAATGAAATGTACCGCCTGAAGGAAGAAATGAAGTTTTCCCAAATCCAAGGTAGAAGATGTCGTTTTCCCAGTTATGGGTAGCTTCTACATAAGGTGGGCTGAAGATTCTTCTTCAGGTGGGAAACTGGAATGCAATGTAGGGATGGTTAATATATGTCCCAAATATGTCCTCCCTGCTTGCTATCAGAAGATGGAGTCATTTCCTGTCTCAGATCAACCTGCCTCACAGGATGATTGCGATATATGGCTTCCTGAGTTCTTTGGAGGAAGTGCTGGATAAAAATGTCAATTAACACACACGTTTAGCAATTATAAATGGATGATGCAGGAGAGAGGAGCAGGACTGGGCCTCCAGGAGGGTATATCAGGATCCATGGCATACAGGACCTCCCTCCCTGCTCCAGTGTCAAAAAATTTCCCCACCAAGACTGCTGTTAGGAAATGGAAGAACTCAGCCACTGAGACCATAGCAGGGGATGGGGAAGGCAGGGTGGAAATGAGCCAGGGACTGATGGCTAACCTTTCTCCATAGTACTGATCTTGCAAATGGCTCCTACAGTAGTTTTTTTTACATTTTAAAAATATGCAGTTGCTTTAATGTAACATTGCTTTGCCCCCTAGTTTAACCTAGACTAGCCTGGCTAAACATTTCTCCCTCTTTCCTTGACTTTTTCAGCCCATTATGTAGTCAGTGGAATTTTTCTGCTTAGCATCATGTAGAAATGTCAAGTCAGTTGGTCTGTGTTATCTTATTGTCCTGAGACAGCCTTTGCAGGAGCAATCAATAGATACTGCCATATTGGGGGGTGGGGTGGGGGAATCTCACCCTAATGGAGAAGAGTAATTTAAGCATAATTTCCAGTGGAAACTTTGGCCCTGTCTGAACCATTTTCTCTTAAAGATGAAAAGGGGGAAGATTCGGTGAAGCTGGCGCTTGCTTTAAAGGTAGCACGACACGACCTCACCAAAGCCCAAGTGGAGCTGAACACTATGAAGGCAAACTATGGCGACGTAGTGCCCAGAAGAGAGTTTGAGTTGCAGGAACACAAATGTAATGAATTGACTGAAAAGGTAACCAAAGGCTTTGCTGAGCCCTACTGATGCTCCAAGGTTGGCTGATTCTTCATTATTTGAGGAGGGTTTTCAGAGTGGGATCTCCTCCCATTTGCTCTAGAGTAGTATTGGAGAACCTCTCACCCATCGGCCTAATTAGGCCATTGGGCTTGCCCTGTTTGGCCTGCAAAACTGTTTTGGACAGCCACACCCGCCTGTGAGTTTCTTCTGATGTCATATCACATCAGGCATCTAACACGTGAATCCGTGGTGCCAAATTAAAAACAAAGAAATGGGAGCTCACGCTGAAGTGCATTCCCAGTTATTTCTTTTTGCTGCTTGAATTTTGCACTTTTAAAATTTGACGCCTTTTTCTGTTGCCCTGAATTTAATCTTTGCAGCCCCCATTTGAATTATTTTTGAGTTCAAGCTGGGGCTTCAAAAGTAGAAAAGAAGAATCCATAGCACAGTATGCCCCCTCCCCAGTTCTCCTATTGCAGTCACAGCTTGCAGTTTGGGTCACCTGACATCATATGTTCTACAAGTGAGTGGCTATCATGAATAGCTGGCCACTTCTGAATCTAGGCCTCAGAATCTGGATCTCAGAATCAGGGCCCATTTCCCCACCCTTACTAGAAGCAGGGTTTAATTATTCAAAGCAAGACTCCTTTATGTGTGGAAGAGGTTTCTCCTAATCACACTCCTGTTTTCTCAGTGATACGGTGCTTTTCTCTGGAATGTCTTTTAATTCCCAATTTAGCATTTATGACAGGGATTTTAATGTTCTGACAGGAATTCCTTGACAAGCACTTAAAGCAACCCACACACCTGTAGGCTGTCTATCTACTATTTTAACATCTTATTTATATACCACTTAATCATCCAGAAAATGTAAGAAGTCTATGTAGAATGCAGAATATTCATTTAAAAACATGAATAAAATTTAACATCAAGAACAAATACACACACACACACCACACACACATGTGCATGTGTGTGTAAAATCAGAAGATGTTAAAATGTATATAATCAAATTGTATGAGTAGGATTGCCTAAACGAGCAAGCAAAATTAATGGGTGCTAAAACAGTACAGGAAAGGTGCTTGCCTAATATCAAAGGGCAGGGAGTTCCAGAGAATAGATGCATGCCTTGCCACATATTTACTCGTGTCCTTTGGCCTTGCCTTTCAGATGACAATTCTTCAAAAAGACTTTGATGATCTCCAAGAAGAATATGACACAATGCTGGACATACACAAGCAAGTTTCTGAGGAACGGGACAAGTTCTATAATGACCTTATCAATGTCCAGCGGTCCTCCACACCGCGGCCTAGCTGGGAAAAATGTGCAGGTACTTTTTGTTGTTGCTGCTGCTGTTGTGGTTGTTGTTGTCTTTATATGCCCAGGACAAGTACACAGCAATATTACACAATGAACAACAGAAAACATCAAAGGGTCTAAAAATTATAAATCTAATGGAGTAATTTAATTAACCATAGCTAGCTCACCATGCCAACTGCTGGAGCCCAGATTTATTTATGCCTTAAAAAGCAGAGGTGTTACTGGTTACTTAAAGGACTTGGGGCACAGGCCCATGAAGTAAAAGTGAATAAAATCTGCATATGTTAATGTCTATTTATCAGAGGTGCCAGGCTGCCTCGAAGATTGAGGAAGCAGAGCAGGGCGCACATGTGTGACTGGCTCTCTCTCCTGTTTCTCTTGATTAGCAAGTAGAATGTTTGCAGAGTTTATAAGCCACATCTTTTACTGACTATAAGCCACTTTCGACAGAGATTTCTTTGTGTTTTAAATAGCTCCTGGAATAATTTTACATGCTACACTCACTACAACAAATCTGATAACTAATTAAATTCTTATATAACGTTCTCCTTCTAGCTGCATGGATTGCTTGGCCCTATCCGATACCTCACATCTTCCTGTTGTTGCAGATGTGATTGCAGATGGGGCTGAGCGCTGGAGTGCTTTGTCAGAGGGCAAAACTAGTGATCAGTTGGTAGACGTGCTTTTGGAAGAAATTGGTGCGGGACTTCTAAGAGAGAGGGACACCTTCGTAGCGCTGGTATGGCTGTGCTGGTTATTGCATCTGTTGGGACTTTCACCTGATTGTTCCTCATTTTGCAGAGAAGGTCAAGAGGAGTCTTGGTCTCCACCTCTCCAAGGGGCCTGGCCTCATTCCCAGCAACCTGGAGACCCTTTCCTTCCCTCTCTTGTGCTGAAGTGTGACAAGGGAAGAGAAGCAGTTCCTGCCTAAGAGATGAGCAGTTTTCAAAATGTTGCATACTGAATCAGACAATCGGCTCCTCTAGCTCGGCATTCTGTACACCACTGCTTTCCTGGGTTTCAGACAGGAAACTTTCGCAGCCGTACCCAGAGATGCTGGGGATTGAACCAGGAACTTTCCCTGTGTAGAGCAGGTGTTCTACCATTGAACCACAACCTTCTCCCAAATGCAAGTGCTACTTTCCACACAGACCCATTTCCTTAAAAACACCTGCACATTGCAGAAGATGCTTGGGGCATCTCATTTTTTGTTTGTATTCCTTTATTAGCAAGTGAAAGCAAAATGGAACTGGAGGTGGCTTTCTCAAAATTTGCTATCTTTTATTTGCAAAAGATTTATAAAGTGAGCCGCTAACCATCTCTTGAGAGCAGGAATGGGGGTTTAATTTGATTCAGTTTGCCTTTAAAGGAGAGCCTCCCTACTTCACCCTTTCCAGAACAGGACATTTTCTGAAAAACAACTATCTTATCCTTTGAAATGCACAGTGCTCTAGATTTTTCAGTATCATTCTCCAGCCAAGTAAAGTATACAAAAATGCACACTAGGGTAAAGTGTGCATTAAAATGTATATATTTGTGAAAATAACACACACAAAAATTATATTAGGGGCCATTTCTTTGCAAAAATGTATCTATTAGGCAAAATTGCATATAAATATGTGCATAGTAGGATAAATTAAAATAAATTAAAATATTAATCAGTTTTCATGAGGACTTAAAAATATTGCATTCCAATGAAAATGTGAAGAATTGTTAAGAATGGAAAGAACTGGAAACAGAGAGAACCAAATTGACAGATTTGTCCATCCCTCTTGGGGAATCAAATCACGTCAGGGCTAGCTTGCTAGATTTCATCCCCATGCAGCCACAAAGCAAATGTTGGGCAAACCTCTATCTCTCAGCCTAACCTCTCTCACAGGACTGATGTGAGGATAAATGTAAACCACTTTGAGGTTTTTGTTTAGAATCAAGCAGTGTATAAATTTTATGAAATAAAAATAATGAATGGGAGCAGGGGAGATACACAGTATGTATAAAACCCTCCTCTGAGGAAAATGGGATATGATGTAACAAATCAATCTTTCTGGGCAGAACCAAACTAATTATAATTGAAATCAACACAGTCCTGTCTTACTAAATTCTGTTTAGCCAAAATGTTGTGTTCTGATACTTTTCTGCAACTGTTCAGAAGCTGTTTTGAAAGAAGAACACTACTTAGACTGCATCTCGCCAGTCCACCTCCCCCCCCCCGCCAAGTTTGTCAGGTGGGTGTGGCTGCCTGTCCATCATCTGGCATCTCAGTGACATCAGGTTCACAGAGTTTTAAATTAAGCTATGCAGACAAAGGCACAGGAGTTTGCAGGTGCCAACAATCAGCTGTCCTCTCAGCTGCATCTTTACCAGCCATCTGGTGATGGGTGGGTAGATGCAGCTTGGCCAAAATGGCCTTGTGGGTTATATGTGGAGACCTGGTAGGCCTGCTGACTGGCATTTCCCTTCTTCTCACTTGCATTGAAAGTGCAGTGGGTGTGTCGGTTTTGTGTCCTTGCACAGCACTCCAGGCACCTGATAAAGGCTTAAGTAATAGCAGCAGTAGGGACTATGGCTTGTGTATTGATTTAAGAGGTTGGCTTTGCACAGGACCTAATACTGTTCCTCTCACTAGGGGAGAAGCGAGAAGGTCCCTGTGTACCTGAGGTGTGATGGTGTGGTTAGGAATAAGAAGCTGACCAAAAAGGAGATTGTGACCATTCTGAAGGAAATATGGAAAGAGAAAATTGCATCGGATATGCAGGTATCTTTGGATTTCCTTATGAATGTGCTTGAGGCAACTGGAAACATAGGAAGCTGTTGTATCATGTCAGACCATTGGCTATTGAGTTCAGTACTACCTACACTGACCAGCAGCAGCTGTCCATGGTTTCAGGCAGGGTGTCTTTCTTAACCCTTCCTGAAGATGCTGGGGATTGACTCTGGGATCTTGTGCTTGCATATTATTATTATTATTAGTAGTAGTAGTAGTACAGTGGAACCTTGGTTCTCAAACAGCGTAGTTGACGAACAAATCGGCTCCCGAACGCTGAAAACCTGAAAGTAAGTGTTCCGGTTTTTTAATCGTTTTTTGGAAGCCGAACGTCTGATGCGGCTGTTGGCTATTGTTTTTGGGGTACTTGCACCAATTGGAAGCCACACCTTGGTTTTCGAACGTTTCGGGAATTGAACAGACATCTGGAGCGAATTAAGTTTGAGAACCAAGGTACCACTGTAATAGTATGAACATTGGCCCCGTAGCATATTGGCAACCAAGTCTTTGAGCAAGTCTCTGAGCAAAGATGTTACATGTTGACAGGATCTCAATCATGAGGCTGCCAGGACCTCATGTGACAAAACTGGATGCAGAAACATCCAGAAGTATAGTTACCAACCCTGTGATTAGCCATGAGTGGCTGGTTGATTAAACTAAAAAAGAGAGAGAGAGAGAGGCCCAAACCTAGCTGAGCAGTTGTTACTACAAGTGATTCCCAGTCTATCTTCTTGATGAGGAATATTTTTTACTATGCAGTTTAAAATTATTGGGAGGGTAGCCTTTTGTGATTCAAGTAGAAGCTGTAAAGAATCTCAACAGCTGAGTACTCTGTTCCAGAAACTGCAGCTGTCTCTCTTGCAGAAAGGCAAACAATCCAGCTTTCCAGAGTTCTTCCTGAACTTCTTCCAGAAAAGGTATGGTGACGCTCCTGCTTTTGACTGGACTTACAGCGTCTATGAAAACATCAAGCTCTATAAATCGAATGAAGCCATGTCGTTATTTCATCAAATCCTGACTGGAGAGGTGAGCAGTCCCTCATCTCACTTAAAGTTGATTTTGCTTCCATAGATCTACATAACCACACACACCCCCGACAGTAAATTCCAGTCTACTTTTTTTCCTAACCTGCTATAAGAAGAAATTGTGTATTCCTCTTTCTTGCTCACAGTGGTTTTTTTAGATCACGTGTTCTTCACTTCGTCTGAGCAAGTTTCCCTGGTGCATGTGTTTTTCTTCTGAGAAATTCACCTGCAGTTGGAGTAAATTCAGAACTGAAGAATCCTCTTAATAATTTCAGCTGATTGAGATGTCCAGTTGTTGTGCTGATGGTCCGTGCTACTGTTCTCCTTTCCTATTGCAGAATGAGTTAATGCTGGACGGTGCTGTAGCCTAACTCTTCTCCCTTCATTTCCCCAGCTGGATGAAGCAGTATACCACAGCCACCTCCAGGAACTTGCCAACCTCGCAAGGGAAATGACGGTTGCTGATACTGCAAATACTGGCGAGCTGACACGTGACGAGTTCATGTAAGAGTTTGGAGCAGGGAGGTGTCATTTTTAGCCAGGTGCAAAGGACATTAGCAGAAGTGTACAGTGGTACCTCGGGTTAAGAACTTAATTCATTCGGGGGGGGGCACTAGGGGCGCATTGGAAGATGGCCGACAATACCATCTCTCCGACCCACACGGGGTAATTAAGAGGCTGTTATGGGAGTAGGCAGCCTCCCTTGTTGCACCAAGGAAATGGGGAACACTGCCCTTGCCTGCTGTGCCCATAAATCACCCCCTAATTCGAAAGAATGGGGTGAGGGTCCTAGGCAGAATGCCCCCGTGTGGACCTCGGCTCTCCTGGAAGCTGTCTCTGATCACACACTAGCTGCAGCAATTTGGAATAATTAATTACAAAAGAAGCAAATGCACATATTTCAAGTGAAGAAGGGGAGTGAAGTCTGCTAATTTAAGTGACCTCTGCGAAAGAAGACGACGGGTTGGAGAAACAGGAATATTTTACAATGAAGATACACCAAAGGCTGGATATGTTGACAACGGGACTGAATGGGGGGGAAAA
This sequence comes from Podarcis vaucheri, assembly GCF_965113315.1. Lineage (NCBI taxonomy): Eukaryota > Metazoa > Chordata > Lepidosauria > Squamata > Lacertidae > Podarcis > Podarcis vaucheri. The sequence goes on along the minus strand of NC_138765.1, from coordinate 50,108,946 downwards.
CCTTTTTTACTTTCCTTCTATATGATTTACAAGAACCCCTCCTCATTAGAATCGTCAGTTGAACTGACCCAAGCAGGATGATTAAGGTCTGTGTGGAGATAAACTTTAACCAAAAGTATGCTTTATGGAGATCGAGAAGCAATAAGAGCTTTTGGAATGGCGCAGCAATTAATTTGGAGTCGCCATCTTGCCAAAGGATTTATAGCCGGGAGGAGGAACGGAACTATTTGCAGACTGCATTCCTGGTGAATCTCCTCAGAGGTTTTGAGAAAGGAGGCAGATTGGTGAAGATTAATGACACTAAGACTGTTTTGATGTATGGAAGTGATGTTATATGGAAAACGTCTGGATATGGCTACTGGATAAAAAAAAAAATATCCACGCAGGATTACAAACTGTTCTAACCAGCTTGTGGAGACTATCAGAGATCACAAAGAGAAAGGAAAAATATATGAAAATAACAACAAGAGATGTGGAAAAACAATAAGAAAGGACTGGATAGTACTGTGAACATCATAAGGTTAGATTTGTGGACATTAAAACAGCAGTAAGAAGCAAGAAGTTGATTGGATCTCCTTCGGAACTTGAAATATGGGTACCCCCAACAAAAATTTAAAATTCGGCTGTGTAATTTGGAATTTATGTAATTTGGTTTGATTTGATGTGATTGGTTGGTTAATAACAAATTATTCTTTTAAAAAAAAGAACTTAATTCATTCTGGAAGTCCGTTCTTTACCTGAAACTGTTCTTAACCTGAAGCACCACTTTAGCTAATGGGGTCTCCTGCTGCCGCCGCACCGCCGCAGGGTGATTTCTGTTCTCATCCTGAAGCAAAGTTCTTAACCCGAGGTACTATTTCTGGGTTAGCGGAGTCTATAACCTGAAGCGCCTGTAACCCGAGGCACCACTGTATATTTAATTTTAGAAAACTTAAGCAGAATTGTTTTTCTCTGCATGGACAGCCTTGGAGTTTTATAGTACAGTATTCTGAATATATTTGAAAAGCAAGGAGTGAAGATGGGGCCCCTTCCTTTGGTACATTATGGTATGGGGAAATTCATAAAGTCACCTCTTTCTCCTGAAACATCAGTATTTTAAAAAACAGCACACATACATAGTGCATGTACATATGAAACCAATACATAAGCTGAAGGGTTTTCTCTCTCCTCCTGTAGCGTTGCCCTGAGGGCAGCTTTTCCACTAAAGACCGAAGAATCTATCCAAGAGTTAATTGTAGCTGCAGGCTACAAACCGGAGTATCCTGAAACCTCTCTTTCATACAAGCTCTTATTCATAGAGGTAGGTTTCTCCGCTCACGGCATAGAACCAGAAGCAATTAATTAGTTTTAGAAAAAAGGATGGCTGGGGGAACATGATTAGGTTTTTAAAATTATACATAGTAAAAATAGCATAAACAGAAGAGCTAATGAACTGGCCAAACTTCTTTGGGGAGAATATTTTTCTTTCTTTCTGCAAGACCAGCGAAATTTTGTTTGGAGATTGTACACTGCTTTGTGGACAAAATTCGGTATACAGTACTTTTTTTAAAGATGGGCAATAAATTCAGTAAATTCTTTTTTTTTTTTAAAAAAATAGCTCTTTACACACCACCTCCTTAGCTTATGGAGTTGACTATCATAAGGTTATGTGAAGGGCCACTGTCTTAGATGGCTTTAAAAGGAGAGAAGGCACTTTAATAGAGGATGGGTTTATATCAGCTATGCTGCCTAAACAGACCTCCATGTTGAGACACGGTCCCTGACTAGCAGAAGAGGAACAATCAATGGGAGAAAGCCACAGCCTTACTGATTCTAGTTGGCCCCTGTGTGAAAGAATGCTGGACTAGATGGATTTTTTAAAAAAATTAAGCAGGTCTTCTGTTCACACTGCTTTGGGCTGCATTGTGCCTGTTTTTAAGTGACTGATGGAACTTCCTGAATTCATAGTGCACCAGTGGTGTTGTCGCAGAAGCTGAAGTCTTAACTTTGGCTCTTCCTTTGTTTTATCTATGACACCAAGCTAAAAAAACACTGGCTATCCATGGAGGGCAGGGTCCAAGCAACTCCCCTGCCATTAGAGTAGGTAATTAAAGCTATATTGACAAACCCTAGGGGCAATGTAGCTTCTCCATACTAGCGGTTAAGAGCTTATCATATTCCAGAAACGTCCAAATCCAAGCCTACAACTGAATCTAATTGCTGTTTCAAAGTCTGAATGGCTGGACATGTTTGTTTCAAAAACAGCAATTAAGCATCCTGCTTAGATGTCCAGAGAACACTGGACAGTGGAAACTGGAGAGCTGTTTCCAGTTAATTTTCTAATGTTTGACCACTGCCTCCATTGACAGAAGGCAGATTATATGCTACCTCTCCCAACTCAGGGTGTTAATTGCATCAAACAAAGCCAGCCCTAAAATGATTGTTTACTCTTGCAGGATGAAGAAGGAAAAACAGAACCTTTTGTTAGGAATCTCAAGAAGCAATATGTGAATGAAAAAAGAGACTATATCCGTGAGATACAGGCTCAATTAGGAACCTTGATGTGAGTGTCAGCCTGAAATGAATTGGATCCCGACTATCTTAATTGGAAATTAACTCATTGATTTCAATAGAAGCTATGATTAACTTGTCTCAATGGAATTCAAATTTACACCGCAGCTTCCATCTGCATGATTAAATTCAATTGGACTTACTCCTCAAATTATATGTATGGTATTATAGTCTTCATCTAGATCTAATCCCTGGTTGGTCGGACAGTTAATCTCTCTCCCTCTTTTGCCCACTCTCACAATCCTACACACACAAAGGTGTGTGTGTGTGAGAGAGAGAGAGAGAAAGAGAGTGAGAGATATGTGATGCTTTCCTTTTCATGAATTCCTTGCCACTTTAAAAAATAGAAGAAAAAAGGTGTTAGCCAGGGCAGCAAGAGATCTCCTTAGGACTATACATTTGATAAATGCAATTTTTCCATCGGTATCAGGCCATCAGATGAGTCGTCAGCATCTCCTAGTATCCAAAAGCAGGAAATGCACAAGAGTAAAGGAATATACTGATACTTTCTGTCACCACTCAGTCCGTTTCCTGCATTCCTAAGGCAGACCTCTCTGCTTCAATGATTTCCAGTGGCTTTGTTCCTATTTTTCTTCTTGATTCTGTTTTCCACTTTTTTAAAAATTAAAAATTGGCCCTTTTACCTTCCCAGACTGCCATATCACTCCAATGACTGCCTCCCTTGGTTCCCACCCAAATTTTCCCTGCCTGCCATTTTTTCCTGCCTCTGCTCACCTCCACCCACACCCCAGGCTGTTTTTCTGCCATCCTAGCCTGCCAGTCTTTTTCTCATGGAGATGAATTTTTCACCACTTATCATTTATTTCCAGGCCTGTTCCTTGGGGTTGTGGTTCCAGCTGGGTCCTCTGTCCCTTAGGCAGCTGTGGTCCATCTGTCTTCATTTTGCCTTCCTTTTGTTCTTTGGAAGAAGTCTAACCAAATACTTCCACTTGACAAACTCCTAGTTTTGTTTAATCCTAAGACCTTGGGGAGGAAGACTTCACCTGTTACTTCGGCTTGCTACCTGCAGGTCTCTATTTACCGGTAACTTGCCTATGAGTGTCTCAAGCTTCCTGTCCCGCAGAGCACATCATGGCTCATTTGCCACTAACACCTTGGGCTTTTGACATTTGCAGGGCTATAACTTTTGTTAAGCATTGTAAATTTTCTTTCAAGAGGAAAGTTACAAGTGGTTTTGCAGACCTAGGCAGCCTGGCAAATCAACTCTACTGGGTACACCCCATTTGATGGCCTGACACCCATGGAAAAGGGACCATTGGTCTCATCTGCAGGATGGTTGTCATGGGTGACACTGTCAAAACCACTCTCTGAACTAGGGGGACTACTGGTCTTCCATGCCTTTTTGGGGTTGTTTTTGTTGTTGCTTGTTTGTAGCCATTACTTGTTGTGTGCCTCCTGTGTTTTCCTGATCATGTCTGCTAGTGAGGTCCTGTGTTAGTCTGAGTGAGGATGGAAAGCAGTCATATATTCCTTGACTTGCGCATTTCCTGCTTTTTTATACTAAGGGTCACCGATTACCCATCTGACAGCCTGATACACTTGAAAACCACCCTTCAAGTGAGACTAATGACCTGTTTTCTTAACTTCAAACTATGTACTGGTAGTGTGCAGGTCAGGATGCAGTAAACTTGGATAGGTGATCAGCATTAAAACTGAATACCAGTTTTCTAATGTAGGCCATACTTACACATCAATGACTCTCATTGACTACTTTACCCTTTTTACATACAGGGAAGTGAGACCAGATGACTTGCGGGCAGCTTTCTGCATACTCGACCATGGTTTGTCAGAGCGAACCCTGGAGTCTTACATCTGTTATGCGTTCCAAGTTACCAAAGACCAATTGGACCCTGCGGTCTCCATCCCCATAGAAATACTGATGAAAAGGCTTAAGGCTGGAGATATCAGACGACAAGGAACTGTTATAGGAGATGCAAAGTATCAGCTCCAATCCCATGCTTTAGAAGAAACAGAAGCTCTTGTCAATATTTAAATTGGCCACACCCTATAGCCACCCCTTCCAAGGGTAATTGGAGTAATAAATTTTACAGAATAGTAATGTAGAACAAAACTTTCCTCAAAGAGCTCTGGTGACAGCCCTGCTGGAGTATAGCCTTAGGTAATAGAGGGTTTGACTTCTTAGAGGCCGTGACCAAAGGGCTAAAAGTTGTTCACAACTGGCAGCATGCCTTTCTCCTCACAGCTATGTAATTTAGTATTTACTAAGGCTCCTCCATTAAGTCAAAGTGGCAGTTTACCCAACTACACATTGAAAGCTTAAGAATAAATGTTTTTAGAAGATTCTTTACATCTACTTCCCTTGCTAGAATTTCTGTGAGATGAAAATAAAATGGTTCTGTTTCTTTCTGGCATTTAAACCAGTATTTCCACTAAGCCTAGATCTGCTTTGTTATTGCAAAGGCAGTTCATCAGGTGTTTGTGTAGCCTTCAGTGGAGCAAAATTTTATGCTATGAAGTTTAAGATGGCACACTTGAGCCTCTGTGACTCTTCAGTCCTCCAGCACACTGTGTAATACATATCAGTTTTTCAAAATAAAATACAGAACTTGTGCTCTGCAAAACATTGCTTTATTTATAACCACTGTATAGGAATATGAAGAAAGCTTCTGTAGCACAGGAAAACAAAGGTATAAAGAGTGAATACTTATTTTATTCATAATTGAGATTTTCCCCCGAGTCTTTTAAGTAAAGTACCGAGAACTTGCTGGGTGTACTGTAAATGTTCTAATTCTAGAGCCTCCCAGGGTGTTTCTGGAACTGCATTCCTTTCCCCATATTGAGAACAGATTGTCACCAGCATCTCATCATAGCATGGGAGGGAACACTTTATTTCCACTAGTGGCAACAGGAATTAGCAGCTGCCTGTACTCCAGAGGCATGTGACGCTCTATCAGCACATTTAAAGGAATCTTGTCAGTTATCAGTCCTTGCCTGGATTAAAAAGGGGAAGAAAATAATACATGAGTTAGGAAATAAAGTTTGTTTACAACTAATGGTCATTATGGCTATAACTCAAATAACTATCAGGTTGCCATTTGCTATTAGGCAGAAAATGAGTTCTCAGCTAAATTTGTTCATTCTGATCATTGCCCTCATGAACTGTGACTGTAGCTTCAGATAATCGAGAGGCCAGACAGACATTTTAAATAAAGGCAGGGTATACAAAAATCGCTTACCATGTCAAACTAAAAACATTGGGGACAAGAATGAATGAATGAGCATTGGGGACATGATGTGTGACAGCACAAACCTATGTCTGAATGAGATCACACACACAAGGTTTTTTTTAAGGATCTCCAAAAGCAGGCACAAATAGCAGCTCTGAATTTAACACATTCACCAGACATTTGTCCAAAGCTGGGCATTGGCACTGAGTACGATGGGTGTAAGTGTAAGATGGGACTGCCCAGTTAGCATTTATCAGTCCCTCTTCATCACATTCCTCTCTGCTGAAATGTCCATTTTAGTTCCCTTTTGTACTGCATACCCCATGATACACACAACTGCCTCTTTTTTATGTCAGGTATTGGAAAGAGGTTCTTGTAATACAATGACCTCAAAACTTTCTTTAGCAGAACAGATTTTACTCAAAGACACCAATGAAGTAGTCTTGACTACTTCTACACCCCATGTCTGCTTGAAGGAAAACAAGGGCCAGGTTAGAGACTACTTGCTTTGCAATAAAGCTGCCTGGAAAGTGACTTGCAGAAGGCCGCAGGACTCTATAAAAAGTGTTAGTCTTCAAGTATGCATGCCCTTCTGTTAGTCAATTACTGTTTGAGAGATCTGTTTTCAGAAATATACACAACTTCAGTAGCACTGGACTTGAACATCCCTTCAATTTGATGAAGAGCCCTTGAAACAACAAACTAAACATCCTTTACCGCCTCATGAGAAGCTCCAGATCAGCTGGCTCTACAGTCTTTCTTCTGGCATGATTTGCATAGGCTTCCAAGTCATCACTCAGTTGTTTAAAGTACAAGTTCACACTAAAAGGATACGAAAAGCAAGTTAAGCAAGCTGCAGCCTTCCCACATTCCAAGGGATGGCTATGCTGCAAGGCCACAAGAAAAACAAGAGGACCCAGTCCTCAAAACGTGTGGCAATGATAGAAACTGACAGCACAACATCCTTCATGCCTTATAGCCACACTTTGGTTTTCTTGGTCCAACAGTGTTCAGCTGGCAACCTCTTCTCCCACATCATTAATTGGTATGAAAGGTGTTCACCATTACTCACCAATTCTCCACAGCCTTGAAAGCATCCTTGGCCACTGGCATCTTCACACAGTGGGCAAATACATTTTTTACAAACTTGCTGGGGAGAGCCGGCTCACGTTTTCCTCTGCATGCCCTCGCAGCTGGCTTTGTAGCCTGCTTAACTGAATGCTGTTTTGAAAGAGACCTCCAAGGGAAAAAAATGTTAAATGTATGCAGCAAGCTCTACAGGAACAGATGCAACACACAACACATAATCCTCCTGTTTTACTTCCTCAGAGAAGTTTCACCTTAGTTTAATGTTGAAAAGAGTGAGTGCTTCATGTAAATTAGTAACAATGTGACTGGCCTACCAACAGAGGTACACAGAAAGGGAAGAAATAATGTACATAATAGCCAGAAATGGCAAAGTAGTATGAAAATTCAGAATTCCTATGTATTATTATTTAATGAATTTATATACCACCCTATACCCGGAGGTTTCAGGGTGGTTCACAGAAAAGATCAACATAAAAACCACAGTATAATCAAAATAAAAACAACCCAATAACATCGCCTCCGTCAAAAAAGGAGTAGTCCTGTGTTTCCACTAGAAAGATTTAACAGATACTTGGCAGATCTGCATTCCCACACCTTTTTTAGCATCAGCAGCTACAATCTCAGGCACTGTTGTGACAAGGATATTAAATCAGAAAAGCTAAAGAATAGTTTGAGGTCAAATTAAGCATGTGCAAAATGCTTACCCATCACTGAATAACAGCAACTAGCCATTAAAAATAGAGAGCTGGAGCAGGACTTCCAGGTCAGAGGAAATGACTTCTAGGCAACACAATGTACTTCTTGCATTGAGAAACTGAACATTGCAAAGAAGCTCAAGAAGCTACAATGCTTGTGCAGACCAGACACTCAAATGTATAGTCCTTTTATGCTATAGGCAGCATAAGGCAAAACAGCTATTTCAGATTAATAGAAGTCAGTTGCCGAGGCTGAAATTCTATCCCATTGCAATTATATAGTTACCTGGAGGCAGCCACTTTTGGAGCATGTAGGGCAGACAGCAGTGGTGTACACTGGACAACTTTAGTACGTACAAATGCCGGTGTCTTTTCAGTTACGTCTGATGGGAGAGAAAAAAGATAAGCCCTGTGCATGCCATCTCCAAGAAGCACTCAAGAGTAGGCTGAAAGGCAGTAGGTGAGTCACAGATAGGGTTGCTTGAAGCAACTTGGGATTTCCTCCCTTTTCATCGCTGACCTAATACTCCACAGCAAGGGCTTGAGTGATTCACCAGCAACTGATTTCTTAGCACTGGGTAGAAGTCTAGCTGTGAATCCTTGCTGGGAGTTTGAGATAAGGAAATAATTCAAGAACAAGTAATGCTCCAGAATAGGGCTGTACATTGATAAGTCTCACTGTGACAGTCCTAAAATACTCTGTTCTGTTCTGTTCTGATAATCTGGAGGAATGAGCTCACCAACAGGTAGTTCAAATTCCATTTGTCTACACTTCCATGAGTAACCACAATTCCATTCCCCTTCCCAAAACAAATCTTCTCACCAACATTCTCAGAATCCATTTCAGTCTCTGACACCTCCTCATTTTCAGAATCCATTTCAGCTTCTGAAACCATGTCATCCATAGTTTCTGGGTCCAACATTTTTCCTTGAGATGTTCCGTCTTCCATTTCTTTTGTTGGTAGCCTCTCAAACTGCTCAGATCTCTTTCTACTTAAACGTCTGCTTGGAGTTGCAGCTTTAGTACTTTGGGGGTTCTGAATATCTACAAGGAAATAATTCAAGAACAAGTAATGCTCCAGAATAGGGCTGTACATTGATAAGTCTCACTGTGACAGTCCTAAAATACTCTGTTCTGTTCTGATAATCTGGAGGAATGAGCTCACCAACAGGTAGTTCAAATTCCATTTGTCTACACTTCCATGAGTAACCACAATTCCATTCCCCTTCCCAAAACAAATCTTCTCACCAACATTCTCAGAATCCATTTCAGTCTCTGACACCTCCTCATTTTCAGAATCCATTTCAGCTTCTGAAACCATGTCATCCATAGTTTCTGGGTCCAACATTTTTCCTTGAGATGTTCCGTCTTCCATTTCTTTTGTTGGTAGCCTCTCAAACTGCTCAGATCTCTTTCTACTTAAACGTCTGCTTGGAGTTGCAGCTTTAGTAATTTGGGGGTTCTGAACATCTACAAGGAAATAATTCAAGAACAAGTAATGCTCCAGAATAGGGCTGTACATTGATAAGTCTCACTGTGACAGTCCTAAAATACTCTGTTCTGTTCTGATAATCTGGAGGAATGAGCTCACCAACAGGTAGTTCAAATTCCATTTGTCTACACTTCCATGAGTAACCACAATTCCATTCCCCTTCCCAAAACAAATCTTCTCACCAACATTCTCAGAATCCATTTCAGTCTCTAACACCTCCTCAGTTTCAGAATCCATTTCAGCTTCTGAAACCATGTCATCCATTGTTTCTCGGTCCAGCATTTTTTCTTGAGAGGTTCCGCCGTCCATTTCTTTTGTTGGTAGCCCCTCAAACTGCTCAGATCTCTTTCTACTTACACGTTTGCTTGGAGTTCCAGCTTTAGTACTTTGAGGGTTCTGAATATCTACAAGTTAGAGGCAAATAAGGTATTCATTCAGTGACAAATAAAATCTTAGAGAACTTTTAGAAATACAGTCACACACAATACACCTGGATCTGCTACTATTCATTCACATATTGCCAAATAGTTTTTAGATTTGACAGTATTGCTGGAGTTCAGCAGAGAAGGCACATGAAAAAAATTCCTCTGGAGTCTCATCTCCACAAGAAAAATGGAATTATGTTCTGGGTACTGGCACTACTCAATCCCATTTTAGTTTCTGAGATCACACCTGAGACATATGTTCTCTGCAACATTATGATCCGCAAACAAAATTTGATGCCGAGGTGACCATCAATCAGTCAAATCTTCCAGAATGGCAAGTGGTAACTCCTGCAGAGATAAAATCTCTGATAGAGAGTTTAAAATCAAATAAAGCGCCAGGCGAGGACATGATGCCGCCAGAGCTATTTAAGACATATGGAATGGTGGCAACCCATCTTGGCCAAAGTCTACACCCATATAAATAATACAGCTTAAATGCCAGCTGGCTGGAAATTGAACATCATCGTGCCAATTTATAAGAAAGGGGATAAAACCCTCCCTCAAAATTATCGCCCCATTAGCCTGCTGAACATCCCCTCCAAACTCTATGCCCGTCATCTGCTTACCAAATTAACAGACTGGCTAAGTGAAAATAACACCTTATATGAGGAACAAGCAGGGTTCAGAGCTGGATATAGTACTATTGACCAGTGTGTTACACTGGCTCATATCATCAACAAATATACTCAACAGAACAAAGTAACCTGTTTGCTGCCTTTATTGACCTATCTGCTGCTTTTGACTCAATCAACCATAATAGACTGTGGAAGAAATTCTCAAATGCTAATATAGACCTATGACTCTTATTATTAATTCATGAATTGTATCGTGACACCGAAACACAAGTTAGAGTAAGCTTAAGGAGAAAGATCTTGGTGATGATCTTACTGGGTCTATATTAACAATAGCAAAATTAAGTTAGAGAGGCATTACAGGTGTTCAGAAAATACAAAAGATAGGCAGAAGGAAGATTCCCAAATTGACAGACACCTCCTAAATGTTTGTCCTTATATATAAGGGAAAGGAGGAAGGGAAAGGTGGAGGGTTTTCGTATTAGCTAAGCTTGTCCCAGATGTGCTCCAGGAGTCATAGCAGATTTCTTATGGCGAGGAAATGAATGTATTGGAAGCAAGAAGAGAAGCATCCAAATCACCTGGAAGGGAGGAGATAAAACACTAATGCAATTGCTAGTTGTGAAAGTCTTCAACTTTCCTCACTTCCACTGCAGATTACTTACTGGTGGGCAGATGATTTCCAGGACTTAAGAAGTGTTCCATATCACTGTTCCCATGCAGGCTCTCTTGCTGCCCTCTTTCAGGAGTAACAGTCCTTTCCTGGAACCCAACTTTCAAACCATTTGCATGTTCAGCGCTCTGCCTTAGCATCTTTTTTTGATGATGGCGTATTAATCCTTCTTCACTATCCTGCAGGCTCTGCTGATGCTCTTCCATTGGATTAGCAGCATTTTCCTCAAGTACAGCTTCAATCCCATCAACACAGTCAGTGTATTGTGTGAATATCTCTTTTTGTTCATTCTGTGTCACTCCTTCAACAGCCAAATCATTCTCTGCACCCTGCCAGGGTGTCTGAATAGAAGATGGCAAACTCCCTTTGGCTAAAGACTGCCTTGTCGGGTGAAGCTGAGGATGAACAGCAGAAAGCCCTGCTCCACTCTGCCTGCTGAGCTCAGGTTGGGCAAACAACTCTGTATCAGCAAATTGTGCTGAGGAATCATTTGATAATGTACTTGGAGCCACAAGGTAGCTCTGTGCTGTTGGGGAAAAAAATCAAAAACGGATTAGCCTTTTAAATGGAGATAACATTCCATGTTCCACCATTACAACTTTCAGACACTTCCTTCTGAACTGGAATATTAATCTCCCCTCTACTCACAGGTTGCTACTCAAATAGACACAGGCACCTGGTCCAAATGAGAACCAAAGGAAACTCACAGCCTTTTGTTTGCAGCAAGTTTTGTTCAATGCCGTCTTCAAAAGCTTTCACATTAACACCTCTGTAATTCTTTGGCCTACGGACTAAGCCTTTCTTCCCAGCAGAGCGCAATGGTGGTGGGGTTCTAAAAGAGATCTGAGACCTGAGAATATAGGAACAGAGCACATGAATCATATTGCTTGTTTATCTAGCACTGCTTTCCCTCTAATAATGGTCATTGTTGCATGTTAGTATAATGAACAGGGAGCCCTCCATATACAAGGAATCACCAGCTGGCTCTTGTATTCATCTTCCCAACAGACTCTGATCTTTCTCACTGAATCCCAATGGAGCTAACAATTACCATATCACTGGACCCATGGCGCTCAACTGTCATAGCCATACTCAAACCAAGCTCAGAGAACACAATCCTGGGTAGACAAATGTGGCATTGGACCGACCGTAAAGTTTCATTTTATGTAGGTAATAGAGGTGAGCCTTGGACAGGTTGTCCTTCCCACTCACTCCACTAGGCAGGAATATGCAAATTAGAGCTGTTCTTACATAGTAGTGGGAGGGCGAGTGAGAGGGCAAGCTCCCCTGTTGAAGGTATCAAAGCTCAAGTAAAAAATCTACAGGCCCTTAAAAAGGTGTCATGAAACCTGAAAGAAGACAAACCCATCTTTCAGTTTCATCCACCAAGCTAACTCAAACACATCACTTAGACCAGGGGCTCCCAACTGTGGTCCTCAGACCACCAATGGATCATGAGCTTCATTTAGGTATGGGTGTGAAGAACATCCATCACTTTAAATATTCATACTGATTTTTAATTGTATCTCCTGTAACTATAATCCTATTGATGTTCCTATAATGCCTTCAGATAAATAAAAATGAAACAACACAAGAGTAAGTACCCTTTGAGGAAATGGACCATTGCTGTCCTTACTGATAGTTGTATTATATGTTATAAATAACATATCCACAAATATGTTATTTACACTGTGGGAATAAGGGAAACTTGGTAATTCAGCCATTAATTTACCATAAGGAAACTCTACTTGTAGACTCATTTAAAAGCTAAAATAACTTCTGGATGTTTATGGCTCTGAAACAAGATAACCTAAGGAAATTGACAGTATATATCAGGGTAGTCAACCTTTTTATACCTACCGCCCACTAATGCATCTTTCTTGATGGTAAAATTTCCTTACCGCCCACCAGTGCTTGATGGAAGGAGGATTCAGCGTGTGCCGTAGAACCCCCTACCGCTCACCTAGAATCCTGAAACGCCCACTAGTGGGTGGTAGGGACCAGGATGACAACCCCTGGTATATATCATGTGTCAAATGCTGATGAAGCAGAAATCCCTAACTATGGGGAGGCAAAGTAAGAATAGAAAGTTGATAACTTTTACTGACACACAGTGTGTGTTATGATACCAGAGATGGATTTAGGGGAGTGCAACCAGTTCAGTCACACTGGCAATGGAGCCTTGGGGGTGCCACAATTATGAGGGAAAATGGAAAGTGAGAGGCAGAGGAGAGGGGCTGAATTTTGGTGTCACACGGGGTGCCACTTAAAGTTGAGATCCCAAGGTCTGCCACTGATACTATTCAGCAGTGCAAAAACAGTCTAAATATTCACACATAGGTTAAAATCAGACAATTCTCCAAACCAGGGAATAGTTATCCTTTTTTCAGACAGAGGACCACAGTGGCCCATGGCCAACCCACTGGGAGCCACACATAAAAGCAGCCATGGCCTTTTCTCACCCTTATTGCTTATTAATTTCACTTTCCTCAATAAGTACTATCCAACATCACTGCACTTCTACTTTCCTTATTCCTTCGATGTACATTCAAGTTGAAAATTTCATTCACAGCTGTTTCCAGAAACAAGGAAAATAGCTTGGAAAGGCTTTTGCACTGGTTCCAGCTTCCCAGGGGCATAGTGTGGCGGGGGGAGGGGGGCTGTCAGGGCAATCACCCTGGGCACTTTTTTCTGAGGGGTGTGCTGCTTACAACGCCTTCCCCAAGCCAGACCTGTGCTGCTTTGCAAGGCTAGGATCTGATCAGATCCCAGCCTCGCAAAGCGGGACTGGCTCAGGGAGGGTGAGAAGGAAGCCAGGTGCCCATTGATCTCAGCCTTGCCCTTAAGGGGCTGGGATCAAAGGCTGCATGGCTGTTGTGCCCTTCTCATGCTGTCCTCCCGGAGCCACTTTGCAAGGCTGGGATCATTCCAGCCTTGCCAAGTGGCTTGGGGCTGGTGTCACTCTGGCGGCAAGGACTGGTGCATGGTGGGCTCCATTCACCCCCGGAGTACATGCACACCCAAGACACCATGAAACTGCACCCTGCAGCTTCCTCTCCCTGTTGCTAATCCATGAAGGAAAAATTGGGACCTTCTCTGCTTCTTACTTCCCGTGCAGCTACTTTTGGTGAAAGAATAACAATGGTTCTAAGGCAGCATTACAACTGTGGATGGGGAGCCTGGCCATGCTCCATGATTCCTCCTGCTTCCATCCCATCCAAATCAGGCTCTATAGCTACTTACTTGTAGTTCTTATTTGCTCTCCCTTGCTGGCTTCAGTGTCTGCCATTGTTCATGCAAATACCTGACAATGAGGTGAATCTAACTAAGATCCTAAAGGGCTCAACAGCACCACTTGCTGCTTTGCAAAACGTTACAACCCCTCCCCCCAAATATCCAATACAGCAGCCAAATTGCTTGGGGGACATAGACATTCTTGGGGGTTGTGTATACAGGCCACAGCTTAGCCATCCCTGCTCCAAACCATGGTATGAAGGATAAGGAACAAGCAGTAGAAGCCTTAGGCTTATGCACTCACTTCTCTCTCCATCTAGCCTGATAAATAAGAGATTTAGAAACCTCTCCTAATCTTCTTCCTTTTCCTGCAGGTGGGCAGCGGGGAGAAAACAGGCTCATCAGCTTGAGACTTTCTGGTGCTCACTCCTGGTGCTCCAAATCACTGTTTGAAGGATCATCTGAATGAAGCCATACTGAATGTAGTGGCATATAGAGCAACCAAGTAGATCCAGCACCTCTGCCATCACTGTTGTAGCCCTCAATAGGTACATATCATGAAAAGTGGGTAAGAAATCAAATAAATAAGAAAAATAATAATTCCTCTTTCATCAGTGTTGACAATGTACTGGATGATGACATTATGTTGTTCTGTAGAGGAAGAATTGTTGTTACAGCATAGTCAGAGCAAAGATAACTTACTTTGTCCGAGAAGTGTCGTCCAACAATGAATGAGCTAGAAAACAGATCAAGGCATATACTGAATGGCCATGGTAGTGAAGTGTGCAAATTCTACATCTTATAAAAATATTTTTTAATGAATCAACTATGCTTTATGATTAATACAGTGGTACCTCTGTTTATGAATTTAATCGGTTCCAGAAGTCTGTTCTGAAACTGAAACTGTTCTGAAACTGAGGCGCACTTTCCCTAATGAGGCCTCCTGCCACCACTGCCCTTCCACCATTCGGATTCCGTTCTTAGACCGAAGTAAAGTTTGCAAACTGGGACACTATTTTCGGTTTTGTGGAGTTCGTAAACCGAATTGTACTTAAACAGGACTGTTCCTTAAATCGAGGTACCACTGTACTGTGTAAATATTTATTTAATTCACTTATACTTTTCCTCTTCAGAGCTCAGAGTGGCTTATAATACTTCCCAGGGCCAGACCTGCTTAAGTTTCAGCAACAAAACTGTATCGTGTACCTTCTAACTGTTCTCTAGTCAATTCAGAAATATTAAATATGGAAATTCTCTGCAGTGTTAATCTGAGCCGTATTCATGGGTGAGTTCAGAAGGACACAGCAATTATTCTCACTGACATATTCCAAAGCCTACACATGGCCTGTTCATTGCAAGACATATTTGGCTAAGGCACCAGAATACCATTAGCACTAGCTCTGATTGTTTCCAACAATCCTCCACAAAAGGGAGTGCGCATTGTTCAGTGCACTGGTCTCCTTGCAAAAGACCTCTTTGGTTATTTCTGCTGCTGGGCACATTACTAGGCAAAATACAAGCATGAGCTGATTTTTGTTAAATAGACAGATGGGGAAAAGTAGACTACTCACTTATATTTCCTTTGTTCTTTGTCACAACTTCAGCAGCCGTATCAGTCTCTGCACCCTGCCAGGGTGTCTGAATAGAAGATGGCAAACTCCCTTTGGCTAAAGACTGCCTTGTCGGGTGAAGCTGAGGATGAACAGCAGAAAGCCCTGCTCCACTCTGCCTGCTGAGCTCAGGTTGGGCAAACAACTCTGTATCAGCAAATTGTGCTGAGGAATCATTTGATAACATACTTGGAGCCACAAGGTAGCTCTGTGCTGTTGAGAAAAAGAAATCAAAAACGGATTAGCCTTTTAAATGGAGATAACAGTCTGATCATTCCATGCTCCACCATTACAACTTTCAGACACTTCCTTCTGCACTGGAATAGACACAGGCACCTGGTCCAAATAAGAACCAAAGGAAACTCACAGCCTTTTGTTTGCAGCAAGTTTTGTTCAATGCCATCTTCAAAAGCTTTCACAGTGACAACTCTGAAATTCTTTGGCCTACGGACTAAGCCTTTCTTCCCAGCAGAGCGCAATGGTGGTGGGGTTCTAAAAGAGATCTGAGACCTGAGAATATAGGAACAGAGCACATGAAACATATTGCTTGTTTATCTAGCACTGCTTTCCCTCTAATAATGGTCATTATTGCATGTTAGTATAATGAACAGGGAGCCCTATACAAGGAATCACCAGCTGGCTCTTGTATTCATCTTCCCAATGGACTCTGATCTTTCTCACTGAATCCCAATGGAGCCGACAGTTCCCATATCATTGGACCCATGGAGCTCAACTGTCATAGCCATACTCAAACCAAGCTCAAAGAACACAATTTAGGGTGGACGGATAAACCCCACAAAGTAGCTGGTGAAAGACCCCTCACAGCCATAGAATTCAGTCAGCTAAACAAACAGCTGTGAATTCCTTTAGGAATTCTGCACATAGGTTAACAACACCCCCCTCCCCATGCAAATAAATAAAAACAAGGACCCTGTGAGAAAATGGGTCATTGCGGTCTTTAGTGACAGCTGTGTTACCCTTTTCCATGAATATGTTTTTTAGCAGTGTGGGAATCAGGGAAAATTCATTACTGAATTGCCACAAGGAAAACCTTGTAAACTCAGGGAACAGTATCTTTAAAACACACACACACACACACACACAAAATCTGGATATTTGTGGTTCTGAAGCAGGAAACAAGAAATTGACATTATGTGTGAAAGGCTGATGTAGCATAGGCAGATTTTCCCCATCCTGTCCATGCTGCAGACCAAGCTGAAATCTCTAACACTGGGCAGGAAAGTAAAAAAAAGAGAAAGCTGATAAACATGGCTACTTCCCCCATGTATTCCATTTTAATTTCTATTTAATTAATACCTAATGAATTTCAGTTACCTCAGCAAATGCACCCCACTCCCACATATATCATTTAAATTTTGGCAGTGTTCAAAAACAGGGTGTTTTAAGCTGCCTAGATATTCACAAGTAGACAACGTAATCCTCCAAACCAAGCATTAACCACCCCTGTGCCAAATAATGATTTGAAGGATCAGAAGCAAGCAGTTCAGTCCTTGGGCTTATGTACTCCCCTTTTCTGCCACATAGGTAAGAGGAGATTAGAAACTTCTGCTTCTAGTCTCCTCTCTTTATCTAAATTGGAGGAGGAAGCTCATCATCTTGAAGTTTTATGGTGCTCACTCCCAGCCCTTCAAACCATGGGTTGAAGGATCATCAGAATGTAGGCATACTGGATGTAGTGACTTATAGTTCAACCAAGTACTTCCAACACTTCTGTCATCATTCCTGTAACCTGCTTTGGGACGTTATGGTGAAGGGCAGATGAGAGATTTAATAAATAATACAATAAAATTTTGTAATTGTTCTTTCATCCCTTTCCACAATATACTAGATGCTGACTTTATGTTGCTCAGCAGGGGAAGAATCGGTTGTTACACCATAGTCACAGAGCAAAAATAACTTACTTTGACTGAGATGTGATGTCCAACAATGAATGATCTGAAAAAGAAGTCAAGACATGTTTTAGATGGCTATGCTAATGAAGCATGCAAGTTTTCCAGAAATATTATTTAATGAATAAACTATGCTTTACTGCTGGAAAAAGTTCAATTATATCACATTCTAAGACTAGAGAGAGAAACATAGTTTTTTAAAAAATATGACCATGCATCAAAGGATTACTTATTTTACTTATACTGCTCCTCTTCACAGCTCAGAGTGAGTTATGTATAGTTTGGATAGTTACCCTGAACATACTTTTCTCTGGAGAGGTGAACAAGGCATCCATCCACCTTGGAAGTTGAATGGAATCTGTTCCGGAAGCCCATTCGACTTCCAAAATGTCCGGAAACCAAAGTATGGCCTCTGATTGGCTGCAGGGAGTCCCTGCAGCCAATCAGAAGCTGTGCAAGCCCTGTCAGATGTTTGGGTTCCAAAGAACATTCACAAAGTGGAACACTCACTTCTGGGTTTGAGGTGTTGGAGAACCAAAACATCAGAGTACCAAGGCGTTCGACAACCGAGGTATGACTGTAATTGGTTAAGCCCTCATTTTGCCCTAGAGAGGCAAGGAATCATAAAACCACCTTTTTTATATTTCCCTTATCCTGCTAGTGCTTCCTCCATTTCTGTTTATGGCCAAGCAAATATACAGCGATTCAACAGGTCTTTTTGAGGAAGGAAAACAACCCATGCCTGACAGACTAGCAAAAATCAAAGGTCCCCCCCCCCAATAAACTGCTCCTTCAGAAAGCTGGGGAAAAGGCATTTGGTGCCAAGGTTGGTTCTGGGAAAGGAGAAGTCTAACTGAAGAAAATGAGAGGGAAATGCCACATTCTGGCAGGATTCTTCATGCAACCATTAGGATAAAAAAATGGCACTGAAAAATCTGTGGAAGACAGCCACTCACCAAGAAATATGGATGCAAATGACAATTTTTCTATGCTAACAAATGAAGGGGATGAAGTCCTGTCTGGAATTGAAGCAGTCTTACCCATGTCATCAAGAAGCTGAATACCAACTAGCTCTAGCTGGGTAGGACTGTTGAGGAGCTTCATGCTAGGAGCATGGATGTAAAATCCTTTAAGGCAGGCACAACAGAGGGTTGTGTCAAGGACTTGCAAAAGCAACTAGCATTAGCTGGGTCATGGACATGCTGGAGTTGCTGAAGCACTCACAGTCTCATTGTAAAGAAGTGCATGGTGGAAGAGGCTACGTGCAACAGATGTTATTCTCTTTAGTGCACTCAGAGCTTTAACAACTCTAATGCATTTTTGTCTGTCAAATAGGTGGCTGTGACTTTTCCATGTCACTGGGAAGAGCGATGGGTTATGTCAGAAAGCAGAAATTTTCACTTTGGCAACAGATATACTAAAATTGGAACATTACCAAGATTAGTACGGCCCCTGCACAAGAATGACATGCGCATTTTTAAGCCAAAAAGCAGATAACCAGCAGGGGACAAAGAGCAATTTCAGAAAACTAGAAAGGAGAAAACAGATACTCCCCCCGCCCTTCAGACAGAGAGAAAGAGAATATGATAAAACAAGTAATCCAAAAAGGAGAAAATGCAGTAGAGCAGGGGTAGGCAACCTAAGTTCCATGGGCCACAAGCAGCCCACAGGGATTGTTTAACCGGCCCATGAACCGCCCCCAAGGCGAGTCCCCGCACGCTGCGCTAAACCAGTGGGGACTCGCTTCCATGACGCCGGAAATCGCGTCTGCACAGATGCCGAAAATTGTGGGCGCACACCCATGAAATATCAGACTTAAGGCACCAGCAAACCATGAACATCTCATTCTATTGTTTTCAGCTATAGAAAAAATGCTTGTTGTTTTAGGAACTGGTGTTCCTTCATCTGCAACACATATAGTGGCTAATTATCCTCTTTAGCCATCACTGCTGCTGCTGCCCCCCCCCCCCAAATTTGGGCACTTGACTAGTCAAAGGAAGAGCATGTGCTGAGTTTTTTATGTAGAGAGGCAGTATCACTTCGGCTTTTCACTTTTACTACCCCCACCCTGGTGGTGCATTGCTGTTTATAATTTCATTTGGCAAGCAAGGTTACAGTAAGGTGTTCCAGGATATTCTCAGAACAAAAATAATATAACAAACCTTTTGGAACTCATTTTCCTTCATAGTTACGACTTAAATGTAACATAATTTTCACAAATGTATATCAGGTAGTTCTATTCCCCATTTCAAATTAGTGTTAGATTGGTATAACCCTACTTTTATTGGTGTCTAAATTACTGAGCTTGGTCAGTGAATTGCAGCCCAAGGGTGACATTCTCCTATTTGGTTTTCTTAAAGTTATAACCTCCCCAAAGCAATGGAGAAGCAGACAACTCATTTAACAGTTTACTTTACTCTGACCTTCAAACAATAAGATTCATAAAATCCTCAGCTTTTCTAGTGCACCCTAACCTTCAATGCTCCCACTCACTTGAGGCAAGTTGCTCATCCACAGCTCTCTCAAACACAGAAAGACGGACCTTCTTTTTTGACCTGGTGTTGAGCAGTGCAGTCCAAGATGTAGCCTTGGGAGCAGAGTCAGACAAATGGATTTCTAGGTTGCTGAAAGATGACAAAGCCAGTCTTCAGTCAGGAAAATGGTTTAATGTCAACTTCCAGGCAATATGCCAACATTTCTCCAGCCTTGCTGAAGAAAGAATTTGCCTTCATAGTTAAGGAACAAATGAGGGCCTAAAGTTTAGTGTCACTATAATTGGGTGACCTGAGCAGAGCTTGCACAATACCAACATACAGTGGTGCCTCGCAAGACGAAATTAATCCGTTCCGCGAGTCT
Organism: Podarcis vaucheri; assembly: GCF_965113315.1. Lineage (NCBI taxonomy): Eukaryota > Metazoa > Chordata > Lepidosauria > Squamata > Lacertidae > Podarcis > Podarcis vaucheri. Next base: position 50,088,570 of record NC_138765.1, on the reverse strand, counting down.
CTTCGTCTAGCTGTTTTTTTGTCTTGCGAAGCAACCCTATTAGCGGCTTACCGGATTAGCACTATTAGCAGTTTAGCGGCTATTAAAGGCTTAGCGGATTAGCGGCTAAAAGGCTATTAGCGGCTTAGAAAAAGGGGGGAAGCGGGAAAAAATCGGAACACTCGCAAGACGTTTTCGTCTTGCAAAGCAAGCCCATAGGGAAAATCGTCTTGCGAAGCAGCTCAAAAACGGAAAACCCTTTCGTCTAGCGGGTTTTCCGTCTTGCGAGGCATTCGTCTTGCGGGGCACCGCTGTACAGCTGCTCAATCTTACTGTCAGTGACATAGTGGGACCATACCTACAGGAAAACTGCCTGCTCAGATTGGAAAGTCAAAGAGAAAAAAAAAGACATTTTACAATGCAATCCTTTATAAGCCTACAGGGAGGTAAGTCCTACTGTTCACTTAGGCTTATTTCCAGAAAAGTGTTGATAGGACTGTAGCCATAATCTGATAGAACTGTATACTCAGAAGGAGTAAAACATTTGTCAGCAAGTATACAAACATGCTTCATGCACAGAACATCAGTGAGAAATCACACTCTTATGAAATGTCAGGATACTAGCTATATTAGCAGCATGCTGAGATGCTCTAAGTCATTATCCATGTCTAATCACACTTCTGTGCTCTGTATGGTCTTGCTGGAAAAAAGCTTTATATATTTCATTGCTAATCAAGGACCACCTACTATTTACAAGAGCAGAGAGAATCTGTTTGCTTTTAGCTATAATTAAAATTATTTATGTAGCACCATCAGTGTTCATAGCACATTATAAAGGAATGTGAGCCCACACCAACTTAAAATAAAATTTGCAAGTATTTTGTTATTGAGCTGTTCTCCCTTTCTCCCAGCCAAGTGCAGAAAGTTCCGTCTCAGAACCACCTGTCTTATGCCATGTCACCACTATTGCCCGCATCATCTTCTAGCCACTCAGCACTTTTGTTGCCCTACTTCTGTGAAAGCGTCTCAAAATAGAAGAGGTGCCACATAAGCAGTGGGGTTGTTATTAAGCTTCTGAAAATATTTCCCCCCCCTTACCTCTTTAAGTAGAGTTTGACAGGCTGTGTCCCTCCAGATGCTGTTAGACAACAACTCTTGAAATACAACTGCCATCATTCCTGACCACACTGGTGGGGGCTGGTGGGAACTTAAGTCCAACACAACTTCTGAAGGGCCACAGGCTCCTCATCCCTGCCTTAAAACATCTGTTATTTTAAGTGGCTGGTTGATTCAATTTGGTCCTCTTCCAGTAGCAAAGCAAGTTAACTTCCAGCCCCCACTTGCCTAAAGCAACCATTCAACAGCTATTCAACGTTTTGGCATCCATCACATCATCCCTTACAAACTGAATAGTCATTCCTCAAACTTCTACATTTTGGTTCCATTACGTAATGTCAGTGAGCACAATATAATGTATTGCAAGAACACAAGAAAACAACCTGGCCAAAATTTACAGGTTTTCAAAAGAATTTTACAAAGAAATATGCTTAGGATTGTAGCCTTAATCATGTTTAGTTACCTGCAGGGTACACTGTCCAAAGGAGCTTGGACTACTGTCTCCACTGGTTTGGGGGAATCAGGTTTTTCAGGAACAAGAGGGGAGACTATTGGTTCTGTTAAAAGAATACAAGGACAAATTGTATTTCTAATGGAACTCCAAGCAAATTAAAATTGCAGCAAGAAGATGAGTGGGAAAAATATGTCTAACTGCACTTTTAAAGCAGAGAATAATGACTGTAACACTGCCATAGACAAGAGAGATTTAACTGGACTGTGACCATAAAAAAGACTTTGTCCTTTACATCATGCTCAAAATAGCATTGTGCAAAACAAACTTTTTAAATGAATATTTAAAGTGGCAGACAGATATATTCAATTTATTAGACTTATATTAATTTCAGAAATGCATCAGGAGACTGAACTTAATGTGAAGATTTATTTTCAGAGGATGAATGGTATACTGTACTGAAGTGGGTTACTCCTCACTTGCTTTGACACTTATATAAATGACACTTTGTCCCTGCTGTTTGGAGGAGTAACAACTGTCTTCTAGTTTTGGGACATACTGTAGCAGCTTTACCAAAAAAACCATACTGCCGAAGTCAGTGGTAGAAGGTTTTATACAAAAGGTCCTAGGTTCAATCCCCAACATTTCTAGGAAGGTCCAGAATTCTTCTTCATCCCTGAGGAGCTGTTGCCAGTCAGTAATTGTATTGAACTAATAGGACCAATTGTCTATTGGTATAATGCTGTTTCCTATGACTGCCCCTTCCCTCTACTCAACAGCACCAGAGACATTCTTCTATCCCCTACTTACGGGTCTCCAGAACCTTCCTGAATAGAGTTCGAGGTGTTACTGAATCCGTATAAATAGAGGCACCAGGTCTTTCATAGGCCATGGATCTGAAGGGTCTCTCCTGGGGAGATAAAAAGTCACTCCTGAAGCCAGGTAGCACACTTCTATGTTACAACAGAATTCTAAGGGCATGTCTTAGATTGAATGGATTTAAATCAAAGTGCCTTAAACTAACAAGAAAAAGGCCAATATAAGCCATTGATCTAAATCAAGTTTTCCATTGATTACTTCTTCAGATATTTCCTAAACAATAGTACAAATATGAACATTAAATCTGTTAATTTATAACTGAGTATTATTGTTGTTTCACTTTTAGAAACTAGATCCTCCATGTCAGTGCATATGTTTTTGAAAACTGTTTCACCTCCTGAGGGAATGTCTTTAATGATTCCCATATACGATCTTTCTTTTGAACAGCAGCCATTACAATGAGGTTAAGTATGGGAATACAAGAACCTGAGCAACGGACAATTCTGTCTTCTGCTCTTCTTTTCAGTGTTTCTCATTTCTGCTTTTCTCTGCTTTGGGTCCAACACCAGTCCCACAGAAACAAACAAACATGAAATGTCCATGACTGATAGGTTAAAGTAAGGTCTGATAGTTACTGCGCAGACTGATTAGGGGTTGTTCTTATGAAGTAAAATACTCATATTAAAAAACCCCCAAACATTTTATTTATTTACATAGAAGACCCTGATGTAATGCTGATGAAGGTAGTGCAGTGGTGGGTGGGTGTGTTCTTCTCCACCCTGTGTCCTATGGCTTGTGAGGTGCTTCAAGAGTCCATCATACCACCAAGCTCTTCAAAATCTACATGAAGCTACTGGGGGAAATAATGGTTTGTACTGCCACCAAATGCTGATGACAAGTAGTTCTACCTTTCCTGTCTACCTACTAATCCCAGGGAGAGTATGGAACTTTTGAACAGCTACCTGAATTCTATTTTGGGACTGATGAGAGAGAACAAGCTGTTGTCTATAGTTCAGATTTCTATTGTACATAGCTGGTTTATACTAGAGTATGCTTCTTTAAAAAATGGATTTTATTTTATATTAATAAATTTGTAATAAATTAATAAATTTGTAAGCACCAAGAGGACTTAAATGAAGCACATGAGTCACTAACACCTTCATTTGATTTTAGCAAACATTCAAGAAATCAGACTTAAGATTACAACCTCATTTTAAACTCCAGTTTATGATTCAGTTATAATTTGTAGGTATGTGAAAAATGCCCTTCTTTCAAGTGATGACAGAAGCTCAACACAGGAGCAGGTCCCACTCTTGCAACACCTATGTAGGGCTTAATTTATGAGTAAAGTAACCACATTAGGAACAGGCTGCTGCAAAGTTATGCCATTTCCTTCAGCAACCTAGGTGATATAGCAGCTAAGAGCATCAGCCTAAGGGCTGTGTACACACCATACATTTAAAGCACATTTCTGCCATCACAAAGAATTCTGGAAACTGTTCGCAGTAGCTCTGTTAAGGGTGAACTACACTTCCCAAACTTGGGGGGTGGGGACGACAATGCTTTAAATCAGTGTTTCCCAAACAGAAAACACTTGTTTTCCCTGGATTGCCAACTGTTTTCAGACTACTACTCCCATCATCCCTAGCTAGCAGGACTAGTGGTCAGGGATTATGGGCACTGTAGTCTATAAATAACTAGAGACCCATGGTTGGGGGGGCCCTGTTTTTAACGTATGGTGCGTATACAGCCCAAGAGGAGGATCAGATCCCCTATCAGCCACGAAGCTTACTGGAGTAATTACGGACAATATGCTGTATCTCATCCTAACATACCTCACAGGGCTGTTATGAGGATAAAATGGTAATGCTGTCAGAACCGTCTTTGTAGCCCTGAGTTCCTTGGGGGGGGGGCGGGGAAGAAGGATATAATACAGTGGTACCTCAGGTTACGTACTTAATTCATTCTGGAGGTCTGTTCTTAAGCTGAAACTGTTCTTAACCTGATGCACCACTTTAGCTAATGGGGCCTCCTGCTGCCGCTGCGCAATTTCTCTTCTCATCCTGAAGCAAAGTTCTTAACCTGAAGCACTATTTCTGGGTTAGCGGAGTCTGTAACCTGAAGCATATGTAACCCGAGGTACCACTGTACAATAATAGTAGAATATACACCTAAGAAGTAAAAATAAAACAAAATCCAGCTCCTTTGTAAAGGAGATGAAGGAGGGCAAGAAGAAATCACCAGTCTGCTCCTGTTAAACCTCAGGGCCAACCCTTGAGTTCCCTATGACTTACAGTACTAAATGTTTATTGTTTCACATGTGTGCATTTTTAAAAGTGCATGGATGCTGCTCGGAAAGATACGTATCCTGAAAGGGCGAGATAAAAAAAATTGTTATAACTGATAATTAGGGTCCGTGCTGCCCCGCCCGGTACCTTCATCTTACCTTCATCTCCAACCGCAGAGACCGCCTCAGGCGCCGTGGGGTCTCCAGCTTCTCCTCGCGCGAGCTCCCCCGAGTAGCCATGGCTGCCTCTTTCTGCGTTTTAGTTGCTGACAGGCGGCCGCTGAGGCGAGTCTCTCGCATAGTGCAAACGGCCACCGGCCGGCAGGCGCGAGACTCAAACGGCTGCCGAAGCCAGCTTCTTTCTCTCCCGCTCAGGGATTCAAGCCGCATCAGCTGAGAGAGTCTCGCGATAATTCCTCGCTTCGGCCCACGACCGGGTCGTCGCCTCTCGCATTGGTTGCTGGGAGATGTAGTTCTGCCGTTGGAAGTAGCTACAGCGGAGGCTCCTTTGTCTGTTACTGTTGCATGCGCCCTCCCTGATCCTCTACTGTACAGAGCGAATAAAACCCGGTACGTGGATGCACCTGTAGAGCTCAAAGTTCACATGGGCGCATTCTCTGCCAACACATACTTCCGCTCACCCCGTTTCCCTAATCTGATTATTTAAGACTGAGAAGGAGAAGGATGTCTAGATTTACAGCATTCCTCGAACTACAGTACTGAATAAACCAAGGATGCAGAACACGTGGCTCTGCAGATGTTGCTGAACTATGACTCCAGTTAGCCCTGATCGTTGGCCGGCAATATCTGAAGGGCCGGCCACCCACAGGTCTCCCATCCTAGGATCAAACACTGAGACAATATGGTAGGCTAGCATTTGGCTGTGCCCTAATAATAAATATTCATATTGCTGTAACTTACAGAGTGGTGCAGCATAAGTTTTTGCATGTATGAAGTTCAGCGCGGGATATTTTAGAATAGTATAAATCCAGAATCACTACTATCTACAGTGAGCCTCAATATATGAAAACATGTCTGTAAAAGGGCTAACCCATAGAAAATGAACTAAAAGGCCAGCACAGTGGTACCTCAGGTTACATAAGCTTCAGGTTATATACGCTTCAGGTTACAGACTCCGCTAACCCAGAAATATTACCTCGGGTTAAGAACTTTGCTTCAGGATGAGAATAGAAATTGTGCAGCTGCAGCGCAGTGGGAGGCCCCATTAGCTAAAGTGGTGCTTCAGGTTAAGAACAGTTTCAGGTTAAGAAAAGACCTCCAGAACGAATTACGTTCTTAACCTGAGGTACCACTGTACTCCTTTTGCAGCCATGTTGATATTTGATGCATACACACAATACATTCAAAGCACACTATTCTCCTCCAAGGAGTTCTATGAACAGTAGTTTGCCAAGGGTGCTGGGAACTGTAGCATTGTGAGGAGTAAACTATAGTTCCCACGATTCTTTTGGGAAAAGAAATATAGTTTAAATGTATGCTGTACAGCCTGGTGCCTTTTGTATTTCATTGCTATTTAACTCTTTAACGTTTACATTTCCCTCACATACCTTTGTATGGGGGTGGTTGTGGGTGTATGCATGCATGCCAGTTGAAGATTACTGAATCTGATGAAGTGGATTTCGGTGCACAAAAGCTTGTGCTGTAGCTCGAAACACATTATTTCCTACAAAGAATTGTGGGCACTGCAATTTAGTCCTCACTGAGGCAATTCTCAGCAACCTTCAACAAACGACAAGTGCCCAGGATTCTTTGACGTAAATAATGATCTTCAAATCAGCTTAAAAGGTATAGTGTATACACAACCAATTAATTAAAATTGCTAAAAGCACAAAAGTATGGGCAGTTAATAAGGTACTTGCATATATGTAATTTCACTTCTGGTTCTTTTTTGGCCTGTTGCATCTGCATTATATTCTGTTACATTGTGCTTTTAATTTTTAATACGTAATAGTTTTTATTTTTTATATTATTGTGCCTTTTAATATTGTTACAAAAGAGCCAGTGTGGTGTAGTGGTTAAGAGTGGTAGACTCGTAATCTGGTGAACCAGGTTCATGTCTCCGCTCCTCCACATGCAGCTGCTGGGTGACCTTGGGCCAGTCACACTTCTGTGAAGTCTCTCAGCCCCACTCACCTCAAAGGAGTGTTTGTTGTGGGGGAGGAAGGGAAAAGGAGATTGCTGGCCGCTTTGAGACTCCTTCGGGTAGTGATAAAGCAGGATATCAAATCCAAAGTCTTCTTCTTCTATCTGTCGAGCGATGGCAATAGCCCATGGATTCTCAGGCACACACACAGGGTCTGTGTTCCTTTGGATAATAGAAGACACAGCAGAGACCGTTGTGCTTTAAGAAATATGGTTTATTTACCTATTTACACCTTCAGTCTGCATGGAGGGAGTCAAGATCTTACAGCATGGCCTACGGCATTGCAAGCAATCCTTCCTTTGCCTGGCCAAGATGGATCTCAGCCCTTCTTCCTCCTTCTTCTTCCCAGGAATCCCTGCTTCAAAACTCCCTTTTCCTATCCACTCAAACACACAGTTACCCCGGGAACCTTTATGACATCTGACTCCCCAGGGCAAAGGATCCTTCTCTGATGTCTTATTAACACCTTTTTTTTGTCATACTAACAGGTTTGCTGTTCGCCCAGCCAGGTAAACTAGTATGAATACCCCAGCGCAGGAATTCCTTTACAGCTTGCATTATCCCTTAATTCCACAAATAACCAAAATCCTAGCAGTTATTAATTTCTAGGGTGCATCCACATCCACATGATTAAGCAGCAGTATAGCAATGCATTTTTAAAAATGCACAGGCCTACCCCATTCATACACAAAATATGCCCTTAAATCAGGATTTGAAAGTGAAATAACTGTTGGGAAAAGTTTCTCCAAGATATTTCCTTCTACAGATTTAGGAGAGCTAAGATGGCTTTTTGGGATTGTTCTATGTGCTAAAATAAAGTGTAATTTTTCTCAGGGAATATTTCCTAAATGTTGATGGGTGAAAGATTGGTTTTCTGTGGAATGTGCGTCTGCTATGTGTGTACAACCTAAATTTTTATAACACTAAAAGTGATTTACCTTTATGGCTGCGTAGGGATTAGAACCCTGATCTTCCAGGTCCTAATTCAACACTGTAACCACCACACCGTCTCTCAGGCTGGGAATTGAAACTCTAAGGGTAAACTGCAGTGCCCAGAATACATGTGAAGTAAAGAATGTACTTTAGCAGTATCGTGTGAACGCAGTCCAGGCTGCCATGCTACCCACGTCTACTGAGACGCAAGATCCATTGGCTTCAATTATATTTACTCCCAGGTAAGCATGCACAGGACTCGAAATAAATTCCAGCGAGGAGCCTTGTTAGTCTGCTGCAGCAAACAAATAAGAAGTCCTGGGGCACCTTAAAGACTAACAAATATTATTACGGCAGAAGCCAAAACAAAGGCCAACTATTTATATTTATTTATTGCCTCATAAAGCCTCCTGCCGCCTTCGAAAAAGTTATGGGGCTCGCGGAGGATTGTGGGAAGCTGCAGAGCGCGCGTGGAATCCCCAGCCCGCTTTCTCTCCCGCTCTTCTGCGGCCAAGTTAAACACTCCCGTTGCTGCCCCGCCCAGTGGTGCCTTGTGGGAAACGTAGTTCCGGCGGCGGCGCGGTGCTTTGTGGGGCGGGTAGTTCCGTTTCCTGTGGCGCTGTTGCGGAGAGCGGTCTACTGTGGCGGTGGCGGAGGAGGCTCGCCTTGTCGTTGGGACTCGGCATCGGGAGGCCTTGTGGGATCTGTAGTCCCGGCTGCCTCGGCCCGCCGAGGGAAAGGAGGAGGGCGCAGCGAAACACCACACAGACCATGCCCGGGTTCACGTGCTGCGTGCCAGGCTGCTACAACAACTCGCACCGAGACAAGGCGCTCCACTTCTACACCTTCCCGAAGGACGCGGAGTTGCGCCGCCTTTGGCTGAAGAATGTGTCGCGGGCCGGAGTGAGCGGATGCTTCAGCACTTTCCAGCCCACGACGGGCCACCGCGTCTGCTCCGAGCACTTCCCCGGCGGGCGCAAGTCCTACCTGGTGCGGGTGCCCACCATCTTCCCCTTGCGGGGCGTCAACGAGCGCAAGGGCGCCCGTGGGAACCGGCGCGCACGCCACGCCCCCGCGCCTCCCCAGGCGCCCGCGGTCGCCGCCGCGCAAGCCGCGGTCTTGCTCGCTTTGCAGGAGGGAGCTGCTGCCGCCGCCGCGGCTGGGCAAGGTGTGCCCCGGGGAGGAGGCGCAGGAGATGATGTGAAGCCTATGGACCTGACCGTGCAGGTGGAGCTGGGAGGCCCTGGGACGATGCTCGGGGCCCCAGGGGCGATGCTGGGAGGCCCCGGGGCAATGATCGGGGGCCCTGTTAGCCTGGCATTCCTTACAGATAACGGGCCCCTGGTGGACAGCCCGCCAGACCACTCCTACTCACTGTCGTCGGGTACCACGTCGGAGGAGTTGCTGCGCAAACTGAACGAGCAGCGGGACATCATTGCTCTGCTGGAGGTGAAGATGAAGGAGATGAAGGGCAGCATCCGCCGCCTGCGCCTGTCCGAAGCCCAACTCCGTGAGGAGATCCGGGAGAAGGACCGCCTGCTGCATGCTGCCAGCATGGGAGGGGTGGCTCGCAAGCGCCATGGTCTCTGAGACATACGTGCCCCCCTTAGGATTGGGGTCCTGCTCTTCAAGTTGCTTGTTTCATGTAGGGCAGGGGACCGAGCACAAATCGACCTGTGTGGTATTGTTTGCAAACAGAAGTGGCAAGAAATGCCTAAACAGGACGAAGGGGGTGGGTGGGTGGAGGCAGGCAGGCAGGCAGTTGTAGCAAGGACAAATGGTGCTCCACAGCTTGGTGTGGTATTGCTGCCCAAGATACATTTTTGGTCCCTTTCAGTCAGGTCTACACTGTGACAGGCAAATCACCAGTTCTTGACTATGTACTGACATTTCCTTCTCCTGTCAGGAAGCCCAGGGTGGTGTGTGAGCAGGCCCACACTTAACTGGACCCACACACTCACTTTTTACATGTTTTTCTGTGAGAAGTACCCTCCAGGAGTTGGCTACAACAATATTTTTATATACATAAAAAGATGGGTACAGTCTGGATTATTGGTTATCAGCTGATGCTCTACTCGTATTATGTCCTGTTCAAAGCACAGTAGCAGACAGCAGCTGCTTTGGTACTCTCAGTAATGTTGATTCTGTGAGAGCTGGTCCATTTTTAGCATTGCTGGGGAAATATCTCTGATAAAGCTGGATGTTTCCATTAAGTGGGCGGGTGTAGGGCTATGAGCTTCTGTCACCAGTGGGATTAAATTTAGTGCAAAGCTAATTTTGAGGAACAATAACAGTTACTTTCTACACAAGCACACTCGGGTTGTAAATCATTTACTCTGGAATAGTCTAGTGAAAGTCATGGCACTTTCCTATGATTATTCTGCAGTAAATGTCTTGGTGATCAACGCCTTAGAAACCATGGCCATCAGTGGATTTTGTTTGTTTCTCTTTATGGAAAGAGAGAGAGAAAAAATGTGGGTTGTCATCCCCCACCCACAAACTACTGATATGGAGTATGCCATTTTTGATGCCAAGTTCATTCTTAATCATTAAAGAGGGCAACTGGAGTCTGTATTCCTAGGATGCAGTTATATTTGGTGTTTTGCCCTTTTTCTGTTTCTAGTTTCAAGGGATTATTATGGCCATGCCATAGTTGGATGACTCCCTGCCCATCATGGCATTCAACAACTGCTTCTTTTACTTCAGCAATGATTCAATATTCTCTTGTGTAAACCAGTATTGTGTGGTTTATTTCCTTTTCACATATAATATACTGGGATGCAATCTGGCTAGCATAAGAGGAATGAGGTTAAGTTACAGTGGCTTTGCAAACCTTTCATACTTCTAAATAAATTAGCATTCTAACACTCTCTGTTAAGAACCTGGAAGATGTTAATGTCACAACCATGGACTGATAAATTTGTGAGATACACTTGTACTTTTCAGATATTTATGAGTCAGTTTGCATCTCCATGGATATGAAGATGGAAAGAGATTAGAGAGCAGCCTGCCCTATAGCCTGATTCACTTTTGTCAGAAATAGATGAACCCCCTCCCCACCAATATTTGTATGTCTGTGTAGCACCAAATAGATGCTTCTGATTATTGTATTCAGTGTGGTTGATGATATACTTCAAATAAGAGTCCACAACGGTGTGTGTACTCTGCATGGCTATGCAGAGAATGCCAGAACATCTCATTTCACAAAGAAAGAAAGAAAAACACAATGCATTAGCTAGAGTTTTTGAGTTTATCAAACCCATAACTAAAAATCACAACTGTAGGCATGTAGATTGGCTTGTATTTTCAAGTGTAAAAATACCTTTGGTTGAAACTATTGTGACTGGCAGGGATTGGCTAGTGTCAGAATGGCCATCTGCCCCATTTTTTTCTCTTTCTTTTTTGTTACAGTATTTTTTATATTTTATATAACAAATCTCAAATAGAAACCACAAGCTTGTATTGCTTATATACGTTGTATATACCAATAACAGTAAAAGCAATGAAGAAAATATTTTTTTTAAAATGGAGAGGGGGAGATTATTCTCTCAAACAATTAAAAAGCTTGAAAAAATACCATAAAGAAAACCTATTTCTTACATGTCCCTTGTTTGTCTGACTATATGTACTGTAGGTCGTAAGACATGTTCAATTCTTGGTGTGATTGACTCCGCGGTTTATTGCAGGAGGCAGCAGCACACCATAAACTCTAACCTCATTGGATTTCACGGATGTTCTGCTGTAGTCATTGGGGAATTGGTCTGTTGTTTGAACAAGATAGTAGACTGTATCAAATTATTTGACTAGAATTTGCTAGAACATGATTCAGCTTGTAACTAGTATTTTTTTAATTTAATTACTATCTTCTTTTTCCAATCTTAGCAGATTTCTGTGCTGCCCCCCTCCAATACTTCTGAAGTGGGGAAGAAAACTACAGACAAATTTACTGCCGTGTGTTGTGCTTAGGTCAAGTTTGGTCACACAGCTTGCATTTTGCTCTGTATGCATCTGTTGAGACCTTAAGCAGCACACTAGTTTTCTTTCTTTGTAAATAGACGGTGCATTCTAGCTGGCTGAGAGTGTTTCAAAAGTGTGTTGTGACAAGTCGTGGTACTTTTCTACCATCATTATGCACTAAAATACGTTCAGTTGCTTGGATTACTGGACTGGTTATCTGTTGGACTGTTCTAGTTTACTGGTTATCCTGAGGTGCTAGCAAATATGCTTAATTTGAATAAAATATATTTTGTTTTTGTTATACAGTACTGCAGTCTGTAATTTGTCTGTAACATCTAATAGTTCTTTCTTCCTCCACCTACTCCATGGCATTTGCTTGTTTCTGCTTTGATTAAACACATTTCAGTGTTTTGTTTTCTATCTCACTTGGTTAAGAGACTTTTATTTGCAAGGTCTTCTTCTTTAGTGATCACTTGTAGCTGAGTAAGATTGTCTTCCATGAACACGGTCATAACCGTGAGTCCGTTTTGAATCCACATGTCCTTCCACAGTGGGGACATAGGTTTCGGGATGGGAGTTGATCATGGTAAGGGTTTGGCAAACATGCCTTCCTCTGAGCACGTTTCTCAATTTCATCCTGAGTTTGAGCGTCTTCAAAGTCCATGACACCTTTGGTAAAGGCTGTTCTCCAGTTGGAGCACAAACAGGCCAGTGTTTCCCAATTGTTGGTGTTTAAACTACATTTTTAAAGATTTGCCTTGAAAGAGCCTTTAAAACTCTTTTGTTGTCCATCAGCATTACGCTTTGGAATAGAGTAGTTGATTTGGAAGACGATAATCAGGCATCCAAACAACATGACCATTTCAAAAAGTTGATGTTGAAGAATCATTGTTTTGACACTGGTGATCTTTGCTTCTTTCAGTACACTGGCATTAGTTGCCTGTCTTCCCAAGTGATACTTAAAAAATTTTGGAGACACTTGCTGAATTTCGAGTTGGAGATGGCGTTTATAATTTCATACAGTAAGGTTGGTAGTACAATAGGTTTGTAAACAAGCATTTTGGTTTCCCTACGAATGTCCTGGTCCTCAAACACTCTGTACTTCAATCAGGAGAAAGCTGCATTCGCAGAGCTCAGGCGATGCAGGATTTCGGCATCAATGTCGGCTCTTGGGAAAAGATAACAGCCCAGGTAGGAGAAGTGTTCAGCACTTTCCAACGTTACACCAATGAGTTTGATTTGTGGCACTGCAGAGGGGTTGTTTTGTGCTTGTTGGTGCAGCACTTTGGTTTTTTGGATGTTGAGCGATAGGCCAAGCTTTTTGCAAGCTTCTGTGAAGATATTTAGGATGTTTTGGAGGTCAATCTCTGAATGTGCACATGCTACATTGCCATCAGCATACTGAAGCTCTATGACAGAAGTTATGGTAACCTTACTCTTTTCTTTCAGCCTACTCAGATTAAAGAGCTTTCCATCTGTTCGATATATGATTTTTACTCCAGTGGGGCGTTTCACTTCAACAAAGTGTAGGATCATGGCGATGAAAATAATAAGTAGAGTTGGGATGATAACACAAGCCTCTTTAACACCTGATCCCACTGTGAATGGTTCACTTGGAAAGCCATTCTTATCTGGGATGGATTTTTGGAAGACGCCTGTGTGTGAATTTGCTTTATGTGTGTAGATCAGTGCACGCTGACCGACAAACAATCTTCGCAGTAAAGCTCTATTCTGATGGCATGAGTATCACGGCAACTGGTAGATTCTTATCTGCTGCAGCCTTCATCCGCCTTCACAACCCTTGTAACATACTGCTTGTTATCTTCTGCCTGTTCTCCCATTGAGGACGTCTTGGCTCATTCTTTGTCTAGCTCCTTCCCCGTGACCTTATCTTAGTTGACCCTGCTGGGAGTACAAGACACCTGACGGCTTTGCTCACAAGGGTCATAGGAATGTGCAAGCCCACTCACCACGACAAGGTGATGAAGAGTACATATGGTTGCAACTTACACATGTATTTTTTCTTTCTGCTAATCAGAACAGGTTGATATACAAGTCTCTTTTTCTAGGCTCCACATAATTCTTAATATGATTTCATCATTTTTCTTTCTCAAATGTGAACTGACACCTAGTGATATGTCATAATTTTTTGTGTATGGTGGAATAATGGATCTTCTTGCCTGACTTGGTGTTTCTAATTGACTTGCAGCTATACTGGATTTTCATTTTTCTGACTACATTTATGCTAGACATTCAGACAACATTTTTGTGAACGGTGTTCCTGTACTTTTACATGCATAGTGTCTAAGGTTTCTACCCTTCTATAACATATGTTTGGCCTCTGCTTGGACTACATGGGTAGCCTCAGAGTCCTGTATTGCCATGGATCAGGATCCCAGTCATTGACTGAAACCACGAGGGGTTTGCTAAAGTGAAGGAGTTCTGAGTGTGGTCAGTCGGTGCCCAGAAGTCCACATTAGAGTCCTTAGGGTTCTACAATGGAGGACAGATGGGAAACAGCAATGTAATAAAATGAGCCGCTAACCTCTGTCTTTCAAAAGAATCTGAATCTAGCCATAACAAAGCCTACAGCCCTACGTAAGCATTATTGGCTGGAAGCCCCATTAAATTTAGGGAGGCTTGCTTCTAAGTAAGGGAGGAGGGGCTGGCACATGGCACAGTCGCCAAGTGCCTGTGCTTTGTGCCCCCTTCCCAGGCTGCTCCACCTCCCACACTATACATTTTCGCTTTTTCGTCCTTCTTGTCTCCCCTTCACGGAGTGGCAGGATTTAACTACCAGTACACAGGAGGAACAGGGAGATAAGGTAGACATCACCTGTTAGCCTCAGCATCTTTGCTGTTGCTTTTGTAGCAGCAAAGCTGCTAGGCATGCCAAGATAATAGAATCTTAGAGCTGGAAGAGACCCAACGGTCAGATAGTGCAACTCTCCGCAATGCAGGAATCTCAGCTAAAGCATCCATATAGAATCATAGAATCTTAGAGCTGGTTAGAGATGGTTATGCAGCACTTAGGTCAAGTGCTAGCATTTTTGCCCTCTCCCCTTTGCAGGAAGGTGGCAGGGTTTGGCCTTTCTCTCTCTCTCTGCTGTTCGTTTCCCTGTCACAAACAACCTTTTGGTACCTGGACCCATCTCTGCTTTATACAAATATGAGATGTAGGCTGAGTGCAGGTGGAAGATAACAACACTACTGCTGCTCTCTGCTGATGGTGAGAGGGCTCAGAAGGCACAAGGATTAATACACACATAATTCCATTTTCACAGTCCAAATCATGGTCATGGCGGCATACAATATGAAAAAATACATAGCTACGACATAACAAATGTAGTCATAAACAATAAATTAAGCATTAAAAATACAAAACCAAACTCAATAATTTCCACATAAATCACAACAAAATCAAAAATAAAGATACAAAAACAACAACACAAAAGCAGCAACCCCCACAAAATAATACCCCAGCCTGAGAGTCTGTTTAGCAGCCTCAGCTTTTGTAGCTGGAGTCGTCAGGGTCTCACGCTCCCAGGCCAGGTGGAGCAGGTCTTCCAGGACTCCCAGCCAATGTGATCTCTGGCTTCTTCAGCAGCCTCAGCCTTTGCAGCTATATAAATTTCACATCTGGCAGCCTATGTGCTCCATTGGATTCAAATAGTACATGGGTAGACGAAAAAGCCGGGGACACAAATTTTTACACCCATTAACTCTGGAAGTGTATACTCAATTCTGACCAAACTAAGCCTACTGATGTATATTTCGCTCTAAGAGGCTTATTATTTGTGGACTTGACAGCTATGCCTGCAACAAAGTCAGCCACCTTTTTCTAAGGCCAGCCCTACCTTTGGTTTAATTAAAGTTGTGGTGTTACTAAACATTTTCTTATGTGGTGGATCCCACCACAGATAAACATAATGTTCTCTGTACAGCATAGGTTCATTAATGCTGCCTTTGCCAACCTGGCGCCCCCTAGATGTTGCTGGACTGTATCTCCCATCAGTCTTAGCATACTAGTTAGGACTGATGGGAGCTGCAGTGTAACAACTGGAGGGCACCAAGTTAACAAAGGTGGTACTGTTGTTGGTTCACTTCCATAATAATAACAATATACTTGCAAATGTGTTGGGAAGATAAATTTCGACAAATGTCTTTACTCCATTTCACACAAGCAAAGTTTTTAATTATTATTATTATCCTATTATTCTAGTTCTCCAGGTGACAGATGAAACACAGGCATCGTTTGTGGAGCAAATAAAGCACTGTTCACCCTGTCTGAACATAATAAGCTGCCATTGCTTAACTACTATGACATAGTGTGCGTCTGCTCTGGCTGACAGCTGCTGTCCAGTAGGCTCGGCGGAGATTTTCCCATCCCTGATCCTATGTAGCGGGAGATTGCCAGGGATGGATGCGGGGCATCCTGTAAGCACGGCATCTGCCATTAACCCCATGCTGCATGTGGCAAAATGTATGCTACAGAAGGTATTCGCTCTCAGCAAAGCTATCCTGCCTGCATCCCGCAGGTTTATCGTGTGAACCGCCCTGAGATCTTACGATGAAGGGCGGTATATAAGTCAAACAAGCAAGCGAGTAAATCTAGTGCTTCAGAAGGGCGTCGCCCTCCGTTTTTTGCGTGCACAAACCGTTTTAAAACAAAACAAACCCCCACAATGCTTTGCCCGGAGAGCCTGCCGCGCGTTGTATGCTGGGAGTTGTAGTGCTCCCCCTTTTTCAGAGGCGTCCCGGAGTCGAAGGGCTGCGGGTGGAACTCTTTTTCCCAGCATGGCTGGCGCGCGCACGCCAGAGGGCGTGGCCGGAAGAGGCGGGGAGGGCGGGCGAAGCGCGGAGAGAGGGAGCGCTGAGTGGGTTCGGGCCGCACTCGGGGCCGCCGCCTCTGCTGCCGCCGCCACCGCCATTAGCCGAGGGGGAGCTTGCGAGGTGAGTACTGCGAGGCGCCTGAGGTGGAAACCTGAAGTGAAAGATATAGAAGCAGCGGGGCTTCTTTCCCGCCTCTCAAACTCCCGTGCTGGGCCTGGGCGCTGTCTGTTTGCCGGCCCGCCCGCCCGCCTCTCTCTTCGGCTGCTTCGAGGCCTTAGGGGTTGGGGAAGGGCGAGGATAAGGGTGTGTTCCTGAGTTACGACTGAATTCTGTTGCTTCTCCTTCCCCTCCCTGTTTGCTAGTGATTAATAGCATGGGATCGTGTAAGACTCTCCACGCATTTTTTTTTTTTTGGGGGGGTGATAAACCCATGTGGGTGTGCATGTGTGAATGTGTCCGCCCTTTCCCACGTGTGCGCTTTCTCCGTTACGTGCTTCTTGATTCTTTTTTGGATACACCAGGAGCGCACTGTTTGAAAGTTTGGGGCCTTGGGCAAAGAACTCCCCCTCCCCAAATTTATATTTGTTAATTGCTATTTGCAGTTCGGACAGGGTTTGCTCCAACACGTCCTTTTTACAATCGGTCCAATGCCTGATATTCAATAGATTTTAGTAGGGGTTGTCAAAAAAGTTAAGGCCCTATACGTCGAAATTTGTTTGAAAGGAAGTGGTTCATTAAAACTTAGGCTGCAACCCTAGTCCCACCTACCTGAGTGGAAGTTTCTTCTCAGTGAATGTACTAAAGGGGTTCACTGACGGTCTCTGAGGGCTACCTCCAGTTGCCTGTGACAAAGCACATATCGAAAACTACAGGTAAATAACAAAAGTGTAGTCATTTGTTTTTGAACTCCCAAGTGAGTGTGAATCCAGCATGCTAGTAAGACTGATCCATTCATTGGACAGACCTGATGAAATCCTTGAAGATTTTTTTTTAAAAAAATCTCATGATCAAAAACTAAATTTGAGAACTGACAGGTTTGAATAATTTTCTGAACAAGAAAAGAATATTGTTTTGACCTGGGCATTTATATCAGGAATTTTTCTGTTTCAGATTAATTATTAATTAAGTATTTGTAAAAGAAAAAACTAAGGTGACAAAAACTATGTATGATACAAAAGTATCCAAGTTGATGAAATCCAAGGTAGATTGACATTAATTATTATCTGCTGGAAAATGAGAAAAGTTAAGTGATTTGAAGAGTGTTGTCCCAAGGCATGGCCTTGAGAGCTTATGAGAGAACAGTCTTGTCTAGTAAGACCCTTGATAAGAGACCACCATGTATGTTGCCTTCCATGATGAAATAAAGCTGGGATATAAATCTCAAATACCCCCCCCCCATTGAGTGCCTAGAAATTGCCACCAGTTTTCTAGGATCCAAGATATTGAGATGTTTGATTTTTTTGTTGAATGGGGGTAGGAAGCAAGCAGATATGTGAGAATTCTTAAAGGTGCGGAAGATAAATGAGATATTTTAGGTCAGCGTTCTCCAGCCTAGTGCCCTTCATATTGGACTCCCAGCTTGCACACGTCTCAGCTTGCATGCCTAGTAGTTAGGAAAGATAGATGCTGCTTCTGAAGGGCGTCACATTGGTGTTTAACAGTCTTTGAATGGCATCATGTTGGGGAAGGCTTTTCTAGTCTATTGAGGTATATACCACTTAACTGCAGCAGTCAGCTGATCATCAGTGTTAGAATGACAAGTAAAGCATTGAAATAAAATGTATTCCTATAAATCAGGGGTGGAGAACTTGCAGTCAGTGTGCCAAATTTGCTCTGCAATACTGTTTTCTTCCAACTGTGTTCACTTGTCCCACGTCTATCATATGTGACATCAAGTGTGGGACAGGTAGAGATGTGCCTGGCTTGACTGTGTGACCAAGTTCACCATGTTCTGCCCACTTTTGGCTCAAGTCCCATCTACCACCATCATGCATCATATTACACCAATGAAATGCAACCCTCAACAGGAAAAATATTCCTAATCCCTGATACAGTTGTAATATGCTGCTCAATTTTATGAGGCAACTGGCATTATTGGAAAAGGTGCCTTAAAGGGTGACTAGTGAATGAATAGTAGTTGCTTTAAGAAGATATTAGTGACTGTTCATTTCAAGAGCTAGTATACTAGGCATAGGTATGTAACATGTATGTTTGGGGGTCAGAGTGACCTAGAATGCCAGCATCTCTCTGAACCTACTTCCCCATTACAATTGCCAGGGACACCTCCATATTCCATTTATCCAAGAATAGATACAGGGAAATGGCCTTAGTCATGGCCCCTACATTCTGGAACTGCCTTCCAGAGGGGTTCATCTTAGCCTACCTCTTCAGAGTTCAAAAAGGAGGGTGGATTTCCCTCAAGAAAAGTTTTAATTTATTGGAATTTTATTGAGTAGTTATAATCTTGGAGAGACAGAAATCACAAACATGTTTAAAAAATAAATAAAATCTATGAACTGCACATAGTTGGTTGATCCATATAATAGATTAATGCTGTGGCAGCAGTGCTTTTTATTGTTATACTATTGAAGAGCAGGATTGCACATCTAGGTGTTTAGTCAAAATAAAAGATTTTTTTATATGAAGAAACTGTTACCCCCAACCCATATTGGTGCCTCTGCCATTTTACTGACCTTGCAGGATTTTTAAATATAAAATACAATGGTACTTCGGGTTACATACACTTCAGGTTACAGACTAACCCAGAAATAGTGCTTCAGGTTAAGAACTTTGCTTCAGGATGAGAACAGAAATCGTGCTCCGGCAGCGCAGCAGCAGCAGGAGGCCCCATTAGCTAAAGTAGTGCTTCAGGTTAATAACAGTTTCAGGTTAAGAACAGACCTCCGGAACGAATTAAGTACCGTATTTTTTGCACTATAACACTCACTTTTTTCCTCCTAGAAAGTAAGGGGAAATGTCTGTGCGTGTTATGGAGGAAATGCCTACGGGTGGCATGCCTACGGATTTTCCTCCTCTAAAAACTACGTGCGTGTTATGGTCGGGTGCGTGTTATAGAGCGAAAAATACGGTACTTAACCCGAGGTACCACTGTAATAGCTATGAATGTTGCAGTGTTCCTCCTTCAGTGTTGCAATGTAGTGCTCTCCTAAAATTGAAAAATGAACTTACAAATTTTACTTAATGATTTCTGTTAGTACAAATGAAACCAAGAAACTGATAAAACTCCACAGTGAGTGAGGCATTCCTCCTTAGTCTTGTGCAATGTGGAACTGGGTATAGTATTGTGAGTAATTGGTGGAGGAGAGTGCATAGGAACAATGCAGTTATCTGTAGATAGGACTGTGATGAATACAGATTTGAATGTAAGCATTTGTAGATTCTATAGGATGTCACGATTAATCCAAGTGCTTAAGATGATGCTTATGTCATGTACTATTGGTAGGAAATAAAATGAACAGTAGATTTTTTTTCTTGAACATACGCTCCAGTCAACAAAATGTCAGCAGAACAGCTTCAAGTCAGTAATGGATACATCTACAAAACTGAATTTCTCCCGAGCCTGTGCTTATCCTTGAAAGTTATATTCTTGTTATCGTATCAACAGTACAGTATTAACTCAATTTAATACAGTATTAAAACAGTGGTTCTTTTTGCCTGCCATTAGGAATGAAAGAGATTGAGGTTTTCTACTGAGTGGACTATTGCTCTTTAGAAAGAACAGCCACTCGCCTGTGGCGAATATGAATCTCCTCCAGGCAACCAGGCACAGAAGCATTATAAAGGTTGATTCTTTTTCCTTTTATTTATTTCTTTCTTTCAGTGTAAATCCCGCCTTTCTACATGTAGCACTCAAGGCGGCTTATAATAATAAAAATACAGTAGTTTGGGGGAAAACCACAACCTAGCAATAAAATAAAAATAAGACCAGATAATATTAGTCAGTAATAAAACAGCAAACAGTAATTATATTTGAACATGTTAAGGTAAAAATTTAAAAATATAACTAATCCAAAAGCTAAATGCCTGTTTTAGTTTTATATATATATACCGTATTTTTTGCACCATAACACTCATTTTTTTCCTCCTAAAAAGTAAGGGGAAATGTCTGTGCGTGTTATGGAGGGAATGCCTACGGGTGGCATGCCTGCGGATTTTCCTCCTCTAAAAACTATGTGCGTGTTATGGTCGGGTGCGTGTTATTAGTTATATTTCTATTGCTCCTAGGGAGAAGTGTTAAAATTGTTGGCCTACTCTGCAAACTGACCTTTAACTGCTATTTAAGAACCAAAATTAAAAAGAGAAGTAATAGTAGATTTCTACCATTAAGGTTTCTTCTTTTCTTTTCTATCTAAAGGGCTGTGGGCAAGCCACATTAAGTTAGTAACAAAGTACGTCAATAATCTAAACCAGAAACTAATACACCATCCAGTAACAGGCTCCCAGAAATCAGCTAAAACATCTTAGAACTATCTGGCAACTGTACAGAGGACAAGAGAGACTGACAGAGGTGAGGCAGTTGAGAACACTTGGATATTGTGTTTGGTACATGGATTCATCAAAATAAATTAGGAAAGCTCTTCATTCAAGAAGGGAGCACAATTACTTTGCAAGAGATGAGCAAACTGCTTCTATTATGGGCTGAAGCTTGTCAAAGCATTGTCTAGAGCAGGGCTGGGAAGCCTGTGGTTTTCCATATGTTATTGGCCAACATGGTCAATGGTAAAGGATGATGAGAATTGCAGTCCAGCAACATCTGAAGTACCACATATTCACCATCCCTGACCCAGAAGAATTTTTTTTTTTAGTTACAAGTTATGATACTATTTTCAGTCTGCTCAGATACTTTCATGGTTCCCGTGGGTTCCCCACTCCCACCCCGTGTGCTAGCTTTACCAATGGGTCTTGGTTTCCCTTCACTGCTGAATTTTTAGATCATGTTGATATTTATCAGTGCCAGGGTGGGAGAAAGCTTGGTTAATTGGTTGCCCAAATGCCTACAAATCTCATGCTGGCTCTCAGTTTGGATCTATGTAGGATTTTAAAGAATAGATGTCTATTCGGAAACTCTGAACACCACCTCAGAACTGACTGACCATGTTTCCATGGTCACATTAATCCCAGATTAAAATGAATGTGCAAGTCAAGCTGTGTGTACTTGCTCTCAGAAAACATTGGACAGTTTAGCTGTTTACCCTGAGCTTTCTCTCATCAATCTCTCTAGCTTTCTACTTTGTTCCTTTTATGCCTCAAACATTTATCAACATTAGACCTATCTAAATGTTTTGTGCATGTCCTGTTAGAATAATTGGTCCTTTATCGGAGAGCCAGTCTTTATTGGAGAGCCAGTGTGGCGTAGTGGTTAAGAGCGATAGTCTCGTAATCTGGGGAACCGGGTTCGCGTCTCTGCTCCTCCACATGCAGCTGCTGGGTGACCTTGGGCTAGTCACACTTCTTTGAAGTCTCTCAGCCCCACTCACCTCACAGAGTGTTTGTTGTGGGGGAGGAAGGGAAAGGAGAATGTTAGCCGCTTTGAGACTCCTTAAAGGGAGTGAAAGGCGGGATATCAAATCCAAATTCTTCTTCTTCTTCTTCTTCTCATCCTTTTTTCTTACCAAGCACTTTAAATGGCTTTGGTGGTCTTGTAGGAAATGCTTGAGGCTACCCATGCTAATCAGCCAAACCATAATATCCTCTTTGGAGAGTTATCTACCTTGATCTTCGGTTCATCTACCTTGCAACTTTAGTGATCTGCTTACACGATAAATAGGTGTGTTTCTGTTTGCTGCCATTCAGAAGAATGCATAGTTCCCCCTCACTCTTAAAGTTTTGCCTTGAAGTTTACATTGTAGCAAGTTGTTGATCTAAGTCAACAGAAGGAAAGTGATGTCCAAATTGGTGATACAGAATTGTAGAGTTGGAACAGTCTTGCAAATAGATAGTGAATGGACTCCTATGATCTTCTGTGTTTGGCTCTGCTTTATCATAGAAAATTGGGACATACAAGTTCACTGTCACCTTTTGTTCTTGCTATTAGGCTGGGCAGATTTCCAGAGCACTGCACTATATTTCAGTAATGCGGCTGTTATTTGGCTTCCTTCCTTTACAATATCTAGCATTATAGAAAAGACAGAGGAACTGTGATAGGCAGGGAAAATATAACAAGTATCTATGGCAGTGGAGTGTGCACAGAAATGCTCTCTTTTTCTACACTGCATTCAAGAGCTATAGCCTCCACCCCCAATATACTTTCCAGCTTGCTTTTGGTATGAGCACAGCACCAGGAAGACTTCTTTCCCTTCTGAATATTAGAGTTCAGGGAAAATCCAAGAAGACAATTTTGGGCTAGATAATTTGACCTGGTGGAAGGAAGCTTTGGATGCTCCCAAATAAGTTCTGTTGCTTTTTGAATGTGCCTGAATTCAGTGCAGCATGAGGGAGAGTTTTCTTACTTCTCCAGGTACTCAGAAAGCAGTGAGACATATTACTGCTGTTTGTGTATATATGTGACTCAGAGCAGCAGGGATGAGCCCCAGCTGACTGCTGAGGTGGAGAAGGGCAGAGGCTCTATCCCTGTGGTGTCATCTGACCCTGAGCTCAATATGATGCCAGAGAAGGCCCTGTCCTCTTCCTTGGAGGCCAAGGTTGCAGCACAAATTGATTTTGCTTGGCTGTCAAGGCCTGCAAAAAAAAAAAGCAAAAAGAGTGACTCCTGTATATGAGCCTTTTAAGGACACAGGACAGAGAAAGCTTTGAGCACACTACTGTACTTCTACAACACAGCGCAATTTTGGCAACCTACCCCAGCTTCAAGTTAGCCAGGATGAGTACTTGAAGTTGCTTCGGTGACATATGTGAGCATGAAGGCCACCAACGGGTTGACACTTGGTAATAGAATCATAGGTAAAGGTAAAGGTACCCCTGCCCGAGCGGGCCAGTCTTGACAGACTCTGGGGTTTGTGCGCCCATCTCACATCTATAGGCCGGGGGCCAGCGCTGTCCGGAGACACTTCCGGGTCACGTGGCCAGCGTGACATCGCTGCTCTGGCGAGCCAGCACCAGCGCAGCACACGGAAACGCCGTTTACCTTCCCGCTATAAAGCGGTACCTATTTATCTACTTGCACCCGGGGGTGCTTTCGAACTGCTAGGTTGGCAGGCGCTGGGCCCGGGCAGCGGGAGCGCACCCCGCCGCGGGGATTCGAACCGCCGACCTTTCGATCGGCAAGCCCTAGGCGCTGAGGCTTTTACCCACAGCGCCACCCGCGTCCCTCCGACGCGGATAGAATCATAGAACTGTATAATTGTAGAGTTGGAAGGAACCACAGGGGTCATCTAGTCCAACTTCCTGCAGTACACAAATCCTTTTGCCCAGTGTGGGGCTCAAATCCATTATACTGAGATTTAGAGTCTCATGCTCTACCAGTTGAGCTGAGAGTGTTTGCTGCTTGTTTCAAATGTGTGGAGAATTGCACATCTGTATTAATACAACTAAACAATTTGATGTCACTAGTTTGTATGATACATTTCTGGATTCTGAGTTCTAATTTTGGTTGTTGTATGTTGGCCAAAAATGCTCAAAGGAGGAGGGTACTGCTACAGAGCAGACTTTTCATGCTTTTAAGAGCCATAGTTTTCTTTTCCTCTGTGTCATGGTATGAACCAAGGAGTGCCTTAATGCTGGTGCCTAAATATGCTGCAGTCAGGCTACTGCACTACAGCAATGTAAACTGGAGAAAGTTCTCTGTAGTGTGATGCTCAAATCCTCAGGGAGGAAAATCATGGCTAAGGGAAAAATTTGGACGATTCTGGTAAAAGATCAGCCTATTGTACTTGTATTGTTACAGTCTTTCATTGCCCTGGACTGTCAGTTTTCACTGCTTTTTCTTTTTCAGTTGCTGGCTCCGACTGAGGATTCAGAATGGGAGACAAGCCTATTTGGGAGCAGATTGGTTCCAGCTTTGTACAGCATTACTACCAGTTATTTGATACAGACAGGACTCAGTTAGGAGCAATATACGTAAGTAGCTATTGCAACAGATTTTAATAATAATAATAATAATAATAATAATAATAATAATAATAATAATAATAATAATATATTATTTATACCCCGCCCATCTGGCTGGGCCTCCCCAGCCACTCTGGGCGGCTTCCATAAAAACCAAAAATACAGTAAAATATCACACGTTAAAAACTTCCCTGAAGTTTAGGTATATCTTCCTCTCCAGATATACCTAAACTACAACTCCCACCATTCCTGGCCATTGGCCATGCTTGTTGGAGGTGATGGACACTGTAGTTCAGCAACATCTGGTGAGCCAAAGGTTTCCCGCTTCTGACATACACAGTTATAAATAGGCAGTCTTATTCGGTCAATTACTTGCTTAGATATTCTAGTCAGTTGAAAAGTACCTACCCCATCAATTGGTCAACATGTTCTATGACTTTGATTTGATGCACCACTCGGCATTCTAGTGGTCTCATTTTACAGTAGCTACAGTAAAGCAAGTTATAGGAGTCAAGAATGTGAGGTTACCAAAGCATGGCGCCTTCACCTGGTGGTATATCACAGGTGAAACTCCCACTGCTCCCGCAGTATACCGCTGGGTGAAGACGCCATCACGCTCTGGCCCTCAAACCTAGGGAGGAACAGACCGACGGAGCTTGTTTTTCCCTCTGAGTGCCAGGTGCTGCCTAGCATTTATAGGCATGAAGTGCAGGGATCAAGAGCAGATTTAGTTGGCTGAACAGCTTCAGGCGTCTTGTTCAAATTCTTAGCATGCAGTAATCGAAATAAATGCCCCACAATTTGACAAAATGGTGCTCCAGACATTCCCTCTGATACTGTATAAACATTATTGTTTAATTCAGAATGAATGTGAATGACTTTACCTTAAAAGTGCTGTAAAATGTGTCACAGCAGGCCTCAGAAGGTTCATATA
The DNA here is from genome assembly GCF_965113315.1 of Podarcis vaucheri. Classification (NCBI taxonomy): domain Eukaryota; kingdom Metazoa; phylum Chordata; class Lepidosauria; order Squamata; family Lacertidae; genus Podarcis; species Podarcis vaucheri. The sequence goes on along the minus strand of NC_138765.1, from coordinate 50,063,069 downwards.
TTTCCAACAGGGGTAGATTTTGCCAACCCATTCGCCACCCTGAGAAGCTCTGCTGGATGTCTACTAGAGGATGCAATTGTGGCAGTGAAGTAAACATTCTTCATTGCCATGTGGTAGGCATGATTATACACTCACCAGCACAAAGTCACGCTTGCTAGGAGACTTAAACCATTTGTGCTCTGTCTGTTTTCGCTACCTTCTGCTTCACCCACAACTCCCTGGAAAACCAGGGTCTAACCATGCTCTGCAGTGCTGGAGAGGCCCTTGGGAGTGGCTGTGTCGACCACTCCTTCCATATCACTGTTCCAAAGAGAAACCAGAGTTCTAATAAATGGTGACATTTCCACTCTATATGTTCAGTTGCCTTTCTAAATAAACTAGGATCTCCTAAGCAGATCAGTAATACAGGATGAATTGGTAATATGAAACAAAGAAATGAAGCCTTAGTAATGCTTAGACTAAAGTGATCAAAAGCACAGTGCTGATTTAACTTTTACACATGCAGTTTTTGTCTTTTCTCCGAGTTCCTGTCAGCAAACTTGGGGAGGGTTCAAAATACACTTCAGTACATTGTATATAGCTTAGAGGCTGTACCTGACCTTTAGGTTGGCATTGCCTGAGTGTTTCAAGAGAACTAAGTGCATTTAGGGACTGCCTGAATGCATCAGAATGCAAGAGTGATGCGCATGCACATAGGACTCTAAACTTCGTTGGCAGGAAAGCATGTGTTTTACCTCAAGCATTCATACTTTGCTATTACTAGATGCTCTAACACTATTCATGGGATAAATTGAAATGGATTTTCAGAATTTTTAAGGTTTGAGTACCTAAAAGCAAAGAAAGCCAGGGAACAAAGTGGGAAATTCTTCCTTTGTCTGACAATTATTTTTCTGGAGGGAATTAAAAATGGCATTTTTGCTAGAATTTGACTTCTGACCATATTGAAACATGGATGATTGCTAAGCATATTGGACTACTTATGTGAGAATGAAATGCTACTTATAACTTCTGTGCCCAGGCCACATCACTTCTACTCATAGCAGGTGATCTGGTTTTATATTGGCGGGTCATTTTCACTTCCAAAGGTTCTGGTGAAAAATGGCAGGTGTTAGAGATTGCGGATCCAATTGGAAAATGCTCCTGGATGAAATGGTGAATTGCAGCTGCTCTGAACAATTGGCAGTTCTCAAGCAATAACTAGATGGACAGCTCTCAAGCAATAAGTAGCTTCTAGAAGGCAAAATGTGGCCTTTGGGTCTATGGTTGCTGCGTAGAACAAATACATACCCTATACTTACGAAATATAGCCTTATTGTATGGGCCAAAAATAAGGAGTCTGTGATTGGGGTGGAGGGTGTTGCCTGCTATGGTGCACTACTAGGACTCAAAATTTGCTGGATGTCTTTGGCATGGAGCCAACCTGTGATTCAGCTGAGCCTGTGCTTAGTCCTTCTGAAAAAGGTGCAAACTTACTGCTCTCTGTTTCTGTGTGTAGCTGAGAGAGTTTAATAACTATTGCTGTTTTCTTTATGCAAAATGAAATCTTACTTTTCCAAGCAGATTTTTACCGTCTCCCTCTCCCTCTTCTTTTAATAATTTTAGATAGATGCCTCATGCCTTACATGGGAAGGACAACAATTTCAGGGCAAAGCAGCTATTGTTGAAAAACTCTCAGTAAGTTCCTGTCCTCTTCATTGCCTGACATTTCTGTTCAGCTCAGAATTCTTTTTGAAATATTTCCATTTTGTTGCAGGCCAAGTCTGGTGTTACTTCTTTTGTATTATTTATAGAAAGCAGGTTCAGGCTGCACCCTTTTGCATTTCTAATCTGCCTGTCTGAAATTGTAGTGATTTCAGTTCCAGAAATGTAAAGCACAGTTAACTTAGGAAGTAAGTTCCATTGGACTCAGTGATAGTGAGGATGAAAAAAACACCCTTAGATTTATATAGTGTACTTGAATGTTCAAAGTGCTTCACATGCATTATTTTGTTCTAGTGCTAACTCAGTAAAGTGGTTCAGTTTTATTATTTCCAGACTGCAGATGAAGTGTGAGGAGGTGTATCTAAGGCTATCTCTTGAGTTCCAAGCCGATGAAGGCCCAGGGCATCCTGATTGGTGGCTCAGTCTGTTAGCCACCTAGCTATACAAAACCTTATTTGCATGTGTTCCAGACAGCACAGTTGCATCCTCTTTCATCGTGGTTGTAGTCTATATAAAGCAGGGGTGGTGAACCTGTAGCCCTCCAGATGCTTGTAAAGATGGTTTTAAGTTTTTAAGTATACAACAACAATAAGTGATTATACAGTGTCTTTTATTTTGCACGCATGTCTATATTGTATACTGAGAGCAGATACAGCCTTGCAACAGTTTCTGGGATTATAACATGCTAATTGTCTCAGGATAAAGCTTCTCCTAAGTGAGAAGCAATGGTAGTCTCTGGCAACCATCTACATGTTGCTGAATGCCTGTTGGCCTCATTCAGCATGATAATGAACAACCAGACTTATTATCTGTAACATCTGGAGGCTACAGGTTCTCTTTCCTTGTTTTGTGTGTACTCTGTCCAGAATGAGAACAGCAATGGAGCTCAAAAGAAACACCCTTTGGAGTAGGTGAGTTTCTCCTTAACAGGGCTGAATTCAGAGGGCCACAATTTTTGCCTAACCTTAATAGACCAAAAAATATGACTGCACTTTCCTATGTTGTTGATTTCACATGACACTCTATACCAGGTCTGGAATAATTCCTTGCTCCCCTCCCCAGCTTCAAGTTTAGAGCTGGAAATAAGGTGGGAGGGTGGCTTGTTGGCTGTGCAGCCTAAGTGCAGCAGCAGCAGCTTAAACACACATCAGCTTCTCTTGGAGCAGGGGAGGGAGGAGGTGGGAATCACCATGAAACGGCTAGTACAATTTACTGCCTTGCAGTTGCAAGGTTGGGAGGAATTGCTTACAAGAAAGCAGCAGCATGCTTACCATGATGACCAAAAATGTGGGAGCCTGGCTTGACCTTTCACAAGCTGTTTTAAACAAAAAACTGGTCAGCGATTGAATGAATACATTTCAGGGTGCTTGCATTTTCAGAATTAATTCAACACCTAAGAACCTGGCTTGGTGCCACAGATTGCTTCACAGATGAGCTTAACCATAAAAAATTTAAGCAAAACTTTACATTTTTTTCTCTTTCTGCTTGCAGAGCCTTCCCTTTCAGAAAATACAGCACAGTATCACAGCGCAAGACCATCAGCCCACGCCTGACAGCTGTATACTCAGTATGGTAGTTGGGCAACTTAAGGTAAGTGCTTTTTTCAACTTTTGGTCCTGTGAAAGGAATAGTTGGAGTCCGATTTCAGAACCGGTTCAGGGTTTAGCCACTGCAAGTGAGTTTTGGGCTCACATGTCCTCTGCCTCCCTCACCCCCACTCTGTGGTTTGCTCAAACCAAGGAGAGAGAGAATTAGAGCACAAAGGGGGGGGGGAGTAGGTGTGTTTGAGCCCAAAGCCTGTTCATGACTGCCAAACCACAGTTTGACAATTGCATCTGAAACAGGTCTAATCCATTAGGGCAGGTTGTTCTAGCCCTGCAAGTGAACAGACCTACTTTTGCTTGGGTCATGGAGGCTGAATGACCAGGGCTCTTTCTCAGAGGGGTCCCCGTCCCTCCCCTCTAATACAGTGGTACCTTGGTTCTCAAACTTAATCCGTTCCAGGAGTCCGTTTGACTCCCGAAACCGTTCAGAAACCAAGGCACGACGTCTGATTGGCTGCAGAAGCTTCCCGCACTCAAGCGGAAGCTGCGTTGGACATTCGGCTTCTGAAAAACGTTCGCAAACTGGAACACTTACTTCTGGGTTTGCAGCATTTGGGAGCCGATTTGTTAGGCAACTAAGCCGTTAAAGAAGCAAGGTACCACTATATGTTGCAGTGTCTTTGAAAACATTAAATACCCCTATGTCTTGTTTTGACTGATGTGGGTGTAAAGGCCTTCATGCTACCAGTTGGAGGGGAGGAACCAAATGAGTCACCAAGTTTGTTACAACTGATGGAAAGAAGAGCCGGGGCCTTAACCAACACACAGCATTGTTCCCTCTCTGACAGAGGAGCTTAAACAAAAATCTCTAGGTGGAGCCATTGTTAAAGAAGCTTGTTATCTTGTGCTGCCTTGGAAACTGAAATACACCTGTGAGCAGGCAGGGTTGTGAGGCTATTCTCTGAAAACTTAGACTTTCAGTTGGACAACTTTAAAGAAAACTGTCTGGCAACACTGAACTTGGAATGTTGGTCACAAGGACTTTGGTAAGCACTGCGTCACACAGCAAAGGTGTTATCCCTTGACACAGCCCATCGGAAGGAGGCACAAAGAACTTTTCCGTCTCTGGGCCTGTGTTAAGTGCATATGGACACACTTTGCCCCACATGTAATCCAGCTTCAAAATACTTTTACTTCATAATACCTGCTAGGAATGTAAAAACAACAAAAGAATCTTGTAGCAGCTCAAAGGTTAATATATTGTGGCAAAAGCTTTCATGGGCTGTAGCTCATGACAGCTCACACCACTATTCTTCAGCTGGTGGGTTAGGACCCACTACTGGATCATAGCCCTGTCCAAGGTGGGTTGCAACAGCATTACCACTGCATGCAGTTATATGGAAAAAGATTGAGAAATGGGTCCCCAAATACATGCTTGTAGTTAAAGGTGGGTCCTGAGTCCTGTAAGATTGAAGACTACTGTCTTATGCCATAATAAATTAGTTTGTCTCTTAAGATGCTGCTACAACACTTTGCTGCCACAGCCCTTTGGAACTACCCCTTTGGAAATTGCTACAAGTTTAACTTTACTGCAAGAGTTGAAGAGAAGCCTGCAAAAGTGGCATGAAAAAACAAGGGGGTGCACATTACTCTCCATGTGTCCATCAGTACTGGTATCACCTTTAGCAGCTTTGTGCTTGGAGGGAAGTCCTCTTTGTGCCTTCATTCTAAACACACAAAGAGGTTTACATGGAGAAACAATCTAGCTCCACCTTCTAGATCAGGCATGAACAAAGTCCGTTTCAGGGGCCTAATCTGGCCCGCTGGTTGGTTTAATTCGGCCCCAGTTTATTTCCTGGGGTAAAATCCTAAAAAAAAACCTCACGGCCCTTCACTTCATCAAATCTGTCCCTCTTTGAAAAAAGTTTGGACACCACTGTCCTAGGTGCTGATACACAGTCAGCACCAGTCTGAAACAAGTTTAACGCATGTAGAGTTTGTGTCCTTGTAGAGAGAGTCCTATGAAAATGGAATTAATGAGCTTCAGAAAGATTATTACCCACACTGAATCCACTTCAAACTGATGTTTGTGCGATGTCTGAGAAGTATGGCTGACATGAGTGTCAGCATCTAGGCTAGCCCACCCAAGAACGAGAGCCTGTTTACAGGTTTTCAAGCCAACCTGTGAAGCAGTAATCTAAAAGAATGCACATTTTCTTGTTATATACAGAGGCTATGTAGAAGGATTAATGTACGGATGGGGTGATTTTTTATCAATAGAAGATAAAGCTTATATACTTTTTTTCCTGAATGCGATATCACTAGTAGTCACCAGTGTATACTTGTTGCATCACTTGGCAGATGAAGGCATTTAGAAAGATAGATTCTGGAAAGGAGAAAGTTAATCTCTATCTAAACATAAAGATTACTTCGTGTAGCTTTATAGACAAACACCTGTTTTCTAGTAAGTTTTATGCTAACCTTTCAGAGTTTACTTGGCATCTTCATGCTAGTAATAAAATTGAAAGGGCCCAAACTCCATGGTAAAGCAAGTATTTTGTATGCAGAAGGTTCTAGGTTCAGCCAATGACACCTGCTATTCAAATGATTGCATGTATTAGGGATGAGAAAGACCTCAGAGGTTCTGCAAATTGGAACTGACAGTGCAAGGCTGGGTGGAAAAATAGTTTGACTGTATAAGGCAGCTTCATCTGTTCAAAGCTTCACAGATAAGCAACTTTAGTTGGCAGGCTTTTAGTTCATGGTTTGCATGTGGCTTATTGTAAGCTATTGGAAGATTTATTGTTGCGAATGAAATTATATGAATCGCCCATTACAAAAACCTCCAGGAAAAAAGTTAATGTAGTCCCTTTAATGTGGACTGAAATTATCTTACTAATTTTTAAGCTTGTCCTTGTCCTCATTGTACTGCTCCTGAGTAATTGGCAGCAGTAGAGGTACCTGTTGCATGCCTGGAACATTCTTTCTAAGTGCAGTAAATACACTCATAATGCAAACCTGCAAGGAGACTGGCATTCTGTATCTACAGAGCCTATCACTTTAGTAATGATTTCTCTCCTGTTCTGCTCAGGCAGATGATGACCAAATTCTAGGTTTCCATCAGACCTTTTTGTTGAAAAGCTTACAAGGTGCGTGGGTGTGCACCAATGAAGTCTTCAGGCTAGCACTCCACAATGTTTAACCTCTGGGCGCCTTCTACCTCTGATCTTCACAGTCCTCACTGAGTAAGAAGCACACTGCTTGCTCCTGTATCCTAGTTGAACTTGCAGTCTGAACAGCATGGACATTGCTTGTGTGTTCTTAAAGCAGGGTTGAAGAATGAGAATCCTGCTCATCTCAGGGTTGTGGCTTTTGAATTGAGCAAATGGAGTTTTCCACTTGGAACCAGCTGCTGCGGAATTAATTTAGCATAACTTTTTATGCCAGTCAGTTGCTTGCCTAACATCCTAGATCTAGTATTGCTTAGAAATCTAGGACATCTGTGTGGCACACAATGAACACTCACCTTGTTGTGTTTGGAGTTATCTGAGCTAGAGCCTGTAGGTATATCTGTGCAAGATTCCTCTTAGATCAGGAAAATGCCCTTAAGCCAAGGTCAGATTACACTTTAAAGCACCACAAATGTGTAGCTCATAAACACAGTTGGGTCTGTGCTTCAGGACGTTTACTGTTTAAATAACAAGAGCGTTGGAGGAGATGGGAAGGGGAAATGGCAAAGAATGGGTGAGCAAATGTATTTATTTTAGGTTTTGTTTCAGTTAGGGATAAGAATTAAGACAAAGGCTTCACAGAAAAAGTGGGGTTTTAAGAAGGATTTAGCAGGTGTTTTTAAACTGCAGCAGTAAGAATGGCTTTTGGTATGTACAGCATGGGTCTGTGGGGCCTCTACATTTACCTGATTTGGTTGCTAATAATCAGAGGAAGAAACAAATGTCGGGGATATGCAAAAGTACTTTCGTTTTAGGTAGCATTTATATATGTCTCTTCTGTGGCACTCTGAAGCTACTTTTGCCCACTTGTTTCAGCTTCAGTGGAGATTGTGTGTGTGAATGGCATGGACAGGTATGCATTTAGAATCTAGATCTGGTTATATTTCTTTTTGAGTGCAGAGTGCATTTTTAGATTTGGAGCCAATCTGCTGAGTGCAGCCATCTTTTGGATAAGGGTCATAGTTCTAGTTATTAAAAATATTTGACATGTAGGTTTGCTTCATCCCTGGCACCAGCAAGAACAGGGAAGAAGCAGAGTAGGCACTTAAGAGCAGTGTGCTGGTGCACACAGGTAGCAGGGGCACAACAAGTAAATAAATGAAAAATACTTAAGTGCCCAATTGCAACACAGATAGCTTAGTTCTGCCCCCCCCCCCGGCAATAATGTTTGCCTCCCCTTAAAATAAATCCTGGCTACGCCCATGCATTAAACCATAGTTTATTCTAAACTATGAGCAAACTAGCTCACAGTTAACTGCTCCATGGAATTCTGCAGAAAAATTATATGGAGTTGAAACGCAACATTATATGTACTGGTATATATTCTAGAAGATGTGAACAAGTCAATAATTACCAGCCTTTCCCCACTGAATGTCACTGTAATGGCTTTATTCCTCCTATTTGAAGGGATTCATTCTTATGCCAAATATATTAGTGATTGTTATAAGGACATGGCATTTTTCAAATTTTTGACCACCACTCACCATCCCATTTTTTTTGCCCTATCTTTTTGTACATTCTAAACCTTATACCTATTTTGTTGGCTTTAGCAGGACTTAACCTTGAACTCTCAAACACACTACTACCTCCTCAAATTGATGTTAAGGGGTTGTATTGATTCTCAAGAAGCTTATAATTCTCAACTTCCATAAACATTATCTGTAGTGCAGCAGTAATTGCTACAATGGTAATGGATCATCTCCATGTTTCTACTGCTCTTTGAGTATTGCCCATGCCATTGTAATTTTGCATCATTAAGACTCAAAAATGCATGTCAGAATTTTGCCTACCTTAATTCATTAGCACAGGGATGACATGATAAATCTGAAAGCTGAATGTTGGTGCAGACAGGTGAAGTATGCATGACAGCATTTGGCACCAGCTGCAGGAATTTGCCTTGTTAGACATTTGCTGTAGTAGAGAATTTCTAAAATTTATTTTTATTTTGTTTTCACAGGCCGATGAAGATCCTATTATGGGATTCCACCAGATATTTCTATTAAAGAACATCAATGATGCTTGGGTTTGCACCAATGACATGTTCAGGCTAGCATTGCACAACTTTGGTTGAGACAGCATCCCCGAGGCACCTGTACTTTTCTTTTCTCCTCTCCTCCTTACAGATATTAATCACATTCATGGAACATTCCAAATATCATACACAAACCTGCAACACCACGGCAAGCAAGCAAGACCTGCGACATGCCCTTCTGAAGAGTTTATGTTGTGTCACTAGAAGAGTTCCTTGTGCATGATGTTTGGAAGTTAGACTTAGCTGCATTTGACAAGGGAAATGTGTGTTTTTACCAGCATGCCTCGGGAAGCATCCGTAATGCAAAAGGTTGTGTTTCTGTACTGACAAGTTTCTCTAATAGCCCAAAGAAGCAAAAGGAAAGGAAAGAACGGCAGCCTGAATCCAGCTGAGATACTGATTTTTTTTTTTTTGTTCAGATGTTTCAGTGCTACATTATACAATAAAACCATGAAATTTTCTTAACAGTTTACATTGTTGGATGTTCACTGTGTAACTAGATTCTTGCATCTTCAGCTATACATCTGAATACCTAGCCTGGAAACGCACGACTTGGCAGAACTTTGAAGTTCTTTATGTCTCCATAGCTCTTTTGTAGTACATTTTTGCCATTGTTTTAAGGCTTAACAATTGCTCCATATACCTGAAAGTTGAGACATTTCCTTCCCCTGAAAGTCATAATACGGATTTATATTAATTAATTACGTGTAAAGCAGATCATTACACTGAGCATCAATCATTTTCTTCAGTCCTTCTTACAGAAATAGATGGAAGACCATGCATAAAAACAGCAATGTAGAATGTACTTTTTCCAGGCTTCTAGGCTTCTTTCTCTACACTAAGTTCTCAAGATTTAGCATATTCATACCATTTGCTTTACCTCTAGTGTTCAAGACATGGGTCTGTATATCATCATGAATTGTTTAGAGAGTTTTGCCCTTCCAGAACAGCCATTTTAAAGCGAGCTATAACTTTAGCCTAGTACAATCACACTACTTTTTTCGTCTGCCTGTGACTTGCTTCAGATAATGTCCTGAATTATCCTAGTATTGTTGCTGAGGTAAGCAGCACCCACATGCCACCAATAGCAGTGTATCAGTAATTAAATAGTACCAGTACTACTAAACTGCTAAGAAAATTCCAAATACGTTTTCTTTGCTGATTTGCTGCAACAACATAGCGATGGAGACAACACAAATTTTCAAAATGGCCAGGTCCTTATAGGATTTTTATTAATGAGCTTAGTATGAGGTGAGCAGACTTTCATCCATGGGCCTTTCCTAAAGTTTAACTGAGCTATTTCCAAATTGTGCTGGGCACTTGACCTGATACTTGTTTAGTTTCATATGCCAATGAGTAGGAGGAACAGTGAGTGTGTTTTTCTCAACTATGGAAAAAGATCTCTTGAAGAGATGGATTTGCTATCACATCTACTGAGAGGTGGCTGTAGTTGGCATCAAATCAATATAAAAACCAAGGCAAGGAAGGTATGCATTTCCAAGCATATCCTGAAATAAAGGTACATTTCCAATCCCCGCTGGATGGTTTACAAAAGTCCCTTTCAGCTTCGCTCTGGATGTTAGGGTTTGGATTCCTTGTTCTGATCGTTCTACTTCACCGACTCTTTTTGTGCTTTCATTTTCCTACACAGAAGTGATCTAAAGGGACTGTCACTGTCCCCGGCAAGCCAATGCTTTTGGGGCGATTACAGCTGCCGCTTACGGTCCTTGAGGTGTAGTTCCATAGACATCACTTCATTGCAAGGATTTTGGTTAACATTAGCCAGTTACATGAATTTAAAATGTGCTTGAGGAAGAGGGCTTAGGCTGGCATCCATGTCTTAATGCATGTGTACAGGTTTAGTTTGCAGAAGTCCCAATGATGTGTAGAACTTCGAGCCAGTGTGGTGTAGTGGTTAAGAGCGGTAGTCACGTAATCTGGGAAACCGGGTTCGTGTCTCCGCTCCTCCACATGCAGCTGCTGGGTGACCTTGGGCCAGTCACACTTCTGTGAAGTCTCTCAGCCCCACTCACCTCACAGAGTGTTTGTTGTGGGGGAGGAAGGGAAAGGAGAATGTTAGCTGCTTTGAGACTCCTGAAGGGGAGTGAAAGGCAGGATATCAAATCCAAACTCTTCTTCTTCTTCTTCTTCTTCTTCGAACTTCCCCCTTCAAATCAGGTGATCGGGCAACTATTGCTTCCACTGCCATGTTGATGGTCGGAAACGGTTGTCTCTGTATCTAAATAAGATGAGACAATCCCAGATAGCCTCATTTTAAATTTAGCACACCAGATGAAAATCTTTGGGTGAGGTCATCATAGGGTACCATGTTTTGAGTTGGATGTTGTATAAGTCTTGGTGAGAGCTTTGCTTAGTAGCCATATGAAAATAAAATGCCTTATAAAACTTCATGAGAATGTCTTTCACAGGCAACATTTTGTTGGAAGGGGGGCATTACTCTGGCCAAGTTAATGAGGAATGTTTATTATCATCCATAAGAGAAGAGTGACTGTTTCCCAATATCTTGTGTCACCTTCACAACATTAGCTTATGGCATTTTATTAAAAATTGGCTTGCCCTTTGAGAAAATGTTAAAGTCAGTAGATAGAGACTGCTCAGAAGGACAATAAAAAGCTGTGTTCTCCAACCCAATTTGAAGGAGAAATCCATCCTTCCTATCATCCCTTAATGGAAACTGCCTTGTAATCATTTGTTATCAGAGCAGAAAACATCCTTAGGATATTATAAACTGCTACAAGAAGGTATATGATAGAAAGCCTGATCTAGGATTCTAGATTATGTGTAAGGAGATGAAAGCTGTTAAACTGCTCATTCTGAAAACACTGTAAATTCTTTCATAAAACTGCTAAGTGCTACTTTGCTTTGGGGCAATACATAGAGCAGACCTGTGCAACTACCAAAGCACAGCCCATCAGCCACATACCATGGCTTGCCACATGCTCCATAAGTGTATTTTTGCAGTTCTAGGCCAGCAGGGTTTGGATCCAGTCAATATTGTGGTGGGGTTCTCCTTTTTGTGAGGGGTATACAAAAGAAGGCACTGAGAATTCGCTTCTATACAAAACTTGTCATCAGTTGACTGTAGAAACATCATGTTCCAAAAACTGCAGCAGCTTACATACTGCTTTATAGCAGATGCTTGATGTACATGGGGAGAAAAACACTATTTGTAGAAATGCAGAATTTCAATTGCAGAACAGCACTACCTACCTATACCATATCTACTGTATAATCTTGACTTATTAAGATTGTACCAGCAGCAAATGTTTAAATAAAGGCTCTTTAACAAATACTGTTGCTTTAGAAACCAGAAAAAGAGTGAGGAAGTGTGTGCTGTCTTGCTTCATGAGGCAGCATAAGAATAGGGGGCCAGCATAACTCACCTGTTTAGATTGTTGTGTTAGGACATCTCTCATCTCTGAAATAATAATCTGGTGGCCAATTTCCCTGTTATCTAGTGATAAAAGGGAAGGGACAGCACTTTATGTGAACAAGCCTAATATTGTCACCATTTGTTTAATAGTGGCAGCCCCTTTTCCTTCCCATGTAATTTCCCATGCCCCACCCACCCTGGAGAGGACTTGATGATCAGCCCCAAAGAGAATAGTTATCCTGACCACTTAGTGAATTCTGAAAGAACAAAATGTGTGATAACATGCCTACTTGTAGAATAGCTTTTCCCAACATAGTGCCCTCCATTTCCCTGGACTGCAACTCGCATCATCGGTGATGCTGGCTGGGGCTGATAAGAAGGCAATAAGCTGGTGAAGGGTAAACTTTCTGTTTTGTTATTGATGTGCAGTCTACAGATAACAATACATGAAATGTAAGGCACGCATACTTGCCTCTATAGGTTATTAAGGCAAATTTTCATGTTATGTACACTGCAGTGCACAATATGGGGATAACTACATCATCCTATGCAATCCTTTGCGGTCCATGTATGTATTCATCATGTGTTATAAAAATTATTTTATTTAAAATATGTATCTCTTCAGCCAAAAAGGGCTGCCAAAAAGGCTTACAAATGTCAATCATAAGACAGTCCTTCCCTTCAGGCTTATAATCTAAAATGCATGACATTCAAGGGAAAGGGACTGAGGAGGAAAGAAAATAACACGGGCATTATTTCTGGTTGTGAATTGTCTGTTGCAATGATGTTGCAAAGGTTTTGAACCAGAACAAGCCAAAGGTTAGTGGAGGCACAGCCTGAAAGGTACTACCACCTTAGATGTGGTTTGTGGATTTGGGGAACAGGAGCAACACTAGTGCATTTCTAGGCTTGGTATCCCGGGAAAGCTTTTCCATTTAGAAATCTAGTGTAATTTTCCTTGTAGAGGTGGGTAGGGATAAAGGAAAGTTGCTGTTCTTGACAGAATAATTTAGTATGTGGATAAGAAGCTTCTAGCATTGCCTCTATTCTGATTGGCAGCAATTCTTCCAGGCTGGGATAGGAGGTTTTCCAGGTTTTACTACCCAAGAGCCTTTTACCTAAATATGCAAAGGATTGATCCTAAGGTCTAATGCATGCAAAGCAGATGTTCTAGGTCAAACAAGCCTGATATGGAACCTTAAAACAACAATGTTGGGAAATATAAAAGAGATTATTTTCACTGCTTTGTGCAGAACTTGCCTTAATATGTCTTGTGGGTTGGGGGAGGGGTTTAACAGGTTATTGCACATGTTAATGCAAAACTAAGGAAGTGAGAGGGATGGTGAAATTACTTCTAATTCCATAAAGTTAAAAAAATTCAAGTAATTTATCAAGAACAGTGGACAAGTTACTTATGTACAGCAGCTGCTGACAGTATTTCATTTTCTGTATGCTACAGGCTATTCTCTATATTAATAGGGTTGGTGTATTTTTAAATTGACAGAGGTTCTGTGTAACAGGCCAAAGTCAACAGACAAAGGCAGTGCTGAAAATTATGGTACAGAAGCTGTCCCTACAGCTTTGTCTGCTTGACATGCAGGGTGTTTTTAAGGAACAGACCTAATATGCTTGAAATGACTGAAAATGCCTGCATTTGTATGCAAATCATCTTCCTGTCTCGGTAAGTATTTTCAACGTGCTTCTTTCTCTGATAAGGATTTTGCATAACTGGAAAACTGTTGAATGGCCAGATTATTCTAGACTAGCATGTCTGTCTGTGTGTACGCACGCACTACACAAACGGATATGCGTGAGTTAAGAGAGAGAGAAAAAACTAAACAGTGGGGACTAAAAAACCGCTGAATCGTAAGAAGCGCATCCTACGATATTGCAATGCAAAATCCCTTTGTATCTTAGGTGACACTGCCTCTCAACTTGCTTCCGCAAGTGGTGTCGTCCATCTTTATTTCATATGGTTTGGGGGTTTTGGAGTCAACACATCAGGTCTACTCCACTCAAATATTACATTCATTGGGACTTTGTGACCCAAACATAGTGACACTCATTGGGGCGATCCTACATACACACACACACACACACAGCTCTGTGGTTTTTAAGGTTAAGCAGTGTATAAATTCTGCTAAAAAATAATAATTTGGCAGCACCACCTAACATGCTACTTGGAAGTGACGTTGTGTATTCATTTGGGGCTTAACGTCCAGGATATGTATGTCTGCAGCTCAAGCTGTAGCCTCTCCTGCTGCAGAGAACTGTTCCGCCTTTCTCTATGTATCTTTATTTTTTAGGGCCCAAAATGAACCCCAGACTAATTTTATTTATTTATTATGTTTATTTAAATTCTATACTGCCCTTTATCCGAGGATCACAGTGCGGTTTACAATATAAAAATACAAACATACATAATGTTGTTATTGTTTAGTCGTGTCTCACTCTTCGTGACCCCATGGACCAGAGCACGCCAGGCACTCCTGTCTTCCACTGCCTCCCGCAGTTTGGTCAAACTCATGCTGGTAGCTTCGAGAACACTGTCCAACCATCTCGTCCTCTGTCGTCACCTTCTCCTTGTGCCCTCCATCTTTCCCAACATCAGGGTCTTTTCCAGGGAGTCTTCTCATGAGGTGGCCAAAGTAAAAATACAAACATACATAATAAATGAACATATAAAAACAATACCCCCCAGCTACCCACGGTTTAAAAGGCCACAGGTTGTACGTGCGAGGGGGCCCCTCTTCCCGGCCCTCGTTCTCCTTGCTGCGCGCTTCTGCCTGCCTCGTACACTATCTGTATTTATTCTTTGCTGGGAGAGGCGGAACCCGGACGTCTGGATACCATTTGCCTGGGGGAAGGAAAGCAATGACCGGACCGGAAGCGGAAGTGGGGGCGGAGAAGCGGGGTTTGGCCTGCCCGGGCGGTGGAAGCCGCGGTAGCTGTGGTGCTGCTGGCGGACTTGGCGGGGCCCAATGGCCTCCGCGAGCATCGATATCGAGGACGCGACCCAGCATCTCCGAGACATCCTCAAGCTGGATCGGCCGAGCGGTGAGGCTCTCGGGCCGGGACCCTAAAAAGAAGGCGGGGGTTCCTTGGAAGCAGCTCCTTTGGGGAGTGAGCGGCTGAAATGAGGGTCGTGGTCTCGGGCGGCGGTGCTCCCCTTTGCTCAGCCCATCCCGCGTGAGCGAGAAGGCGCCAACGGCGCTGGCAGGAGAGCGGGAGGCGACGGGCGGGAGAAGAGCCCAGGGGGTCGCCATCCTATATACACGCTTATTTGGGAGTAAACCCAACGGAGCATGATGGGATTTGTTGTCTGGTTGTGCCGGGGTACGGTAGGGGGTTGCAATCCTGCGTCTACTTGTTTGGAAGTGAGCCTCCTTGAGCACAGTGGAGACCTACTTCTGAGTAAATAGAACTCAAGGATGGGGCTTCCCGTTTGGGGCCAAAAAGTCCCATCTGACTAAAAAGGTCCTCTGCAACTGTGGCTCCTGCATCAGTACTTTCTGCTCTTTTTGGTGGAGTGTGGTGCTCAGCTTTCTTTCAAACGTGGCTGCCTCTTTCTACCCCACCCCCTTCATGTTCTGCTTCTGCCCCGCCCCCTTCTTTAATGGAGCAGGCACTTGGTTTGACTTTGACTGCTTGTTTTTTCAAAGGCCATTTCCCCCTGCAGCTTAAGCCTGCAGCCCAGAGTCTGGTGTCATATATCTGCAGATGCTTGTGAAGGCACTCTAGGCAAGGTGTGGTTGGCCAGGCCGCTCAAGCTGGCGCTGAGAATGAACAACTAGCGATTCAGTACTGTTATTCTATGGCTCTTTAACAAATACTGGATGACTTGACCTTTCCTTAATGTACGTTCTTTGGTTTCTTTGTTTTTGTAGTCATATTCCGGTTGCAATTCTCTGTATTAGTAGTTGCTTTTGCTACATTTCTCAAGTTGGAAGGAGGAGTGAGCAATAGTGTTGTCAGATCTAAACCCTATTTTACGACTTGGTAGGATCTTGTAGGGCCTGAAAAAAATGGTGGCCTTATCTGACTTACCAAATGAGGAGTTAGCCACTCCTGCTGTAGATCATAACATTTTTGTATACTGAACATATATCTGGTATGCCTGGTCTCCCACTCCTATGTCTTGTTTTTTTTCTACCCAGCTGCATTCAGAATTTTTTTTGGAGGGGGCACAGTGAGTTGTGGTACTCCACAAGTTGTGTTTCTCAACAACTACATGAAGGTGCTGGGAAATATTATCAGGGCTTTGGAGTTGGACATAATTAACAAGAAGGTGACACCCAGGTTTCTAGTTCATTACGTAAGTTTCCAGCAATGGCTGCCTCAGATCTGAACAGTGTGAGGAGGCCACAGGCAAGTGGATGATATAAACAAAACACTTGAGATTGAATCCAGACAAGGCAAAGATGAAGGTAGGGTTAAGACTGTGGCTCATGCCAGAGTCATGCCTGAGCAGCTTCCTTACCTATCCAGAGGGAGGTCTGGGCAGTGCTCCAGGATGTATCCAGTGCTGGACATGACAAGGCAGCCAAATCAAATAGTGCCCTTGCTGAGACACTATCTCCCCACCGATAGGTGGTCTACCTGGCTAGTATTGTGGTAAGAATGATGTGCGGATGAAGTGATGGACAAAGTTGAGTGAGTAGCTTTCTAGTTGTGGAATCTTCATAAATTTGGAAATATCTGCAGTGCAGAGTATGGGAGAGGTTTGTCTTTAAAAGGATAGTTTGGAATGCACCTGTTGCTTTAGTAAAGTGTGTCTAATTAGCATGCTGTGCTGTACGTTATTTGAGGAGGAAATCACAACATTTCTGCCTTGGAAACTGCATTAGCCTCATAAGTCATGAACAAGAACATTGGTGTATGGGGGCAATGTTGTCTTTCTCCATTGGTGTAAAAACAGCTGAATGGCTAGTATGAATAAGATATACCTATCTGCACATATTATAATACTAATACAGTATACTTAGGTGCAGGATGCATCCTATATTTTTGTCTGAACTTCTCCTGTGCCAGCCAGATCCCTCCCTTTTTGTCTTTTGTGAGATACTGTTTCCATGGTGCTTGCAGCAGTAACCATTTCATGTGAGCAGCGTACTGTGCCTGTTGACATTTCCTGCCATAACCTCACCCAGCTCTGTTGGGCTAAATGGTGGTGTTTAGTTCCTACTGTGCTGCATGTATATTCAGCTTTTGAGCAAAGGCTCTGCTGTAAAGTATTCACCAATCTCTTAATTATTTGTAGGAAGGACTTACTATGTTCAGATCACTGACATATCCCAGGGCAGAGTGTGGATTGATTGCAGAATTACTGGGGGTAGAGGGCAATGATATGGATATTAACTCAATTTGCAGTAGGCAATTTCTTTATTCTAGTGGAAAATAGGAAATGCCTTTGCTACTATTACTTTCCTTTCCTTGAGCTTGCTCTGGATTTTGATTCCTCCAGTAGGCGTTATCTTTGTTATTCAGCTGTCCCTGTAACCACAAGAAACCATGTGAAACTAAGTGAAATGAAAGCGAAAGTTGGTTCTTAGTATTCTGTGTGATTCACTGATCAGCATAGGAATATATAGACATCGTTCACTGCTGTTCACTGCTTATTACCAAGCCAGAGCATTGATCCATCTCACTCAGTTTTGAGTCTACCCAAATTGGCAGCTGCTTTCCAGTCAGACTTCAGGCAGGATCCTCAATTGAGAATCTTTCCCAGCCCTACCTGAAGATGCAAGGAATTGAACCTGGGACCATTCACATGCGAAGCATGTGCTCTGCCCCTGAGCTTATGACCATAGGCATGTACATTTTCATACAAGGCCATACAAGGTTCTGGTTGGGTGGAACTTACATCGTATGTGAGGCAGGCAGCTGACAACGGCCAGCTCTGCCTTTCCTCAAGATTATGGCTTGGCAAGGGGGGGGGGACTTGGCCTGAGGAGGGCAGAGAGGGAACTTTCCCCCTGTGGTCCATTCACTGTCTGTACAGAACTAACCATTGTGTGCTCTGCCTACATGCCACCCACCCACCTTTCCTCTTCTCACGGGTGTTACTTTATGGCATTGAGCCATGCTGCACTCTAGTATGAAACTAGCATTAGCCATCAGTTAAGGGGACTGGGTAGGAATTTTACCTAGGATCATCAGCTGACTTCTCTGACCCTGGGTTTTTGGATTCTTCACAATAATCCCCTGGCTCAAGATGGCTGAAGCCATTGATTTTGACCTTCTAACATCTACCCAGCAGGATTGCTGAGCCCCAACTTCTGACAGCACATGAAACAGTAGAAATAGGTTCTGTCCCATATGTCCTGTTTTGCTACTGGTAAACCTGCCTTAAAAAGTTGTTTTTTGTCTTTTCTCTAATTCCGCGGCCTGTTTGTTTCTAACTCCCTTCCCAGGTCTATTCTAGCCTTCAGGAAAAAACAGAAGTCAGCATCTGGAATTGCAGTTATCCAGAGATTTTTAAGCGTCCTGGCAAAATCATATAGCCTCATCAAGAGTTTGGGGACCACCTTTCCCCACACAATCCTCCCCAGTTGAAGCCTAGTCATCAAGTGGTGTTGCTGGCTCCATGCTTACGGCTCATTAGGATAGGCACAGCTAGAAGGCAAGCCTTCTCAGTTATGACTTCCAAACTTGGAAACCAGAAGAGAAGGAGGCCACAGTTTTCATTTTCCCTGCCCACCCTTCCATTCTCCTCTATTCTCATAGTATGGAGGCTTCTCACTGAACTAGAGTGGTTAGAGGAACTACCTCTCCATTGAGCTTTCATAGCGATTCTAAAACTACACACAAAGACTATTCTAAAATAGTCTTTGTGTGTAGTTATGTCATCATCCATCATGCATTTATTGATTAATGATAATAATTAATAATTCTATACCACCCTTCATCCAAGGATCATAGGGTGGTTTACAATACAAAATCACAAAAATATGTAGTATACTAACAATACCAAAAAACAAACCCCAACACACAGATTAAAAGGCAATAGTTTGTTTAATTAGCCAAAGGCCTGGGAGAAGAGGGATATATTTTTGCCGGGTGCCTAAAGATATGTAACACAGGCTCCAGGCAAGTCTTCCTGGAGAGAGCATTCCACCAACAGGGAGCCACTGCAGAAATATCCCCTTCCTGTGTTGGCACACTCTGGACCATGGGTAGGCAAAGTAAGGCCCGGGGGCCGGATCTGGCTCACGGACAGTCAGGAAATCAGCATGTTTTTACATGAGTAAAATGCAGCTCTGGGTTATTTGCTGGGCATAGGAATTTGTTCATTTAAATATATATATATATATATATAGTCCAGCCCCCCCACAAGGTGTGATGGACAGTGGACTGCCCCCCTGCTGAAAAAGTTTGCTAACCCCTGCTCTGGACCTTTCACGAAGGAGGCACACAAAGAAAGGCCTCAGATGATGATTGCAGATGATGATTATCGGCTCATATGGGGAGGCAGTCCTTGAGGTATTGTGGTCCTGAGCTGTTTAAAGCTTTATAGGTCAAAACCACCACTTTGAATTGGGCCCAGAAACTAATCGGCGGCCAGTGCAGTCAGGCCAAGATTTGCGTTATATCCTCAAGCTGTCTTTCCTTGAGCAAAACACTTGCCTTTTTATCGTAGAGGAGAACCACCGATTCAGATTTTCTGTCCTTGGACAGAATGTTTTTCATATCTTCTCTAGAACATTACTATCTTGATGGGCTTCTTGTTTCCTATTTCAGTAGAAAGAGAGAGAGTTTGGCATTTCTTTTGAATGAAACTACTCTCCCATGTTATGTTCTTTTCATCTGGGACAGGGGACCATCAAAGGGAGACTGTATGGTTCAGAAACTTTCATGACCCTTTAAATGGCTGCATAAATGTGAACATTGGCTCTGTCCCCCCCCCTCCAATTTAGGTTCAGTCAACGAAAACCAGAGATCATCCACTTCATACAATGGAGACCTGAATGGTTTGCTGGTGCCAGATCCCATAGCATCTGGAGATGGAGCTTCCTTGACGAAGTCAGTACCCCAAGCAGTTTCTCTGGGAGCACTTCAGGAGAAGCAAGTCATGTAGGTATCTTGGTGGGAGAAAGTGGAGAGCTTGTCATGGGTCTGCTGAAAAATTTCAGCTCAGTAATTGCTCCTACAAAGACTGGGCTTCCAGCTTTCTTGATTACTGCTTTACAGTTGTGCAACATTGTTTGTAGTTTCTGTTCCAGAGAGACTCAAATTTAAGATGGTGTGTTGTCTCCACAGTTGAGGGACTACATTCATACATAGCTTAATGGGGATACATTTTGTACAGTGATGGAGGCTTCATTGACAGTGACTGGGATTGAGGTTTGCAACTTGTGGTTTGCATTGTTTTCTGTCTTGTGTTGCTTCCAGTAAAACACTCATTTGTCCATGCAAGATCATTTGCAGCAGGAAAGACAAGTGGTAAAATTGCTACTTCATAGTAACAGGCATGTTTGTTTTAATTGGGGGCCTTCAGTAGTCTTATCCCTAACTTTTCCCTAGCTCTCCGTAACAAAAGCTGTTTGTCCTTGAGGCCTTTTGTTTTGACTACTTCTTCTCCTTTTCTTTTAGCTGCCTCTCTGGAGATGATAGCTCTACCTGTATGGTGATAACCGCTAAAGATGTTGAGATAGTAGCCAGCAGTGACTCTAGCATCACCAGTAAAGCTAGAGGGAGCAACAAGGTAAAAGGGGAAAGATTCATCTGGACAATGTACAAAACCAGTTGGGGCAGCACTTGCCATCTTTTCAAGCGTGTAAAGCAGGGATGGGGAACCTGAGATCTTCCAGATGTCATGGGACTACAACTCTCACCATCTCTTACCATTGGCCATGCTGAATGGAGCTGATGGGAGATGGAGTCCAACATCTGGAGACCTGGTTCCTCATCCCTGATTTAAGGAGTCAGTGCCTGGATTGCTGGTGAATGAGGCTGAAGAGCATAATAAGATGGATGGGTGGATTGAGTATTGTGGTGCTTCTCCTAGACTTTTTTTAAAAGCAGGCATTCATGCCTCAGCCTTGGAATAGCCTGTTTTCTGTGCTTATTAGCATTCCCCCTAACGTTCAGTGGTGATAGGCCTGGGGAAACCAAGTGCCATGGGAAGCCTTTGTTCACAAGAAAATGGTTGTGTGAGGTTGGGGATTGAGGCACTAGCTTCAAACTGCTGTCTTGGGCTGGTTCAGTTGTAGCCTTTAACCACTTGTTGATATATGAAAAAGTCCTTAAGAATTCCCACATCCCTGAGTTCCTTTCCATTCACCTTCTTTTCACATGCCATGATTCCCTCCCTGCCTTCTCCTGGTTTATGACAAACTGTAGCTTGCAATTTCATCTGAAACAGTTTCTGCAAACCAGAGAGGGCAGTGGGAATTGTGGTACCTGGGAAGAAGGATTATGGTGTAAGAGCCCAAAGGTCCCTAAAGACTCGTTGACATAGTGCCACATAGAGCACATACTTTCCATGCAGAAGGTCTCCAGTTCAGTCCCCAGCATCTGCTGAAGAAGGGAACAGGATTGGGGACTCCTGAACTAGGTGTTGGCTGTTTCCTCTCTCCTCAGCATATATAGATGATATTACAGTTTTATGTTCAGCGATGGATGCCTTGTCCCTATTTTGGCAAATGTTGAATTTATTTCCACACTTCAGCTGGTCTTTGTTTTTCTTTTTGCCCTCCAGGTAAAAATCCAGCCAGTGGCCAGGTATGACTGGGAGCAGAAATATTACTATGGTAACCTGATTGCTGTGTCAAATGCCTACCTGGCATATGCCATTAGAGGTGAGGCATCTCTCCATCAACTTGGTTCTTTTGGCTAGGCTAGGTTTCTTGCAGCGGCCTTGTGTTGGGCTGAGGTCCCCTTGATTTCCCCACAGCTGTAGAGAGTGCACTGGCATTGCCTAAGCCATCTTAACTGTCATATTCTTGTTGCTGTTCTTTGACAGGTGCCAGCAATGGCTCTGCAATGGTTCGGGTCCTGAGCGTTAGCACGGCAGAACGAACCCTGCTGAAGGGCTTCACAGGTGGAGTGGCAGACCTGGCTTTTGCTCACCTCAACTCCAACCAGCTCGCTTGCCTGGATGAAGCTGGCAACCTCTTTGTCTGGCGCCTGGCCATGGAGAATGGAAAAATCCAGTATCTTATCTCTCAGTACTGTCCTTCGTAGGAAATAGCTGCAGTGTTGTTAGATACTGAGGCAACTTTGTAACTACAAGATAGGAAGTGGGCACTGTTTATTTCTGTATCTTAGGCAGGGAACCTGTGACCTTCCGGATATTGTCATTCTTAGCCACTGACCATGGTGCCTGGGGCTGATGGGTGTTGACAACTGAGAAAATCTGGAAGGCCAAAGTTTCCCCATCCTTGCCTTAAAGAGATGTACTAGTATTTATGTACTAGTATTTATTTCTGCCAGCCAGCATCCAGGCATTATACATATTTTCTTCTTGCAAGTTATCCACTCAGGAAACAAGACTCTGACTCCTTGTATTGTGAGTCAAAGGACCCCTTCGGCAGTAACAATTGTAGCTTAATAAACTATAGCTCATTAAGATGAGAATAATAAATTATTACTGTTATTATTATTGTTGTGCTTAAATCACAGTTACTCATTACATCCAAACCAGGAAGCTGTGGTTTAATCCTAGTTTACTACCTAGCAGAGGGCGGCCCAACTTTTCATACCAAGTGGGCCGCAAAGTACTTCAAAACGGATCCTGCGGGCCACACACTGCATTGTTGCATAGTGGGTGGAGTGAGACCAACACCTGATGCCCCCACCCCCCACTCAGCCCTCACACTGCCTTCCCAAAGCCGACTATGCCAGGCTCTGTGTTTGTTTCTACTACATCTGGGATAAATCACAAAGCAGTTGATACTACAAAGGAAAGTGATTTGTAGCTGTTCCTTAACTTTGTGATCAGAGAGGAGATCCTGGTAAACATCAAGCGACCTGATGGGACTCCTCTGAACAGTTCCCGGAGGATCATATGGTGTCCCTTCATCCCAGATGAGAACGAGGAGAGCTGTGAGGAAGGCAGTCAGACCCTGGCACTCTTACATGAGGATAGGGTAAGTTTTGATTTTTTTTCTTTTGTAAGGTGGTTGTTTGTATTGAGGTACTAATAAGTTGTAGATAAGGAATTATAAAGATGTGCCCCATGGTTAGGTCAATTTTCCAGGTTCTTATACATCCATGCACAAAGCACCTCACAGCATGTAAACTGGTACAAGTTTATCAAGTCAGCCTCTGCTTTTATTTAAGTAAGTCTGGCAAGTGTGGTTGTGTTGTGCTATTTTTGGGTGTGGTACTTGTGAGGAATAAACACAGGAGATGGTGCAGAGTTCATGGGAAGATAGTGAATGCAGAGCGAGGTGGTAACTGGAATGGCAGGTGACTTTTATATTCACTCCTGGCAGAGCTTCAGTATGCAGTTGATGTGCTTCCTTCTTCTCTTTGTTTTGCAGGCAGAGGTTTGGGATCTTGATATAATCCGAGCCAATCATAATTCATGGCCAGTGGAAGTGACCAGCATCAAAGAAGGCTTTATTGTGGTAAAAGGTCACAGCACGGTAAGAGTTCTGCTGCTGTCATTGGTGTCTGTCTCCCGTTACAGAGCTGAGCCATCTGTTACGTATGTTTAATTCCTTAATCCAACAGTTTTCAATATTCTGAAGAGGCCTGTGGCTTTATCCACTTGGTTTATGGGATCAATGGCAAAAGGGTCTGAGTGTGTGAGCTATTAGACCAGAAGCAGAGGACCTTTGGCTCTGCAGATTTTGCTGAACTACTACTCCTATCATCCCTGATCATAGACATGTTTGCTGGGGCTTATTAGACTGTTGCTGAGTTCCTGCTTTTCCCATATGGCAAAGAACAGGCCTTTATGACTGGACAAGTAAAAATGGCATCTTTTTCACCTTTCCATTGTGTGGTTTTGTGACAGTTTTTCCCTCCTCCTCAAAGCACTCTTGTTAAGGGTATGGGTGGAAAACTTCCAGCCTCTTCTTAAGGGGGCTCTTTGTATGGCACAGCTTTATGTCTTGCTTTAACAGCACTGGGGACAAAAGAAGCCTCTTTAAAATGGGAAGTGAGGTGAGAGGGCACAGCGTGATGTTTGAGAGCATGACTGGGTAAGAGTCCTGCTGTGAATGGAAAGGTGCTTGACACTTCACTGATCCAAAGATGCATGAGGTAGTGGGAGAAGTTAAAATAGTCAGAGCCAGAGGGAGTCAGTGCATTGATGGCAGCTGAGCACAAGATGGTGATGGAGGCTGTCACCTGGAGAATACAGAATGAAAAAGTACTGTAACATATATTCCCCCAAATGTCTTAATTTTTTATCAACTTAACATACTGAACACCCGGGAAATCGAAAGTACTTTGGCTCAAATTGGCAATATGTGCTGCTGCTGATATAAAAGTTGATAAGCATTCACTTTATAAAAAGAAAGAAGGAAAGAAACATCAGGTTATTAATGTGATTCGCATGTATATCACAACCATGTTGGTTTTTTTCACATGTAACACTAACTCATAACTTTGCTTTGTTGAACAAACCAGGATGACAGATGAGCAAAGTGACCACAGCTTATTTCACCTTACATTGGTTGCATTTTCTAAACACTTGTGCATCTGTAGCTGGGTCATGGTCTGGGGTGGGGTACCAAAACAAACCAGGATTAAGTTCAGGTGTAATAAGAAGCCATGGTTATTGCAAGCCACGATTCATAAGCCAGTTTTAAACCATGATTACATACAGTATTCTGGTTTCTTGGCCACAAACAAACCACAGTTGACCAGGTTGGGTTCCGGCATACAAGCAAGCACATTTAAGCTAAATAAACCACATCTTAGCATTGGGTGCAAACCAGGTCATTGCTTTGTATTTCATTGAAGTTGTATTGCTGAGTGAAAGCTGATTCCCCCCCCCCCCCTGTCTCTGTCTAGCGTCTGAGTGAGGGAGCCCTTTCCCCAGATGGAACTGTCTTGGCTACCGCAAGTCATGATGGCTTTGTCAAATTCTGGCAGATTTACATAGAAGGACAGGATGAACCAAGGTAACTTCAGAAACTCAGTGTCTCTTGATTTGGTGTGCCTCAAGCCTACTTACATGCCCAGTCCCTTGCTCCAAATATAGTCTTAATTTGGCATGACTTAGTTGTTCTACAACAATATTCCTGGTGCTCTCCAGATATTTTGGGTTGCAACTCACATCATCCTCTTTCCCATACTGACCATACTGACTGAAATTGTAGTCCAAAGCATCTGACCTCCAAGCTTTATTAAAGTTCTTGTGCTCTATTGTCTGACTGTCCACATGTAAATAATGTTTGGATTCTTGAGAGCAAATTGCTGCCTAAAGGAGCCATTTCACACCTGCAGTTATGATTTCTTTGCAGTCATCATTTCTTTGATTTCCTACCTAGGTGCCTGCATGAATGGAAGCCTCATGATGGGAGACCTCTCTCCTGCTTGCTGTTCTGTGACAACCATAAAAAACAAGATCCAGAGTAAGACATGATTCTGTTTTTGTTTTGTTTTTTTTGCTAAGGATGTCCCATTTCCGGTGGGAAGCAGGACTGTATGGAAAAATAAATACATTTGCTCTGTATTTACCCCACAAAGATTCATTGCTATAATAAAGTAACAGGACCCTACAGATCAGTCATTTACAACTTTCTAGTCTAGTTCCTCTATTCCTCCAGGTGTAAGTGCTGGCAAGGGAGGAGCCTTTATGTCTGTAAATTTAACTTAAATATTATTTCAGAAGCATTGTGGGATGCAACATAGGCATGCCTTGTAGTGTTACCCTCATTTCTTAAACACTTGTGGCGGGAGTGTCTATGAGCCTGCCATGAACTGGGAATCTAGTCTCTGGCTTCAAATTTGGCATCAGTTCTGGCTGCCTGTTGATCCTTAAGCTTTATTAAGGTTCCTGAGTTCTGTACTCTTTTTAAGATTGTGTAAATTATAGGGAACAAGTTACTGGAAAACGAACTCCCCCTGTGTTTGCAGTAAGAGCAGAGTGTGGCATAATATGACTTAGCACTGCTGCTGTGCCAGAAAATGTTGATATACTTACCTACCTGCCCCTCATTCCCAAGAATAGCATGGAATGAGGAGCAGATGCTGAGTGCCAGTTCTACCCATGTGCCGCGCAGAAAGAACAACCCCTCTTTCCTCTTCCTTCCCCCTCCTTGCAAGAAGTTAAAAGACAGGGGAGCAGACCCACAGGAGAATGGGTGAATGCTCCTAGCAGCTGATGGTGTGCTTCTGGATTCCCTATGCACACATGAGTACAATTTACATGTCCAGTAGGTCCAGTCTCTGTACCACAATCTTGTAATGCTTTGGTTTCAGCAAAGAGAACCAGCCAGTTAAGAGAGTCTGGTATCTAGTTGTTTTTGAGGAGAGGCATCAACTTGAATGAGAGAAAATCTGCCAGTTAAGAATTTTCAGAGGCTTTCTGTTCAGACTTTCACCCCTCTACACAATTGGAGAAGGAAAGTAGGGGTGTGCTCATTGGCCCCACCACCTTCATTATGTTCCTGAGGGCTCGTAGCTATCTTGACTTCTATGGGTTTTGGCTGAGGTCTTGAAGTGGGGAGCCTTTTCTACTTCTATAGGCACCCCACATGATTTAGGTCCCTGCGTGTTGAGAGTTCTGTATGGCACAGGAAGCCTACATAGATAGAGGAGGCATCCCATGGCAAAAGTGGAGCCTGAATGTGTGGAGGACTTGGAGAGATGGCCTGTTGGGAACGTGACAGAGCACAGCTAACATCTCGCCACATCCCGACTCCCCACTCACATGGCCGGAATAATGTGAAAGCAAACAAATTAATAAAGCTATGGAGCAAGCGAAATGGCCGTTTCTAGTCATCACTCGTTCCTTCTCATCCATCCTTTCATTTCTGCAGAGTTCCCTTCTGGAGGTTTCTCATCACAGGAGCAGAACAGAATCGAGAGCTGAAGATGTGGTGCACTGTATCATGGACCTGCCTACAGACTGTCCGGTAAGTATTGCCCTAGTCATCAGTTGTGCACGGTAGGAGCCCGTAATGAATGTGTATGTGTGGAAGGATAACCGAGAAGGGCAACTAACAGTCTTCGTTCCCCTGCCAGCGATTTAGCTCTGTGTTAGAGCATCTGTCTTGCATGTAGAAGTTCCAAGATTCCGTCCCTGGTGTTTCTAGGTAGGATTGGGGAATGCTTCTGGTTGAAATTCTGGAGAGTCGGAGTAGACCCTGCTGAACTAGATGGACCAGTGGTCTGATTCTGTATAAGGCAGCTCTCTATGTACCTAAGAAGGCAGGTTTCAGCAATGCACACAACATGTCGCTAAAGAGAAAGATTATTAGTAGACGTCTGAGGGAAACTGTTTTCACTGTGTCATTTTTAGGTTTTCTCCGGATATATTCAGCTCCATGAGTGTCCTTCCTAGTCTGAAGGCCTGCCTGGATCTCTCAGCTGAATACCTGATTTTGAGTGATGTGCAGAGAAAGGTAGGCAAGTTCTGTTGAGAGGTTGGGTGCAAGAGGAAAAGGCACCTGCAATACTGCTAGGCTTGGGAGTGTGGGGTCTGTTGTTAACATAAAAGAGATGTTTGGGGCTAGGAGCAGCTGTTTGATTAAGCAAAGCATTCGGTTCCTTTTAGTGGGTGTAAACTTTTAAAAGTTCTTGTTTTCAGAAAAGTCTGTGAATCCAGAATTAGTTCAGTGCTGCTGACCAACTTTCATGCTGGGTTTGCGGAGAGGCGGTGTGTTGGCTTCTCCCATTGTGCCTAGCCTGTTCCATGGCCCAAGGTGCAGGTGTACTTGTGTCCTTCCTGGTACAAGAGCCCCTTATTGCTTATGTTACTACAGAGCATCTACCTGATGCTTTCCTCTTAGGTCTTGTATGTGATGGAACTTGTGCAGAACCAGGAGGAGGGCAAAGCTTATTTCAGCTCCATCTCAGAGTTTCTGCTGACCCATCCAGTCCTGAGTTTTGGCATCCAGGTGGTCAGCCGCTGCCGGCTGAGACACACAGAGGTCCTGCCAGCAGAAGAGGAGACCGATGGCCTTAGTGCAGGTGAGTGATAAAAGATGTGTCTCATCAAAAGTAAGGAAGAGAAAGATGACTGTCTCTCTGGTAGCTAGCTTGATTCTCCAAATGCTATGCAAGCTCTGCCTCTCTAGTCACACAAAACCATGGTTTACAAAGTTTAACTGGTTTGTCATGGTGTCCAAACCTGTAAATCATGATTGGTCATTGGCCCACAAACTATAATGTGAAACCCATAGTTTGAAGCTGACTTGAAACCTGCCATTTGGACTGAAGTCTGAATTGTTGGTTTGGGAGTCTGCCATGCCTGATTGGATGGAAACAGAAGTACTTGAGTGGCTCTCAGTTTGGGTTCCCGGTGGCCACCTAGCTAACAGTTTGCCCACTGCTTTGGTTTCGGCTGTTAATCTGATGCCAATATATCAACAGTGTAAGGCAAAGATGCCAAAACAGAAGCAAACAACAGATGATGCTAGATTCAGGTAGGTAGCCGTGTTGGTCTGATGCAGTCGAAATATATTTAAAAAAATAAAAAATTGTCCAGTAGCACCTTGGAGACCAACTAAGTTTGTTCTTGGTATAAGCTTTCGTGTGCACGCACACTTCTTCAGATACACTGAAACAGAAGTCACCAGACCTTTATATATGGTGGGAGGGTGGGGTGGGGTTTTTCTCAGGAGGGTAGTAGGAGATGGGTGATTGACTCAGTGGGTATGGTAAACCTGTTGATGACTGTTAATGACTGTCAGTTTTTTGCAATAGGCCAAAGCAGAGCATTTAAGGGACAGCACCCCAGGGATTCCACGGGAAGTAGGCGAGAAAACACACAGTATAAATGATGGTTTCATTGTATCTTTGGAGCACACCATGGTTTGTTTTAAAACTGCTGTTAGCACGAACCATGGTTTTGTGGGATACTGGAATTCTGTCATAGTCTTTCTTCTCAAGTGTTGAGTGTTAGAATGGTACATACCCCCTTGGCTCCTTCTGCCTGAGAGCAGGTAAGGCTTGTACTTTTGTGCTAGAGCAGCCATCCTGAGCATTTTCTTACACTGTGAGCAGCCTTATCCTACTTTACTCAGAAGGTGAGCAAGGAGGCTTTACCTGCTAAACAGGAAGAAAACATGTTTTTTAAAAATATTTTAAAATGTTTCTGTTTTTACTGATTATTTTAATATGTCTTGTAAACCACTTAGAAGTTTTATTACAACCAAGCAGTATATATATATTGTTATAAAGAAAAATAAAATTTCATCCATTTTTTTCTTCTTCCTAGAAGGTACTCAAGGTACTGGAGCGGTAGAATCAGCAGCGGGGGTGCTTATCAAACTCTTTTGTGTCCACACCAAGTGAGTATTTTGTAGGACAGCTGTTCTCCAGGCCTGCCTTTTAATTTTGTCACAAGACTTTACTGACTTAATACAGGCTCAGTTTTTGCCAACCCACAAGATGGGATGGTACCATAGGTAACTAACTGCCTCTTAACTGCCCTGGAGTGATCTTTCATGCATTTCCTCCAAACAGAGATAACTTTTGCTTGCTGCTCCCAAAACAGCAGTCCTGGGCTTTGTGACCAAAGGGTTACATCATAATGCAAGTGGTTCTCACCAAAATAATTCCAGTTATGTACCAAATAAACCCTCATTCTGCACTTGGAATGCAATGCAAATATTAGGTGCAGATAATGCAAACATTTTGTTGTTGGGATTATGAACATCTCTTTAATGGGGGATGTTGTGGATTGCAGGATCACAAGGCATGCGTGTGCAGGGGAGCAGTGGGGACCCAATTGCACCTGTGCATGAAGCTTTAGCAAACAAGCTACAAGTGTCAGATGCAAATGAGAAGTGACAGCGGAGTACACTGTTTTAATAGAATCTCTGTCTGCTACTGGTTTTCTTTTGCACAAAGCAACATTGCTTGTTTAGCATGGTGTTTGCCTATCGAGGCCAAGTTTGTAAACCAAAACAATCTATCTGGATGTTGCAGGGCCCTTCAGGATGTGCAGATCAGATTCCAGCCTCTCCATAGTCCAGACACAGCTGCTCCAATTCCTCCCCATGGCTCCCATGAGGATTTTGGTGAGTCCTCTGTTCTAAAAAATGTTTGTGTTTCCTTGTTAATTTGAGTATTCCATCTGATATCAAGGTACCCTAATTTGAAAGTTTGCTATGTCTCAAAGCTGACAATGGAAATTCTTGCTAGTGCTTGAGAATTCTGGATCCCAAGTCTGTTGTAGTTGCTGGGTTATTTTTGGACTGTGGGCAATCCTTTTGTCAATTGTGGTACTTCATTTCAGGAAAGGGACCTTAATTCAGTGGTAGAGTACATCAGAAGATGTACTGGCTTGTTTATTACATTTATTTATAACTAGTTTTAGTCCCTGACATTTTCAGTTGCTGCCAGGCAGAGTAGTTCATACTGGGCTATATGAACAAAGAGTCTGATCTGGTATAAGGCACCTTTGCGTAGCCTAGGTTTCTCTGCCTCTGGACAAAATCTTGACTGACCCTGACTTTTGCTGCCGAGTCTCTGAGAATAGCAAGGGATTTTGGTTTGTCTTGCAATCTGTACCCCCACCCCTCCCCAACCTGTGTGTGTTAATATTAATTTAACTGAGTGGCTGGTCGAAGGAGGCTGTGTGGTTTTAAATGTCTGTTTTCTCTCTCTGTACAAGTTGCTTTTAAACTGTCTGGTGTGTTTTGAAGCATTCCCAGATCACCTTGCTGACCTGGGCGCAGAAGGGCTTGGATCAGAGAAGGGATCCGTGCATGGCTCACAGCCTGACTTGCGCCGCATTTCAGAGCTATCTGTTCCCGTGGATTTCCTCTCCCCTTCCAATGACACAAAACCCAAGCTCATGACTCCAGATGCATTCATGACTCCCAGCACATCTCTGCAGCAGGTAACCTCCTTAGAGTGTGTTTCAGATGGGAGCAAATTCCTTTGCTGCCTTCAATTTGGATATTATAACGTAAAAGACTTGGGATTGCTTATAGCAAGGGTGGAGAACCTGTGGCCCTCCAGATGTTGCTTGGAATGATGGGACTTCTAGACTACTGGCTCTACTGGCCGGGGCTGATGAGAGTTGTCATCCAAAATATCTAGAGAGCACCATGTTGGGGAAATCTGGATTAGATGGTGCTCAGGACAACAAAGAACAGAGAAGCAATTTCCACTGTTCCTTGTATATGTTTCTAAGCCAGCAGTTATTCAAATCTGTTCTAAGCACTAATTGGAATTAACTATTTGACCCAATTTGTATACCACTTTGTATACCACTTAATTGTAAGTAAAACCTCTGAGCTGTTTAAAAGAATATAAAATATACATTAAAAATGTCAGTAAAAGTTAAAAGCAATCTTTAAGAAAATCAGAATTGTAAGCAGACGTAAGGAGAAGTATGGTGCTTCTTATAATGGCAAAATAGTTTTTGGGTGGTGCAGAGTTACCGGTAATTTACTCCATATATATAAATATATGTATATAATGTAGTACACGAGGAGTGTTTACTAGCAGACAATACTGTGTATGTATTCAATTAAAATGCTTGCTGGCAGAGTTTTCTAACACCATTGAATTTTCTGTGCCAGGTCACGGTGTCACCTGGAAGCAGCATTAGTTCCCTCACAGCTGTCACAACCATGAGCACTTCTTCCATCAGTGACCCCTCCATTCCCAGGTAAGCCCTAGGCAAGGACTCCTTCCCAGTGCTACCCACTGAGTACTTTCAAGGGCAAGGAGACTCCCTTCAGAATCAGGCATGAAAATGAAATGGCTCACATGGATATCTCAGGGACCTTTTTTTAAGGCGGCGCTTCTGTCATCTTCAGAGTTGCAGCTGTCAAATGCGCTATCCCTATTCCCAAGGAGAGGCATCCCCTTTGTTCTTCAGCTCAATTCCCCAGAACATTTCCTGAGATTTGTAGGTTTTGCTTCATATAATTGGAATAGATAGCAGAGGCTGGTAATGAAGTGACCTTGTAGGCAGATAGTGGAGGGTCCTAGACTTGCAGGACAGGGGAGGAACCCCTGTTCCTTGGAATATAGCTGTAGGATATAGAAGAGCACAGAGGCCAGTTCAGCATTGTTTACCAGGCAAGAACCACGAGGGGCCATCAGGCTTCAGATTTCTCATGTACTAACAGATAGTGAGACAAGTAAGACTGCAGTCACTGCTCTCCCACTAGCTTCTCACCACATCTCTGAATTACTTGAGGGAATGGATGACCACCTCTTGTAGGTCCCCTTCTAGCTTTTTAGCATTCATTGTTTCAGCTTCTCCCATACAGTGTCCCCCAAGGAGGTCTTCTTTATGAGAGCGTTGCTTGGGTGACAGTCCCATAGGACAGTAAAGTCAATGGCACAGTTCCTTAAGCATGCTGTTGTCGGAACCCTTCTCCCTGGGCTGATTTTTAATTGGGGTTTGCAAGACCACTCTCTTTTGTAACCTCTATGGACAAATTTGCCTTTTCCCCGCCGCAGGCCAGCTGAAGAAGTGTCTCTGAGCCCAAAGATGCAGCTGGATAGTAGCCTTACCCTAAGCGGCAGCAGTGGAAGTCTGCAGACAAGCCCTCGAAGTCATTCGGTCCTCCTCCCTGGCCTTCCTGACAAACTGACCCCAAAGGCCCCCATCCCGGTAAGGTGGATTTTCTATGAGCGTGCAAAGATTTACCTTTCTCCCTGACTGTGTCATCGTCCACACTGTGTGCATGTGGTATGGGTGCCCAAAGCCACTGGAGCAGTGGGTGGGGAACCAGTCCCCCTCACTAGATGTTACTGACTACAACTCCCATCAACCTTAACCGTTGGCCATGCTGGCTAGGGCTGATGGGAGTTGGAGTCCAGCCAGCATCTTAAGGCCCAAAGGTTCCTCACGCCTGCACTAGAGTGCACTGATCTCGGGTATACTGTCTGATTTCTGCCATACTGAGTTCAACGCATGCGTTCTTCCCCATAAATAGGAAAAGGGGGTGCCCCAACGTGGTCATTGCATGTAGAAAAATATCTTTGCTTATGTAAGCTGCCCCAAGACATATAGTTGTATCAAGTTGTGTGTTACAGATATACAGGTATTCCCCATGACCTCTTTTCAGTCCTTAGTTTCCTGTGCCACCTAGAATCATAGAATTGTGGCTTATCTCATGTTGTGAGGATAAAACTGGGGTAATCATATATGCTGCCCTAATCTCTATAAGGGAAAGGCCTACTAAAAACAAAGTAATAAAATGATCAGTAAATACTGCAAAACTTTTAATCTGTTTCCTCACTATGTACAAATCATCATCATGTTTTCGATTTGCTGTGTTAATTGTACACTGCTTTGGGGGCATCTTCCAAAAAGCAGTCTATATATACTTAAAATGTAAGAAAGAAAAAATGGGATTAGGAAGGAAGGTTGTCAAGACAATTGGGCATCTAAGTAAACTTCCTAGATAGTGTGGAGAATGAAAGGGAAAAGGTTAACTTGTTCCCTTCTCTGGTCAAGGTTTCCCCAGGGAATGCCCCTCTTGCGCTAGAGCGGCAGGAAGTGGAGCCTCTGGTGGTGCCCCAGTCTTCGCCTACTCGTGAGCGCTCCCCAGACGTCATTTCCTCTGCCTCTACCGCCATGTCTCAGGACATCCCAGAGATTGCCTCTGAGACCCTGCAGCGCAGCTTTGGAGGCGGCCCCCCTGGGCTCCCCACAGAGATCCTGGATTCCAACCATCATGCGGACAGTATGGCTTCCGCAGCATCAGCCTTGCACTTGCTCTCCCCGCGGAATCGTCACAGCTCGGAGCACAGCCATCACTCCTTGGACATGGCCCCCAATGAAGTGGACATGCTGACTGCGCCTTCGCTGCTGGAGGCGGCCTTACCTCAGGAAAACGTGGCTTCTGACGCTGGCGTGAGCCAACCGTGGCCAGCTGCCCCTGACATCACCAGGGAGACCAGGAACAGCATGGCAGACAGGTACCTGCTATCTCCTTCCTTTCTTTTGGGGACGCACCAATCTTGGGCCTCCAGATGTTTTTGGAGTCCTCTTTCCATCATCCACAGCCAGCACAGCCAATGGCTTTGGATGTTGGGAGTTGTAGTCCAGCAAGATGATGTCCAGGGTCACAAGTTCCCTACTGCTGATATGGGCCATCACATGTTGTCTTGAACTCCCATCTCCTTTCTACACTGGAAGATCAGCAGCTGCCTTATTCCAGGTCAGCCTCTTTGTCCATCTGGCCCATTGAGTAGGCAGTGGTGACAGTGGCTCTCCAGGAATGTCAGGGATAGAGAGGCCTATGCCAGCCCTGTCACATGATTCTTTTAAAATGGAATTGAACCTGGGGATTTCTGCATGCAAAGCCTGTGCTCTTCCACTTCACCTATTGCAGTCATGTCTAGTGTTGCATAGTATTTATTAGATTGTCAAGCTAAGGTTGTAGAGACCCAGGTTCAAATCCCTTCTTGGCCATGAGGCTCACTGGGTGGCCTTATTATCTCTCTGCTTAACCTAATTCAGAAGGTTGTAGGGCTAAAATGGAGGAGGAGGAGAGTGATGTGCCTTGCCTTGGAGGCTATAAATAAAATAAGAGATAATAAGTCTCCATTGACTCAATTGCTGCCTAACCCCAGCTCTACTGTTTGGCCCTTTCTTTTAATGGCTATGTTTGGTTTGAGCACACAGGCCAGCCTGAAGGAAAATCATACTTGCTCTGGGTGTTTCGCACAGAAATGAAAGCTTCAGCACTTACTCTGCACCTGAGTGCTCAGCTCCCATCCTTTGCATGGATGAGATCTGAGACTTCAGTTCTTGCCAGAGTACCCCACTATACCAACTGTCTCGAGCCCTGAAGCAGCAGTAGGGGTGCTACTAGTGGTCCTCCCTGTGAGTGCTGCTCATTATGCAGGGGCCTGGAAGAGGGCCTTATATGTGGTGGCACCCCAGCTATGGAACGTCCTCCACTCATAAGCATGGATTGCCACAACGTTAATGGGTTTTGCCAGACCCGTTTGCTTATTATAAAAGTCTTTGGAGCCGACTCTGTTTTCTCCAATTCAGCCCTCTTTCTTGTTCCGTTGTTGAGTGGCATGAAAACTGCTAAGAATTATTTTGTGTACTTTGAATGGTATGATACTTAGTTTGTTTTGATTTCTAGCCAATGTTAGTTCTGCTCAGAGTAGATGGACATAACTAACATAAGCCCATGGATTTCAGTGGGTCTCCTCTGAGTACTTATACAGTGGTGCCTCGCAAGACGAAATTAATCCGTTCCGCAAGTCTCTTTGTCTTGCGGTTTTTTCGTCTTGCGAAGCACGGCTATTAGCGGCTTAGCGGCTATTAACGGCTTAGCGGCTTTAAGAAAAAGGAAACAAACTCACAAGAACTCGCAAGACGTTTCGTCTTGCGAAGCAAGCCCATAGGGAAATTTGTCTTGCGGAACGACTCAAAAAACGGAAAGCTCTTTCGTCTTGCGCATTTTTCGTCTTGCGATGCATTCGTCTTGCGAGGTACCACTGTACAACCCTTTCTTACTATAGGTGTATATTTCTATGGGAGCTCACTTTGAAGTCTGTCTAACATAAAGGGGCATATAAGAAAGTTAGATAAATAAAATGAGGCAGAATAAATTCAGTGTGATGGAATTGTTTCCTTCTCTTCCCCGGTCTCCCCTGCCCTTAGCCCCAGGAATGAAGTGGAAGAGAAACACAAGAGCTCCTACCACAGGCACAGCTACCACCTCCTGCAGCATGACAGCCAGGATGCCAGCGCTGAACAAAGGTATTGGCAGGTGCCAATCCCCCTCTCTTTTCCCCTTTGCAGTTTTCTGATGTGCTCAGTGGATGTTTCTGGGCACAGTGAATCAGTTGAATATTCACCTTGTTTTGCTCACTGAGGACACATGCTGCCCTCTGATCTTCTGCATGCAACAACTGGCTGCTCATAACTAGGATTTTGGATGTAGCAGATGCAAGCATACTGGCATGTGCAATACCTCAGGCTCCTTCTGCCTGTGACACTAGTGCCACAGGCCAGCTAATCATGATGGTACAAAGCTGGGTCCCTTAGATAAGAGCGGAGCTATCTTTGTTAAATTTTGAAACTAGAGGCAGCTTTCTTGTAGAAGTTTGTGGCAGCGTCAATTGGCGCATTACCCCAGTTCCACTTAGGTGGCGTCTGCCCCTTTTCTGTTGCTGACCACAAGGTCTGCCTTAAGACTGCTGTGTTGGGGCAAGTACTCATCAGGACTGGCTTTCCTCTGCAGTGACCATGATGATGAAGTTGCAAGCTTGGCTTCTACATCTGGTGGATTTAGTGCCAAAGCAGCTGCACAGCGCCTGCCTGTGAAGGACTGGAAAGCCAAAGTGTCGCCTCGAGCATCTCCAAAGCTAAAGAGGAAGGGGAAGAAAGATGATGGGTGAGCATATGCTGCTTGGAAGGTTGGGAATGACGGCAAAGTGGAGCCTCCTTATAAGGCTGGAAACGGTGGTAGGGCTTGTATTAAGTGACCAAGCCTCTGTGAACCTGTGAAGCCATAGGCTCTAGCTTTCCCCTCTTCTGCTCCTCCTCAGCCAGGAGGAGGAATAAATCAGGATTCTGTGCTTCTTCCCTGATTCCTGGCTTGTCATTACATACAAACCAGGAATCAGGGTTTAAAGTAAAACCTAGTTCGCAAAACAAGCCAGCTTCATAACCCACGGATGGCTTGAAGGCGGCTTCTTTTGAAGCTGATTGGAATTAATTTTAAACCATGATCCCTGTTTTGCACGTATCAGCGAGCCCGGAACTGGTGAAATGAGAAATGAATCCTGTGTTTGTTCCTCCTCTTGGTCATTAGGGAGGAGGAGATGAGCAGAAGTGTAGAAAATTTGTTCTTAAGTCTTCATTCAGCTCTCTGTACTTTTCAATTGGCGTGTGGGTGTGGGGGTGTGTAGAGATCACCACCCTGTAGCAGAGCCATTTCCAAGTCAGAAAAGACACGCTTTATTTTTTTTGAAGCAATCAGGACATTTGTAGCAGGCCACATTTCTGGTATAATCCCCCTGGTTATGCATGCAGTGCTTGTGATGTGCAATTCACGCAGTCGTCGCATTAACATCTTCCCTTCATTTTCAGGGATGTGCAACAGTCCCCAAGAGCCTTTGATCAGCAGGTGAGTATTTTTCTTTTAGAAATTCCATATACAGCAAAGCTTTCAGTTCTTCCTTCCCAAAAGGTGGGGTGGGGAACTTTTTCTTGTGTCAGGGATCAAAAATAGGACTCTTCTCTCTCTCCGTCCTCAACCCTCTTCTTCCTAGTCTAGCAGGCTGCAGGGAGAGGGAAAAGTCACTTTTGCCAGAGATTCCAACTCACTTCTTGCCCTGAGCTTCCCTTCCTTCTATAGCTCTGTTCATTTCAGCTCTCTTTTCTCTCTCTCTCTCTCCATGCTCCCCTCACTCCCCACATGAAATCAGGACAAGGCGTACCAGTTCCACATTCCTGCCATGGGGGATGCCCTGCATCTCTTCCTCCTATGGAATTGTACAGATTTAGGGTTCAAAGACTCAATTTTTAAAAGGTGGAGAAGTGGGTAAATGGACACCCCCATGTCTTATGCCCCTTTTTAACATTATTATGTTCTGGTCTGACGCCTTTTGCTAAGACTCTGGCCACTGCTTTTTTATATATAGTTCACCCATCGCCAACCTAGTGCCATCCAGATGTTTTGGGGTACACCAAGTCAATTACAGCTGTTATAGATTGTCCTCATCCATTGTCTAAATTCCTTTTGGGAATCCAAAAATGAAGGATTATGTTACCATATTCCTCCACTAGGATACTCATCTGAGCCTGGGACTTTCTGCACCTTGAGATTTGCTAAATTTGCTTTGTTGGCCTTCTCTGAAGTGGCTCCCTATCATTGGGTTGAACTCTTTATGTTGCTGCCTCCCATGTAACACAGAGAGGATCCCCTGAGAGTGCTTGGAGTGCTTACATTTCCCCTGCCTCCTCTTCCAATAGGTTGCTCCTGAGTACCAGGATGAGCTGTTGTCTCTTCTGAGGACCCAGCAGAGGGAGATTGTTGAACTGAGACAGAACCAGATGGAACTCATGCAGAGGCTCACTGACCACCTGGATGCTGTGCAGAGCTCCCTCATGGGCCACATTGAGCGAGTGGTGGATTCCCAGCAAGAGCAGGAGCGTATCCTTCCCAGAAAAGTGCCTTCTGGGCCCTTCTCTGTCATGGGTTTGTCCCATTCAAAGCTGAGCGCTTATGAGGACTGTGGCCAGTTTCTGTTGGAATCCCTGATCCTTTTTTAAAACCAAATGTTTAAATATAGCTGACTGCCTTCTGGAGTGAAGGGAAATGTCCATTAAATTTTATTGTGTCTAGTTTAGCCATTACTCTGTCCCGGAGTGGGGAACCCCATTCCCAAGCCATGCCTCTCATCAGTCCTACTCCATGCTTTTGGATGCTTTTGCTTAGCTGGAATAAAGACACTGGCCTCCTGCTTCTCTGGGTGAACAGCGGAGAAATTGGGGGCAGGGGATGTGTGTGTGTAAAACCTCTTTTGCAAGGCTGGAATGTTGCCTGCTGTCCAAAGGCAGGAGTTGTATCCATTGCTCCACCCACTTTTTTTCTCTCTGGCCACACCCACCACCAACATTTGGCCCCCAGGAGATGGCTGCCAAGGAAATGTGGCTCTTGGGCTGACAAGGCTTCCCCGCCCCTGAAATAAAAAGAGTGACAGAGGAGAAAATATCCAGCAAACAAAAACCCATACCAGTCTAACAAAGAAAATGTGTGATATTCTTAATATTAAATCATGATTAATTTTAGAATGCATTGGAACAATGAGTGCAATATAATGTGTTGATCGTGCACACCTTTTAAGACTTTTGTTATATTTGTCCATAGAATTTATTCCATAGTTTCCTCTCTTCCTTCAGTGGCGGAGGTTATCCAGGAATGGTTATTTCTGCCTTCTCCCTCTTTGTAGGTAAGGCTAAACAACTTCCTTAGTGCTTGGGTCCCCTTCTGTGAGAAGAGCCCCTTAAGTTCCAGTCCTGAAAGAAAAGGCGTGAAATACCACTTGCAGAAAATAAAACTAAATATATACTGTTAACCTTCATTATAAAAAGTTTTTTTAATGAAAAACATTCAGGTCCAGCTTGCTATAAGCTTCTGGTTGGCCACTGTGAGAGCAGGAAGCTGGACTTAGATGGGCTTTTGGCTTGATCCAGCAGAGCTCTTCTTATGTTCTTACATTTGTATCCTGCCTTTCTTCCAAGCACTCTTCTATTTTTTTCCTTGCAAAAGCCCTGTGAAGTAGGGTTTATACTCCAAAGGCAATATATGCAGATAGGTGTATATAAAAACATTTTTTTCATTTATTTTTTGCTGGTGTTGGTGGCAGCGGTGCTGGTAAGATATGAGGAATGAGGATCCCACCTGACGGTTTGGGAGGAAGCTGCCCCATGCTAGGTCAGGCTGTTGATCATCTAGCTCAGCAGCGGCTGTCCACAGAGTTGAGGGCCGAGGTCTCTCCCAGCATCTGCTGCATCTTCCTTTGTAGCCGGAGGTGGCAGAGACCATTCGTATGCCATGCATGTCCCCTAGCACAGAGCCATGGTCTCTCCCTTTGCTTTCCTTAACTCCTGCGGTTTCAGAGCGGAGGCTGGACCAGGCCTTAGCTGAGGGACAGCAGCGCAGTGGGCAACTGCAGGAGCATCTGTCCCAGCAGCTTTCCCAGTCCCTCTCCACGGCTGCCTGCAACCGGCTGGAAAGGACCATCCGCGAGGAGATGAAAAAGACGGTGCCCCCGTGTAAGTCCCCCATCTTGGATTCTGATCAATTTGCAAAAGAACAAAGGAGGTGCTTCTTCGGAAGTAGAGCAGCCTTCTCCATCCTGCCCCCCCCCCCGATGCTTTAGACTACAACTCCCATCAGTGCTGGCTGGGACTGATGGAATGTTGGTCCATCTGTAGGGCACCAAGCTGACAAAGGCGACAGTAAGTGGTTATCCTGTGGTGTCCAGAAAGCTTTCTGGCATGGGGTTTGGATTTTGAAGAGAAAAACAGGAAAGGCAATGCAGCCAGCCCAGTGAAGATCTGGGTTCCCAGGATTTGCTGAGAGCAGAGCCCGAGAGTTTTCTCTGCTGCAGATAAGCAACCCATTCCAGTTTCTTTCTCCCTGGAGAGTTAACAAAGCAGGAAGGGTTGATGCCATTGTTTCAAGGGATGGTCCATGCATGGACCTCTCCCAAGGTCCTCATATATTTCTTCATTTATTTAAGAGAGATAAAATGGGGGCATGACTTTTGTTTTGCTGTCTCTCTGCTAACAAGGTGTTTCCAAGACTTTGGATCCCATCACTGGGCAGCTGAATAACACCATTGCCACCAAGCTTACAGCCATTGAGGGGACACTGAAGGAGAACGTCACCAAACTGGTGAAATCAAAGGTAATGGGTGGGGTTGGCTGCTGGGAGCAGATCCCTGCCAGTTTGACAGGGAGGGAAGGTGGTTTGTGGTGCTGGGGTAGCGAGTTCTGGTCAGGCTGCCCAGTTAGCTGCAACACTGCTGCCTCCTAGCGCCTTTTCAAGGTGTTGATGTGCTAGGCCAGACATCGGCTCATATTTTTGATGTCTGTGACACCTTTTTAGACCAGAAACCTCAGTAAACTGAGCTGTGATTGTGTTTTGATTGCAGAACCTTACAGATGCCATTGCCCGGGCGGCTGCTGATGCCTTGCAGGGCCCCATGCAGTCGGCATACAGGGAGGCATTCCAGAGTGTGGTGCTTCCTGCTTTTGAGAAGAGCTGTCAATCAATGTTCCAGCAGATCAATGACACCTTCAAGCAAGGCACACAAGAATGTATGCCCCACTCTCTGCTTCTCTCCTTTTCAGCTTTGTATACTGTCAGCCGTGGGAAACACTAGTTTACAGAACTGTGGGGCAAAAAAGAGGCTCCAGAAAGCAGGAATGCCCTTTTGAAAAGCCATCATCATATCCAATAGCCTTGATAAGCTTCTCTTTCATGAGTCTGAGGGGAGTGTTTCTTAAGGCTACCAGCCACTATGGTTAAATGGAACATCTCATGCTTGGAGGCTACCAGAAGGCTATGTAGAAAGACTCATACCTCTTTCTCCAGCATGTCGGCTTCCTTGCAGCAGCTAAGTAGTGTGGGAACAGAATTTTGGCCTATGTAGACTTATAGTCCAGTGATGGCTGCTAGCTGGGACTGCTCTTAAGGTGATAAAGCTGCAACACCTTTTGTCAAGCTCAGGCCTCAGCAGCTGGTGCAGAACACAGGAGTGGCACATCACTCCAGTCCTACAGACTATTTTCCTGTTGATTTTAGGGTACAATTCATGGTTCAGAGTTTGACTGATGAAGCCCCTCCTTGACTTGAATAGCAGTATATTTTGGAACCTGCTGGCTCCACGAGATCCCTTCTCGTTCTCCTAAACTACAAGTGCCTTCTTAGCAGTACCTTTTAAGACAAAAAGGGTGAACCAGGAGGCATTCTCAGTGGTTGCTTCAAGACACTAGTGCCCTTTCCATTTGAAAAATATGCCTGAGCATCCCTTGAGAAGGTCTTCCTCTTCAAGTCAGCTTTTAGGAGTCAGGGCTTAGCTGGTAGGTCAGGATACCTAATACTTGTTAAATCTTTAAGGTTCTTGAATGGGGTTCAAATGGAATTGTTAGTGAGATGCTTTCTCCTTTCTTACTGCCCAGAACCTTTGAGAATGGGGCAATGCTCCTGGTAAACAGTCTTGTGGTTGCCATTGGATAAACACAACCAGCAGTTTAGGCAATGGCCCAAATCCCTCTCGAGCATTTTCACATTGTGCATTCAGAAAACCCCTGTTCCTCAGCAGAAATAAAAAAGGTGCCTTTGATCAGGGGTGGGAACCTGCATCCCTTCAGATGTTACTGGACTATAACTCCCATCATTGGCCTATAACATCCAATGGCCAGGGATGATGATGATTTTATTATTTATACCCCACCCATCTGGCTGGGTTTCTGCAGCCACTCTGGGCAGCTTCCAGCACATATAAAAACATAATGATGGGGTTCATAGTCCAGCAACACCCAGAGGGCCACAGGTGAGGCCCACCCCTGCATTAGACAAAACTCCTGTGTGTTTTTTTGTGCCTTGCTGCAGAGTTGACAGTATGAAGGCTTTGGGAACGTGAAGGGGAGTTGGATTTGAGGGTGATGTGGGAGAGAGGCCAGAGGCCGTGGGAATGGACTCCAATGGTAGCCAGCTGGCTTTTGAGTAATTGTAAATCTTCTCTTGTAGATATTCAGCAGCTGGAGACCCACATGAAGAGTAAGAAAGCGCGAGAGCAGGATGCCCGGGACTCTGTGGTGAGCCAGCTCCGGCAGCTGGTCAACAACTTCCAGAGCACAACTGATCAGCTGGCAGCCACCATTACGGCCAGCATGCACTCCGAGGTGCAGCATCAGCTTCACGTCATCGTGGGCAAGTGAGTGGCAGAGCAGATGGGGGCATCTCTCATAGAAAGAAGGGCAAAACAGAGAGTCTTGCACCAGATTAATAGCAGTGGGTCCTGAGATCTGCATGAAACTGACTCATCTGATCCTTCACATATGAGAAAACAGGGCACACACACCCTTTGAAATTCCCCTGCCCTGCCACACTTGTCATAAGCAGTGCAGTTTTCTACCAGCTGGGCAATATCAGTATTGGAAGCTTCCCTACGTCCAGGGTCTTCTCTGCTCTGTCTTGGGAATGGGCACAATGTTCAGAGAACGAAATGGGAATGTTATCTGGAATTATGTACAACCAGTCTCTTGCTCCTGCAATCTTCCCACTTCTGTCCCCCCACCAATGCCCCACTGGATCTACACAGCCCCTCCAAGTTCCCTTTTTTCTCTTCTCTCCAGCATGCAGGAGTCCATCCTGGCCCAAGTCCAGCGGGTGATCAAAGGGGAGGTGAGCATGGCCATGAAGGAGCAGCAGGCTGCTGTCACCTCCAGCATCATGCAGGCCATGCGCTCTGCTGCAGGCACTCCGATCCCTGCCACTCACCTCGACTTCCAGTCCCAGCAGGCTCACGTGTTACAGCTGTTGCAGCAGGGGCACCTGAATCAAGCCTTCCAGCAGGTATGCATCTCTCCAACCATAGAGGCAACACACTGGCTACGCAACTGCTCTCTGAAGGACCCAGATGGCCACATCCTCAAGGAAGCAGGCACAAAGCTCAGTAGAGAGAGAACCGTGAGGTTTTTAAAGAGAAGAAACCCAGGTGTTGCTGGACTCCAACTCCCATCAGCCCCGACCAGGTAGTCAGTGGGCTGGGATGCTGGGAGTTGTAGTCCCAACAGCTTCTGATGGGTCACAGGCTCCCCATCCTTTTTGGAGGCATCTTTCTGGGAGTCACGAAGGGGCAGCTGGTGGTCTGCCTTAGAACCAGCAGGGGGCGCCCAGAGCAGCTGTCTTATAGTTCAAAGTGTATCATTTAAGCGTGACTGCGTAGCCCTGCTGGTGCATATATAACCAATCTATATGTTGTGTGTTCAAGGCAGTTTAGCATGGATTAACTTTTGCTGTCTCTTTCATACTTCCACTCAAGTTTGAGGAAAGGGTTGTTTTCCATCAGTGTTTTTAAGTCTGTGAGGTTTATAAGATAGGGTATGGTGTGGAGAAAGTGGATAGAGATATTTTTTATTCTTCTCTCATTATAGTAGAACTTGGGATCTCCCAGTGAAACTGACTGGCAGTATTCAGACGGATTGCTGTGTTAATCCATCGCAGCAAATACAGCAGAGGCTTGTGGCACCTTTTTAGAGACCTAACACATTTATGACACCATATGTTTTAGTGGACCAGACTCCACTTCATCAGTTGCACAAAGTGTAATCCTAAATTGGCCGCTATATATACATGCACACAGTTGGATGGTGGTATGTGTGCCAACAGC
Organism: Podarcis vaucheri; assembly: GCF_965113315.1. Taxonomy (NCBI): domain Eukaryota; kingdom Metazoa; phylum Chordata; class Lepidosauria; order Squamata; family Lacertidae; genus Podarcis; species Podarcis vaucheri. Next base: position 50,019,188 of record NC_138765.1, on the reverse strand, counting down.
AATAGCAGGCTATTTAACATCAGTCACTCATTTGTTTGTGTCCTGCTTTTCCACAAGATGGTATCCAAAGCTGCTTTCAGCAATGTATGAAGAACATTAAAACAAAAATCATAGTGGCAAATAACGGCAGTGTCAGTGTCTAAATACATAATAAAAACAACAGTCAATTCATAACAACTTAATGTAAAGCAGTGCAAATAAATTTACCTAACATATCTGCTTAACACTAAACATGAGAAAAAATGAACCTGGACCAAGAAATAAAAATACACTATGTATAAGTCCAAATAGATATCTGTTCTCCATCCTACACACACTAGTTGGCAGCCACACCTTTCACTTAAAGGAAGTCTTTCTTCCAGCTCTCATCTGGGTCTATCTTTGTCTTTTCCCCAGCCCTCATCTGGGGAGGTTAATATTGCTGCTTCTCTTTCAAGCCTCACATATGCTCACAGTTTTTATGTTGGCTGCTTTTTCTCTACCAAACACCCCTTCCAGCAGTGTCTGCAAGGCGGCAGACTTTAGCAGGCTCCATGGTGAAAGGTGTGGGGCAAGGCAAGTGGAAAAGCCCAGCCTGTTGATGTTACTCCCAGCACCAAGGGGTGGGAAACTAGATCTGGTTGGTAAATCAGATCCTTATCTCCCCCGACCCAAGTTTGATAGGTACGTGGAGTTGCCCACCTGCCACAATGACACTGTGATCTGCTATCTGTAGTTCAGTGCAGGGAAGCCCCAACAGCAGCAGCAGCTGATGGTCAGCACTTGCCAAGTGCCACACACTGGGCTTCACATACAGCTTTGCAGGTGCCACCAATTGGCAGTACCTACAATTGCACTTTGGCTCAGCTGCATCTTTACCTGCCCCACACCTGACATCGTATGTAGAACAGGTAGTCATGGCTTAACCAAAACAGCCTGGCTGGCCAAGTGGGGAGGTGTGGGGGGCCTGATTGTACCTGGGGGCAAAAAGTCAGGTATTGCCTTCATGCCTTGGCTTTGTAGGCTACCTGGAAGTACCTGGCTGCTCTTACTTTCTTACAAGGTGTGAGTTCAAGTCTGTGCTGGTGGACTGTGTGCAGCTTTTGTTATGCTCTGGTCCTAAAATCCTTCCATTGCTCCAATTCTGCTTTAATCCCTGGCTATCCTCACAAGACCATGGGCCATGGGTATGGGATGGTCACATGCACTTAGAAACAGAAGCTCTCTTCTCCCAGTGTCCTAGCAAAGTGGAGACAGACAGGTGGAGAGAACGGCCAAGAGTACTGCACTATTGTGCTCAAAGCCTTATTCAGCCTTATTGAGCTTCTCTAGAAATGTAGATTTCTAACCAGGGCACTCTCCTCTTTCTACAGGCTCTCACTGCAGCTGATTTGAACCTAGTCCTCTACGTCTGTGAGACAGTTGACCCTCAGCAAGTGTTTGGGCAGCATCCTTGCCCACTGTCCCAGCCTGTCCTCTTGTCTCTCATTCAGCAGCTCTCCTCAGATTTGGGAGCTCGGACAGAACTGAAACTGAAGTGAGTATCGCCCAGTGGTGCCTAACGGTAGATGCATCCTTTCCTTCCACAGGGAAGTGGCAAGTGCTTCCTACACCAGGGCCCTGTATGTTCCGCCCTTTAAAATGCAGACAAAATTCCTGCATCTGGGAAAAACTTGCGTTATTTATCTTACTTTGTACAAGTCTGTTTTTGCTGGCCGTGCGGGACACTAAAGGCCCAGCTGCACCTGCTAGACATCTTATTCAGCTATTTCTTATTTCTGAGTTTAGTTGTACACATACCTTCAAGTGCATCTTTGCATCCATAAGGTCTGGAAACTTGCTTTCTTCGCACATAAAACTGAGAAACTCGGGGAGCTCAATTCTGCCCATTCCTTATACATTCATGGAATGTCATTGTATACACATGCCTGCAGTTTTGCATTCAGGATCACAACCGTGCTGTGCTCTCTCTCTCTCTCTCTCTCTCCTTTGCAGTTACCTGGAGGAGGCAGTGATGCATCTAGACCACAGCGACCCCATCACCCGCGACCATATGGGCTCTGTGATGAACCAAGTGCGGCAGAAGCTCTTCCAGTTCCTGCAGGCAGAGCCTCACAACAGCCTGAGCAAGCCGGCCCGCCGACTCATGATCATGCTTCAAGGCCTGGCCACACCCAGCATGTCCTAACAAGGCTCCAGCAGCCTCTCCACAAGGGCGTCCATCATTGCTAACCAAATGTGGCTTTTTCTTTTCTTCTTCTAATGCTCTTGCTGGGAAAATACGTCCGCGCTACAGATGTGTGGGATGGATAGAAGGGTCTGAGCCCCAGCTGTGTTAGCCCCGTATAATCCAGTTCTTTTCTGTGTGAGCAGACCATGGCCCTACCCACCACCTGCCTCTCTTTGTACTGTACCAGTTAGATGCGCAGACACTAATCCCATCTTCCTCCTATTTTCTAGCTTGGAGCCCCTCCCCAAGAATTTGAGGGGTTTGGCAGAGCTTGGCAAGCCTTGCCCTTTTGTTTCAGGAGTACCCTGCCAAGGTAGTCGGAGGTCAAAGGTGCCAGCGGGTTGTGAGTCACAGCAGCCATAGTGAAGTATTGCCTCCACCTGCGCGGCTTGTGGGTGAGGGATGAAAAGTTCATGAAGCCCACCCGTCCTAGGAAGCAGCGTTGGTTCTTTGTGTGGTGGAGCATGTTCATGAGTTAGACAACTCCTTTCATCATTATTATTATTTTGCTTTTACACCACTTTTTTCCTTTTTATCTAGACTCTTAATCTTTCATTTTTGAATAATGTTTAACAAGTTCAATAAATGACTTTTTTGGAGGAAAAAAAACTGCTTCTGTTTCGTTCTGGGCCTGGTGGAGGAGCTCACTCTCTTAGTCAGCACTGGTCACAGTGCAACTGATGGGTAAGAAACTTTGAGGCCACTGACCCGATATGGCCTACAGCACTCCTCCCCCCCTCCCCCCTGCATGCTGCAATTAGGCCTGAAAGCAGCCTTTGAGCCAATAGGAAGCTGTTTTCAAGCCTAATTGCTTTGGGAAGGAACCTTGCGGGGTTGCCTTTAGGTAGGTAAGGGTTAACCCTCTCTGTGTGCTGTGCCTCTGCCAAAATCCTCCCCAAGTAGTCTTGGAAAATAAATTTCATTGTCCGAGAGGCTGTTCTCAAATCCAGGGTGGGGACTTGAAGCCTAATTGCCTCTCCTTAGGGGATAGTCTCCAAGTTTGATCGTTGCTACTGGGTGTGAGTGTGCATGTGTAAAAGAGAATTAGTGGGGCATTGATATGTATGAACAAATGTACGTATTGGCAAGCAGCCCCTGGAAGGTTAGCTTTGAAGAAATGTGACCCTTTGGCTGAGAGATTTAATCCCCACCATCACCCATCCTCAGGGAGGATTCTGACTCCCTTGTTATGCCTGAAGCTGCCAAACCAGAGTGATAGCAGGTAAATTGGAAAGGCTTTTTTTTTTTTTTTAGCAAGACTGCTTGTTGAAGGGGCATTTCCTCCCCCTCTCCCAGTTATCACAGTCTCCATGAACCCTGTTGAATGTACAAGTCATTCAAAGAGAAGCTTCATCATGCCATGTTTATTTAGTCACAGCCTTAGCTATTCCTGTTGCCTCTTCCTCATGGCATCCCTCATTACATTGCTATCAGTCCCACGGTGGGGAGCCTCTGTGACATCTGACATGCATTTTCCTGGAGTAAACCTTCAGCAGTCTTCTTACCCCAGCCCTCCTTTTAAATCCGTCTCTATCCTTGTCAGTGTTGTTCTTTACGGACACAAACCTGATACAAAAAATCACAGCTAGAATGTATGTAATGTACACTTTTGCTGACACTGGAACATCAAGCAGGATACAGATGACCCAGACTGAGAGGGGATGCTCAGTGTCAATGGCTGAAATTTAATTAATTCAACTGCACCCCCAAAATTAAACAACTGCAGGTCACCAGCTGTTGGCTCCTTCCTCAGTATTTCATTAGTTCAATGCATCTCCCCTTTTTTGTGACTCTCTAGAGCCCCCAGTTGCTCCCAACCCAAGAAGCAAGAAAGCCATTTAACAGGCTTTATAGCTGTGACAAACCAATGAGATTATCCCTGTTGCCAGGGCATCAAGCTTTTTGTGGGCTAAGGCAGATGTTGCAGCATCCAACATCCCTGGGATACATTTTTTTTTAATCACAAGTAGAACAAGAAAGCTGCTGTGGAGAGGGTTTTACTTTCACCAGAACACATGGCGCTGTTTGAATGCTGGAGCATGCTTTTTTCCTTGTTCTTCCTACCACTGTCTAAAATGTGCTTGGGACCACTTTGCAAGTCTGCTTTTCCACCTGCGCACATGCAGTGTACTCTGAAGCAATACTTGCTATGAGTTTCTTATGGTTTCCTCTGCAACCTGGGAAAACCTAGAAGTCATCATATAAACCCAATAGATCAGTAATTCCAAAGTTCAAAACAAACTCTTGGGAGCTGTTGATGTAGATGATGCATGTTTACATACGCAATAAAATTCCACTATACATCCTGAAAGTTAAGCCAATCCTTGTAAGGCCTTAAGATAGTATGTAATCTCATATATAGGATTATTCCATTTGTTTTTATACCAGAGCATCACATCTGACTCCTGTAACATTTTCCATTTTTGTACAATAGATAAATGCACAGCAACTAGTAAAAATTTACAAGTTATTTACATGCATGTGTATATGTTTAATTTATTAGATTTATATATTATATCTAAAAGATCACACAGAATAAAAGCACAAATAAATAGTTAAAACCTAAACAACAAAGCAATAACCGCCTCCCACGAACACATTTAAAGGTTGTAGAATACTAATCAGTCAGCAGTGTCAAACAAGATTTCATATTATTGAGATCTGAACTGGGGGTCCTATATCATCTATGTTAAATATTTAGGTTTTCCTAATATTTGCCAATATAGATATTACTGGCTTCTCCAACCTGATTTCCCCCCCTCTAATCTAGCTTTCAAATTTGTCTACGAAATAGTTTCCAATCCTGTCCTTGGGCCCAAAATAACATTAAATAATTCTGCATAAAGTTCAGCAGCCAATCCTTTCCCGGAATAAACCCTATTCAATATAATACCCTCTGAACTTGTGTAAGAAGCCAGGGAGTCTGGGCACGGATCTGAGGGTTTGACAACAAATGAGATACTTGACGTAAATGCAACCCACCCATGCCCAGGTCTCCAGTCTTCACAAGGAGTTGTTCCTGAATAACAGGCCTGGGTTTTTTATATATAAAAATCCCTCATTGTAAAAGACCATTTAACCTCCCATTTCAATACCACTTCCATTACATTTATGACTCATTCCTAAAACATCTTGAAGTGATTTAACAATAAAAACAATTGTGTGTGTGTGTTTGTGTGTGTGTGTGTGAAGAGGCTGAAGCCAGATAGCAGTTGGGAATGAGGGCTTTAGGGATTAAAGTATATTCTGAAGGGAAATATCCCTTTCCCAGCTGGCTTCTGTGCCAGGGCTGGGGGTGGGGAAGGGCTGAGATGCCTGCCTCTCAGAGGCTGGCCGGCTTGCTCAGATCTGATAGCAAGTGGGGTGCAGGCTAGCAAAGAAGGGCAATTCTCTCATGCATCCGTCTTCCTTATTGAGGCAAGTCCCATCAACTGCAAGCTGCCCTCTTCCAGCCCACACTTGCCTGCCTGCCTGCTCACTTGCATCCTCCGGTCCATGGGGCGGCACTCACGGTCAGCTTCCTCTCCCTCAATCTCAGTGTTGCCATTGGATAAGACAGTAGGGAAACAGGTGTAGACAAAACTAGGATGAGTTGGCTCTGCCTAAGAACAAGGAAGAGTCTGCTGGACCAGTGGTTGAATAGTTGCCTCTGGGAACCAAGCAAGCAGGATTTGAACCCAAGAGCACTCTACCCTCCTGTGGTTTCAAGCAACTGGTATTCAGAAGCATTGCTGCAGCTGCAGCTACAGTGGTGCCTCGCAAGACGAAAAGAATTCGTTCCGCGAGTCTTTTCGTCTTGCAATGTTTTTCGTCTTGCGAAGCACGGTCCGTCGCAACTGCGCCTCTTCAAGCGGCTTTAAGAAAAAAGCGCAAGATGTTTTCGTCTTGCGAAGCAAGCCCATAGGGAAATTCGTCTAGCGAAGCAACGCAAAACCGAAAAACCCTTTTCGTCTAGCGAGTTTTTCGTCTTGCGAGGCATTCGTCTTGCGGGGCACCACTGTATTCGAACTCTATACTATCCCTTTAGATGTGAGGTGACCAGCACTGTATACTGTATTCCAAATGTTGTTGCACCATAGATTCATATAATGGCATCAGTTTTATTTCCTAAGGATGCCTAGTATGAAATCTGCATTTTTCATGACTGCCACAAGCTGGGGCAACATCTTCATTGAGCTATTTACTATGACCTCAAGGTCTCACTTGTGGTCTATGGACTAGGAGTGGACACGTGGGCACATTTTTGCACAGATCATGTGGCTCTGGTTGTCATTGGCTCTGGTTTCACATACTGTTTAGGCCAAGTTCATGTAACTTATTGCACTAGCAGGAGCCAGCACAGTGATTCCTGCTAGAGCAATGGGAATTCCCTCTCTCCTCCCCCAAGTTCCCTCCCAACTATATCCTGCTCTGGAGGGTTGGGAGGATACCCAAAAATAGATTGGGGGGCACGCTGGGGGTGGTGGTGGGGAAAGAGGTTCCAATCTGCACGGAAAATCCTTGTGCTGATGGAACTCCATGGCCTTAGCGCTACATTGAAGGCAACCTATTGTCTCCCTGCCTTCCTCTGCACTTGTCAGTCCCCCTGCCTAAATCCGACTAACCCTACTGTGTAGGGTGGCTGCCTAGGCAACTAATTGTTAGCTATTTTATTTGTTATTAATATTGTAACCAACTAAGTTCTACTCAGAGGAATACATTGAGGTTAATAGACACGACTAATTCAGACCCCTATATGCAGAATTCATCATGCGAAAGGCTGGGCTGGATGAATCCCAAGCCGGAATTAAGATTGCCGGAAGAAATATCAACAACCTCAGATATGCAGATGACACAACCTTGATGGCAGAAAGTGAAGAGGAATTAAAGAACCTTTTAATGAGGGTGAAAGAGGAGAGCGCAAAATATGGTCTGAAGCTCAACATCAAAAAAACGAAGATCATGGCCACTGGGCCCATCACCTCCTGGCAAATAGATGGGGAAGAAATGGAGGCAGTGAGAGATTTTACTTTCTTGGGCTCCATGATCAGTGCAGATGGTGACAGCAGTCACGAAATTAAAAGACGCCTGCTCCTTGGGAGAAAGGCGATGGCAAACCTAGACAAGATCTTAAAAAGCAGAGACATCACCTTGCCAACAAAGGTCCGTATAGTAAAAGCCATGGTTTTCCCAGTAGTGATGTATGGAAGTGAGAGCTGGACCATAAAGAAGGCTGATCGCCGAAGAATTGATGCTTTTGAATTATGGTGCTGGAGGAGACTCTTGAGAGTCCCATGGACTGCAAGAAGATCAAACCTCTCCATTCTGAAGGAAATCAGCCCTGAGTGCTCACTGGAAGGACAGATCGTGAAGCTGAGGCTCCAATACTTTGGCCACCTCATGAGAAGAGAGGACTCCCTGGAAAAGACCCTGATGTTGGGAAAGATGGAGGGCACAAGGAGAAGGGGACGACAGAGAATGAGATGGTTGGATGGTGTTCTTGAAGCTACTAGCATGAGTTTGATCAAACTGCGGGAGGCAGTGGAGGACAGAAGTGCCTGGCGTGCTCTGGTCCATGGGGTCACGAAGAGTCGGACACGACTAAACGACTAAACAACAACAATTCAGACCCATTAATTTCAACAGGTCTACTCGGAGTAGAACCTAAAACGGTTTTTATGGCCAAGAAGGGGAGAGGTGCTTGCAGGGTTTTCTGCTCCAAGTGTTAAAATAAGTTGGCTGGATTTGGCCGTGATTTTGGTGGTGCTAGGTCGTCGGGCTATTTGCTGCTCCCTGATCTAAGCAACGCCAGCGCCCTAGTTGTCGTTGCCGCCGCCGCCGCCTCCTCCTCCTCTTTCTCCCCTCCATCTGCGGCCAGCCGCTTCGAGGGTTGAGGAAAGAGCAACTTTTTACAAGCTTGCCGCCCGGGCAGCCACCGCACTGCGGATCCGGCGGGGCTAGAGACGTTAAGACGAGGCAAGAGAGAGAGAGAAAAAACTTCAGTTCCTTACGAGCTGCAGTGCAGGACGACGACCCCAGGAACTTGTACGGATCCTGTGCCTTTTGAGAATAGTTTGCTCCAGGTCTCCGCGCGCGCGGCAGCAGACCAACAGGGCGCTGGGCAAAAGGCGGGTGCGCGGAGCAGTTCCACCTCGGCCCGCTCCTAGAGGCCGCGAGGCGAAGCTCCGCGGGCCGGATCCGAGGGGCGGGGCGCGGGGGCGGGGCCGAGAGGGGAGGCGCCTGGCGCCGCTCGGCTTCTTGCTCTCCCGCCTGGCTCCGCACTGATCTGATGCCGCTGGAACTGGGCGCCGGCACCACCATGGGCTGCGGGGCGCTGCTGGGGTCCTTGGCGCTGTTGCTCCCGCTGCACCTGGGTGAGTATCCGAGATGTGCGCTCGTGTCTAAGCAGGGCGGCGAGTGTGCAACGGGAGTGCAAGAGGCAAGGCGAGGGACTGGAGTGTGCAGGCTGCCAGCAGTGTAAGGGGTTGGGGGAGAGGACAGCCCGGCGCTTGGAGGAGCGTGCAAAGGGGACAGGAGAGAGGCGTGCAAAGTCTTTCGAGCAAAGGAAGACCGCGAGCCTCGCTGCGCCTGCTTGGTAGCTCGGGAGCGGGGCTTGTGTCTCAGGGGGCGCGGATCGGCTTGGGCTGCACGTGTGTGTGTGATGCTCGCGATGAAAGAACGGGGCCAAAACGAGCAACATGATTTTCCATAGGGACAAATGTCAGGTTCTACACTTAGCCAGGAAGAACCAGTTACACAGTTATAAGGCGGGGGGCACCTGGATTGCCAGTAGGACATGCGGAAAGGAACTAGGGGTCTTAGTAGACCACAAGCTGAGCATGAGTCCCCAGTGTGATGCAGCAGCAGAAAAGGCTAATGCTATTCTAGGCTGTATCAGCAGAAGTCTAGTGTCCCGAACAAGGGAAGTCATAGGACCGCTCTATTCTGCCTTGGTCAGTCCACACCTGGAATACTGTGTTCAGTTCTGGACACCACAATTTAAGAAGATTGACAAGCTGGAACATGTGCAAGGGAGGGTGACCAAGATGATAATGGGCCTGGAAACCAAGCCTTATGAGGAACGGTTGAGGGAGTTGGGTATGTTTAGCCTGGAGAAGAGGAGACAGAGAGGAAATATGATAGCCATTTTCAAATATTTAAAGGGCTGCCACAGGGAGGATGGAGCAAGCTTGTTTTCTGCTGCTCCGGAGGCTAGGACTCAAAGCAATGGATTCAAGTTACAAGAAAGGGAATCCCGACTGAACATCAGGAAGAACTTCCTGAGAGTATGAGCTGTTTGACAGTGGAGCAGACTCCCATGAGAGGCGACAGACTCTCCTTCCTCGGGGGTTTGTAAGCAGAGATGGGATGGTTGTATGGTTTTGTTGAGATTCCTGCATCGCAGGGGGTTGGACTGGATGACCCTTGGAGTCCCTTCCAACTCTACAATTCTGTGCCAAGTGTTCGTGAAGATGCTGCTGCTTGGTTCTGCAGCCGCGCGCCGGTGCATCTATTTTTGTGATCTAATGGCAAAAGTGCATTACTTAAGGATGTAAGCCCCATTTAAGGGGCTTAAGGGCCCCTTAAGGATGTAAGGGACCCTCAGCTCATCCTGCTAAATAGGACCCAGAACATCGGCCTCCAAGTCCTGCCCTGCAAAGCTCGGAGCGCTTTAGACTGGCTCTCTCCCTCCCCTCGCCCAGGGCTCCGCGCCGGGAGGATCTCCCTGCTTCCTGTCTGCGGTCTGCATGTTGTGAATGGAGGCGCCGTGCGCGCCTTCTCCTAAGTGTGTGAACACCGGAGACCAGCGTCCCGATCCTCCCCTCAAACCCCGGGTGCGTTGCCAGGCCAGCAGGGGACACCTTAGAAACCCTTCGGCTCCTTAGAAACCCTGCGCGCTGGTATGGAAGGAAGCCCTCTCCCGGGTGCCTTTTCTTCAGCACCACGGTCTCCAACAACCAGTCCGTTTTCTGGTGGTATGGATCAGCCTTCTCCAACCCAGTGCCTTTCAGATGTTGTTGGACTACAACTCCCATCATCTCTGACCATGCGGCATGTAGGGGCAGGTGGGAGTTGGAATCCAATGAACATCTGGGGGAGCAGCAGGTTGGAGAAGTTTGGCACAGCTGCATCCTCCATCACGTTGGCAAACAAAGGATGTGGAATCCTACATTGTGGGTTGTATCCAGTGTTACCCCTACGCAGAGTAGACTTACTGGAATTAACTGACATGACTTAGGTCCATCAATCTCAATGTGTCTACTAGGAGTATAACTTGCTTGGGTACAATCCAATATTTCTAACAGATTGCTTCACATGTTGAAAGCATTCTCTCCCCCCCCCCGCACGTTTTTTGGCATGATCAAGGTGGAGAAAAAGGGGTTGAATTCATTTCCTTTTTCCTCCCCCCCCCCTTTTCAAATGCCTTCCTATGGGTGGACTGGTATTTTAAATTTGTTCTGGGGTGGGGGTGGTAGCTGTGCCAGTCTGCTACAGCAAGCATAACAGAAAGTCTAATGGCCCCTTAAAAGACTAACAGGTTTGTTGTGGCAGCTCTTTTAATGAGTGTGTGTGTGTGTGAGAGAGAGAGAGAGAAGCAGGGTGTCCTTGTTAATCTGGAATCTGGAGCAAGAGGGCACCACATTGCCATGCAATTGCCCAGAATGGATCCCCTGGGGGTTTACCGGTGGAGTTGGAGCTGTCTTTAGCTCAGCTTGGCAACGTCTTTTCAGACGGATGGAGTTTTCATTGTGGCTTGAATCGTGGCGTTTCAGTTGAGCTTGGCATAACTGGCATAGAGTTATTTCCTGACGCTGAAAAGACGATCAGTGACCCCAATGTGCCCTCAGTTGCAGTGATGTATCTGTGGATGGGGGGGGGGAGGCAACAATTCCAGCAATTGTTGCTTCTGATTGTATTGCAAAGTATGTTGCATTCCACCCGTCTAGACCTGTTAAAATTAATGAACATTACTGATGTAGGACTGTTTGTTTCAGTGCATCTACCCTGAGCAAAAGTTAGTTAATTACAATCCTTTGTTTGTTCCTCTAGCCTAGCATGAATACTAGGAATACAGGAAGTTGCCATATTATGATGTATTATTTTTGTTCCACCCTTTCTTCCAATTTTATCATCACAACAACCCTGTGAAGTGGGCTAAACTGAGAGTGTGGCTAGTTCAACATCACCCAGGAGACTTCATGACTGAGAAAAGGTTTGAACCCAGATCTCCTGGCTTCAAGTCTGTTAATCTAGCTGCTTTGTTGTGTATTCTGGTAGCTGATCTTCAGGATCCCAGGCTGGTTGTCTGTTCTACCTGACCCTTTTACCTGGAGATCTGCTAAGAGATTGAATGTCAGGCCTTCAGCATGCAAAGCATGTGATATGCCCCTGAGCTGTGATCCCTCACATTCAAGCATAAATTGCAAGATCATCTCCAGAACATCTGTTGCAGTTGGTTATTTGTGATAATCAGAAATAGTTGGCAAAAGTTGGCATAACTATTCATGGAATATTTCACACCTTGTTTTGGTTATCCTCTTAGGCTGTGATCCTGTAGGCATTTACCTGAGTTCAACAGTACTTGCTTCTGAGTGTATATGCCTAGGGTTGTGCTGTCAATCTGTTTTATGGCCCTGCCATAGTGGCACTCTCTGGTTTTTGCCCAGCCTGGGGTGTGGCAGTATCAGTTTGGAAAGGACAAGAAGGAATGAGGATTTGCAGTGCAGCTGACATTTGAGGCTGAGTACACTCTTGTTCTGCCCCCTCTCCATCATCAGGGTAATGTTCCCAGTGACCAACAGGCAATGAAGTAATTAGGAAGCTTTACAAATCTGTGATTTGTTGACTCACCTTGTTCCAGTTGGTTAATATGTGGGCATATAACACATAACACAGGTTCTGAAAGACCTACATTGGCTCCCAGTACGTTTCCAAGCACAATTCAAAGTGTTGGTGGTGCTGACCTTTAAAGCCCTAAACAGCCTCGGCCCAGTATATCCGAAGGAGCGTCTCCACCCCCATCGTTCAGCCCGGACACTGAGATCCAGTACCGAGGGCCTTCTGGCAGTTTCCACACTGTGAGAAGTGAGGTTACAGGGAACCAGGAAGAGGGCCTTCTTGGTAGTGGCGCCCACCCTGTGGAATGCCCTCCCATCAGATGTTAAGGAGATGAGTAATTATATAACATTTAGGAAACATCTGTATAGGGAAGCTTTTTAAGGTTTAATGTTTTATTATGTGTAAGCCACCCAGAGTGGCTGGGGCAACCCAGTCAGATGGGCAGGGTACAAATAATAAAGTAGTAGTAGTAGTAGTAGTAGTAGTAGTAGTACACATTGGAAGGGGGAGAAATTTGCTTGGCATTTTACGTGAATCTACTTAATTCACACTTTCTGAAATAATACGCGAACTGCAACATAGCCATCCTTCTAAAATTGTACTTCTCCAATTTTTGTGATGCAGCCCTCTGGCCAAGTAGTGTCCACAGAACTCTATATTCTAGAGTAAAATGTGCATAAAATGTATAAACAAGTGAAAAACGAATACAAATGGGAAAATTGCTTTCAAAAATGTGTTTCTAGGGGAAATTGTATAAACAAATCAGGATAATGTGCACTAAAATACTGGTGACTTTTCATGAGGGCTTAAACAAAATTCACAAACTGATGCCGAAGTACGGAGAGTTGAATTTAAGATTAGGAAAAAGGGAGAAAATAAGAGAAACAAAAAATTGACAGATCTGTCCACCTCTATCTACACCTCAAATCTCTCTCTCTCTGTAAGTGTGTGTGTGTACACCAGATTTAAATGTACACTGTGGTGTACACTGGTGTGTTGTACACCAGTTTTAAATGTCATGGTTCCCTCCGAAAAATCCTGGGAACTGTAGTTTTGGTGAGAGCACAGAAAATTCCCAGGTTGAGATACCTAGCCTCTCTCCTCCCAGAAGTTAAAAATCAGGAGAGGAAATGACAATTAAATCAGTGTCAAGTCTGTGCTGTAGCTATGCCATAATTGTGTGTGTGTGTTAGAGAAGTAGTATTCTGTAGTTCCATCCTCCCTTTTTTAAAAAGACATTTTAATATTATGCTCGTGAGCATGAAGTATCTATCTATTCAATTATGGGGCCACTGGGTCGTCTTTTCTTTCATTATTCCACCTAATAAGATCTGGACAAGCCATGAAGGAGCTCTCTCAGCCCTTTATAGAGTCAGCAGCCTCTGAGATATCTAATAAGGGACTTTTCTTCCAAGTGTTGCTCAGGAACTGGTATTAATAAATTGGTGGCAACAAAGAAAGAAGCAGACATGAATGCAATCTCAGCAACAATTGTCTTCGTCCACCTTTGGCTATTTACGATTTTTCTAGCCCCCTTTCTGTGCCTGTCTCTTGATTGGAGAGGGACCTATATTTTAAGGGGGGAATTTGTACAGCTTTCTCTTTTTCCTGTTGCCCACAGAGGGGTCCCATCTCTTTCTCTGCTATCCATATGCTTCAGACCACAAAGGTAACACACACTTCAAGCTCATCCTTCCTTTCCATAGACAATTAATGTGGTACAATGCTAAGGAACCATCATCTTTGGGATTTGCTGTGCAGACAGACACCCTAGAAGTCAGTGCATGGTCCATAGACGGTAAGCCCATATAGAAGAAGATACTCATGCACTGCACTATACCAAGAAGTTTTGAAACAGGGGATAGGGAGCCTGTGGCTCTCCAGATGTTGTTGGACTCTGCCCACTGGGGTTAATGGGAATTGGAATCCAACAGTGCCTGGAGGGCCACAGACTCCCCATTCTACAAGCTGACATTGTTTGTGGGGTGTGTGTGTGTTTTAGAGAGACAGAGAGAGAGAGATGGAATATTTATTCATCAGTGTTGACTGTACAGGCCTTCTGACCCTGTGATTCTGAGACAGGGGTGGACAACCAGTGGCCCTCTATATATTGCACCACTCCCATCATCATGCTAGCTCGCTGGGTCTTGCAGGAGGTGCATTCTCAATAATCTCTGGAAGGCCCATCCCTGGTGTCAGTTGAGAAGAGCCAGGTCCTCGCTAGAAAAATTCAGGGCATTTATTATGGATGAATGATTGCTGAAGTAGAAGTTCTCATTGATGTGAAGCATATGAAAGATGCAATTTGTTTTAAAAAGATTTCTTCAGAAAGTGTTTGGTAGAAATTTTTGTGGCTTCAGGAAGCTGCAGCCGCTTATCCTAATTGAAATACACATTTGGGGAAATTATTGGATAAAACACAATGTTCTGGGAAGTTAAATGGCAGAATTCAGCCATTAAGTACCAGAACATTTGGGTATGGAAACATGGAGTATTCTTTCATGTAAAGTGCCTTCTTTGGCTGGATTTGGAATAGTTCTAAATTCCTGTTGTGTATTTGTATGCCCACAGAATGTTCTATGGATGGCATCTCCCACCCCACAGCAAACTTTTCTTTAGATGCTAATGGTTAGGAGGGAGTTCATTTTCTTTAATCTCCAACCCCCTCCTCCCCACTAGGGGTTGGAGCAGTGTGTTTACATTTGCGACCTATACTTGTAGCACCAAGTTCAGCTCCTTACATATATATTTTTTTAAATACTTTTATTTTGCTTTAAACAAATACATATAAATACAGACAACCAAAATTACAAAATAAAATTCCTTAATAATAATAATAATGAAAAAAACTTAAAAACTACAAAAAATATCAAAGTACATGACACAGAACATATTATTTCTCATATTGAACCTCTTCCTGATTTAGAGTGAGAAGCATGAATTAGCTAGTTTTATTACTGAATTTCAGTCACTGAAATTTGGCTACCAGATTTGGTGCAAAAGGTTTAAATTGTGTCAAATGAGTCTCCTTCCCACCCCCAGATGCTTGCAGGATCAAGCATAATAATCCTGTACTAAATTTCAACCAGAATCCCAAGTTCTGTAACTGGAAATCCATTATGCATTTATGCCCATCTGTGTTATGTGTTTAAATATGCTTCTGTTGCTTTTTATTTTTATGTTTTATCCTGTTTACCATCCTTTTGGTTGATTCTAGACTTTGCTTGAAATTTTCCATTACAGAATCCTGGTGCTAGAAATAGGTTTCAATAGGCTATTAATTATAGCTAATGGACACAGCCTAGCTTCATTCATTTCAATGAGATATTGACAGTGGATTGCTAAGTAAATAACAGTGCAGGCCTATACTCAAAAGTTAATCCTATGGGGCTTATACCCAAGTATATGGGTGTAGGATTTTAGCCTAAGTCCCAAAGTCAGTCGTCCTTTTCGTTGCTTGGAAAGCAGAAAACTCAGTCCACATAGTTTCAGTAGCAACTTGATACAGATAAGTGTTGGCATGTTACTTGAGTTTCACAAGAGATCCCAAAAGAGCCAGCATCAGATATTTTGATACCCAACATGAATAATCCCATGACAAGCCCCACTCTCTTTCTTTAATTAACATGGGCCACAACCTTCTTAGATGTTCCCCTGTACAACCATCATTGGTTTAAATGGGACCTGTGCATTCATCCACAACTGTGCCCTTACTCAGCTCCTGTTTGTCTGTATGTGGCTCAATTGAGAGAATGTCACAGCAGACTCGGCCACAAATCAGATTTCTCCTCACACCCCCCCCCAAGTGGCATCCAAAACCTGCTGCCTAAAGCAGCAGCCTCTACTTGCTTCAGGTCACTGCGCATCTGTGGGTTCCAAATAATTATTTTATTGCTTTGAATATTATGGGCACTGGAATATTTAGGCTTTCAGTTCTTCACAGAGAAGAACAGTAAAAGTAGCTTGTGGCACTGCCTTCTACCGTGAGGCCACTGAGCCTTCTAGCCAATGAGTCATAACTCAGTGGCAAACCACATGCTTTAGAAGCAGAAGGTAGTTCTGTTACCTAAAAGGCTTTGAGCTAAAGATGCTTAGATTGAACTTGAGACCTTCTGCATTCACAGTATATGTCTGAACTCCCTCTCCCCCCCACCTTTTTTTTTAAGTTACAAGCTTCATGCAAAGGTTGGGAGGTGGAGGGGGAGAGAAAGCAGGATTAGAATTTAGATCTCTGCACTTCCTATCAACACAGCCACAAAACAGGCTAAAACTAGGTGTTACCATTTATAATCATCATGATCATCAGCCGTATTATGAAGGCTCAAGGGGCAGTATAAAGAAGAATCACTGGATGCCAAGATCCGAGTTTGGGGCAAGTACTTTTTGATCAAAGAACCCCAGCAGAGATTTAAAATCACAAAATATGCAGCAAAGTAAAACATGGAAGTATAGGTTGTTAGACCTTTTAAATATGCCTTTCTGAGTTCCAAAATTTCCCTCTTCACCCAGCATAGGAAAAGACACATTTGGTACACATTTGGTAAGTTTAAAATTGGTTTACTTACACTCTTCAAAGGTCAGGTTCATGTGCTTTTTCCATACATCAGTCAGAAAAGTTGCACAGGCAGTAAGACTTAGTTTAGTTCCAAGATGGTGGAAGTTCATAAATTATTGGTATAGGAACCCAAGAATGGCTTGTGAGAGCCATGCAGCTAATCTGGAACAACCATCTTGGCCTCTTCACATGCTGAGTTCATCCAGTAGACTGAAGAGGAACAAAGTCTTGATTGTCCCTCCCAAGATGAGTTAAGCCTGGCAGGACAGCTTACTCTGTGGTCTTAACCCCTTCATGCATTAATTAGACTTAAAAATGTTAGTTATATGAGGCTGCTTATCCCACATTTGACTAATCCCTAGAGTAGGGATGGGCAGAGATATACCTAGGCTCCCTTGAGCCCTTGTCAGGGAGCTATATCAGTGCGCATGTAGCTGGTCCCTTGCACAGTTGGCAAGGAGATGTATCAGCGCCTCCGAATCTGGGTGAGACCATGGAACAGAAACTTTAAAAGTTTGCTATTTGTCATCTTCCGCGCTCCACCAGTGACTTCCTCTACAACCATTTGGGTTCGGACTCCTCTGTTCCACCTTCTCTCCTCCTCCTTGCTTTGCTCTCTCTTTCTGGGCAAGAGTATGGGCAGGCAAATGACAGAATTGACAGCAGCAAAGTGATGGGCTCACAGAGAGTATCTTGCCCAAGGGACCCTAAAAATCTGGAGTGACACTGGTAGCTCTGTGCCAACCTCATGGACGTAGAGGTTAAAACATCTTTAAATAAATAATTAGAGTCCTTGAGTTGCAATGTGACTTTCATTTGATTAATGCTAATCTCATGGTGGGACTATGGGCTCAAGCTGACATATGGCTTGCCACCTGCGGGTGTGACAGACTTCCCATCCTGAATTGGCGGGTTGCCCTGGGTGACCAGCAAAGGTTGTTGCACAGCTTCTTGCAAGGTTACTCAACAGTAAACGTGCGTGGCAAATACCCTATCATCTGCATGCAGCGATAGCCATCGTGGCAATGTCCCCCTTAGTGGGGAGAGCACTAGTGCACTCAGGTTATGCTTTTAGGCTTTTCATAGGCATCTGGTTGGCCACTGGGAGATGAGCTGTTGTTCTGATCCAGCAGTCTCTTTTTATCTTCTAATGTGCAATCTGGGGAAGTTTGAATTCTTACAGCAGCATCTTTTAAGAATCATGACATGAGCATCTTGCATTTAAAACGAAGACATGGGTTACTAGCCCTTGAGGTTTCCATCACTCTGTACAAGTGATATAACGTTGCATGTGAATTGCTTTTTGTCCAAAATATGCTCTTCACCTACATCCCTGTGCTTGGTCCCATTGGGCAGCATGGGAAGATGCCTGGCTGCTGTTTGGCTGAGATGTGCCTGTAGTTGTTGCACTACTGGTGACATAGCGGTAATGGCAGGAGGGCAAGAATGTATGCAGGGCACTAGATCCCAGTTCTTTGTTATTGCAAATACAGTGGTACCTCGGGTTAAGTACTTAATTCGTTCTGGAGGTCGGTTCTTAACCTGAAACTGTTCTTAACCTGAAGCACCACTTTAAAAATGTATAGTGCAGATGGGGACTGGAAGCCTTTGTCATTCTGGACCTGATTCAGCCTGTTCCCATTACATCTGCCTAGGCCAGAGGTCATCAGAGATGAGAGCAGTTTCAGAGTTTGCTAATCAGCTTCTTGGGGGCTCCCCTGCCAGTTCCGAGGGGAATCCCATCTTCGTCAGCTTTGCTGTTCAAATCTTCTGGCTGTTCCTTTTCCTGCTGGTGTGTTCAGAGGAGTGAGGCAGCCTAAGGATGTGTTTTGATCAGACTGAACTAGGCCAGCTCACTTAAAATATTAATCATTTTTCTACTTTGCGGACATCTTACTGTGTTTTCTCTGTCAGCCTTGAGTAGGTAAGTGTCTCCCAGCCAAGACTGGTCCAAGTCAGCTTTAATGGAGGGTGTCTGTGTGGGTGCCATCAGACTAGCATCTTAACAAGAGGTCCCGACGGCAGCAATGTCAGAATTACTGTGACTGCTGGTACTGGCACCTATATATATTTTAAACCAGTATGGGTGCACTATGAGGTCTGTCTAGTGATTTAAAGAAGGTTTTTAAAGCTGATTTGTCATCTGGCTTTGAATCAATTTGACCAGACCAATTTAATTAGATTTGCCTGTTTTTCAGACTTTCCATATTTAGGAGGTTTTCTAAGATGAGCATTTGCTGACTATATTGTAAAGTTAACCTATCCTTGTTTTAACAGGTAGTCTTTAGCATTTTCTTATTCTTATTACAAGAACTCCTCTCTCACTTTAGTGTTATATGTAAAATGCACAGATGTGCACACTTAACGTGACTAAAGTCTGCAAATTTGTTTTCTCACAGTTTGGGGGGAAAACCAGTGAAACTGAGGGGCAGAATCTAATTATTTTGTACTAAGGAACATGCCACCCTTCCCAATTGTTCCAAAAGTACATAGAAATATCGGGAAATGTTTTTAAAAGCCAGAAAAAAATAAGGAGGAAATGCATAGCAAGAAAGGGAGGAAGCCTGATGAGATGGAACAAGGTGGCTTCAGGCTATGCTGAAGGCCACATGAACCGAAGTACGAGCCGCACGCGACCCTTGGGGACACAGGTTGCCCCTCTGTGTTGGAGATGATACAAGCTGAGTGTTGCTTGTTTCCCTCTACAGTTCTGTCCGAGGAGCCGGTGAGTGTGGCCGGCAGTAAGTGTAACACCATCTACAAAGGTTTTGCTGAGTGCCTCATCAGCCTTGGGGACAGCATGGCTCAAAGTGCACAGCAGGAGCAGCAGCCGGATGATGATAGCATCCAGGAGCAGCAGGAGCTGGACATCATCTGCAAGTGAGTACAGGATCCTTCTCCCAAATATCTGTAGATAAGAATGCCCATAGTGGGTCACGGCAGACAGCTGCCTTATAGAACATAATACTATGGCCACATCTACACAATTCATTTAAAGCTGTATCATGGCGCCTTTAAGAGTCATGGTTCCCACCCCACCCTGCAAAGAATCCTGGGAACGGTAGTTTGCTAAGGGTGCTGAGAGCTGATAGGAGCCCCTCTGTTCTCCTCTCAGAGCTACAATTCCCAGAGTTCCCTGGGAAGAGGGATGGATTGTTAAGCCACTCTGGGAATTGTAGCTCTCTGAGGCTGGATGCCACACTGCAGCCACTTGATATCACAGCTAGGCTATGGTGGTGGGTACAGTGGTGCCTCGCAAGACGAAATTAATCCGTTCCGCGAGTATCTTCATCTAGCGGTTTTTTCATCTTGCGAAGCAACCCTATTAGCGGATTAGCGCTATTAGCGGTTTAGCGGCTATTAAAGGCTTAGCGGCTTAGCGGCTTAGCTGCTAAAAGGCTATTAAAGGCTTAGCGGCTTAGAAAAAGGGAGGGGGAAGCGGAAAAAAAATCTCAAGACTCGCAAGACATTTTCGTCTTGCGAAGCAAGCCCATAGGGAAATTTGTCCTGCGAAGCGCATTGAAAAACGGAAAACCCTTTCGTCTAGCGGGTTTTCCGTCTTGCGAGGCATTCGTCTTGCGGGGCACCACTGTATATAGCACCTCTGAGGAAGAATACCAGTTACTGGGAAACAGCAGCAGGAGACAACTGTTGCCCTCTTGCCCTGCTTGTGGGCTTCTCATAGGCATCTGGTTGCCTGCTGGACCAGGTAGGCCTTTGCTTTGATCCATTATGGCTCTTCTTATGTTCTTACATCTTTGCCTTGCTCTTCCTCCAAAGCGTTCATAGCACCGGACAAAGTCCCCTTACGTTCCCTGCCTACCCCATTTTATTCTCAGAACAACCCTCTGAGCTATATTGGGCTAAGAGAATGGGACTGATTTAGGATAAGAACATGAGAAGCCCCCTGCTGGATCAGACCAAAGACCCATCTAGTTCAGCATCCTGTTCCTACAGTAGCCAGCTAGATGCCCATTGGAGATACGCAAGCAGGACCACCCAATCAACATCATGGCTCAGTGGGGTTTGAACCTGGCTCCTCTCAGTCTTAGCCCCACACAGACTCTCAGTGGTTCTGAAAGATTGCTGCAGAGCGACTATAGTCATAGGGGCAGGTCTGCAGCCATCAGCTATGTGGTTAAGCCAACCAGGTGCGCAACAGCTAGGCTGGGCTGATGAGAGTTGTCATCCAGAACAGCTGGAGTCCATCAGGTTGGCAAAGGCTACCATTCTGGCTGGTGCTGATTGGGGTTGGAGTCCCAGCCACACCCGGAGGCCCACCGCTTCCCCACCTCAGGCCTAGCTGAAGCTCCTCTGCTGCTGCTGCTGCTTCTGCTTCTCTGGGGTGCCTTGCTTGCTCCTCATGCAGATTCCTCTTCTTGCAGGTCCTGGGACGACTTCCACACCTGTGCCACCCAGGTTCTGTCCAGGTGCCCCGAGGAGGCAGCGAAAATCTGGGAGTCGCTTCGGCAGGAGTCCCGGAAGATCCAGTTCCAAGGCAACCTTCACGACCTCTGCAGCTCACGGGCCCAGCTGGCCGGCAGTGGGAGGGCTTCGGATATGGATGAGACCAACAAGGAGACCTTGCGGGGGGAAGCCTGGCTGCCTCGGCCCAGCTTTGTGGGCAGCCTGACTCTTGTGGCTCTCTTGGCTTTGGTGCCCTTTGCCTAGCCAGGGAGCAGTGGGAGGCCTCCCTCCCTCCTGTCCACCACAGTGCAGACCAGTGGCCCAGCACCGCTGCCTGCCAGGGCAGGCCTGGCAGTCGGCAGCGGTGCTCCGCGTGTCCTGATGATGGGGGCACAAGGCCCGCTGGGTGGAAGAGGCAGGATGCCATGGGCTTGCCTGCCTTGTGTCTTGCCCTGCTCAAAGAGGCTGGGTTGGGCTAATGGTGCTCTTCCTGTCCCCGTGTGCCCTACTTTTACCAGCCGGCACTTTGCGGCAGCTCTAGTGCCCTGTCCTCCTGCCTACACTGCCCCTTGTGTCCGTCTCCATTGCTCCCCAGCCTCATGCTAGGAACATAGGAAGCTGCCTTGTACTATTGGTCCATCTAGCTCATTATTGCCCACACTGACTGGCAGCAGCTCTCCGGGGTTTCTGCTAGGAAGTCTCCCTCAGCCCTCACTGGAGATGCTGAGGATGGAACCTGGGACCTTGTGCATGCAAAACAGATGTTCACCCTCTAATGGAATCTGGGTCCTTCCCCATCCTGTACCACCCAAGAAACTCTGCCTAGGGGTAATATCTCAAAGCCACCGCCTCCCTGCTTCCTTATTCCAGTAAGAAAGGCATCAGTACATCCAGCTGCTTACAGCATCCTTGCTGAGTGACTAGTGTCCCCAAGAGTGCCAAAGGTAGTGTGTGTGGATGTGACATGACATCAGCACTCTTGTCCTAGCCTTCCCCCGTCCTGCAGCACTCTGTGTACCTGATCGAGTGGGAGCACAGCTGTCGCCTGTGAGCTGGGACACCTTAGGGATCTATACTGGCTGCAGGTGGGTGCTGCAGTATATTTATCTGGCAATTATATAATTCTCTGCCCTAGAAGTCCAAGCCCTCCAGGTTACCCTTTGCATTGGATAACAGCAGTCACTTAAGTTTCATCTGCTGTCTACTTCTCTGCAGGGTTTTTGACATCTTAAGCCTCCAAAGTACAGCATTTCCCCATGGGTAAGTCATTTCCCAGCCCAGTGCCCTTCCAGACATGCTTTCCACCCACCAGGATCAGCTGGCAGGGGAGCTGGTTTGGACCTGGTGATAAACGGAGCACCCTCCACCAACTATTTTGCCAGTGAGAGGGGGTCTGTGGCAGCCTTCCTCAATCTGATGCTCTCCGGATGTTTAGGGGTGATGATGCCATCAGCCCTGATGGGAGTTGTGGTCCAAAACAGCCAGAGGGCACCAGGATGGGGAAGGGGTGGTATATGCTCTTACCATTCACAAGGTCATATCCTGAATATACTTCTGCACTATTCTTTTCCTTGTGGAGATGGGCTTTTTGGAGGTAGCACTTTCCTAAAGGGGGTGTCCAGGGCTGCCTTGCCTGTGCAGTCCAGTCTCAGTTCAGAGATCCCCTCTGTTCCCAGCACACAGGTATCTGTTGGCCAAGACGTGGAATGAAAAAATGTGTAAGCAATGGAAGTCCTGGGCCTCCCTTTTTGCTGGTGTCAGCTGTTCAAATGTATCTATATATTTATATTAAAAGGCACTTTTACATTTCTCTTGCCTTGTCCTGTGTGGTGGCTTTTGCCGTTCCTGCAGGCTGCTGCTGCCGGGAGCCTTTCTGCCTGTCGTGTCTTGTGATCCAGATCACACTTAACCTGGAAGAATTCAGCGTTTAGGGCTCAGAGAACTGCAACATAAGCGGATCCCATGCCTCCTGGAGTGAGAGCTGTCTTCCTTGGCATTTTTTAAAAAATACATTTTTGTTACAAGGGTATCAAACCTCCAAAAGTTTTTATTGTTCAGGCACACCATCCTCTTTATACATGCTAGTAGCAATCTTGCTTCTGCGTGCCAGTCCTTTATAAAGTATGCGGCTTCTTCCCAAGGATCCTGGGAACCGTAGTATACCCTTCACAGTTTACCTGCAATTCCCAGCGCCCTTTAACAAACTCCAGTGCCCAGGGTTGTTGGAGACAGGTGTGTGCTTTAACTCTGTGGTGTGTCTGCAGCTATAGGACACTGGATATATGCATTCTGGTGTTGGATGGGGAGAGTGGGAGAGGAGGAGAGAGGGTGTGCTAACTGGCACATGTTTCCCCCCATTAAGGGTATTAACGGCTTTGCTTGGATTTCAGCTCTGTGTTCCCAGCGCTGCTTGCCCATAATGTAATTAATCTGCCTTTTTGCTTAAAGCCTCTCCTGAGCCCTCGACACCCACCTCTGTTTCTAGCCCAATTAAGCCCTTCCATAGCGTGGCTGCAGTTCTGAGACATCTCCTGGCACCCTCTGCACATTTGCCGCATGCCCAGGGCATGCAGGTACAATGGCTGCTTCCAACCTTGGGGCAAACATCCGCCACTATGGCACAGATCTTGCTCGTTATTCAGTTTTCAAATGTCTCGTTCTTTTGTTATTTTTCTTGAATGGGCCAAATCCTAGCTGGATTGGACAGTCAGCTTCTGCTCAGGCCAGATCCTCTAAACTACTTTAATCACTTGAGGCACAGATTCTGCACAGGAAATTGTTGCTGTTTTACCCCCCTGGGCCTTTCCTCTGTTGATGATACCTAAAGATGCTTGGGCTATGTTGAGGAGGTGGGAAACAGAAGTTAAACGTTATGGTTAGAATGAGGGAGGAAACTTCAGTCCACGTCAGACGCTTCCACTACTTGGTTCCTGCATTTCAGATACAGGACTGTGCCCTGAAATAAAGTCCAGTAGCCCATGACAGAAGAGGAGAAAGGTATGCATGGCAGTGAATAGAGGCAAGTTTTTCTCCCTCTCCCATAACGCTAGAACTTATGGGCATCAGATGAAGCTGAAGATTAAGGCAGACAAAAGACAGTAACAGCACATAGTTAAACTGGAAATGGCTCCTGCAGGAAGCAACGTTGGCCACCAATGTAATTGGTGTGGGTTACTTTTAAAAAGGATTAGGCATATTAATGTCAATGGCTATCGGCTACTAGCTGTGATGACTGTGTTTTACCTCCACTGTCGGAGGCAAGGTGCCTGTGACTGTCAGTGGCTGGAGATTCACAAGTGAGGAAAGTGCTGTTGCATTTTGTCCTGCTTTTTAAGGTTTCCCAGAGGCATCAGATTGGTCAATGCAAGAACAGGACGCAGGACAAGATGGGCCTTTGGCCTGATCCAGCAGGGCTCCTATATTGTGCTGGATAAATGGGTTGCATAACGTCAAGGCTCCAAAGCTAAATCCCTGTGCTTTCCACAATGTTGGTTGAAGGTTTTTAAGAGCTGCAGTGGTTGCTGAGTTGTAGCAGGAGTGTGCCAGTGCAGTGCTGTGCCCCAACACTTGTCAAGGTGTTCCGTGTGCCAGAAGCGGTTTAGTCATGCTGGCCACATGACCTGGAAAAACTGTCTGCAGACAAATGCTGGTTCCTTTGGCCTGAAAGCGGAGATGAGCACCGTTCCCTATAGTCCAATTCAACTGGACTTAGCTGTCCAGGGGTCCTTTACCTTTACCTGGTACTCAGGGATAGGTGGGGAGTGACCTGGGGGTGGTTGTTGGCCTGTACAAAGCAGCCCTAAATCTTTGGCTTTCATTAGCCTGTGCTTCTAGTACCTGAACATGACAGAAATCTGGGCTTGCGAGCTGCTGTCTCTGGGGCAATGAGCTCAGCATTTTCTGAAAGGCACAAACAAGAGTCTGGTGCCTCCAGAGAGCCTCTGCCCCCAAAGGCCCCCTGCTTATTTCCATTCCACGCTCTGTGCTGGCACGCTTCAGGGAGAAACGGTCTCTTCCCTGTTAAGGCCTAATATAGCAGCAGGTGTGCACTGGGACAAGCAGGGGAGGAAAGATGCTCTGTTCACCAGGCTATATCTCACTGAATGGAAAAATGAGCTAAGGCGGGTAAAGTGTCTTCTTCTAATCTCCTATGTCCCTTCATCAGGTATCCCACTTGAAATTCCACACTCTACTTAAATCCTGCAGCAATTTCTCCAGGTCCTTTGATGCAAACTAGATCCTGGAGGCTGCTTTATACCTGAGCAGACTATTCATCCATTTAGTCTGTATTGTTTAGTCTGACTGACAGTAGCTGTCCAGGATCTCAGATAGCAGCTCTCCCCATCTCCTGCTAGGGATGTTTGAGTATTCCAATGGAAATGGGAAGGCAAATTGCCAGTTCCCCTTACCCCATCTGTTCCATGTCCAGAACAGGACTCCGGCAAATGGGAATCTAGAAGCATAAAACACACCCTGGTTCAGTGCAGCAATCTAGGAAAAAGATTATCAAACAAACCAGCAACAATTTAAAACCCAGCACAACATCTTTAAGTGGATCTAGATATCAGGTCTAACTTATTTAAATCTAAATAAAAAGGCCTTTAAGGCTCATGGGCAGCTGGTTGGCCACTGAGAGAACAGAGTGCTGAACTAGATGGGACTGAGACCTGATATAGCAGCGCTCTCTTAAAATCAGAGAGAAAGAGGAGCCATACAGGATGAAGTACCACAAATGTGGGGCTACCACTGAAAAAAACTTATCACTTGTGCCTCATATGACTTTGATTGTATGAGCAGGACCTCTGCAACCATCCTTAAGGTCCAGGCATAGGCTGCTATGTTGCTATATGTTCTGGAAGTTGGGCAATAGGGGCAGTACAGGATTCCTTTTGGTGTACCGACCTCCCCGCTGCGCTAAGGATTCCCTGCCCGAGCTGCTTCAGGTCGTGGCGGATGTTCTCCTGGAGACACCTAGCTTGGTCGTCCTGGGGGATTTTAACATCCATGCCGACACGACCTTACAAGGGGCCGCTCGGGACTTTGTGGAAAGCATGGCCTCCATGGGGCTGTCCCTGAATAAGTCTGGCCCAACCCATAGCCGTGGACATGCCTTGGACCTGGTGTTTACCTCTATGGATGTTGGTGATCTGACACTAAGTAAAAGCGAAACGAAAGAAGTGCCATGGTCAGATCACTTCCTGGTGCAACTGGACTTCTCTGCGACCCATCCCCTCTGCAGGGAGGTGGGACCAATTCGGATGGTCCGCCCCCGCCACTTAATGGATCCAAATGGTTTCCAGAGAGTGGTAGGGGATGCTTTATCCCATGTTGATGGCCTTTCAGCTGATTCCCTGGTGGCCCGCTGGAATGTGGAGTTAACCAGGGCTATTGACTGTTTGGCTCCGAAGCGCCCTCTCCGATTGCATGGAGCCCGGACAGCCCCGTGGTTTTCCACGGATCTGAGGGCAATGAAACAATCGTTGAGACGGCTAGAGCGCCGGTGGCGGATAACTCATTCCGAATCTGACCGGACACAGGTTAGAGCTCAACGTCGAGCCTACCAAGTGGCGATAGCGACGGCGAAGAAGAATTTCTTCACCGCCTCTATTGCATCTGCAGAAAACAGCAGCAGGAGACTTTTTCAGGTGGTTCACAATTTAGCGGAACCACCTGCAACATCGGGGCCCAGTATGGGCCACATGTTCTCCTGCAATGATTTCGCAAAGTTCTTTGCAGATAAAATCGCTCAGATTCGGGAAGAAGTAGACTCCACCGTGGGAGCAGGGCCGGGGCGGGAGAGTGCAAGAGTTCTGTCTAGTCAAGTTGAGTGGGATCAATTCCAATCTGTTACCTCCGAGGATGTGGACAGGCTGCTTGGACGAGTGAAACCAACCACCTGTCTCCTGGATCCTTGCCCATCCTGGCTTATAAAAGCTAGCCGGGAAGGACTGGGCGATGGGCTTCGTGGGGTGGTGAATGCTTCCCTCCGTGAGGGAGCCTTCCCAGACCCGCTGAAAGAGGCGGTTATTAAACCGCTTCTTAAAAAACCATCTTTAGATGCGGCCACGATGGCCAATTATCGCCCAGTCTCAAATCTTCCATTCTTGGGCAAGGTGATTGAGCGAGCGGTTGCCGAACAACTCCAGGCACGCCTGGAAGAAGCGGACCATTTGGATCCCTTCCAGTCGGGATTCAGGCCTCATCATGGGACTGAAACTGCCTTGGTCGCACTGGTTGATGATCTCCGGCGGGCTAGGGACAAAGGTGAGAGCTGTTTCCTAGTTCTGCTGGATCTCTCAGCGGCGTTCGATACCATCGACCATAGCATCCTTCTGGACCGTCTTGGGGGGCTGGGAGCTGGGGGCACTGTTATACAGTGGTTCCGCTCCTTCCTCCTAGGCCGTGTTCAGAAAGTGGTGGTGGGGGATGAGTGTTCAGACCCCTGGGCTCTCACTTGTGGGGTGCCTCAGGGTTCTGTCCTCTCCCCCATGCTTTTCAACATCTACATGCGGCCGCTGGGAGAGATCATCAGGAGGTTTGGGCTGGGTGTTCATCAGTATGCGGATGATACCCAGCTCTACCTCTCTTTTAAATCAGAACCAGTGAAGGCGGTGAAGGTCCTGTGTGAGTGTCTGGAGGCGGTTGGAGGATGGATGGCGGCTAACAGATTGAGGTTGAATCCTGACAAGACAGAAGTACTGTTTTTGGGGGACAGGAGGCGGGCAGGTGTGGAGGATTCCCTGGTCCTGAATGGGGTAACTGTGCCCCTGAAGGACCAGGTGCGCAGCCTGGGAGTCATTTTGGACTCACAGCTGTCCATGGAGGCACAGGTCAAATCTGTGTCCAGGGCAGCTGTTTACCAGCTCCATCTGGTACGTAGGCTGAGACCCTATCTGCCTGCGGACTGTCTCGCCAGAGTGGTGCATGCTCTGGTTATCTCCCGCTTGGACTACTGCAATGCACTCTACGTGGGGCTACCTTTGAAGGTGACTCGGAAACTACAACTAATCCAGAATGCGGCAGCTAGACTGGTGACTGGGAGCGGCCGCCGAGACCATATAACACCGGTCTTGAAAGACCTGCATTGGCTCCCAGTACGTTTCCGAGCACAATTCAAAGTGTTGGTGCTGACCTTTAAAGCCCTAAACGGCCTCGGTCCAGTATACCTGAAGGAGCGTCTCCACCCCCATCAGTCTGCCCGGACGCTGAGGTCCAGCGCCGAGGGCCTTCTGGCGGTTCCCTCACTGCGAGAAGCAAAGCTACAGGGAACCAGGCAGAGGGCCTTCTCGGTAGTGGCGCCCGCCCTGTGGAACACCCTTCCAGCAGATGTCAAGGCGATAAACAACTACCTGACATTCAGGAGACATCTTAAGGCAGCCCTGTTCAGGGAAGTTTTTAACGTGTGATTTTATTGTATTTTTGGTTTTTATGGAAGCCGCCCAGAGTGGCTGGGGAGGCCCAGCCAGATGGGCGGGGTATAAATAATAAATTATTATTATTATTATTATTATTATTATTATTATTACTATATGCCCAGACAAACAGGGACATTGTCTTGGTATCACAATCATGCTAGACCACATTAGAGGGTGAAAGCAACTTTTGATTGCGGTGCTTGATTCTTTTTCTTCTTCCACATTCCACTGCCTTGCACCCATCTTTTCCCAAGTGGCATACAAGGCACTGAGATGTAAAGAAACCAAGTGCAGAGACCAGGAGATACATAGCAATAACAAGATGATCTGGTTATTTTAAGAGTCTTCCCTTTGCAGCCAGGATCAAATGTATATCCTAAGCTTTTACTTTTAGTTTTAAACTGTCTTTTTTGGTCAGGGGAGGGAGCACACAAAGTCCTACTGATCTAAAATCCACAATTGGTGTGATGAAATCTGTCGAGCAGGGAGAAAGGTCAAAATCAAAATAAAGCAATTTGACCAACAAATTTTTTAACTGCCCTGTGCATAGCCAGGGGGTAGGACAGGAAAAGGGCTGCCCTTTGTAAATGTGCACATTCAGCAGTCCTCTGCAAGGTCCCACAGCATTTAAAAGCAGCCAGCAGGGCAGATAATCTGCCTATTCTTCATTTAGAATTTCAACAAGCCTGTGTTTAAGGGTGAATTAGTGCTGGATATCTGCAGGATTCAGCTAAGAGGATAAGCCAGGCTGATAGTATGTGTGAACAACAGAGGATACCCAGCTCAGCCTGAGTAGTTACTAGATGAATCACTTATCCAGGGCACACTCTAGATCACTTAACATGAATTAACCACCAGTTTATTCATAGTCAAACATTTATGTAGTTTTGCTGGATTTTTTAAAAAAATCTTTCTATATGCCAGAGCCAGCCCTAACACTAGGCAGAATGGGGTGACTTCTTCAGGTGGCAGATGCTGGGGAGACAGCAATAGCATCCCTCTGAGCCTCCCAGCCATTACCCTCTGACGGAGGACAGAGCTGTGCATGCCACACAGTCTGTCCTGGCCCTCCTAAATTAGCCTCCTGCCCTCAGGTGCAATGGAAGATATTATCCTGTCCTCGGTATTGAAGAAAGGTTTAGCTTATGCCTTAATAAATGTGTTACTTTTTGATGCAACAGCCTAACATGTCTCTGGAAGTTACAACTGTATACTGCTGCATTACAAAGCTGGCAGGTATGTTTATGATGCTGGGTGGAATTAAAGACTTGGTTATCAGAAAATTATACCTGTATCCAAAACTGACAGGTATGCATTTTGTGTCAAAAACCTTTTTTCTCTGATCGGAAAACAGAAAATATTATTGATCTTGATATAGCAGGTGTAGGTTTCTAATGCTACACAGGCCCTAGGAAACACTGGTGACTTTCTCAGGTGCCTGAATTTTGTTCTGATAAATTTCTGGACTATACTGGTAACACTTTGAGCATGTAAACAGAAAAGTGTTTTACATTTATTATAGTTGTTTTTATTATTAGACTGGGATCCAAAATCCCAGGAGCTGAACTACTGCTACAGACCAATTAGCTGACCCTGTTTTTGCCTATAATAGACAAACCAAATTTTCTTTTGGAGCTGTGACAACCTACACAAACTGTACTCTCTGCTGCTTGTTCTTCGACCTGTTTGGCTGCACTCTCTGCATCCCCATCAGTCACTATTCATAGGTGAACCAAGAGCCCTCTCACATTAGCTGTTCTTGTTTTATTTCATTTGGGTTTGATTTTATATTGACGTAGTGAGAATGCACTGCGTAGGAGGTAAGAGGGACTGTGCTGGGAAGAGGCTGCGGCTGGGTGTGGACAATGCATTCTGCCCCTAGATGGTGCTTGATTGAACAATACAAAGAAATATGTGCCTGGTGCACTAAATACCAACTACACTTCTGAAGGAAAAAGTTGGGAATCCATAAAGGCAGCAAGATGGAACAGATACAAGGTTCTCTCCAACATTCAGATAACAAGCAGGCAAGCAAGCAGCAGCTAACCAAACTATCAGTATTAGAAACTTGCTGTGAAAGGGCAGCTCAGGCACATGGAAGTGTGACTCTGATAACAGTCCAGCCCTATGTGTGTACTAATACTCTAAATTACATACTTCTTTGTTCAGTGGGTCTTGCTCCCAGCTAAGTACGTATAGGATCGCAGCCTTAATTGTAGATTTGGGAAGCACCTCAACTGTCATCTAGTCAGTAGTGACTGGTGCCCATTGAGATTGGAGAGGCAGAAGACAGGGCCCATCAGTCGGTGGCACCAGAGACAGTGACAGACAGAGCCAAGTACTTCCACCATCCTCTTCTCGGCTGAGGAATCTGACATCCAGTGTCACCCCTAGACAAGATGTAACTAAGAAAACAGGCAAGTGGGAGCAAACCGAAGTTGGGGGGCGCAATGCCCCATTTATCCTTATGGACCATCCATCACTGCATCTAGTCCAATCTGTAGGAGATCCACTACTCTATCCACAGTGTAGCAGTTATACAATTTTAGACTTTGAACTACTGTATATGATCTTACATGGGTTGATGGGAGGCTGCTGTTTAGATGGTAATGTGTATTTTATCACTTCAAAATGTAGTAAGCCGCCCCTGCTATGTTTGTGGTGAGGGGTCCTCCTGCTCATTCTACTGAACGGGGCCCTGGGCTTCTTGCCCCAAAGTCCAGCCATGATGACAACATCCCTGATAGGGTAAAAGGGCGTTTTGTAAGTGTCTTCTGAGATGTCAATAAAGTTCTTCCTCATGTTCAGTCAAAATATCCTTTCTTGTCATTTGAACCCCTTGGTTCAGGTTCAGCTCTCTGGAGCTTCTGAAAACAACTCATTATTACTTCACTAGCATGCAGAAGAACTGGAGAAGAGCATGCTGGATCAAGCCAACGGTCCATTTAGTCCAACATCCTGTGGTCACAGGTGCCTAGGAGAAGCCCACAAGCAGAACCCAAGCCCAAGAGCACTCTCCCTCCTGTGGTTTCCCACAAATGGTGATCAGAAGCATAGAACCTTGGAAACCGAGTGTGACCATCATGTCCAGCAGCCATTGATACCATTTGCCTCCGAATCCTCTTTTAAAGCCATCCAAGCTGGTGCCCATCACTGCCCCCTGTGGGAGTGAGTTCCACAATGTAACTTTGCACTGTGAGAAGAAGCATTTTCTTTCAACTGCCCTGAGTACTTCAGCATTCAGCTTCATTGCATGTCCACAATTTCAAGGGTTGCGAGAGAGGAAGGAAAACTCCGCTGCCCACTTTCCCCATGCCACGCATTATTTTATACACCTCTATTGTTTTGCCTCTTCCTCGCTTTTTCTCTAAATGGGTTCAGACGCTGCAACCTTTCCTCACAGGGAAGTTACTCCTTGATCATTCTTACTTGCCCCTTTCTAGCTCTGCAACATCTTTTCTCAGGTGAGGAGACCAGAACAACACAGAATATTCCAAGTGCAGTTGTATCATAGATTTGTATAACAGCATTGCATTAGGATATTGGCAGTTTTGTTTTCAATTCCTGTCCTCATGATTTCTTTTTTTATATAGCTGGGCTAATGTCTTCATTGTGCTATCCACTACAAGCTCATTTCTGATCAGCCACCATCAATTCAGACTCCATTTTTTTTTTTGGTCTGGATGAGCCTTCAGACACAGGATCCCCCTCTCTTCCGTGAGCCATGGTACAGTCCAGGCACAGCGAGAGAGAATTAAGCCTAAGAGGCTAGGCAGCAAACCAGGAGAGTCCTTGAATTCTGCCAGAATTAAGATCCTGAGTCAATATGAAAAGTTGTAAACTCTGGGTTTCATTTAACATTTTATGTACAATTTAAATATTACATTATATTATTGTCTTGTGAACCACCCTGTAACTGGATGAAGTGCAATCCATAAATTAATCAAATAAATAAATAAATAAATGCCCTTTATTTTGGTGGGCAGATGATCATTTTAAGGATGATCCTCATTTTTATAATGTTCCTATCTGCTGAGTCTGTTTCTATTTATATGCTCTTGTTTTATTGTGTTCATGGGATTGCTTCATTTTTAATTGTTATAAGCAATTTAGATGCATTGGGAAGGGTATATGATTTTTAAACAATAAATAAATAAATAAAGTCAAAGGCCTCGAAGGAGCAAGTTTCTGGCTTGGAGCTGTCCAAGGTCCTGTGATTTGAGCCCTACCTGTTGCTGGACTGGCTATTCCAGAGGTGGGCAGAAGGTACATCAGCTTTTGCTTGTAGATCTCTGGGTGATTTGCAACTGGACTACAGCAAGGGTTTCTGAGTCTCAGTTGCTGCTAACAAAATTGTTCTCAACAAAATGACTTTTCCCACTTAAATTAGGTGGTTGAAATTAAAAGGTGTGTGAGTAACCAGGAACAGACTGCTGTGTAAAAGGACCGTGTTTTGTAGCCAACTTTTAGTTAGAGTAGACACATTAACATTCATAAATGTAAGTTAGTTACATAATAAATGTAAGTTAGCGGGCACAATGACTACAATCTTGTGAGCTCAATTCAGTTATGATACTGGAAAAAAAACTTCTAGGCTCATAATACTCTGGCTGACAGACCTTTGGTCTTCTCCTGTGGAAGCATGTGCTCTGCCACTGAGCTACGGCCTTTCTGCTATCAGACACAAATTCAAGCTGCAAGTTCTCCATCCTTAACTAAAAGCATGAAAACCACCCATTTGCCCTTGATCTTAAAGTAGACCTGCCAAATCTGAAGTCTGCCCACCTCTGGACTATTGCCAGTCTTAGCCACCTCTCATGCCCTGTCCCACCTGTAGCCAGGACAGAATAGTTCACACGGACTAGCAGAATTAGCACAGGAGGAAACTTCAGGGCGAGGGTGTTGTGGGGCTCAAGCAGGGTTTTGTGCTCAAGCCTGTTTGCTTTGGCCTGTGCCACTCACAGTAATCCTCATATTGCCCAGTCAACTATGTGGTCTAGCACATGTTTGAACAGCCACCTTGTGGCTTGTGGGAAATACTATTCTCCCACTCTCTCCTTTTCTTCTGACACTTAGACTGTGTGCATGGTATATTTTTAAAGCACACTTTGAACACATTGTTTCCCTCAAAGAATTCTGGGCATTGTACCGTGTTAAGGGTTGCTGGGAACTGTAATTCTGTGAGGGGTAAGCTTCAGCGCCCATAATTCTTTGAGGGAAAGAATGCATTTCAAATGTGCTTTAAAGGTATAGTGAGGACATCCTCCATCTGAAATTACCCTTCTAGAGACACCATCAGGGGGTGAAAGAGAACATGGTGGAGGCAACTGGGCTAAGAGGGCAGCAAAAGCAATATAGACAGAGGATCAAGCTTAGGAAATTCCCAGCCTGGATTTAGCTTCCATTCTCAGCCATCATTTGTTACCTGTGTGCGCATGCAAATGAATCCACCCAACAGAGACTCTTGAATGCATTCTCTTGTCTCCCAGTTGCAGGTGAGACTCAGCCTGCAATTTGTACAGCTATTTGAAAGCTAGTTTGAACTGGTGGGTGATTGATTCCTTCGTCAAGGGAAATGGGCACAGCGCACCCCTCTTGTCCATTACAAAACTCTCCAGCGACCTACTTTACCCTCCCTGCCTTTGTTCTTAATTCCTAGAAATGGCTGCGCTCCAGATTTTGCCCATCAAGGCAAATTAATTGGAGTCAATCCTAATTTGCTCTCTGCTGTTCTATGGCCAGAAGATTAAATGCTTTGCAGACATTATCCTCCTCCTCTTCCTTCCTTTCTCTCTCTCTCTCTCTCTCTCTCTCTCTCTCTCTCTCTCTCTCTCTGCTAAGGGACAAACCTCCCCGAATTGGGAGGAACAGGCGGGTGGGGGAAAAGGATAAAAGAAGGGAGAGTTAAAAGGAGATGATGTTTAAATTCACTCTTTGTAATTGTGAAGCGGGGGTGGGGGGAAGATGCTGCGCTGCAGCCATTGTTGAGAAGCCGGGCACCAGATGGTGAGACTATTCTGGGCAGCTGTGTGACAGCAGTGGGCACACGTGGAGTAGAGCTGTGGGGGCCAAGACCATGCCTATGACAGTGCCCTCTTAAGATCATGCTGGAATATTGATGATCCTTACAGGGCCTGCACCGAGAGGATAGCTTGACCAAAAGTCAGAGTTGGCTCAGAGCGGTATGGTTCTCTATGTGAAACATTAAATCCTCTCTCACTTTAGCATACTGGGGCCACATCCATACCATACAATTAAAGCACTATTATACCACTTTAAACGGTCATGACTTCCCCCAAAGAATCATGGGAACTGTAGTTTGTTAAGGGTGCTGAGAGCTGTTAGGAGACTTCCATTCTCACAGGGCTACAATTCCTAGTGTGGTTTAACAACCAACTCAATGAACTCTGTGAAACTGTAGTACATACATCACAGTTTTTTTTTCTTTTAAACAACAACAACACAGAGGTCTTGCACAAAGAGTCCAAGATCTGAGCAGGTGTTGTTACAAGGTGGAATCACTGCTTGGCCAACACCATCTTAAGCAATATTTGAATCTTTACAAATCCCTTGAGCCAAGGAGAGCCTTACTCTGTTTTGTCCTGCTAATGGTTACCAGGTAATTCATTCTCCAAGGGCTAGGACTTCCTGCAATTAGTTTCCTGCAATGTCCCTGGATGTGTTACCTCAACGAGAAAAAAGAGCCTTCTTTCTCAGGACACTGGGGAGAAAAAGAAATGGGATGTTATGGTTACACCGCCATAGGTCCCATCATCATCATCATAGTTTCTGGCATTTCAGTTTGGTAAATAACTAACTTTTTTCAAAACCAGATGTACTTCCCTCCATCATGTCATATGATTTAAGCAAGTCGTAATCCAGGAAAACCTCCAGGAAGCGGTAGTTTTCCATGTGATTCATATATCTCTTTATAGCAGGGGTAGTTCCTACTTTTGAATACTAAAGGTAAAGGTAAAGGGACCCCTGCCCATTAGGTCCAGTCGTGACCGACTCTGGGGTTGCGGCGCTCATCTCGCTTTATTGGCCGAGGGAGCCGGCGTACAGCTTCCGGGTCATGTGGCCAGCATGACTAAGCCGCTTCTGGCGAACCAGAGCAGCGCACGGAAACGCCGTTTACCTTCCCACCGGAGCGGTACCTATTTATCTACTTGCACTTTGATGTGCTTTCGAACTGCTAGGTTGGCAGGAGCAGGGACCAAGCAATGGGAGCTCACCCCATCACGGGGATTTGAACTGCCGACCTTCTGATTGGCAAGTCCTAGGCTCTGTGGTTTAACCCACAGCGCCACCCGCATCCCTTACTTTTGAATACTAGTCCCTGGTAAAATAGGATTCCTATTTTGTTTTTAGGAGAGAAACTGTGTGAATGTACATTTGTGTACATCCATGTGCATGTGAATCCTGGGAACTATAGTTTGTTAAGGCTGCTGGCAATAGTTCTATGAGGGGCAAACTGCAGTTCCCATGTATCATGTGCATGGAGGTTTTATATAAAACATAACAGCAAGCAGTAGGGTGCAGATTGGTGAGAGGCCACAGCTGATCTAGAGTCATCTTTCCTCACACAGAAGTTCTGGTTGCAGGTCTGATCCTAACTCAATGTAGGCACACCACTCAAGCTTTTGATTTTAACGTGCTTCGGTGCACCTAACTCTGCAAGGGATCAAGCTGTTATTTCCTCAAGCTGTTACCAAGCTCGCTCAGTTCTAGAAGACCCCTGCCCCCATTCAGTGTGAAGCTGGATTTAAATAGAATTAACTGAACATGAATCCATTCCTTTTGGCCTCCATCCAGATTTGCAGATACTGATAGTGGCCTTTTTTGCACTCTGAGAAGGGCACCTTTTTGCCACATGTTCTCCTTGCCCCAGGCATCTGGAAAAATCAGATGCCTCATGTAGCCTGCCCTTATTACTGGCAGAGAACTAAGTTCTGGTGAGGGAAAGCAGCTCCATTTGTATTATGTCAGTAGTTAAAACACAGAATACTAGCAGCTTCATATGTGGTGTTACTCAGGAATTCTAAAAAGCATGCTCACTGGGCAACAGTCATTCGTTCCCCTTACCTTGGGATTCCCTGGAATAATAGTTTGTGACTAAGTAGTAGACTTTGAGCACTTCCAGAGTTTTGCTATTTTCGGGTGGGATTCATTCACATATTGGTAAATTCAGGTCACATAACTAAAACTGATTTGGAGCTCTTGCATAATGAATTCACTCCCATAATTTGACTTTTTGTGACAAGGAAAGTGATGGGAAAATGCCCTGGGAATCTTGGGGTAACATTTGCTTGACACAGCAGCTTTTAACCTCCCTGCAAACTTTGTGCGAATAAATCAGGATGAATGCTCAATAAGCAGTTTGTCTTGAAGTGACCTGAGTCCCAATAATAGATCTGAACAGGGGGAGGGAACTGATTTTCCAAATGAGAGTTTTCAAAAACTGAAAAATACCCAAACACTATTTGTTTGACATAAAGTTTTTTATAACTAACCATTTAATAAATGTAGACAACAAAATATCTCTGCAGCACACAGAAATATTATCACACAATATTTAGTATTGACCTAGTATCAATGGGATAATGAACTGGATTGTATTTGTTTTCAAAAGAATGGTGTTTGCAGACAGGATTATTTTTCTACTGATATCACACAATAGACAATTTTTTCCACAAGAAAACAAGTGTTTTTGTTAAGAGAAGTATCCAAAGAATCGGGGAGTACAGATGAGAGAAGCTTGCTTTTGAGTCAAGTAGAGGCTTAATCCAGGAGTGGGGCCAACTCTTGTCTCCACATCACACAACATGATGTCAGCGTCTGTTTACAATTTCCAAAGGACAAACAGGATGGTATTTCTGCAAAAGAATTAATGAATACTAATTGGGTCTTAGAAATGACAATTCATAGAAACCAGAGTGAACATTCCTGTCTCTGAGGTGGTCTTTTTCTAAATTTAAAGACTTTATACTAAGCACACACAAAAACCCTGAATGTTTTCAAGGCTAGTAGAGCTGCTGACCTGGAGTTTGTTGATTGATTTGACACAATTTCTTTTGACCTGTATTGTGATTTTTAGGTTGGTTCAGTTGGCACAAACAGTGAGCAGCTCTCACATATGACAACAGACAAATTGAGCACAAACTTCCTAGGTAGTCCGGACCCATCTCCATCTTTGGGCTTATTGAATGCATGTGACTCAGTCTCATTTACTGCAATTAATTTGATAAATGTAGTGCAGCCGGCTCCAGTTTTGCGGGTCAGTCAGGTGCTCTCAGCAGGCCTCAACCTTAGCACTCCTATTCTGCAATGCACATCTGCAAACTTGTTTGCTTTTCTCTTCAATCCATGCAACCATTCAGATAAAGAGAGAGAGAGAGAGAGAATAAAACAGGCAGAGGATGTTGCTGTATCACCTCACTCTTCTGATTGTTTGCATGCTAGAAATGACAAGTGAACACAGGCATTGACAGCAGTGAGGATGAGGAGCAAGACCAGCAGTCTCCAGGGAATGGCAGGGGTCCCTTTGCAGGGGTATTGGTCACAAGAGGTGCCCAACAATTTTTGTAAATAGCCCTGTGATCTTCAGATGAAGGACAGTATAACAATTTAATCAATAAAGTAATATGTAAATAATACTGCTGCTGCCAGCCCTGACTGGCACTTTCAAGCATCTGTTGAAGTAGGCGCTTGCCTCCAAGGCCCAGCTGCTGCACATGGTTTCTCTCTCTTTGCCTTTGAACAATGAAGAATCCTGCATTCCTTGAAAGGAGAGAGGACATGCTACCCTTGTAGGATATCATGTGTCAGAAGGGAAATAAACAGATATTATTATTGCAAAAGGCAAATGCAGTTGGAGCAAACTTTATTGCTTGTGCATCCAAGCTTTCAGTTAACCTCATCTCTGATTTAAATATTGTCCCATGCCGTTCCACTTTCAGCTTTGTTAAATTGGAAGAGAATGTGTTAATCCAGACATAAAGCCACAATCCTCTTATACTAAAGTAGCCCCATTAAAATAAACTGTACCAATTTTGAGCAATAAGAGGATAGTAACTCTGGGAACAAACTTCAGTGAGTTAATAGTCCTAGAACCGGCCACTCAAGAAGCAGTCTAGTATGTTT
This sequence comes from Podarcis vaucheri, assembly GCF_965113315.1. NCBI lineage: Eukaryota > Metazoa > Chordata > Lepidosauria > Squamata > Lacertidae > Podarcis > Podarcis vaucheri. Next base: position 49,980,640 of record NC_138765.1, on the reverse strand, counting down.
CTTTCTTATCCATTCTCATGTATTTATTAGTTGTCACAGAAGACTCCATGGTGAACCCTGACTTCTTTGCCATGCTAGGATCTGGATTACGGCAATGGATTCTATTTATTATTTATTGTTCTTTCTAATAGGAAACTCAGGTGGTAAGTGCCGACAGAGATTGAGCTAAAACAAGGGCATTAGAAAATAAGATGGAGTGGTATGAGCATCCTCTGGGGAATCCGAAGTACAAAACATTAAAGGGGAACCCACAAAAACCAGCTGAGTGAGGATCGTACCAAAGAATGTTGAGTGTTAATGGAAGGAGGAAACCAGAAAACTGGGGGTTATGGGAAATTGATTACTCTGCTTGAACTCTTTATGCTCTCATACAAGAGGGCATAGCTTGCTGACAGAAACTCTAGAAAAGAAGAGCAATACTGCCAAAAGGTGAGATTACACTGTAACACCAAAATCCATATTAGGGAAATAATTTTATCATCAAATAGAATCATAGAATTGTAGTGTTGGAAGGGACTAAGAGGGTCATCTAGTACAACTGGCTGTTTTCAACTCTTTGTCAGGCTAGATGGTAAATAAGAAATTTAGATGGGTGTGCAACTAAATTTACAAGCTAAAGCAAAAATGCAGCAGTAGGCAACACATGAAAAAATCCCTAAGAGCCCGCTTAAATAAAACCAACTGCTGCATCCCATGTTGAGTTGTCAGGGAGCTTTCTGTCATTTTTCTGCACAATCCTATACACATCTATTCAGATATACAGCTTCAGTCAATAGGATCTACACTCAGGTAAACCTGTATAGGATCGCAGCCTTTAAGCTGTACTTATTTTGATGAGTGTGGATATGCTTTATTTAGCATTTTTTAGGCAGAGGCGGTTAGTTTTGGGTGGCATGGAAGGGCAGTAAATAGTTATTGGATTTATTATTACTGTATTTTTAGTGCCACGGAAGGGCAGAAGAAGTGCTTAGAATTTCTGCTATAGGTGCCTTGATTTGGTGGGGAGCAAATTGTCTCGATTCGACTGTGTTTTTGTTCTCTTACTGCTATTCATTATTCCTCATTGCTCGGACCTCCAGATGTGGCAAGGGACGTCTCAGTTGCTGGTCTTTTTTGCTGGTTGGTAATTCTAACACACCCAGCTTGGAAAAAATGCAAGTATTTCCAAAAAGTCACGGAATATGGAGGGGTTTTGTGTCGTTCTTATAATTTACGTGCCCTGCGTTTGCTGTAAGCCTCGAATATAAACCTCAAAGAACTTAAACGGTGATGGTTGGTGTTGTTGTTTTTTGTAACTGTCACGGTTTGGTGAGACGAGATTTTTAAAACGCATTAAGCAAACAAGCGCATATTAAAAGAGGCGCATGTGTACAATGTATTCGTATGAAGGCAAGCAAAAACAGAGAAGAAAACAACCGTGAGGGGAGAGAGACCAAGGGGCGCGCCAGTCGCCGCCTCCTGTTCTCAAAGGCAGCCCGCACGGGCCTGTAAAGGGCTCCAGCTCCGCTCTTGGCACCCGCTTCCTTCCTTCCTGGCCTCGCTTCGGTTTCTGTGACAACCACGGCCACCTCTTTCCCCCGCTCCCGCCCCTCTGCGTTAAGCGCGGCCCACGACTCGCCTCCGCCAATCACAGCCGGGGAAAGCGGCCGCGCGCCATGTGTGTTGTTATCCCGAGCGCTCACTGATGACGCAATGACGCGAGCGCCAGGCCATAACCCCCCATTTGGGCTTGGGCTGGACCCGGCGCCCACCCCGCCGCGGGCTGAGGTGAGTCGGTGTGGGGCGACTTGGCCGCAGAAGGCACTGAGCTCGACATGGTCTTCTTGCTATTCGGCGTGGTCTTGGCGGGGCCTTGACTCGGCGGGGGGGGGGGGTGTCTTGGGCGCACCAGACCATAGAGGGGCCTGCATTTCTCCCTTGCTCGTGCTGTATCCGAGGCCTGCTTTGCAGGTCCGTCCCCCCCGCCCCGGCCTGGCGCGGAGCTTGAGGGCTTTCGCAGTGAGCCTCTGTAGTCCTTCCGTTTGCCCAAAGTAGCACTTCAGGCTGCTCCTCTTTGGCATTCGTAGCTCTTTCCCCCGTCAGCCTCAAAGCTCTAGCAGGGCAGCGCCTGTCCTTAGAATTCGAGTAAGCAAAGAAGGAAGATGCTTTGGTGCTGACTGTGCTTAGTCTCGTTAAGTTGGTGTCACCATAAGGTCAAGGAAAGGGAATTGTTTATCTCTTAAATAAAGGAAGCTGCGTTGTGCCAGGTAAGACCATTTGTCCGTTTAGTCCAGCATTGGCTACTCCAGCATTTCCCAACCTAGTGTCCTCTTAACTGTTTTGAGCTCCCAGTTCATCACCCACAACCAGCTTAGCCAATGGTCGGAGATGATGGGAGTTGCCCTACAGCATGCGTAAGCACACATGTTCTCCATCGCTTGTAGCAGTTCTTCAGGATGTGAGGCATAGGTCTTTCAAATCACCTGCTCCCTGATCCTTTTACCTGAAGATTTCAAGTACTCCATCTTGGATCACCTTCCTGCAAAGCATGTGCTGGAGTTTTGGTTCCTCTCTGATTGGTCTGCCATTAAGTAATTTGGGAGTATTATTCACTTCTATAGCTTGATGCTGGTAGAATTTAGCTCTGGTTGACTGTTACCTGAAAACTCTTGAGTGCAGTGAGAGAGAATGAATGGGAGTAAATATGGCTTGCTACTGTTTCTTAACATATCTGGCCCTCACAGGAAATCAAGTGAGCTTCCATACATGCATCGTATACAGAATTGCTGCCCTGTTTATGCTTGTAGAAAAAAAGGTGGAGGAGGATTAAGTATAGGCTTCAGTGTTGTGTGGGTGCACATCGGTTTTCTTCAACATGCAAGAGGAAGAATAGGTTGTCAATGTATAAAACAGAAAAACAAGGGTGAAAAACAGCTTGTTACTTGTGACTGAAGTTTTCTTCCTACATGATCACTCCTTGTCTAATCTTGTCTCGAAAGCTTTAAAAATGTGTGCCGTGGAATAAAACTTGTTAAGACTGTTTACAGAGAACAAGGGTTTTAATGGGCACTTCATTTTCTTGTGTTCTCATAGCAGTTTGAAACATGCTAAAATTTCATGGTACACATGGTCAACACCTGACTCCTGTGGTACTCTTGTAAACCGCCCTTTCAAAAATAGTCTCTCTCAGAGGAGCAGGGCAGTGGTCATCTCTTAGACTGTCCTGTGGCAAGCAAGATTTGGGATGCACATGTGCTGAATAAATATGAAGGGTGTTATCTGCATGGTTACGGTATAGTAAAGTTGCACTGGTAAAGTAATTGTACACCTGATCTTTAAACCTTAAAATTATGCATGATTGGCTTTTGTAATAAGTGCTGACGCACAAGAATTACCTTCACTTGAAGAAGTAAGAGAGGCCTGGACAAAGCCTGGTTTCCATGGAATTTGAGTGAAATTGATCCAGGGTCTGTGAGTGATGTTATACAGTTTTAAAACCACAGGACCTCTTTACAGAAAGAACCACTGCTTCAATCAGCTTACTAGGGAGACAACCTTTTTGCTTATATACCCACTAGTTTTCTCCTTGAAGTCAGTAGAATATCAGAAGCCTACTCCATAATAGCTTAAAGCTGGGCTTTCAGCATGGATGTTCCTCTTCTGTGGAACAGCATTCCTGTTGAGATATGAAAAGTGCCTATTATTTCATTTTTCTGTGATCGACTGCAGACCATTTTGTTTTGACAGGCATTTCCAACTGGGTGAAAGGGTATCTGCCTTAGTTTTAGTAACACTACAGAATAAACACCTATAGTTTTCATCGTTTGTGCTATTTTAAAAGCTATTTTAAGTAGGGTGTTGTTGTTTTTGTAAATTACCTTGGGGTACATATGGAAGGTGATTAATAAATTAACAAAATAAGTGTAGTATTGCTAGTTCCCCCACCCCAAGATGGTGACTGCCCCTTTCAAAGCTCTGATTTACTAAGAGGATGCAATTGTTACTCTACCAGTCTGTTACCTACCTTCATTCCTGCCTGCAGTAGCAAGGTTGACTTTAGATATGAGAGATGGTGGCTAATGGTGCAGCTACTGCAATATCTCTCAATGCCTTGATAGTTTTAATAGGAGAGGCATCAACTCCAGATGAAGACCAGGCTATTCTGTTTGCATTCCAATCACTTCCTTATAACGGCCTTCTAGGCGAATATTGAGAAATATTTTACTTCCTTGGTAGGTTCTGGGACAATATCTGATTGCACTGACGAGCATTGTTTCCCCCCGCTTCCACCCTTGAGATTTGTGTAGGATTGGAAGGAAGTACATCTGAACTCTTCTGAAAGTACAGTTCTCAAAACATTTTCTTGTTGAAATTCTATTACAGTCTGTGAAGGGTTTGCACAATAAATCTTTTTTTATAATATCGTAGATTTTTTAAAAAGACATTTGAAGGAGGAATAAAAATTAAATATGATGACAGGTACCTTGAAGATGAAAACAGAAAAACTTGAGGTGCTAACTTTTCTCACAGCATTCATGAGGAAGAAAAGTGTGTGTGTTTGTATGTGTATGTACACCAGCCTTTCCCAAGCTGGTGGCCACCTGATAATTTGGATTGCAACTCCTGTCCTCCCAGACCATTGTCCACATTGACTGGAGTTGTTGGAGCTGGAGTACAAAATGTCTGGAGGGCATTAAATTAGGGAAGGTTAGTTGCTTTGACTTTGCAGTGTGAAGAAAATGTGCTCATCATTTATTAAAGATTATTTTGAAAGGCATGCTTCTAACACACTGAGTAATGCCACACTTTGGATAATTTTCCTGATACTTTTGAATGCCAATTGTTCATGATTGATGTTTGTTACAGGTGCTTTAAATTGACAAAGACATGTGGTAAGCCATCAGCAGAGGGTGGAATGTCCTCTACTCTGCAGTTGGCTTCCCCTTCTACTTCTTGAGCCTTAAGATCATTCCCGTCCTGTGAATGGAGGTTTAGGTTTAGCTTTAAAGAGATTTTTAGATTAAATGTTAACCTTTGAACACTGACTTCCTTAAGCTTTTTGTTTTTTCAAAAGTGGAATGCTGCATTTCTTTCTGACATGCCTTTAAAATTCTGTTGTTTAGCTGCTCTTAGTAGATGGGATTCTCTTACGGTTGCTCAGGTTTCATGTACGTTTGAGGAAAGGTAAAATATACAATGGCAAAAGATGTTTGAGAAGATCCAGCAGCTTTCTAGTACTTTCCATTGAGTAGCTTGAGTTTAGACATCTTTTCCTCTCTCGTGGACCAGAATGGGAAAACTCAGACTGAGAAAGTGACATAATTTAGGCAACTTACCAAACTCCTGTCCAGCATTTTTTAAAAAAATAATAATAATCTTCAAACACTGTAAAATCAAGCAACCTTCTGTGGTGTGTTGGGATATAGGGGTGCTTTTCTCTTTTGATAAAATGAATGGAAGGTCCTCATTTTCCAAAAAGCGAGCCAATTCAAAGATCTGTCTGAAAAAATGATGAGACTGGTAAAATGTAATTCTGGCACCTAAGAATTTATTATTCTGTTTGAAACATTTGATGCTTAATTCCTAGGAATCTGAAATATTTTAAAACCCTGATAAGGAAGGTTATTTGGCAATTTAATATTAGCCCAGCAGCAGAAAATGCTAAAGCTTGTAATGGAATTTTGTACCTGTGTAGTCTGTATGATAATGTTGATAGTATTGTTTGAGAGTCAACAGTTTCAGCATTCAGCATCTGCAACCCTAGCTCCAGCTGCTAGAAGGAACAATAGAGAAAAGAAGGTGCCAAACCAAACTGTAGGTCAATATGCTGATCAGCCAGACAAATAGACAAATACTGAATTCACTTGGAAATCTCTTGACTTCTGTGAAATGTACTTTTAGTAACTATGCTAAGCTAGAAGCCTTAATGCCTTCTAGTTATACAGCTGCTAGACTCCATTGCATTCCCATATTCTTTTTGCAGAAAACATTCGCTGTTCCAGCATCAATTTCCTGTCTTCAGCTTCATAGGTAACCTATAATTTGGGTGCAGATGCTCATGAAATGTGAGCACTTCATACCTGTGAAGTGATTCTGGTGACTTTCTCCCTTTCTCACAATATCTCTGCACATTTTTGGATTCAATTAATTAACTTACAGGTTTTCCTCTACTGGAGATTGTATTAAGGAAGCTCTAGCCAACTGGTTTTGGGAGGGCTTGGGTTGATATATTGAAACAGTTTGAACTGTATATGTACTAAAAGTTATCTTGAGATGCTCAGAATTGTTGGATCATTTTATTTTTAACTTGATGGAGTTAGTACAGAACTAAGAATGTCCGAGTCTTGGCTTATCAGTGGAAGTACTGATGTTGTGGCATTTCTTCCTTTGGTTTCATGACAGAGCTGTGGTTTAAAGCACACTTACACTCCCCCTTCCTAATTATATTTTCTGGGAAGCCAAGTCTCCTGAGTCATAGTAGAGATAATTTCCAAGTGATTGAATAAGCAGGAGAAAGAATTGAGGTTATTAATATGGTTCAACTCAGACATCACACAGAGGTATGGTTTGTGTCAGTCTTCCTCCAAGCTGGTGTCTTCCAGATCTTTTGGACTACAATTCCCATCAACTCCAGGGATGGTGGAAGTTGCATTCTAATGGGTGCCATGGTTTGAAAATCTACTTCAAACTGTAGTTATTGATTCTGATTTGTTGGTGATCACAAACTGTGGTTTAAGAATTCAAATATTGCACTAAAACCTGAATTAAGCTTATGTGCAGAAAGGAAGGGGGCATTTATTGAATAAATATAGTATGCTCATATCTCTCTCTCTCTCTCTCTCTCTCTCTTTCCGCTCCAGCTTCCTGGGATGTCATGGAGATTGGAATTGTTCCAGACATGCTTGCTCTGGTGTTGCTCTGGGAGAACACCTTGATGGATGATTAGTACCATTCAGTGATGGGCTGTGGGACTAGCAAAGTACTTCCTGAGCCTCCCAAGGATGTTCATTTGGATCTCGTTAAAAAGGTGGAGCCATATACTGGTTATAAAACTGACATATATAAGCACTTCATCAAGGGTGATGGAGATGCCATCAAATCTGCTATCCCTTCTCCTCCTCGTCACACTGACCCACATGTGGAACAGGCAGAGCCTCGCAAGAACAGAGTGGCAAAGTACCGTGCAAAATTTGATCCCAGAGTGACAGCCAAGTATGATATCAAAGCCCTGATTGGCCGAGGCAGCTTTAGTCGTGTAGTACGGGTGGAGCACAAGGCTACCAAGCAGCCATATGCAATCAAGTTAATAGAGACTAAGTACCGTGAAGGAAGGGAAGTGTGTGAGTCAGAGCTGTGTGTGTTGCGTCGTGTTCGGCACACCAATATCATCCAGCTCATTGAAGTGTTTGAGACTCAGGAGCGTGTCTACATGGTGATGGAATTGGCCACTGGAGGGGAGTTGTTTGACCGAATCATTGCCAAAGGTTCCTTCACGGAAAGGGATGCTACCCGCGTGCTGCAAATGGTGTTGGATGGAGTTAAATACTTACATACATTGGGCATAACTCACAGGGACTTAAAGCCAGAGAACTTGCTCTATTACCACCCAGGCATGGATTCTAAAATAATGATCACAGACTTTGGGCTGGCGAGTGCTCGAAAGAAGGGAGACGACTGCTTAATGAAGACTACCTGTGGGACACCAGAGTATATTGCCCCAGAGATCTTGGTCAGAAAGCCCTACACAAACTCAGTAGACATGTGGGCACTGGGTGTGATCTCATACATCCTACTAAGTGGGACGATGCCTTTTGAAGATGACAACCGCACCCGCTTGTATCGGCAAATTCTGAAAGGAAAGTACAGTTACTCAGGGGAGGTGAGTGTGTCAAGGTTCCAGCAAGGGAGTGCCTGTTGTGCCAGTGTATTCTGTGATGGTCTGAAATCTCTGGTCTCTACAGGAAACACCCTCATCCTTAAATCTTGAAGCCTACTGCAACCCTGGTCCTTTAAAAGCTACTGCTTTCAGAATATATAGTGTATGTTTTTTTGTTTCAGAAATTAGGCCCCCTTTTGCACAAAATGTCTTACAAGAAACAACAACAATGAGGTTGTCTGGGTGAAAGCAAAAGTAACAAGTGATTTCCAAGCAGTGGGAATATCTGCCCCTGCTAATGGGAGGTGGTAAGGCCAGGCTTTTTCAGAAATGGAATTGAGAGTCATTTATCCATTTTTTGGAGATGTATTGCATTTCCTCTAAAGAAAAAAATAAACCCTCTCAAAATGTTTTGCAAAGAAGAAAAATGTAAAAGAAGTATTAAACTAATACAAAAATTCTTATTTTTCTTACATAAATTAACATTATTTAACATTTTAGCATTGGAATGGTTGGCTTTTAAGCAGTTTGGGAGGCCTCACTCCTCTGGAAGATAGAAGAATGCATGGGAGCTCTGCCAAGTCTTTACAACAGCTTCAGATGGGATGAGTTGAAAAGCCATTTCCCTCTAGGAGTCTGCCTGTCCTCAGGAAAGATGGAGCTAAATCTAACTTCTGAGTCTTGTCTGGTGCTGTTCAAAAGACCAGTGGACCCTCCAGAAGTTGTTGGACACCAGCTTGCATCAGCTCTGGCTAGCATGGCCAATGGCCAGGGCGAATGGGAGCTGCTGTTTAGTAATATTTGGAGAGGCACACATTCTCTGGAGAGGCAATGCTTTAGAGGCTATTTCTAGGGGGTGCTGGCATGTATCAATTAAATCTGTCATTGTACTGCTTTGGTCTGCTTCATTGTGTGTCTTATGGTTATAGGAAGAAGAATATATGAATGTGGAGATAAGTTCTATACTTCCTTCAATAAGTTACACTCAGAAATAGAAATAATTCAACTATTGCCCCTAGTGGCATCTCAGCAAGAACTGAGCCAAATGTTTTATATGTGTAAGAGAGCAATTTTTCAGTCGGGGGTTGAGAAGTGACAGTAAAATAACTCACTGAAAAACAAACAAGGTACTTGCTAGTTCTCAGGCTGTGATGACATTTCAGTAATGGATGAAGAGTCCTTTTTATATTATTTGGGGTGTAATGTTCTAGATGCTAAATCAGGATATAAGTTGCTTTTGAAAACATTGAGGCAATTTTCATGGCTGTGCAGGTTTTGATAAGTCTTCCAAATAATGTGCAGTTGGTCACTCTTTGATTTGACTTGTAGCTTCTGTATGTTTGTGACTGGGTTGTGTCAGGCAGTCAGATTTCACAAGCAAGTAGGTAACCTACAGTAAGTAGGCACCCCATTTATATTCTGTAGAGTAGTAGTAGTAGTAGTTGTTGTTGTTGGTGGTTATTTTGCCATGCCTGTTTTGCTTCCTGTAGACCACAGCCAGTGAATCCAGATGATCCAACTAGTTTCCCTATTTGTGAATTGTGAATGAATCTGACAGCTGCTATGTCCTGGCACTGATTTAAGCAACATGTTTCACAGTGTTTAGGAATGAGTGATAATCAATGGAGAAGTAGGTCAAAGAGCTGATAGCGGGTGGTAGGCTCCCAAGCTCCAACAACCCCCACCCCCCAATAATTGGTGTCTTGAAGAAGCAGAAACCATTCTTCTGCTAACCTGATAAATCTTGGAGAATCAGTTTTCTTCTTCTTATCTTTTCTGGTGTAATGGGAAGAAATCAGCCATAAGCTTGTTTTATCACTGGCCTTCCAAAAACAAATTAAGAGAACTTTTATTACACAGAAATCCTTTAAAACTGCACTGGATGCAGCTGTGGCAAACTGAGTGTAAGATTGAGAATGCAGGAGAAAAAGGCTGCTACAGAAAGGCCCCTACCCCCCTTTTTTAGCTTTAACTCTGTGAAATGAACACACTTTTATCTGACAGTGGCACTCCCAAGAGGCATGTCTGTGGAGATCCGATCATAGAGTTATAGATTCGCCTGCAGTGACCCTCTGGGCTAAAGCATAAGAAATGTGCTTTTGAACCAGGGAGGAGAGTGTCTGCTAACATAGGCTCTCATAGAATTTCACAGGCAGAGAACTTGCATCATAGAAGAATCCAAAAAAGGTTAGATGTTTTTCCTTCTCTTCCTATCCCCAAAAGAAAAGGTGTACTTTCCAAGACAAGGCTTGCCTCAAATGCTGAACTGAGATTGTGGAGTCCTATTGAGAGAGAGAGATGTGAAAGCTGATATTCAGGCTGACTTGTGAAGTATTTCCATTTTCTTGATGAGAAATGAAGAGAGCTTTCAATTTGGGTTCCTTTCCTGGAGCAGTGTCTGTTTTCAAGAGGCTAGTAGGCAATTGATGGGAAAGCTATACCTTAATAGCTCATTTAGGTCCTGCTGACCTCAACTGCTCTAATTATCATTCTCTGGCTCCTGATGGTATAGAGTTGATGGCAACGGCATGGCGTTTAAGGCAGTCTGGGGATAAGTGACTTGGCAAGCCCTTTTGATGATGTTAGCTCCCTGGGTAAGGGTTACAATGCTTATCGAAGCTGGATCAGTACAGCCTATCCATCAGGAACTAATTGTGTTCTCCCCTGCCACCCTGCTCCCTGCTGCTCTTTCTTTGCTTTATCAGGGCTTTGCTAAATAAGCTGAAGGGGCTAGTTTTACTGTCAAAAATCCTACAGGTAACATAGCAGAAAACTTGTTCTACTGTTCTAGTGTTTCCATTAGAGAGGAGAGTTCACATGCTTTTCAGAAATGTATCCTGTCACTCTTTTGCATTTCTGATTTGATGCTAACAAACTAGAAGGCTTCCAACTACTTAAAAGTTGGAATTCAAGGGAGAAGTAGCTATTTGCAACTTGGCATAATATGTGGAGTACAGGTACTGGAGGCTGTTGGCCTGTGGGGAAACTTAGTGCTTGGGAGCTGGTGTAGTGTAGAGGCTGATGTATAAATCAGGAAGTCCCAACTTCAAATGTCACCTCTACCTTGAACTCATTAAGCTGCTTTAGGCAAGTTACTTTCTCACGGCCCTGGTTCTCCCATCTACAGTATGGGGGATAAAAACGCAGGCTTAGGATTGTTGTAAAAATTACTGGAAAATATACATGGAACCAAGGACCTTATACCAAGTCAGGTGGTTGTTTAACTCAGTATTGTTCACAATGATTGGCAGGCAGTCTCAGGCAGGATTTGTTCCCAGCTCGACCTGGAGATGCTGGGTATTGGACCTGGGACCCTTCAGCATGCAAAACAAATGATCTACCTCTGAGTTATGCCTACTTCTTCTTGAAAGCACTTTGCCAATGTTAAAGTACTAAGACTTGCAACAACCTCCTCTTCAAGGTTCCAATCAGCCATGTCTTCCACCTTGATTTTCCATCTTTTTGGGCAGGAGGTTATCTCTGCAGAATCTTTGCTGCTGTTTGTGCCCCTGCTGAGTCAAGATCAAGATGTCCTTTGGTCACAACAGTGGCAATGCTCAGGCTAGAGTCTGTTTCTGTTTCTAGTTGAATGCTACCATGTCCTGCATCACCACAGTTCCCCATACCACTGCCATCCTGTTCCCCAAGCTCAGGTCACTATCCATATCATCTGGAATGATTCCCTCTCTTCCTACCGTTTGTCTTGAAACAGACAGTATAGTGCTGTAGAGAGTTACAGTCCTGGCAAGCTCTGAGTAATATTTGCAATAGTGCATGGAGCCTACGTTTGACAGAGTGGCAGGCAAACAGTTAGTTGTTTTGCTATTATGTTCACCTATAATGGAAGCCACTAGCTGCATGTCATAAGCAGAGGAAAGAGTCCTGTTGGATAAGGCCAAAGGCTCATTTAGTCTAGCGTCCTATTATCCCAGAAGCAGGATATGAGTGCAGCATCACTCTCCCTACTTGTGACCTAGCAAGCTGTATTTAGAGCCTTCAACAATGAAGACAGAACATACCTATCATGGCCAATAGTCACTTATTAAATTATCTAATCTTGTTTTAAAGCCATGAAAGTTGATAGCCACCAATACATAATTGTGGGAGTGAATTCCATAGTTGAACTATGCCCAGTGTGAAGAAGTACATTGCCTTTCCTGTGCTGAATCATACAACATTCAGCTTCCATTATGAGAGAGGGAGAAAAAGTTATCTCTATCCAATTTCTCCAACTATGCTGCCATGCATCTTAAATGCTGTCAGTCTGGCCTCAGTGGCTCAGCCTTTCAGCAGCCCCTCCTAGAAGGCATCATAAGAGTTGACTGGTACTCCGGCAAATGATTTTTGCATAGAACAACTTGGAAGTTCGTTGAAATAAATTGCATCATTTTTGTATCTTCATTTCTACTTGCCCCCATATTCTTTGGTGCCTTTCGCTTGAACTGCTGCATTCTCAAATTCTTCCGTATATTGTTTGTGTTTCCTGGCTGCTCTGTCTCTGTGCTTGTTGTCTTAGATCCAGAACATTGTAGTGGTTAGAGTGTCAGGCTAGGAGTGGGGAAAATGGAGTTGAAATTCTCACTGAGCCATGAAGCTCACCTTGAGCCAGTCAGTTACTACTGCATTTTTTGCTCTATAAGACTCACTTTTTCCCTCCTAAAAAGTAAGGGGAAATGTGTGTGCGTCTTATGGAGCGAATGCAGGCTGCGCAGCTATCACAGAAGCCAGAACAGCAAGAGGGATTGCTGCTTTCACTGCGCAGCGATCCCTCTTGCTGTTCTGGCTTCTGAGATTCAGAATATTTTTTTTCTTGTTTTCCTCCTCCAAAAACTAGGTGCGTCTTGTGGTCTGGTGCGTCTTATAGAGCGAAAAATATGGTATTTCTTTTGAACCTAGCTGACATCTGAAGAGCATTACAAAGATTATTATTAAATTTTTATACTGCCCTTCATCTGAATATCACAGGGCAGTTTACATTATAAAAACACAAAAACACATACCATAAAAAGAAAATAAAGCAATGCCTGCCATCGATGGTTTAAAAGACCCTAGATTGTTTAGGAGAAGAGGGATGTTTTTGCCTGACACCTAAAGATAGTAACAAAGGTGCCAGGCAAGGCTCCCTGCAGAGAGCATTCCACAAGAGGGGAGATAAAGGGTCGGGGAGAAAACCAGTGTGGTGTAGTGATTAAAAGTGTTGGACTATGACAGTGCAGTTCACTGAGTAAATGTGGGCCAGTCGGTCTGTCAGCCTAACCTACCTCACAGGGGAAGGGGAGAACCATACATGCCATGCTGAGCAACATGGAGGAAGGCAGGATAAAAATTTACAAATCCTCTTTGCCTTGGCTTTTACTTCAAGATCTACTTTTACTTACTAAAGAAGCCCAGTGGAATCTGCAGGGAATGTTTTAGAGGACATGTCTAGAGTTACTGGAAGCAAAGTAAGAATCCTGAAAACATACTTTGTAAACTTTCCTGATCATAATTTAAAAAGTGTAGGCTGCATTATCTGTCTTGAAAGAGTGGCTGAAACCTATTGTCATGGATATTTGTTGACTCGCTTGAGTAAATGGTCCACCAACGTCACCCCCCCTTCCTTTTGCTTTGTGACTCACACCAGCTTTTATTCTCTGATGAATACCACCTTCAGATGGGATGAGGCTTAAACACCTTGACGCACAATGCACTTTGAAGGGTCGTGTTGCATATTTAGCCTGGAACACGATGTGGTGCATAACAGTTTCTGGTTGACATTAGCTTGGGTTAGTGTGAAATGGAGGCATACAGAATTATAAAAGGGTAAGGGAAAGGAACATAACATAAATATTCAAAGACTGCCTTTGTATTTAAGCTCCTCCTAACACCATAGCATCTGCCTTCTTCCCATTTGACACTCAAGCATAGCTTTTTGCTATGACTTCACCAAGTCAGCTTCACGGGACACAGTCCAAATAAAATTGGGATATCGTAAATATGTGTGATTTTTCCTCCACTCCTCAATGCAAAAACATGTTTACTCATGGGAACTGGTATCCCAACCATGTAAGGGCTGTGTGCCATGTGGGGATGCAGGAGGAGCAGGGCAAATAAAGGGGCAGTTTTTGCTGATGCCAGTGGGAGAGCATCTGGTTTGCATGCAGAAGGCCTCAGTTTCAGTTTCCAGTATCTCCATGTAGGACTGGGAGAAACCCCTTTCTGAAGCCCTGGCGATCTGGTCCACACATGCAATATTGAGCTGGTATATCAGTGTATGGCAGCTTCCTGTGTTCTTGTGCACAGCCCTAAAAGAAAACTAAACATTCCCAAGTCTCATCTAAAAGCAAGCAGGAATTCAGTGCATGTGCATTGATCTCAATGGAAATTTGGTTTGCCTTTACTAGCAGGGATGTGTGTTTATGATGTTATGGTATTATTATTATTATTACCACTTTTATTTATTTATTTATACATACCCTGTTTTCCCCTGACAGGGATTCAAGGCAGCTTACAGATAAAATATCGTGCAGTCAGATATTTTGGTGCTAAAAATATTTATACTTTAAACATCAACTTTAGGCAGGCAGTTTGCCACTTTAACTTTTGTACCCACTTGTCAATCCGTAACTCCCTGGATGGCTTACTACAGCATATTCATAGCATATAGCAAGAAAATATAGCCATAATAATAAAGTGCTGCAATCCTGTATTGACTTACCTGGCAATAAGCTCCACTGAACTCCACTGCGTTTTCTTTTGAGTAGGATTGAACTATCAATGCCAGTAAGAGCCCAGAAAATTGAAAGTGATTTTTCTTTGACCCCCTCCATCACATTTGGCACTGTTACAAAAACGGTCCTGACTTTGGTAGACTTCCACCACACTTTGATAGTAGGGGCATTCAAGAGGTGGCTGATCGTAACAGCGAGGGAGCAGGAGGTCTTTTGGTTAATGCTTTTTCTCCATACATCCCTATAAATGACTGCACAGTTCTTCTGAGGATTTGACTTTCCTGCAATAGTTACAGAATAATGTTCCCAGCAGGAAACTAACCCAACTGAGACTGTAAGGTTGTTTCTTTCTTTCCATTGACTGATATACAGTATTTGATTTTCTTTTTGAAATTTGAAAGGTCTGAATGCCTGTTTCAAAGGATTATTCATTCCAACTCCCTCCTTACCTGTAGAAAGGGTGCTCGGAAGGTAAAATTCAATCTGATGTTTTCCATGCTTGGCCACACTGGCTGCTTCAAACATAACATGATGAATGAAATACATTCAAAGACAGCACAAATTAGAGGGCCCTTTGAAAGAGGTGTTTCACTTTCCTTGGTCCACTTTGTGCTTTTTTGGCTGGATGTGAAGATTTGGCTGTCTCCTTGGATGGTGCTTTGGAAGCAACTTTTGGATTTTTAAGATTGTCTTCCTAGTGGTCTTATTAGAACCACCCCCACCATGTGTGAGATGCATTAAATGTTGCACATATTTCCCACAGAGGCCTAAAATTGTGCGTATGTACAAGAATGAACAAACAAATCAATGAAAATTCTGACTGGAATAAATAGAGGCTAGAAAATTCAGCTTTTACTGAGAAGAGGAACTGTTTTTAAGTGCACCTGAGAGTTCTGTCTCCTGGAAGAGAAGAGAAATCCATTTACAGAGGAATGTGCTCTTGCGTCCCAGATGAAGAGAGCATTGAGCGAGTGTGGGTGAAGGCTGCATGTGACCTGAGGGGCCTCTACTTAAGAGACAGAGTGTTCTGGTCTCTCTCTCCCCCCATCTCTCTTTCTTTCTTTCATTTTTTTTTCCAAGACGGAGGAACATTGAAAAGAGCCTGAAATAGGCTGTCTCTATGCCTGAGGTGGAACGTTGAGGTCAGCCTGACAAATGCACACTCTATGATGAGGCTCAGAAGCCTTTTTTGCTCTGCCTCTTTTTCTTATCTCCTACACCTGACCTTAATGCAACTGTTCATCTCAGGCAGAGGTAGCCAACGTGGTGCCCTTCAGTTACTGTTGGGTTACAACTGCCGTTATCGCTGACCATTGGCCATGCTGGCTGGGGCTGATGGGAGTTGGGGATCCAGCAACATCTGAAGGGCATCATATTGTCTATCTGCAGTGCTGATGTAGTTGACGTGGTTTTGTGCTGAGCTGTGTGGCTAACTAACTGGAACAGTGGTAGAAACTTTTGCAGAATTAGGAACTCATGTAGCAATGCCAACATCCTGCTTGGTTACCTAGGATGAGTGCAAATCTGCTCGAAGTAACCAGATATCCTGTAGTAAAGATGTTTCTTTGGGGAAGGGGAGAATGGACCTATATTTAGACCTGTATTGCAAGCTGAATTTGACACTTCTCATTGTCAGTTTCTATGAATTACTAAGCATCTGTATTGTTTTCTGTAAAATGTCCACTTTCCATTATGGTGCATTAATTATAAACTTCTTTGAGTCTCCAGGAGAGTATTTTTCTCAAAAAACATTGGTACCTCAGGTTAAGCACTTAATTCGTTCTGGAGTTCCGTTCCTAACCTGAAACTGTTCTTAACCTGAAGCACCACTTTAGCTAATGGGGCCTCCTGCTGCCGCTGTGCCGCTAGTGCGATTTCTGTTCTCATCCTGAAACAAAGCTCTTAACCCAAGGTACTATTTCTGGGTTAGCGGAGTCTGTAACCTGAAGAATCTGTAGCCCGAGGTACCACTGTAAAGTGAAATAGTTTGAAAATCACACATCAAACACTTGTTTGAGATGGAAGTGAGTTCCTTGAATAATACTGGGACAATGTGGAGAATATCAAATCAGGCATACAAATGCACACACTCACAAAGCTTCTAGCTCTGATTTAAATGTGACAGAATGCTCAGTACGCATTGTAGTTTATTTGCCTTCTGAAGGTGCTCAGTCCATTTAATAAAATGAGAGGGATAGTCTCCCATCAGAATAGAGTGAAGACTTCTTCTGCAGCATGAATCCCCTGAAGAGTAAAGAGGCTATCTCAGTTGTTGCATCCCTTTTAGACTTATTTGTTCACCGTCTTGACATCATAAATACATAGTTTCAACAGACCGTTAAAATATTTTGGGCTTGGGTCCCTTTTGACACAGGCTTGATTTGCCCATGCTTAAAGAGAGAGCAAAATATGTTGGCCATACGTCACAACTGACTGGCAAGTTGTATAAGTAGAGGACATCAAAGTTGGGCTATAATGCAAATAATTCCACCACCACCACCCCCCCCACCCCCCGGTCACAGGGCATTGCAAAACCTTGTGAATAACCCAAGTAAACATTCCTGGAAAACTAAAAAGAAAAAAGAAAGAAACCAAACTAGTTTAACTAATAATGCATGTTTTTTTGGGTCACAATGGGAACCCACTGAACCCACCAGGCAATATGGTGAATCTATTCAGCTGCATATGGAGCCAGCAGAAGAGCCTGTTCTTTCTGCCATACTAAGTCCACACATACAATGCAATTCTTTGATGACCTAGAGGCTTTTTCTTGCCATTTACAGCAGAAGGAAAATTTCTTCCTTTTCTAATACAATATTTTTATCTTATAAAATACACAAAATCTTATAAATAAGTAAATATACAATAGATTATCTTGATACATTTGTCATGAATATAAACTGATGGAAGTATCCAAAAGACTCAACATCTGTAAATTATTACAAATATTCTGCTCCTCAGAAAATCATGTATAAAACTGTTGTTACATTAATATTAAAATTTCTAAAGATTTATACATTCTCAGAAAAATGTTGCAACTGTGCCTTCTATTTCTGGGAGCCAACATGGTGTAGTGGTTAAGAGCGGTGGACTCATAATCTGGTGAACCAGGTTTGCTTCCCCGCTCCTCCACATGCAGCTGCTGGGTGACCTTGGGCTAGTCACACTTCTCTGAAGTCTCTCAGCCTCACTCACCCCACAGAGTGTTTGTTGTGGGGCGAGGAAGGGAAAGGAGATTGTTAGCCACTTTGAGACTCCTTAAGGGGAGTGAAAGGCGAGATATCAAGTCCAAACTCCTCCTCTTCTCTCCTCAGCTTTTGATATCATCAATCATGGCATCCACCTGGGAGATGGGCTTCAGGGGCACTGTTCCGCCATGCTTTCAATCTTATCTCCACAGCTGGTTCCAGAAGGTAGCATTGGATGAGTGCTCCTTAGCCCCTTGGATTTTGAGCTATAGGGTGCCACAGGACATAATAATGTCTCCGGTGCTATTTAACATCTACTTTAAACCATTGGGAGCATTCATTAGGAGTTTTAGAGTAAGGGTAGGCAACCTAAGGGCCAGGGGCTGGATGCAGCCCAATTGCCTTCTAAATCTGGCCTGTGGACGGTCCAGGAATCAGTGTGTTTTTACATGAGTAGAATGTGGTGGGCTAGATGAAGGCTGCTCCTTTTCTGTGGAATAGCATTCCTTGTCAAGATATGGCAGGTGCCCATTATCTGCCCTTCCCAGAAACAACTGAAGACTTTTTTGTTCTGACAAGCTATCCCAGCTGGAGAAATCCAACTCTTCTGAAAGCTACTAAAAGCAAAGCCATTTTCAACAAATCTATTAGTCTTTGTATTGATATAGACATAACAAACCCAATCAGTTTATTTTTCAACTCTTTTATAGTTGAAACCTTATTTAATCTCCAGCATTCATCATAATTTATTGTAACTGCCATAACTATATGCACTGTAAGTTGAGAACCTACATTTTACTACATTTAACACAAACTAAGAGCAACTGTTACTGTAAAGACAAGAAGGTTTATTGAACTTTTCCAAAAACCAAGCAGACCTTCCCACCCTGCTTGCTCAAATATGTCTCTTATCATTCTGTCCAAGCTCTGGTTTATGTTTACTTTATTCCCACCACCCCTTGTGTGGTCCAGTCTTTCTGAGAATTGGTAGCTTTGTCTGTCCCTCTCCTCCTTTCCCTCCTGCAGTTCTGGGAGAGTGCCAGTCTGGAGTCCCCAAACATGCTTCCCAATTAGTTATTTGTTTGGACCTAAATTCTTTTCTGGAAGAATTGTGTGGTTCCGCTAAAACCTGAGAATCAGCTCAAGCAACCAATCAAGCATTGATTGGTTAAATGGTAAGCTGTTCAGACAGTTGGTTATGGGGAGGAAGCTTCCCGCTGTCAGCTGTTTGTAGCACCTGCTGATACTGGATTTGCCGGCCCAGCTATATAGATTCATGCCCAGTGGCTTGTAGCTTGCAGAGTTCCCATACTGTGGCATGCTGCACATGAGGAACGTCTCTCCTGGGGGAGCCTTTATTTTGAGATATTTCAGGAGATTGATTTCCAGAGTGATTGGGAAACTAACTTACAGCTGTATTATCCTAGACCAAAGGGGGTTCAAATCTTGTAGAGATTGCATGATGAGTACAATTCAAGAGATTTGTCTGGTTACGTGTCTGTCATTTTGAACTTTCTGAGATATATGGAGTGACATTCCTAGTGACATCCAGATCTGATAATGGCTTAACTGCTTGCCAGTACTCACTTAAAACAAGGCAGCACAAAATTTCCTTTATATTGTTCATTTATCAAGGAACATCAGTGGATGCATCTGGAGCCCTTCATGGTCTATTTTTGCATGATGTGTCAAGTCACCAGTCTCTTCCTGTAGACCTGGATTTGCCAACCTCTTTGAGCCTGTGGGCACATTAGCAAACCAGAAAAATGCTTGAGGGCACCACACACATGCCACAACTCTTCCTCCCCGACTGTAGGGCCTCTAAAATTGTCCAAATGTCACAATTAGGTTTCAAAAAAGGAGTCTTATTAGCCAGATGTAATTTCAGTGGGAGGATGGGACCTTACCATGCACCAGGGAAACCCTCTGTGCCATTGAGCAGTAGTTGTTAGCAGTGATATGTTGCTCTCCTGGCTTCCCAACACTGCATGTCACTGCCAGTTACTGAGAGGGAGAGGGGCAAGGCATTGGGAGCTTTGATGCAGTGCAGGCACAGTGGTGGAACCAACCTGATGCTACTCCAGGGGAGCAATACTATTAATAGCAGAGCAAGTGACTATGTGTAGGCAGTGAGCTGAATAAACCCATTAGGGCTAGGGCCAACCTAGCCAAGGCCAGTGTTTCTGTTCCCCTTCTTCCCTTGTGGTTCTGTACTCCCCACCCCATCCCATTCCTTGCTATATTGCTGTTTTCACTATTTATGATATTGGTGTTGCTTAATAACCGCTTCAGAAACCAAACATTTAGTTTGGCTGAGCCAGTCCAGTCTCTGGCAAATTTATATTTAGTTATCCTTGCCCTGATTTGAGAAATGGGCCACTCTGGTACTCTTGCAGCAGAGAGTCTATTATAGCATCTTAGGCTGGGAGGTGTACGTTTGTGTCTCCACAAATTTTGATTGCATGACTTAGAATCCTGAGAATCTCCTCTCCCTTTTTCTTTAAATGCCTGTTTCCAGCCCTCAAGGTAGCAAAGAGAAGTTTGAAAGTGTGTTGGCAATGCCTGTATACTATCAAAAGAAATTGTGGGGAGCAAATGGAAGATGATTTGCTGTCAGCAGGGTTTCTGTGGCCTACATAACTTCTTGCCTTTCCCCATGACTAGCTGAATAACTTCTATAAATCTTCTAAATTTGCATAGTCTATGCATATTGCAGTATCCAGTATTTCTTGGTGTTGAATTTGATCTACCTTAGACAAGAATTATACCTGCTTTTGGGTTTGGTATAACCATAGGTCCTTCTAGCTCAGTTTTGTCAATGCTGGCTGGCAGAGGCTCTCCAGGGTTTCAGTTTCCCAGCCTTATCTGGAGACATCGGGTATTGAATCCTATGGCACTCAAAGCCAGTGTTCTGCCACTGATCTACAGCCCTTCAAGAGTACAGGGCTGCCATCTGTTTCTGTACTTCTGTGTTGTTAAGAAACGCAAGTAACCCAGACAGTACAAAATAAGGGTGGTGCCTGTTGAGGATGGTACCCACCAAAGATGCAGCAATTGTTTACGGCAGCTTTACTTTTTCATTTGAGCAGTGTTTTACAGGGTTTCTGACTGCTTGGCTTGCTCAGGCTTTTGCTGACTACCACCAACTGCCTGGCAATCTGTTTCTCAGGATTCATTAACTTCTTTTCTCTGGTGTGTAGGAAAAAGTATTTCTTGCTTGAGTGGGTTGATGCATTTAAGCTTGCCTAGTGCTTGGTTTTAAATGTGGCTGCCTTTAGTTGTGCATAGTATATGCCTGTGTCTTAAGACTCTGTTTCTTAGGATGATGTGTGTCTGTTGTATGTTATCCAATGACCTCTTTTTAACAAGGTGTTTGTGCAAGGGAGACCACGTTGGCTATTTTCATTTGAGAAAACTAGGTTATAGGAGATGATGGCACCAGATGGCCGCATATCCTTCGAGTGCTGTGGATTATTAAAGGGTTTGTCATGCTCTTATCCTTTTTTCCTCCCTCCCGATACTGTCAAGTGCCCATTGCTTAAGATCTGTCATGAGTTGTGTCATCTAAGAGCAGGGGTGGGCCTAATTTCAAAAGCTCTCTGGAAGTGATCAGATCTCTGGCAAGAGTGATCCTATAGGAGAGAAGAAGAAGGGGTGGCAGAAATTAAAAAGCCCAGCTCTACCATGTGTGCCTGGACGGATTATCCCCAAGCGAATGCAACTTTCAACAGAAAACAGGTTCCCCATTCCTGTTTTAGAGGCTGTACAGTTCAGGGCCTCAACACACCCTGGTCTGACTTAAGAACTCCGAGGTACCCATACTTTCCTGTTAGATGTTGGTAGGCACAATATCAATGGCACAATAATCTATTGGAAGGAGTACTGGCAATTCTTCTCAATGTCTTATTCATCTTGCTATGTATACAGCTGATCCCACAGTTTTGGTGAGGAAGGCTTACAATTGTGGAAGGGAAAAACCTCTACATTGCTGTTCCTGTTGAAAGCCTAGAGCACACATCATCACAAGATGATAGAGTTGTGCTTCTTTTAGGCTGGGAGATGCCTGTTGTTGCACAGGCAGTCCTGATTCATCTAGCCGATCAGCTCCTGATCCCAGTTTTATCCTTCTTGTTCAGGAATTAGAAGCATGTCCTTGGAAGCCTGCCCTAAGGTCACTGTTGTTGGGGGCTAACACTGTGTACTGTGATATAATTCTTTCCAGCCCAGATTACATCTGAAAGAATTTTTAAGCTGAACATTAAAACAAGCAATACTTCTGAGTATGGGGATGGGTCAGAGAAGGGCAGTGGTAGTTTCTACTTTTTTCTCTTAAGAGGCCCAGATAAAGGATAAAGTATTCAAGCTTCTCCTGCTATTAGTGCTGGCTACAGGGAAAATATTGTCCTAGTTCACACAGGAACCTCTAAACAAGGCTCTGGGTGTCTGTAGCAGCAACTAAGGATTCCAACAGCTACACTACAGCCAGTTGCAGAGAGCCCCCCTCAGTCCTGTCTCATTGTGGCTGCTCACCCTTCCTATGGCAGTAATGCTTGCTTTCTTGCTTCTGCTGGTCCAAGAGGGTGAAGGAAGTAATTGCCTGCTGCAATTTATTGGGAATCCCGTAGCTCTATTTTTATTTTTGCTTCTTTGAATTCTTTGCTTGGAAACCTTTAAGGTGCATCACAGACAGAAGTCACCTGGATCCCCAGCTCGTTAATGGGTCTCCTCATCTCAGATCAAAATAAACATACCCCTCCAGATGTCTGCCCTTGCCATGAGAAGAGCTTATGAGGAAGTGTGGGCCATTTCTTTTGACTTGGGGTTTTGGACTAACACCCCTAAACTGCACTAAAATGCAAATGTCAGCACAGTTTGCAGTGCCCATTTTGTCACCTACTTTGAAAAGGCCGACAGCAGTATGCCTAGCTCTGATTTGTGATTGAGATGAACATTCTAGATAATTTTCTTTTTGTGAGTAAAGTTCAGATTTTAATTTATCTTATATTAAGTTTCTGGTCAGCCCATCACGTGCACAGTAGCTATGTATTGAAATGGCCTCTATGATTTATTTATTTTTAAGCATGGAGAGTAACTGCTTGCTTGGCGCTGAAAGCTCCTTATGGACCAAGAACCTTTGGCCATGTTTTTAAGCTAGATGAGTGGTTCAGATTTTATTTAATCTTTCTTAATGTAAGATTAAAAACAAGATTAGAAAGTTCTGGTGGCAAGACCAGCTCCTTGGAAGCTTATTGCAGGATTAGAAGTGTATTTCTTCTTGCTATCCAGAAAGCTCCCTTGTGCTACAACAGACATTAACTCATTTGTCTCACTGTGGAAGATTAATCCACTTTCCAGTAAAGTAACCCTAGCATTTAGTTCACAGCAGGGCTTAGTGATGAATCGAACTGCCTCCTCAAGAAATCCGAGAGAGTGTGGCATTATAAAAGTTTCCTTCCTCACAAGCTTTCACTCTATACTAGGCTGTGGTTCTGTCTGCACTACAGACTTGGTGTTGCACAATAAAGCCTTTAATACTGAGCCAAAGGAAATAGACATGTTTCACAACGGCATACAATTAAACTATGGGATTCACTCCAACGAAGGCAGTGATGGCCACCAACTTGGATAGCTCCAAAAGAGGATTAGACAAATATGCAGAGGATAAGGCTATCAATGGCTACTAACCACAATGGCTTTGTTGGGGGACAGTATGCTTCTGAATTCCAGTTGCTGGAAACTGCAGGAGGGGAGAATATTCTTGTGCTGAGGTCATTCATGTAGGCTTCCCATTGGCATCTGATTGGCCACTGTAACAGAGGCGGTTTTAGGGTAACGATACTGGTGCAGCCACACTGGGTACCATGCTGGAGGGGGCACCACAACAATGCTGTAGAGCAGAGCATGAGAGGCAGGGTGCCTCTGAAATTGGAGAGCCCAATTAGATGGCCTGTTGGTCTGATCCAGCAGGCTCTTCTTATGTTCTTACTTCAGTAGTTATCAGCAACTAGAGAACTTGTAGTTCAGTCTAGCTCAGGGGAGCTTGCTGTTGGACTTATAAAGAGTATGGCCCCAAATAAAAATGTATTATAGGAGAAAGGAAATACAGGAGGAAGACACAGACTGGCTTTGTTCAATGAAATGCAGAGACGCAGAATCCTTGTGCTCATCTAAACATGTACATGAGGGCAGCTTTGAGCTGTCATAGGAACATAGGATACAGTAAAACCTCCATGAACGTCCGCCTCGTCTAGCGTCCATTCCGGTGAACGTCCACGGCAAACCCGGAAGTACCGGAACAAGTTACTTCTGGGCTTGCCGCATGCGCAGAAGCGTTAAATTGCTCTTTGCACATGCGCAGAAGCACAAACCGCTCCGCTTGCGTGCGCAGACATGGCACTTTGCCCTGCGTCCTTTTCAGCTAGCGGCCGGGGCTCCGTAACAGATCCCGGTCACAAAACAAGGTACAACTGTACATCTAGCTCAGTATCAGCTAGACCAGGAGTTGTCTTATGTAGATTTTTCAATTTCGTTGTTCTCTATGGGACAATGACAATAAAGATGTATTGTATTGTATCGTCAGCCTGGTCCCTACCGCCCACTAGTGGGCGTTTCAGGATTCTAGGTGAGCGGTAGGGGGTTCTATGGCACAAGCTCCTTCCATTGAGCACTGGTGGGCGGTAGGAAAATTTTGCCATCAAGAAAGATGTATTAGTGGGCAGTAGGTATAAAAAGGTTGACTACCCTTGAGCTAGACTGACTAGTAACAAGTAGCTCTTTGTAGTTTCAGGCAAGAGTCTTTCCCCAGCTCTCCCTGGAGATGTTAGGGGATGAATCTCAGAATTTCAGCATGCCAAGCTTATGCTTTCCATTTGAGCTATAGTCCTTCCCTTAATACTGGTTTACCTATAAGAAGGACTCACGTGATTAGCTCTTAAGGTGAGCATAAGAAAGCATGTCATACGGCCTTGTTACTTAACTCCCAGAATTGTCTTAACTTGCACAAAATAAATAAATACCAAGTGGCTAGCAGCAGCATAGAAAAGGGGTCCATTTCGTCCCTTCTGTTAATATTTACTGAAATACTGTGCTACATGGAAATGCTTCCTCCGATTTATTAATACAGGTGAAACTCGGAAAATTAGAATATCGTGGAAAAATTCATTTATTTCAGTAATTCAACTTAAAATGTGAAACTAATATATGAGATAGACTCATGACATGCAAAGTGAGATATGTCAAGCCTTTATTTGTTATAATTGTGATGAAAATCCCAAATTAACAGGCTGATGAAAATCCCAAATTAACAATCTCAGAAAATTAGAATATTAAATGAAATCAGCAAAACAAGGATTGCAAATAGAGCAATATTGGACCTCTAAGAAGTAGAAGCAGGTTTCAAATATAATTTCAGTGAAAGTTCATGCTGGGAAAGTAACCACTGATCCTGTATAAGAATGGTTTGTAATTTTATCAAACTGCTCTCTTCTAGCACTCTTTGTGTCTTATCATACACATATATAGTAAAGAGTGATATCAGTTGACTCACATAAGCGGCCACAAGTTACAAACCAAACACAGTAATGGGCACCTTGATCAGCTAAACCCTTTTCATGCTGTAGTGTTTTCCAGGCTGATGGAGGAAGACACTTAATGTTCAGGAGCTCCAGATATACATTCTTGCATTCTCTCTGCATCAACAAGCGGCCTTTACTTGCTGCGTGATAAAAAAAAATGTGGATGAAACGCACAGTAGCCCTGCGTTGTTTGCTACATTAATGCTGTATCATTATTTGTTTCTGGAATATATGATATTGAAATATGACTTTCTTCTATAAGCATAACATGTCCTAGTTGATCATTTGAAATTTGGAAGGAAAAAAATATTATTTGAATTCTCTGCTTGGGATTTTCTTTTCATATACTGTAATTACAGAATTGGAGGGATTTCCAAGGGTAAACTAGTCCAACCCTCTGCAAAGTGCCCAACCAACCTCTGCTTAAAAACCTCCAATGAAAGGAAGTCCACCACATTCCGAGCTAGTCTGCCTCTTTGCCAAACAACTTTTACCATCAGAAAGTTCTTCCTAATGTTTAGTTGGAATCTCCTTGCTTGTAATTTAAATCCATTGAGGGCCTACCCTTTGGAGCAACAGAAAACAAGCTTGCACTATCTTCTTTGTGACAGCCCTTAAGATATTTGAAAATGGCTGTCTTATCTCCTCCCAGTCTCCTCTACTCCGGTCTAAACATACCCAACAGCACCCTCAATCATTCCTCATAAGGTTTGCAGAACAGCAAGAGTCTTGATCCAGGTTGGGACTTTGGTTGGGGGAGGATTACCTTAACATTTTATCCATCACTGTTTTGTGTTGAAAATCCCTCACACACCCCTCAGAATCTGCTATTTACTGTTTTGATTATTATTATTTTTTAAGTGGCAGAGAATCCCAATCATAGGGGTTCAAAGATGTGGTGAATATCATGTATACTTTGACCCTCTTTGGGCAAGTTACTTTAAGGCTCAATTTCTATTAATCTGAAAGGGAGAAGTGAAAGATTACACTGTAAAAATGATTTCTCCCCTACCCCCCCCCCCCGCTTCCATTGATGTCGTTCTTCCATCAAAGTTCAACCCTGCTGATGTGGTACTGTGAAATGGATCAACTTTGTCAGGAACTTGACAAAGAAGCTGGTAAACTCATCTTGGCTATAACCTCAGCAGGATATACTCTTTTCTTTCTTTTTTCTTCAGGAGGGTAGCTTAATTAAATCAAGCCAAAGATACATACAGTACAGCAGGTGAAACCTGCAGCAGCATAAACAGATCAATAAACCGATTTGTGTTTGCTGACCAGAAGAGATTTCTAATTACTAGTGCTCTGTACTCCCCATTTCTGATGGCGTGGGAGTAATTGAAAGCATAAGAAATCCAATTCCCTCTTGTTTGGGAGTTTGTTTCTGTTTAGCTCCACTTAACTGGACTGGTAATGCTGACTCGTCTGTCGAGGCTGAAGGTGGTAATTTATTTCCAGTTGTCTACTTGGGATCCTAGTTCCTTATTCAAGAGTTGCTTAAATTTTTTAGTAGGAGTTTATTTTTAGAGGTTTCAATACACTGTGCACTAGCACATTAAAGTATATATATGTGTGTGTATTTATTTATATCTGCCTAAAAGCACACATGTGCCCCAGACTTCCTGCTTCCTGTATCAAAAAGAGAACGAAAGCTAAATAATAAATAAATAACTGTAAGCAGCACCGAAGGGGAAATTATCCTCCAATTTGTGAACCTATAGAAATACTGTATATTCTGTATTGTTGTATAGTATCTAGGATTTATTGCATGGAGAATCAAATAATATTATTATTACTGTTGTTTTTGTTGTTTTTTAATCTACCGTGTATGCTGCTTGCATGCCAAAATGGCTTCTAAGTGGTTTGCAACTATAAAATCAGAATCAAAATACACAATAACATTGAAGCATCCATAATTAAAATATACAATAAAACAAACAATTAAAAAAGCATAATGAAAACAGTGCAAACCCATTCCAGGAGAAATGGGAGATAATCCAGCAAGATTCTTAATACATGTGAAAGTGTTCACACACACCAAAACTGATTTTTAAAACTATTTGTCAGGGGTTCAGAAGCAGAGACGCAGAGAAGGGTGGAAACAGAGAGCGAGGGGGAGGAAGCCGAAGGGAGAATGAGTGATGATGACGACCCGAGATCTCCAAGCCTAAGCAGTGAGTCAGAGGACTCCCAAAAGGGAGCCCCAGTGAGCAGAGCAAGGGGGGGATCCGGGGGGACACCCCAGGAGGAAGGGAACAGAGGAGATTCAGAGAGCAGCAGCTGGAAGTCGGGACCCACGCTCATAACTGAGGGCGGCAGCAGCTGGAAGTCGGGACCCACGCTCAAGACTGAGAGCAGCAGGGAGGAAGGTAGCCAGGCATCGGGTTCCGGAGGCTGTCAGCAGGAGGGAGGGCACGAGTCAGGGGTGGTCACGCCCTCCTCAGAGAGCGAGGCAACGGTTAAGAGGAAAGTAGAGAGTTGGGCGCGCGCGCCAAGTTCAAATGCAGCGGAAGCTGGAGCAGTAAGCAGCCCGGAGAGTGAGCCAGGTCCTAAAGCCCGCCGCAAGGAGGCAGAAGGATCAGGGGGGTCAGCGTCAGAGGAGAGTAGAAGGGAGGAGGCCCAGGGGGGCAGAAGGACCCAGAGACGTAGGGAGAGGCGAAGGAGGTGGAGCAAGGCTAGGGTATTAAGCTGGTGTGCAAGAGGCGGGGACTCAGACGGGTCTTCGCCGACCTAGAGCAGAAGGTGTAGAGCTGCACGCTGCAGTTCGGAAATGAAACCTGTAACTCAATAAAGACTCTTTTAAAGTGGACGCTGTGTGGCGTGGTCCTATGTGAGCTGGGACCTGGTAGCAGCACTGACAGTAAGACCCGTCTCATCAAAGCTTCAGAAACCTGAAACCTCGCAGCGGGAGCAGAAGCCGCTAGGGGAGGAAGAGGGGTGTCTGTAAGCGAGCTCACAAAGGTTAGCAAGATGACGGAAGAACAGAGGATCTCCGCGCTGCAAGAGGCAGTGAACCAGTTGTCCTCAGAGGTATTGGCTTCCAAGAAACGGGAGGAGGAGACTACAGCCGCCTACAGAGACCTACACGCCAGGTTTGAAATGCTTGTTAAGCAAGGGCAACCGGGACCCAGACCGGAGGGCGTGGGATTGGCACGGAGAGCAGGAGGGCTTGTGGCTCACTTCGATGGGACTTTGCAACAGTACCCTAATTTTAGAGCAGACGTAATGTGCGCACTGCAACTGCTGGCAAAAGACTTTAGAGATGAGGAAGAGAAGGTGGGGTTCATATTGTCCCATTTGCATGGGGATGCCAAAGCCTGGCTGCGCAATTTGTGGAGGGATAAAGATCCGGCGCTTCAGAATGCAGATGCCTTTATCAAAGCGATGGATGCGTGTTTTTTGTCTACTATTGATGTGGATCTTGCCAGACGGGAGATTCATGGACTAAAACAAGGGAGGGCGAGCGTCCGGCAGTATCACGCCCGATTTTTTGCGCTGGTCAGTGCTTTAGAATGGGATCGGGATTCGCCCCCTGTCAGAGACCTCTTCTGGGAGGGTCTAAGTTCAGCGGTTAAGGGTGAAATTGCAAGGGGGGAGAGGCCCCGAAGCACGCAGGAGGTGGTCCAAAGGGCGCTGACTGTGGGGGTGAGGCTGGAAGAACGTCCATGGTGCAGAGATGAAGGACGTGGAGGGCGCGAAGCAGCGAGAAGTTTCTCTTTCGTTCCGAGGGAAGCAGCGCGTGCGCAATCCACACCTCCGCCAGGAGGGGGAGGGGAACCGATGGAGGTTGGAGGTGCAAGGGCTCAGTCAGCAGCCAGAGCCCTAGCACCGGCAGCAGTGAAAGCGAAGCCTCCTAGAGGGAACAGGAAGTGTTACATCTGCGAGGATCCAGGCCATTTGGCGAAGGAGTGTCCCCGGAGGCTCCACAAGCACACTGCAGCCTCAGCAATGGTGACTGCAGCAACGCAGCAAGGAGAACCACAGCAGGGAAACGACGATGTCTGGCTGGAGACGGAGGCACTGGGGCCCAGCCAGACGCATCTGTGAAGCAGTCCCCAGCAATCTTGCAACCCACGGATCCCCTCCCACCCAAACCAGTAGTGCAGCTCACAGCATCTCTCCAGCTACCCGACGGCGTCACTATCGAAGTGCCGCTTTCTGTGGATTCTGGAAGCAACGCAGACTTTATAGCGCAGAGCTTTGTGGAGCAGCACGCTATACAGCTATTGCCTGCCACTCTGCCCCTGCAAGTCGTCACAGTGGATGGCAGAGAGTTGCTAGGGGGGCAGGTGGTGAAGCAGACGCCACCGATGGTGATGCGCCTTGGCAACCACAGGGAAGTCATCAGTTTTAATGTCACCCAACTGTCGGACACGCCCATTGTGTTGGGCATGAGTTGGCTGGACAGGCACAGTCCGACACTGGCTTGGTACCAGAGACAACTGATCTTCGGCTCCTCTTATTGCGCAGAACACTGCATCCTGCCCCGACGGGAGGGAGAGGAGGAGGAATCACAACTGCAGTTGGGAACGTTGCAAGCGGTCCCCCACAAATACGCGAGCTTTTTGGAGGTCTTCTGCGAGAAGGAGGCGGACAAGCTACCCCCTCACCGGCCATATGACTGCAAGATTGACCTCCTACCGGGGGCGACGCTGCCGAAGGGGCGGCTATACTCCATGTCTGAAGATGAAATGCAGGAACTCAAACAGTTCATCGAGCATAATCTGGAGCGTGGCTTCATCAGAGAGTCCAAGGCAGTGGGGGGCAGTCCCGTTTTCTTCGTGAAAAAGAAAGACACGCCCCAAAAAAGACTAGTTGTGGACTACCGCCTTTTGAACCAGATGACCAAACCGTCTGACTACCCCATGCCCAGGATTGACGACCTCCTCGCGACAGTGCGCAAGGGACGCGTGTTCACCAAGTTGGACCTGCGAGGGGCGTACAATCTCATCCGCATGCGGGAGGGCGATGAGTGGAAGACGGCCATGTTCACACCGCTGGGCACCTACGAATACAGAGTTATGCCCTTTGGATTACAAAATGGCTCTCACTGTTTTCAAGCTTTTATGCATCACGTGTTGGAGGGACTCCTCTACAAGACATGCGTCTGCTTCCTGGATGACATCCTGATTTTCTCTGACTCGCAGCAAGCTCACGACCGAGACGTGAGGGAGGTGCTCAGCAGGTTGCAACAACATAGACTGTACGCCAAGCTGGAGAAGTGCCAGTTCGACACGACGGAGGTGGATTTCCTGGGATACAAGTTGTCGGACAAGGGGATAGCCATGGACAGCACCAAGGTTCGTGCGGTATTGGATTGGAAAAGCCCGCGCAACCGGAAGGAGGTCCAGCGGTTTGTCGGCTTCGCCAACTTCTATCGCAAGTTTATCAAGGGGTTCGCGATGCAGACGGCAGCAATTACGGACACGCTCAGCTCCAAAAAAAAGAAATTCATCTGGACGGAGCAGGCGGAACAGTCCTTTCAAGCGCTCAAGCATCTCTTCGCATCGGAGAAGCAACTGCTGCATATCGACCCCAGTAAACCGTTGAGGGTAGAGACAGACGCGTCAGACAGAGCCGTGGGAGCTGTCCTGATGCAGCGAGACCCGCAGGGGGTGTGGCGGCCGGGAGCGTTCTACTCCAGAAAGCTCAGCAAGTCGGAGCAGAACTACACCATCTGGGACAGGGAGTTGCTGGCCATTCATGCAGCTTTCAAGGCGTGGAGGCACTTCCTAATCGGCGCCAAGCACACGGTGCAGGTCTGCACGGACCACAAGAATCTGGAGCACTGGCGCACGGCTCAGTTCCTGAACCAGAGGCAGATACGTTGGGCGGAGTTCTTTGCTGACTTCAATTTCCGAATAGAGTACGTCCCAGGCGACACCAACATCATGGCGGATGCACTGTCCCGAAAACCGCAATACCTAGAAGAGGTGACGCCAGCGGCGGCCATGCACATCTTCGCACCGACGGCGTGGGCGTGTGCCTCAGCTACAGTAGACCTGGATGCGGTGCGACGTGCATTGCGGGACGACTCATTCGCGCAAGACAAGATGGCGGAACTGCTCAGAGGCACGGCTACCACGGACGAGTTCCAGGTGCGGGACGGCTTGCTCCTACGCAAAGGGGCTGTCTATGTACCAGGAGACGACCTTCGCGCCAAGGTACTGCAACAGTTGCACGACGCACCCACGGCCGGTCACTTTGGCACAGAGAAAACGATGGAATTAGTCGCGAGAGACTTCTGGTGGTCCAGGCTGAGAGGAGAGGTCGCGGACTACGTCGCGAGGTGCGACACCTGCCAGAGGGCCAAGCCGGTACACAGACCACCGGCGGGACTGTTAGAACCGCTGCAAACACCGTTTGAACCGTGGGAGAGGGTGGCCCTGGACTTTGTGACGGATTTACCCAACTCGAGAGGCAAGACAGCTGTGCTAGTGGTGGTGGACTTGTTCACCAAGATGGCACATTTCATTCCGTGTGCGAAGGTGGCCACGGCGGAACAAACCGCCAAACTGTTCATAGATCACGTGTTCAAAGTGCATGGCCTGCCACGGTCTATCCTGTCCGACCGCGGACGCCAGTTCATCTCGTCTTTCTGGCAGAAGCTGATGGGTTTTCTAAATGTCAAGGTCAATCTGGCATCAGCAAGACACCCGCAGACCAACGGGCAAGCAGAGAGGGTCAATGCCATCATGCAGCAGTACCTGAGATGCTATGCCAATCAACAGCCTGCGACGTGGGTGGATTACCTGCCGCTAGCCGAGTTCGCTTACAACAACACGAAGCACGTGTCCACAGGAGTGACGCCGTTCTTTGCCAACAATGGGAGGAATCCCAGAACCTTCCCGGGACTGGAGAGAGTGGGGGAAGGAGAACCACAGACGGCGGACGCGTTCGCGTCAGAGCTGCAGGCGGTCCACGATCAACTCAGACGGCAGCTGGAGCTAGCTAAGCACGCCTACAAGGTGCAAGCTGACAAGCACAGGCGGGTTGGCGAAGTGATCCAAGTGGGAGACTGGGTCTGGTTGGCAGCCCACGCAGTGCCGACCAGGTCGCTTGCCAAGAAGAAGTTGGGGCACAAGCAGATCGGTCCGTACCAAGTCGAAGCGCAGATCAACCCGGTAGCCTTCCGACTGGCGCTGCCGGAGGGTTCCAGAATGCATCCGGTGTTCCACAGGTCGGTGCTCACTCCCTACAAGGCACCTCACAGGTTCCAGGAGCCAGGGACGGCGCCAAGTCCGCTCCGGGAACGGACGGAGACGCGGGAGGTGAAGCACCAGGACCACATCAACGAGGTCACGGAGATTTTGGACTCCAGATGGGGGGAAGAGGGAGTCGAATACCTCTTAGCCAGAGAGGGCACCCGGGCCAGCGCCAATAGCTGGGTACCAGACTACGCTTTGGAGGAACCCCTGCTCAAGGACGAGTTTCATGCCCTCTTCCCACACAAACCCATGCCAGCGAGCTTCTTCGACGACTGGTTGTTCACACCCACACTTTCTTCCAGCACGTTCCATGGATTCGACTCAGAAGGGGAACCCGCACGGAGCACCCGTTCCCCAGAAGGTTCACCGGCAGGTTCGGCATCAGGCAACTCGTATTGGTGGGACGATCGACCAGAGGAGCGATGGCGCAGGAAGTGGCTGGAGATGCCAGGTCGAGCGACCGACGCAGAGACTGACATGGACGTGTTCGGGGAGGACCTCGGGTTCGAGCACGGCGGTACAGAGATGGAAGAGCAACAAGTCAACGTCGACGACCGCGAGGGGGAAGACTCGGAGGTCTTCAGTTGGCGGCCACCCACGGGGAGCGACCTGTATCCAGCATTCCCTCCCATGATGATGGAGCGCCCAGCACCCACACCTGACAGCGGGGAGGGGGGAAGGGGGGGCTTCGAGGGGGGGATGGATGTCAGGGGTTCAGAAGCAGAGACGCAGAGAAGGGTGGAAACAGAGAGCGAGGGGGAGGAAGCCGAAGGGAGAATGAGTGATGATGACGACCCGAGATCTCCAAGCCTAAGCAGTGAGTCAGAGGACTCCCAAAAGGGAGCCCCAGTGAGCAGAGCAAGGGGGGGATCCGGGGGGACACCCCAGGAGGAAGGGAACAGAGGAGATTCAGAGAGCAGCAGCTGGAAGTCGGGACCCACGCTCATAACTGAGGGCGGCAGCAGCTGGAAGTCGGGACCCACGCTCAAGACTGAGAGCAGCAGGGAGGAAGGTAGCCAGGCATCGGGTTCCGGAGGCTGTCAGCAGGAGGGAGGGCACGAGTCAGGGGTGGTCACGCCCTCCTCAGAGAGCGAGGCAACGGTTAAGAGGAAAGTAGAGAGTTGGGCGCGCGCGCCAAGTTCAAATGCAGCGGAAGCTGGAGCAGTAAGCAGCCCGGAGAGTGAGCCAGGTCCTAAAGCCCGCCGCAAGGAGGCAGAAGGATCAGGGGGGTCAGCGTCAGAGGAGAGTAGAAGGGAGGAGGCCCAGGGGGGCAGAAGGACCCAGAGACGTAGGGAGAGGCGAAGGAGGTGGAGCAAGGCTAGGGTATTAAGCTGGTGTGCAAGAGGCGGGGACTCAGACGGGTCTTCGCCGACCTAGAGCAGAAGGTGTAGAGCTGCACGCTGCAGTTCGGAAATGAAACCTGTAACTCAATAAAGACTCTTTTAAAGTGGACGCTGTGTGGCGTGGTCCTATGTGAGCTGGGACCTGGTAGCAGCACTGACACTATTGATTTAGCATGTTTAGAACTTTTCTGAAGTTCTGTCAGCGTGCAAATACTGAAAACCCAAGTATTACTAAATGCCTTTTGACTTTTCACACAAAACTTAATTAAGAGATGTAGCAGTATGGTTGCTCATTAATCATACGTTTGCTGCCCCTGTAGTTCTGCTGCCCTGAAATCCATTAGTCTCCAGCCATGTACCTGCCAATGTACATCAGCATCTGTGGCTTCTTACACTGCTCTGGGTGAAGGAATAACAAGGGCAAGGCAAGTGATGTGGTTCCTTCCACTTGCCAGAGCAAGTGTGGTAGGAATGCACACTTATTTAAAACAAGACTGCTTGCACATTGACACTCTTACTCCAATGTGGGATGGTCTGTTTGTTACCAACATTAGAATTAATGCTTTCCTCTCTCCCCACCCCCTGTTTCTTTATCATTTCAGCCATGGCCCAGCGTGTCCAATCTTGCTAAGGATTTCATTGACCGTCTGCTCACAGTGGATCCTAGTGACCGGATGACAGCTCTTCAAGCCTTAAAGCACCCCTGGGTGGTCAGCATGGCTGCCTCTTCTTCCATGAAGAACCTGCACCGCTCCATATCTCAGAACCTCCTCAAGAGGGCATCATCTCGTTGCCAAAGCACCAAGTCAGCCCAGTCCACCCGCTCCAGCCGCTCCACTAAATCCAATAAGTCCCGGCGGGTACGGGAGCGGGAACTGCGAGAGCTGAACTTGCGCTACCAGCAGCAGTACAATGGCTGACAATTCAGCAGGAGGCTGCCTGGCTTGTTCTTTCTTTGTCATTGGGACATGTTCTGCACTGTGTTCACTAAGTGAGGGGGCCCCAAGCTCCAGCCCTCTTCTCTCAAAGCCCAACTTCCTATGTCCATCTTCCTGCCTTGGGAGATGCAGCTTTAGGGATGCTGCTGCCCCTGGGAGCACATCTCACCTGTGTAGGGTCAAGGGATTAGAAAATCCTGCTTCTTGGCCCAGCCCTGGAAAAAAAGTCTACAGTTAGTTGCCTGAAATACTGGAGCCACGCAGAAGAGTCCTTCCCTAGCCAAGAATCTTTGCTACTCCTATTTATTGACTCCCAAGTTTTATCTAGCCAGCCTCTGTTGCTACAGGGTCTGGGAGGGGATGATTTAGGCCAGGGTAGCTAACATGGTACCACCCAAGCGTTGTACTACAGCTCGTCATCTCTGTTGACTGGCCATGCTGACTGGGGCTTATGGGAGTTGGAGTCCAGCAATAACTGAAAGGCACCACATTGGCTATTGCTGACTTAGGCTGTTGGTTAAAATCAGGATCATGGAACCCCATGGGTCCACAGGTGCAGAAGGAGATTACTGAGTTCCTCTTCTGGCTGCAGCCTTTTGCACTGCATCAGACATTGCCCCAGAAGTTTTTGTGACATCAGTTGGGGGTTTTCTGCACCCAAGAGAGGGGGAAGGGGAGCCTATAAGTCCCAGTGCATGTGTGGAACTTTGAATCTTGGGCTATGCACTTTCACAGTTTCAGTTTTCACTTGGTTTTACACTTAAATGGCTGCTTTCCATCCATACAGCTGTGAAATGGGGACCAAATTCTCCTTTGATACTTGTTGGAGGAAATCAGAATTAGTGCTGCTCCTCTCACTGTCCTGTGTGTTGAAGGCCGGAGAAATGGTTGTGCCTTAACTACACTCATTTTGTTGGCTGGGGAATGGCTTTTCCTCCCACTTTTTTTGAGCCTTATCTTGCTCTCTGTTGTATCTTTCCACTTAACGCTGGAATGAATTATAGGAAACCCGGTCATCATTCTGACTCAATCAGTGCTCAGATGTGTGACTCAGTACTGCAACATTGCAAGTGACTGAGGAGACATCAGACAGCTTTCTTCCCTCTTCTGACCTCCTGTACACACACCGGGGGGGGGGGTCTCTCATCACAGGGGTGACATCAAAAGCCTGTTTCTCTCATTAAAGGCTTGAGTGGGTTCAAACAACTGCTGTGCTTGCCTCTACAGCTGGCACACTGGGGTGCAGGCAATTCAGCTTAGAATCATAAAATCACATAGCTTAAAGGGACCCAAAGATAATCTACGCTGCATGCCCCCCCCCCCGGATTAACCCACTTTCCCTTGGTTTTAGTGTGCTGCAAATAAAGAGCCAGGGAGCAAATCAGGTGCTCACACCAGAGCTGCCTCCTGAATTAAGTAATATGAAAAAAATCTAGACAGCAAGCTTGGTGCTTATTACAGCAGCAAATTGCCAGAGTCAGTAGCCAGTCTGAGCAGAGAGACAACATGTTTCTGTAGGGATTTTCTGTCTCCAGTTAGACTTTTATCTAAAAGTGCAGCAAAATGATGTAATGAGGTACCAGAGTCCTGAAATAATAGGATGGCCTGGGGGTGGGATAAATTTATTTGGGATCTAGGAGCAAGTCTTGTTATTCTGCCCTTTCATTCACCCCAGTAGATAAGGTCAAGAAAAAAGGGCAGCTATTGGAGTTTCCAACCTTAAATCAATATTTCTCTGTCCTGTTCATGATTGGCATTGTGCCCTCACATCAGCTGCTCTGTTTCACAGAAACCAGCTACTTCCAGCCTCTGGTGGCACATCCTGTTTCTGAGAGCAACTCTCTTGTGCTGGTTAATGTGTCAGGATACATTGTCAGACATCAGCTTAAGGACATTGCGTCAGTCATGGTAGGCAGGTGGCCATATCATTTTGGGCAGTTAAATTTTATTGACGTCTACAAAGGCACTTCCTGTCCCAATGAACAGTGACTCAGTGGAGGTGTTAAGAGTAAAGGTGTACGAAGTGTCTGGGAGTGATACCATTGCAGTGGGGTAGCCCTTGGGTGCTCCCAAGTGTGCATTTCCCCATGACAGAGAGGGAGGGAGTGATGGTGCTACAGTAGCTGTGATGTTGAATCGCTCATTAGTAAGGATGTGAGTCTGCCTTGTCCTCACCTTGTTGAGACATCAGCATTACATAGGAAAAGTAATGTAACACACAGCTTGTGTGCTTAAGAAGCTTTAATCCACTACAGTGGGATTGATTCATGTCCATGTGTTCCTGCAGTAGTTCTAGAGGTACATTATGCAGAACCAGTTTCTCAGCCCAGGGTGACATCTAGTGGTCCAACATACTCTCTCTGTCAGTAACCAGGCTCCTATTGATGCTTGGCTTTATCTCATACAGTGGTTTCACTTAGGTTACTTTGCAGTTGGAGATGCACCTGCTATTTATGTGTCACCAGTGAGTATTGCCCACTACTGGTGGCACACTGGTCTTTCCATTGACTTTTGTGGTGTGCATGTGACTGCTTCAGGAGACACCCCAGCATGGGTGGTAGTGGTAAAGGTCTCTGCCTTGTCTCTTTACTTCCAGTCGTCTATTCTGGATAGGACACCAATTTCATAGAGGGTTATTCCTTTAGACTCACTCACACCTTCCCCCACAGTTATTTCTGTTACGTGATGGGGAAATTGCCAAATGTGAGGTGCCTATGTTCAACAGCCCTGGCAGTGAGAAATTTCTGTGTTAAGGAATTATTAAGTTTGTAGGTCAAAAGAAAATGACAACATGACCTCCCTGTTGTTCCGTCCTGGATTGCAGAACTCCTAGTCCATGCTTTTGCTTCTGCTCAGAGTTCATGCCAGTGAACCGGATTCATTGTGTGCATTTGCTTAAAAACAAAAAGCAACAAGATGGCAACACTTGGGTACTGAATTGTCTCTAGGTGTTGACGTTGGTCTCTATCTTATACCACCCCTTCCCTCCCTGTTGGAACAGTAAATATTGTAAATATATTGGAACTTAGCAATACTGTGTAAAAAACAAACCAACCCATACAGCATCTCGGATCTAGTGGTGCAAAATCCACCTATCCACTGTGGAATGGGATAAGGTCAATGATTGCCACTTCAGAGAATGCCAGCTTCAGATTATGTTACGTTTTTGTTGATAAGAGAGGACTCACCCCAGAGACATAACTGGGAATGGGGATAGGGGTATCATGGACAAGAGGCAGCTTCTAACTGGGTTGTGCCATTTGAAATGAGCCTGGAGATTCTTCATGATTACTTCCTCCTACTGGTTTCCAAGTGCTCCGTGTACAGGAGTTCCCCTTCTGTATCAGCAGATTCTTCATGATGACTTCCTCCTACTGGTTTCCAAAATTCCCCTTGCCCCTTTGGATAGTACCTTGAAGTGTAATTGTGCCTTAACACCAGCCAGCAGGGATAAGGAGGTGTATTCTGCTGGGACAAAGGGCCTTGGGGTAGTTTAATCAGAAAGGGGACAGGCTAGCATCTGCTATGTCTCATCTTAGTGTTGGGAAAGTTACAGATAGGTAGCCATGTTGGTCTGCCATAGTCAAAATAAAAAAAAATTCCTTCCAGTAGCACCTTAAAGACCAACTAAGTTAGTTCTTGGTATGAGCTTTCGTGTGCATGCACACTTGGTATCTGAAGAAGTGTGCATGCACACGAAAGCTCATACCAAGAACTAACTTAGTTGGTCTTTAAGGTGCTACTGGAAGGAATTTTTTTTATTTTGGGAAAGTTAGTTTCTGTTGCTATAAAGGCAGTGCCCCAATCATTAATGCCTAGTTCTTTGAAGTCCCCCACTCCCTATGGGACCAAGCCCACACTCACAGTGGATAGAGGCTTCCTTGCCCTCATAGCCTTACTAAGCAAACTCTGATGGCCAGCTGTAACAATCTGGAAGAGCTGGGTCTTCCAAGGGAACCTTTTGGCTTGGTCCTTCTAAGCTGCGGTGCTTCTGTTTTGAGGTGCACTGGAATGCTTCCAAATGGAGTTTTTTCCTTTTCTTTTTCTGGACTCATGTATGCTCCTACATGAGTGGGATTCAAGAGGTCCTTAGGCTTACAAAACCATTTCCACATGCATGTCAGATGGTGTTCCCTCCCTCTTCAACTTTTCCTGTGTCCTCCACTCCTTGTACAGCATTGAAGACTATCCCCAAGAATTTTGGGGAGTAGCTTGTTGAGCCAGCACAGAGGTCTTCAGTCATAAAGGAGAGCCTCCCAAAGTTCGCACGATAATTCATTGCATGGTCATTTTGGGTCCTAGCCAGTGCTTTTTTTTCTGAAAAAAAATGATTGGGGGTACTCTCATTCTGTCTGAGACTCAGGAAACACCATGACAGGAAATGAGGCCGCCATCGGAGGTAGCAACAGAACTGACAATTCACCGTGCTAGAGAAGAAACTAAAATTTTCATTTTTTTTATTTTCTTCTCCCGTTAGATTCACAAAATGTTTAGGGGTATGCATACTCCTACATCCCCCCCCAAAAAAACCCCACTGGTCCTGGCCATGGAGCATGCCTGAAACTGGTAAGCCAGATGGAAGATATGTCAACCCTGTGCTGATACCAAGTTGGGGAGACAGCAACATGTGTAATGCAGCCACTTTGAGGTTCCCCCCCCTACAATTGAGTGATTTATAAATTTTATGAAATAATAATAGAGTTGCTACAGGTAGCACAATCTGCAGGAATAAATGTCTCCCCCCCCCATTCCACACCCTCCTTTCTTCTCTGATGCTGTGGAGCAGTTTTAAACCCCCATCTGGAAGCTCCCTTGGTCTTTATTTCTGATGTGCTGATTACTTTATTCATCTGTTGAAGAGTTATATGGTCCCTTTCTTAGAGTGCAGATGCCACTGCTACTGAAATATACTGTGACTGAAGCACAGACTTCTGCATGAGCTGTCCTTTGTCCTCATCTAATTGCTACCTTATAAGGAAAGAAGTCTGGTGGGGAAGTCCCTGATGTGATGGCATGTGAGGGAGATAGTGAAGGCAACATGGCACTTTTTAGCTGCCATAATGTGTATTTTGGCCCTCGGCTAACCAGACAGACAGCTGAACCTGCCATTACATGAGTCTCTGGTTTGGTGGCCAAGCAGTGGCCTGGGATGCCCTGGCTGAGGCTGCATACTTCTCTGACACTAACACCAAAAGTATGGGATTGTTTTCATTGCAGTTGAGTGAAACGTGTTTGTCAACCATGTTGTTTAATCCAAATATGAATGAGACAGCTGAGATGGTCCTCTGAAAAATCTGTCGGTAGCAAATGCCCGCGGGGAGCACTAGAAAAAGGTGTGTGTGGAGAGAGGAAGGAAGGAAGAAAGGAGGGTGGCTTGGTTGTATCATTCTGCCTATGCAGATTTTCCATACCTTTTGAAAAGTTGCCTGTTCTGCATGCCTTATGCAATTTTCATGCTGCATTTGCCAACCAGTGCCTTATCTAAAGCAATCAGTCTGTGCCCTCAGAAATCCAGGGTTCATTTGCAGCCCTGAGTCAAGATCCAAAGAACTGCACAATTAGTAATGCACATCAACTAGTCTTCCATGTTTGTGTTTGTCGTACTTCTGTTTCCCCCTTTCCCCCATGCTCTGCTACAGACAGTTTTTGAGCTTGGGAGTCTGCTATGACACAAGGGCCTCCGGTTCAAAGGGAGGAGCAATAAAATAAAAAACTCTCCCACTGGGCACTTTCTAGCCTGACACTGTTCTGTGGATCTCAGCTGTAGCATTTCTCCCCCACTAACAGAGACATAGCAAAGAATGTGAAGTGCATTAATTGAGGGTGGCTATCCGAAATAACCAGGTGCCCTGCTTTCTGGTTGGGCAGCCCCTGTGTTGAAAAATCCATTTGTCTCTTCTTTTCCATCACTCGGTCTTCTCTTCTGCTTCATCTTTGCTCGTCTGCCTCTGTGGCATGTAATGAAAGGTTGTTTATAAAGTTGTGGATTTCAAGCTTTCCACTTGCAGTGTGCATTCGAGCCCAACTCGTCTGCAAAGGAACCCTTCCCTGCTTGCCCATCAGAGAACCCCAGCACACTGCAGAGGATTCTGGGGTTTGTAGGGCATGCCCTGAGCAATGGCTGCTGGTTAGGCCTTGTTGGGTGTTGCCATTTGACCTGTACTAAAGTAGAATGCCTTAGAACACAACACATCTACTACTGGCTATGCATTGCTGGGAAAGATTGGTAGTGATGGGCAAGCTGCCTATTGGGAAAGCTTGTTTGCCGCTACTGATTTTTCTCACTAATAAGTATTCAAAGAACCTCTGGGTTCTTGGAGTACACTTTGAAAACCACTGTTTTAAATAAACAAGGCTGCAGTTCTATAGCCACTTACCTGGGAGTCAGCACCATTGAACTCAGTGGGACTTATTTCTGAGTAGACATGCACAGGACTGCACTGTGTAAGACACACTGTCTCTGGCTGTGGCATTTGGACTGGGGGCGCGCCACCTCTTGGCCTCCACCTGCCCTTATCTTCTCCCCTGTCCTGTGAATGGTTCACTTTTGACCCTGCAGTGCTTCTCGGAAGTCCTCCACTACAGGTCTTAAGGAACTCGCTTTCAATTTTCAGACGTTCTCCCCCACCCCCTGCTCATCACACTCAAGTTGCCAAAAAAGATTGTTCCTAATCTCTCTCTCCCTGTTCTCAATGGGACAGTGAGATTTTACTTTTTGTCTCAAGTATTCATGTCTGTGATTTTTGCCTTAGGTGCCTCTTTTATTTTTTACACTATGGAATCTCTCCTTTTTTAGAGTGTGATTTGATACATGGCAATTAACCTGTAATGTTGAAATTAGTGTATAGAATTATTTATTTTGTGTATTCCGTCTGTTTTTAAATTTGTAAAAGTATTCTGTTTATTCAGTAAAGTGTTGATCGTCACTTAGTGGTCAGTGTATTTCATTTGGGGGATGTGGTGTGGTGACTGCTTTATTGAATACATTGTCAATGTCCTCATATTGGTTCCTTTATGTGCATTTTAGTGGATGCTCAGGCATGCTTTATGAAGGGAGCCCTCTCAGGATAGCAAACGTTCCTAATCTTTCCTCTGCTTTTCTTCCACCTGCATCTGTTTGATATTTCTCTTGGGATATCAATTACTTGCTGAGCACAGGATGGAGTACTGTATGTGCCCCCCCCCCCGGATGGAGACCGGAGCAAAGTGGTTTGCATGGTGTGTATTTCAAAGGTATTTTTACTGGCAATGAAAGACTGGAGAGTTATTATTATTATTACTATTATTATATATTAAATTGTTCAGCTTCCCAGCGGCATCTACCTAACTCATTGTTGAAAATGGAACCTTGGTTCAATCCAGCAGAAATCACATGAGCTTACCACTCCTCAGTTGAGTTCCAATACATAGCCACAAACTGAAAGTGTGAGAAGTTATGCCTGAGAAAATAAATGTTGTCATCCAAGATTTATTGTGTCCTCATCACATTTTCATGTGAATCTATGCCACCAGAGTTCAGACTGTTGTATTCCGTATCTGCACATGGAGGCAATTAGGATCTTTGTAGGTGCTGTGTTGTGTGAGAAGCTAAGCTACATGGATGGGTGCTTCATCTGAAAAAAATGCTTAACACATGCTTTTGGAGAAAGACACTTTCAGCATAGTGCTTCCTTAGTATCTCTGACTCTCTTTGAGTTAGCACTCTTACCTGGCAGGAGGAAGCGCCAGTCCCTGCAGAATATAGATAATAGATGTGGCGATACGGTTGCCCCAGTATTGCTGGCACTAGCTTACTATCACCAGGGGTAGATCCACCTGCTGTAGATTGGCAGCTGAGCCACTTGCTACTGAAACAAGTCAACCTCAGGTAGGGAAAGGTTAGGCAAAGTGGTGCCTGGTGCCCATTCAGACTGATAGGGTGGAGAGCAGGAAGACTCAACCGTAGGTGGAGCCAGAGCTAATGGCAAGCAGAGACAACTCACTGGCTTTGTCCATATTCTCCTGCCTGCTGAATTCTACAAGAAAAACACAAAGAGTGCCATCCACTCTTATGTAGGGCGGGGCTCACCACTCCCCCCCTCCATTTTATTCATGTTGGCACCCCTGGAAGCAGGGCCATTCCACTGGCTCTGCTCCAATACAAGCTCCCTCAGGCACCTTTCTCTTGCAACTGTGACCTGACTGCAGCTGCTTATCTTGTCTCCATCAGTCACTACCCAAGGAGAGGAAGGAAGCAAAAACCACAGGTGGCACAGACCTGATTTGGTGATACACTGGCCTTACTCACCACAGATAGTGCCAAGCAGGTCTAGGTAGGCAGCAGCTGTCCACAGGAAAGCCATTTCAGTTCGTGCCCCAAGGGAACATCAGATCTCCTGGTACCCCTCATTCTATATGGGCTCCTCATCTGCACTAAGCAGCTTATTGGCAGCTGCACTCCTCTGTGTGTCCTTGAGCTGATAATAGCAGAAGGCCCAATTTAGCCTTGTGTTAAGTGCAGGTGCTGGACCAAAACGCTTCCTCACCAGGACCCACAAAGCCTCCAACAGTATCTATTTCTCAGAAGAAGAAGAAGAAGAAGAAGAGTTTGGATTTGATATCCCGCCTTTCACTCCCCTTCTGTCTCTTTATGAATGGGAAACACAACATTCAGAATTAGGTGTGTGGTTTTTAATTCCCGTGCTTAATGGCTCAGCTATAGAACTATCTGAAGAAACATGGTGTTCTGTGCTCCACACGTGTCCCAGTGGTGAGAGTTTGCAAGCACTGGGAAGAGAGATTGATTATTGAAACACTTTTAAGACTGCAGTTAAGTGAAAAGAAAGGGTTCTTCGAACAAGTCAGTACCCTTAACAAATGACAGTTCCCAGGAGTTTTTGCTGAGAGCCATGGCTGTTAAGTGATATATCACTGTTTTAAATGTAAGGTGAAGGTGTAGCCAAAGGTGTCACTCCAAAGCAGCTCTTTTCACCCAAAAAAGCCATTGCATGTAATAGTGCAGTGTGACCACGGCCAGGACATCAAAGCATACTGTAGTTCCTTCTCAACACTTTAGCAATTGAGTGTGATAGGCATGCATTCTCTGTTGGCGTGTGACTTGGAATAACAGAGTTTTTCCATATTTGTCTATTGCAAAACAGTTGGGAAGTCCTAGATTGAGCAAAAGAGAGAGAAAAGAGGAAGCCACCTCAAAAGAAATGTTGGGTTCTTACCATTTTTGAAAATGTGGTAATTTATGTCCAAACTGCATCAGTTTCAGTCATTTCCCCTTTGCACTAGAGCTCTACTTACACTCGTTCTCTGACACCTATTTGCAAAGGCTGAGCTCTGCAGGAGGCACAGGATGGCTTTTCTCAACATCACAGACACACACTTGAGCAACGCGGTGGCAGA
Source organism: Podarcis vaucheri (assembly GCF_965113315.1). Taxonomy (NCBI): domain Eukaryota; kingdom Metazoa; phylum Chordata; class Lepidosauria; order Squamata; family Lacertidae; genus Podarcis; species Podarcis vaucheri. The sequence goes on along the minus strand of NC_138765.1, from coordinate 49,936,431 downwards.
GGTGTCATGGGTGAAGGCCAGCTTGCTTCCAAGCCTCTTCCTCGGGGCTTGCTTCCTGGTTGGCATGCCTGGGAATGGTCTTGTAGTCTGGACGGTTCTTACCAAGTTCCCCCAGCGCTCCTTCACCATTATGCTCATCTTTAACATGGCCTTGGCTGACTTAATGGTCATGTTGACAGCACCATTCTGGATCTACTATTTTCTCAACAGCTGGGTCTTTGGAGATGTCATGTGCAGACTTCTCCTCTACCTCGTCTACTTAACTGTGTATGCCAGCATCTTCTTCATCACCCTGATGAGCCTGCACCGCTTTGCTGTTGTGGTCTTTCCGTTCACCTCCCAAATGTGGCGGAGGCCACATGTGGTGTGCAGGACTTTGCTGGCAGTTTGGTTGCTGGCAGGTGTCTTTGCATGCCCAACTTTGATATCTGCATCAAGCCTGAACAAGGTTGGAGAGTGTACGGATGAAATATATTTCTCAGATGAGCATCGCCTTGTGGTCAACATTCTGGAGACCTTATTTGCCTTCGTGATCCCGTTTTCTATTCTCTCCATCTGCTACACCTGCATGATGAGAAGGATTCGGACACTGAGACGCTGCAAGGAAATGAAAACTGGGAAGCTGGTTGCAGCTGTGGTGGGTGCCTTCTTTGTGTGCTGTCTTCCTTACCACATCTTAAATCTCATCATAATCTCTGCATTGTTGCTGAAATATTCTCAACCGGAGAAGGCAAAGGCCTTGCTAGAGACAGCTGAAGCTCTAACAAACCTTCATGGGTCTGTAGCTTTTTTAAGCAGCTGCCTGAACCCCATCCTCTATGCTTTTGCTGCCCGGAGCTTCCGTGGGGGACTACGAGAGACCAATTTTGCCAAGTTATTTGGCAAAATGCATGAAGACACGGAGGAGAAATCTACTAAGGACATTACTGCTTCAGCGCAGGCTCTGTAACTCCAGGGGAGTAAGGGAGTAACTTTAGAATAAAATATTCCTCCTCTGATATGAGCATTTTCTGTATATATTAATAAACAAAGGAAGAACCTCAGAGGTTGCTGGGGTAAAATAAATGGATATAAGACCAAGGCAATGCTATTGTGGCACCTGGCAATCTGAGGGAGACCCAGAGAGTTTTTGTGTGCAGCAACAACCTTATCTGTGATTCATTAGCTACTTTCTAATGTGGAGAACTCTTTATGTCTATCCTAGCCAAGCAACTTTCCTCCTTGTACCCAGGTAAACATATTCCGGGAGCATGTAGGTTGCAATGACAGAGCTTCCGTACTTAGCATAAACATATGTTGCAAACCAGTTGAGTAGTCCTAGTTTGAGTACAAGAACAGAAAGGGGAAGCCCCCCTTCAAAAGCAATGTTTGGCTTTTACCAACATTTTGAGAAAATGTGGTAATGTACCTACATCATGTGCATCAGCCCCAGTCATTTCCTTTCTGCACTGGTGTTGTAGTTTCACTCATTTTCTGACACCTATTTGCAAAGGCTGAGCTCTGCATTGGCTCCCCCCAATATTACAATAATGTATGGGAACAACACGGTGACAGAGGTGTCATGGGTGAAGGCCAGCTTGCTTCCAAGCCTCTTCCTTGGGGCTTGCTTCCTGGTTGGCATGCCTGGGAATGGTCTTGTGGTCTGGACGGTTCTTACCAAGTTCCCCCAGCGCTCCTTCACCATTAATGTCATCTTGAACTTGGCCTTGGCTGACTTAATGGTCATGTTGACAGCACCATTCTGGATCTACTATTTTCTCAACAGCTGGGTCTTTGGAAATGTCATGTGCAGACTTCTCATCTACCTCGTCTATTTAACTGTGTATGCCAGCATCTTCTTCATCACCCTGATGAGCCTGCACCGCTTTGCTGTTGTGGTCTTTCCGTTCGCCTCCCAAATGTGGCGGAGGCCACATGTGGTGTGCAGGATGTTGCTGGCAGTTTGGTTGCTGGCAGGTGTCTTTGCATGCCCAACTTTGATATCTGCATCAACCAAGAACAAGGTTGGAGAGTGTACGGATGACATGTATTTCTCGGATGAGCACCGCCTTGCAGTCAATGTTCTGGAGATCTTGTTTGCCTTCGTGATCCCGTTTTCTATTCTCTCCATCTGCTACTCCTGCATGATGAGAAGGATTCGGACACTGAGACGCTGCAAGGAAATGAAAACTGGGAAGCTGGTTGCAGCTGTGGTGGGCGCCTTCTTTGTGTGCTGGCTGCCTTACCACATCTTAAATCTCGTCATAATCTCTGCATTGTTGCTGAAATATTCTCAACCAGAGAAGGCAAAGGCCTTGCTAGAGACAACTGAAGCGCTAAACAACCTTCATGGGTCTGTATGCTTTTTAAGCAGCTGCCTGAACCCCATCCTCTACGCTTTTGCTGCCCGGAGCTTCCGTGGGGGACTACGAGAGACCAATTTTGCCAAGTTATTTGCCAAAATGCAGGAAGACACAGAGCAGAAACTTACTAGAGAAGGTACTGCTTCAGTGCAGGCTCTGTAACTCCAGGGGAGTAAGGGGGTAACTTTAGACTAAAATATTCCTCCTCTGATACGAGCATTTTCTGTATATATTAATAAACAAAGGAAGAACCTCAGAGGTTGCTGGGGTAAAATAACGGATGTGAGACCAACACAATGCTGTTGTGGCACCTGGCAATCTGAGGGAGACCCAGAGAGTTTTTGTGTGCAGCAACAACCTTATCTGTGGTTCATTAGCAACTTTGGAATGTGGAGAACTCTTGACGTCTATTCTATCAAAAAAACTTTCCTACCTGTATCCAGGCTATTACCTGCTTACATTTTTGCTTTGCGCAGGACACCTCACAATATCTCCATGAAAGAACCGTGAGCCCTGGCTGCATTAAGATGTGCTACCTCTACTCAGTCCTTCTTAGGGATGGACAAATCTATCAATTTCAGTTTCTCCAACTTTCCCATTTTTTCAATCTTAAGTTCAGTTCTTCACATTTCCATATCAGTTAATTTTTTTTAAGTCCTCATGAATATTCATCAGCATTTTAGCATGGATTTCTCTTAGTAACTACAGTTTTGTATGCATTTTAACCTAATATACACATTTTTGCAAAGCTATTTTCACCAATAAATGCAGACTGGTGTTTTATTTTCATGAATATAAGCAATGATATGCACATTTTCATCTAGCACTTGCATTTTGTACCTATTACGTGGCTGGAGAACTGCATTGCAAAACTGGAAGAAGTGCAGATTTAAATGGCTGTGTTTCACTTCATGTATCTTTTTAGAAAAATTCAAATTAGGTAGGTTCATCTTCAAATGTGAATGAATTGAATTTATCCCCCATGCCTAGTTCTGCTGGCTACTTGGGTACCCAAGATAGAAGATGCTCGTGGCAGGTTCTTTCCCGAAGTTTTCCAGTGCTTACAATAATCAAGTCAAACTTCTACCTGTAGAAATTGCTGCAGAACTGAAATTGCTGACCAGAGATATCACCTTGAAATATTATTGTGTCTGGTGGGAATCTGTTTTGGCTATCCCACTATCCCAGCATTCCTTTGCTAAAGCCCAAACTTTGAAAGTATTTTGAACAAGAGCAATAAGCAGCAATACTTTTACAATACTTATGTTGAGTTAATTCATATATTTTTTTTTAGTTTTTAAAATTTATTTTCAAACTGTGAAAAGACAAACATCAACTTTCTGGTTATTGTGCTAATTTATCATTGTTGATTGCAACAAGAATTTGAATGCCCCAGCAGGGGGTGGGGATGGAATGGGAACTAATGCATGATAAAGTTATCATTCAGAAGTTAAATGGTTGGTGTTAAAATGTTTGCAGTTTGTGTCTATCTATCTATATGTCACATAGATACACAAATACATGGTACAGGGAGGGCAGCATGAGACACCTAGTTTATAACTAACTAACTATGTGACCCCTGAGCATCAACGGCTTCTGCTGCTGCCGAAAGTGCTCAAGATGGGGTATTATTGCTTGGTGATTGTTGCTAGGGTCAAGATTTAATTTTGAAGATGTATTATTTTGGGTGTTATTAGTCCTCATTAAAAATTATCAGTGGATTGTTTCATCTTATTGTATATTTATTAATAAGAGATGTTTTCATTAGCCTATATAACTATTTACATGTTGTTCTGTCTTGTAAATGCTCGTGAATTATGTAAACTTTTTGAAATTGTAAGCTACTTTGAGCATGATCTATGATGAAAAAACAGCATACAAATAAACAATGATGACACATGGGAATGGCTGACAACTTATTTTCTCATCTTGGGTAGACCTCTGGGTATAGGGTGGTATATAAATTATGATGATGATGATGATAGCAGCTGAGATGATATGATGCCATGTTCAGGTAAATTCCACTTTAATTTGCACTAGCTGGGCCCTACCTGGAATACTATGTCTAGTTTTGGATGCTTTAAGAAGTATTTATTTAAAAAACAGAATAGGTTTAGAGGAGGGCAGTGCAGATTATCCATGAGACAGGAAACAGGTTGTTTAAGTAAAAGTTGAAGGAACGTGGTATATTTAGCATGGAAAAGACCTACCAGCAGTGCTCCCCCCCCCCTGAAGGTTCTCAAGGGTACACAGTACTGGCACTTTTTTTTTTTTAGAAGAAAAGCACTACCTACCAGGGACATACTAGCCGTCTTAAAATACTTGAAGATCTGACATTTCTTTGCTACCCCAGATTAGGGCTATGTACACATTAGTGCCTTAAAGTGCAGCAAGGGCATTCCCCCCCCCCCCCGCTGTGTTTCAAGTTGCATTTGTACTTTCTGTACCCACCAGAAAGTAAATGGGATGTCTTCACCCAATGTGCTTTACCTGCTTTGTTTCCCCATACCTGAAACCCCCACAACTCCTATTCAAGGAAGCTGTTATCTGTGCATGCTGCACTTGGGGGCACTTTTCCTTATCATTTTTCATGAGGCTGGTAGTGCTAAATCCCTGAAGAGAAGGGACCGCATGGAGATAATTAAGGGAACACTTTGGCCCTAAAAGGCACTGTGAGGAAGTGTGGTTTGTGTGGCAATTTTTGGAAATGCAAGTTCCTGTTTTTGTTGAAGCTGGCGAAAGAGCATAATTTCCTCTTACATTTTCAGACATGGAATCAGGGTGGTTGCCTTGTGTGTGTGTGTGTGTGTGTGTGTGTTTGTGTGTGTGAATGAATGAGGGAAGACTTCCAGTTGTGTATGATATTTGTAGTTAACAATTTGGAATGAGTTGTTTTGTTTCCTATCCCTCCTTCTGAAAATAAAACAAAACTAGGTTTCGGATTTGCACAGCAAATCCTGAACCAAGGAGTTAAGGAATTTCCAGTGTCACCAAAGTGTTTACACTTTTGACATTTCCTCACCTCAGGGTCAGCCCAGGGAAGAAATTAGTTCAATTCATAATTCAAACCTACAAAATTTGCACTTCTAAAACCTATACAAACTAAAACAGATCTCTTTCAGATGTCACACTTCTCCATATTTTGCAATGCAATTTTGCAACTCCAGAATGCATACAAAAATGTGTATATTGGTCAAAACAAGATACAAAAATGTGTTCTATTAGGACAAAATAACTTGCAAAAATGCAAATACCGGTACTTGGCACAACTGTATATAAGTTTGTTTATTGGGAGAAATGCACATAAAAATACCTAATAAATTTCCTGCAGACTTGCTTTTTAAGAACATTATAGACATATCTGGAAATGAAGCAAATAGCCTCAAGTTCAGAGACTGGAAACAAACTTTATGTGACTGGCTGTTGCAGCCTTCCGACAATGAGGAGAGCATGACTCTAAGCTCTACCTGGGTAAAATTAGGTTGCTTTGGTTCCTGAGCACATGTTTGCTTAAATAGGGCCCTCTCACTTCATCTGTGTTAGGTAAGAAGAGAGTGGCCTCAGCCAAACAGAACCTTCAACTGTGGTTTAATGTTCTAGGAACATTAAACCACAGTTATAGGAACAAAGTAGTGAGGTTATGTGGTTTCTTTCCCCCCTTCCCTCCTCCATTGCTTCTGCTCTCGACTTGTCATGCCATCTGAACATGACAAACTGTTCAGTGTTAACTATGAGTAAGTGAATGTTGTAATACCATTATGACTTCGAACCATTGTTTGTTACATGCAAGTTCCTGCCTATTTATCATTTCGTTTACTCTGACAAGTTTGAAGTTGAAGGGACATAGCCCAAGTTAGAAATGACTGACTGGCTTTCTGTATGTTTCTGAATCATGAATTTACTCCTAGAATAAGATTTTATTGTACAGAGTCTGAAGCTTTCTTACAGGAATTGATAATTGAACTTTGCTGGTAACACATGATTAGTATGCTGATCTTTGCATGAAGTAATAGGAACTCAGGATATTTACTCATCCCTTCCAGGACCAGTTGGTCTTCAAGAGATGGAGGAGTGGGTCTTTGGGAGTGGAGTCTATGGGATGCAAGCCTGGGCAGTGTGTATGGAGGTCCTGGGCTGCCCAGACAACAAGAACCACCCTGCTCTTGACCCCACTGATGTGGTATAGAGGAAAGGAAAGCAAGACAAGACATTTGGCATCAGTAAGTTGGCAGCAGGAGTTGCCGGAAGGAGGCATACAAGATGCCATCCAACCGCCTTAGAAACTCCACTCTGGATTTGTGTAGGAAGAGTTTAATTATGTGACGTGTGAAAGAAGTACTTCCTTTTGTCTGATTTCACTACCACTGAATGTGGTGATGGCCATTAGCTTGGAAGGCTTTAAAAGGAAATTAGATAGATTTGCAGAGGATAAAGCTATCAAAGGCAGTAACTAATCATTATTTAAATAACTAGGTTAATAGGCATGGGAATTTGTGTATGAAAGTGAAGTTCAACATCATAAGAATTCAGGATTTGTGGTGATTGTCTTTGCATTCCAACTCTGATATTCACATAGAGCCAGAAGGTGAAAGCTGAAGGATATGATGGATTGCATGAATTTCTTGAGAAGCTGTGTTACTGCATCACCCACGGCCATTTCCTCTGCATTTACCATGAACCTCTATATAAGATGGTGCTCACTCACTCTTTGCAACTGCTAATCCCCGAATGAGATCCACAATGGCTCTCAATAGTTCTACAGAGACTGGATTGAACAACACAGGGATGGACACTTTGTGGGTGCAGCACACTTTGCTTCCAAACCTGATTCTTAGTGCTTGCTTCCTGACTGGCATACCTGGGAATAGCTTTGTGCTCTGGATCATCCTAACCAAGTTTCCCCGGAGATCATTCACCATTGCACTCATCCTGAACTTAGCCATGGCTGACTTAATGGCATTGCTCACAGTGCCATTTTGGATTTATGACTTTGCGACCAGCTGGAACTTGGGAGAGGCTTCTTGCAAGCTCCTTGTGTACTTTAACTATTTAACTATGTACGCCAGTATCTTTTTAATCACCCTGATGAGCCTGCATCGCTTTGCTGTGGTGGTTCTTCCAGTTGCTTCCAAAAGGTGGCAGAGACCGCATGTGGTATACATAACATTAGTGGCAGTTTGGTTGTTAGCAGTTGCCTTTGCATCTCCAACTCTGATATTCACATCGAGCCAGAATGTGGAAGGAGATTGCTCAGATGACGTGTATGAGGCCCAATGGCAGCAGATTGTGGATAATGTGGTGGAGACTTTGTTCAGCTTTGTGATCCCCTTTGCTGTGATTGCCATCTGCTATTCCTGCGTGGCAAGGAAGGTTGGGACTCTGAAATTCCATCAGAAGATGAAGACCAAGAAGCTGATTATTGCTGTGGTTGGGGGCTTCTTTGTGTGCTGGCTCCCTTACCACATCTTCAGTCTCCTCACAGTCTGTGCACTGTTGCTGCAAAGCACCTTCCCAGGTGTGGCAAAAACTCTGGATCATGCCGATAAGGTTATCTCAAACATTCACTGGGCTGTAGCCTTTTTAAGCAGCACTGTCAACCCCATCCTGTATGCCTTTGCTGCACAGAGTTTCCGTGGGGAGCTACAGGGGACCAGTTTTGCCAAGTTATTTTTCAAGCTGCATGAAGACACTGATGAAACATCTGCTAACACTACAACCACCAAGAGGTAGGGCAGATTCATAACAAAAACTTCTTGGTTTGAACTGAGTTTCATCCATGTAAGCACATGATCATGGATTTCAACAGCTCTGGGGGTAATAGGAGTAGTAGCAGCAGGGAAAGATTCCCTCAGGGTCTTGTCTTGGACCTGTCAAGTTTCTATGTCCATAGCAACCACATTTCTGGTTTGCTCACAACTATCCCATGTGGAAAACTCCGCCTGTCTACTGCAGCCCATAAACACTCCTGCCTGCCCCCAGTCTGTTACCTGCTTCTTATTAAAGTCTGTAAAATATTCATTTTGTCCCAGTCCCTTCCAGCCCTCCTCAGAATATGCATCTGTTAAGAGCAATGTGCCTTAGCAGGCCTGAGGTGTCTTTCCTTTACTCCCTCCTGCTTGGCACTTGGGTACCGAGGGCAGAAGGTGAATGCAGCAGCCCTTTTGTCAAAGTCCTACTGATGCTAAACAGAAAAATGGAAGCCTCTAGTTTCCAACGGTTCTGGTATTCATTTCCAGTGACAACGGTATATCTGAAGCTAAACTGTCTTGGCCCAATATACTTGAAGGAGCGTCTCCACTCCCATCATTCAGCCTGGACACTGACGTCCAGTGCCGAGGGCCTTCTGGCGATTCCCTCCCTGCAAGAAGTGAGGTTACAGAGTACAAGGCAGAGGGCCTTCTCGGTAGTGGCACCTGCCCTGTGAAACGCCCTCCCATCAGATGTTAAGGAAACAAACAACTATCTGACTTTTAGAAGACATCTGTTTAGGGAAGTTTTTAATGTTTGATGTTTTATTGTATTTTTAATATTCTGTTGGGAGCCGCCCAGAGTGTCTGGGGAAACCCAGCCAGATGGGTGGGGTATAAATAAATTATTATTATTATTATTATTATTATTATTATTATTATTATTATTATTACCAGTGCTTTTTTCAGGGGAGACACACGCAGGGGTACGCATACCCCTAAACATTTTGTGAATCTAAGTTTGGCCTCATCAAAGGGCAGTATTTCAATATGAGTAGGAAAATGAGAGTACCCCTAAACATTTTTTAAAAATAAAAGCACTGATTATTATTACTACTACTAAAAGAGCAGGTGGGTGGGGGATGGAACCTGGTATAATATAATACTGTATTTTATAAGATATCTAAGATAATATGAATATAAGATATTAAAAGCCCTTGTTTTGATATTAGCCTTACAGGTATGACGTTGGTTTGATGTATTATTGTTGAGAGTAGGACTTATTAAACTACCTGATGTAGTCATCCAGCAATTCCTGCCCACCCAATGTGCCAGGCATCAGTACATTTGATCTCTGAAGTGTCCCACCCAATCTGGGCTGTGGTGGAGTTCAGCATGGACTAGCAATGGCTTATGGATGGCACCAGTCTGTGGACCACCACTTTGAGATAGCACTGGTCTAAGATGTTGTTGTTGTTAATACCCCGCCCCTCAGCCTGGGTTGCCCCAGTCACTCTGGGTGGCTTCTTGCAGGCTTGCTTATAAATAGTCTATTTATTGTTCACTCATTGTGAGGCTTTTAAATGTTATAAACCGCTTTCAATAGGCTTCTCCAGAAAAGTGCCTTTAAAATATCGTGAAATAAAATAAATGGACCCAGTCTTTGTTGTGTGGCATTATGTTTGCAGGTGGAACATCCCAGCTGGGGAAACTCCTGTTGAATGTAGGCATGAAGTCACCCAAGATGAAACATGAAGCAGCATTGCCTTGTGCATGAACTCTCATCATTTGCATACAGCATATAAAATGAAGGTGGGAATAACTAGTGCTTGTGGTTGCTTGGTATTCAGTGAAGTAAACTCTGTGCATGTTCAGAGGCAAACTTTTCTTTCTTATAACTTCTCTTAAGCCTGGCAGTGCTACATTCCTGGAAGAAGAAAACAGTAGTTGTCATGAGGGGGCAACTGCCACCAAGCCCATTTGGGGGAATAACTTTTTGGCAGGATTATTTCTGAAGTTCCAGACCAGAGTTTGATATTTATTCTGCTGCCAGGTATGTTCCAGAGGACAGGTGCTCTCAAAAGCAGGCTTTGTCAGCCAGAGACCAAGCTTTAAATCAATTTTTTTGTTAGCCACCTTGCACTATCTAATCCGCTCAGAACTTTTAATTGAACAACATCATACTAAGAATGCATAAACAGATGTTAACTCACTTTAAGGGAACATAGGAGATAAAAGTCAACAGTAAACTTATTGAAAGCTAGACATATCTTTCAATATATTGAAAAAGAATTAAAACATAAGAAGATGATCCTCACTGGATATGAAGAAATAACATCATTTGAATCACATTTCTTGAGACAGTTATACCATTTTCTTTTTTCTCTTTTGGGACTTGGGTTTGTTCCTTTTGCATCCATCCAGTGTAAATAAAACTATGTATTGTGTATGATAAAAAAAATCTTATTAAAAATATAACAGGTTATTAAATGACATAACATAAGAAACATTTCTGGTTGAAAAAGTCTCCAATATGAATATGCGATGTTTTCTAGAAAGAGAATCCAAAGGCTTTATTAGAAATCAGTATGCTTATAACAGACATTCAAGGGACCGTAGCCTTTTTAAGCTGCTCTCTGAAGTGCTATGTGGCACTTCCATGGGGGACTACAAAAGGCCAATTTTGCCAAGTTATTTGTGGATGATAAATCTGCTAAGGATACTACTGGTGCAATGTAGCATTTGTAATTCCAGATTTAGGCACCATATGTGCAATACATTTGAAGTGGCATTATGCCACTTTTTAAAAGTCATGTCATCCCCCAAAGAATCCTGGGAACTGTGATTTGTTAAAGCTGCTGAAAGTTGTTAGGAGAGCCCTATTCTCCTCACAGAGCTACTGTTTCCACAGTGGTTGAACAATACTTTTTCTTAGGGAACTCTGAGAATTGTAGCTTTGTGACAGGAATAGTAGGCCTCTTAACAATCCTTAGCACCCACATGGGAACTATTTAAGGGTGCTGGGAGTTGTGAGGAGACCCTTAACAAACTACAGGTCCCCAATTTTTGGGGGAGAAGTCATGTGTGTATATGGGAACTTTAAATGGATGGTGTGACTATAACTTAAAGCAACACATCAGCTCTATTTTCTTCTTGACAGCCCTTCAGGAATTTGAAGACAACTATCATGTCACCCTGTCATCTTTTATTCTCCAATCTAAACACACTTATCTCCTTCAAACATTTCTTAGAGGATTTGGTTTCCAGAGCCCTCACCATACTGGTCATATACCAGTGGTGAAAGGAGAAAGGGGTCGACCAAGGATGGGGCTTTCATTTTGCTGCATTCTATTGTTTTTGGAGTGGCATTGTTCTGTGCCGTTCACATGGTGCACATGGAACATGGCAGGCAATTGTGGTTAGCTGGGGTTAAGGGAAATGCACTCTGTAGATGCTCAGAGGCAAACCTTTATTTCTTATTATTGCTCATGAATCTGGTAGTGGTAAATCCCTGAAGAGCAGGTGCTGTGAGCAGGTAGCTGATGAAACCCTTTGCTTGAAAAAGGCCCCATGAGAAAGTGTGTTTTTGAGAAAAGAAATGTGAGTTTATGTTTTATACCTGTTAAGGGAGGGGAAAGAACATCACTTCCTGTTGTAGTTTTGAAAATGTGTGGCTTGTGGTGGGGGAAAGAACTTCTGTTTTTCCCTGCAAGGACAGCAGAAATGATTTCTAGATGCGTACTCAACAGATTTTGAAATGAATTGTTTTGCATCCACACTTACCCCACCATGCAACCAGCCCTTACACCAGGGTTGGGTTGGGTAACCATGTATACTACCTTACAGAGAACAATCTTCTATTTGAAGAAAGACTCTATCTCTATCCTTGCAGGGGACTAGAGATGGGTGAATCTGTTAATTTTGGTTTTCCACGGTTTTGCATTCCAGGCTTAAGTTCAGCTGTCCAGGTTCTCATGAAAATTCACCAGCATTTTAGTGTGAATTTCTCTTGCATGAAGTTTTGCCAAATACACACATTTTTGCAAAGCAATTTCCGCTAATATATTGCACTTTGGTATGTTATTTTCACCAGCATATGTATTTATTTATGCACACTTTACCTCAGTATATGCATTTTTGACACATTACTTGGCTGGAGAAATGCAGTGCAAGATTCAGAGAAGTGCTAATTTTGATGAATGGTTGTGTTTTGGTTCCCATATTGATAGCGAAGGGGCGAATTAGGTAGATTCACCTTTAAATGTGAACTGATTCAAATCCCTCCCTCACCCCCCGAAATTCCCACAGCGAACCTAACATGCAAAGAGATAGCAGCTTATCTCTTCCGTTCCTGATTGGCCAGGAGTTTAGGGCCCAAGATATGCTGGAGTGGTTGGTTCCCATTGCACTGGGAAGAAAAAGAAAGGATAAGCCTGTCTTCCCTAAGTGCCGTGTTCCCCATAAGGGCTACATGCCTTTAAATTAGAAAAGAAAAACTGAATGCTATTTATCTAGAAAACATTATCTAGCAAGCATATTCAATTCTTAAGTATTAATTGATAAATATGTTGTTCTTGTGCTCCATGATTGTGCCCCATGATTTGCATAGTTCTAGGATAATAGCACATTACCCTGTCTGCAAAATTTGTAATGACAATGCAATAAGCAGTGCTCTTTTGGGAGTACAGGCTGGAACTGGCTTTGGTGCCATTTGGCAATCATATTCATCTTTTCTAAACGCTACAAGATACGGGCTTCAGTGTACTAGTTGGTCTGCACAAGTGTTGCACTCATATACTGTGTAGAATTCATAAGCGGGTTTGGGCGTGGATGTGATCTGAGCATATATTAACACCCAAAACCACACAACCCACAGAAAACTAGTGCAACTGGTGCATAATAGACAACCATTCCTGTGTATAATCTTGCATAGAATATAGAGCAGGTGTGGAGAGCCTTTGGCCCTGCAGATGCTGCTGAACTCCCAACTGTCATAGCAAACATGGCCAATGGCTAGGGATGATGGAAATTGTAGTTCAGCAACATCTGGAGGGCCATAGGTTCCTCACACATGATAAGGAGACTGCATGTGGTTGTGCCTGGCTGCGAATCTGGGAGAGAGCACACAAAACTGACTAAATTTAGCCCTGCCCCTGCTCCCACTGCCCCGCCTCCACAAAATGGCACCATGTGTTTTGGATCACTGGAATGTAAAAAAAACAACAACAACATCAACAACAGGCTTAATCCCCCCTAAAGTTCCATCTTGCCAGAGGTCACCAGCTACCATCCTGGCAAAGTCAGCAATGCAGATGTAGAGATGAGCAGCCTAGCAGCATCTGTGGATGTATCAGGCACATTTGGACTTCCCAAGGCAGAAGGGTGGCTCCGGAGCTGGAACAAAAATGTTGCTAAAAACTGGGCGATAGTTCTCAGGCAGTACTTGAGGATTCTGCACCATGATCTCCAGCACGTTGTTGTGGATTTCTTTAGAGATGTCGCCACGCAAGTGGAGGAGCATGGAAACGTGGTCTTCGCTGGTGAAACAACAGGCACAAAACGTGTTACCTCTCCCCTGGCCTCCTGCTGCCAACCAGGACTGGCCCTACCTTTAGAAAGAGTGAGGCAGCCACTCCACAAGCAGATGGAGTGGAGAGTTGGAGAACAGAGCTGTATGTTCTCCAATGTGGCCTACCCTCCAATCCCTTAGCTAGGCTGCTGTTCTCAGGTACACTGGAGGAAAGGTACCTGATGCCAGTGCTGAAGGAAGATTGCTTTGGTGGAAATGGCCTTGTGGGCCAACGTGAACCCCGTGGCAGGCCAAGATTAGCCTGCAGGTTGGAGATATATTACCCTTGCATCATTGCTGGGGCGACTGCCAGAAAATGTTTTTGGCCTTGAATTTGGAGAATGGAAGGGATGCCTAAGGCCTCAGATCCAAGACCTGAAATCTCCAAGCAAAGGAATTCCAGCTCTCACAGTGCTGGAAAAGAACAATGATACTCTCTGTGTTGTATTTCCCGTGCTTCCTGTTTAGGGGCAAAATGCAAATCCAGTGCTGGGGGAAGCAGTGCTGGAAGAGGGGAAAGTGTATTTGCATTGAGTGCCCTACCTGATATCAGGATATTTTGTCACAAATCCCAGTACTTCCAGGCTCAGCATGGAGGGGTCCTTGAGACTGACGAGCTCCTGCAGGTCAGCAATCACTCTGAGAGTCTGTTCATTCTCCTCCAGGCCCTGGGAAAGGAAGCAGGAGACAAACTATATCATACCAGGAGGACAGAGCGGACGGACCGATGTGGAGGCTGCAAGATGAGTTACTATTACTACTGTTAGCAGTTGCAGTTATACTGCATGTGGGTTTTGCATTTTTATACATTGATTTTTGTTGAGATGGGTAAACCTCTTGGAGATTTTTTAAAATAAATATAACATGGTATACAAGTTCAATAGATAAAGAATACCGTATCATACTGTGCCATAATAAAAATAAATAAAAAATTGTCTAGTAGCACCTTATAGACCAACTAAGTTTGTTCTGGTATAACCTTTTGTGTGCATACTCACTTCTTCAGATACCTGCACACAAAAGCTTATACCAGAACAAACTTAGTTGGTCTATAAGGTGCTACTATGGGACGCAGGTGGCGCTGTGGGTAAAAGCCTCAGCGCCTAGGGCTTGCCGATCGAAAGGTCGGTGGTTCGAATCCCCGCGGCGGGGTGCGCTCCCGTCGTTCGGTCCCAGCGCCTGCCAACCTAGCAGTTCGAAAGCACCCCCGGGTGCAAGTAGATAAATAGGGACCGCTTACCAGCGGGAAGGTAAACAGCGTTCCGTGTGCTGCGCTGGCTCGCCAGATGCAGCTTTGTCACGCTGGCCACGTGACCCGGAAGTGTCTCCGGACAGCGCTGGCCCCCGGCCTATAGATGTGAGATGGGCGCACAAACCCCAGAGTCTGTCAAGACTGGCCCGCTCGGGCAGGGGTACCTTTACCTTTACCTTTTAAGGTGCTACTAGACAATTTTTTATTTTTATTTTATTCTTATTTCTACTGCCAACATAGCTACCTACCTGATACTGTACCATAGACATTAAAGCAGAGAGCAGCCCAGTCATTGCTAGACTACCTTCCACAGCATCCTTGAACGAAGTTCAACTAGGTAACAACCAGCAGCTGTTGGCAGAGCCAGCCTCATGACCAGGTGTTCTGCACAGTTGTGTATTCCCCAACCCCAACCCACCTTGCTGCACCAAGCTGGCTTGGCTTGCCACCTCCTGACCAAAAGGATGATTGCCTGATGTGACATTTTCATGCGGGTACTGAAATGCAAAGACACCTCAGGAGTAAGCAGCAACTCTAGCTGGTATTATCGGCCAGACTTGCTATCCAATCAAAGTTGATTATTATTATCTCCCAATAGTTCGGCCCTAGTAGAAACCTGCACAGGTTTCTTTGGAAGCCGGAAGTCATGCAACTAGATGCTAGGGATGTTGAAAATTTTGCTCAGTTCACATTTTAAGTGAATTTATTCCATTCTTACTTCCCAGACTAATACAGGAACTAGAATGCAGTTATCCTTCAGTTGTTGAATATCTTAAAATTTTGCAATATAGTTCATGGCTCAAAAATATTACTTCGGGTTAAACTGCATATAAAAAATGTGAATTCCCCCCAGTTTAAAATGAAACAAATAGCTGGTGGATGTGGAAATAGGAAATAACTAACTTATGAATGAACACATGCAAAACTGACACAATCTGGAAATAGAATGATCTATGGATGCATATTTGATCTTTGCTGGCCACGCACACAACTCTGTATTCAGCTTGGTGAGCAAAGTCAATCTCCCTTTCCTCTGTGATCACCAGCAGCTGCCAGCCCCATCCTTGGAATGTGTTTGGCAAAACATGATAGCTGTTAGCTGTTCCTTTCTCTCACCAGGCTGCAAAAGAGCTCCGTCAGCTGAGAGGCATCTTGCACCATCTGCCTGGCCATCCGGCTTCTCTCCTCAGCGTTCCGGCAGACTAGCCTTTTCTGCAAGAGAGCCCTCACGTACTGGCTCATGACCAAGCGCTCAGTCTCTGACAGGAGGTGCTGGACATCAAGGGGGGGAAATTGCCATGGTCATTCTAGTTAATGGGAGCTGCACTGAGACAAAAGGCTGAAATGCAGTGTGTGTGTTTCCTGCAGCGGTGGCTGGTGCCCACTGGGCCTGGTAGGGCAGAAGGCAGGGAGGTCAACAGTAGGGGGAGCCAGAGCCAATGGCAGGCAGAGATAACTAATTCTAGGTTTGTCCCCATCTTGCTGGTGATGGGTGGCGCTGAAGCTGGCAATGGGCATGGCCAGAGCAAAAAGTGGGAAGGACCTCCCTTTGACACACACACTCTCTCTTTCTTTCTCTCTCTCTCTCTCCCCTCTCCCCCCGTCTCTTTCTTCCACCCCATTTTCTTTCTCTTTCTACTAAGTCTCCAAAGAGCTTACCCTCGCTTTCTGTCATTCCATCAGTCTTGGCTCCCTCCCCTTTCTTGCCAGGCCCCCCTCACCCACTTGAAATCCAAAGCCCAAAGGCCACATGTAAACCTCAGGCTGCAGATCCCCCACTTCTAGAATCTAGAGGCAATACTCAAATGGTAGACCACCCTCCCTGAAGCTAGCCAACCAGCAGTGCACAGATCTTCCCACCGCTGTCAGCCCCCAGCTATGGAGGGATCTTACCGTGCTGATTGGCCTGTGAGTTCTGCAGAAGAATTTCATGTGCTTTTCTACCACCTCGCATATGCTGCTCAGCACTTGGGGTTCACCAGACAGCCATTGACGGGAGGGCATCTGAGCAAACGGAGACTGGGACAGAACAAGGAACGTACCAAGTTGTTTTAAAAAGGTCTCTCTCTCTCTCTCTCTCTCTCTCTCTCTCTCTCTCTCTCTCTCACACACACACACACACACACACACCACCTTCCAGAAGGAAGTCCAGAGTGGCTTACAGCAACAAAAAATACAGGCAAACCTACAAAATGGCATAGAACTCCTCTGCAAGTACTACATGTTACGTTGCCTTTAAAAGACCCACTCAAGGAAGTATGTTTTGGGTTGCCTCTTGCAGGGTCAAGCTCTGGTGTATCTCCTTTGAGCAGAATATCTATAGTTGTGAAGGCAGAGCTGATAGTTAGCCTGGCTTCCACCAATTCACCCTCATCAGGAGCTTGGCTGCTGCAAACTAGGGCTCCACAAGCTTCTTTGTGCTTGCTTGCAAGCACAGGCACTCAGGACCCCTCCAGACATCTTTTTAAAAAACTGCATTCATCATTATTTGTGCTCATGGTGGTATTAGGGCAGTTGTAAGTGGGAATCTCTAATCCGTTTACTATGTTTCAGAGGCGGGGAACCTTTTTCAGTCCGAGGGCCACATTCCCTTCTGGGCAAGCTTTTGAGGGCCACATGCCACTGGTGGGCAGGGCCAGAGGCAAAAGTGGGCAGAGCAATGCATGTTAACTTTACCTTCACACAGTAGGTTAGTTTTCACAATCTCACACAACACTCTCTTATCTTTCATCCAGGCAAGCAGGAAGCATTGTTGAAGTTCAGGGGTATATTCTAGCCTGGGAAAAACTTGTGTGTGGGTGTGAAACAGGGTCAGCAAGGGACATGGCCTTGGGAGAGTTCCAAGGGCCAGACAGAGAGGCCTGCAGGGCCACATTTGGCCCCTAGGGCTGCGAGTCCCCACCTCTACCATAGGCTTTCTTAATAACAATGGGTACCTGCAGATCTTTCAGCATCTCCTCCAGCAGCAGCTGGCATGCCTTCTTCTGGGCTTTCTCCAGGGCAACGTGAAGGGTTGATGACATCATCTTGCTGGCCTCTGAGGATGTTGATCTGCCTTCACACAAGGCTGCAATGGAGGTGCTGCCAGTGGAGGGAAGAGGAATAGCTGGGAAGCGGGCTTGCATGTAGCCTGCTAGCAAGAGAAGCCCAGATACAGCAGGCATGTGGAAGGAATCAATCACAGGAGTTGGGAATACCTGAGAGCCTGGCAGTTGTTGAGGGTTGATAGTAAGTAAGGCACATAGCACTTGGAGGTTGCAGGTTCTCGTTGATGCTCCTTGCCAAATCCCACCAGGTCTTCATACAGGCTGCAGAGAGCACAGCAGTTGTCATGGCATCTTGCACACCGGTAGCCAACCCCCCCCCATCCCATGTGTCTTGAGAGTGAAACAGTGCAGAGTTCCACATATGATGAAGAATAAGCAGACCTATGCCCCATCTTCGGTATACATTTAAAGCACTTTTGCCACTTTAACAGCGGTTTCTCCCACAGAATCCTGAGAATTGTAGTTTGTTAAGGGTGCTGAGAGTTGTTAGGAAACTGTTTTTCCCCTCACAGAGCTACAATTTTCAGCATGGCTTAACAGTCAGTGCCTCTTCACAGGAATCATAGATCAGTAAGGAAAATGTGTCTTTAACAAACTACAGATTGGGATGAATGAATGTGTAATCTTGAAGCGCCCTCTGATGGCTTTAGAAGAATTAGACAAATTCATGAAGGGACAATGGCTACTAACCACTATTGTTAAATACTGCCTCCAGGATCAGAGGCAGACAACTGGTTTACTGAGCTTATGAGGAGGTTAGACCACATCTGGTCTTTACTGAGCTTTTTTTCTGATTTGTTTGTGGGGTGATTATACAACAATGAGGATTCATCCGGATTTGCTTGCGAGTTGATTTTACCTCTTTCTATTAGTCACTTGCCCATCCTACACTTTTTAGTGCATTCCTCTATCACTTTCCTAACTGCAAAAAGGATTTTGTTTTAAACTGGATTTGTTGTGCTAGGTCAACAGAGAGCTTTAATCCACCTTCATTTCTGGTATGGGCTTAAATTCTTTTTGCATAATATTGACAGATCTGGAAGTAATGCCTCTTCTGGGGAAGAGCAGAGGGAGAGAGAGAGCTATTGCACTCATGTCCTGTTTGCAGGATTCCCACAGAGCTACGTATGGGAAGCAAGATACTGGACTAGACAGGCCTTTGGTCTGATCCTTCAGGTGTGTTCTTATGGCACAGAAATAACATACCTCATTTCAAGCTCACTAAAGGTTTTCTGTAAAGAAAAAGGTGCCTCAGTTGGAGCAGGATTAGGGAAATGAACCTCCACAGTCTCCAGTGAAAGAAAGGGGAAAGGAGCAGGGATCCTTAGCAGGAATGATAACCAAACTCAAGTAAGAACCCAAGATGTCTCATTGGGCTGGGCCTGAAGGTCCTACTGCTGGTGAATTAATGTTAGGGACATGGGAAGCTGCCTTATACTGAGTCAGATCATTGGTCCATCAATGTATTGTCATCACTGATGGGCAGCAATTCTCAAGGGTTTAAGACAGCAGTCTCTCCCAGTCCTACCTGCAGATGCCCTACTTGGGACCTTTGGCATGCAAAGCAGGTGATTTACTGCTGAGTTATGGTGGTTTCCCCACTGAGCTGTGCTGTGATGAGCATCCTTTTCTTGCCTCTCAGTCCCTACTCTGCATCAGCAGCATGGAGAGAGAACTGACCTGCCCAGAAAGACCTCAAGCTCCTCCAGGGCCATGTTGCACAACTTCTGCTGCAGAGTATCTGAGATGAGGGATGCCACTCGGATATTTTCATCCAGCATCTGGGGCAGGCAAAGAAAGAGAGGAATGTGATTGGATGAGTAGGGATCAAACACATGGCTTTGCTTCCGCAGCCAATAGGACACGCTGTATAGGAATCAGGTAGGCTTCCCCGCAGTGCATTGCCTTCTTCTCTGACCTTCATGACAATCATGGGAAGACTGGTCTGGAAGCAGCCTTGATAGTCTGATTCAGGCTCCTCTTCACTGAACCACTCTTTAAACTCCATCTCCATCGTCTTCTGCATCCACTGAGCAAAGCTGGCCTAGAAGAACAAGCAGAGATGGTTTATGGCAACAGAGGTTGGGGAACCTTATTCACCTCGAGGGCCGCATTTTTGTCTGGACAACCTTCTGAGGGCCATGTGCCTATGGTGGGTGTGGCTGGAGACAAAAGCAGGCGGAGCAACAAATGTGAATGTCACCTTTGCATATGGGCTAATTTCTCCACATGCAGCTCTCTATCTTCCATCCAGACAAACAGGAAGCATGTTCTGAATTCAACGACACATTCCAGCCAAGAAAAAGAACTCATGGGTATAGCCTGGGGAAAGTTCCCAGAGCCAGATAGAGAGGCCTGGGCGGGGTGGGGTGGACAAATTTGGCTCTCAGACCTGAGTAACTATTCTCTTTTTAAGTGAAGATCAGGGACCCTCTTCTGCCAACCTAGCAGTTCAAAAGCATGTCAAGTGCAATTAGATAAATAGGTACCGCTCCGGCGGGAAGGTAAATGGCATTTCCGTGCACTGCTCTGGTTCGCCAGAAGCGGCTTAGTCATGCTGGCCACATAACCCGGAAGCTGTCTGCAGACAAACGCCAGCTCCCTCGGCCAATAAAGTGAGATGAGCGCACAACCCCAGAGTCGGTCACGACTGAAGCTAATGGTCAGGTGTCCCTTTACCTTTACCTTTAGGGACCCTCCACTGCACACAAGCCACTCACAACCCCAGCAGTGTTCATATTCATTTGCCTAGCTCCTTTCTCCTGCGGATGAGAAACATCTCTTTAGTGGGGCAGCTGACATACAGTACATACGGCTCAGATCCACACCACACATTCACAGTACATTTAATGCACATTGCTTCCCCCGAAGAATTCAGAGAGCTACAGTTTGTTAAGGGTGCTGGGAAATATAGCTCTGTGTGGATATGACCTGCAGTATGTGTTCTACCTCCACCTCTGGTCTCCCTGAAAACCTGCCACCTCCTATTTCTATCCCTATTTCTCTCCACTGCTGTGAAACAATGGATGCTTCCAGACTGTCACTATTTTCAGGTGGAATTCAGCCACAGGCCAGCAGATTCAGGTTTGCTCAATTATAGTTGATTAGGAGGTCTTGCACAACAAACCTGTTTCCCTGAAAGGTAGCACTTTCTGTGCTATTTTTGGATGGGATTCGATCTCATGCAGCAAAGCTGTCTCCCAAATCAGGATGAATGTTTGTTAAATAGCCAACGCCTTCTAAGCTCCCCAGCAAACAAATCAGGATGAATGCTCAAAAAACAGGTGATCTGGAAGTGCCCGATGAAAACTCCAAAGACTAGAGGGGCTTAAGAGGCAAACTGCACAGAAGTAACACGTTTTGGCTGAAGGCTGTTCTGAATAAAAGCAGTTTGGGGTAGAGACCTATTTTGAACAGAGACGTAGCAGACGGAGGAGGAATGCTTAGCCCTTTCTTCACCAGCCATTTCCCCATCTGCTCCAAATCGCCCTCTTGACCCTCAGAGTCCCAAAGTGTGTGGTTGCCTGAGTTTGGAACCCTGGGCAGGGCCAAATCAGTTGGGGAGACAATCTGGACCAGGAAAATGGGTGGTGGGAAAAGGGTGAAGCACCACTGCCTCATCTACCCCCTATCTGTTCAAAATGGGCATCTCCTGAAGGTGCTTTTCTTCAGAAAGAGGAGACGACAAGGACGCTTTACACAACTTTGTGTATAGCATAGCATGGTATCCAGTAATATGCCATTTGTCCCTTATTCACAGGAATATGCTGGATACCGAGTTAAACAATTGGTTCCTCTAGCTCAGTAGTGGTCCATCCAGCCCACAGCAGCTCTCTAGACTTTCAGATGGAATATTTCCACATTCACTGGTGAGAAAAGATCTCTGCCTGAATATTTGGAGAACTTCCCATTAACACTCTCCAGCACCCAAGTTTCTAGGCCAACAAGCAAATCTAAATATATGAGTGCTTCAGTATCCACGATCATTTTGTTCCCCATGGTCTCCACGACTCACCTGTACTTTCCCCACATAGGTCTCCTCCAAATAGTCTACTGTATCCACAGGAAGCAGAGGACCCAAGACTGTGATGTCCACTTCAGGTAGAAGGCTTGGGTGGGTCATCATTTCTGAGCTGTGGAACAACAAGAAGGGTCAGGAGCAAAAGGTACCTAAGTTCAACTGTCCACTGTCAGTACACCTGAAGCAGGATTATATGTGCGTATTTCTAGTATTCTTGTACAGGGAAATGCAGCCCACTGCCAAATCTGCTTCTTTGCAAATTCCACCCAACAGTTGCCTGCTGGTACAACAGAGAACATGATTGGATAAACACCCACCTGTTTAAAGCATTATCCTACCACTTTAACAGTCACAGCTTCCCCAAAGCATCCTGGGAACTCTACTTTGTGGTGAGAGTTCTCAGTAGACCAGTGGTGGCCAAACTTGGCCCTCCAGCTGTTTTGGGACTACAATTCCCATCATCCCTGACCACTGGTCCTGTTAGCTAGGGATTATGGGAGTTGTAGCCCAAAAACCGCTGGAGGGCCAAGTTTGGCCACCACTGCAGTAGACCTTTCACAAACGACAGTTCCCAGAATTCTTTGGGGGGAGCCATGACTGTTAAAGTGGCCTACGAGGGCTTCAGATGGATGGTGTTTGGGATTCCAAGTCAGAGTTATGGGCGGTAGGCAAATGTAAGCCCCAGCACTTCTTTTTCTAAAAAATAATAATGACCCCTCACTTCTCCTATGAACCCCAACACCTGCCATTAGGAGCACTGACCTTGGGTAGACATGGAGTGCCCACTGGAGAAGAGTAAAGACCTCCTGCTTCTCCAGCTCCCGAGTGAGGATGTGATGGAGGTGTTTGGCAAGGCCTTGATGATACATGGCAGCAAAGGCTGCGACGATATTGTAGTGAGGTGGGCAGCACTGGGCCATCAGGTCTTTCACAACACACAGTTCAGCCAGGATGCTGTTCTGCAAGGACGCCAAATGCTGAGCAAGGTGCTGGCCTTGGGCATTGCTTGGCATGGCCTGGAAGTGGGAAGCGACTATGGTGTCCTGTATAACCTGGAAGAACTTCTGCCTCCAGCACTTGGGGCGCCCTGGCGGGAGGAAGCCAGAAGGAAGCTGAGATCTCAGCAGCAGGGCAGCATCAATGCTCTCCTCACGCTCAATAATACGTAGCGTGGAGACAAAGAGGGAGGGGTCCTCAGACACCAGTCTTGTGCTGTGGGCCACAATGTGCCACAGGTGCTGGGCAAGGGAATCGTTCAGTTCCAGGAGGCCCCTGAAGTAGGACTCTACACTGGCCAGGTGCGAGGAGCTGAGCAGGTTGTGGTGATGCAGCTGGAACAGGATGTTGTCCCGTAAACTCTCTAGGTCCATGAATACTGCGTGGGCTTCCAGCAGGTGGTGACTCTGCAGGAGGTCAAAGGTCTCAGAAAGGAGTTTGTGTACTGTGTGGGAAAGAAGAAAGGGAGAAGAAGTTCAGGGCTTCAAAAGCATAACCTGGGGAAGAAAGAGGAATGATATCCAGTGTGGTTAGAGCAGTGGTTAGAGCAGGGGTGTGGAACCCTCTGTCCAAGGGCACTCAGTGGCTGGGCAGATGAGGGGGAACGGGGTGCTGTACAAAGTATGCAGCTCCTCTACAAGATTATCTGCTGCAAGACGATCAAGCCAGAGAGGGAAATGTCTCAGCTGAAAGGTAGGCGCGTTGCTTGCAGATATTTAGAAGGTTGTTCCATGTATTTTGGAATTGCATGCATGCAGTTTTCAGGATGCAATGGCATTTAGGTATTTGAGGTTTTGAATAGCCTCTTTACCCAAGCCCTTGGCTGAGTGCTCTGGGCTGGTGTTTTGTTATTCTGATATGATTGTTTTGCAGTTTAATTTCATAATTTTAGTTGTTCATTGCACTCATTCTAATAGTGTGGTTTTTGTAACCCACTCTGGTTACAAGGGGATATAATAATAAATGACACATGTACAAACTGAGGCTCACCTGAGAAAAGTTGGGGCAATGTCTGGGCAACTGAACCCAGCTGGGCATGTTCCACTGCCACCTCCCGTAGTCGCTGCAGGCTCTGAAAAGAGTCGGTGCTGGATGCCAAGGACTGGCATATGTTTCTCAATGCTTGCCGCACATGTTGAACATCTGCAGTGGCTGAGTGCAACTGCTCCAGGCCTGTGCTCACGCCCTCTAGGTAGGACTGCACAGTTGACTAGGGACAGAGAGAATCAAGTGGCAAAGAGGACACAGAGACTTCACAGGCAGGACAAAGGGTCTTGGCTCAGTGATAAAACATCTGCTTTCCATGCCGAAAGTCCTAAATTCAATCCCCAGCATCTCCAACTAAGGCTGGGATGGAGCCCTACTTGAAACCTGGAGAGCCGCTGCCAGTCAGTGTAGACAATACTGTGCTAGCTAGCTCTGACTCAGTATAATGCGGCTTCCTATGTGAAAAGCTCATATCTGGATCTCCAAACCCTTGTTCTATTAAATTCATAATCAAGGCTGCTTAAACCAGTGAGATTTCAGGATCAAGCTGCATTAATACTTGAAAGAGTGGCTCTCCTTGTATATGCCAACCTGATAAATAAAGTTTTGGGCAATGCCCAACAGACAATGACCCAATATAGGGCCTTTTCTGTTGTGTTGTCCTGGATGTGGTATCACTTGCCTCTGTAGGTGTGCCAGGCATCATTAGTATATCAGTTGTCATAAAGCCACACCTCTCAACTTGGACCTTTGGGACCCCACTGGCATTGGTGTTGGGTGATTTTGGATTTAAATCCTTTTTTGCCAAGGTTATTCAAGGCTGCTAGTGTTAGCCTAGTTTTATCCTGGGACAGAGCAACAGGAGCTCATCCTGTCGTGGGAATTCAAACCACAGACCTTACGATCGGCAAGCCCAAGAGGCTCAGTGGTTTAGACCACAGCACCACCCGCGTCCCTAGAACCTTTGTTATTGGGTGGTTTATAAATAAACCTAGGCATAGCCAAGGCCTGGCATCTGGGATTGCTACTGATGGGCACTTGCCAAGGCCCATAACTCAGCATCAAGCCCTGAAACTCCCTGATTCTGCTGGTTCTCTTTTTTATAAACAACAACAGCCCTTGCCCGCTTTGAGCATGCCGCAAGTGATAGGGGTAGGGAGAAGGTGCAGCTGCCTTTGGTCACATGACCCTTCTGGTGAACCCATCCAATAGCCATCCAAAAGCTGGAAGAGCCAACCCAGGTGTTCAGGGAACAGTCAGTGGAGGCTGGTACATTAGGGCAAGTGGGGCACTGCCCCACCAGCCTCAGTCTGCTGTCACCCATCCCCCAACTGCCTGCCTCCATACTTACAATGGGTTCAGGAGGTGGCATTGCCTGTCCCCTTCCTCTTCCTTACTCAGTGTGGCCACTGCAGAACTCAGCAGGGAGGAGGATGGAGACAAAGCTAGAATCAGTTGTGTCTGCTTGTCATTGGCGTTTGGCTCCACTTCATGTTGGGTTCCCTGACTTCCGCCCTCCCAATCCCAATGGGCACCGGCCAGCACTGGTTCCAACGCTGCAACTACCAACCTTTATGCGGGATTGGATGGAACTGTTGCGTTGTATCTCTCGGATCCGATACTCCTCAAGGCCCTCCAATTTGTCAGGTCGGTAAAAGACCCCAGATGCCCATTTTAAGGCAGCTCCTCTGGCTAATTTTTCAGCCTTCTCCACTTCTGGCCATTCCTGGTCTAAAACAGAGAAGGAAGAGGGAGCAGAAGAAAAACCACACATACAGCTGTAAGTCTTTGCAAGACAGGAATTGCTCTTCCATCCCCAGCTGCTTCCCTGGAATGCAGGAAGGAAACAGGATGTGACCGCCTACCCACGATCTAGATAGCCTATGGGGAGAGGTGGAATATTGGTGGAGGGGAAGCTTCTGGGGCTTGGAGACACAATGACCTGGGAAAGGAGGCACACTTGTATTGTCAGACGTCTGGCTTCAGAGACAAGAGACAAGGCAGGAGAGGGGGCGTTAGAAGGGCGTCTGGAGTCTGATAACTAATTCCCTCTACTGTATCTGAAGAAGTGTGCATGCACACGAAAGCTCATACCAGTAACAAATTTAGTTGGTCTCCAAGGTGCTACTGGAAGGAATTTTTTTTTATTTTGTTCCCTCTACTAAAGAATAGCTGTTCTATTTATAATAGGCATAAGGGCAATTATGAGGCTGCTAGCATGCTACCAGAGTTAGTTCAAGCTTTTGCTTTTAGCATTCAAAGCCCTGTACAATTTGGGGTCAGGTTACCTGAGGGATCATCCAGCAGCTTTGCAGTGGAGGCTGGAAGATAGGAAATTTTGCAAAGGCAAATGGATTATTCCACTATAAACAGCCACAGCTTCCCCCCAAAAATTCTGGGAGCTGTAGTTTGTTAAGGGTGCTGAGAGTTGTTAGGAACGCTCTATTGCCCTCACAGTCCTGCAATTCCCCGAGTTCCAATAGCCAGGGCCACCCCTTGAACTGGTTATTAGTAAGGAGTTGGCAGGTGGCTGCGGGGAGATCTAACTTGGTGGGGCAGTGCCCCATTTGCCCTAATGAACCAGCCTCCACTGCAATTGTGTTCCTCGGGGGGGGGGCATTGTTAAGAGTTCTGCATGCTGCAGATGTATGCATGAGGTCAACTAAAACCCAGGACTTGAGTGTTGTTGTGGCTTCAGCTCTATGGAATCTGCTCCCTGGTGAAATTAGACAAGCACTTGGGCTTTTAGGCAGCTATTGAAAGCTTTCAAAGAGGACTTACCCTGAGGAGTGACTCAGCCGTTTTATACTCAGGAGTGACTCAGCCATTTTTTAATGGCATCTTGTAATTTAAGACATTTAAGATTTGCTTTTTTAAATGTTACATACAGTGGTACCTCGGTTTATGAACTTAATCTATTCCAGAAGCTCGTTCTTAAACTGAAGCGCTTTCCCTAATGAGGCCTCCTGCCGCCGGTGCCCTTCTACCATTTGGCTTCCGTTCCTAGACTGAGGTAAAGTTCGCAAACCGGGACACTACTTCTGGTTTTGCGGAGTTCGTAAACCAAATAGTTCGTAAACGGCTGTTCTTAAACCGAGGTACCACGTATTTCTGTTGTACACTGCTTTGGAAACTTTAGTTTGGAAGTGGTTTGAAACTCATTAAAGAAATAAATAAAGGGTGAATTCAAATGACTGGGAAAATCTGTACCATGTAGGATCAACCTTCCCCAATATGATGCCCTCCAGATGTTTTGAAATACACTGCCCATTAGTTGTGCTGGGTGGCTCCACTGGGAGTTGCAATCCAAAATGTCTGGAACGCTGATATAAAGAAACCCAAGATTGCCACTCCTCTCCATCCAAAGCATGAAGGTGTTGTAACACCAGGCTTCACCTTGTGATAAGAGGCCTACAGACCAGAAGTAGCCCACTGTGTCCCCTCCAGATATTGTTGGACTACAACTCCTATTATCCTTGACTATTGCCCATGCTGGCTTGTGGCTGATGGGAGTTGGAGTCCAACAACATCTAGAGGCACCATGTTGTCTAATCCTGCACTACTTTATTTATTTCGTTTATATCCTACCTTTTTCTCCAAGGAGCTCAAGCTGACATACATGGTTCTTCCACACCCCACATGTAATGCCAACAATAACCCTGTGAGGTTGATTAGGCTGAGAGCCAGTGATTGGTCCAAGGTTACCCAGTAAACATCATGGTTGAGTGGGATTTGAACGCTGGCCCCCCAAGAGCCTACTCTGACACTCTAACCACTGCTCCACGTTGACTCTAGACAGACAGCACTCGACATAGCAGCATACACTTTTCAGAGGACACTTCTCTACTCGAAGGGCTGCCAGGGGCCAGTCCTTTATTTAAAAGTGTCCTCTATCAGAGCACCACACAGTAAAGTTTTAAAGCATCTATGGTATTGCTCCCAGTGAGGACAGACAAACCAATCTCTGGCTCTGATTTTTCTAGCCCATTTATTTCCAAAAAGGACAGTTACTATGACATGTAAGTCTCTCTCTTAGACCTCTCCCTTCCTGCAATATTATCTAGGAATGCAATATTATCTAGGAAAAAGTATCTGTGACATCTCACAGCCCAGGTGGATAAAGTTTAAGTGCTTTTCTTAAAGTGGAAGGTGCCTGGAACCCATATACTGATGGTTAGGCTAAAATTGTCTGGCACCTTCCTCCTTAAGGAAAGCACTTTAAAATCATAACCTCATTCATTGTACGTGTGCTGAGATGTCAGGTACAGTATTTTTTTCCTCATCAATTGCAAGAACAGGGAGTTCTTTCTCAAGTAGGGAGAAAGAAAGAAATCAACACAGCTAGGAGACTTGCTTTACCCAAAGCCCATCTAGGAAGGGCCCCATATGCCTCACCCCACCCCACTGAATGGTACGGTCACTGGGATCCTGTAGCTGCATTTCCCGTTACCTTTGGATCTGGTGGAATCGTCCTCCTCTGCAGACATGCCCATAGATTCAGCTGCAGTGCACAGGTCCAGAGCTTAGGGCTGGGCTGAGCAGAGGAAGCAGAGCCAGCAATAGCAGTTTCCGTCAGTGATACTACTTCCAGCTCCTCAGGGGCTTGTTCTGTAACACTGCAGATACACTCAGGATGTAGGAACAGGAGGGCGGAGGAAACAGAAAATGCACTCGAAAGTTTAATTCTTAGGGAATGCAGATTAAGCAGCACAGAACAACTCTGGTACTGTATATATGCATGCCTGGGTTGTGGTCACCAGGATTCCTGAATGTCCCTCTGCCTTCAGCGGTAGCTAACTGGTGTTTGGGACTAGTAAGGCAGAAGGCAGGGAGATCAGCGATAGGTGCAGACAGGCAGGCAGGCAGAATGACAAGCAGAATCAACCCCTAGCTTGTTGTAAGTAAGGAGGAAGACAGGTCCACAAGGGTCATCTAGTCCAACCCCCGCCATGCAGGAATCTTTTGCCCAATGTGAGACTCGAACCCACAACCCTAAGATTAAGACTCTCATGTTCTACCAAATGAGGACATGTTCTTTCAGATATTTGGGGCCCAAGTCATATAGGGATTTAAACACTAATGCACCTTGAATTGGGCCCATAAATAAACTGACAACCAATATACTGAGTTCCTTTTTTGGAACCTAACACAGCATGTTAAAACACGCACATATAATGTGGCTGAATAGACAAATAATATGAAGTGCTTCTTTTCTCAATGAAAGGATTATCTAATCAATTGCTCAAGTTAGTCAGTGTGCCCCACCCTGGATAGTTATTGCTTCTTTGTTTATTTTACATTATCTCCTTTCCTCTGAAAGGGCTCAAGGTGGCTTACAGGTAAAACAAGAACCACTAGAAACAGAGAAAAATCAATCATTAAAATACAATGAAACATTGATAGAATTAAAAATATATAATATATACAATATGTTAAAAACATACCAATAATTACAATAAAAACAGCACAGCACCCGGTCACATGACTGAAATGAATGGAGATAGTATTCAGCTTAAGTCCTGCCCTGCAGCCCCAGCAAGCTTTGGCTCATCCAGCTGAGCCCTGTGTGAGCTGGGGTGAGCCAACTATGCCAGCGTATTCCTAGCTGAACTTGCATTCAGACTTACACTGGTGTAGCTGAGCTCAGATAGAGTTAAATAACACGGAGGAAAACTTTTGCCTGACAGCTATTAGTATGGTTTCCACTGGGTGTGCATTAATGTGGTGGCACAGCTTATAGGGGGATCTCAAGCTGCAAGAAATCCAGTTCCCACCCCTGCACTGCAAGACCAGATATTTCTAAAGTGGGTTGCTACACCCACCATTCAGCTGTGATCTACATGGCAAAGAAGTATTTCAATTAAGTGTTATCTGGTAAGATAACCCATCCATCCAACCAGTTGCAATCATAGATTATCAAATCAGCAGGAAACAGTTTGTGTCTGAGGACAGTGATAACTGGGACACACAACAAGGGCTAAGAGAGACCAGAAGGACATATATACAGATGTTGAGATAGGTGAAAAGCAAGAGACTTTGGAATAGGGGGGTGTCATATGTGCATTATGGCAGCAAGGTCCTAGATTTGTAAGTTATTGCTGTACTTTATAAATCTTTTTGGGACAAAGATGACTATTATGGAATAACACTTTGCACATAATTCTTATTTTGTTTGCTCTCACAACTACCCTGAGATAGATCATCACCGTTTACACTTTGCAAATGGGAAAGGAGTGACTTGTTTCAAGCTTAGGCCATCAGTGCCAGGAGCTGAAGATCAGCTTTCTACCCATTATGGGGCAGTGGCTGCCGCATGAAAGGTGTTGTATGGATTTGGCTCCTGAAAAATAAGGATTAAATCGCTAAACACAAGTCCCTAATTGGATGTTTCTAGTCATGTGATTTCTTTCAGTTCTGCAAAAGATTTGACTTAAATAAATAAAAAGTTTCTGCCCTGGAGTAGCAAACTCGGCAGCCTACAAGTGGAACCCACAACAAAATGTTGCATTATTGAGTGTGCACTGATTTAAGTATTTGGCAACAGAAGTCCACCACTCATAAAGAGGAGATCATAACAAGCCCACCGGACCGAGCTATATTCTGCTCTTATGGACAAGAAGACAACGGGGGGGGGGGGAACGTTCATTTTCCGAACACCCCACAGGCGCAACCCTTTGGAATCCTCAAGGCGCCACCAGTGTTTACACGCCATTGGCCAGCAGGGGTCGCTACAACGGCACGAGAGGGGAAGCCGGTGGTAGTAGTGGTGGTGGGCGGAGCCGAGAAGAAGGAGGCAGGAGGGAGCGTGGCGGCGCTCCGCCCTCTCTCCCAAGATGGAGCCTTCCCTCCGCCTCCCTCCTCCCGTCATGCCCTGCGGCGGCCGGAAGCGGCAGAGGGGTCAGCGCGCGGGGGCCGTACCGGAGACCCGGGATCTGCACCGGCCTCGGCGGCGGAGGGCCTGAGGCGGACGTGGATGGCGGAGTCCGCGGCGCAGCCACCGGGGGGCGCCCCGAGCCGGCACGAGAAGAGCCTGGGGCTGCTCACGACCAAGTTCGTGTCTCTGCTGCAGGAGGCCAAGGACGGCGTGCTCGACCTCAAGCTGGTGAGGAGGAGGAGAGAGCGGGGGAAACGGTGTGCCGGGGGGGGGGGTCCTGCTTCCACAACATGGCTGGGGGTGGGCTATGGCTGGCTCCCATCAGGGCAAGAAGCACTCCTGCTGGGCAGACTTAGGGCTTCTTGGATCTACTTTGTTCCCCCTCCTCCCCCCAAAATCCCCCATTCACCAGCCAGAGGTAGCTGAACACACACACACACACACACACAAACACACAGCTAGTAAGAACAAGGTGCCAGGATCTGGGATGGGTTCCCGGTACCACAGCGGTATTGATATCACAGCCCATTCACGCTTAGATTAGTTTTCTTTATTTCAACAACAGCCCCATTAGTGTGGGGGTTTTTTTGGGGGGGGGTTTGTGTTGCTGCTATGAAAACAGTTAACAAACCCTTACCGGTAGATCTCAATTTATTTCCGTCCACCCGATGGTATAGACAAGGGAAAGGAGGCAGCGTGGAGTGGCCTTGGCAGGATTTATCTCTTGGGGCCGGATCGGGCTCACGAAAAGTAAGGATCAGGGCCCTATTAGGTATCTGTTCCGACCACCTCCTTTTGTCTGGACCTTGGGTCTGTTGCTGTGTGTCCACATTTGGGATCTCTTGGATGTGTGTGTGTTAGGAAAAATCCCAGTTAATACATTCTGCCTTGAATTGGGCTTTTCTCTCTCTTGGTCCTCAGACCAAATTAGCAAACCCTAGGGGCAAACTGCTTCCCCATCTGTTTGCTAGCTCTTCCTCTGACCTCCCTCACCTCATATCAAGGAAGCATGACCGTTAAGGTGCAGCATCCGCCAAATGGGGAGATAATGCTGAGTTGCATGTTGGGTATGAACTGCAGGAGTGCATGAAGGGATCTCTGCGGGTGGGGGTGTTACACTGAGCTGGTTGCATATGTATAACTTAGTCACAGGTGTGACCAGTTTGTTGCCAGTGCAGAACTCCAGCAGTTGCAGGAGCTTCTGCTTTACCGCAACAGTAGCTTCTGTGTGAAAGGGACTGCAGGTGTTCGCAACCTTGCCTGAAGTGCTTAACCTTAACTGAAATCTGCTTTTTGTTCCACTGCAATGCAGGCAGATGGGGAAACAGGCAGATGCCTCTGCAGTTCAAAACGGTTTAGGACCAAACATGGGAAATCTAGAGTAGAAAAAGTGGGCAGGAAGAAGCTTTTAATGCTATGAACCACAAACTGTTTAAACAACAACAAAAAAGCATTAGTGTAGTGTTACTGAATCCAGATGTGGCTTCTTTTGTGAACTAGGCCAGTAAGCTGCAGGGCCATCTAAGGGCCTTTGGTTTGGAAGGGAACAGCAGTGGGAAGGAGCCCTGCTGGAGCCCTGTCTAAGGTGATTGATGATGGCTTTGACAGCATAGGTCTGTGTATCTTTGCACCAAAGCAAACCCCCCTCTGTTCAGGTGGTGCTTACTCCTACGGAAGTGCAAGGAGGGTTGCAGCTTGAGACTTTTCATCAAGGCAGCTCTTGTATTTTGCTAACTCCAGAGGAGCAGACATAAGAAGCTGCCTTGTTCCCCCTAGCTCAATATTATCTAAACTTTAAATTACTGGCAAAAGCTTGCCAGGGTTTAAGATCAGAGGGTTGTATACAGTTTAGCACCACACAGAGTAGATCCATTGAAATTAATGGGCATTATTAATATAGGTCCATTAATTTCAGTGGGTCTACTCTGAGTAGAACTTGTGTACAATCCAGGGTCTTTCCTATCCCTACTTGGAGATTGAACCTGACTTCTTTTTCATGCAGAGTATGCTAGCGGCAGCATATGTCCATGGGCACTTTAAAGGCTTATTTACTGTGTTGGAAGCTTTTCTGAGTCAGAGTCTATTAGAAGTATGAAATAGTCAGGTAAATGGGTGGATATGCATACCCTGAGTAAGGAGATAACGATGTTTCTATGAAGTTGAGAAATGGAAGAGATTGTGGTAAGTGTCATAATTTGCACAACACAAGTGAAAACAGGCTCTGGTCAACAAAGATCAGGTACAAGAAGCATCCTTGTGACCCACTCTTAGTTAGAAGTTACTTGTGATGAATAGGCATAGCTGAATTGATAGTCTCGGTAAACACTGAAAGGGACAGTGGCTTTCTCTTCCCAGGTGGTTTATTGAGGCCAAGTTCCCTAGTGTCAAGTTTGGCAGTGAAATCTAATTTGGCAACTTCATGCCAGAGTCATCCGTTCCAACTTCTTGAAGGCTTTAAAGTCTGCTGCAGAATGTATGGGAAGATTTAGCTGGACTTGTAATCCAGATGGTTAAGCAAGATGGATACCCTGGGGAAGTCCATAAGAAAGGTGTAATGATTATATCTGTCTCTAGCTTATTCCTGGCATGTACCAGTCAATGGCTGTTAGTCATGATGGATGTGTACTACCTCCAGTATTGAAGAATTGTATCTCTCTGAATACCAGTTGCTGGGGAACAGAGTGTTATTGCACTCATGGCCTGCCTGCAGGCTTCCCATGACCATCTGGCTGGCTGCTGTGAGAACAGGATAGTGGGCTTTTGGTCTTACCCAGCAGAGTTGTTCTTATGTAGTAGTCATACTGTTCTTGCGAATGACAAAGTTGCACTTATATATCTAACAAACATGAACTGTGCTGCATGTTGCTGGCCATAGCTCAGTGGTAGAGCACATGTTTTGTGTGCAGAAGGTTCAGAGTTCAATCGCTGGCATTTGAAGATTAAAATAAAATCTAACGGCAGGTAATGTGAGCTGCTGCCAATGAGAGCAGACAATACCAGATTACATGGACACATAGCATAAGCTGCTCTTACACAACTCCCTTTGATCCATTTGTGCTCCCAGCATTGTGTGACTGAAAGACATCTGGATATTTTTATATCTGGGTGAAGTTACGAGTCCTCTTAATTTCTCTAGAACCTGCTTTCTAATAGTAAGCGCTCTAATCTACCTACCTTTTCACCTTTACCTTGAGAAAAGGGCATCTTGGTATCTACAAAATCTTTGTTAACACATCAGGCATTTGTTAACACATTGCATTTTATGCAACAATAATATGGGGGATTTTGATTTTCCCCCTCTCTTGCATCTTACTGCTGGATATGCTTCCAGGCATTACCTGTTTATGCATGCTATACATTTGGTGAAGCTGAGGATCCAGAAAAGTCACAGAATACAACCCAGCTGCCCTGCAGCGATACTGCCTAAACAGGATATAGAGAGTTTGGTTCTTACACTGGGTACTGATAATCCACATCACTGTTCATTGATGTTCTGAACAGTGGATATATATAAACCCTTTCATGTAATAAATAGGAAATCATCTTTTATATGTTACAGATTTTGGGTTTGCAATATTATTATCATGATGATGATGATATTACATTATCCTGTTCTTCCTGCAGGGAGCCCAAGACAATTTACATGTTTCCCTCTCCCGTCTCCCATTCACAATAACTTGGCTAGATAGGATTAGGTTGAGAGAGTGACTGCTCCAAGCAAGGCTTTATGGCTGAGTGCAGATTTGGATTCCTCACCCAGTTCTCTAGCCACTACACCATGTTGTCTCTGTGTGTGGCAGTGTATCAGAGAAAGCAATGCCACACATATACGCTTCTCTGCCATGAAAGGTGGGATTTGTTCCCTCGGATGTGCCATGACATCAGGCGGTCTTTGGGGCCACTTGGAAGGAACCCCAGGATCACAGATGGGTAGCAGCTTCTCATGCTGAACTTCTGTTTTGTTTATAAACTAACCCCCTGAAATGGAACATGTGGGAGGCAAAGAGATTTAATTAATGGTTCCTCTCCCAAACCCAAGACAGAAAAAACTGAGTCCATGCATGTTCCTATGTATAACTGACAAAGTGGCTGGAGGTTTTCTTTGTTTTGTCAGCTTCCTGCTATTCTCTGAGTGGCTCAGGCCTTCGTGAACAGGGCATGATAATGTTTTGGGTTTCCTACACAGGCAGCAGATACCTTGGCAGTGCGGCAGAAGCGGCGCATTTATGACATCACAAATGTCCTTGAGGGCATAGGGCTGATTGAGAAGAAGTCCAAGAACAGCATACAGTGGAAGTAAGTGCCCGTGAATTGGAGCAAGGATTGGTGAAACTAGGCTCTGTTCTCAGTGATGCATGGGGGGCAGTTGCATTTGAGGAGTGTGGCACAGTCACAGCTTGCATTTGAGTAGTTGACTGTGTCCTGAGTGCAGCATTTAAGGCAGTTTTGAATAAGCTTCACCAATGGTCATGCTGTTCTCCTGTTTGCTGAGTGGTCACAAATAGCAGGGAAATAGCTTATGAAATTGAGTTGTAAGGGGAGTTGCAAGCACCCACAGTATTGGGATTTAGGTGCCTGTTTAAACTCATCTGTTTGCATTTGCTTTTCCTGAGCAGTGATCCAGTTATGTTTGATGTATTAAGCAGATACACTAATTTGGGATGTGTTTTATGAATATAAATTTATTTTATGCTGTTTGCTGCCATGATATTTTCCCCTTGATGTTGGCAGCATAGCATTTATAGGTTCAAACTTATAAAAATGTACCTCACCTAAAACCTAATGACATGATATACTATTTGGGAATAAAAACATGACTGAAGTTTGGAGGAACTCTCTTCCAAGGGAACTGTGTTGGTGGAGGAGATCTTTGAATATTTTATTTTTATTATTTATTGCATTTATAGCCCACCTTTTTCTCCCAGGAGCTGAAGATGGTGCACAAGGTTTCTCCCCATTCTTCATTTAATCCCTACAACAACCCTCTGAGGTTGGTTAGGCTGAGAGGCAGTGACTGGCCCCCAGGTCAGACAGTGAGATTCATGGCCCCGTGGCGATTTGAACCCTGGTCTCCCAGATCCTAGTCCTGCCCACTAACCACCGCACCATACTGGATAGTGACATAATATCTAAAGGGCTGTCAATTCCTCTCTGGAAGGTTTGGGCTTGGAAACAAAGGGAGGAATAGTTTGTGCTCAGCGCGACTGAACAATCCTGTGGGTTTGGGGCGGTATTTTGCGGTTGCGATGGCAATGTCTCTGATAGCTCATGCCATCTAGGGAAGCTCTGCAAGAGGTGGCCTCTCTCATTTTTCTTGCTTCCAATTCTCCTTCCCTCCAGAGGAGTAGGTCCTGGCTGCAACACCCGTGAAATTGCCCACAAGCTGATAGAGCTGAAGGCAGAGATTGAGGACCTGGAGCAGCGGGAGCGGGAGCTGGAGCAGCAAAAGATGTGGGTGCAGCAAAGCATCAAAAATGTGACGGACGATGTACAAAATAGCCGATATCCTTCTGAGTGCACCGTAGTCCTTTTTCCTCCTTCTCCTCCTCCTTCCCCCTTTCATTTCAAGTTTCCAATGCTCGTTCCAAGATGATCCTTCTAGGATGGCGGAAGGAAAACATTACTTTCCAGGGCTTGAAGGCAGTGACACCAATCCTGTAGTGCTGGCACAACTCTTTAATTTCAAATCACTTGCCACCCTGTGCAGGATACAGAAATTTCAGTCTTCTTGCTGGGTCATGTCCACATCATTGGCCAGCGAGACATCTATGGTGAGATAGTGACTGTGTGTGTGTGTTTGCATCTATCTGTCCCTGGATGAAATGCTAAGAATACCAAAACAGCACCAACAACTCAACTGCCTTATCCCAGATCTCTTTTTGAGAAAATGGAAATAATTTCTCTCTCCACATCATTCATCCCCACTCCCCTGCCATCATCGCGTTGATGTCACTTTTCTTTAATCTATCATATTCCTTTCTTGGGAGTGGGTTTTGTTTTGTTCTTTTTGCAGAAATACAGCTGCAAAAGCAACAGAATCTTTTGGCTCCTTGAAACTTATTGTGTCATAAACTTTCATGAAGTCCACTTAATGAAGTAGACTGTGGTCCACAAAGGCTCATGTGCCACAGTTCATTTGTTAAGTCTTTAAGCTGCCACAAGACTCTACTAAGGCTCCACCTGCACTACACATTTAAAGCAGTTTCATACCCCTTCTAACAGTTACGGGTTTCCCAAAAGAATCTTGGAACTGTATTTTGTAAAGGGTACTGAGAATTATTAAGAGACCTCTTTCCCTCCTACAGAGCTATAATTTCCAGAGTGGTTTAGTCCCTCTTCCCTGGGACCTCTGGGAACTGTAGCTGTGTGAGGGGAATATGGGTTCCCTTGCAGTTCTAATCACCCTTAACAAACTACAGTTCCCAGGATTCTTCGGGGGAAAGCCATAACTATTCACTGTTGTGTGAAACTACTTTATAGTACAGGTGGGTGGGTGGAGCTTAAAAAGTGTTAACTTCTTAAGAAAATGTATCAAATCTAAAATGTCTTCCTCTGCTGCTGCTTTTGTAGAGATGCACCCAGTAGGTGGGGCACATAGGACACATTCTGACCAGCGTTTTCTGCAGCACCGACTGATCACTAGATCTGTTGTTCACTTGTTTCTTCCAATTCCCCTAAACATCTTGAAGTGTTCCTTTGTCCAAAGATCTCATTGTTTCTGGATGCATCTGGGTTTTTCCCTTAACTTCAGGAACGTTAGCCTATGTGACTGATGAGGACCTCTGCAAATGCTTTCCAGGTGAGGATGTGGTGGTGTATCCTAGCTAGATTCCCCTCCTGTATGCTGCACCTTTTCCTTGGCCTGGTGCTCTCCAGGTGTTATTAGGCTACAACTCCGATAATCTCTGATCATTGACTATGCTGGTGGGTGGGGGAGCACAGCAACGTTGGGGACCCCACTCCTTGCTCAAGGAACAAATGAACTGAGTTGGGCAAGAGTTCAGAGCCTGTTTTTCTTAGAAATCAGGCAAACTTTCACAGCTCTCAGAAAGTGCAGTAGCCCTTGTCTTACTACCCAGGCTAGATTCCATTCATGTATACTCTGTTTTGCCATCACCTTGCTTTAGTCACTTAGGTCTACTAGCATTAGCCAGATAAATATTGTGAATGAAATGGCCTTTTGCTCTGAAAAAATACAAGCAGCCTTAAAAAAAACAAATCACAAAAATATTCGCACTGCCCTTCTGTATCTGAGAACTGTACACAAGTCTGGGAGATGTCCTTTTTTCCTGCCAATATTACTGGCTGTGTTAAATGTTTGCAGACCAGGTAAAGCATGGATGGGGAAGTGTTGTCCCTGCTGATGTGGCTGAACTATGACTTCCATCATCCCTGGCCATTGGCCAACCTTGTGAGACTGATGGGGGTTAGCATCTAGCAACATCTGGAGGGCCACAGGTCTCCCATCTCTTGAGGGAAGAGGTGAAAAAAGAGGAAAGAGAAAGAAAGAGTGTGTGTCTTGGCTTGCAACGGCCCGCTGCTCCATTCTGCACCTAGATCAGATTAGTAAATGCTGCGTTTGCTCTCTTGTTCCAGGTGACACACTGCTAGCCATCCGAGCCCCATCGGGTACTCAGTTAGAGGTTCCTGTCCCTGAGGTAGGTGGCACGTGGATAACAAAGGAAAGGTCCCTGGTTGCAAAGAGGCAATGGTGGAAGCCTTATATGAGGGATCGCTAGCCTTTGGCTCTCCTGGTGGTGTTGGGCTCCTGTTGGCGCCACCATAGCTCATGTTTTGCCTGCAGGAGCTCCCAGGTTTAATCCCGAGCATTTCCAGTTAAAATGTGGTTGGGCAGGGGAAAACCTGTGGCTGAAACCTCAAGGAGCTGGTGGCCCTTGGAACAGTCGCATCTCGCATTGCAGGTTGATGCTTGCTGCAAGTTGTGAAGGCGTTTTCATTTCGCATTTTCTTGCACAACAACATTCATCTGGCACAAAACATTTTACCAGTGGAACAAGTATCCCGCTAAGATTGTTGAGATTCCTGCACTGCAGGGGGTTGAACTAGATGACCCCCCGGAGTCCCTTCCGCCTACAGTTCTATGAGTCTAAGTAACTTAATGCTATATTGGATACAGTCCTTTACACACATAAATGCATCACTGTGCTGGCTTGGGTGCCTTACCTTGCAGCAATCTCTCTCCCTTTCTTTAGGGCTTAAATGGTCAGAAGAAATACCAGATCCACCTGAAAAGCACAAGCGGTCCAATTGATGTCCTGCTCGTAAATAAAGACGCCTGGAGCTCTCCTCCAGTGGTACTACCTGTGCCTCCCCCGGAAGACCTCATTCAATGTCAGCCAGTCACACTCTCTAAGGCACAGAGACCACCTGTTGCCCACTTCCAAGAAGCATCTCTTCCCAGTGGCACACACCCTTCTGCGCCCGTTCCCAACAGCACACAGGACCAGGTCTCTGCTGGGCAGAAAGCAGCCAGCGCCACAGGTGAGTCGCAGAGGAGCTTTCCCTTCCTGTAACCTCTCTCGAATATGACACTGAAGTCGAGTCACTTGGCCTTGCTGTCAGCCTCTTCCAGATGAAAGGCGTGGGCAGACATGGCCAGAGGCCTGCCTTCTTCAGCAGCCACCTGAGAACTTTGGAACCTGGCCTAGGCAAGGTTAGGAAGCCTCCAACATCACTGTCCCGTTTCAAAATGGCACCCAAACTGGACTGGGGGTCCTGTAGCCCTCCAGATATAGTCAGGCTGCAGCTCTCATCTTCCCTAACCATGGGCCACACTGGTTGGAGCTGATAGGAGCTGGAGTTCAGCAACATTTGGAGGGCCACAGGTTTCCCACAAATGCTGTAAAACCTTCCTATTTCATCAAAACTTAAAGGAGAATTTAAATTTTCTGAGTCTTTTCCGTCATATGTATAGCCTCCTTGTGATTTTATAATTGTTTGGCTTTTTGTTTATTTGCTTTAGTGTAAATTAGTTTGAACTCTGGAAAGCAGTACAGCCAGTCAGCTGCAAAGTGCTTGGGTCTCAAACTGGAATAATATATTTACAGTGGACTGTACCAGCTTTTCCCATCATGTTTAAAAATTATAGTTGTATGTAAATTATCTTACATAATTTTCAGTACATACAATTATTGTAAGCCAATAACACATACATTCCTTTTTTCTAGTTCTGAAACAGCACTTTCTTTCATATATGTAGTTACTATATTTCTTATCCCAAATTAAGATATGGAAAACACATAACATCCATTCATTGTAATCATCACTAGTCTTAATGTATTTATTTCATTAAACAAATTATTAAATAGGCCGCCATTAAAGTGGTGTACACTGAGAATGAAACACAGAAACACAAGCTCAAAGAACAGTAAAATCAATTTAGCAAACTCAAACAATGAAACCATCCATACAGACTCTTAAAAACAACAGTACTATTTTATCAAATATAAAATTGATCTTCCATAAACGTCTGGCTTACACCTTGGGGTAAGATTTCCTTTAAAAAAGCCCGTATTCAGTAGGCGACTAAACATCCTCATGTTAGGTGCCTGGCTCGTAATTGATTCAGGAGAACTGGATCTACAACACTTCTTATACATTCAGAAACCCAATCAAGTATTGACAGCTGTTTTCTCTACTATTCCATTGTTGGGAAAGAGAGAAAATCAGTCCTTCCCCCCACTACACTCCCAAGTTTCCCTTCTACACATCCTTCCTTCCTTAAACTTGATATTGTGCGTGTACATACTCCATGTATCAGGGATGGGGAACCTGTGGCCCTCCAAAAGAGAAGTTGTTGGACACGGCCACAGCCAGCATGCCCGATAGTACTACAAAAACACCTGAAAGGCCACAGGTTCCCCATATATGGCTTACATACCAGTTTAACAATCTGCCTCCTGCAAGTGCATCAGAAAAGGGCAAGTTTTTTTCTGTGGCAGGTCTGCCTGAGACAAATATTTGCTTTGCCTTGTGCATTTGTTTGTGTGTATGTGTGTTCTCTCTCGAGGATTAAATTGCGGTCTACCACTCCTCACTCCTGGAATGTGTGTTGAATTGTTAAGGCAGTGGCTTGGGTTTTTTTGTCTAAAATTCTAACCTCGCACCTAACTTTGATAACTGTTTACAGGTTGACTCTTTGGGAAAGCTGTATCTTCCCAGTTAGGTTTTAATAAAAAGTATAGCTGTTTTGTGTTTTTTTAAAGTTGCATAATAGGTTGTTACTGTGGTAAGAATTTACTTCTACACCACCTTGCTCTCAGCCAGGCGAGGGTAAATAAAACACGTAACCAAGGAAATACTTCAAGCCCAGCACCCAGTTAGGAAGTCAGCATTTACTGTAGCAATAAGACAGAGCTCAACTTAAGTGGTTGTTCTCTAGCTGAACCACTAGTTAAGAAGTCACCTGCCACTAAGAGAATTAGAACAAGGGTTTTATACACACAGGACACAAAAGAGTCATAAAACATCTAAACGTTCTTAAAACATCAACATCCTTCTACATACATCAGGAAAAGTTACAGATCATGAGAAGCAAAACACGCATGGCTCCATCCCGGTACCTTGACCCCCACAATCAGCTTGGGGTGCCCCAAGAGTGCCCAGGCCATATGGTCTCAAATGTAGCATTTCTATCACTGTTCCCCTGGCAAGCAGCCCTTCATCAGGTTGTTGACATTCCTTCCTTTATCTCACTTTCCTTGGGGAAGCTTCAAGGATAGCTGATTTTACATTCTGGTCCTAAATCATGATAGATTTAGAATAACATCCTGGAGGGCCATTTGTGCCACTTTCAGGGTCAGATAGAAAAGGAATGCAGCATGGGAGTCATAAAATGCAAACACTGAGAATCAAGTCTAATACATGCTAGCCAAAGCTTCAATACAATTAATATTGGAATGTTTTAAAAATCTACACCCTGGGCCTCTAATTCTTACATCATTGCGATACTGTTCATGTTGGCTAAGTTGCATCTGGCCTGTAGTGCATCTGTCTGGAGAATGGCGGATGGTGTAACAGAAAGCTTTTGGACATATGAAAATTCATCCCCTTCATGTGGGAAAAGGCATGTTGAGGAGAAAAGTTCTAATCAATGACCTATGAAGGCTAGTAACTTTTCTGTGGCGTATTTATAAGGCTTAGGGGGTGCCTGCGGGCATTTAATGCAACACCGTACTGCCCTGGAGTTTGGTGGATGAGTGTCATGTCGTATTCAGTGTGCAATCCATGAAATGTTGCAAAATTGTCGCCATCTATGTCTTACACCTTTGCAGATAGTGGCGTCTCAACGGCAGAATCGAGAAGCAGTGGGGAGCTGGACCCACTTGCCCCCTCGACAGCACCAGCCAGCCCACCTGCTGGGCTGGACACGCAGCCCCTCCAATCCTCGGCCTTGCTGGACAGCAGCTCCATCCTGCCCAGTCCCTCCACCTCCTTTGAGCCAATCAAGCCAGACCCCACAGAAAGTGAGAATTCTTTGGTTGCTACCTTTTGGGTTGGGGGTTCCTGTGTTCC
The DNA here is from genome assembly GCF_965113315.1 of Podarcis vaucheri. NCBI lineage: Eukaryota > Metazoa > Chordata > Lepidosauria > Squamata > Lacertidae > Podarcis > Podarcis vaucheri. The sequence goes on along the minus strand of NC_138765.1, from coordinate 49,894,121 downwards.
CAAATGGGCATGGCGCTAAGTCCCTCTTTTCCCAGAAACTGGAGCAGCTTTGTAATGGTTGCTATGGTTAAAAGTCTGCCATGGAGCAATGTTTGTGTGCCTGTGGTTTGTTTTGGGTTTTTTTGAATAGCAAAGCATCTGCTTTGCCATGTGCAACAAGGGTGGAGAACTGGATGTGGCCAGCAGGCCAGATTGACCTCCCCTCCCCCTGTCACAGGCCACTTTTGCAAGGTGGGTGGAGCTCCTCACCTTTCAATCAGCTGATGCCACAAGTCTCTCTTAGGGGGCATGCAGTGCATATTAAAGAAAATCCCAACATAATGCTGTATCAGAGCGGGCAATGAAATGGGATTTCTAAAATACTGATAGGCAGGGTTGTGGGCAGGATATTTATGTTGGTTTTTGTACTTTTTCATGTTCGTGGCTTCCTACAAGGAATCCTAGGATCTTTAGTTGTGTGGGAATGAGTGTTTCCAGACATTACTAGCTACTCTCAGAACTACAGTTTCCATGATTCTTTGAGGCCTGGTTCACAGACAACGCTCAACTGTAGCTTTTTGGAGTGGTTGCGAAGGGCAAATGGGAAGCATCAGTTTTCTGGCTGAAGCTAACTTTCAGTTGCTGCATCCAGCAAGGACAAACTGTGGCTGGTTTAAAATATTGTTTATTTAAATGAGCAAAGCTAAAGCCCTAGCTTCTGATCCTGGCTTGTACTGTACAAATAAAACCATAGCTTAAATTAACATTTGTTCCTGGGTTGTAAGTAGCAACATACTCTGGACAAGTAAGATCTGGTGCTTCTGAGCCCCTCTTCCTCGTGTGTGTTGCAGGAGATCATGAGCCTGAGGCTGGAGCAGATGGATTTGCATAGGCAGCCCTTTAGCATTGCTTCCAAACTGAGCCCTCCTTAAGCCCACAGTGTAGATGTACCATCAAGCTTCACAACCATCTATAGCGGAACTGTCTAGCAACAGTGGGCTTCCACCAAATATTATGGCAGGTGTTGGTAGTGTGTGTGTGTGGGGGGGGGACTCTGCTTGTGAACAGAGGCTATCAAACAGGGGAGAGCACCCTGTATAGGTTACTGCACTTTGGACATTACTGGAGCAGCATGGAAACCAGAGCCGTCTCTTCTGTTTTTCAGTACCGGAACTTCCCAAAGAGCTTTCGGAGATGTTTGATCCAACAAGAGGTGCGTTGCTTCAGCAGAACCATATTTGTTTCACTTTTCTGGGGCAACGTGAGGGACCTTTGAACCTGCTTGATCTCGCATTTTCTCCCATGTTTTCAGAGGCCCTTACTATACTCAGTTTGGAGAAAGCAAATATCATGGCAGAGTGGCCCTCTGCTGGATACATGTGAGATAACAGCTAGCTCAGGGATATTCATGCTGTGGTAGTGACACTGCCCTTGCTGTGAAATTAGGGTGCCTGTGGCTATCGCTTTATCTTGTGCAGCATTACTTGCTGCAGCGCAAGCTGGCATCTGTTCATAAGCAGTTCCTTTAGGCCTCATTGATCTGTTTGGGTCATCTGGAATATAACATTTCTCCCTGGGCATCCAACACTTACCCCAAGAATAATGGGAATTGTAGATCTGTAGGGGTGAACTATAGTTCCCATGATTCTTTGGGGGAAAGTCATGTGTTGAATGTATTATAAATACACAGTGGGGTGTGCAACTGACTGCTTCTTTTTACAGTTAACATCCAGGTAGTTAACATCCATCAAAGCCAAATCTGGCTTCTTTATCATGGGAGTGTATTCGAAACTGACATACCTGAGCCTTTGTTTGAAATGATACAGAATATTCTACTGTAGAATCCCAAAGCAGAGTGTGTGGTTGTAATGCAACTCTTTCTTCACACAGAATGCATGAATTCTGAGCTGCTCGAAGAACTAATGTCATCTGATGGTAAGGATTAAGCCTTTTGCTATTTCCCAGTTTTGGGGTGGAGATGGGTTTGGGTAAGGCTAGAAAGTTAGGGTATAGGAAATTGAGTTGGTCCAGTTGAACTGTAAGCAAATGGTAAAGCTCAGCTGAACTGTAATCAACTGAGTAGGCTAATGCACACTGGTCTCAAACTAACACAGGTGTGGGTCTGTTTACAAGCAGGACATCATTTGGACCTCTTGTACTCCTGATGTTGCTGAATTACAACTCCCATCATCACTGGCCATCGGCCATGCTTACTGGGGCTGATGGGAGTTCTAGTACAACAACATCTAGAGGGCCAAAGGTTCTCCATATCTGGACTAACTGGTTAGGAGCCACAAGCTAAGTGGTTGGGATCCACAAGAAGTGACCTAAAGTTGCACTTCTTATTTTTGTTTTAACTGTCCCCTCCACCCGCCACAAAACATAAAGCATATGTTTATCTTTGCTGCCCCCTTTTTTAAAAATAACAACAACAACACACATGTTGGTTCTGCAGTAGTTTAATTGCCATGGTTGTTCCTCCATCCCCCAAAATCCGGGGATTTGTAGATGGTTGAAGATACTAAGCACTTCCTGTTGTGGGTCCTTAACCCCACCAGTTGCTCTTCTTTCCCCACCCTGCAGCTACACTTCCTCAGAGAGAAGGAGTAAATGTGGCATTGGTATATCTGCAGTTTTTTTGTGTGCCCTAAAAGAGGCATAGAAGAGCAAAGGAGCTTATAGGTTCTAAAGTTAAAGCAGGGTCCCATGTTTCAAGGTTGGGTTTAATGGTGAGTCCTGAGGGTCAAGCTACAAGTTGACATGGGCAATCTGTTCCTTGGGTCTTCTAAGGTCTTCTACTTTTGGTGAAGCGTGCAGGGCAGGGAGGCATGTGGGAGGGGCCTTACCCTGGTTTTTGTTGCCAAAGGGCCAGCATACAAGCACAGTAAGCCAGACACAGCCTGACTGTACTCCTTTCCCTTCAACAGTATTTGCTCCTTTGCTCCGTCTCTCCCCGCCTCCTGGTGACCACGACTACATCTACAACCTGGATGAGAGCGAAGGGGTGTGCGACCTTTTCGATGTGCCTATCCTCAACCTCTGACTCCTGGCATATGGATGGACTTTAGGATACGTGTTTTTTAAAAAACAAACAAACCAGTCCTTGGAAAAACCTGGTGTTTTTTTGGATTCCTTTTCTGCTATAGTGCTCGAGTGACACACTTGGCTGCTCTGGTCTTGACTGAAGATCAACAGGGATGGACTTGCGGACCAAGCAGCAGCAGGAGCAGCAGCTCCCTTTCCTGGCTTCTTTTCTTCCTTTCCTATGTTGCACAAGGCAGTCCCCTGGTTTCCCTCTTGCTCCATTTTTGGCTGTCCTTTCACTAGATCTGAGGCCTCCTTCCCAGCGGCCTGCGGTCAATTCTTCCTGAACAGCAGAAGAGCTTCCTTGGGTCTGCAAGCCTGCTTGGCTCTTGGCTCCCCTACACTCCTGGTGGCACTTTCTGGAGAGAATAGGAGGGCTGAACAACAGGGGCAGGGAAGGCTCATGCTGTCTTGTCTTTATAGCTTGTCTCTATGTATTTCAGAGGTGCTCATTTCCTTTTCTCTCTCTGGCAACTACACACTTTGACACGAGGGGGGAGAGGGGGAAGCGACGCCTTGTCAACCCTGCCTTGGATCCATTTTATGTATGGAAGGTGCTCAGAAACTTCTTCCCGAGTTTCAGCCGCTTCTGTTTCACTTTGAGAGCACGACGATCACTCGGTCTTGCAAGCCGAAACATGTCCAGTTCTTCTCCTTTAGCCGTGTAGAGGTGCCAGTTTTGCACAGTCACTTTTCCTCCAAAGAGTCAGGATGGAGAAACAAATTGCCCCCTCCCCAACAGCCAAGTTGTTTAGGGATGGGGAAGCTTGGCTGGGATTGCCTGCAATGCAAGGCCCTGAGCTCGACAGTGAGAGCCCAAGATGGAGGGGCTTGGATTGAGGGAAGGGGCCAAGTCTGGGTGATTTATTTCAATATCCTCGGTCAATGCTGAAGGTGGGCTTTTTTTGAGTGCATTCGAGCTACTGCATTTTTCCCTTTCCAAATTGCTGCTTTCATTTGGATGCCCATCCGTGCAGCTTATCTTCTCTCCCAGAGTCTGTATGCGACACATCTTCCCCACCTTCCAACACTGAGTATTGCTCACCTCCCCACCTGCACCCGTGAGGATCTGGGTTGGTGAACCTCCTCCTATGACTCCTTTGCACTTCTCGACCTCTTTCCCGTAACCGCAGTGTTGCTCTCCAGTCTGCAGTTGTGCTTTCACCAGATGCCAGCCCCTAACTCACGCTCCCTGGCCCGTAACCTTTGCACAGTTCTTGGCCGCAGGCACTGAATATGAAGGTGGTGCTGCCTTGCACCCTAACCTTAAAAACTGCTGCTTGGGTGAAGAGTTTGATTTCAGTGGGATTTAGACCTGCAGCCCTAAGCACACTCACCACTAAGCTGCCCATATTAAATCAGGGAATGTTTGTGTTGTCATGTGGTAGCTTTTGGCCAGCAAGAGCTAGTTTAAGCTGGCTGCCCTGTCCTGCTTCCTAAGAGTGGCCACAAGGGTGTAAGTGGTGCAGCCGATACTTCCCTCTGTATGGAATATACAGCCCTACAATTCCTCGGCATCCTTTCCAGAGTGGGAACTTGTTAATACTCTGCTTCCAGATGCTTAGTGTTTAGAGAAGCCTCTGGTGTCCTGTTTAGCAGGGATGGGCAACGTGGTGTCCTCCAGATGTTGTACTCCAACTCCCATCAGTCCCAGCCCACATGGCCAGGGAGCTTTGGGAGTTGTAGTCTAGCCACACCTGGAGGGCTACCCATCTGCTTAGGCACCTGTGAGGACACCTTCCTGGCCTGCATGTCTCTGTTTCCAGAGCAGTTCCTGCATTGCACAGATGCTCTAGGAAGCCCAGAGGTGTGTCCCATTTCTTCCTCCCCAATAGGCTCAGGGGCTTCTCTGTGTCTTTGGGAGGGATCTGTTTAGCAGCTGAACCGTCACTTCCCTTTGCTATAAATTTCTTGCCTTCTCTTTAGATGACGTCCTGGAAAAGATACCTAAAGAAAATGTACAATGGGAAGGGGGGTGGAAATGAACTTTGATTCATATATAAAGATTATTTTTATACTTTTTGCAGCAAGAGACTTGCCTGTAATATTTGTACAGTTTTTGTTTTTTTGAGTGAATAAACAAAACCTTTCCAAAGCTGTCTCGTGTCAGCATGTTGGAACAAGCCATTTCATGCCCTCTGCAGCCTGGCTGATGCTGTGAGGCAATCGTATTGTAAGGCAGAGTTTAAAGAGATTCTAATGCTAAAGAAGGATTTCCATTGCGCGGAGCGTCTGGAAAAGAAGCAACAGCTGCCTCTTTTGGTTTCTTTTTCAAATAGTCTCCTCCAGTCTCAGATTAGGCTATAAATCAGGTGTGGCTAGTATTTGCCCCTCCAGATGTTGGTTTACACCTCCCATCAACCCTGGGCATCAGCCATGCTCTCTGGAGCTCATGAGAGGTGAACCCCATTAGCATCTGAGGGCACCATGCTGGCTCTGGTTGCATCTGTCAGTCTAGGCAGTCAAACTGCTGGAAGGTTGCAGTGCCTTCTGTGGCTGTAGAGACTGATACAGGAGAGATGCTTAGTTGCAGCTGGGGCAGATGAAGGCGTCTGGTTGTGCTGCTGCTGCTGCACTATGGCATTTCTTCTCTCTGCGCTCCTCCCAGCAGCCATTCCTCCTCTGGTCACTGCTATGGATGCACAACCTAATTGATGGTCTCCAGGTGCTGTGGTTGCCTGCATCATGGGGTTGGGGTTGCCAGCCTTCATGCCATGTTTGCAGACATCTTTGTAACACAGAGTTGATCTGCCAATGGGTCTGGTACCGGGAGCCAGCTTCCCTAGAGCACATCCTTGAGCATTCTGCTGTCTTCCGTTCTGTAGACGTGACCAAGCCAGTGTAGACGTCGCTGAGACAAGAGAGTGAACATGCTGGCTACTCAGTGGTGGAACTTATCAAATAGCACCCGGGTCAGCCATGTGGGGGGTGCCCCCGAAGATGGCATGGCACAGAGGGAGCCTGCTGCGGCAGGGACACATTCATGCGCCCCAGTCCGGGAGAGTGGATGGCAGCATTGCTGCCTACTCTCCTCTGCCAGAGCTCCTGGTCTGGCAGAGGTGGGAGAGGGGACTCTGGGGTGTGTGTGCCTGCTCCATGCCCCCCCATGGTGTGCCCAGGGCCACCCCCCCGCTACTCCACTGTGACTACCCCAAAGGTATTGTGCATTGCCTTGCTCTGTGGGTTTGGGGACTCTTGCCCTGAGGCTCCTGCCGCCCACAGAGCCTTATCCTGATGGGAGATTGCTGCTCAGAAGAAGAGACCAAACGGTTAGGGAGTATCTTGCTCTGGGTACCACCCATCCCAAACCATACTGACTTTTAGAAATCCCGGACCACCAAGCCCGGCAGGAGAGGAGCCACTTAACCACTGATGGAGGCTGGGATCATGGCCACCACCTTTTTGATTTTGCCAAGCCCCGCTCCCCTTTCGACGGCAACCTCTTCGCTCCCGCACCCTTGACGTGCAGAAATGCGGCACCCTGGACCCTTTTGCTGGAAACTGGGAGAGGGGCCGGGAAGCGAGGAGAGGGGCCGGGAAGCGAGGCGTCTGGGGGCCTGAGGATCCGGCGATGGGCTGCGCGCCGCCGGCCGGGGGCGCCCCGGCGTGTTGGACGGCGCTGGAGGGATCCGGACTTCCTAGCCCTCCCCAGGGGCGGGGACGCTCGCCTTCCTCCTCCGCACCCGTGGTTGGGGGGGAGCCCAGCCACCGCCCCGGAACTACCGAGAGTTGAGCAGGAGGAGGCCGGGCCAGCGCGTTCTGGCGGCGAAGATCGGAAGACGAGGCGGGAGGAGGAGGCGAAGGAGACGGCGAGCGCCCGGACGAGCCTTCCTTGGCGTGTCCTCCGGGGACCCCATCAAGGGCACCTGCTTGCAGAGGTGCGCGCCGGTCCCTTGCAGGAGCCAGGCTGGGGCTGCTCTCTGCAGGGCGCCTTCTTTTCCCGGAGCAGGCGAGCGGCGTGGTTCATCCGGGCCGCCGTCCCTTTCCACTCTCCCGCGGCGGGTATGTCTCCACCCCTCGTTTGGGAACGAAGTGAGGCAGCCACAGTTTGGAGGGCAGAGGCTGAAAGCGAAGCAGGGGGGAGGATCCATCGTACCCCCGCAGGGGTCGACGGACGGGGGGGGGAAGAATTGGGGGATCTGCAGGCGGCGGGACGGTGCGGGGGAAGCTTTGCAAAATTCTTCCAGATCAGAGTAGCTGCATGTCGTGTTCAAAGTTCCAGAGAGAGGAATTTTGACTTTGGGACAAAAAGGGTTAAGAGGCTAATTACTGGTTTCCGGAGTCAGGGGTGATTTGGTTCCATTTCGTAATTTATTTCTCCTTATGATATCCGCTCCAAAAAAGTTGTATTTAGGGACTAGCCCCTATGTTCGTTATATATTTTTGTCCACTATCCTTCAAGGAATATTTTCTCTCTTCTTCTTCTCCTGAGGTAAGGATCTCTATCTAAGGACATAGATTAAGCTGTAGCGGTTTTCATGCTATCTGGTAAGTGTTGCAGCTATGTCTACAAAATGATGGATTCAATGATGGTTTATTTCTTATTAATTTATATGCCGCTTATATGCAACAATGGCCTCAGAGCGGTTTACAAGTATAAGATCAGGACATGATTAAAATGCACAAGGACAAATCTGTTGCAGCATTAAAACATCCTTAATTAAAATACACAATGAAACAATTATAAAAGCATTCCAGTTAAAACACTTAAATCACAAGTTCAGTTCAGGGGGAATACTTGTTGAAAGAGGTATGTCTTCAGGATCCAGTGGAATGCCAACACCGATTGGGCCTCTCAAATTTCAGCAAGAAGGGCATTCCACAACACTGGTGGTCCCAGTGAAAAATCCCACCTTTGCATTGTCCTAGGCTGATAGCCATCAGACTAACTGGGTTCCATTAGCTGATTATAGTGCTGTTGATATGTAGCCAGTGAATGGTGCAACGTTTTGCCCCCACTTATATCAGGAATGGTGCAGAGTCAAAATACTGGGAGAATCAAGGGATAGCCTGGGAGTTGGGGTATTTTTTTGGGAGCCTGAGCAAGTGCAAAGTGCCTTGTGGTTTTACTTCACCAGCTTTAAAATGTGGGAAGACAACCTTGCTGTGTTTGGAGGTCTTCTTGTTCATTGGGAAAGGGCCTTAGCTCAATGGTAGAGCATCTGCTTTGTGTGCAGAAGGTTCCAAGCTCAATCCTTGGCATCTCAGGTGGGGCTGGGAGAGAGACCCCTGCCTGAAACACTGGAGAGCTGCTACCAATCAGTGTAGACAATACTAAGCTGGATGGACCAAGAGTCCAACTCATTTTAAGGCAGCTTCGTGTTCCTGTTGTGCTCAGTGGATCCCTGGACATCTGCCTTCTTCTGCCCTGGGTGTTATAAACCAGGGGTTGGAAACTTCCTTCAGTCCAAGGGATGCATTTCCTTCCAAGCCACCTTTGGTAGGTGGAGCCACAGGCAAAAGTGGGCGGAGCAATTGATGTGAATTTTTGCCTTTGTGAAGTAGGCTAGTATCTACACCTATTAACCCACCTGTCTCTATCCTCCATCCAGGCAAGCAAGAGCCATTATCAGAGTTCAAGGACACATTTCAGCCAAGCGCTGGCTCACACACTCAAGGAGGGTGTGAACAAAACCGGTGAGGGTTTGTGGCCTGGGGAGAGTCCCATGGGCCAGACTGAAAGGTGTGGATCTGGGCCTGCAATTCCGCTCCCCTGTTACAAAGCTTTGAGAACCCAGCAGTTAATACGCAAAACAAGCTTCTGGTTCCTAAGTGGGCTTCCTCAGTGGCAGGGGATTCCAGAGGATTCCTCTTGTGGCTACTTCTCTAATGGCCTTCTTAACCCCTGTGTTCTTCTCAGGTGGGAGCAGGTGAGGCAGCACCATGCCGCCCTCCAAAGATGTTGTGAAAATTGCTGTCCAGATGATGGGCGCCATCCCCCAGCTCATTGAGCTTAATCAGGTGATTGCCTTGCTGCCTTACCGTCCTGTGCTTTGTCCTAGGAAGGGGTTCCTGGCTTAAGTGTTACCCTAAATGCTCTACAAAGCAGGACCACGTCCAGGTTGGAATCCTTCTGGGCATATTTTATCTAGAATGGAAATGGTTTTGTTTCCCCCGCTTACGGAATCTGGTCTCCATGTGCCGTGTGCTTTTAATTGCAGGCCAAGCCGCTGTCAGCAGTAGTGAAAGAGGTCTGCGATGCGTGAGTAGCCTTTGCTTTCCACCTTCACCTTGAATTAGAGCAGCTTAGAGGGCAAGGAGTGAACTGCCAACTGTTCCACAGCCCTTTTCCAGCTAGAAAGCCACACTCCATAAATGTCTGCAAAAATCTACCATAGTTTTCTGTGAACATGTTGAGCTTTAACTTTGTTTACTCTTTCCAGCTTTATGCATGAGTAATATCTTCAACTCTGTTGTGATACGCCCAGGATTGCATGTGTGCACATGTACCACAATTCTCTCTAAGCCCAAAATGTGACATTGCTGCAGAATTCGGCTTCCTCAGTCTCTGGCTGCAGGCATTCCCTTTTACTTTCAAATAACTTATTGTGCTAAAGATGGTTGCAAAGATATGCTTGAAAGCGTGTTTGTGAACAAAGCATGGTTAGATGTCTGTTGCTGGAGTGGTAACTGAATAAGATTTCCAGAGTCCAATGATGGTCCTGTGTCCTGTGTAAGCAAAATAGAATCTTGTTGCTCCTTAAAGGCTGCCAAACTTATGATGGAGTAACCTTTCAGTTTGGACTCTAGTCTGCAAAACGTATACCATAATAAATCTGCTAAGGTGCCACAAGACAGGTAATTTTTGCTACCATACCGGGAGTGGTGCTTTACAAAGCTCTTTGGCTTTGTTCATGATTAGCAAAATCAGAATATATGTATAAACCTTGCAGAATAAACGGAGCAAAACATATGTTTTACAAAATCGCACAATGATTTTTCATGTGTATGATTTATGGAAGCTTCAGAATTCAACTGATTTTTGCATAGGATTGAATTCATTTTAGGGCAGTTCACACAAGCCTTAAACACTTCTTAAAAGTGTGAATAAATAGTAGTTTTCTTTTTCTTTTAAAGGGCTGTTCTCTGTTTAATGGTTTGAGTATTAGTCTATCAATCTACCTTTTCATCAATTTGCATATAGGTAAAAACAGTACTACCTTTGCTGTTAGAGACAGTATGCCTTTGGATGTCAGTGGCTTGGGAATCGTAGGTGAGGAGAGCAGTGGGGCACTCAGGTCCCTTTTTGGGGGCTTCCCATAGGCACCAGGTTGGCCATCGCGAGAACAGGATGCTGGACCCGATGGGTGGGTCCTTGGCCTGACCCAGCAAGGCGCTTCTTATGAAGTCTGAAGCAAGAAGCTTACATTTTTAGGTTTTTGGTGATGCCTGCATTTGTCCTAGGTGGCTCCTGAAATGGTGTTGTTCCCTCTTCTTTGTGGTGGCTCCTGAAATGGTGATTGACAACTACAGTTTTTAAAAGTATTTAAATTAAAAAGAATCAGGGACCATTTTTATTGACATTCAAAAAAGCAAACAGTGTTGCTGCTCTTAAAAAAACAAAACAAGCTTAGGCCATTCTGCCTTCTGTCCTCCATGTTGAATACTGTAGAAATTGATCTGCCTATCACAAGCATTTTGCCTCCTTGTGGGATGGGAATATGTCCTTTAGAGCTGGTCGCATTTGCCTGAGGCGATGCAGATGCTTTTGTGAGCCCTGCTGTGGCAGAACTCTGACGGGTGGTCTCTAATACAGGTGGAACTTGAATAATTCGGAGCGCTACGCTCTGCAGTATGTGGATGGGCAGCAAGCGTACATCACAGAATCGGTGAGTACATTTGGCTTATATCATTGATCTTTCCTAGGGGTTGCCCCCTGCTTGATCCTGTATTCTGTGCCAAATTTTGATTGTGCAACCGTTTTCTTTTCTTGTTTTTGCCAGAATCGCGGGGAGATTAAGAATGGGAGCATCCTGCAACTGACCACCGCTCCGGTAGGCTCAGTTATGCAGTTGTTAAGATGAAAAATGCACAATGAGATAACTGTGGTCCCTAGATAACTGTGCCATGCCCACTTTGATGGGCAGCTCTCAGAGGGTTGACCGTGCATCCATGTGGCCCTTACCTGAAAAAGGTTAACTGCTCCTTTACGCCAACTCTGGTATAAAGAAGGAAGTGCAATACTTCCATCTGTTTCTGATGTTCAGGCTGTAAGTGATGTTGCTTACACAATAACCAAGTGTCACCATCCAACCACCCACACCCAAGGGAGGTGTCACTTAGATTTGCAGAAGGACCAAAGATCTGTAGGAGGAATAGCTGCAAGCAAGTCAGGATTGAGCCCTAGAATGCTGATGGACTGAATTGCTGGTTGGTGGTGTGTGAGAATGGAAGAGCAAGTGGAAAGGGAAATATACCGACATACTGTAGAGTAGGGCATGGATGTCTGGCTGGCACACTCAACAGGAGTGTTTCATGCTTCAACATTTTGTTGCAGTTCTCACTTGTTCTGCATATCTACTTTTATCTTGCATGATTTTTTAAAGCATTTTTCAGATGTCCCCTCCTTGCCTGAGGTGTGATTTGTACCCTTTCCTAAATCTATTTTGTTCCTTTGTTCTATTTAAAAACATTTTTATACTGCCAATATAACAGAAGAAAACTCCTCCCGATGAGATTTAGAATTAAAACATGGTCAGAATGCAATAAAACATTTAAAGGTCAGCAGAAAAGCCCCACAAACATCCAGCCCTAGAAATACCAAAATATAGTATGTAACTGCAACAAAAGGCAAAAATATTTGTGGTCCTTGCTATTGTCTTGTTTTTATTGACTTGTGTTCTTCAACACAAGTCAATAAAAACAAGACAATAGCAAGGGCCACAAATATTTTTGCCTCTTCTGTAAGGAAAGCCCTTTATTAGTTTGCCGTCTCCGTTTTTCTTTCTTCTTCTTTTTTCACACTGAGATGGGGGACCTGGAATGGTGCGTGGTATTCCAAATGTGTCTGCTGCTTGGATTTGTCTAAAATTAAAAAGCCAAAAATTCTGCTTGGCAGGACCAAGAGGCAGCAAAGTTACATGGTGGGATTCAAAGCAACAATGTGGACGTGAAGTCTGAGTCTTTGAAGAAGCTGGCAGGCCTCTCCCGAGACGTCGCCTTTGCCCAGGAGTTCATTAGCAGAAACGGCCTCAACCAGCTCTTCCTCATTGTGGAAGAAGATAACAAGTGAGTATCGCAGGTGGGGGAGGAAGCTTCAGAGACCCCCAAACTTCAGAGGGGAACATAGGAAGCTGCCTTGTACCAAGTCAGACTGTTGGTCCAACTAACTCAGTACTGTCTTCACTGACTGGCAGTGGCTCTCCAGGACCCCTGGGACCTTCTGCATGCAAAACAGATGCTGTCTCTGAGCCAGGGCTTTCCCCATGCACTTTGGCTGCAGCTGATGCTTCTTTCTGCCCAACTCTGAGGATCTTTTATGCGGAATACCTTCATAAAGGATTTGCCAGTTTATAACTCATGGATGAGGGACCTGTGGTCTTCCAGATTTTCTAGGACTCCAACCCCCATCCATCCCTGAACATTGGCCATGCAGGCTGAGGCTGATAGGAGATGGAATCCTAGGGCCTCAGGTTCCCCATGCCTGTCATATCTCCATTTCTATAGCTAGACTGAGGGGAATCCTTCTCAGCAGTCGGTGGTTTGGTTTGCAGCTGGCAGATCTCATGTATTGAGAAGGACTATATCTTGTAACCCAGAAACCTGTAGATGATGTAGCAGCATCCAGCTGTGCTTTCAGACTTCTGAAATCCAAGTTGCATTTTATAGTCAACTGGGAAGTCCTTTTTTTCAACCCCAAATGTAGCTTGGTGGAGGAGGTGGGGTGGATTTTCATTGGGATCATTGTGTTTGGGGAAGGGTTAAAGTAGCATTCCTTCAACTGCACTCGCAATCGGGATTCCCCAACTCCCCACCCAGCTGCTGTTTGGGGCAATGGAGGAATAAAAGAACAGACCTAGGGAGACGATGCAGTTTGGAAACAGGAAAGATTAAAGCCATAGAGTTGACAGACACAGCCGGCTAGAGAACTCTGTACAGGCTGCAGCTAGTCAAGATAGCTGTGTGATAGGCCATCTATACCTGAAGAAGTTATGTTAAAAACAAAAAAGGAAGCCTACCATGGAAAAGATAGGGGGAGCATGTTAGGATTAAGTTGTGACACAGGATTTCCCATAAAAAGTGGCTAAAGGCAGTGTGTCTATTCCATAGTAACTGCCCATTGCAGAACCAGCCCCCAACACCAGATCTGGGTTTTTTCATTCGTCCCGTTGTACATGGTTCTCCCCCCATTTTCTTTTTTCTCCATAGCCATGTTATCCTTGCAACAACCTTACAAATAACTGCTTTGACAGGGTGTTTTTTTGAAAACACACACAGACAACAACAACAACATCATAAAAAAATCAAGTGGTATATAAATGTTATGAAATAAATACCGTATTTTTCACCCTATAGGACGCACCGGCCCATAGGACGCACCTAGTTTTTTGGGGGGGAATAAAGGGGAAAAATTTATTTTCCCCCAGCCACAGATATCTGCCCGAAGCACGGGGCGCTCTGCTTCGGTGCGCCCCACACTCCGGGCAAGCAGGCTGCTATCTGCAGCCTAGGGAGCCCTGTGGGAACTCCCGCGGGCTCCCCGGGGTTGCTGATAGCTTTCTGAAGCCTGGAGAGCGAGAGGGGTCGGTGCGCACCGACCCCTCTCGCTCTCCACGCTTCAGTGAAAGCCTGCATTCGCCCCATAGGACGCACACAGATTTTCCCTTCATTTTTGGAGGGGAAAAAGTGCGTCCTATAGGGCAAAAAATACGGTAAGTAAAAGCTGTGAGGTAGGGTAGGTTGAGAGAGAGAAACTATAGTAAGGGAGGGGGTGGAAGGCAGCAACTGTACATAGTACTCAGAGCAGATCTATTGAAATTAATGGACCTAGTCATGTTTGTTCATTGCACTGCGTCTATCCTTAGTAAAACTTGGTTGACTCTCACCCATAAACGCTCCAGAATTAATCAAGTAATTTTTTAATGTTTGAAGTAAATTTTCTTTCCATATTCCATTTGCCAAATTTGGAGTTTCTGGGGGCAGAAGTTGAGGTTTTCTGAGCTCTTCACCTCCTGCTTGTGGTTTCTGAAGTTCTCCCTTGGCCTTTTCTAGGAATTTGAGCTTATACAGAACTTCCTTCTTGTCACCTCTCGCTCTCCTTCTCTCTCTTTTTCTCCTTTGTCTTCCTTTCTCTTTCTCCCCTTCTCTCTTCCTTTCTAGGTGTCTCTCATGCATCCTTCCTGTCATTTCTGGGTGTCTCTGTTCCAGCTGCACTTTGGTCCTCCTGGGTGGCCTCTCTGGGGCTCTCTTACCCTGTTTGCTGTCTGTTGCTCCAGTGTAGGGGAGATTCTAGCCTATGCTCTGAAGGCCTTCGTGGAGCTGATGGAGCACGATTTCGTTTCCTGGGAGACTCTCAGTCCGGCATTCATCAAAAAGGCAAGGTTACCTATCCGTTAATGGCAGCTCATCTTGTTTTTGCAACCCATTGGAAACAAGCTCAAGGGCTTTGGGCATATCCACACCATGCTTTTAAAGTACATCCAACACACATTTAAAGCACATGACTTCTGCCAAAGAATCCTGGGGACTGTAGTTCCCCACTCACAGAGCTATAACTCACAGTATCCTTGACTGTAGTCGAGGTGGCAAGCCAAGGACCTGTGCACACCTGGAGCTGGTTCTGATGTTAAGGACTGAACCTAGGGTGTTCTGCTATATAGCACCCCTATGCAAGTCCCCACACAGGATATGTTTCCTTTTTAAAGAAAAGTGTGCCTTCAGTGCAAGTGTGGTGCATCCCATTTTCCACTCGAGACGAAATGAGAAGTGCTGCCTTGCCTTGCCCTGCCGCTGCACCACTCACACCGACGCATCCCTTATCTAGGTTGCGTGGTGCAAAGTGGTGGTGATGATGATGGCAGGTTCTGGCGAGATCTCATGAGATTTCGTTGAGATCTCATGAGATCTCATAGGAAGTCAGCACTGATGCTCCTATTGTTTCTGTCAGTGGAGGTGGTGGGGTGCTGCCTTGGGGAGTGGGTTGGCCCTGCTCCAATACATCCTAGGAACTGTGAATCTTACCAGGATATTCTACCATACAATTTGTGTTTGTTTTAAATTTTATCAGCTGTCTTGAGTCCTGGTTCTGGAAATAATTGGGATCTAAATAAATAAATAAAATCAATTATCTTCACCTTTGGAAAAGTACAGTTTCCAGGATTCAGTGGGAGATGCCAGGAAAAACGTAGGTGAGGCTGGGGCTTTGGCCCCTCCCAGACTTATGATTCTGTCCATTCCTGTTCCTTGGCTGCAGATCGTAAGCTATGTCAACATAGTCCCGATGGATGCCTCAATCCAGCAGATTTCATTGGCCATCTTGGAGAACATGGTGCCAACCAGCCATTCTCTCTTTGAGCTGGTCAAGCAACAAGTGACTCTGGATCGTCTCATTGGCCTTTTGCAAGTGTAAGCAAACCACCGCCAATTTAGTTTTCCTCCCTACAGGTGCCATTTTTTTCTTCTATTTCTACTCTTCTCGGTTTTACTGCTCAGGTGTCGGTATTAAAGCATTCTTCCCATCAAGGCCTCCATTGCCCGCTCTTTAAGCACAGCCTTCCCCAACCTGGTTATCCTCCAGATGTTTGGGACTCCCATACAAGCTGTGCTGGCTGAGGATGATGGAAGCTGGGAGTCCAGAACACCAGGAAAGTGCCAGGTTGCCAGAGGCAGCTTTAGGAAGTCTGTCCTTGTGTGCCTAGTTAACAGTATGACAAGCATTCATCTGTAGGTTTTAGTACCGGCGTCTTGTATGAATATACATGAGGGACCTTTGGTACGGCACACGGAGTGCGGGTGAGATCCAGTCTCCTCTAGCATTCGAACAATACTAATCTTTTGCTTTTCCTCTAGAACGAACCAGCAGCTGCAGCTGAAAGCCATGGCTCTTCTTATTGCTCTGCTCCTCAATGCCAAAGAGCCTGACAGGAGGGTAAGGGAGATCTGTTGGCCCCAGAAGGGCAAGAGGAGGAGCAGGTAGTCCTTAGCCAGTGGTGTTGGTGTAGGAGATTCACTTCCTGTAGGAGATGGTAGAGCCCCCTCTAGCGGTGACAACAAATATTGGGGGTGGGGGTGGAAAGGTAACACCCTCATTCCCAGCCTCTCTCAAGCAGACCTTGAGCCAGTGCATGTGTGCTTTCTCCTAGGTGTACAGCTATTGTGGATGTGCTAAATTCTGGACCATTAGTGTGTGTGTGGGGGGGCGAGGTGAGGCGGTTAGAGCAGGTGTGACTAACCTTTTGAAACCCAAGGGCCTCCTTGAAGATTGTCCATCGCCCCGTGAGATTTGCATGCCCATGGTGGGCTTGGCCAAAGTGACTGATGCTCGCTCACTTATTTGTTCATCTGGGCATGCATACACACACACAACAAACATGCTACTTCCCATACATACAGTAGATGCACACAGACATTCAGACAGACGGAGACAGCCCGTTGTTCTTTTGCTGATCAGCAGAGAGTGGGGGGCAATGTCACCTTCCACATCATTTTACTTCCCTGTGGTATCACTGGTCTTGGGGGAAAGGAGCCTCTCTTCTTAGCCCAGCACGGGTGTCAGATGGAAAAAAGGAGAGGAAAGGGCCTCTTCTCCCTTTGGTGCAGCACAATTCCAAGAAGATCTCCAAGGTTCAGGAAAGAGAGCTCCTCCTTTCCTGAGCCTCTTAGAACCTCTTTGCATTGGTGTCAGGCTGGAGAGCAAAGAGGTGCCTGGTCTTGGCAGAGGGCTAGCAGGCCATGAGTCACCACCCTTGTCCTGCAGCCTGCTTAGGGCAAGCACGGGGAGCTTGTGAATTGACATGGGTGCCAAGTAGTCTGTGGGTGGGGAACTTTGCCACCTGATGCAAGAAACTGGAACTTGGATGCTTGCACAGATGTGCTGGGGACCTGTGCACATAGCTGAAAGAAAGGTGGGGCGGGAGGTTTGTTTTGGAACTCACTCCCTGACTCCTTTCTCCTTCCAGGGCATGATGGAGTATCTGGGGAGGAAGAACCTCCGGCAATTTATCCACAAGGTGAAAGCATGCAAGTGGCCTGCGGTGGGGTGTGTGGCATAGATTTCCTCGTCGTAAGCGTTGTGCTTTCTCACCTGTGTGCCCACTTCTCAGGCATGGGGATGGAGAAGCTTTTTTGGCCTGAGGGCTGCAACCTCCCAGGGGCCGCGTGCCAGTGGTGGGCAGGGCCAGAGGCAAAAGTGGGTGGGGAAACAAACAGGAATTGTTACCTTTGTACAACAGGCTGCTTTCTATGAACACCCCTCTCTAGCCCCCACCCCAGGCAAGCAAGAGCTTGAAGACATAGTTCAGCCAGATAAGGAGGGTTAGGAGCTGGGCCGGTGATGGTGCAGCTGGGAAAGCCCGGGAGAGTCCTAAGGGCTGGATAGAGAGGCCCCTAGGCCTGAGGCTTCCCATCCCTGCTCTTACATTTTGTCTGACTGGCCTGATTTCTCTGGGTCCTCACTCTAGCTTTCTCCCCTTCTTCTGTGGCTTCTCTTCTGCCCATTTCGCCTTGGTGGATGGTACCCCTTGTCCCCACTGAGCTCTGCTGTGAGGAGTTGGAATATTGCATCAGGGGATAAGGGGTGGAGGTGGGAGGGAGGGAGGTGGACAGTGCAGGTGACTCTGCTGTTCTCCATCCTTAGAACATCATCCATGCCTCTGAGCCCCTTGGGGATGAGATGGCCCACTACCTCTATGTACTGCAGTCTCTCACGCTGAACCTTCTGGAGCAGAAGATGAGGACCCCCATGGACCCCTATTTACAGGTCTGCTCCCTTTTCCTCACTTTCGTGGCTTGCCTCTCAACTTCATTCTATTGCCCCAAAGTTTGATGGCCTCGGATCATTGGTCCCAGATTGCTGCAATCATCTGGAGAAGCCCTCCTGACTGGCCCCACAGTTACCACGTATTTAGTTTAGTTTTCCATGCCTTTTCCATGACTTTTAGCTTAGCAACCCCAGAACTTTGGAACACTCTTCCTGCTGAAATCTGTCAGTTCCGATATTTTGTTGCCTGCTGAAAACATGCTTGTTGTGCAAACCTGGATCAGCACTCCAGCACCTTCCCACTAGCCACCTCCCCCACCCCCAACGCCCACCCCAGATTGGAAATTTGTGGGAGGGAAAAACTGTTCCACAGCAGAACTACACCTTCACTGTCACACAAACAGTTCAACTCTCAGTGCAGTGGAGTTTTAGCACCTTGTAAATAAGCCCCACAGAAATTGTAACCCTTTTGGGGGCTGGCTGAGAAGGGGTAGAGAGCTCCGTTCTCCTGTATGCCTCTGTCACTTTGTCGCCTATGCCTGCCAGGCCAGTGTTTAAATGCAAGCTTGCAGAAGGTGCCAGTCTCATTCCCCAGCCTCTCCAGCTCATAAGGCAAACCCCGCTGATATTCTCTGTGCAGGATCAGAGGGAGCTCCTCCAGTCCCTGCGCCATGCGGCCTTTGTCTCCGAGAACGAATCCTATGCCAGCAGCTCTAACACCGAGCGCCGGCACTCCCTTTGTGCCAAGGAGTTCCGGAAGCTGGGCTTTGTGGTAAGTTCCTCATAGACTGGGGTGGAAGACCCTTTTCAGCTCAAGGGTTGCATTCTCTCGTGGGGAACCTTCTGGGGGCCTCATGCCAGTGGTTGACGGGGCCAGAGGCAAATATGTACAGGGGGGCAACAGCCGTGGCTCTTACTTCAGGACAGTTGACTACACGCCAGCTTTGCAGAAACCAGAGGTTTCTAGAGACTCCTTTGAGGCAAGCAGGAGGCATTGTCACAGTTCAGAAACACAGTTCATCTTGGCAGAAGGGCTCAAGGAGGGCCAGGGAAGGGCTGTGGCCTGGGTGATGGGTGACAGTTCAGATTTCCTGACAGAGAGGCCCAGAGGGTCACATTGGGCCTCTGTGCTCGGTATAGATTATATGCCACAAGAAGAGAGCACAGCAAGTATTCAAAGTACCCTCAGGGCAAGTTTTGTTGAGAGGGTGGCATCGCCTGGGTTGGCACCTAACAGCTGCCAGGCTTCCAGAACCAAAGCAGGGCCCACCGCTGACCCAGCAAGCCAGTCAAAGAGACCAAATTTCATGTCTTCGTCAGACTCTTCAGAAACCTTCTTGGCTTCCACCTTGGCTGGAACTGCTGACACCTTCATTGCCCTCCACGGCCACTGCTTTTATAAATATTTGGCCCAGCTCTTCAGACAACCCTGGGCAGCTGGGTCATGCTGGCATTTTATTTTCTGCCATGGTGGCTAGGCCCAGCCAGACTTGTAGTACTGCTACTCATCTCTAACTCAGCTTGTCAGGGCCTGGCAGTGAAGGCAAGCCCTCTGGCTCTCAGCATTTTGAGACACTACCTCTTTATTGTGTCTTTTGTGTTGTGTTGTTTTGTGTGTGTCTCCTCCCCTCCAATCTAAGCAGCCCTAATATTGTATTATGTCTTTCTTTTCCAGAATAACACTAACCCTGCCCTGGATTTGCAGCGCAGCCCTCCAGGGCTCCTTGCTCTAGACAGCATGGTCTATTTCTCCAGGCACTTCCCAAGTGCCTACAGCAGGGTAATGGAAGAGCTTGTTTGCTTTGTGATGCTGGTCTTTCCCTCCCCCCCCCCTAACTTATAGCAGAACTTCAGGAATCAGTAGCAGCCATGTGCTTGGGATGGGGCTGGCTCCAGGATTGAGATGCCCCCACTCTGGGCAGAGTGTCCCTCTGGTGGGCTTTCCTCTTTGATGGGGAATAAAGCCAGTTTGGTTCAGAACTTAACAGAAACATACCTGATTTGCACTTTCTAAAACAATAGGCAAACTGAAGCACAGCTATCCTTCCAAATTTGCACTTCTCTGAATTTCATGACTAATATAATATAATATAATATAATATAATATAATATATAATACTGCCTCCCTGAGCTTGCTTTTCAGACTCTTGCAGGCCTGATGAGGTTGTGACATTCTTCCTTTTCCTCTCAGTTCATTCTTGAGAACAGCAGCCGAGAAGATAAGCACGAGTGCCCATTTGCCCGGAGTAGCATCCAGCTCTGCTTCATGCTCTGTGAGATCCTTCATGTGGGGGAGCCTTGTGAGTATTAGTACTTCCCTTCTCTCTCTGAACCCCGGGTGCCTTGTGACTCTGGTCCCTCTGCCGGCATTCACACACTGTCATTGAGGCCTTCTTTATGAGCCGGCAGGGCTGGTAGTGAGGTTTCTTTCTCCCAGTTCCAGTGCATTCACAGCTTTCCATAGGAAAATGTTTCTCCACTGCTGTAGGGCTGGTACCATAGACAGGAGGTAGATTGGCATCTACATGTAGTATTTGGAGCATTTTGTGGCAAATTGGCATGGCTTTCTGATTTACAGTTGTCTAACAGCCCTTTATAAAGTGCTTTCTCTTCCTAAACTAGATTGCTGAAAAAGAATATGGTGTGGGAAAAATGAGTGGATTTGAGTGGAAGGATGTGTGAGTGTGGTTCTGGTCACATATTTCTGGGCTTGGAGGTGTGTCCTGTTCCTTTGTTCTTAGCCTATGTCCACCAACCTGAGACAGTATTTTGCCCTGGTTCTGGTTGGTGGGTCCTAGAGTTACAGTAAAAAAACAAAGTAGATCCCACAAGTCTAAAGTCTGCTGCACCTCCCCCATATGTGCTGTGGAAGAGCTGAGAAGGAAACAACAAAAGGAAAAATCAAGGCCTAAAAAATGGGAGGGGAGGGGCAACCAAGTTGCATAGCTGTGACCAACAAGTCCCCCTGGATGGAAAAGGAATTTATAGTGGTGTCCAGCTGCAGAGAATGAACGTAGGCATTTAAAAATATGGTGCTCTGGGAAGACAGAGGGAGCTCTCCTCCCCTACCCCCCAGAGCCCTTAGGGTAGCAGTGAGGAACTTCTGGCCTTTCAGATGTTGTCAGACTCCAGCTCCTATCATCCCTGACCATTGGGCCACACTGGCGAGGGCTGATGGGAGTTGGAGTTCAGCAGTATCAGGAGAGCACCAGGCTCTCCAACCATGCTTTAGGACAGAGCTTTCCAAACTGTGTGTCGCAACATGTTAGTGTGTCAGCTGCAGTGTGTGTGTCATGCAAATGTTTTCCATGCTCCTTCCAGGGTTGGAAAGGGGTTAGTTCAATCTCCAGTTTGTTAGTAAAACTGAATTACTGAATCACGAAATGATGCATGGTCTAAAAAGTGTGTCACCAACATGAAAAGGAAAGCTCTGCTTTAGGACACTCACATCCTGTTCTGCGAGACCTCTGAGAGAAATGGGAAGATGGTATTATGGGGAGAGGCGCTCTCCATGGAAGTTCTTGGATGGTTATCGAATTTGGAGGAGCAGAAAGGAGAGAGGAGGAGATGATTTAAAAAAACAGACCCAGGGATTGTGTTTCTCTTTTATGACAGGCTCTGAGACAGCCCAGGCCTTCTATCCCATGTTTTTTGGCCAAGAAAGCTTTTTTGAGGAACTCTTCTGCATCTGCATCCAGCTGTTGAACAAGACCTGGAAGGAGATGCGTGCGACACAGGAAGACTTTGACAAGGTGAGGCCTAGCAGCAGGGACTTTGGGGGCACAGGCTCAGGATGCAAATGTGCATGTGCTAATTGATATGTATAGGTGAATATCCATTTTATTCTCCCATGTACCCATTTTATCTTCCTCACAACAACTCTATGAGGCAAGTTAGGTTGATAGAGAGCAACTGGCTTGCTGTCACCCAATAAGCTTCATCGTCAGTCCCACGCATACCCATTGGCACTGTATGATAAATAAGATGAAAACCAAAACTAATTGAACTAGAATACCATTTTTTAAATCTTACATAAAATCCAGTAATTGACCAAACAACAACAAAAATGAATTAAGTATATCCTGCTCTACCAGATACATACCTAAATTTTAAAATCCCATTAAAAAAATTTCCAGTTTTAGTTTTCATGGGTGACTGTTAACCAGGACAAAATATTGGTCTTGAGCTATTGGATACTGAATTGAAATACTCCATCCTGTGCTGTGCTTACATGGAGGCCAGAGAGGGGCTGGCTTCCTTATCTATAGTTTTTAGATGGCTACTATTCATTTATTTCAACTTATATGCTGCTTTTCCACATAAATGTGCCGAAAACCACTCACAATGCCACAGCAGTTGTGCACATTGATACATTTGACATGATTTTTGTAGCAAACAAGATGGGAGTCGGGGAACAAAAGTGGTGTCTTTATTCTGTTTACGTCTCCCCCAGCCTTTCTTTTGTAATTTGAGCACTTGCTGTATGAACATGCTTGAGGGGGCTTTCAAGAGTTTAGGGGAGAGAGGAATTTGGTGGTGATGGGGATAGGGCATCATATCCCTTTGTTTACCCATTGCATGAATCTCTGGCCCTGCAGGTGATGCAGGTGGTTCGGGAGCAGATCACCAGAATCCTCACCCTAAGGCCCACTTCGCTGGAGCTCTTCAAGAGTCGAGTGAATAGCCTAAACTACAGCGAGATCCTGCGTCTTCGGCAGACGGAGCGGATGCACCAGGAGGAGATCCTAGCTGCGCCCGTCCTGTGAGTAAGGAGGCTTTGCTATATGTTTGTGCCTTGTATCAATACTTTTAGTATATCTGGTGGCAGAAGAGATACCTCAAGGTATCAATCTCTGCTCTAGCTTTGGAATTCCTGCTCAAGAGGGATGTTGGACTATGTGGCTTACAGGCTTTGTGATTCTAATTCTTACAGCCCTAAATCAAATGGTGGAGAAACTGTGACTCTCCAGAAGTTGTGGATCACAATCCCCACCATCCTTAACCATTGGCTGTGCTAGTAGGGGCTGATGGGAGTTGTAGTCCAACAACTCCCATCAGCCTCTAGGGGAAGGGCCATAGCTCAATGGGAGAGATCTGCTTTGTGTGCAGTTCAGTGCTGGAACAGAATGGGAAGATGTTCTGCTCTCTGGGAATGCCAGAACAGAGAGAATGTTCTCATTCCGGCAGTAAGGATGAGGCTGAAGGACTGTTGAAAGGTCATGGGGCCTTGTGATATTAGGCAGTGTTACTCTTCCTTCCACTGTGCTTTGCCCCAGGGAATTGAGAGAGCGCCTGAAACCTGAGCTTCTCAAGCTGATCCAACAGCAGAGACTCCTCCACCTCTGCGAAGGGACGCTCTTCCGCAAAATTAGCAGCCGGCGGAGACAGGGTAAGTGGCTGGAGGCCATGTTCTCCATTGAGGGATTGCAAGGGTAGCTGGAGCTTGTGTATCTTGGGCTTCTGATGGGAGAGGAGTCTACTAGGAAACAAGTGAGTCAGGAAGTTGGAAGGCAAGGAGCTCATACTGGATCTATTGCAGGAAGGGCTCTTGCAGCCATAATCTCCATGCTGTGACTTGTTTTCTCTTTGCTAGATAAGCTCTGGTTCTGCCGCCTTTCTCCCAACCACAAATTTCTGCACTACGGAGATGTTGAAGAGGGCATAGAAAGTCTGCCAATTGAGAGCCTGCCAGAGAAAGGTATGCAGACCTGTCCCATGTGTCGCATCTGACCTTCAATATTCCTGCTCCCACTATGGCTTCCAAGGCTGCTTTGCTTCCTCTGTTGTGCCACTCACAAGACCAAAGGTGGGAAGCCACCAAAGCAAGAATGAGAACCGAGAATCCCTAAAGTGGGTATCTCAGAAATATGGGGCCACCACTGAAAAGACCTTTGATCCTTCCTTCCTTCCTTCCTTCCTTCCTTCCTTCCTTCCTTCCTTCAATTTATATCCTGCCCTTGCTACCAAAGGGCAGCAAACATGAAGAGATAAAAACATCATAAAAACAATTCCAATACAGATGTAGGCTAGGAAACATCTCAACTTAAAAGCCTGGTTGAACGAGGTCTTCAGTAGATTCCTGTCTAATATTCAAAGGCGGGAGGGATTCCAAAGGGCAGGTGATATAACACTAAAGGTCCGATTCCTATATTGTGTGGAATAGACTCCCTGATCAGATGGCAACTGCAGGAGGACCTCACCTGCAGAGCACAGTGCTCAATTGAGTATATAAGGGCTGAGATGATAGTTCATTTATCTGAAAGTGCCCATCAACCTAATACATCTTGATAGTGGGCCCATACGCAGGGTCTCATCGAGGTTGATCTTAAAGGATTATATAAAAGCAGCCCTCCTGGGGGTGGAAGGAGAGGCTGCCACCCTCCCAGAGGAGGAGCAAGTCTTCCCTTGGGGCATCTTGTCAAGGACATCCTGCCAAGATCCATCTAGTCAAGCATCCCACCAAGTGCTCATCCAGGTGCCTGCAAACCAGGGCTGGGGGACTTGTGGCTCTCCAAATGTTGCTGGACTCCAGTTCCTATCATTCCTGGCCATGCTGGCTGGAGCTGATGGGAATTGGAGTCCAACGACGACTGGAGCACCACCACTGCTGCACCCTTGGCTTGAAGAAACTCACGTGGGAGGGTATGGATTGGGCACATTCTTATCCCTGCTCCCGAATCCTGTGGTTCTCCTGGTTTGAGCTCTGCACATCTGTCCTTGTTGCCTGGTGGTGTATTAAACTGTGTGTGCTTCTTTGCCCAAAGTTCCTGTGGCAGATATGAAAGCATTGCTTACTGGCCGGGAATGCCCCCAAACCAAGGAGAAGAGCTCTGGCAAACAGAACAAGGTCAGTTTGCACTCTGTTCTTCTTTTCCTCTCACATATATAAATAGGGGAATTGTGCACATGTATGCAAGCTACCTTCTCCCCCCTACTGTTACTTAAGAGTCCCGCAGGATCAGGCCAGTGTCCCATCTAGTCCAGCATCCTGTTCTCACAGTGGCAAACCCACAAGCAGGACCTGAACAGAAAAGCATCAGTGCTCCACCAGCTTCATTCAGGCCTGTTAGCATTAAATACGCATATTGATTTTTTAATGGAGTTCAAATTGTAATATAATATAATAAAATACAATAAAATAAAATAGCAGTAACAATACATTGAAAAACATACAGCATCTAGCATAGTGCATTATAGTTGCTACACTAGGCAGAAAAATGGTCTAAGACCCTCAGAAATTTTCAAGTGGCCTATGGGTTTCTGATGGTTTTCAAATTGTTTTGAAATGTTTTAAAGTTGTTTTTATTTTAACTTTTAAAACTGCATTGTGTTAACTTTCTGAAGTTTGATGTCTGTCTTCCTTTGGTTGGAAAGCCAGAATAGAAATTTAGTAAGTAATTCTGCTGAGTGGGGACCTGGACTTCTGCCCCAAGGTCTGATGGAACCGCATCATTGAAAACACCTGGCATCTCTTCCCACTTTCCTCCCTGCAGGACCTCCTAGACCTTGCCTTTTCCATCAGCTATGATGTTGGGGAACATTTGAATTTCATTGCTCCTACGCGCTATGAGGTGAGTAGCTACGTGCTGCAGAGGATCTCCTGTATCTTAACAGAATGGAGTATTGGTCTCTCTCTGCAATAGAGCAGGGTTCAAATGGAACCTGCAAGAACATGCTGATGCATGAAGTGCTCTTGTTCACAGTTCCACTCAGCCGTGATCTATGCACTATCCCTTTCCACTTCCTCTCCCATCTACCTAGCTCCTCTCCATGACAGCCAGACAGCATTTTGTAGCTGCATAGCATCCTCATAGGAAGTTGCCTTGTACTGGGCCATCTAGCTTATTATTAATGTCTACTGCCTGGCATTGGCTCTCCTGGATTTCAGGCAGCGTCTTCTCCCAGCCTTACCTGGAGATGCTGGGGATGGAACCGAGGACCTTCTGCGTGCAAGGTGGTGCTCTACCACTGAGCTAGGACCCTTCTCCCCTTAAGTGGCTACTCAGTCCTCAACAGGTTGTTTGGGGGTTTCTCTCCACTTGAGCCTCCCCCCCCAAGGCTTTGTGTACTCATGCAAACTTTGGGGATTCCCCCATGCCTGCTGCAAGGAGGGTGTTGTTTTGGCTACAAAAGCAATGGCAGGCACACCTGAACAATTGGAAAGAGAGGGAATGCTTAGGCACAGAGAAGGGACAGCAGTAGTACTCTAGTAGTCAGACCCAGCACGAATTCTGAAGTGGTCTACGGTGTGTTAAACATATCCGTTAACTCAGTGGGTTGCTTTACTCAGAGTATGCCCATTAAAGTGAATGAACCTAAGCCAGTCATACCCATGGGTTTACTCCAAGAAGGGCTAGCACTGGCTACAACCCTCTGATCCTTGCTTTGCCCTTTTGCAGCAACGTGAAAATAACACAGTGAGAATATTAGTGCTCTGCTGGATCACACCAGCTTCCTGTCAGAAAGTGCTTGTGTGAACCCCTCCTTCAGCGCACAGGCTGGAGCTTAGGAGTTAAAGGATGATGGGACGAGCAAACCCCCTTTTCCTTGTTCTTCAGTTCTGCTTATGGACCGATGGGTTGAACGTGCTCCTGGGCCGAGAGATGGCGAGCGAACGGACGCAGAGTGACCTGGACATCTTGCTGTCTATGGAACTCAAACTGCGGTTGCTGGATCTGGAGAACATCCCCATCCCAGATGCTCCACCAGCCATCCCAAAGCCCCCCAGCAACTTAAACTTCTGCTATGATTTCACCCATATAGAACAGTAAAGGCTACCTCTTCCTAGCATGCTCTGCTTCTCATAGCCGCTGGCTCGTTTTGGATGATCCTCCAAACCAGATCAGGAACACGCTGCAGATTTTCCCTCCCCCCAACCCCTGCTTAGGTACCAGTTCACTTCCCCATGTCATGTTTGCTGTAACCATTGTTTCCCATGATGCTGAAACTGAAAACACACACACTAAGCTTAATGCAACCTGACCTAACTTGCTTTCTTCCAGCTACAGCATTTGAGACCTCTCAGAATTTTGAATAATTTCCTCCAGGTTGTTTTGCCAGGGACTTGGGAACGTATTGGAGGACGAAACAGGTCTTAAAGATTGAAAACTGAACACTATGAAAGGGAAATGGGGATGAGCCACTGATTCCCACCCACGGGGCTCTCTTGTCTTTATAGCCAACACCTGCAACAATGAGTGCTAGAAAGTTGCTTTAAAAGAAAGAAGAGAGAGGCTTGCCTTCTGTGGATCCTGGCTTGTATTTTTAGATATCCCATTTTAGACTTTCCCATGTGATGATAATCCACCGCACAGAGACGTTGATTCTGTCAGCAAAACTGTTGCTTTACCAATGGATTGTATTTCACATTTAGCCTTGTTATACAGTGAGGTTGCCTCAATTATGCAGATGACCTATATTATGCAAAATTAAAGGAGTTGGGGAAATATGATCGGGGGAGGACAGAGTCCTCCCCTCCCTCGCTTTTCTGAGGAATACATAAATAGATCTCCCACCTTAAGAAACTTTGACTCCTTCCACAGAGAGTGGCAATGCCACCTCTTTCCTAGTTCTGTTTAGCTAAATACTGCCTACGGGATCTCTCTTTGCCACATTTTGAAAGGCAGAAACAAGCACTTTACAAAACTGGCTCCCTTGCTCTATGAGAACAGCATCAGGTATGTTTTGTCACCTGCCTGAGCAACAGGAGAGCTGTGACAGGGTGAGGCACTCTGCCTAAAACTGTAGCATAACTATCTTTTCAGGGACCTTTTCCCCATAGCTGTAGCAAGGGAGGAACATATGGAGAGAGGTGTTTCTTCTTTCTTTATCCCCCCTTTCCAGAATGCTTCCTTTCTTCATAGGCTCTTGAATCAGTGCCTGTTTCAGAGAAAAGCTCTTAAAATGCATCCAAAGTTTTCTTGAAAATATTTTCAAGATGTGACATGGTACTTGTTAAGCCAGGGGTGTGTGTGTATCTGTTGCTTTTGAACTATTTCCCTCAATTATGCACTGACAAAAGATGGATTCAATGGCCAATGTCAATCATGCAAATTAAGCAGCTTTAAGTAACTTCTTATTTTGCGCTTCTTACCATTCCACATACTTTTTTCTTTCTTTTTCTTTTGCTAGCCTCCCAGCGGCGGTGGGGTAAAGGGAGATACCTATGCAGACACTAAAGTCCCATGGTGGGGAAATTTTGGCCCTCCAGATGTTGCTGAACTACATATCCCATGAGCCCCAGCATTCATCGCCAATGGCAGGGATGATGGAAAGTTGTAGTTCAGCAACATGTGGAGAGCCAAAGTTTCCCCACAGGTTGGCTAAGGCCAGGAAGCTGACACTCAGGTGGCATTCCCATGGGCAGCCAATTCCTTTGTTCTTCTGTTAAGTCATTTTGTAAGTAAATGTGAATTTGGTTTTCTTGTGAAATTTTCTAGATGTCACACACACACACATACACATATATATGTATTTTCACAGCACTATGCCTCTTTAGAAACACTGAGTCCAATTGCACTGGAGCGGCTATTTCCTAGCCTCCTACCCCCTTACCTGTCTGTGTTATTCATCAATCTTGCAGCACTGTAGCTGCCCACTATCATAGGAAAAATTTCCACATTCAGTATCTTCTGTAAAGGACTTCCCAGACTCCTTGAATTCCTTCCTGCTCAGGTGCTTCTACTGTAACATGTTCACTGTGGTACTGCCTCTGGCACAGAGGCCTTAATATTATTATTATTAATAATAATAAAGGGAATTATCTTTATGGAGTTTTTTTTTGGTAACTGCTGTGAGTGATTGAAGCTTTGCGATGACTGTGCACAAACCAGAGGAATCGGTTTCTCTGCTTACCATTGAGAAAGCAGGCAGTTCCTCTTGTTGTGTGATGCTTTGGAGGTCGTGACTGGGATTAAAAAAAGCCCAGTGAATGGATGGCCCAACCTGTGGCCCTCATGTTGTTGTTGGACTCCAGCTCCCATCAGCCCCAGCTATTATGGCCCATGGTCAGGGATTATGAGACCTGTAGTCCAGCAACATCTAGAGGACCATAGATTCCCTGTCTCCTTTTTAAAGCAAGTGAGCTGCACTCTTCAGGCCACACCAGCAGCTGCTTTTTTAAAGTACTCTGCAGAGGAACCCCTGCATGAGAAGCCCAATGGCGTACGTGGAAGTAAGTGAACATTATGCAGCTGCCTTATGGTGGGCCTAGTTGTGGGTTCTCTTCAGGCCTGGTATCAGCATGGTGGCATCCCTGGGCAGCAGCCAGAGCCCAGTAGGGCTCTAATTGGGATGAGCCATGAGCATGACTTAGCTTTCTCTGGTTTGGGGCTCACAGTCTCTGAAGCTCAAAATAGGAGGGCTCGGCCCTGAAAGGAAACTGCAGCCGTGGCTGTCTGCACGAAAGAATGAAGTGGTTTTCAAGAGGTCAGAGGGCCTAGATTTAAATCTTTCAAAAATAGGTCATTCAACACTTGCACATGTGTAGAACAGAGAACAGCTTTGCTCGCTGTGGAGGTGCAGGAAATGCCTTGTGGGCAAGGTGTGTGTGACTGTATCGCAGAACATTGTCACACAACGCTTAGCTGGAGGTGCAACCTTAGCTGGAGGTGCAACCTGATTGGAACCCAGTGCCATTATAGATCCTAAACTGTGTGCTGGCAATGGAGATTGATCCATTAGAGCAAATGACCCACCAAACGGAGTTTGACCTCTGTGAGCCCCTGCCTGCCTGCCTTCCTACCTGCAGTCAGTCCAGGGGATGGCACTGTCTTGGCAGCTTCTTCCTTCTCTGTCTCAGTCAAGGAGGGCAAGTCAAAGTTTTACAGGCTGCTGTCTCCCTTCATTTATGATCCAAAGTGTGTAAAACAGATACTAAAGTCCTTTACTAGTGCAGTGGCTTTGGCAATGTTTATGGAAAAACCCTGGTGCATAAGCATAGTGCATTTTTCGAAAAGATGAGTGGGAGGCTGGCAGGGCACTGGCTTTCACACCTTTATATTGTTTGCAGGAATGCGCAAGAGGAAAAGTTCAGGTTACGGACTCATCTCTTCACTGCTGCCTGAATATGCCATGGACTGCTTTTGTGGGAGTGACCTCCCACTGTCTCCATGTGTGCCTCTAAAACTAGCAGCTGTGTACCAGGGGGATCTGGAAAGAAGAAGCCTCCCTAGGTGCAATTTCCCAGCTGATTTTTTTAAAAAATCCCTTTCACTGACAGGGATGTTGCAGCTGCTGAAAGCAAAGGTGCAAAGTAAGTGCTTGGCTAGCGTGGGATCTGCCGTGCTCCAGGCAATCCTTCCCAAAGCCCAAGGTGCACTTCCCCATTCTACTTGCGGGATGGGGGTGATGGAAGGCTTGTGCAACAGCCAGCTCCTCCACTGAGGCAGGCTTGGGTGAGGATGCACAGTGGCAGCGGCACAGCTGCACTGGGGCAGTGGGACTACCAAGACAGGAGCTGTTTCCCAAGACAAGTCCCCTATTGCCATTGAGGCAGCGTGGGGAGGCAGAGCCAGCTTGACCACCATTTATCTCTGGAAACTCAACCTACAAAGCTTCCATCAGAGAGTGATGGAAAGGTCTGCTCCACCCACAAACCGTGACTGGATGCTAGTCTGACTCTGCAGCGGGAGTTGTGACTGGAAATGCTCAACGTCTGTCATGCTGATCTTGCTGCACATGGAGACGTCCAAGCTCTTCAGTTGCTGGCACTCCTGCCCAATGGCCTTCAACGTCCTGCAAGGGAGAGTTCACCAGTTGTTGATTTGTCTCTGCCTCTCTTTTGGTTCCTCCCAGCCAACCAGCCCTTGAAGGAGCTTTCAAAGGCCTGCCTCTGGCTTGCCTTTACCTCTCCTCTCCACCTGCCAGTGATCTTTGCACTCTGCAGCACTACTCACCTGGGAGTCAGCTGGTTGCAACCAGAAAGGATGAGATGCTGAAGTCGGTGCAGGGAGCCAGCTGCTTCCATGAAACCTTTGTCGGTAAGGTTTGTGCAGTGACTTAGCGTGAGGTGCTCCAAGCTCCGGCAGTTTTGAGCGATGGCTGTGAGGCTGGTGTCTGTGATGTTGGTCACAAGGCTGAGGGACAGGCGCTGCAGCTCGGGAAAGCCGATGACCTGAGGAGGAATAACAGAACAAGGACAGGAAGTTGGGTGGCCCTGCCTGGGCACTGGGATGAAGGGTGCCCAAAAGAGCATCCTTGCCCAATGGCTGTAAAAGCTTTTGCTCTGCCATTGGCCATGCCCAAAACCATTCAGGGTGGAGCTCCACACCAAGAAAGTGAACATGTGGACTGCAGTGTGTAGCAACTGAGGAAGAGAACTTCTTTCAGAGCCATTCTGGGGGCTGAACAAGATGCTTAGAAAGGCTTCTTGGAGTGTGCTGCTTCAAAGTGCAGTTGCGGATGGGACCACATGTGTACAAATGCTCTCCCAGGTCAAAGCCCTCTCTATGTGTCGAAAACAACCACATCAGAAAGATGGCGACTGCTTGGAACCCTTCTCCCTGACACGCTAGTTTTTAATGGGCAGGGAGCTTTGGGTAGCTTGGCCAGGTCTCATATAAGAGAAGGAAGTAGGAGCTTGAACTTTAAAGCTCTCCCCCCAAGCAAATTGATTACATATCCTGTGACGTTCCTTGCATTCCTTTTTGGATTTTCTGCAGAACGTGACCTGTTGCCAACCCGTTTAATCCTCCCACTTTTTTATGCCTTGACAAGTTTCTCTCCATCTGTGTATCAAACCACTTCCTCTTCCTCCGTGACCCACTTTTCTAAAGCCTCTTCTCTAAAGCCTCTCATTCTCTCCATGGTTGTGTAGCCGGTCCCTCTACACACTGACGTCTCACTACCCACACATTTTGCTCTTGCTTGTCTAACGGCAGTCTACCTTGGAAGCATTATATCCCTCCCATGGCTGTACTGTTGGTGCTCCATAGATGTTTAATTTAAACAGGTGCCACTGAAAGGGCAGGACACACAGCTCAGTAGTACTAGGGCATCTGTTTTGCATTCCAAAGGTCCCAGATGCAATCATTGACAATCTTATGTCAGATAAGAAAGACTCTCGAGATGGGAAAGACTCATGCCTGAAACCTGTGGCCCTCCAAATGGTGTGCTGGCTGGAGCTGATGGGAGTTTGTAGCCCAAGAACATCTGAAGAACCACAAGTTCCCCACCCCACACTGACCGAGAGGGACAAATGGTCTGACTCTTGAGTAAGACGGCTTTTGACGTTCTTATGGTGGTACTCCTGCTACCCTGAAGCCAAGGCTGTAGATGGTTTCTTTTGCAAGAACACTCTGGCTCATAGGAATTTGTCTATGGCCGGATCATGTGTCCCATCTAACAAAGCACCTACTTTGCCACTAAGCAATGGTCTCCCCATAGCTGTCTGTATTTGCAAGCTGCAGTGTCCAAACCTTAGCTATGCTTGCATCTGTGAGTTTCGTGCAGGCTGTCAGGTCAAGTTCCTGAAGACGAGTCAGGGCATTCAAGGAGGCTTTGTGCTTCTGCTGAGCATCCTGCTTGCTGAGGTCAATAAGAATCTGGGTGTCCTGCTCCAAATCCTGTGGAGGTGGTTGGAAAAATCCCATGTTGCCAAAGTTCCTGCTGAACTTTGGGCCAGCATCCTTCTGTCAAGGCAACAGAATGAGGGGTTAAAAGGAAGCTGGGACCATCTTGAGACTCTCTGTTTCCTATCTGGGTGACACAGGTGAGAACCAATGCTGTTGATTTGAGTAAACTAAGATGCAACAGATGTTACACAGTGAAGGCTAAGGCTGTGGTGTGAAAGTAGCTCCTGACCCCTCTGTTTAAACAGCCTCCCAAGGCTCATGCCGCCTGTAGTTTCTTGTGTGCTGTAATTCACAATAAGCAGCAGGGGGCCACGAGACAACAGGAACCAAAGAGCCAACTAATCCCAGCATTCTGCTTACGATAATTCACCAAGGAGGCTCACAAGCTTGATATGAATCTGAAGGTCATTTCCTGTTTGTCTAAGAATAAAAGGCAAACTACTTTCAAACCTGGGGGAATCCATTTCTACTGTCCTAGTTAATAGCCCTTCTAGTGTGGATGGTTGGGAGGAAGGCAGAAAGGCCAACACCACTTAGAAATGCTAACGGATAATAAGTGGTATATAAATGCCTTAAATAAAAATAAACAAACCATAGGTGGAGGCAGAGTCAAGTAATTCTCATTTTGCCTGCAGATCTCTACAACGGCAACAATGAGACTAAGTAGGAGGAGGCTGACAAACCTGAACTGAAGGCTGAGAGCAGATTGAGTTTGTGGGGGGGGGGGGCAGTGCCTCATTTGCCCTGATGAACCAGCCTCCACTGAATCCATGACAGATAAACTCACCCCACCCCAATGCAATCTATCATTGTGGGCATCACTGTAAATAGTTTCACTGAACACTGTATATTTTGCATTCTGTGAAATGCTTCCTTCTCTTTGCCTTGAATTGCCCCCGAGACAGCAAAGCACAAGGGAAGAACTACCTGGCCACTGGGAGGTTATATCCCCTGCTCTGCAGAAACAGGATCCTGGCCATCTGGAAGATCAGTCTGGCCCCACCTATTGGCCAGAGAAGTGGCAGCAGCAGGAATCTCTATCTGCCCTCCCTGCCAGAAAGAACATTCTGCTTCAGTTGCCGTGGGACCATAAAAAATATTCAAAATGAATAATAGATCACAGACTTTTGATTAATCTTGAGTGAGTGAGTGTCACTTGTCACCTCTGCAAAACCAGACACTGAGTACCCAGTGGCCACATAACTAGCCAGCCAGCGTGCCAGAATCGCTGTTCTTGGGATTAAACCAAAATAGTGCCAATACCTAGGAACAGCTGAGTACTACAACTTAGAAAACTGATAAACAGCCACCAGTACTTTCCGCATCTGAACTGGGCAAAGTTTTCCACGCTGGTTCTGAGAAAGCAGGTACCTTTTCCTTTGGAAGGCTCCTGCCGTGATGACAGGAAGATAAAACTGCAGGGTCGCTTCTAGTCACTGCAAGCTGTGCAGCTCAGCACGGGGCAGGGTATGTAGACTGCAGCATCTGGACTGTGGCAAAGGTTTCACCCTGGAAAGGAGCAACTTCTGGACAAGCTACCAGTCTCTTCTCTGAAGCCCTGTTCACCACAGACAATGTGCTCCCCTATTCCAGGACAGAAGGTTGCCCCTGCCAGTATGCCCAACCTCAGCTATATCTTTATTAGTCCAGTAAAGACAAGAGAGTTACAAGTTGGGCTCCTGGCCTCCAGAGAGGCAGCAAGAAGCAGATCTGACCAGTTTCCCTGCCCTTCTCCCAGCTAAAAGAACAAATTAAGCACTGGATTAAGAGGAAACAGCTTCTTATTATGGGCCTCTTTGGGGAAAAAAGGGAGGGAAACCACATCAACAATAATCGGATTATCAAAGATACTGTCATTGCACAATATTTCTCCTTTCCCCACTCCCAGGTCACATAACCAGAAAAATGTCTACTCAAACCTCTCTGGCACGTTCACGCTCCTCTCTGGGCTCCTCAACCCCCAGCAGGCCCCAATCCGTCAGCTCCTTGCACCAAGCCAAACGCAGGACTCTCAAGAGCAAGAGGTGTGAAGCGATTGCTTGGATGCTTCTGTTAGTGATGGACACGCAGGAAGAGAGATCCAAAACCCGAAGGCTCTTTAGGCCTTCAGCCAGTGAAATGACCAAGTTGTCCTGCGGAAGAGGGGGTGGGAAATGTTTAGTTGAAGGCTGCATGCACACCACGCATTTAAAGCACATCCCCACTTCCAGCCAGGAATTCTGGGAACTAGTTTACCCCTCACAGAGGCTCCATTTGCACTATACTCTTAAAGCAGTATCATACCACTTTAAACAGTCATGGCTTCCCCCAAAGAATCCTGGGAACTGCGGTTTGTTAAAGGTACTGAGAGTTATTAAGAGACCCCTCGTTCCCATCCCAGAGTTCCCCGGAAGAGGAATTGATTGTGAAACCACTGAGAATCGTAGAGAATTGAGCAACATCTGGTAAAAGGCTGCTAAATAACAAACAAACACCTTCGAACTTACCCGTAGTAAAGAGCAGAAGGCAACATTCAGCGAGACCAATTTGGGCTGTCCCTTCATAGTCCCAAATGCTCTCACCAGCTCACTGCACCTCATGAGGCTGCATTCAGAAACATCCAGGCTTTGGAG
The DNA here is from genome assembly GCF_965113315.1 of Podarcis vaucheri. Taxonomy (NCBI): domain Eukaryota; kingdom Metazoa; phylum Chordata; class Lepidosauria; order Squamata; family Lacertidae; genus Podarcis; species Podarcis vaucheri. Next base: position 49,858,956 of record NC_138765.1, on the reverse strand, counting down.
CTGCTTCAGGTGTGAAATGCCCTGGAAGCCGGCATCGGTGACACGTGGCAGCTTTCCCAGACACAGGTGCTGAAGGGACAGGAGCCGGGAGGTGATGACAAGGACAGCCCGGTCAGACAGCTCCGAGCAGCCACTCAGGTCCAGCACGGTCAGGTGGGGCTGGTGCTGACACAGGATGCTCACAGCCTCATTGGTTAGATCCCGGCAGGCCTGCAGCACCATCTCCTGCAGGCAAAGGTTCTCTACCTGCACCAGGGACTTCATCGCCTGGCTCGAGATACTGGTGCCACTCAAGTTCAAGGCCTTCATGGTGCTGGCTCGCTCCCGGACGAAGTGCAGGAGGTTGCGGAAAGACAGCAAAGCCGAGGAGTTGTAGTTACTAGAGCCGTAGTAAGTGTCCACCTCGAAGGTAATGTGGCAGCGGGCGAGGGAGAGCTTGGCCAGGGATGGACAGCAGCTGGCCAAGCGGTTGAAGGTGAGGTCAGACAAGTATCGCACACCGGACAGGTTCAGCTCCTGCAGGTTGATCAATGTTTCTTGGGCTTGCAGGAAGGTCTCCTCTTTGGAGAGCAGGGTCCCAGACATGAAAAGGCTGTTGCAGCCGCTCAGATCCAGGGCTGTGAGGCGGGGGCAAGCAAGAAGGAGCTCACTGAAGTTGGCCTCCGTAAGGCTGCTCCCGTGCAGGCACAGGCTGCGCAGGTGAGGCCCAAGGAGGCTGGCAACGGACTTGATGACGTCCCGGGAAGTGGTGGAGCCGTCCAAGTTGGTCATCCTGACGCTCCACACGTGCCTTCGGGACAGATTCTGGATTGTCCGGAGCGAGGCAGAGGTAGCCGGGATGTTATACAATATGCTTTCCTGGAATTTGAGAGGGACTACATGGTGAGTTTTTAGATATGGACCAAGAGACATGGCTTCAAATTTTTTTTTCAGTTAGCAAAAGAAGTACCCTGGGATGGCCAGGGCAAGACACACCTTCTCTTTCTTGGCCTAATCTACTTTGCAGGACTATTGTGAGGGTAAAAAAACCCAACATTCACTGCCCTGAGCTCCTTAGAGTAAGGGTCAAAGGAAAGAAAGAGTGACAAATCTCTCTCAATCTATTTTCGTTTGTGTTCTTTTGTTGGAGCAGCTCCAGTGTAGCCTGTGTTGTGTCTATTGCTCTTGAGGGGGGGACTTGTGGATGGATGAGCCTGCCTTTGAGGAAGGACCATGGCTTAGTGGCAGAGCCCCTGCTTTGCCTATAGAAAGTCCCAATGTCCTCAGAACATAAGAAGAGCCCTGCTGGATTAGGCCTGTGGTTTATCTGGTCCAGTATCCTGTTCTCACAGAGGCCAACCAGATTCATCTGGGAAGTCTGGAAGCAGAACCTGAGCACAACAGCACCCCCCCCCCCGGGCGTGTATTATTTGTTTACCCTACACTTTTCCGTGCAATTCTCCATCACTTCCTAACTACAAAAGTCTGCTGCCACTGTTTTTTAAAAGTGGATCAGTTACAGTACAGTGACAGAATGCTTGAATCCACTTTAATGACACAAACCTAAATTTCCGGTATTGCGCTTGAATCCTTCCCGCAAAATACCGACAGTCTGGAGGTGACTTGTGGCTTAGCATTATGTCTGAAATGGGGCTATGACTCTCCCGCAGGGCAGCCCTGTAAGAACAGAGGAAGTATGGGTAAGACACCAAAGCAAGAAGGTGTTACCTGGCGTAAGGTGTCCTGGGCTGCGAAATACCATGTTTGATTCACTAGAGAGGCTTCTTTCCTATCTGCGATGGGCAGGAAGCTCAGGATATAAGTGATAATCTGCAAGGAAGAAAGAGAAAAGCTTTGACAATGAGTGCAAGCTTGTTTTTCAGCAAAAGGGCACACCAACTTTAAAAAGGCAATTTAAATTGCAAGGAATAAGAAAGGCCAAGTTTAATCAAGATTTCCATGTGTTTTTGTGGACACGTGAGGATACTAATTCAGCTACTGAAACGGTTAAGATGGGTTTGCAGCCTTTGGCCTCCCCAGTACCTTAATTAAAAATATCTGGCCATCCAGCTCATATCCTTTCTGTGCAACATAATTATATCTGATTAGAGAGAAGAAATGGGGATGTAATTGTGAAATTAATGGAGCAAGATCTGGCAAATTACTGGGCGGAACAAAAACATTTCTACAATATGTGGGAAGAAAATATCTGTGCTGTTTGGCTGATAGAATCATAGAATCATAGAACTGTAGAGTTGGAAGGGATCCCAAGGGTCATCTAGTCCAACCCTCTGCAGTGTAGAAATCTCAGCTAAAACATCCATGACAGATGGCCATCCAACCTCCAAGGAAGGAGAGCCCACAACCTCCTGGGGGAGGCCGTTCCATTGTCAAACAGCTCATACTGTCAGAAAGTTCTTCCTGGTGTTTAGTCAGAATCTCCTGTCTTGTAACTTCAGTTTGAGTCCTACCCTCCAGAGTAGGAGAAAACAAGCTTACTCCTTCTTCCAATATGCAAGATAAATGAGCAGTGTTTTTACCACAGAAAATGAAGCATTACATCATTTCATTGGCTTAAGGAATATGGGAAGACTGAGGTAAACTGAGTTGAGGAAGAGGTTGGAAGGGAGGTAAAGTTAGTAGGTAAAGTAAAATGTTTATGTATCACTTGGGAAGACGGGTGAACTAATGTCAGTGGAAGAAGCAAAGATCACCAGTGTCAGAGCAATGATTCTTCAACATCAACTTTGTTGGACTGGTCATGTTGTTCAGATGCCTGATTATTGTCTTCCAAAGCAACTACTCTCTTCCCAACTTAAGAATGGAAAGCGGAATACCAGTGGACCACAAAAGAGGTTTAAAGACACTCTCAAGGTAAATCTTAAAAAATGAAGTATAAGCACTGATAATTGGGAAACACTGGCCTGCGAGTGCTCCAATTCAAGAATAGCCTTTAACAAAGCCGACATGGACTTTGAAGATGCAAAAGGGAGAAACGAGCTAAGAGAATGGCACGTTTGGCAAATCCTCACCGTGATCAACTCCCATCCGTAAACCTATTTCCCCACTGTGGAAGGACATGTGGATCCAGAATAGGCCTCCACAGTCACTTACAGGCACACTGTTAAGGGCTACAAGTGATCGCCAAAGAAGAAGAAGGGAGGGAGGGCAGGTATTCATCATGAAAGAGCAGACTCTTTTGCCTGCTTGGGTGAAGGAAGTATTCTGCAAGTGGCAATGTCTGCTTTTTCAGTCTATAAAAACCCAGGCAAAAACCCTTGTCAAGGTCGCATATTATAAGGCTATTAAAGCAGTCAATGATTGACTTGGAGTTGATCGTACAAAATTGAAACAGGAAAACTTGTAATTGCCATCCCTGAAGAAGGCATTTTGACTGGATGCATTGGGCTTTTTGAGCCTATAAATTCTCTTTTATGTACCAGTGAGAAGCCAACATATATTTTGCCCTTCTCTGGATGTTGCTGTGGTTGCCCTCCTTTTCTTTTTAGAAAAGATTTATAATTTTCAGACCAGGGAGTAAAATCTCTTTAATGAGGTGGAAATTGAAAAATCAACTTCTGAGACATGGTGGTTTCTCTGATAAACAGATGTTAAAGCAGCCAAACTATTTTGTGTTTTTATCAGTCTGTCTTTTTGTCTCTCGTTCATGCCCCTCTTCTCCCTCCAACCACAAGATTTGCTTGGACAAAGCTTGTTTGGACCCAAAAGGATTCCTAGGTGGAAACAACAACAAACTGAAAAACCACCCAAGCTATAATCTGTGTTTTAAAAACCTGTTCCACCTTGAAACTGTGTTGTTGGTATGCTTTTGTCTACAGAGATTATGTTTTTTAAACAATTGTAATTGCCCTCTAGACAGCATTTAAAAAACTAAAAATAAAACTTTTTTATGAAGTTAAAATAATAGTCCAGTAAAAAATGTAAAATAAAGTAAAATAACAAAAAGAAAAACTGTACATAAGAACCCCTGGGTTCATAGCCGTAATAACATAAAATAATGTACATTCTCAAAAGACTACACAATATATTAGATGTTAAAACAAAAACTGGCCTGATGCAAAGATAATACAAAATGAAAGTTATGGATACCAAATAAAACCATATTTCATATGGACTTGCCTTCCCCTAACTGACTTGTCATATAAATACCAACTGGCCACCAAATGGAGGTGAAATCAATAGGTTTAGTTACATCCTGAAATACCCTTAATTTATGAGCTAATTTTCCAGAAATAAGGGTAAATATTACTTTACTAAACCAAATATTTAATGAAAAACGTGAAGATTCCTTCCAGCCCTTGGATATGGTCAAATGAGAAGTTACAAACAGAAAAAATATAAGTAGTTCCCATATTAAGTCTGTATTCAACTCATCAAAAATTGATAAAAGACACCATTTTGGGTCTTTACCTATTATTTGAGCTATTTTCTTCATCATCTCTTTCTATCCCCTTTAGAGCGACTTCCACCATTCAAATTTTTTACCACACTGGAAAAGTGAACTCCCACTGAAGTCAGTTTTTAAAGGAAACCATACAGGCCAGCCCTTCAAACATCATCATTGTATTCTGTTATAAGAAAAACTGCTCCTTTTCCCTTATGGGGTACCCAAGAGCCCGTATAGAGTCCTTATGTAGGTTCTCTATTGGTAGGAGAAAATAACAGAGGCCAACCAGAGAATATTGAGAAGCAAAGCAGCTAGTAAGCCTGATCTTTATTAAACGGTTGCAACAGGGTGCTCACCCCTCAATGCAGGAGGGAGGAGGAACCCAGAACAGTGGTGTGCAAGCCCTGTAGCTCAAGACCACCCCCCTCAATACATCATACATACATCACAGAAGGGGCAGCCTATCACAGAAGGGGCGGTCTACAGCAGAATCCTGTCTGGCAGGAAACCTGCTAATGGGTTTACCTGGACAGCCTGGCCATTATTTTGTGATGATACTGTAAATACTTAATTCCTGAGTCCAGGTCACAGACTCACCCTATTCATACACAAATGTGCCCTTAAAGCAGGATTTGTGAGTACAGAGACAATGGGGAGGCTTTTCCCATTTCCATCCAAACTGCAGAGGAATATTTGAGGTCACTGAAAGAGACAAAATGGCTTTAGGACTGTTTTCCTGTACTGTTTCAGACATGTGGTTTATATATTTATGTATGTGTTTGTCTGGTACATTTATGAACATTTATTTTATATCTTAGACCTTATAATTCTCATAATAGTTTCATGGAGCATTTGACAATATGGAAGGAACCCTTTAACGCATGCGTGACATGTTTGCTAAACATTTAAAGGAAAGAATTTCTCATAAATTTCTCTACTTGAGCACGGCTAATTCTGTAGTAGAATCTAGGGAAGCTGGTCAGGTTTTATTGGATGAGTTTTGGTTACTAAGACCTCATGCTGTGGACATGGTGCTGTGAGACATAGAGCAGCTGCTGGTTGGCTGGTTCCTTCCCCATTATGGCTAATAACATCTAGTGGTGAATTGCTTTTTCAAGAAAGGGCAGCCCCAGTCGCCTTGAAATAAGTGGCTGTGAGGATATTACTGCAAAAGTCATCCTTGGGTCCTGAGAGCTGCAGTAACTATAAGCCAGTCCCTAATACGGACCTCCTTCTTGGGCAAGGTACCCGGTACTCAAATAGGTGGTGAGCATTTGACACCAGGTATCCTTGAGATTGCTGATTTAGACCTCTTTTAATCTTGTTCCAGAACTGGCACACAAAGACACCTTTTTGTGCTTCTAGCAGAATAGCATTACTACCCCTCTGGAATTTATCCCAGAAATGGCTCCTTGATATTGAGAGCTATATCTATATACAATCTGTATCTTCTTGTCCAGGCTTTTCCAAATGAGTTCACATGCAGGAGGGAGTGTGGGTAAGAAATAAGTGACTTCCTCAAATGCATGAACTTGCCCTAAGTTAGGTTTGCTGTCCCTTACTTTTAGAGTCTCTCAGTCTCTCTACTGATCTGACAACCTTTCCCTGATCTAAGCTCAGTTCACTACAATTTATTTTCTTAAAACCAAGGATCCCTACAAAACTGACTCTGGCAATCATTCGCCTCCCCTTTCCAACCACACTGATTTAATAGGCATTTAATAAGTTTAGGTACTAGTTTTTCACTGTGAATACCAATTGCTGGAGCACGTCTAATTTGCATAGGTGATAAGGGCTTCTGCTTTTTACTATCGGTGGCAAACCCAGTCTACTAAAAGTACTGTGTTTTTCGCTCTATAGGACGCACTGGACCATAGGAGGGGGAGAACAGAGGGGGGGAAATTCTCCCCCTCTCTGCTCAGCGTCCCTTCAGCGAAGCGGCAGGAGAAACGGAGCCCCTTCCATTTCTCCTCCCGCTTTGCTGAAGGGGCGCTGCGCAGAGAGGGAAAACTGTGCAGCGCCTCTCCAGCGAAGCGTAGCCTGGAGAGCAAAGGGGATCGGTGTGCACTGACCCCTCTCACTCTCCAGGCTTCAGGCGGCTATCCGCAAGCCTTTGGAGCGCAGCGGGAACTCCTGCTGCGCTCCGAAAGCTTGCGGATAGCTGCCTGAAGCCAACAGAGTGCAGCCTTTGAAGTCTCCGCATAGCAGCGGGGTGAAGGCACCCCGCTGCCCTGTGGAGGCTTTGCGCAGCCATCCCCAAGCTAGAACAGTGAGACGGAGCACTGCGCAGCGCTCCGCCTCACTGTTCTGGCTTCGGGGACGGCCTTTGAAGCCTCCGCAGGGCAGCAGGGTGCCTTCACCCCGCTGCCCTGTGGAGGCTTTGCGCAGCTAACCCCAAGCTAGAACAGCGAGACGGAGCGCTGTGCAGTGCTCCTTCTCCCTGTTCTGGCTTTGGGCTTAGCTGCGCAGCCTGCATTCACTCTATAGGACGCACACACATTTCCCCTAAATTTTTGGAGGGGAAAAAGTGCGTCCTATAGAGCGAAAAATACGGTATGTACAGTACATTGAATTTGAGAAGGGGTGTGTGTTAAAATAGTCAGTCTTTCTTGCAGCCACACCTATGAATAAAGGACTGGGGGTGGGGTGTATTCCCTATCATGCACTTCCACAACCATAATCTACCTGTATGAAATACTGGAGCATCAAACCCGTCCAAAGCTTTGCTTGCACACATTGTGTTATTAATATATGATGTCCCCATGCCAAGTAAATTATTTTCTTGCCACTACAAATGAAGTGGGATTTGCACCTCAAAATAACCATGGGGCGACACCCTAGGCCATATATCTCCTGTGATAAGACATGAAAAGGAGCAACATAGTTGAGAGTACTGTACTGCAATTTGTGGCCCAGGCAGAATACTAGAGTATCCCAGAGGTAATAGTCTCCAAGTGGCAGGGATGTATGACTCAGGATGGTTCAAATCTTACTTTGGGGGAATTTTGGTTCCTTATTCAGGCTGTATTTCACACACACAGAACCACATTATTTGAATACTGTTCAAGTGGAAAATTCAGGGGGGAAACAAATTATTTCCTTTTGCAGCACCCTGCACAGCATTGAGTGGCTGGTACTTGTGACCATCCTGAAACCACTTCCTTGTAGCAGCTTATCTACGTTAATTAAAAATCAAACAATCATGTGCTATCTTTTAAAGCTTCTGAAGAAAGGTTTACAACAGATAAGCTGCGGGCTAGGTACCTGAAGAGCAACAAGAACAACATGCAGAAGATGCCAGATTAATGTCCAGGCATCATCAGAGAGGGCTGGGAAAGATCCGCCTCTGCTCCTAGGGAACTACTGCCAGTCTGTGCAGACAATACTGAGCTACATGGAGAGCAGTTCTCTGACTCGGCGTAAGGCAGCCTCCCAGATTACAGTACAGTACTAATAAATAAAACCGCAGGGCAAAGGGGAAGCTATTAAAGAGGCAAGTATTCCATATGACAAATGAGAGGGCGTGTGTGAAGCCGAGTACCAGGCAGGAGGAAAACAATTACCCGCCGACACGTGTTTGTAGACATGTCTGCGCGCATCAACGCGTGTTGAGTTAGGACCTGCGCCCCCCTCCAATCCCCTTGCAAAGCTGGGGCGATCGTTAGTAGCAGCCTCTTTTCTTCCCCTGCTCCTTACCTCCATAGGCAGGTCGCATGCCTCCATAGCTCCCCGGAGCTCGACCTTGCGGGAAAAGCAGAAAACAAAAGTACAGTAAAGCCGGCAGGTCAACGGCCAGGCCACGCCCCCATCCCTTCTCTCAGCCACGCCCCTTTTCCCCTCCTCAGCTTCCTCGTCTCTCCATGACGACGGCGCGATGCTTTTCGGGAGTTGTAGTCTTCCAAGGACAGACGTTTGTTGTCCGCGTCTGGCGCGAGCGATGACGTAGTGATCCCTGTGCCGGAAGTCTTGCTGTGCTGACTTGGTGGGTTTTCTGCCTGCCTGTCGTTGGGACTCACCGTAGAGCCACCATGGCGGTGAGTGAAGGGGCCCGAGCGTGGAGAGCTTTCGAGCGTGTGGGGTGGGGATTTTTGTGCGCGGGGGGCCAAGCCTGGCACGGATCGGGGCCGGAAGAAGGTTGTGGGTTCTCTCTGGCTAAATCATACTTAGAGGAGACCCGTTGGAATCAATGGAGTTGACTCCATTTATGTCAGCTGGTGTATGTCATATGCGACGTATTCGGATGCAGCCCTCGATATTTTTACACCCCCATTCAGGATCAGCTTTCATCTCTGCATATTTCCCCCTTTCCTGTGCAGTTTTATTTTATTTTTATTTTTTAACGTGGTGCCAGCTATGTGGCACTTCACAAAAAACTGGCGTGACAGGCCCGCCCCCAAATTTGCATGCAATTTTAAAAAGACACATGGAAACAAGCGAAGACGGGGTGGGGGGGAATAGAGGTATAAGTAGAAAGAGGAAGAATACGTGATTACTCCTGTTATATGTACAGTACTTTAATAGGCTTAAGGTTGTAACTGGGCAGCAAGGTGTAGTAAATAAAGCTGCTGAGAAACCTTTTGGAATTGTTGGAACCTAGACTACTTAAGGTAAATACTCTCTCCCACTTTAATATTACAATTCTGTAAATTGTAATTGTTAAGTTGTGGGTGAACATATCAGACGACACAGCGATTCTTCAAAGCAGCTCTTTATTCATAAGCTGGAATAGAACTGAACTGAACAGCTAACAGCTCAGCCGACCCGCTTTTATAGGCCGCCGGCTGTCAACATTGTAGCAACAACAACGCAGGGTTTCCCGCCTAAAGTAACTGACGTGGACCTGAGTGAAAACTATATACATGGGTGGCCAGGGTGAGAACTTCAATACATAACAGTAATAATTGCATATTCTTCGTTTGTTTAACCCGTCTCCATTTCGGAACACTGCCACTTCAGTTTTAGCTTTTGTGCTGGTTCTACTCTACTCTGTGATTCAGAAGTCCAGAGTGTTGGGTTTGGGTAGGAGTCACCTGGATTCAAATCTCAGATGAACTGGACAGATTGAACTATTTCACAACCTTGTTGTGCAAGAGAGAAAATAACTCACACAGGCTCTTGTGAAAGATCAGAAAATAAGGGTAATTTTTTTTTTAAAATGAACTTCCTTGATACTGGCTTATTCAGCACATTTAGCATTTGACTCAGTCCCTATTTTTCTATTTTTTCAGCCGAAGGGAAAGGTGGGAACCAAAGGTAAAAAGCAGATATTTGAAGAAAACAAGGATACCCTGAAGTTCTACCTGCGGATCATCTTGGGAGCTAATGTAAGTGTGTGATGCTCTGTGTGTATAGATTCTATACAGTGGACAAGGCCAGCCTGGATATTTTGGGCAGAAAGTATTTGCAGTTCTAAAAAACAAACAACCTTTAGTTCTGAATAGCTTACCTGCTGGGTATCTTTCCCTCCCTTTTTACTTTGTGCAAGGCCCAAAGAAGTAAGAACTGATACCTCACATGCTGCAAGCTGTGAGATACCACTTCTAAGACTAAAATGTCAGGGTGGGAGAGATAAGGGGAACAGATATTATATGGGTGAGCCCTGGATTTGGACTACTGCCCATCCTTGCCCTACGTAACATGGAGTTCAAGAGCCTGCATTGCTGCTGGAAAGCCAGTCTCCTTTTCTTTTTGATTGACAGTTCAGTTTCTTCATGGAAAGGATTATCATCCTGCCCCCCCCCCCTGGAAAAAACCTCTTCTGGTCTGAGTGCGAGCCATTCATTAGTGAAGCTTGCATGTGGCAGATCCTGCCTACCTGGGGTGCTTGGGACTAGGTGATGGTTGGAGGCAGTGTGATTTAGTGATAATCAGGGCCAGAACCTAGGAAATTCAGAATTCAATCCCTGAACTGAGCCAAGCAACATGTTCAGCATGCAGCTTTTTATTACTGCAAAAAGCAGTCAGAGGGCAGGGGATGTGCATGCTCAGAACTGTGGGACAACGGGGTTTAACTATTATGTCTTAGGCTCCAATCCAAACAAACCAGCCTCCTGTCACTGCCTCTCTGCCCCCCACCTTACCCTCTGCCCTGAAGCTGCTGTTTGCCACGGAAATGAAGCTGTTGAATATTTGATTTGTTGCATTTCTATCCTGCTTTTCATTCAAATGAATCTCAAAGCACCTTACAAACAATAAATAACAATAACATAATAGAGCATGGATAGGCAAACTAAGGCTCGGGGGCTGGATCTGGCCCAATCGCCTTCTAAATCTGGCCAGCAGATGGTCCGGGAGTCAGCGTGTTTTTACATGAGTAGAATGTGTGCTTTTATTTAAAATGCATCCCTGGGTTATTTGTGGGGCATAGGAATTCGTTCAATTCCACCCCCAAATATATAGTCCGGCTCCCCACAAAGTCTGAGGGACAGTGGACCAGCCCCCTGCTGAAAAAATTTGCTGACCCTTGTAATAGAACATCACAAATACAGCATAAATCATATTAATTAGCAAATCATTAATAAAACAATTACCACCTGTAAAACACTATTAACCAGACGGAACTAAAAAGATAAACATCATGATTGCAGCAAAAGTCATGTTATATGATTAACAAATCAGTATGGCATTTAGAATCTATAAATACATTAACAACATTATCAAAATAGCAACTAAAAATGATAAGCTAGGTATTGTTAACTTCATATACACATACTGCACACCCCATGACTCATAATCTTTCACTCTATTCAGTTCATTAAAATACACATGCTGTTGGTGTCAATAGGAGATCTTCTGCCAGAGCAAGGACAGCATTGGAAGGGTGGCTTGTGGTGGGACTATGGCACAAGGGTAAATAATAAAAGCAAACCAGAAACCAAAAGTTTTTTATGCCACAGTCCCAATCCTGCAGCTGCTGTTTACATTAGTCTTTTTAAAATGCACATTATGTCCAAACCATTTGTTTTTAACACACAGTCAATTACTGGACTGATCAGAGGGGAGGTTGGAGATGATGCTTCGCCCATCTCACAGGGTTGGTTTGCTTTTTATTGGAATAACCAGGGAGAGGAAGGTGGAATGGATACACACTGTCCTGAGCCCTTTCAGATCCTGTCTTAACTATTCTGTTCTTCTAAAGTAGCTACTCCATAGGCCTTTGCTGGTCATTCTTTCTAAAAAAACAAAAACAACCCTTAGCTATCAATAGCAACAAGACAGCCTGTGTCCATATCTGTCTGGGAGGGAAGGAACTTAGTATGAAGTTGTCACTTCATAAACTGCTGTGCCTGAAGATGGAACGGTGGGTTTGGGTTTCACCAGTGTGGCTTCATTCAGATTTAGATGACACAAGTGGAACCTGCAATAAAACTTTGTAGTGTGGAGTGTTCCCAGTTCACTCCCCCTCCTTTCCCACTCCCCCACCCCAGTTTTTCCCTCCCTGTCCCAAACAGTCAGAAAGTATTCCATAGTTCACACAGCACTCATTGGGGTGTTCTGTGGGTTTCCCTTCCACCCCAGCTTTTTTTCCTAATGGCTTTTGTGTGCTTCTGAAATAGTTGGGGTTCCCCCCTAGTCTGCTGCCTCCTCTCTCTTGTGTGTCCACAGTGTTGTTTGGGCTACAATGGCACTCACCTCCAGAACTTATTTATACTGCATTCATGTTTTTGATGCAAGAAGATTCAAAACTATTCTTTGTGTCATCCCTTAATTTCAGGCAATTTATGGAATTGTTAACTTTGTGGTCTTCTATGCAACAGCCACTGCCTGGAGTTGGGTGAGTCCAAAATGTCTGGTGGGAACTGTGTTGGTGAAGGTGGTATACTCTGATGGTGTAAATTGTCATCTCCTGAGGGAAGTGCAATCCAAAACCATGTTGTCTCCCAGCCCCTTCATTTATCCCTGAAAATAATGGCATTTATACCAACAGTGAAAATACTGTATCATTACCATATGTAGCCATATACTGAGTTAGAATATTGAGCCCATCTAGCTCAGTATTGTGTTAGCAGCACCTATGTGACCTCTCTGAGTTACAAGCCTGGTCAGTGTGTATTGAGGGCTTCGGCTGCCCAGATGACAAGACCCCCATCTCAAGCCTTGCTGATGTGGTCCAAAGGAAAGCAGAGCAATGCATTTGGTGCCTGCTTGGCTGCAAGAGTTGCCAGAAGGAGGCATACAAGGCACCATCCAACCATCTTAGGGACTTCCTTCTGGATTTGTGTAGTGTTTACTCCTTAGCCTTTTCTTCTCCCAAAGATACCCCACAAGGCAGCAGAAGTTTAGGATCAGTTTTCCTTCACTTAGATGGACTACCTTCCCAGGTTGACTAGCCCCATCTGCCCCTCACTTCCCTCTACTACATCATGTGCACAAACCACCTTCTTGACCATAAAAAGCCATTTAAGCCAGTGGCAATCACTGCATCTTTTGACACTGATGCAAGTTAAGAGTGCATGTGTGAGGAGGCAGTTTGTCCAGAATCTTCTGCCATTCAGTTTTTTCACTTTCTCCATGCTGTGTATAAGTTTATAAAGCTTTTATCATGTCCTCCTCTTCTCCTCACCCTACCATGTCCTACATTCCTAAGTTGAGCAAAAGCTGGACAGGTGCTATAGTTGAAAGAGTGCTACAATGTCCCTTTTGTCTCTACAATTCTGTGGTTCTATGACTTTAAAAGGCTCCAAGTGCTTTAGTCCAGGAATGGCTATAGATGTTTTTGGACTCCCAATTCCCAGCGGTCACACCAAGCATAGCCAGTGGTGTCAGGGATGATGAAAGATGGAGCCCAGTACCCTCTGGGTATCTTTACCTTGTTGATTTTTGTCTTCTCCTTGTAGATTGCATTTGTGTTCAGTTTGATGATCTACGGGGCCAGTTACCGCTCAATGAGCTCCATGGCAAAGCCTTCTTTTGCGGATGACGGCAGCCTTGCAGATGGTGGAATTGACCTGAATATGGAGCAGGGGATGGCAGAGTGAGTGTCTACACTACACAAGTCCAGGTGAGCAGGATCTGCTGCCTGAGTGCATACACAGATCTCCTTCACCCCTGAGCAGGAAGCATATAAAGGTACTGGTGTCTTTGGGGAGCCATTGGCTGCTTCTCAGAGCTTTGTTCTCCAGCTCCTTCACTGAGAAACTGCGGGGGGACGGGACCCTTCCTCCTTGTGTACACCCAGTGGTTAAGAAGAATGAAGTTCCTAAGTCCTTCCTTCTCACTGTCCCCTGAAACACGTTGCTGTTCTCACTCCTTGTCCTTTCTGCCATTTGTCATCCCAGTTGGTGCAAACAAATTACAAATAACTTTAGAAATCTGAATGGACTTGATAATGCTTAATATAGATTAAAAAGTATATGATGGTCATTGATTATAACAATGAAGATTTGAATTTCCTCCAAGGAGCTCAGTTGTGCGTTTGGAACTGGGATTTATGAGCTGTGGGATAATAGATTTAGATTCAAAGTTCACATTTTCCTTGGCTGTTCTCAGAAAATATTATACTGGATGCCTTGGTTGCCTTGGTACTTCCAGCATCAGTGGCATCGCTAGAGGCGACTGAGAAAGACAGCAAAGCACAGTGGCCGCTTAAGGGATCTTGCTGTGTTTAGGGAGGTGAAGCCAAGAGGAGCAGCATTTTGCTCCCTAGTGAGCAATAAGGTTTTTGAATTGTTATCCCTATAGATTAGGCGAGTGAACCTTATGCGCCAGCATCAACTAGCAGTCATATTTCTTGTTGTTTTTAACCAGGCTATTTCTGGAACGCACACACAGAGACCACCAACACTCCCATGCCATCCCTGCCTGCAGCCCCTCTCCTCCAGTCTCCAGACTCTATGGCAGAGATGGTTTTCTGTAGCTCTTCCTGCTAGTGAAAGGTTTTGGGACCACAGGCCTAGGCAAGGCTTTTATGCTCTGAACCCGTAAACACCAGCTTCTTCTTGTTTATCCTCAGGCATCTGAAGGATGTGATCTTGCTTACAGCCATAATCCAAGTCCTCAGCTGTTTTTCCCTCTATGTGTGGTACTTCTGGCTCTTGGTGAGTCTTTCTAGCTCCATTGTTTGGTACATAATGAACTTCTAACTTTCCTTTTCCACTGTATCTGCAGATCCCGGCCACTACCTGCCTGGATCAACCTTATACTCTTATCTGTGTTCAAAACAACGTTTTATTCTTCTTTTTTGGAAACGAATAATTGGGAGAGGACTGTAAAAGGTCATTTCTGCAAAGAGGTAGTCTGTAAATACCATGTCTGCTGTTGGAGGCAATAAAGCTCAGAATACCAGTTTGCTGGGAATTTTTGGTGCAGGTGTCTGGTTCACCTGTGAGATCAGCCTGCTGGACTAGATGGGCCTTTGGCTTGATCCAACATCTTAGGATGTTTGAATAAAAGTCATAGTTTTTCTCCAGATTCCAGGTGCAAGGAGAAATGGTGAATCACCTGCCCTTCTAATGCTGTCCTATAGAGATTAAGGGGTAGCTTTGAGAAATGAGAATTAGTGTCAGGCTTCTCAATCTTGTTAAAGAAGTTCAGGCCTGGAAGTTCACGCTTATGGAAAAATTGGGTTATGAAATAAGAGTGAGAAGAAAAAACACAACGATAAATAACTTTTACTTTGTTTGGTCAGACTTCATTTTGCATGCAATGACAAAGGAACATGGCTTCAGACCACCTATTATTTATAGCAACTAATAGAATACTATGCTGGTATGAAAACAGTTATTGGTATATATATTTTTTGTAACTTGGGTTGTTGCGTACCTGAAGGATCTGTAAAAAAAATAAATCTTTTCCTCTCTCTTTTTTTGCAGGCTCCGGGTCGAGCACTCTATCTCCTCTGGGTTAACATCCTAGGGCCTTGGCTCACTGCAGATTCTTCAGCCGCCAACCAGGAGCCCAACGAAAAGAAGCAGCGTCGGCAGGAACGCCGTCAGATGAAGCGTTTTTAGCTGTGCTCATGGAAATAGATATCATGCCACCTGTTGTCTCCATGTGGCTGCTTATCAGGGATGTGATTTCTTTTTAACCAATCAGAAACGTCAGGGGTTTCTTCTCTCTGCTGACCCTCCCCTTCTGTGACAGCAGTTCACTATAAGGCAGTGAATCTGTGTCTCCCCCAGTTGCTGCCAAACTTCATCTCCCCATATTCCTGACCATCGGCCATGCTCCCTGGGGTTGATGGGATTTGGAGTCTCACAGCACCTGGAGGGTCACAGGTTCTCCATCTGCGCTGTAAGGCTCAATTGTTTCAGGGGAACTGTCGCCAGGCAGATACTTGGCCTTCATCTGCTTTGTGGCAAATGGGAAGGGGACCTCTTGGATGTTGGAGGCGTGTAAATATCTTTATAAAGTGATGCTGTAATATGAATCTAAGGGTGGAGGCACTGCAGAGTTTTAAGAAATGGTTCATTAAAAAAACCCAAAAGGCTGTAAGAGTCTATGAGAGTGCTTGTGGCTGAAGTTGATTTTATATCATCACAACTTGTACCTTTCACATTTGTTGACCCATTTCTAAGTGGGCACAGTAAATAAAACCAAAATACAAAACAAGCAATAAACTTGCAACAGTCAAAACAATAATTAAAGCCAGAGTTCAGAGAAGATCACATCCCATTTAAGGCAAAGAGAATAAGAGGCTAGTTGAGGTGTTTGAAAGAAGTTCTCATTTAAATCCTGGTGTATTTTTATTTTTAAACTGGCAGGTAGGAACCTCTGGCCGAAAGGTGGCGTGTAAGTATTTCATACACAATTGTATGCCTCCCTGTCCTCTATAACAACAAAGCTGAATTGATGAGGTTAGATGGGCCTCCCTTTGCAGTGAATTTCTGAAACCTAGCACCACTACCTGAAAGACCCTGCACTGGCTTCTTGTGAATCTGACGTACTTTGATGAAGGAGCTGGAAATCCCTTTTTCAAATCTTTGTGCGTTGTGGATTTGTAGCACTCCTGGAAATGTATTTATTCTTTGGCACAAGGCTATTAGAGCCTCCTTGGAAGCAGGGACAGGGGGGCAAGTTAAACTAATGGTAAGGACCAGCGGTATCTCCAAGCAAGGAAGAAAAAGGATGGTTGGAGGGAACAAGATTGGGCCTGGGGTTGAAGCTGCTTCCTGCAGCGGGAGGGGACAGAGGGCCTGACAGCCTCCCCCTTAAAATAAACCAGCAACAACAGAAGGTGGAGGTGACCTCCTGCTGGTTCTCCACTTTGGCTTCATAGGAATGTCTTCAGGGGGCTTTGCTTCGGGAGAGGCGCTTAGTATACCTTACTGGTGGCATCTAGCCCCCAATTCAGGGCAGAGTGGTAAGGGGAGCTGTTTTGCAAGAGGACATGGGCAGGATGGGTGAAAGCATCACAGAAGTAGCACCCCGCCTTCCTACAGCAGAAATATTAGCACATAGCCCTGCATCTGGAAGACAACAACTGGAAGCAACCATGCTAGGGCATGTTGACCCACTCTCCCCAGCTCACTGCTCCACCCCCAGCCCCAGCTGACTGGAGTGTGAGGCCAAGTTGCTTGAGGGCATTGGAGACATCAGACGCTTCCTGTGCTCAGCCAAACTGCTGGACATTCCCCAAGGTGATCTCCATCAGCTGTCCTGCAGGAAGGATTTCAGAAGAGGCAGCAAAGACCACCTCATGGCCTGCTCTTACTGAACTTTTTCCATCCTCGGCCAAATAAGATCTATGATCAACTGCCCTGTGAGAAATACCCTGGTGACTTTTTAATATCCCTTGGCCTTGGACAGATTTGTATCCTGAAAGGAAGGATGCAATTTAGTTAATTAGTTAAATAAATAAATAAGATGCTGAGAACAGGAGGGAGAAAAGCATTGAGGTGCATCATTACCCTGAAAATATGATCAGAAGGAATAGGAAGAGATTTGGGGAGGGTGCATTCTCACATTATGGGGGTCTACAGGAATTTTTCTGGGGTTGTGGTAGAGCAGAAGTAAAACAATGAAAAGGGGAGAGTGGCCTGATTTCTCACAAAACGTGAGAACATTTTGTCTCGTATCTTACATATGCTAGAAACACTTAAAAAACAAACAAACTAGGAATGGGGGGGGGGTTTCATCCACCCCATGACCCAAATTGGAAGTAGCATCTGGTTAGAGAAGGAAAGGGGAACATTGAAGATAAAGAAGAAAGGAAGGATGACGTCTGTTCCTTAAAATACAACTTCCCTTGTCTGTCGTCTGATTAAAGCTTGCTAGCCCCGTTCAATGTCTTCCCTTCAGTACCCTCCCCTTCTTCAAAGAAAATACGTACTCCATTATTTCTGTGAATTTCAACTTTTAAATGGGGTTTTTATTTTGAAGGCTGGATAGGGTGTGGTCTTGCACAGCTTCCACATCGTCATAGGCCAGAAAGGGAGTGGCAACCCACTTGTTTTTAAATATTTTGCACATTAGGTTTCTTCCAGTGTTTTGGATTTACTCCAGTAGCTCTATTTAGAGATTTCTTCATGTTTCCCAGCCAGTCAGTTTCCATCAGTGCTGCTGCCTCAAGAGAGAGAATGGAGTCCAGTACAGCCTAAGTGAAAGAAATGCAGTAATCCAAGAGGGAAGTTGTTGGGTTTTTTCTTCATTTGGGGCCTTTTCTGGTGAAGGTATGCAAGCTTTTGCATTTGACAGAGTGTCCTGGTTTTCAGGCAAAAACGAAGCGTCTGTGTGTATAGCCTTACTGGAGCCACAATGGAAGCTTTTTAGTCATTTAATGTAAGTACAACTTTCAGAATAAATTGTTGAGATAATATGGAACTCTAAAAGCCACTTTTATTGCCTAGGGAAATTGCTCTTTAAAAAAGAAGTTTAAATTCAACATGTTTGTAGATACCAGGTTTTTGAACTCATTTTCTGATTTTGTACAAAAGGAACAGAAACAAATATTTTGAGACAGTATTCACACGTGTTGTGTACATGTGGATAACATTCATATATCTACTCTTACCAAATAAGTATTCAATTTGTAAGAAAAGAAGTGCTAGAGCACAGGTCAGCAACCAGCACTCCAAGTGGCCCCCAATCTCATTTTATGCAGCATCCATCACCTGAAACTACCCTATTCTTCTGCTTCATCAGAGTTCCTTCCTGTTCTGTTCCTCATTTTTCTTGTGTAAGTGAGTTCCCTCTCCTTTTTTTTCTATGTAGTTTGAGAACAATTGCATCATTATTTTATTTGATAAACAAAAATTGATTTTTTTAAACAACTTTTCCCCTGGTTGTAGGGAAGAGATGATTTTCCTTAGCTATCTGAAAACAAGCTGGTATGCTTCTGCCATACCTGTTTGTATAGCACACTAAAGTAAAAAAGAAATAGCTTTCACTTTCTTTCCAGAACAATAGCTGTAACAAACAAACAAACAAACATATTCTGTATATCTATTTGAGAGTAATACCATCAAACTCAGTGTGGCTTACATCTGAGTAGACTAGCACAGGACTGGGACTTTAATCTGGTGAAAGCTGAATCAGGAGTCTCTATTCCAGATTACTTAATTCAGAACACTCTTTGTCTCTGGCTTTGCCCACTGCCGATGCAACCCCCTTAGGGAGTTACTCTAAAGCTGACCACCCCTGTGCTAGACCACAGAAGTCCTGTCATTTAATTTCAGGTGGGTGGTTGTAGGGGGTGCAAGACTTTCTACGTAAGTTCAGAGGCAACTGTGTCTTTGATATTCTGAGATACACGAGTGACATGGAAGAAAAAGTGTCACTACGTAACAAGAGTCCTGCCGGATCAGGCCAATGGGCCCTCTACTTCAGCATCTTGTTCTCACAGTGGCTAACTAGTTCCCTATGGGAAGCCCTAAGCAGGACATAAGCAAGTCTGCTTGTGATTCCCAACAACTGATATCTCCAACAAAATACAGCCTCCAATATTATGGAGGTAGACCACAACCATTGTGTGGCTAGTATCCATTATTCTCTATAAATTTGACTTATCTTCTAAACCAACCAAGTTGGAGACCATCACTACAACTTGTGCTAGTGAATTCCATTTATTTAATCAATTTCTATACCAGCTAAACAAAATAAACGGTTTTCAACATGGGTTAAAACATCTTTAAAAAATAGCAAATACAAAAAAGAGAGACCATTTTCTGTAAAACACCATTAACAACTGAATAGCGTTTTCTTTTTAGTATCAAAATAAACATAAAAGGAGCAACAAAAGTGCAAGGAGAATTCGCAGCCAACGCAGAAAGCAAATAAAATAATCTTAAAAGATGAGGAAATGAAATAGTACAAATGGAAGTTCCCTTGTAGGCAATCAGTGCAATATTGTGGTTAGAGCAGGCATCCCCAAACTCGGCCCTCCAGATGTTTTAGGATTACAGTTCCCATCATCCCTGACCACTGGTCCTGTTAGCTAGGGATCATGGGAGTTATAGTCCCAAAACAGCTGGAGGGCCAAGTTTGGGGATGCTTGGGTTTGAGTGTCAGAGTAGGACCTGGGAGACCAAATCCGTCCTTGACCATGAAGCTCACTGAGTGACCTTGGGCCAGTCACTCACTCTCATCCTCACCTGCCCCACAGGGCTGTGGGAATTGGAGGAGGAAAACTGTATTCCACCTTGAGCTCCTTGAAGGAAGACGTGGGATACAAATGCAATAAATAATAACACAAAATATAAACAAAAGTATACATTCCAACTTTAAAAAACCCCCACCCCACAGCCATATGACTGACAACTACGCGCTGTGTGAGGAAGCATTTTCTTTTGGTTCTCCTGAATCTTCAGACCCTCGGCTTTATTGCATGTCCAGGAGGTCTAATATTATGAGCAGGAGAAGAAACTTTTCTCTTTTGGCACTTTTGGTCCGGAATTGGGGTGCCTTTTGCTTCAAGCTGGAGGCGTTGGTCCCCTCTGTATTTGAAACGAGATTTGTGTGGGGCTGTGAGGAACGAACGAGTCTTCTTTCGAAGCGAGCAGCGTGATAAGGAGCCCGTTTTCCTTCGACGAGCATTAGGACTTTCGGGTGCCCAAAAAAATGAAGCCGCCGGATACGCCCGTGTTTTCGCGGCGAGAGCTGCAGTACCCTGTGCCTGCCAGGAGGGGGCGGGCTACCTGGGGGATAGCTGAGGAAACTGCGAGCGGCAGGGAGAGAGAGGCGGGGCGGGGCTTGGAAGGATGGGGGAGGAGTCGGGCCGCTGCTCTTGCTGTCGCCATGGAGACGGGCCCCGCGGCCTGACCCGCGCCGAGGAGCCTTTGGTCCAGCAGGGCCTGCCCTGAGGAAGGGGGCCCCTCAGCGCCCTCCCGATCCCGGGCATGAGGCGGGTGCGTGGCCGCCCGGAACTGCCACTGAGCTGGGGGGGGAAGGTGAGGAGGACGGACTCGGGCCCCCCTTCCCCCGGTGGGTGGGGGTTGGATTTATACAGCCGCCGGAGTGAGGCCTTTCCCGGCCGGGGGAGGGCGGATCGTGGACTTATGGGGTGCTCGTGGTTTTCCACGAACCTCTATGGAAGTATGTTTTGGGATGGAGGAAGGGACTCTGCCATCACCGGCGTCTTGGCTTGAGAAGAGCTGGTCTCTCCCTCTCTGGCTGTCGAGTTTAAATCTATTTTAGTTTTTTTTTTTAAATCTACTTCTGTTTAATTAGTGCTAGAATTATAATAAAAGTTCTACGGAAGTGAATAGCAAGCACGATCCCGTACACGTTTACTCGGAAGTTATGCAGGCAGTTATCTGTGCACGCTTTCCTAGGAGTGAGCCCCTTTGAATGGGACACACAGTAGTATAAGTTTTTTAATGCTTGTGGGACTTTGAAGACTTAACAAATTTATTGTGGCCATAAGCCTTCCTGGACTACAGTCCATTTCATCAGATGGATGAAGTCTTAGTTATCCTGTGTTATAGTTATACACTGGGTGCTTCAAGACAACCTGTTTATTATTCAGTGTTCAGACATCCAGATTTATTTTCAAGGAGGCTAGACACTTTCGACCAGAGGTTTTCAACCTTTTTGAGTCCACGGCTCTCTTGATGTTTAACTGAGCTTCCTGGGCACGGCTGGACCGCGTAGCATGTTGAGAACTGAAAATGCAAGTTTTCCATTATTTGTGCTTTACTTCCACTGACTGGCTTTTTCCTAAATCCTATTTGAGGCATTTGGACAGTTGTGATTTATGAACTGACACTTTAATTTCTCCATACTAGTAGCCTCTGAACATCTCTTGATATACTACACCTAATTTTCTAAGGCATGGGCTGCTGTTTCTCTGAAAGGTGCCTCAGTTTTCACTTTATAGAACTCGGAAAGGCATGTGGAAAAATAACTCCCCTTCTTCCCAGCTTGGAGACAATATGTTTGCTTCCAGTTCCAACCAACCAGATCACTATATTTCCTTCCTCAATTAGCCTTTGATAACTTTTAAACACCCACTTACCAGCTAGTTCTTACTAAGGTGGTAGACAGTGTTCAAAACTCTCATTGTTCTAGGCACATTTTGCGACAGGGAATTTCATTAGTGTGAGCACTTTCTGAGCTCTGGGCACAGTACTACCTGTGCTTCTGTTAAGTGCTATCTAGCAGAGCTATAGATTTATATATTTTTGTCTCCTTAATCATCTGCTGTGATTCATAATAATATGAATGTTTACAACACTTTCTTTTAATCCTCACAGCAATCCTGTAAAACAGTCTAATATTACTATCTCTGTTTTCCAAATGAAGAAGTCTGGATCAGGGGAAAAAAATAGCTTCTCTAAACCCATCTAGTGCGTACATGATTGAGATCAGATTTTAACTAGAGACATCCAGACAATACTACATACTACACAAGCTTTCTGTGGTTGCCACTTGAGACTCTTTCTCTTTCAATTTTTTTTGGCAGTCCCTGACTACAAAAATTTGGGTGTTGTGTATTTGAGTATTGTGAGCACACGTGTGCAGTCCTTGTGTTGTAGTGTGTATTTATAAGAAAGTGTCTAGGAGACCTGGCAATACACTAGTGTTGTGTTCCCTAGGGAGTGGCATCAAAAGTCACTCCTCTGCCAATGCATAAAATCAGTTGCTTTAGCCTCTGCTTAAAAAAAACAAAAAACCTCTGTTAAAGGAGAATCATGAATTTTCACCTCTTGTAGAAGTGTATGTTGTGTTCCAGTTTCACCAGCCAAAGTAGACAGTGGATAGCTTGCCTCTTTTTAGCTTTTGTAGTTCAGCTAGTTTCATATATTGGAGAATGAAGTGGGCTTTGCTTTGCAATAAAGGATGACCTATTTGGTGGGCTTTTCCGTCACACCTGTCTTCACTGGATAAAGATGAAATGGGTCAAAAAGTACCCAGCAAAAGATACAAAATTGTTTTTAAAAACAGTATTACTTAAAATGTAAAGTATCATTTTTGTATTGAAGGCTTTGGCACAGAAGCCTTTATGTATTGTATTTTTTCAAAAGATTGTTTTTGATATTATTTAATCCTTCTAATTTACTCTGACTATCTATAGAGAAAAGGACTGTGGGCCTTATGAGAACATTTTAAGAGCTACATGATCAGATTAAAGGAGCCTGCACTGAGAAACTGAGGCTACCATCTTGCGGCTGGGGTAAGGGAAGCCTCCATGACTTCTGCAACTTTTATAGTCTTCCATGGCCTTGGGCTACTCCAGGTTACACACCCCTTGTGAAGCTTAGAGTTTTCATGTGATGTCTTTGCTTGTTTGTAATAAATATCAAGTAAGGGTGCTTGTATTAGATTTGTGCAGAAGACAAAGTAGCTGAACTTGTGGAGATAATCCAGTCCTCCTCTTCCCTCTGTTTGCTTGTCAAAGTACTTAGCATAAATGCAGAAAGTCATTAGACATACATACTGGTTAAAGGCAGACATATGGACAGGGGAGGAAAAACTTTGCTTCAGAACTACTTATGTTTGGTGAGATATGTTTCCACAGTGCACTAAAACACACATACCCATTCAGCTACGGGGTTTGGGATGCAAAGCATTACGCAGTGCTCACCTAGAGCAATAGCACACTTGGCAACATTGCACCTATCTCAACGCCTAACAGTATAACAGATGTAACCTTTAGACCTGGTCTAAGCAAACCTCCAAAGAGACAATGCAAGCTGCAGTATTGTCTTATGGGGTGGCCTTTTTATTATTTATTTATTTCATAATTTTTATACACTGCTTGCTTTTTAAAAACCTCCAAGTGGTTTACAGAACAATAACGTTATCAGTAGAAACCTTTAAAAGCAACTGTTTGAAACGTTTTTGTTTTTTTTAAAAAAAATCAGCAATAAACTAAACAGATTAAAACACATGAACATTCTATAAATCAGGTTGGGCTTGTCTGAAGAAAACTGTGTTTAGCAGGCACTGAAAAGAGGACAGTGAAGATGTCTGCCTGATGTCAATAGGCAGGAGGTTCCAAAGTGTGGGTCCTGCCAGACTTAAAGATCCATTTTCTACAAATGTAGAACAAATTATATTATGTGGCACCTGCAACAGTGCCAGTTCCGCAGATCAAAGTAGTCAAGTGGGTATATTTGGGCAATGCAATTGATCTTTCAGATAAATAAAGCTACACAAGCTGTGGCACGTTATGTTGCCACCTCTCTGGTGTTTATTTAGACAGGCCTTTTCTCCACAGTAAGCTTTGACTGAGAGAGGTTTTATCCCTGTAAAATTTGTCTTCTGGGCCTCTTTCAAGAAAGCATTTTCTCATTTTTCTTTTCTGCTTCTGGTAGATGAACATCTGCAATAAACCACCTAATAAGACAGCACCGGAGAAGAGTGATGAAGCAGCTCATGAGGTCCAGTCCCAGCATGCCCGGAGAAATGGCTGGAGCTGGCCTCCACATCCATTCCAGTTTGTGGCTTGGCTGCTCTACCTCTTCTTTGCAGTGGTTGGCTTTGGTGTCCTTGTGCCACTCCTGCCTGCGCACTGGGTTCCTGCTGGGTATATTGTATCCTTACATGTTGATGTTTCAGCATAGTATTGCAAATACAGCTGTCACAATTACTGGTGAGGTTATTTAGGAATGGTAGAAAACCTTTAGTGAGCAAAATCACTGAGTGTTCCTCTCGTTCATACTATACCCTTACTTTACTGCAATTTGTAGGATTGTTGCATTACGCTTTCTGAAAGAATAAATGCAATTTTCTGTACACTAATGGCTCATGCCCTTTTGCTGTGTCCCTTTGCTCTCAAAGCTGCCCACATCCCTTGTTAATTTTACTTCTCCTGTGCCTTTGTGAATGAATGGTAATTTGAATCCTTTGACTCACTTGGTGACAAAAGAGGCCTTTTTCTTAACTGAAGAGATTAAAAACTGATATTTTGCTCGCTTAAATGGGACCCTGAAAATGAGAAGTATATTTGTAGAGACAACCCTTAACTGTGTCCACTTCAGTGTCCCGGAGTGTTTTTTCTCTGCCATCTAATAGTTCATCTTACAGCAGTTTCTATTGACCCAGCTGATGACGGTGTGCGAGAGAAGAATTACCAGGGGCCACTCACTACTTTCAATCGAAGCCAGCATGCTCATGTCATTGAAAACCGCCACTGTCACATCTGTGATGTCAATGTGTAAGTAATAGTCTTTCTCTTCCTTGTGTTTTCTGTAAGTTTATTGCATTGAATCCTCTCACAGACAGCAGTCAAGTATTGGAAATATCAGATGAAGCATATGTGTAATAGTTGTGGAGTTATATTCTACCTTCATTGGAGAACTGGAGATTTATTGAGCACAAGGCTGTCAACTAAATACCCATTTGTGGTTCCAGAAGCAGTTCAGTCCTTAATTTTTCCTCAGTTCAAGTTATGGAAACAAATACTGACAGGGCAATGGTTGTTCCTGTTGGTAGGGTCCTGTGTTTTTGTTGTTGCTTCATTTCACTGGAAGCCAGTGGCTCTGCTACCTTGGTGGCAGGAAGTCATGGACAGCACAATAACCACCAGCACCATTGTGTTTGTGCGTTGGACACAGTGGTTAGGTAGGGATTTTGGCTTGCCCAACATACTCGTCTTTCAGTATTTTTATTGTAGCATTAAGAGAGAGGCTAGAATGGTCTTGCTCAGGTGTGCTGGCAGGAAGCATAAAAGTCAACAGCAATTAAGGAAAGAGCAATGGTCTCGTGCTGCTTCATTGCATTTAAGTGGGAGTTGCATTGTTGCAAAATATATAAGTAGGCTCAATTGGGTTTGTAGCCTGAGAGAAAGAAACAGGAGGAGAAAGAGAGTGTGTAATGTTGGTCTTTAGTAGACTTAGGTGTGCTATTCTTCCCCTTTTCTTTGTGTTTTAGGCATCTAACGTAGCATCCCAGACTGTGAGAGGCATGAGCAACAAACTGTAATTAGTTCTGTTTTGCAGGTTTTATCCACTCTAACATGAACATTCCTTTCTTATTGTTAGGAGCTCCAGATCAAAGCACTGTGGGACCTGCAACAAGTGTGTGTGTGGATTTGATCATCACTGCATGTGGCTCAACAACTGTGTGGGAGAGAGGAACTATTGGTATGGGTCATGTCTTTCACAGCATTAATCCACACAAGCAAAGCTACTGTGCAAGACTGTTGAATCATCCCTGTGCCTTGTGCTTCAGCCACTATTGTCCAAATACCTAGTTTCTCTCCTTTTCAAAATTACAGCATACTCCATACAAATCAGAGAGCACCCTTAAGTTTGCAGCCAGAATTGCATGCCTACTTCTTCAGTAGCTTTTAAAAGGGAGCACAGATTAGAACTTATTTAGCCAAATATTAGGGATCTCTGTCCAAATGCTTATTTGGAACCCTAACTCAAACAGCTGGACATAGAGCTCACTTTCTTGCTCTGTTCCTTCTGGCTACTGAAGGTTAAGCTTTGTCTTCTTTTAGTAGCTCTGAAGTAGGTGATGCCAACCTTTTTTGGCATGTGTGTCACAAGTCAAACTTAAATTAGGATAGAGTTCTGTAGTGTGTGCCACAGTACATGCACATCCCTCTGGCCTTTGAGGCAAAAAAAAATTCCCAACTGCGCTTATACACTGATGTGGTCTGAGCAGACAATGATTGACCAGGAAAGGGATCTAAGGGTCATGGTGGATAGTTCAATAAAAACACAAACCCAGTGTGCATTAGCTATAAAAATACGAATTCCATGTTTGGGGTCATTAGGAACAGAATTGAAAACAAAACTGCCATATCATAATGCTGTTATACAAATCTATGGTGTGATCTCTCGGAGTGCCATGTTCTGGGAATGGACTTTCAAAAGGATGTTGTAGAACAGGAAAAAGTTGCATGAGCAACTCTCTTATGAGGAAAGACCATAACATTGGGGGCTTTTTAGTTTAGAAAGAAAAGCAAGTTGTATAAAATTATGAATGGTATGGAGAAAGTAGATGGGAAGAACCTTCTTCCTCTCATAATGCTAGAACCCGGATCATTCAACAGACAGAGTAGTGCTAACTGACCTTCTATTTCCTTGGCAGGCTTTTTCTGAACAGCGTGATATCTGCCATCCTAGGCCTTCTCCTAATCCTACTCATTGCTTGCTACGTTTTTGTGGAGTTCTTCCTTAACCCCATGAGACTGCGCACAGACCAGCACTTTGAAGGTATCAACCCACACTCTGCATGAGGAACTGTCTCAATGTGAACACTTTGTTCAACTAGGTTCCCTCACGGAGCACCTCTAATGATTAAGTATCCCAATTATCATACACTATTACAGCATTCTATGATCAAGAGCAGCATAATGCAATTTCTTAAATAGTTAACATCTATAAAGAGATGTTCAAGCTCAAAGTTTCTTAGAAATTTTCCCCTTTGATCTGAGCAGCAAAGGTATTTTGCACTTTCTCAGTATCACTCCCCTTCAGATGTTCCATGGCTCCAGACTTGGCTTCAGTTTCCTTAATTGCATAATTCTGTTTTCTAGGCCTGAAGAACCAGACGGATGTGTGGTTTGTGTTCCTTCCTGCTGCTCCCATTGAGACACAAGGACCTGCCATTTTGGGTTTGACTGGGGTTCTGATTCTCCTGGGGCTGCTGACTCTGTTCCTGTTGGGTCACCTGCTGATCTTCCACATTTACCTCAGTAGGTATCACTTTTTATCCTGTATTTCATGTTAATTGGGAACCCCCGCTGTGCACATGCTGTGTAAGGAGCAACTGGGATATGTTTTCTATTGTCTATATAAATACTCTGCCGAGACTATAAAAAGAAGTAAGTATTTGCACACGGGCTTCCAATCTAAGGCACAATACAAAAGGAAAAGGAAATGAGAGAAGAGAAAAGACAAGCAAATTCAGATACTAAGTCTTAGAAGAAGAGTTTGGATTTGATATCCCGCCTTTCACTCCCCTTCAGGAGTCTCAAAGCGGCTAACATTCTCCTTTCCTTTCCTCCCCCACAACAAACACTCTGTGAGGCGAGTGGGGCTGAGAGACTTCAAAGAAGTGTGACTGGCCCAAGGTCACCCAGCAGCTGCATGTGGAGGAGTGGAGACTCGAACCCGGTTCACCAGATTACGAGACTACCGCTCTGAACCACTACACCACACTGGCTCTTAAAGTTACATAATTCCCCTTATAAGTGACCAGCTGAACTGGCCACTGAGGAGGCAGTTTTGGGAGAAGAGGAGCTAAATAGCAGTTGGTCCCAGCTAAGCTGATGTAGTTGGTCTCTCTTCTCTCTGCTCAGATTCATCTTACTCTTCTTAGCATTTTTATTCCAACAGTTGTCTGCTTCCATTCCCCAGTGGTTGAGTGTGTGTCTATCCTGAATTTCAAATGGTGGGGTAGTAATAAGCAGAATGGCAATTGTACCTTCCCATTCAAATATCTTTCTAAAGTGTGAATGCAGCTGAAGGTGAAGGTGGCTGGGGCATACATTCACTTATGATCTGGATAAGTCTGGATAGACAGTGGAGTTCATAGCACTCTCCCAACACAGTTATCCAAGGACCACCCATGATTGTTTTGTTTGGATTGGAGTATTTTGCATGCAGTGTTTACGTAACTCTTTGATTTAACAATGAAAAATGTATTATTTATTGAGAACCAATAAGGAGAATGTTAGTTAATAATTTTGAGCTTTTCCACCTTTATTCATGCAGTGCCTGAGCTGGCAGATTTTCTATCATTTAATTCTTCTCTTTTCCGTTTCATTAGTGTGGCATCGATTGACCACCTACGAATACATTGTGCAGCAACGCCCCCCTCATGAGATGAAGGATCCTGTCAAGCAGCTAGAATCCTGTCCTTCTCAAGTGAGGCCTATTCAGGTATTGCAGGGGTGACCAACCTGTGACCTATGGGCTGGATCTGACCTGACAAGGCACACAGAGTAGTTTGCTGGCTCCTGCAGCTTCTCTTCCAGTCTCAGCATGGTAGCACCCATTACTGAGATTGAGAGTCAAAGTGCTCTGCCTGCTCTTTAGAGGTGAAGTGTAAAAGGCAGCTCTGTGGTGGTGGTGTTTTAAAACCTACACTGGGAATGTATTTAAAATCTTAGCACAAAAGGTCTTTCTCTCAAGAGCTGGCAAAGCTGCTTTCTGCAGGGATCGGGGAAATCAGTTGGGCAGCTGATCCAATTGATGCCCCACACCTGGCATCAGGTTTGGATGAAATGACCTTGTGGGCCCAATTGGGACCCATGCCAAGCCAAGTTGCACCCATAGTCCTGGGATTTCCCAACCCTGATATAGATAGACAAATCTCCTTTAACTCAATGGTTCTAGCAGAGGGCATTGATTTGGTTTATATAAATGATGCTTATATTTGGATCATTTAATACTGACCAAATTATTCTTTTAAGAGAAACACAGCATTTACAACTTTTTAAAAAAGAATAATTTTAAAAAGAATTTTAAAAAGAATTTAAAAAAATTGATTCTCATGCAGCATATGCCTGATCAATCCTGTCTTGGAATGTATAGACAGTATTCATATTGACAATAAATTCAGTTGTACAATTTAAAGGAATCATCCATTCCAAGTGGATTTTGTGCACTTTGGGTACAAAGTGATCTTCCATAGTCTCTCAGTGCTGCATGGTGAGAGACAGTTTAGCTTGTATACTTGAATCTAACTTTGAGCTGAATTTCAGATATGCAAGAAACATGCAGAAACTTGTGCAGACTAAAACCAAGCTGTCAAAGGGAGGTGCAAGCCATGATTTGAACATGGCATTAATAGGGAGCTAGTGACATTTAAATGAAGTGATTGATAGTGTTGGTGCTCAACTAAACACAGCATAATTTTATATAGTTCATAAACTATTGCCCAAGCCTTTCATCTTTTTATCATCTAAAATACAACTAGAAAAAATGAACTATATGCAAGTGGCTCTCATTTTTATTTTGGTTGAGATTTTTTAAGACGTTGCAATCTATGCATGTTTACTTGGGAACAAACCCCATGGAACATACTGGGACCTCCTTCTGGGAAAATATATTATAGGACCAAGCTTTTAAAAAGTATTGATGATGTTGAAATCTACAGGTACCTGAGCTAAATAACCAAATGTTCCTTCTTTGCCCCACAGTATGGAGGCATTTGTAGAAACAGCGTTTTACAGTAATTTTGACTTACAATAAAGAGAGGGAAACTAACTTGCCTGGATGTCTGGGTTGTTCACTTGCCTCTGTTTTAAAATAACTCTTGCACGTTTCAGGAAATGCAGTTTTATGTAGGAAGCCTTGGATATACCAATCCTGAGATCCAGGTGGAAGACTCTACAGGATTAGCATCTGGGAAAGAGTGAGTAAAACTGATGCCAAGTTTCTTTTCATATAACTGAGCTTATCTAGAAGCTGTTCTAGAGTCACAGCAGGTAATTTAATGAAGTCACTCTGAGGGGAGGAAAAATTAGCACTTCCAGTTTTTCCAGGCATGTGAGGTGTCATAACACCATTCTCAATGTACATAATCTCATAGGTGTAAGTAGAGAGGTTAGCTGTTTGTGTGAATGGGCTATAAAGGAGCTTCCCTGTGTATAAATGTTACTAAAGGGACACATGGAGCAACTTTTATCAAAGCATTTCCTCAAATTATGGAAAAGAGATTAAATACAAATTAGAATATTAAGATGAAATATACAGAAATTATCCACGTTGCAAATGGATTTCACATGAAGAGAAAAATTATGTTAACCTATTATAATTTACATGTTGTAACATTTTTATTTTGTTACTTGTTTTTGTATTTTTTAAAAAGCAAAAACTGAAGGCATTTCTTCTTTCTGAAGAAATTCTGGGAGGTCAGACTAGAACTCCAGTAGCAAAGGCTTGATGGGCTGACAAAGGAGGTGAAGCTTTTATCTGTTGCACTGTAGATGGATTGGTATGTAAGAAATCAGCACTGCCTGTTCTGTTTTCAGCCTAACCAAGTTCTGCATTCGCAGCGATGGCTCAGACACCAAACTCATCCTCACCCCTGAGCAATCAGAGGTGCAAGATGGAGACCAGCCACAGGTGAGAGATAGAGCTGTGAATTCTAGCTTTTGTGCTGGGGCTGTGCTGCTGCGCCTGATCTTGGGGCATAAGACATCATGCCACACTTCCTCTTTCATCTGCAGCTGTTATCATTCACAGCTGAACTTGTATCCTTGACATCTACCCTTCTGTGGTTAGCGCCCCTTTATCTGCTTGTATCCTTCCACTGAAGCAAAATTACAAAGTTCATACTTTGATGGTAGTATGAGGAATGGGGTTCTGAATGCTCTTAAACTGAAAGCATTGTTGTACTGAGGCTAAATATGAAAAGGGTCAGATGTGCACTTTCTCCTTCTTTTCCATGTTTTCATGGAAAATCATCTCTCTCATTCTGAGGGTATTTATTATTTTATTTTTAAAATTGTATACCACTTAACTGTAAAAAACAATAACCCTCACACACACACACACAGAGAGAGAGAGAGAGAGAGAGAGAGAGAGAGAGAGAGGGAGGGAGGCTGAAAAATAGTGACTGGCCCAAGATTGCTCCTAGGCCACCGTGCAAGCTTCAAGGCTCAGTGGGAATTTTAACTCTGGTCATCCAGGTCCTTCTTTGTCACTCTAATCCGGGATTGGCTAACCACCCAAAGCATTTTTTCCCTGCCTCCAAGTCCCCATCTGTTGTGGCAGTTGCAAAGCCATTGTTGTTTTTTGTTTCTCTCTGCTCAGCCCACTCCCTATTGGAAACACAACTCACTTCCTCCCTGGTCATCAGATTAATCATTTTATGAGCAGGAAGGGAGTGATAACACTCCCTCTTCAGTTGATCGGCACAGATCAGCTGAAGCAGGAGGCTGTGTGATTATTCCCATGAGTGTAGCATGAGAGTGTATTTTGGCCACACCACTGGCATTCAACCCCAGTGGGCTGGCCAAGGGTGAATCTGGGCCTCAGGCCACTAAAAGATTAGCCACCCCTCCTCTAACCATTAAAATTGCAATGATTTTAAGCAGATTTGTCTTGTTGTGTAACTTCAGAAAAAGAAGAAGAAGAAAAGGAGAAAGAAGTTGCATAAGGTCCCCTCTTCTGTGTCAGAAGAAAGATCCAAGATGGCTGATGGCCCATGGTCCTCTCTTCCAGCTTTACAACCAGGTAAAAGGAAAAGGTGGAGAGAGTCAGAAGTAGAAAGTATTTGAATAGAGTTTTGGGGGTCATGAATGGTGTATGAAGGCAGGCATTTTCTCTTCCTTCATCATTGCACAGCCTCTAAACATTGGAGCATTTCTTCTCAGCAGCAGAAACCATATAACTTATTATCACATGTGACCACTAGCTGACCAATCAGTAGATTCCAGATTTAACTGCAGAGCTGCCACCTCTCCTTTCTCTAGATCACTTCTTTCTACATGCTCTAAACATACATGTACTGGAGCTCTGTTCTGTTTGCCTCTTGGCCTTTCTTGTGGAACAGGGGTGGTGGATAGGATCCAGCTGCTGGGCCTGATCCTGAGTTCCCCTGAGTATGCTAGGTGGGCAAGGTGGCCTACCTGTCAGTTCCTGTCAGTCATCAGGCGATGCAACAGAACTTACTAGTGTAAATGCTTGGTCAGTACTTAAAGCAAACCCCTCTTTGTGTGGGGATTGGCTGCACTGTGGAGTTCCTAATTGAAACATGCCAGTTGGGAATTCAGAAGCACAGCCAATCCCTGCAAGGCTTGTTGTCACCACCAATCAGGTGATTGATGCTGATGGCAAGCCTCACTTGCCAAGGAACAATCAGGGGCACACTCTAAGGTTTCCAATTATTGATTTGCAGCCACATCTCTACCTGCCCACATCTGATACCACACATAAGGTCATGTGTGGTTTGTGGAAGATGTCTTCACAGGGCATATTACGAGCCCTTCCAGACTTAATTTGGTCTGTGGTCTGGAGGTTCCCTGCCGTTGCTGCTGAAGGAGGGAAATATCATTTCCTAACACCCTCTTCCTCTTATGTTTGCAGAACTTTCCATCACAGGTGCCACCTCCTCAACATCCTCGTCCTCCAGCCTTCGCCTTCCCATGCCGGCTGCCCCTCCCAAAATAGTCACACCCACAGGCAGCAACGGTTCCGTCCAGGCCGCAGGTCCTCCAGCTGACTACCATTCCGAGTCAGCTGAGTCCATGGATGAGATCCCCGTGGCTCAGACGCGTCTGGGGAGCAGTGCCCCAAATGCAGCTTCCCAGAGCAACGCTCGGCATCTCCCCTTTCCCACCGTCCACTCCAGAGGGGGAGGAGAGAAGCACCAGAACACCACGCACAACCCAAAAGACAAGAACTGTCAGCCACCTGCAGGGCAGCGGGTGGAAGAGCTGGAACTGTCTCCTAAGATCCCAACCATCTTTGTGAGCAAAAGCAGTGGGGAGCCACCTGTCCCCAAACCCTGGTCTGGTGAAACATCATTTGAACCCCCCCACAGAAAATGCTCCAGTAAACGGCACGTGGATGATCAGGACTGCCACGTATGGGACTCAACCACCAGTTCAACTGCAGCTTAGACATCCTAAGAGCCAAGGCAGAAGAAGGGATGTGTGGGCTGCTCACTCTCCAAATATATTCATGTTCAAGGATTTAATCTTGAGTCATCTGTCTTGCTCTCTGGAGCTGGCTGGTCATGGCTCCTTGTTAACCTGCCTTTTGTGGATAGGGGAGAGGGCTTATTCCATCATCTTTGTAGCTTTTGCAGGGAAGTCATTTTGCCTTTGAAGGCCAACAGAATTGTAGAAATCTGCTCCTGGGCAACAGTCTTTCCTCACTGATGGGTACCAGGAGGTTTGAAGGTTTAAGGCTAAGCCTTATAGGTGGTTGGATTCTTATGTCAAGCTCTCTTACAGATCCCACAGAAGCAAGCCTGTGCCCTTTGCTTAACGCAGCATATTCCTATGGGGTGCCAAAAGCAGCTACCACAACAGTGCAAGGAGCAGGGTGGGAAAGTCACTCGTCCTACAGTAGCATGGATTACACTCTCCTCTGGAAACTGCTCCCTGTTTTTCTATCTCTCTGTCTGAAAGGGTTTTCTCTTTCTGTGATGGCTTATTCTTGCCTTGTAATGCAGATTCACAGTGGAGGACTTGCATCAATGCCCAAGGACCAGAACCAGGGACTTTGAGTGGGTGGCTTCCCTTGAAAATGCTGTCTGGGGAAAATAAGGCTCTTTGCAAGGTGTGCAAGGAGATAAAGTCCAAGGACGAGGCCCCTGGGTGCTTGTGAACCTCCTCAGTGTTTCACTGCTTGCTATGGAGAGGGACCATGTGATGGAGCACATGCTCTGCAACTCGAGCAGGGTGGGGAACCTGTCATCCCTTCCAGGTGGTGGGCTGCAGTTTCCCCACTTCTGCCCTAGAAGTCTCGTGTTCCATCCCTGGCATCTTTAGTTTATAAAGGCACAGGTAAACAGTACGTGAGACTGTGCCTGTGACCCTGGAGAACCACTGCCAGCCAGGAAAGACAACACTGGTCTAGACTGATGAATAGGTTGGCCTCTTGCAAAGCAGCTTCTGATGTTCACGCAGCAATATTCTCGGGCTCCTTGAACAGCTCTGTTTACAATAAAAAAAATTTCTATGCTCTTTGCTAAATATTTTTCTCCTCCACCACCACCCTGACTTTTGTGCCTTTGGTGAGGATGAGCAGCAGTTTTACCTCTTTAGAGGCCCAAAATGGTTCAGTGCAGATTCGGTTGGATCCTGAATGCAGCACCCCTCCGCTCCTGAAAATGTTGTAACCTTTTTTTGGGTGGGGGTGCAGTCAGCCCTTCAGTACCTCTTCAAATAGCTGCACTTTTCAACTGGTTAAATACTCAGAGGACAAATCTGTTTTTATCTCTACTGAGAACATTTGGGAATTATTATCAGTAGAAAGAAAATCAGATTTGTCTTCTGAAAGGACAGCTCAAGTAGGATAGCACATTTGTTTCAATTCACAAGCTCTTGGGGGTCAGTTCCTAGCATCTTGAATAAAAGGATATCAATGTCAGGGATGGGAGTGATTCTGCTTTGCCTGAGTTTCTGGAGAACTGCCAGTCAGAGTTAGTGCTGAACTAGATGGATTAATGGGCTGTGTTGGTATAAGGCATCTTTATATGCTCAGCATATTAGAAATAACTCATAATACAACATCCAACCTAAGTCCTGGTTCTAGATGTGTTGAAGAATAACCAGTCTTCAAAATCTGCAAATTAAAGTAATCCACAGAGTAGGCTTGTAAGTCCTACAGCAGCCAATACTTGCAGCAGTCAAAACTGAGGGATTACGAATCTAGAGTAATCTTTACCAATCCTACATGCTCTCTAATCAGGTGGTCTCTAAGGACCAAACAGCAGCTTTAAAGTGATTTGGGTGATGATTTTCATCTGGAAAATGGAAGGGAAGGGAACTTTTAACCTCCTCCCACAATGCCTTAGTCCCAGCCAGATTCCCTTTCCCTCACAATCCCAGATCTCCCACTGTCAGATCTAGTTGTGCATTGTTGGCTCTTACAAAACAAAACCTCTAATGGCCTCTAGAGGGCAGAATCTGAACAGAAGTGCACCAGAGCCCAGAACACGACTTGCATCTACATCTGCTGCTGCTGTGTGCTGGGTTGCTTGACGTATTAAACCTGACAGCCACAGCACTCTTCCCTTTCTCTAATCGCCTAAGAGGCATCTGGAAGACATTTAAGACAAAAGCAAGTGGTCCTTTCTGGGTTTGGAATGAAAAACTGTGCATGTTGCTGCTGCCAGATTGTGTAGGGTGTGGATTGCTTGGCCAATCTCTCCCTGTGCAGGTGGCTTCATAGGAACATCTACAGCCAAGACCAGAGCAGAGATGGTTTCCCATCCACCTTTCAGTGTGTTCTGACTTCTTGTTCTCCAGATTCCTCCTTTCCCCCTCCCTTTGGAGAAATCCGTTTGAGGCTGTGCCCTTCCTCTTGGTGTTCTGATGCTGGACGTGGTGGCAGTACCTATATTTCTGCCAACATCGCTGCAGGGCAGCCTTTGCGAAGCTGGTGCCTCCAGATGTTTTGGACTGCACAGCCACTGTAGTTGTAGTTCAAAACATGGAAGGCCCCAGCTTCACAAAGGCTGCACACTGCAGCAGGCTTAGCCAGGCTGACCAAAGCAGATGAGCGCAATGGGAGTGAGGTGTCCTATCCCTTGCATCAAGGGGAAAGAGCTTGTTTGAAGCCTGTAAAATGTGCTGTGTGGATGAAACAGCAGGGCAAGTGCCCACTGAAAGCCAGGGGCCTAGCTAGAGTTTGCTGGTTGCCCTCCTGCTGTGTGCCCTTGGCTTGCCCCTGGAGAGCAGTTGCTCTCAGCCAGCCAGCTCAGTGTCTCATTTCCTTCCCCCTGCTGTGCTCAGCTGCCAAGAGGAATCCAGCAGCTGCCCCACAAGGTTGCAGGATGCCTGCCGTCTAACTTGTATCGGCTCATTTCCTTTCAGATCTCCCTAGGGTGCCCCCCTCCACCTTGGCTCCAGTGACTCTCTTCCGTGACACTTAACCGGGCTTATGCTCCCTCTTTGGCTGTTGTGGGTGCTTGCAGAAACTACCTGCTGGCCTCCTGC
Source organism: Podarcis vaucheri (assembly GCF_965113315.1). Lineage (NCBI taxonomy): Eukaryota > Metazoa > Chordata > Lepidosauria > Squamata > Lacertidae > Podarcis > Podarcis vaucheri. The sequence continues at coordinate 49,822,612 of NC_138765.1, read as the reverse complement.
CATCCTTAGGAAGATATTGGCAGTTACTTGCTCCTGTGGCCTTTCAAGACCATCCACCCCACTACACAGGTCTCCACGGGGCAACTGAGCTTAATGGAAACTGCAGCAAGTTGTTGAGTAATGAACATTTAAATGTGGAACAGCCTTGGGAACTCCATGGCCATTTTTTTTAAAGGCTGAAAAGGAAGTAGAAGTCTCTTTATTCTTAATTCCCATGGAACAATGAGAATATTTAGTCATTAATGGGGTTGCTTTGTGTTCCACTTTACACTCCTCTGTTTGAAGGGCTGCTGTTTAGTTTAAAGATGAATCCTAAGAAGGGAGATCAGGGGCCTTTAATTTGCCCATCCATATTTAGTGTCTGGACAGCACACTGTGCATGCATGTAGGTCGCCTAGTCACAATCTCTATGGTGGTGAGAGGTACAGTATTAAATTGTACTAATTATTTTTCAATTTACATGTCTAAAATAGCACATGCAATTCTGTTTCTCCTTTCATCCTCTTTTGGGTGTGTGATGCATTTCCTCTTTGTGATATGTAAGTTTGCCACCCTAATCAGTGCACCCCTATCATTTTCCTGCTGAGGAGTTCAAGGCAGCCATCATGGCTCCTTTCCACTTTCATTTTTATCCTCAGAATAACCCTTTGAGGTCAATTAGACTGCGAGATGGTGACTGCTCCAAAGTTACTCAGTGAGCTGCTACTCCTGGGTTGAAACTAACTACTGTACTGATTCTCTTCTGAGCTGGGGTAGAACAGAATTCACAAGTGGGATTGCCAAGAAATTCTTGTAGGACAAAGCATTTCCCGTTCAGAATTCCAACCATAACCACCACCACTTCCTCCCCATTTCCTCCCCAACAGTCAGCCATCATTTTGTGTTCTGGGTTTTTCACCAGCTTATTTGTGCAAATCTTGGGATCCTTTCCCAACTCTGCTACCAGCTCTCTCTTCTACATGGGCAGTGCTGTTTTGGCAATTTAAGCAACAGCACTCGTAGCCTGAACATTGGAAATAAAAGGAATGACACCACTGTGTGTTGAAGGGAACTGCATGCTCAGCTATGGTTGCAGGAAGATGCTGCTTCTGTACCACTCCCTTTTCACCATTCCATCACGACAGTGAACCTGGCTTCAGGTAATGACTAGGTTTAGCCAAGCAATGTTATGTTGCCTCCTGGTGGTGGGGTGCAGCTCTTCCCCCATATATGTTGCAATGTTACATGTGCAGTTGCTGTGGATACCAGGTATATATATTGCATAAGAGCCCAGTAGACAGTGCTAGTGTTTTGTAGCAACTGGTGTTATAGAAGGCGTGCTGTGTAATAATCATCTCCCTCTGGGCTTCCTGCACAAATTCATGTCTTCCCTCCCCCTGCAAAATAAGGTTCCCTACTGGAACTAAGAACAGAACTTACTTGAATGCCAGAGAAAGCATCTGAGGATGTGCAGAATGCCCTTCCTTTACCATTGAATAATTTCAACCCGTTCTAGAACCAGCTGCCCTGTGAGCTAGAGAGGAACAGGGAGCCAGCTGTCACCGACTGTCTCTAAATGGCCTGTTTTTACTAATTTAATTATACATTATTCATAATACTATTCATTTTTCATATATCTTATGCAAGTCGCTCTGGGAGATTGTTGTTTTAAGAGGGGGCTAAAAATGCTATGGAGAAATGCATACCTATATTAAAAAGGGGGAAGTGCTTCCAGAAAAAGAGATTAAATGTTGTTTACATGCTTGTAAATTCCAAAGGTCCCTATTTACTCAGGTAAAAGTCCGTTTTCTGGCCCCTGTCCTTATTTTTGTTTCCTTTGTGGTTCCTTGTTCCTATTTTCTCAATGTGAATTGCTAAATTTGCCGTTATTTAAGTTGCAGGCTCTCCCACAGGGCTATAGATGTTAAGGCTGCAATCCTACAAAACACTTAGATTCTGAATCATTGAGTCATTGAGTGAGAATACAACTTCAGGGTCGAACACCTGCTCAATCCAGGATCTGCAATGCAAGATACGTACAACTTCACCACCGAAGATGAGATAGCATCCTCCGCTACATCTGTGGCAGCAGGCTAGTTGCAGAGTGGGGGGCTGGGGGTAGGACAGGCCATGTAACATACACAGCTTAGGAGGAACACCAAGGGGCCTGCTGCCCCCAGCATCTGTAATCTCAGGCCATTACCTCACTTTGCCTAATGATAGAGCTGGCCCTGCTTGCAATGTTATGCAGTTGTGCATGCATACAAATGGGATGCATTTCAGCTGCTCTTATAGCATTTTGTACCCTTGAAAACCTATGCACAGAAAAATCTCCCCTCTTTTTAAATCTGTGCAGGAGGGACCACTGCAAAGAGCAAGGACATACAGCGAGGAGTCCTTTGACAAGGTGTAACAGCAGTGGGTGGGGTGAGCCCACAAAGCAATCTTCGGCATGAGAAGCAGGGTGTTTACAAGCATGGCCCTATTTCCATTCCACAAATGTTGCAGGGCATGCTCTCCAGATGGCTTCTGGCATTAGCCTCCCTTTGCCGCTGCTGAAACAAAAGTCGTGGTGTTCCAGTATGATAAATAGGATCAGAGCTGCATAATAATAGAATCTCCATTAGCCCAGATATAACATGATGCTAGCTGACAGACCACACCCAAGGACTGCAGACCTCTCTTAGATTTTGTGCTGAGCAAGCCAGGAGGAAGGGAGTGACTTGGCCACACTACGCCAAGCACCAGAGAACAGGGTGTGGAAGGACAGATGTGCACCCCATGGATCAGCCTTTGTCAACCAGATGCCCTCCAGATGTCTGGGCTGCAGCTCCCATCAGCCCCAGCCAGCTATGCTGCTGTGGTTGTTGATCTGCTCATCAGTATGTTCTACCTTTTGAGTGCAGCTCCTAAGATCTGGCTGTTTCCGGCCTCCCCTGCCATCAGATTGATCGACGCAGGCTGGCTCAAAGCCCAAGGCATTGCTGGGAAATCTAATTAAGGCAATTGGTTTGTAGGGCGGTGTAAACCAGCAAGCTTTGCTTTAGAGTGCTATGCTGTCAGCCAAGGACAGGAGTGGAAGATCTGCCCAGCTCCCTGAAAGTGGGCTTGGCTTAGCTACCCACCAGTTTGGGAGGAGGCAAGCTTGAGGGATATGGGGGCTGCCTCTGATGATATGTGGGTGTGCAGTTAGGATAGAGGTGCAGTTAGGTAACTTCATGTTTAAGATTCTATGCTCTTACAAGGGGTGTATTCTTCCAAAATGTGGTGTGCAAGCCTTACTGTGTCTGCCCAACCCTCTTGCTCCTTCTGGTGTGGAGTGGGACTCTGGACTTCTGCTTGAAAGTATGGACTTGATGGCACCGCTGAGTTAGGGTACAGAATCTGAGTCCTGGATGGGTGGTTTGCATAAGGCTGCATTTACTAAGGTCTCTGGGCAGCTAGCAAATCTTCCCTAGACTTGCACAACCAGTTCTTTTCAGGCAGGAGAGGTGCGGGAGGTTCATTCTGGTAGGTGCAGCAAGGAAGGTGGACCTTTATGCACTGCCAAAAAAAGAGGGAATATAGTGTCACGAAAGACAGCATGGATTTGCATAAAATGGGCACATGCTAATTTATATGTATAGATGCATTTTTTTTAAAAAGGTCACCATTTTAAAGACAAATGCAACACATCCTGCTTGGCAGGGGGTTGGACTCGATGGCCCTTGTGGTCTCTTCCAACTCTATGATTCTATGATTCTATGATTCTATCTCACCACAGTGGGAGAAGACTGTGACCAGGTGATGTGTGTGGCAGCACAGATAGCTGTCTAGGTGCTAACTTTTGACGAGCGCCTTCAAGGATGCCTGGTCTCCCTTCATAGGGTTGTTCATCTTTAAACTGGAGTTGGGCTGGACAGCCCTTCAAATAGAACAGAGGTGGGAACATGGAGCACTCCCAGTACATGGAGCCTACAACTCACATCATTCCTGACCATTTTACCGGCTGCCTGAGGCTGATGGGACATAGAATCCGACAATATCTGGAGGGCCACAGGTCCCCCACTCCTGAAACAGAGCTGTCTTTCAAATAGGATGCTGCCAACTTACAGACCTTTAAATTGCCCTCTGTAAAACAAGAACCATAGGTCTTGCTGATTTGAGAATCTCAACATCTTTTATTTACCTGCCACTCCTTCCACGTTTGAAAAATCAGGGTCTGAGAGGGGTGAACAGTGACTTGAACCTCAAAAATGGTTAAACAAAGTTGCTGCTGTCTGCCAATCGCATGGCAAATGCCTTGGAGAGTCTGTGTCTTTGTGGATTTCTAGTGCTATAGTTGGCAACCTGATCCTCTCAACTTTTCTTTATTCAAAAGCAAGTGACTAGTCCACCTCTTTAGACATATTTTTGGCAGCAACTAGTGAAAAGCTCAGAAAGCTAGTTGATGTGGGCAGTCCAAATGATGAAAGGGGCATTAGCACAGCTCCCCTTTGCCTCACTTGGTGAAAACTTCCTCTCTGACTCTCCAACCTAACTTCAATCTTTAGGAAAACTCTTCCTCTTTTGCTCTAAATGGATGACATACAGTAACTGGTATACACGACACGAAGCTAAACACGCAACATGGAGTTCGTTTGCATCCCTTCTTAATCTGATGGTGGGGGTTCACAGGAGACCCTACAGCCCTGATCAGAACTAGGCAATTAGAAAACCTTCAGTCCTGCCGAGATGGATCTGCCTTAGGGAGTTCACCTAAGGGTCAGAGCCAGCCCATTTCTAAGCTGGGAATGAGCTTGGAGAGTCATTTCCCAAGGGAGCCCTTTTGCATGGGGAATGCCTGCTTTCCCTTCCTGCTGAGAGTCATAGGTGACACCTCTGGGACCCTGGGATGCAGCTGATGGGCTGGGGCGGGTTGGCTCAGCCCTGCCCGGTTGCTAGCTGCACAGGGCCTGCTGCCGTGGAGACGCCTTTGCTTTCACTACAGCCGAAAACATTTCTCCTCTCCTCTGTTGTGCAGCCTGTTTGTTCTGTTCTTGGCATCCTCTCTATTCAGAGCGAAACAATACCGCATGTGAAAGGCAGTGACGGCTTGTACCGTCCATTGACCTCTCCCACCCCATCCCCAGCTTACTGCCTGCTTCCCTCCCCCACAGTCCAAGAGGCGAGGCCACGGCGGAAGCAGCAGCAGCAGCAGCAGCAATGCTTTGATCTAGATGTTCCCTGACACCATGGAGATCCCTTCTATGGGGGCCAAACAGATATCTCTGGTCCCTTTTGGTCTCCCGCTGCAGGAGCCTCTGGATTCCTGATGGTGTGTGTCACACAAATGACCTGCCCTGCTCCCACAACTGCTTGGAGGCCTGGCTAGGAGGGCGGGCAGCTTCCTCCCTTGCATGGCTGAATAAGCAAGGGAGAGAAGGCAAGGAGAAAGAAGAAGTTGTGTTGTAAGTCCCAGAGTAGTAGAGAGCCACAGTTGGGAATTGCTCAGCTGCCTTCATGCGACACCATCAGACTTGAAGCTCAAGCCTGAATCCCATTAGCTGGAATGAGGAGGTCACAGAACTAGGAGTTTCGGCCACATCAGCTCAGCCTCTGCCTGACTGTGGGAACAGAAGAATGAGCCAATGTGCATTTTGTTCCTTGCTGACATCAGCCACTATCACAAAGACTCCCAATGCCTCTGGTCAATGTTCCAGTCCTCTGGTTCTTGGGTGCTCATTTAGAAGGGAACAGGGCTATAAAACGTGCTGCACTCCTTTATTAGGTTGTTTGTAAAGGAGAAACATAAAGATTTGCCAGGCACAATCATTTTTTCCAGGCAGAAAGAGCAAATTATGACACACGCCCTGCCCTCAGGTTCCCAACAGCAGAAGAGAAAAAGAGGGTGAGGAGGGAAGAGGAAAACCAGAACATTCAGGTACCCAAAAATGTTCTACTTGCAGAATGACTTGGTCAAACAGCCCAGGAGGAGACAGTTCTAAGTGATCAGCCAGATGGCAATAAGTCCTATCAATTGGTGGTTGGTCACCATTTGGACTAGTGGGTCAGGAGAGAGGGAGCCTAACAGCAGGTGAAGTCAGTGCCAAGGTTAGGTAGAGCCAGCTCTTTCTAGCTTTGTCCCCATCCACCTCCCTGCTGAGTTCTACAAGGGGTAACACTGAGGAAGAGGAAGCTGATAGGCTGGGCCACCCCCTGGACTAGATGCAAGTGTAAAGGCAGGCAGGCAGGTGGAGGCAGACTGAGGGCAGAGCCCCATTTGCCCAAATGGAACAGCCTCCATTGGCCCTAGCTGACCTGATGGAGAGGTCTGTGTCCTCATCTCCCTCTGCCTTAGCCTCAGTTGCTGATTGTTGTGCAGGTTTTGCCTGACAACGGTGTCGTGCCCTAAACAAAACAGTTACACAATGGGTAGCCAGAGGCATAACACCTAAGCACAGCCCCTTGTGAACTTAGCTGCAGCCTTGACTTCAGTTAGGGTGTTTCTGTGGATAGCATAGAAGCTGTTAAAACTCTCACATGGGTTTGGAAACCAGGCCAGGCCACCACTCCCAGGTCAACCAGCCATGGCAATGGCAGTGTGCAGCCTTTGACTTCTGTTCGCTTTCTCAGCTCATCTGAGCTTTGCAGTGTGAGAACCGCCTGCGCTATTTTCAACTAGGCCCCTCCCTTAGTTTTCAAACTGCATCGCAAAAGAGCCCAGCTGGATCAGACCAAAGGCCCATCAGGCCAGCATCCTGCTCCCACACGGGTCAACCAGATCGCTCTCTCATAATACAGTGGACCCTTGGTTCCCAAATGCCTCTGTTGTCGTACGTTTCGGTTCTTGAACACCAAAAACCCGGAAGTAAATGCTTCTGTTTTCAAACATTTTTTGGAACCTGAACGTGTGATGCAGCTTCCACTGAGTGCAAGAAGCTCTTGCAACCAATGGGAAGCTGTGCCTTGGTTTTCAAATGTTTTGGAAGCTGAACGGGCTTCCGGAATGGATTTCATTCGAGAACCAAGATACCACTGTACTAGAATTCAGGGCCTTCCAATGCTGGAAGATTCAGGAGAGACAAAAAGAAAGCACATCTTTACATTTAAAACTATGGAACTTGCAGTGATGGCCAACAAAGAGGCAGTGATGGCCAACAAACTGGATGGCTTTAAAAGAGCAACAGCTACCTCTGGACAACCTTGTGCTTACCATGGGAAATCAGCTATGTCCTGCCGGTCCTCATTATGGAGATCACACACACAACACACTTCATGGGTGCTATAGCACCTGAGGGTGCTGGTTGGTGACCCTGTCATACAACACCCCCAGGCTGCTTAATTACAGCTGATTTGGAGCTCTTGCAAAACAAGCCCACTTCCCCCAAATATTGTGCTTTTTGCAATAAGGAAAGTATAGGAAAATGCAATGAAAGGTGTGGATAACACTTGCTTGACACAACTTCACCTAATTTTCCACAAACAAATCAAGATGAAAGTTCAATAAACAGGTTGTATGGAAGTGACCATTATAAAAGGCAGTATTTGTAAAATAATAATAATAATAATAATAATAATAATAATAATAATAATAATAATAATAATAATAATAAATGTGTTTTGATTGAAAACAACCTTCTTCAGAAACTCTGACTGAAAATAAAGATCGTATTGGCTTGAGAAGAGAACCTAACTTGCAATCAGTGCCCTTGAAGGTAGTTTTGAACCAAATGCATTGGAGTATATGTTTCTTGGTATTTTACAAGCCCGCCATTTGATTTTTATAACCACTTGGAGGCCAAAATCTTCCTTCTTTTGCTTCTCTCAGTTCTAGTTGTACCCCATTCTTTTTCTTTGCAAAATCCAGTGTGACACTCTTAGATCCTCTACTACTCTGAACAAGCTTCTCTTTCTCTGGGATGCAAAGGCAAACCTCTTAAGGGGTGAACCCTAGGCATCCTCTTTTAGTGCTTTCTTTCTCTGTGTTATATGTGGGAGGGCAACTGGAACTTCTGCTCTGCATAGGCAAATGAGAATTGGATCCCAACAGGCATATAGCCAGTGGTTTGACTGCCGAGTCCCAAGCAGGTAACTGCGACACTAGAAATCCTGTTCAAAATCCCCCTACATTTCTGATGTGTTCACCAGCCTTGAAAAATGTGCAGGTAATTTTCAGAACTTTTAGGACTGGAAGACTGTTTTTTGTTATGTTTAGGAATCTAAGGTTATTCATATTCTGAATTGTCAGCAGTAGCATGTTTTCTGTACTTGAGGAATAGAAACAGTCCTGGATATGATCTATAGCTTACTCACCTAATGTTTTTATTTAAGATGGCATAAATCACACATTTAAAAGCTTGATGTACAGATAAAAAATAGCCCAGCTAATCAATGGATCCTGACTGTTCAAAGAAAGTGCTCTCTCCTTGTAACACAGTGTTTTTAGAATCATAGAATCATAGAGTTGGAAGAGACCACAAGGGCCATCGAGTCCAACCCCCTGCCAAGCAGGAAACACCATCAGAGCACTCCTGACATATGGTTGTCAAGCCTCTGCTTAAAGACCTCCAAAGTAGGAGACTCCACCACACTCCTTGGCAGCAAATTCCACTGTCAAACAGCTCTTACAGTCAGGAAGTTCTTCCTAATGTTTAGGTGGAATCTTCTTTCTTGTAGTTTGGATCCATTGCTCCGTGTCCGCTTCTCTGGAGCAGCAGAAAACAACCTTTCTCCCTCCTCTATATGACATCCTTTTATATATTTGAACATGGCTATCATATCACCCCTTAACCTCCTCTTCTCCAGGCTAAACATGCCCAGCTCCCTTAGCCGTTCCTCATAAGGCATCATTTCCAGGCCTTTGACCATTTTGGTTGCCCTCCTCTGGACACATTCCAGTTTGTCAGTGTCCTTCTTGAACTGTGGTGCCCAGAACTGGACACAGTACTCCAGGTGAGGTCTGACCAGAGCAGAATACAGTGGCACTATTACTTCCCTTGATCTAGATGCTATACTCCTATTGATGCAGCCCAGAATTGCATTGGCTTTTTTAGCTGCCGTGTCACACTGTTGGCTCATGTCAAGTTTGTGGTCAACCAAGACTCCTAGATCCTTTTCACATGTACTGCTCTCAAGCCAGGTGTCACCCATCTTGTATTTGTGCCTCTCATTTTTTTTGCCCAAGTGCAATACTTTATATTTCTCCCTGTTAAAGTTCATCTTGTTTGTTTTGGCCCAGTTCTCTAATCTGTCAAGGTCTTTTTGAAGTGTGATCCTGTCCTCTGGGGTATTAGCCACCCCTCCCAGTTTGGTGTCATCTGCAAATTTGATCAGGATGCCCTTGAGTCCATCATCCAAGTTGTTGATAAAGATGTTGAATAAGACCGGGACCAAGACAGAACCCTGTGGCACCCCACTAGTCACTCTTCTCCAGGATGAAGAGGAACCATTGATGAGCACCCTTTGGGTTCGGTCAGTCAGCCAGTTACAAATCCACTGAGTGGTAGCAGAGTCAAGACCGCATTTTACCAGCTTCTTTACAAGAATATCATGGGGCACCTTGTCAAATGCCTTGCTGAAATCAAGGTAGGCTACATCCACTGCGTTCCCTTCATCTACCAGGCTTGTAATTCTGTCAAAAAACGAGATCAGGTTAGTCTGACATGACTTATTTTTCAGCAATCCATGCTGACTATTGGTGATCACAGCATTCCTTTCTAGGTGCTCACAGACTGTTTGCTTAATGATCTGCTCCAGAATCTTCCCTGGTATTGATGTCAGACTGACTGGGCGATAATTATTTGGGTCCTCTCTTTCCCCCTTTTTGAAAATAGGGACAACATTTGCCCTCCTCCAGTCTGCCGGGACTTCGCCTGTTCTCCAGGAATTCTCAAAGATGACTACCAGTGGTTCTGAGATCACATCTGCCAGTTCTTTTAATATTCTTGGATGCAGTTCATCTGGCCCTGGAGACTTGAATACATCTAAACTAGCCAAGTATTCTTGTACTATCTCCTTAGTTATTCCGGGCTGTGTTTCCTCTGCTGAATCATTTGCTCCAAATTCTTCAGGTCGGGCATTGTTTTCTTTATCGGAGAAGACTGAGGCAAAGAAGGCATTGAGGAGTTCAGCCCTTTCTGTGTCCCCTGTTTGCATTTCACCATCTTCTCCTCTGAGTGACCCCACTGTTTCTTTGTTCTTCCTTTGCTACGGACATACCCATAAAAGCCTTTTTTGTTGCTTTTAACCTCTCTAGCAAGCCTGAGTTCATTCTGTGCTTTAGCTTTTCTGACTTTGTGTCTACATGTGCTGGCTATTTGTTTGAATTCCTCTTTGGTGGTTTCCCCCCTTTTCCATTTTTTGTACACATCCTTTTTAAATCTTAACTCAGTTAAAAGTTCTTTAGATAGCCACCCTGGCTTCCCTTCCATGTTTCCGTCTCATTGGTATTGCCTGAAGTTGTGCTTTTACTATCTCCCTCTTAACAAACTCCTAGCCATCATGAACTCCCTTTCCTTTTAGTATTACTGTCCATGGGATCTCACCCAGCACTTCCCTAGGTTTTATGAAGTCGGCTTTCTTAAAGTCAAGAAATTGAGTCCTAGTATGCTTGGCTGCTCCTTTCCGCTGTATAGTAAACTTCAGAAGAGCATGATCACTCGCGCCTAATGATCCTTCCACTTCTGCCCCACTAACCAGGTCATCAACATTGGTTAGGACCAGATCTAAAATGGCTGTTCCTCTTGTTGCTTCTCCCACTTTCTGGACAATGAAGTTGTCTGCAAGGCCAGTGAGGAATCTGTTTGACCTTATGCTCTTGGCTGAGTTTGACATCCAACAAATATCTGGGTAATTGAAGTCCCCCATTACTACTATCTCCCTTCCTTTTGCATGCTTGGCCATCTGTTCCAGGAAGGCATCATCTATGTCCTCCATTTGGCTTGGGGATCTATAGTAAACTCCCACAATGAGGTCTCTGTTATTCTTCTCTCCCTTAATTTTGACCCAAATGCTCTCACTTTGGCTTTGAGGTTCTAAATCTTGAATCTCTTCACAGGTATACACATCCCTGACATATAACGCCACTCCTCCTCCTTTTTTGTCTTGTCTGTTTCTCTGAAATAGATTGTATCCCTCCATTATTACATTCCAATCGTGGGACTTATCCCACCAGGTTTCAGTGATGCCTATTATGCCATATTTAGTTTGCTGTACCAAGAGCTCAAGCTCATCTTGTTTATTTCCCATGCTTTGCGCATTAGTGTACAGACATTGAAGTCCATTAATCATTCCCCCGTGTCTCTTATTTAAGGATTTTTTTCCTCCCACCACTAGGTCTGCGTGCTGTTTGCTCCATTTGGTCTAATTTCTGATTGCTAGATGGCACAGTTGATTTAATAGTCCTGTGTGGGATTTGTAATGGGACAAGAACACATTTTGTGGGAGCCAAAGACAAACATCTCCTGTTGATGGAAACGTCTTCTCTTTGGCTGCAATCCTGTGCACACTTACCTGGAAATAAATCTCACCGAACTCATTTGGACATGTAAAAAGCCTTGTGCTGTTGAAGTACTTAGACTTAAAAGTACTTCAATTTTTGTTAAAGTCTTTGTTTTGAGAGCTGGTCCTACCATTAAGCAGAGTGAAGCAAACACCCCAGGGGGCAGCAGCAACAACCCCCCACCAGTTCCTCTGGAGTTCCCTGTTCTCTTCTGCTGCCACAGGGTCTGTCCTGAAGGAGCATCTCCACCCCCATTGTTCAGCCCGGACACTGAGGTCCAGCGCTGAAGGCCTTCTGGTGGTTCCCTCACTGCAAGAAGTGAGGTTACAGGGAATGAAGCAGAGGGCCTTCTCAGTAGTGGCGCCCGCCCTGTGGAATGCCCTCCCATCAGATGTCAAAGAAATAAACAACTACCTGACTTTTAGAAGATATCTGAAGGCAGCCCTGTTCAGGGATGTTTTCAATGTTTGATGTTTTATCGTGTTTTTAATATTTTGTTGGGAGCCACCCAGAGTGGCTGGGGAGGCCCGGCCAGATGGGCAGGGTATAAGTAATAAATTATTATTATACTTTATAATGTGACTGTTGAACAAAGAAGCCCCACCTGTCGCTCTACCTGGCCCCACCCACCCACCACTGGTATATGGCCCCTAAGAGGTTGCTTACTGGGCAACCCTTGTGTTGAAAGAGGTCTCCTGCTTACAATGGCAGATGAGTCAAAGTCTCATCGAAGTCTAATGGAGGCTGACCCACTACCAGGGCAAACGTGGCATATTGCCTGTCTTCAGCCTGCCCCCACCTGCCTGCCCCCTTACAACTAGCCACAGTGTGTGTGTGTGTGTGTGTGTGTGTGCTTTGTCACTGGAAGCCATGGGCTTTAATTGTATGTCATAGAAAGCTGTCCTTTGCTCATCCAGAGCTTTGGTCTATTTAGCTCAGTTTTATCCACTCAGACTGGTAGTGGCTCTTCATGATTTCAAGCAGGGATCTCTCCCAGCCTTACCTGGGATGAAACCTCGGACTTCCTGCCCACAAAGGAGATGCTCTACCACTGCATTATAAGCCTTGCCCTGTGACTTCTAAGCTCCGAAATGGCTGGGTGAGGGGGGCAGGATATGCATGCAATCGCTTGCTTTCCTTAGAGGAGCTTAGAGCTCCTAAGAGCTCAGTGGCAGAGCATGGCTCCGGGTTGAAACACCAGCATGGCCAGGTAGGCCTGAGAATGTCTCTCCCACCTGAAACCCTGGAGGGTCACTGTCAGTCACTGAGTTAGATGACCAAGAATCTGGAAACCAAGCCAGATGAGAGGGACTCGGTCGGGTATGTTTCGCCTGGTAAAGAGGAGACTGAGAGGAGATAGGATAGCCATCTTCAAATATCTTAAAGGGCTGTCACATGGAAGATGGAGCAAACTTCCGGAATCTAAGACCCAAACCAATGGTTTCAAATTACAAGAAACGAGGAAGAAGTTTCTGCCAGTAAGAGCTGTTTGACAGTGGAACAGACTCCCACACGAAGTGAACTCTCTCCTTCCTTGGAGGATTTCAAGCAGAGGTTGGGTGGCTTTCTGTCCCGGATGCTTTAGTTGAGATTCCTGCATTGCAGGGGGCTGGACTAAATGACCCTTGGGGTCCCTTCCAACTCTACAATTCAAGGGCTCAGAGTCTTGGCACAGGCGGGGGGGGGGGCGGCGGTCTTTGGGCTAAGCCTCTCGCTTTGGGGAAAGAGAAGGGCGCGCAGGAAAAGGTTGCTGAGAACTTCAGGATGACATAAGCATCTCTCTCTCCTGCTGCCCCCCCCCCTCGCGATGCCATCCATTTATTCCCCGCTAATGTTCCGGAGGCAGCAGCAGCAGCAGCAATCCCAAGGTCCCAGCATCATCCACCGTCGCACTAATGGCCCATTTGGCGCCAGGCCCACGTTGGGGCGGGCGGAGGGGCTGCCCAGCGCGCCTGCGCCTCCCTCTTCCCCGGAGGGAGGTGTCTTGGCTCTTCCTCGCTTTTGCACGCCCCCCCCCCGCCGCTTCCTATTCCCTCCCCGCGCTGTGTCACTGGGGTCTCTATGGAGACGGGAATCAACAGCCGAGCCTCGCCCCGCCGGCAGCGGCGCGTCTCCAAGAGCCAGAGGGGTGGTTTTCTCCCCCTTTTTTTGCAAGGCGCAGCGTTGTGGAAGGCAAGCCGGGTAAGGAGCGCGCGCGGGGGGTAAGGCGTAGCCAGGCGAGGGGGATCCGGAGTGGGGTAAGGAGGAACCGGGGTATCCCCATCCCCGTGGACAATGCAGGCTTCTTGCAGCCGGAGGCTTGGGGAACCCCCATCTCTCCGTCCCTCCTGCATCCACCCACTAGCCATGCTGACCAAACCTTTGCATTCCGCTCCTTCCCTTCCTCTCAGTCAATGTACCTCCGACGATCTCTTCGTTTATTCCCATCACTATGCTAAGGTTGCAATCCCGATTCTCTACATGCATACTCGGGAGGGAGTCCCAGTAACTTCAATGGGATTTATTTACTTCCACGTAAACAACAGCCGCGAGGCTGTTGCTTGATGTTTGCGGTCGCAGGGTCATCAGGGGGTGCCGCTTCCAGGCGGGTGTTTGTGGAGGGGTCTCCCTCTGTTTTTCTTCATTGCACCCGAGGCGATGATGTCACTTGGCTCCAGACTAACTAATTCGGAATAATTCCTTCTCTTCCCTAGTTCCCTATGCATGTATAATATAAATACCGGGTACACCCTCCTTCCCCTGCTTGTTTAACTAACCAGATTGTGATAATGGGCAGCTTGTCAACTGGAGCAATCTCTGTTAGGAATCCTTGTGTTGTGTCTGCAAACCTGGAAATGGAGGAATTAGCTTGGCATCAGCTGTGCTTTGATGAATATTTGACTCACTAGATCTGCACCACATACCCTGAGTCGGCAGATCCACCCATGACTCTCTATAAAGCTTCTTTTAGGTGCTCTTTATTTGTTCCAGGGTATGCATGTTGTTAATAGCATTGTGGAATAGAAAGCAGAAGATAGCGCTCTCTGTTTATTTCCCCCCAGTGGAATTTGTTTATTTGCATAACATAATTTTGCATGTCAGAAATAAGCTGCACTGAGTTCAGTGTATTCCTGGAAAAGTGTGTTTGAACTGCAGCCTTTTTTTCTTTTTGATCCCCCCCCCACCTCATGCTTTAAATTGATTCCCCCTCCCATCTCTTTTTGCATAGAACATGGATGAGTTGACATTGCTTTGTCTACATTTTGCTCTGTTCTTTTCTAGAATCTCCGCCCATCATCTGCTGATGAATTTTAAAATTTGCAACCCGGGACCTCTTAACTGTTGAAACATAACTAACCTGTGGTAAGGAATCTTGTGTGTGCATTCTTGCTTGGAAATGCAGAGTTGGATCCAGACTTAGTTGTGCGTAGAGCAGACACATCAAAATCAATGGGTCTTCTTTAAGCATGATTAAAACTGGATCCTCATCTAGTTCAGTAACCTCTGGGAGAATCCCAGCACAGACCAATAGGCACAAAATGGCAAGTTGTCCATCTTGGACTGTAACGTCTGTGCAGTTTAAACGTTAGAGATAATCACAAATGGATGCATCCAGCAGCTTCCCAGGATCAGTCCCTGGTGTCTCCAGTTAAAGGTTCAGATTGCATGGATTTTATTTATTTATTTAAAAACATTTCTGTAACGCTTGATTGTACAAAAACCTCTAGGTGGTTTACCAAAAAAAATAAAACATTCAAATTATGAAATTAATTTACTTAAAAACAGCTCTTGAGATCCTGCAGAGCCACTGCCAGTCAAAGTAGTAAACAATAGTGGGTGGGATGGACAAATTGTCTGACTTGGTATACAGCTTCTAAAAGCGACTCTTCTGATTTTTGTTTCGGATGTTGAGAATGCACATATGCACGCAAAAAGCCTGAGAGATGTTTTACAGAGGTGCTTTTGGCATCATGCACAACCGTGCCTTTAGCCCTCTGTTCTTGCGTATGTCTGGATTTACGTGCTTGCAGAAAAGCGGCCTTTGAGTGCCGCTGGCATTGTTCTGGCTTGGTGATATCATTTCTCAGGCTTCTGCTTCTAGCAGTTCAGCTGAACTGGCAGAATAGAAAACTGCACCAGGCAAGCTGGCTGTAGTTCAGTGATAGAATCTTGCATGCAGAAGGTCTTTGGGTCATTCCCTGGTATCTCCAGGTAGGACAGGGAGTGACTGGTCTGAAGCCAAAGACAGCCACTGCCAGTCAGTGTAGACAGCACTGAGATGGATGGATCCCAGCAAAGGAGAGCCTATCACCTCCCAAGGCAGCCTGTTCCATTGCTGGACAGCTCTTTCTCGCAGGTTTATCGGGAATATGCTTTCCTGCAGTTTCCACCCATTAGTTTGTGCTCTGCACTCTGAAGCAACAGTGCACAAGGCTGCTCCATCTTCTGTGCCCTTTGGGAAGACCCCCGAGAGATGGGTGAATTTGTCAGTTTCTGTTTTTCTTGGTTTCTCGTTTTTACAGTCAAGTTTTCCACATTTCCGCAACAGCTTATCAGCATTTTAGTGCAAATTTATTCTAATATGCTCATTTTTGTTCGTAATTTTGCCTAACATGCCTTTATGATTGTTATTTCCACTGATCTTTGCATTTATATGCATGCTTACTACAGTATATGCATTTTGTACACATTACATAGGTGGAGAATTGCATTGTGAAATTTGTAGAAGTGTGAATTTTGAAGGATAGCTGTGTTCACGTAGTGCTTTGAAGCGATTTGGTAAGTATGCTTTAAATACAGTCTAAATCAAATTTCTCCCCAATCCCCACTAATGGACAAGGATAGGGAGCCAAATTGGAACCACGGGGTGGAGGGAAGCGGGTTTTAACCCTCTGCCTGCATCCCCTGTTGTTTGGAATGAGAGGAAAACTCCTGTTTCAGTCAGTGGGAGCTTTCTTCCTATTGCAAATAGCAGTTGCCGGGGGTCTGATTCCAGCTGCGACCACAGCAGGGGTTAAAGGGTGCATGGGGAATCTTTTTCAGACCAAGGACCACATGTTCACCTGGGCAACCTTCTGAAGGTTCCATTCCAGTGGTGGGAGGGGCCAGAAGCAAATGTGGATGGAGCAATGAATGTGCATTTTACCTTTGTAAAGGTAAAGGGACCCCTGACCGTGAGGTCTAGTTGCGGATGACTCTGGGGTTGCGACGCTCATCTCACTTTATTGGCTGAGGGAGCTGGCGTACAGCTTCCGGGTCATGTGGCAGCATGACTAAGCCGCTTCTGGTGAACCAGAGCAGCACATGGAAACACCGTTTACCTTCCCGCCAGAGCGGTACCTATTTATCTACTTGCACTGGTGTGCTTTTGAACTGCTAGGTTGGCAGGAGCTGGGACCAAGCAGCAGGAGCTCACCCTGTCACAGGGATTTGAACCGCCGACCTTCTGATCGGCAAGCCCTAGGCTCTGTGGTTTAACCCACAGTGCCATCCGCGTCCCTTTACCTTTGTACATTAGGCTAATTTTAAACACACTTACTCAGCCACCTCTAACTTCCATCCAGGCATGCAAGAGGCAGTCAAGTACACATTCCAGGCAGGCGGAAAGTTAAGGAGGGTGTGAAGTAGGGCTAGTCAGGAGTGTGACCTGGAGACAGAGGTGTGGTTGAGGGGGGGGTGCGCCAGGCAAGAGTTCCAAGGGCCCAACGGAGAGGCCCTTCAATGCACTATGTAGTAACATTGGGGAATATTCACAGAGCAACTAAATAAGAGGAACAATGTTTGGATATTCCAGTATAAAGCCAGCACTATTTCTGCATCAATGACATGTTGCAAATACACCCTGGGAAAAACACCAGTTTGGAGGAACCCTCTGTCTAAGAAGTGCAGGCCAGGCCAATTTCCTTAAAAATGCAGACGGGATAAAATTCTTGAGCCTCCCAGCTGAGGAGTTAGATGTTCACTGGTTGAGCTCTGATATACCTTTGACTTTTGCAGCCCCTGTGGGGTCCTTTCTTTAACTTGAACTGACCCTATCATGCCGACTGTTGGTGCCACTTAAGTTTGCAGCCATGCAGAAGAAGAATCAGTGGTGGGCTTTGCTATGACAGATATTTCCTTTTCCCCAAAGGTTGCAGTTTCTTTAGGGTTTCACTTCGAGTAGTACCAGGTACTTCCTGTGAAGCTCTTGCTTTCCAGATATTATTAGACACCAACTCCCATCATCCCTGATCCTTTGCCATGCCTTGAGAGTCTGCTGGACCTTCTGGGCAGGATTGAATGCTTGAAATGAAAGCAGACAAGCAGCTCTAAACCATAGTTTAATTGTTGTAGCTTTGGAAGTAGAAATGGTGGTTTAGGTTCTAAACTACAGTCAGCACAAACTATGGATGTGATATCTTGTCTGAATTGAACCAGATTGTTGTTCTGTGTTGCCCACGTAAGTTGTGTATGTGTGTATTTGTGTAGCTAAGATCTCTGAAGAAGACGCAACTAGCAAGCCAAGCATAATGACTGACTTAGTTAGGCGTTGGCCAAATGGTGAAAGAGTCCATACATACCTTGAGCAACTGTAGAAAGGCAGGGTTGGTTTTAAATAAATACATTAAATAAATACAAGGATTAAGAGCTGCTGCCCTCTACCTGGGTGCTTCACGATTTATGTGTCAATCATGTTTGCTGTGGCTACAACTGACGTTACCCACAGTAAACATGTAAAGTGTGAAGGGCAAGTGAGTGTCCCTAAAGTGCAGCTCTTTGTGTACTATGTCTCTGACTGTGGGGATAGACAGATGCCCTCTGAGAGCAAACTGCAGATAGAGCATTTATCCCTAAACACACAGGGACGTGTACCAGGGAGTCCTGATAGGCTGTGACTCCCTGTCTAGCAGAAGATCCCTGATTGGCTGCAACTGTGACTCACAACCAATCAGGGCTCCTATGTGAGTAAGGGAGTCTCAGCCAATCTTAGGTGCATGCATATCAATTTTTGTGTGAAAAGTGAGAAAACTTGCAGTTTGCTTTGCTCACCTGTGCAAGCATCTCTACCTCTGCATGCCAGGGAGACAAATTGTGGGGCCCACAGGTTGCAGTCAACCTAAATCTCAGTCAAAGGGGCATCTATTATGGAACATGCCGCAAGTCTGTCAGTCAGTTTTATTGTATATAGCCAAAGCCTTCAAAAGGACAACAGAGAATAAAAGGAAAACTTTCAATCATACAATGTAGCCGTTTACAAGATTAAATAAATTTACAACATTAAAATGTAAGACATGCATAAAGCTTCTGCTGGAGAGGGAGCCTTTAAACCATCTTTTTGAGGAGTGTAAGGTTCAATGTAAGTAAAGTATAAAATGATGCACATTTGGGGGAAACACATATGGTGGTGCCTCACAAGACGAAAAGAATTCGTTCTGCGAGTCTTTTCGTCTTGCGGTGTTTTTCGTCTTGCGAAGCATGGTCCGTCGCAACTGCGCCTCTTCAAGCGGCTTAAAAAAAGAGCGCAAGACGTTTTCGTCTTGCGAAGCAAGCCCATAGGGAAATTCGTCTAGCGAAGCAACGCAAAACCGGAAAACCCCTTCGTCTAGCGAGTTTTTCGTTTTGCGAGGTATTCGTCTTGCGGGGCACCACTGTAGGTTTGAGCTTCAAGCTTCTTGGGTGAGAGCTGCAGCAAATAATTTTAAAAAGTTAAATTATGAGTGGCTATTCACATGGGTTACCGCATGTGTGCCTCAGGGGTAAAGCACACTGACCAAGGTACACTAACTGAGTTTAGTTCTCCACATTTGCAAAGTCAAGGATTCTGCAATTGGATAAGTACACAGCTGTACATTATCATCAATCTTTAATTTATTATTTATTAAATTTCTATACTGCCCTTCATCTGTTTAAAAAAGCCATAGTTTAAAAAGCCATAGTTTAATATGCCTACATGTTATTGCAGTTTTCCAAATGGCCAAACCTGCATAATTTGTGCCCATTTTTTTTTTTTTGCAGTTGTGCACCCAGTACACCTGCTGCTGTGTACAGTGTACCTCAGGTTACATACGCTTCAGGTTACACACGCCGCTAACCCAGAAAAAGTGCTTCAGGTTAAGAACTTTGCTTCAGGATAAGAACAGAAATCGTGCTCCGGCGGCACGGCAGCAGCAGGAGGCCCCATTAGCTAAAGTGGTGCTTTAGGTTAAGAACAGTTTCAGGTTAAGTATGGACCTCCAGAACGAATTAAGTACTTAACCTGAGGTACCACTATATTTCTGTGCATGCAGATTCATGTACATCCAAGTGTGGCTGTGACTTCTGTTGGGTAGGGCCTGCAGCTCCGCTGCTCCTTTCCAGGAGATACCTTCATCCAGCAGAGGAGAAATTTTAAGGAGAGAGAGAGAAAGGGAAAAAAGTTCACACGCATGTCTATGTCCGTTAGTGTGGAGTTAAGTACATATGCTAATCCACACTATCCTCGCCAGAGCAACCACGTCCAAGTAGCACAACCCGCCCTTAGCAACCATCGCCAGGCAACACAAACTGTGGCCGCCCCAGCAGCCAAGCCCACATGCCTGTTTTTGTTTAATGTCAGGCCGTAACTAAGATCCTGGACCTGGCAGGCCCCCCAGGCTGGCTAGTGCCCTAATAGCCTGCCCCGGGCATGGGTGGATCTTGGCAGGGAGCCCGAGCAAGGGGATAGCTGAGGGTAAGTGTCCGTGAGAAATGGACAGCGTTTCCCCAAAGCAGCAGTGGATTGAGTTCATAATTGTGCGGGGAAATTCCAGTTAGTGCTGGCATTGACACAGGGCAAGCCAGGGCATTTGCTGGGAAGGTACGTCTGCTCTTGCTAGGCATGGGCAAATTTGTCCATTTTGGTTTCTCTTGTTTCCTCATTTTTCTAATCTTAAGTTTAGTTCTCCACATTTGCATAGATGATTGCAAAAATAAATTTTAAAACTTGGGGGGAAATCTCATGCAAATCCATCAGCGTTTTTGTGAACATCTCTCCTAATAGACACCTTTTTGCCTACAACACACAACTTTTGCAAAGCGATTTTCCTTAACATACTGCACTTTCCTCTTGTCCATGTGCTGGTTTTTTTTTATTATGACAACAATGGTGTTCGCAAAGTTTATGATAAATCTGAAAAAGCCAGTAGCTTCTACAGAAGGTTTGAGAAGAGTGCTCTATCTATGATACCCTGATTTATCTCAGGAACCAAGAAATCTGTTCAGACAGTGCACTAAGACCAACAATGGAGCTCAGGGAGAAATCCAATTTACTTTGCATTTAAATGTGGATTTTTCTAATTCACACTTTCTAAAACAATTTGTGAACTGAAACGCAGCCAATCCTTTGGAAATTTGCAGTTATCCAGATTTTACAATGCAGTTCTCTAGCCAAGTGGTTGGCATCTGTCTGTCTCGAGAGACAATGGATCATGCCTCCAGGGATGAAGGCAAACCGCTGAGTTAGCAGCACTGAAATGACCTCCTTGGGGCACAAGCCTGAGCAGTGTATATGGAGGTCCTGGGCTGGCCAGATGACAAGACCCCCCCCCTCTCAGCCTCACTGATATGGTCCAAAGGAAAGCAGAGCAATATGTTTGGCACCAGCTTGGCTGCAGCAGTTTCTAGAAGGAGGTGTACATGGTGCCATCCAACCGTATTAGAGACTCCACTCTGGGTTTGTGTAGCGTTTACTCCTTAGCCTTTTCTTCTCCCAAAGATATCCCACAAGGAAGTGGAGGTTTAGGACCAGGAGTTTCCTTCTCCTAGAAAGGTTGTCTTCCTAGGTTGACAAGCCCCATCTGCCCCTCTCTTCCTTCTACAGCATGTGCAGAAACTGGCTTCTTAACTGTTTGACCCAGTATTGGTTTCATCCACGCAGTCTGTCTCCACCAAGGGATTGAGATACGTTGGCTACTGTCAGGGAACTGCCATCAGCTCAGAGGCGAGAGATGGAAGGGCAGCTGTGTTACAGGGAGCCTCCGAAAATCTTGCGAAGCAGTTCCTCTTCTGGCGAGGGGGGAAGCCCCATCTCCAGTAGAGAAGAAGTGCAGGGGCCAGAGGATGCTAGGGAGAGCCTTAACACTGAGCCTGAGCAAGCCGGAGAGGCGGGAAGCGCGCCCTTGCCAGCGCCCATTCTGCGCAGTAGTCTTCGGCGCAGGGAGAGGCGGAAAAGGCTGGGGGTGACGCGACCTTTATGCTGGGGGAGGTACAAAAACAGACCACTCCCAGATTCTGCTAGCGATTGAGCCAGATATGAACTTACAACACTCTTCACTGTAAATAGTTTGCACCAAGAACAGTGGCGTAGCATGGGGGGTGCAGGGGGTGCCGGCCGCACCGGGCGCAACATCTGGGGGTTAGGGTTAGGGGGCGCAAATCCATGGGTTAGGGGGCGCAAATCCACGGGTTAGGGGGCGCAAATTACTTGACTTGCCCCGGGTGCTGACAACCCACGCTACGCCACTGACCAAGAATAAAGCCTGTAAAAGACAGGTCGGAGTCCTGCCTGGTTACTCTCAAGCAACCACAACAACATTTGACAGCTACCCTCACTTAGTTTAGCCAGCCAGTCAAAGTCGTTTCCTGGGGTGTGGCCGCTGTTACATGCTAACAGAATTTAGGAGCCACAGGTTAGAGCTGAGTGCAGACAGGGGACCAAAAGTGAACAAACGACTCCAAAAGGAGTGCAATATATCCCCCACCAGAGGCACTGCCCCACCCCTAGCACCCCATACACCTCTCTAGTCAGTTACTGTGTACTATGATACATATACTAGAGTAAAGTGTTCATATATACACATACATTACTGAAAGCAAGATATAAAAATGCATTATATATGGGGAATTTGCTTTGCAAAAATGTGTATAAGGAGAAAGTTGCCCTAAGATGCAATTGTCTTAAGGACTCTCCCCCCCCCCGCCCCCACTTTTAACAAAAATTGCAAACTTTGCTGTGAAAATGTGGAGAACTGAATTCCAGTTTGGAAAAAAATGATAAATGAGGGGAAAATGAAACTGACAGATTGCACCATCTCTAGGTAGGGGGAAATGTCTAGAGGAGCTTTAGGAAATGTGTACATGATGGCACACGTAATGCCTGTTTCTTGGACCTGAGCAGCCCCCTGTGTGTTTTACAGAACATCATGGCTGAGAGCACAGACATGGCTTCATTGGAGGAGAGCTTCCGAAAGTTTGCCATCTACGGTGACACCAAAGCAACAGGGCAAGAAATGAATGGCAAGAACTGGGCCAAACTGTGTAAGGATTGCAAAGTAACTGATGGCAAAGGGGTCACCAGCACAGATGTGGACATTGTTTTCAGCAAGGTGAAGTAAGTGCCTGCTTCCATCTCACTTCCTTCTGCTTCTGCTTCGTGTTAGTTCTTAATTTACAAAAACGAGGAGACTCGGATGGGACGGAAACCCGTGAGCAAGTCTTTGCCACAGCGCTGAAGCCCTGACCCTGGAAGCAAGAGCCCAATGAACTAATTCATAGGAACATTATACTAAATCAGATCCTTGGCACCCTAACAGGCAGGTTTCCCTCCCATACCTGCCTCAGATGTTGGGGATTGAACCTGCGACCTTCTGCATTCAAAGCTGATGCTCTTCCACAGAGCTACAGCCCTTCCTCAGACTTCCATTCATATTTTCTGTTTTAATAAAGGGCACAAAAAATGCCTACCAAGCAAGGCCTCATTAAGACATGCTGAGGCCCTAAGCTATGTCAATTTCAATTTTATTTGCTGTTACAACCATTGTGGTCATTTCAACCACCTCCAGAAAGAAATATACATCCTATGCATACTATACAGAATGTGCATAGATATTTTGTTTTGTGTGTGTGTGTCTGTGTCTATATAAGCTTTGCCAAGTCGTAGAGATCCCATAGCATTACCATCCCCACCCTGGAAAATTCATAGACAACACTGAGCTAGGTGTACCAATAGTCTAACTTGTTATAAGCCAACTTCTTATGCCCTGTTGAACCCCGCTCCCCTCAAGTCAAATACTTACAGCACAATTTTATGCATGTTGACTAGGAAGGAAATCTCATTGTGCTCAATGGTGCTTATTCCCTAGGGGTAACATGCTTAGATTTACAACTTTAACCAAATACCTTCCTAATCTATTTTTTGACTTCTGGAAAAAATGTTTGAGATATTTTTATAACACATTTGTAAAAATAACACAGCACATGTTTATCTGTTTACTAAATATAAGTAAAATAGATAAACCAGATCTCAACTGATTAAGGGCAGTGAATTTTTTTTCTTTACTCCAGTACATAATTTTCCAGATGACTTGCATTACTGGCGACAAGGGACAGAAACTCTGCACATGTTCAAAAACCATATCTGTAGCCAGACTACAAACCTAGCAGAAAACAGTCCAACCCACAAAAAAGAGGCTTAGCTTTCTGTGTCAATGCCAAGCACCAGCTTAAAAAGATACACACACACAGCTTCTTTGGCTCAATGCCAGCTTCAGTTTGGCATTGTTGTGTTTCACATCTGTGCTTCTGGGGAGACTGAGCATGCATTGCTCAATGGTGCTGTCCCGGTTTGATTCAGCAATATTGGCAGGAACACTTTTGTTTGTACTGTTGAACTGCTCCATGTCAGCTGCTGTTTGAGAAATTAAGCCTTTGGTCCTGGCAAAAATAAAAAAAACAAACAGCTATTGACTGCTGCTAGTGTAACTCTCTTGTAATGGAAAGCACTTTGGCTGCAGCAGCGACAGTTACAGTTTAATGTGGGGGGGGGAGAGAGAAAGAGAGAGATGAGCTGGGCCAGCCCACCAGGTATATCTTTTCCCTCTTTGTAGCAATGCCGGGAAGGGGATTTTTTAAAAAAAATTATTGGTGGGATCACAGTTGGGGAGAGAAGTGATAGACCTAACTTCTGGGCTTGCAGTGATCTCAACAGCAAGTAAGGCCCTCTGCAGCTATAAATTAATTTAACAAAAAAAAACAAACACAAAAAACAACAGTCATAGTGGCACACAAGTGTAATATGTAGACTTGTGACCCCAGGACATGCCCAGCTTCTGATGGAAACTGAGACATAGATGCCTGCTGTGCATTCAGCTTAACGTGTGACTTAACCACCAGAAGCCCCATATCTCAGAGGTGTGTGGACTGGTTGCAGTTAGTGGTTTGGGGAAAGCTCTTGGCATGTGTGTCACCTCTTCTGAACTTGAGTCTGGTCATAACTCAGCTTATACCAGGGATGGGGAAGCTGAATGTGGCCTCCAAGTCTCTCTGGCTCCTCAGGCCACACCCCTCTCCAGCCTTGCTTTGCACCCTCCTGGACTGCTTTTGCTTGTCTAGAATGTGTCCTGCAACTTAGATGACGACTCGCGCTTGTCTGGATGGGGGGTGGAGGCAGGGAACTGTGTGTGTGAGTCTGTGTAGAAACAAGCCTGTTGTACAAAAAGTAAAATCAATCTCTGTTGCTCCACCCTCTTTTGCTTCTGCTTCTGGCCACCACTGGCATGTGGCCCCCAAAAAGCTGCCTAGGAGGGAATGTAGACTTCCAGCTTGAAAAAGTTCCCCTGCCTCTGGTTTATGCAGGCAACAGAATCAATAAGTAAAGCTATTTTCTGGATGGCGTCACCTCAAGCCACAAATGAGGAATTGCATATCTGAGTGCTCTCTCACACACCCAATATTTCCCTGCATGTAAAAAATCAGAGTGAAGATAGGTACTTGTAGGATAGTGGGCCTGGTTTGGAAGCGCCTTTGTTGTGGTCCTTCCAAACATACCTTTCCTCTCTGGGGGGTTGAGGTCTTTTTGACAATTTCTACCAGTTTGCTGCAGAAGCTGTTAGCATTCAGCACCGATAGGTGTTGCCACCAGCTACCCAGTCTCTAGGACTTTTAAACAAATGTTTCAGTTATTCTAGCTAGTTAGCTGGTATATAGCAAGATTTTCAGAGATGTAGCCATGTTTAAGTTGTGTACACACGCCAAACCAACTTCAGTCTGAATTGAGAACGACCTAGCTGTGTTTTAAGCTGGTAATGTGTACACAGTCTCTTTCTTTAAAAGCAACAAAGATTCTTGTGGCACCTTAAAGACTAACAGTTTCATTATGGCATAAGCTTTTGTGGACTACAGTCTGGCCTGGCCTGACTACATCGGATGAAGTGGACTCTAGTCTGCAGTGGTCACAGCACATCTGGAGTACCATGTCCACTTCTGTATGGCACAACTTAAGAAGGACGTTGACAAGCTAGAGCTTGTCCAGAAGTTGACACCCAGGATAGAGCTGGGTATGTTTAGCCCAGATAAGAGGAGATTAAGAGGAGACATGATAGCAGTCTTCAAATATCTGAAGGGAGGTCATGTAAAAGATGAAGCGGACTTGTGCTCTGTTGCTTCAGAGAGCAGGAATAGATTGAGTGGTAGAAATTGCCCAGAACCAAATCCCAGCTAAACAATAGGAGGAACTTGCAAGTTCTTGTCCTTCTACAACTGGGAGCCAGGACACCCTCCTTGCATGCTTTTGCTTGGCAGGAATGTGTTCTTGAACTCTGATAATGGTTCGGGGTTGCCTGGAAGGAGGTGGTTAAGGGGTGTGAATGTGTATTGAAACAAGCCTACTGTACGAAGGTAGAATTTGTATTCATTCCTCACCCTCTTTTGCGTCTGGCCCCACTTATCACTGACCTATGGCCCTTTAGAAGTTGCCTAGAAGGAAATGTGGCCCTCAGACTGAAGAAGGTTCCCCACTCCCGGTGTATGAGTCAGAGGGGCAAAGGTGGTTGCGATTTGGCTCCTGAGTCCCTTGTGCCTTTTCTGTTCCAGAGGGAAGACGGCTAGAGTCATAAACTATGAGGAGTTCAAGAAGGCCTTGGAGGAGCTGGCCCCAAAGAGGTTTAAGGACAAAAGCAAAGAGGAAGCGTATGAATCCATCTGCCAGCTGGTGGCAGGCAAAGAACCGACTAACGTGGGCGTCACTGTGAGTAACTGCTGCCAGTGCTGGAGGAAGAAGCAGAACAGACTCCTGGTGGGAATCCAGAAGCAGGCCAGGTTGGGCCTAGGACAGGGATGGGGAGCCGGTGGCCTTCCAGGTGTTGCTGAACTCCAACTCCCATCAGCGCCAGCCAGCATGGCCTGGGATGGTGTGTGTTGTAAACAAGTAATATCTGGAGACCACAGGTTCCCCACCTGAACTCCACTGACTAGGAGCAGCTCTCCAGGGTTTCCCAAGCCTTTCCTGGAGATTCTGTGAATTGTACCAGGAAATGTCTGTATTCTGGTAGTGAATTGCAGCTTTCTTGTATGGTAGGGCTTAACTCACTCTCAGTACTTCTGGACAGATCAGTCCTTTTCTAGTTCCACAAGTGATCGTTTATGAACCACTTCTATCCCATTAACTAACAAAAAAGAAAGCAGTATGGAATTTTGTTTATAAATAATATTTCAATACACAATTTATCATAAATTGTACATTTATATACATCTTTTATCTCACTGTATGTATTTATGTACAATCCAGTGCTTTTTTCTGAGGGGTACTCAAGGGAATGCAGTACCAGCACCTTTTTTCTAGAAGAAAAGTATTGTACACATTTTAATATGCATTTTAATGCATTTTGTTTTGTTTTCTGAGCCGGGAACTTTATCACAAAATTCAGTGAAGTGTAAAATTGGGTGGATAACTATGATCTAGTCTTTATGATAGTACAGCAGGTATGGATCAAGTCAGTCTGCTTTGGAACTCATAGAAATTGAATTCCATAAGCACCCCACATCCAATACACCTCCTTTTTTCCTATGGGAGGCCCCAGGTTTAATACCTGCAGCCCTCATGGAGGATTGACAAAATCATTGAGAATAAGACTTATCGATCACGATGGCTATGTTCCCTCAGGTATCAGAGCCAGTGTGCCTCTGAAGGCCAGTCTCCAGTAGAGCACTACTGGGCTCATGTCCTGCTTGTGGGCTTCCTACAGAAATAACGTTGGCCATTGTGAGTAGAGGGCTCTGAGCTGGATAGGCCTTTGGTCTGATCCTGGAGGGCTCTTATGTGCCACTTGAAGGAGCCTCCAAATTGCAAGACTGGGGAAGACCGCTACCTGCAATGCTGGAGAGCTGTTGGTAAAGCCAGTGGTACTCTATGTGCCAGGGACGCGGGTGGTGCTGTGGGTTAAACCACAGAGCCTAGGACTAGCCGGTCAGAAGGTTGGCGGTTTGAATCCCCGCGACGGGGTGAGCTCCCGTTGCTCGGTCCCTGCTCCTGCCAACCTAGCAGTTCGAAAGCACGTCAAAGTGCAAGTAGATAAATAGGTACCGCTTTGGTGGGAAGGTAAATGGCGTTTCCGTGCTCAGGTTCGCCAGAA
The DNA here is from genome assembly GCF_965113315.1 of Podarcis vaucheri. NCBI lineage: Eukaryota > Metazoa > Chordata > Lepidosauria > Squamata > Lacertidae > Podarcis > Podarcis vaucheri. Next base: position 49,794,850 of record NC_138765.1, on the reverse strand, counting down.
GCAGCTTAGTCATGCTGGCCACATGACCCGGAAGCTGTACGCTGGCTCCCTCAGCCAATAAAGCGAGATGAGCACCTTAACCCCAGAGTCGGTCACGACTGGACCTAATGGTCAGGAGTCCCTTTACCTTTACTCTATGTGCCAGTGGTTGGGCTTGGTACAAAGCAGCTCCTCATATTATTGCATAGTAGATAGTAAAGGAGGTGGAGGTGATGTGGAGGCCATGTTCCGAAGTAGGGGTGATGGTAGTTGTTGCTGAACAAAGAATGGTTCTGACCCCCTCCCTTGTTTTTGTGATTGGCAGAAAGCCAAGGCTGTGGGCGCGGTGGAGAGGCTCACCGACACGTCCAAGTACACAGGCTCCCACAAGGAACGTTTCGACGAGAGCGGGAAAGGCAAAGGCAAGAGCGGACGGGAGAACATTGTGGACAACAGCGGCTACGTGTCGGCCTACAAGCACGCCGGCACTTATGATGCCAAAGTGAAGAAATAGGAGCGGCTGCCACACCCGTTTGAAGGAAGGGCCACCCTAATGACACGCCCCCTTGCTCTCATGGGGGTTTGGCTCTGCCCGGCCTCACTCCAGCCCCAGAGCAATAGCTGGAAGGGGTGCCTGTCCTTGAATGGTTTACGCAGCTGCAGTGTGACCCGGCCACGCACCTCGCTTCCCAAAGTTACACAAACTCAGACTTTTATCTGCGGCACCCGCCTGCGCAGCCTACCAAAGGCCTCTACACCTCAAATGTCTCCCTTACCTCACTCTAACCAGCCCCCTCCCCACTGCTTTCCTCACTAGTGCTAATAATGGGAGTCTTCTGCACCGTAGAGAAAATAAAAGGAAAGCTTCATTTGTCATGCAGCTTCTAGGGCCACAAAGCTTCTGTCAGGGCAACAAGATGGCTTCCCAGGCTTCTAACAGCATTTCCTCATAGCCCTTGCTCTTCCAACCCATGATGGTGTCTACTTCCTGTTTGCAGGGGACCCCAGTGCTTCCGACGGCATCATTTCACCGCTTTTGATTGTATCAGAAAAGCAGTATATAAAATAAAAGTACTACTCACAATCATCTTGCTCCTCAACTGACAAGGTAGCTGATCCCTTTTAAACACTGCACGCAGGTGTGGGGGAACTCCTCACCCCGTGGAGGATCACATTCCCTCAGGGGGGTATCTGCTGGGGGCACCATGCGATTGGTGGGCACAGCTAAACCCAGGAGGAAAGGGCAGGAAGGACAGGGAGGGAATTTGATTCATTTAACATGTAAAGGCAAATCTGTTTAATACCACACTGAATAGTAACTGTCCTTCAAACTTCACACCTGTCTGAATTTTGCAGTTCTCTAGCCAAGAAATACATACACTGCTGTGAAGTATGTCTATAAATGCATATATTCATGAAAATAATGTTAAAAACGCATTGTATTAGAGAAAACTGCCCAGCAGAAATTCGCATATTAGGATAAACGGCATACATGCATTATATTAGGAGAAATTTGCACTAATGGGAAAATGCATGTATTTGCCTCCAACAAAGTTAGTTGATAGTCATTAATTTCAATGGGTCTACTCTGAGTAGAATTAACATTGGCTACAAGCTTTCATAAGTGCTTGCAAACATGTATCAGGAGAAATTTCCACTAAAATGTTAATGCATTTTCATGTGGACTTAAAAAAAAAAATCACAAACTGATGTGGTGGTATGAGATCTTCTTGGTCTGGGTAAAGAGACTACTGAGTCAGAGCTTCTCAACATAAAATAATGCCTTTGGGATCCCAACTGTGTTGGAATACCATTGCATGTGATCCAGACCTCAATAGAACGGTTTTTGTTGTCTTCTGCAGTTGAAGCAAGGATGGCAAGCCGCTGAAGGAGGCTGCCTCATGCCTGACTCTTGGATAGGGATAGGCCAATCTGTCAATTCTGATGTCTCCTATTTTCTCCTTTTTCCAAGTTTCGCCACATTCCTGCATCCCTTTGGGATTTTTTTTAAAAAAGCCACCTTAATAATTCTTAAGCATTTTAGTGCACATTTTTCTTAATTTGTCCACAATTCAGCCTAATATACATGCATCCTTTGTAAGCGATTTTTTCTTAAGAGAATGCATTTTTGTAAGCTGGCTCATACAGCACATGCATTATTGTGCGTAAATTCCTCAAATATATGAATTTTCCTTCCCGTTCTTTGGTTGGAGACCTGAAAATGTCACAGGAGAGCTGTATTTTGGTTTGTGCTTCACTTCAGGAAGTGTGAATTAGGTTGGCACACATTACAGTGTGAATTGAACCCCATCCCTATCCCTCCTTTTGAGTTTGCATCTGGGGAGGGGCTTCCCAGCTGCTGTAGGCTAGACCAGGTATGTGTTCAGTGGCTCCTTTTCCGTCGGGTGCCAAAGCCCCCAGCCCCACCTGTTAGAGAATTGGGGGTCGTGTAAAGGTGGGGGAGGAAAGTGGCACGAAGGCCAGAGATCCTGCATCTTTACTCAGTGGTGGAACACATTCTTTGGCTATGCAGAAAGTCCCAGGTTCCATCTCCTTATGGGGGCTGGAAGAACCTGTGGCTAAAACCCTGGAGAGCTGCTGCCAGTCAGTGCAGACAATACTGAGTGAGATGGACCAATTATCTGAACTGGTAAAAGCCACCTTCCTATGTTCTTCCTATGCTGGGCTCCAGAATGTAGCTCCACTATGTGTATCCTTTAACCCAGTCTGACTGGGCTCAGTGTTGGAGCATCTGCTCTGCACGATGCAGAAGGCCTTGAGTTCAATCTGCAGCATCTCAAGAGAGGCCTGTGAATGTCCCTTGGTCTGAAATCCTGGCGAACTTCTGCCAACCACTATAGTAGACAATACGGAGCCAGATGGACCAGTGGTCCCAGTGCTCTCACCTTGAGGTGGGGGAGAAAGCAAACAGCCCCCCTAAGTGTCCTGTCTCTTCAGGAAGAGTGTTGCAGGCACCCCCTCTCCCAGAGTCCAGATATTTCTGTGGGCTGGGAGAGTCGCACCAGCTGAGTAGCGATGTTGTTTTACAGCCAGCATGGAATTCTCTGCCTGCGACGGAAATGGCTTCCTGCCAGGCCTCTTGGAGCCTGTGTGGGCCAATATCTCAGCCGCTGATTTTTATGGCCTTGCTGCTATTTTCTCCCTCACATTTGTCTCTCTTTATCAGTTTTCCCAGTGCAGGCTCCTGAGAGGAATGTCAGGCGATGGCTGACCCACCATCCCTGCTCAGTTCAACATGAAATAAGAAGCTGTCAGACCGTTCATGGTACATTGAGCTCAGTGTTGTCTGCACAGACCGGCAGCAGCTCTCTAGGGTTCCAGGAAGGGAATCTTTCCAAGACATACCTGGGGGTGGTGGGGATTGAACGTGTGCCAAGCTGGTCCTCTTCCGCAGAGCTATGGCCCCACCTCAAGCAGCCCAGACCCCCTTTCCCAGAGGAAATTAAGTTGTTTGCTAGCTGCTGCCTCCCCTCCAGAAGCAAATTTGGACACAGAAGTTGAATAAGAGTTTGTTGCAAACTTGGGAACTACCATCTGAATGTAGACCTCCTGGCTACCTATGACTGCCCACCAGGGAATACATAGGCTGCCTGCCTGGGATTGCAGAAACAAAATGGGTGGGTTTGTTTCAGGCACTCGATAGTACACAATTCAGGACAGGCTCAAGACACATGACTGCCTAGGGTGGCCTAGATGGCATTCTGCCATTCCATGTACAGAACTAATCAGATCTGAATCCTACTTCTGGTAACAGAGTAGTGTTTACCAACACATATGAGGGCAATAGGGTAGCTTCTGTGGTCCTGTGTGAAAAGGGTTATTGTCTGAGGATGGCAGGTTTGGGACAGTGTATCAAAGAAGACTGGATACTGCCAAATACAATCCTGTGTTTTAATGTCCTGCGTCTTCCTGGCTGACGGGGGCCCTGAGGATATTAAGGATACTACCCTTCTTCAATATCCTGCAGCCGGCATTATATGGGAGAGGCAGCTACTGGCAGTTCCAGTTTGGTGGGAGCTATCCTGCCTCTTTTATACAAGCAGCCTGGAAAACATGCTTTTTAAATTGCATAAGCAGAGAGGCTGAAAAAGTGAGAATAGCACTTTCATCTGTTAGCGAAAAAGTGTGATGCAGATTGAGGATACAGCCAAAGGAGCAGAGCAGACGACAGCACCATCTGCTGGGTTAAAGGTTTAATGCCCCATGAACGTTGGGACAAACTACTCCAGAAAGAGCATGATGTATTCCTCACCAGGGGGACTACTCCTCTCCTAACACCCATCCCATATGCTCATCAGAAAATGAGAGAAATAGATTCATCCACTGTTATCCCTGTAATAATTGTATGGTGCAAAAAACAGCTTTGGAAAGGCAATCTCTGCCTTTGCTCTGGCCTAGAATGGCTCCCTCTCCTGTAATTGCTGTTTCAGGGAACCATGAGATTCTGGTTCATAGGAAGCAAAACCAGTCTGAGCCTTAAAAAAAAAAAAGGCAAACTACCTGACCAAGGTGAGTAGCCTTCAGACTGGTCAACTGGACCCAGCAGGTGGGGAAAAGAGGCTGGTGGTCAAACTCTAAATGAAGGGAAGCCTGCTGGTGGAGTCTTAGGCATTCAGCTGATCTGGAGCTCTTTCACAAGAGGCCCACCCCAAATGTGACTTTTTTGTGATCAGAAAAGTGATGGGGAAATGCACTGGGAGGTGTGGGTTAACAATGGCTTGATGAAACAGCATCTGACCTCCCTCTAAACAAACTAGAATGAATGCTCAGTAAATAGTTAGTGTTGTCTGTGCTCCCTGCAGAATTTGTGCAGGGATAAGCTGGTCATGTAGAAAGAAACCTACCATTCCTATCAGATTCTCCCACCAACAGATGGCGCTGGAGGTTTATGTGAATCAGAATTAATGTTCATTTCTGTCATTATGCACAACAGAGGGACTGTGAAAGAATCTAAAGGGGCCAGGGGGAAAATAAGCCTTTCTGCTTATAGAGGGAGAAAAACAGAACAATGCAAGTCCAGAGCTGTGACTGGGGATGGACAAAGCCATCAGTTGTGTTCCTCTCAGTTTCTCATTTTTCCAGTCTTCAGTTCTCCACATTGTCACATCAGCTTGTGATTTTTTTTTAAATGTGAAAATTCACCAGCTTTTAAATACAAATTTCCCCAGACATATACATTTTCGCCTAATTCACACATTTTTGAAATGCAATTTACCTTAATACAATGCAGTGTGTGTGCGTGTGCGTGTGCTTATATATAAAAATATATGCATGTCTATGAACACTTTACCCTAGTATATACATTTTTGTACATATTACTTGGCTAGAGAACTGCACTACAAAATTTGGAGAAGTCTGAATTTTGAAGGACTGTTTTCCATTTGTGTATTGTTTTGAAAGTATGAATTAGGTAGATCACTCCCAAGTGCTACGGAGGCGGCATGCTATTTGGCACTCTTAAAAAGAACTCTAAAAGCTCAGTCAGGCACCTTCAGCCTGAAATGGTATGGTCCAAAACTCAACCATTAAAATGAACCGTCTCTTCCAAAGGCAATGTGAAGACAAATGTTGTCATTCTGATATCTTCGTTTTTCCGTGAGCATGCTCTTATATGGGCAAAGGCATGTCCTCTGTGTGTGAGCATGATCAATTCAAACAGCCTTGTCTGGCAAAAGCTGGCATTATTTGTTGTTGCCTAGATACTGACATCCATCACCCTTAGAAGGCTAGAAAATCAGGTGACGTGTTGCTCAGCTGTTAATTGTCTTGAATACAAGGGGGGCGGGGAACGCACAGAATTCAATAGCCGCTCTTGCCTCTGAATAACTTTTACTCATAAATTTCACAGCAGGAGCAAATACGTAAAATGTGAGCAGTCACATTAATATAAAATTTAAAAAATCTGTGCTTATTTTGTAGGCAATTATTTAGACATTTATGACTAAGGTAGCTGCTGCACACTCCCTGCACATAGATCCTAAAACTACAAACTAGACTAGAGCATTGCTTTATGATAGTAGCTGGGAATCTACTCCAGCCCAAGGGCCACATTGCCTTCTGGGCAACCTCCTGGGGTCCACATGACAGTGGTGGGCGGAGCTAGTGGCAAAAGTAGGGGGAACAATACATGTGAATTTTAACTTTCTACAGTTGGCTAGTTTCTACAGGCACTCTATCCTCCATCCAGTTAAATGAGAAGCAGGATCAGGGTTCAAGAACACATTCCAGCTAGGAGAAAGCAGGGCCAAGAAGGGCTACGACATGGGGAGACTTCAAAGTCCAGAGAAAGAGGCCTAGAGGGCCACATTTTGCCTCTGGGCCTGACATTCTCATCCCTGCTTGATGATATTCAGTCCAAACCACACGAACTGGAACACCCCTGAAGGCACTGTTGCCCCATTTGGTGGTTCTTTGCCAAATCTGGCGCCAATTTGGATGCTTCTGGGGATATCGCTGCCAAAATCGGCACAAGGTTCCCCACTGTGGGGATGGCGGTCTTCATCTATGTTTGCATGTTGGGTGCCATTTTTAATCGAGATGGTGGACCAAATTAACCCTAATTAGCTCCCCCCACACACAAATTGTTCCCCAGGTCAGGTCAGAGCCCTGAGCTGGTGTTTATGCATGTGTACATATGTGTGCAGAGCCCTAAAACCCACAGATTACAATATCTATTTTAAAATCACAATATTTTGGGCGTTCATTTTATGTTTTAAATTCCTGGGCAGTGCCAGGCACTCCCTGCTGATATAAATATAAACATTAAAATAGGCAATCCAGATGTCCAGATAGATATCTAAGCTTGATTGACAGCAATATGATATACCATACATTCAAATTGCATAATGGATGGTGGCTGCTTATCCTTCCAATCTTGAAGTGTAATTCTTTTTGCAACCATAAAGGGCTCTCCTGTCCCACTTGCAACCACCTCATTTCCCCCCTAAAACTCTGTATAAATACCTAGGCGCTTACATGTTGCTGTATTTTAAAAATGCGGGCAGCAGCTGGAAAGCCCCTCTCATCAAGCTAGACGACAAATGGAGGCTGCGCATGAGAACGCTGAACAAGAATTTCCTGCGGCACCCACCTGACCGAGGATAATAAAAACCTCCACGGGAAAGATTCCATTGGATCATAATGGCATATGCCTCTGGAATCTGGGAAGCATTTTTGATTGACAGCACAGAAGGCTGATTGGAAAAAGAATATCAGTCCCCCTGGGCTGACTCACGGCAATGCCTTGTTTCTGGAGGTTGACATAAGCCGTGACACCCCAAACTTAACATTTTGTTTAAAGCTTGAGAACTCAAGTTTTGGTTCCGCATTGACCATGAACTTTGCTGAATGGGATTTGAGATCCTTGCTGGGATTTGTGGGGGACCACAGCTGAGTAGTAGAGCATCTTCCTTGTATACAGAAGCTTCAAAATTCAGTCCCTGGTATCTCCAGGTAGGGCTGGGAATAGCTCCCACCTGAAACTCTGGAGGGATACTGCCAGTCAGTGTAGACAGTACTGAGTTACATCAGCAACTGGTCTGACTTTGTCTAAGGCAGCCTCCTCATGTTCATTATGAGGTCTAGAAATTGTTTAGCTGGGCCAATGCACAAATTAATAAACATATTTGTTACAAATCTGTATCTGGAGCATCTCTAGCTGGAATTGTTTTAAGTTGATTTTATTGTTGATGCTTTTACAGCAAAATTGCTTTGAGACATTTTATGGGAAGCCATAAATGGAATCATTCACACACACACACACACACACACACACAGAGAGAGAGAGAGAGAGAGAGAGAAGGATTTGATATTTTAAATTTGGAATTTAAATTTTTTTTTAGAAGCTGCCCTGCATTAGGCAACTAATAAAACAATAAATAAATCGTTGTGGCTGTAGCTTCTGCCCCAATCTATGTGTTCGCAGAACATGTCTACAGAGTGTTTCATTTTAAACCACTGGACAATCTGAAAAAGAATTCTTGCTAAGAGCCCTCCCTGGATTAGCTAGCTGAAAAGGTCAGAGAGGATAATTATTCCAATAAATATAATAAAATAATGGTTGGGACCAAAAGGACTCCAAAAGGCAGAACTAAAGATTTGGGCTTGCTCATTGGCAATCCTGCCTTTTTCTTTCTTTGAACAGCGAACACCACCAAACTACTGTCACAGATCCCTTCCTTTTCAGAAAGTGGAGCAGGAGCAGCTACAGTTTGAGAAAATGGAGCCCAATTCTCCCTTGACGGCACAGAACCATTTATGTGAGTTTAAGCTAAGAGAAATAAGGTCCAGGAGTGCCAGTTTGGTCCCGCAACCATGCGTGCCTGGGGCCGTGGGTGCCATGCAGTGTGCATGGCCCTGGCGCCAAAATTTGTGGGTGCCTGGCCCCTTCACAAGGGATTTTGTGGGTGCTCGGACACCCAGGGCCCCAGGGAATTGGTACCTATGATAAGGTCCCAAATCCCATCACCTGCATTTCCACCTAGATCTGAGTATAAACCCCCTCTGAGACCCTGAAGAGCTGCTTCCTGGTCATGTAGATCATCAGTGGGGAGCCTCACGCCCGGAGGCCAAATGTTGCCCTTCAGGCATTTCTTTCTGGCCCTGAAGACCCTCTGCAGACCACATGGCTCCTTAGCCCTGCTCCACACCCTCCTGAAGTGCTTTTGCATGGCTGCAAAGTGTCCTTGAACTTTGATGCCACCTCCTCCTTGTCTGGATGGACAATGTGTGCATGTGGTGGATATAAGTGTGTAGAAAGCTCTACCTTCGTACAGCTGAAATCTATCCAACTGTACAAAGTTAAGAGTCACATCCATTGCTCTGTCCACCTTTATCACTGGCCCCCCACACCATTGGCATGTCATCCCTCTGAGGCTGCGCACAAGGGGATGTGCAATGGGGTTCCCCTTGGACTAGAAGTGCTGAGCTAGATGGCCAAAAGGGTCTGACTTGGTATGATGCAGACTCCCATGATTCCAAGCAGGCCTCACAGGTACAATTCCGTTGCACATCCCCTAACACAGTCTTCACACCCAGTCCACGTAATCCAGAATGCAACCCTTACGTAACTGCAACAATATTCTTAGCAAGCCACCCATACGTAAAGTACTGATGAGGAACGCTGCACTCTTTGCCCTGACCCTGAAATGGTATAGGAGAAAGTAATGGAGGAGGGGGCAGGGAGAAAAACCACCCCAACCCTGAGCTCATGCTCTGAATTTATTCCAAACGTGAAATCTAATAGGAGCAGATGGGTGACCACATCCAGTATTGCTCATGAATCAGCTGCTCAAATTCCACGGCACCAAGAGGCTTCCCAAATTCTGACACCACGGCATCTCATCAGGATCAATGTGCCAGAATAAACAAATAGAAATAAATCAGACTAAAGGCTAAAAATAACAGATATCTGAAATTAGACTATGACACACTCGCCTCTTAAACACTTTGGCAGCCAAGCAATTTGCCAATTGCTTGCAACCAGTTCCCACCACCACCACCACCACTGCCCCCCAAGGCAAGTGTTTGAGTAGTAAATAGATAGAAGGAGAAGGAGCAGCAACAAAACGTTGGAAGATCATCACCTCCTAATAAGAGGGCTCCTGTTTAAAGTTCCAGTCTGCCGCCTTCTTCTTCTTCTTCTTTTGGATACTCCCTTCTCTCTCCAACCTATCCTAATTTTTCTTTTCTAACAGACATTCCATGGCTACTAGGCATACAAAGTTCTGTCAGTTACAGTTCTCTTGGTTTCTAATTTTTCCAATCTTAAATTCAGTTTTCCAATTTCTGCAGCAATTTCTGATCTTTTAAAAACAAAATCCTCATGAAAATTCATCAGCTTTTTAGTATGAAAGTCTCCTAATTTTTGAGTAATGTACATATTTTTGCAAGCAGTTTCCCCAAGTTTAATGCATGCTTGTAAGTTATTTTCACTAAAGTATGTATTTGTATGCACACTTTATTATGGCTGGGGAACCAAGTTGCAAAATTCAATTAAGTGAAAATTTCAAAGGGTGGCTGTGTTTCAGTTTTCATATCATTCCGTGAAATGTAAATATGATGGATTTGCTTTTAAATGTGAGCTGAATAGAATTTCTTCCACATCCCTAATAGGTACGGAGTGTGCTCAATCCTCATTTGGGAGTGGGGAGGCAGCTTCTGCAAGTTTATTTTTTGAATGATTTTTGTAATGTTATTTTCTGCTACAAAATGGAATATTAAAAAACTGGTGTCTTGTCAAAACAGAGTCAGCCTAGCTTGCCTCACCGGACTGAGTTTAGTTAGATGATAAGCAATTGTTCTATGACAATGCCCATGGTATCTAACAAGAAAAGAATAGCTTATTGGATCAAACCAATGGGGCCATTTAGTCCAGCATCCTGTTCTCTCTGTGGCCTACTAGAAACTGCATTGAAAAACCCTCAAGCAGGAAACAAGCATTAGAGCAATTCTGTGATTTCTAGTCACTGGTATTCAGAAGCATTACTGCCTCCATAGGCAGAACATAGCCACCAGTACCTTCGCAAGGTACCTTCGCAACAGGACGCGGGTGGCGCTGTGGGTTAAACCACAGAGCCTAGGACTTGCTGATCAGAAGGTCGGCGGTTCGAATCCCTGAGACGGGGTGAGCTCCCGTTGCTCGGTCCCTGCTCCTGCCAACCTAGCAGTTCGAAAGCACCTCAAAGTGCAAGTAGATAAATAGGAACCGCTCCGGCGGGAAGGTAAACGGCGTTTCCGTGCGCTGCTCTGGTTCACCAGAAGCGGTTTTGTCATGCTGGCCACATGACCCGGAAGCTGTCTGCGGACAAATGCCGGCTCCCTCGGCCCATAGAGTGAGATGAGCGCCGCAACCCCAGAGTCGGTCACCTAATGGTCAGGGGTACCTTTACCTTTACCTTTTTACCTTCGCAAGGGAAGAGGATGGGGATAAAACCAGAACAAATTGACCTCACCTCTGGTGGCCCCTGTGGTCCTGCCTCCAGTGACCCCCTCTTGGCTGTCCCACCAGGGGCAGTTACCAGCCACCACTGCTTGTAGTGCAAGTCCAACTGCACTGAGAATGATGTGGTGCTACATCATAGTGGTTCAAGATGCAGGATCCATCTATAGAAATGAACAGTTATATAACTCTTGGTTTCCAAGGAAATGTGTAACCAATAGCTTATGTTAAATCTCACAATGGGGCCGATGCACAAACAAGCAATTAATAAAGAAAATACTAGGCCAATTCATGCTAGAGGAACAGAAATGGTAAATAAGTGCCTTTGGGGGAGCTTAATAACAACTGCATAATTGCCACCCTTAAGGCAGAAGGTCCATGCAGATGTATTCCAGGTGCAGTTACCAGCCACCACTGCTTGTAGTGCAAGTCCAACTGCACTGAGAATGATGTGGTGCTACATCATAGTGGTTCAAGATGCAGGATCCATCTATAGAAATGAACAGTTATATAACTCTTGGTTTCCAAGGAAATGTGTAACCAATAGCTTATGTTAAATCTCACAATGGGGCCGATGCACAAACAAGCAATTAATAAAGAAAATACTAGGCCAATTCATGCTAGAGGAACAGAAATGGTAAATAAGTGCCTTTGGGGGAGCTTAATAACAACTGCATAATTGCCACCCTTAAGGCAGAAGGTCCATGCAGATGTATTCCAGGTGGTGAGTCTGTTGCAAGGCATTGCATGTTCTGAGCACACAATAGAGGGTGGCCACTGGCATATCACAGTGAAGAGCTGCTGGGATTGCTTGTTAAGTATAAATGATTTAATTGACACTGAAGTGGGAATGGCTAAAAGTGTGTTGGTGAAAAGGTTTAACACAGGGAGATTCCATTGAAGAACAGCAAGGAGAGCTCTCTCTGAGCTTTAACTAGGTGATAATTAACTGGTTATTGTTCTCTAGCAGCTAGATAAGGTGACAAAGGTATTTGGTTGCAACTCTCCCTTTTGAAGGGAGTTGTCTAAATTCTCTTGCTTTCAAAGCTTTCTGAGAGTGAATGAAGTTCTCCTAGAAGCTGCAAGGCCTTAGGCAGGCTAAGGAAGGTTTGAATGGGGGAGACACCGTTTTGATTTTGGGAGTTATTTTTTATTTCTAAGATGCTGAGCCTGTGCTGGACTGCACAAGACATTGTCTGGATGTTTGCATGTATCATTTGATGTACTTTGTTATGTTATTGAAGAAAGCTCTGCATTTAACTTTGCGTAATATTTTTATGGGTCTGGACAATGGTTTCTTCCAAAAGGAGTCAGTTCCTATGTTTTCAGTCACTTCAAACTGTGCAGTTATATCACTCTGGGCAGGACAGTTTTTGCTGTGACTTTCCCTTTAAGGCAGCCCCAATCTCCCTTTGCAGGAGCCATGACTGCTGCTACTCAACCAGGACAGGCAGCAGCAAGGTGAGGCAGGTAGCAGTTGCTTCCACCAGAGCTCTAGTCTCTGCCTCCATAGACAGAGGCTTCTGAATACCAATTGCAGGAGCAGAGAGTGCCGTTCTGCTCCTTGTTGTGGGCGTCTCATGGGCATCTGGTTGGCTAATGATAAAAGGGGACATGTCTGTGCATATGCTCATTTCTATATATAGATGCAGGCTTAGACATTATTAGTGTGATTTGAATGGAAGTATAATAAAACTCAGTATGGTGGAGAAGACTGTGACCAGGCGATGAGTGTGCCTGCTCAGTTTGCTGTCCGGGTGCTAACTGCAGATGGGCAACTGCAAGATCTCTGCTCTTCCTTCTTATGGTCCTTCATCTGTAAAACCAGACTTGAAGAGAACAGCTGTTCAAACCGAAGACTCCTTCCAATTTTAGTTTCTCCCACTCCTTGTTAGTGCATCCATTGTTAAAGCAGAGCACCCTGACTGCAGTCTTAAGCACACTGACTTGGGACAGAGATCATAACATGCAGGCTATGTACAGATACAGAAGTGGAAGTGCACTCCCCAGCTTAAGTTTAGATATACAGTTTCTCTGCTGCCTAAAACGGCATATTTATAGCAGATGATGGTTGTGCACAGCACTGATTTGCTTGAAGTGATGCTATCACTAACCTGCACCCTCCTTCTTCTCCAAGGCAGCATTTCAACATATTTTAAGATGGGATACAGTGGTGCCTCGCAAGACGAAATTAATTCGTTCCGCAAGTTTTTTCTTCTTGCGAGTTTTTCGTCTTGCGAAGCACGGTTTCCCATAGGAATGCATTGAAAATCAATTAATGCGTTCCTAGGGAAACCGCCTTCAGACCAGGTCCGGGGACAGTCTGTCCCCCGACCTCTTCTGAAGGCTGGGGGGGGGGAACAAGGGCTTTTCTTCCCACCCCCAGCCTTCAGAAGGCTGTTCTGAAGGCTGGCGGTGGGAAGAAAAGCCCTTCTTCCCACCTCCCGCCCTGCAAGCTCCGGGGACAGGAGGGCTTTGCTGCCGACCGCCAGCATTTTAAAAGCCCCTGCTGTCCCAGGGAGATTTTAAAATGCTGGGGGTCGGGAGCGAAGCGTTCGCTGCCGACCCCCAGCATTTTAAAATCTCCCCGGGACAGCAGGGGCTTTTAAAATGCTTCGCTCCAGCCCGCCAGCATTTTAAGATCGCCCGGGGCAGCAGAGAAGTCTCCGCTGTCCCAGGAAGGCAGGCGGGGGGGAGCAAAGACTTTTGCTCCCCGCCGGCCTTCAGAAGAGGTCCAGGACCTCTTCTGAAGGCCGGCTGTGGGCGAAAGTCTTTGCTCCCGACCGCCAGCAATTTAAAACAGGTCCCCGGAGATTTCCCTATGGGCTTTCGTCTTGCGAAGCAAGCCCATAGGGAAATTCGTCTTGCGAAGCGCCTCCAAAACAGAAAACCCTTTCGTCTTGCGGATTTTCCGTCTTGCGAGGCATTCGTCTTGCGGGGTACCACTGTACTAAGTTACACATTTAGTTGAAGAAACATACATGAATCATTTAAAAAACAAAGAACTGGATAACCTGCATACTTCATGTGCAATGAGTGACATAAACTACTGAATGAATGTTTGATTCACTTATCAGTCTGCGAAATGTATTGCAAATGCAGGGAAGAAGCTAATTTTAATTCATGGGAGAAAGATCTTCAACAAATCCTGATTTGTTTGCATATATATTTTTATGCAACCTGAATGTGATTTATTTCTGAATAATGATGCATGTGATTGAACTTCATGCGTCTTTTTTTTTTAATGTAGAACATTAGGAATTTGAAAAACTGGGAACCAATTATTGACTTCTTGTTGGTTGACTCATTCACTTCTTTTTAACTGAAGGTATAAGTCACTGACTAAATGTAATAAATTTGCACATTCGTAAAAATGTAACAAATGTGCCTTTTAGGAGACATTCAAAAATACAATTTAATAATCAAAAGCAGTAATTGCTAAAAAGAAAGACTAATTTATGCTTTTCTGTTTTCATGTTCCCCATTTAGCCAATAATTCCAGCCTTTATTATCTCAGCTCTTGCCTCGGTACAGTCCCCCTCCCCCACAAATGGCAACCTCCTAATTTAATGCCATTTTTAAAAATACTTTTTAAAAAACCTCCACCTACAAGCTGTAGTTGCTTAATCAACTGCGGCAGGAGGGGGGGGGAATTTGAACCCTCAGTGCTGTATGTTATGATAGATTTATGGTGCAGACTCATAAGTTCTGATGTTTATATAGACAAACTGCATTGCCTGCACATAAGAATCAGTTAGGCCTGAAGCTTGCAGAAGTACCCCAAAAAGGGGTGGGGATAAATGACCCTAATGGAGTGGGAAGAGAACATCTGCAAGGCAGCCTAATTTGGAATGAACATGCAGAGTGGGCCCAGAATGCTAATTGTTAAGAATAAAAACAGAAAAACAGGAAGGTGGAAGAATGTAACAGAGTAGCTCAATGGAGGGCATGCCAGGCTGACTGGCACCATAAACAAGAAACAAGAACTGTTGCCATATTTTCTTGCAAGTCCCACTTCTTCCATACATTCCTGAACTTGCTGCCCATGAAGCTATACTTGAATTTGTAACTGGTGATCTCATGAGGCAGGGAGGTTCTTTGGTAAGAGGCATTGCCTAAGAAACCTAAGCCCCACCCCCTCCACCAATCCATCACCTTGAATCGCGCTTGGCAGCCAACTGGGAATCCTGGGTATGTTTAGAAGCCAGGGCTGGGTATGTTTATGCAGCGCCAGGGTACAAAGATCCACCTGGTGCCCCCCCAGGTTGCCCAGTCCCAGGTGCACAGGACGGTGGAGCTGGCCGCCCAGCCGCCTCAGAGTCTCGCTGGCTCCATCGCCCCCGAACTCACGGCACAGAGCTGCCCACAACTCCGACCGGCGGACGGGCTCTTCCCCGGACTCAACTCTCGGGCCCCGGACTCTCGGCCTGGCGCCCCCGAGAGCCCAGCATCCAGGTGCCCCACACCCCTAGCGCCTATGGGCAGGACGGCCCTGTTAGAAGCACATGTGGAGGTATGCTGGTTCATGCGAAATTTACCCTGCCTGTTAAAAGTGAACAGCTTGGCAAGGTGACATCCCTGGTTGATTCAGTGGAGCGAATGCCGTCTTCACCTACTTTACCAGTGGCTCCGACTAATTCTAACTGACAAGACCATCTCTTTGTTGAGAGATAGGCCGAGGGGCTCTTGCTGAGAGCAGCCTGTGACCTTTCCTTGTCACATTAACACTCCTCGCCGTAATCAGTCAGGCGAACGGGACTGAAATGATCCCACCGTGGCACACTGGGCCAATTTATAATCTCCTCGTAGGAGTGTTTGCGATAAGGCAGCTAAGGAGCAAAGCAATAAATACTAGTAAATAGCAACATGCCCACCAAATGGTGAAAAGGTAGCCTAGAGGTGGGTGAGTCCTTGAAAAATGAGAAGCGTTTGTCTGCCCCAGGCCTAGCAGAGTGTGTCCTTGCCCTCATAGTCCAGCGCTCAGCTGTTTCCCCAGACAGTAGCTGTGGCAAGATGGCTACTTGTGCACTGCCAAATAAGAGGAAATGCGTTGCCAGCAAGGAGAACAAAGGGGGTGTGCATTTGCATAAAAAATTGCATATGTTAATGTATATGCAGCTTTCAGACTGTCTCTCACTTCCATGCCAGTAAAGACACTGGGCAATCAGACAGTCTCTCAGGCAGCTGGGATCTTATTATAGATCTGTGGTGAGGAACCTCTGGCCCACAGGCTTAGTTAGGCCTCCTAGGCCTAGAAGGTTGGCCCACCAGGCTATTTTTGTGAGCCATGCCCACCTTTCCCATGCCTGTTTTAGCCGCAGCTGCTGTGAAGAAAGAATCAGGCAGGGTCAGAGCATCACATTTCCCTGCTTGAGGCGGAACAAAGTGCCATCCCACTGCACCATCTCTGCCACCAGCGGAGGCATCAGAGGTGGGCATGAAGCTGCTTCAGGGCTTCCGCTGACCAAGGTGGCAGCTTCCCCCTGCCTCATGCATGGGCTGGGCCAGGCATTGAGAGTGCACTTGCAGCCAGAGACTGAAGTTACGTTCCCCTGGTGTCATATGTCTGTCCACCTGTCAAAGGGGCTTGTGGATGGTTACCAAGGTCTAGTCCTCCACTCCAGTTATAGCTAGAAGATACCATACTGTAAATATGGGAGCATGTAGGTTTGGATCCAGATCTAGTCCTTCTTTTAAGGCTGTGGAAACTAGAGGTGCTATCAGGGCCCCCAAACACAGCAGGGCTGTGCAGGAAGTGTATGAAGGAAGTGCATGAAAGAGTCCCCATCTCCCCATGAAACATTAAGTCCAGAGACTAAAATCACCCACCTGTCCCATGGCTGCTATCCTAGTTCCACCCTGTGTCAAAGAGCAGTGGAGTGCCACCATTTGGGTTGGCACAGGGCTGCTTTGTCCTAATGTAGGGGCTGGGAACCTTTGGCCCACAGGCCTCCCTATTTAGCCTACAAGGTCATTTTGGCCAAGCTGCACCCACCTGTCCTACACCTGACATCAGGGGCAGGTTGGGATGCAGTCGGGCCAAAGGGGGTGGTGCTATGCAAGCACTGTTGATCAGCTGATGGGTGGCACCTACCAGTGCCAACAACCAGCTGATTGCAAAGCCCTGACATGGGACATGGGAAGCTGCCTTATATGGAGTCAAGCCTATTGGTCCATCTTCCTCAGTACTGTCCATGCCGGCTGGCAGTGGCTTTCCAGGGTTTCAGACAGGAAGTCTCTCCCAGCCGCACCTGGAAATGCCAGGGATTGAACCTGGTTCCTTCTGCAAGCCAACCAGGTGCTGTGCCCCTGAGCAATGTCCCCGACAACAGCTCCAGCCTGATGTATTCTGGAATCAACAGCACCAGGGATGAGTCAATGACTTCAGCAACAGCAGCTAGCTGTCAAGTTGCAAAAAGATGGTGACGTTGCAAGCTAACTGTCAAGGAAATCGGAACGCTTTTCCCTAGAGTTTCCTTAAAGGTAAACTGCTCCATCAGATTCTTTCTGTGTCCCTGACCAAGTCTCTAGCTCTTACCCTGCATTGAGATGGGAATAAGACTGACTCTCCTAATCAATTCAAAAGTGCCCTATGATGATTAAAAAATAACTATAAGTCATGCTCAAGTCATGCCCCGTATGTGAAGAGCTCTGCTGGGTCAAGGCCAAAGGCCCGTCCAGTCCAGCATCCTGCTGTCACACTGGGAAACCAGATGCATTTGGGAAGGCCACAAGCAGGACTTATGTCCTTTCCCTACCTGATTCCCAGCAAATGATATTCAGAAGCCCTTCAACACTGCCTTCCACAGTGGAGGGAGAACATCACCATCACGACTACCAGCCATTGATAGCCTTAATCTCAATGAATGTGTATCATCCCAACTGGCAAGGGCCATTGCTCAGTGGCAGAGCATGCCGGTTCCAGGCCCAATCCTCAACTTGGGGGGCGGCGGGGGGGGGGGGAGGCAGCTAGGAGAGAATCCTGTCTGAAATTCTGGAGAGCCACTGTTGACAGGGTAGACAATATTGAGATAGGTGGACCAATGGTCTGGCTCAATATAAAATAGCACCCTTTGCTCCTCTGTTCCTCTTTTAAAGTCATCCAAGTTGGTTTCCGTCACTACATCTTGTGGGAGCAAATTCCATAGTTTAACTATGCACTGTACGTGAAGAAGTACCTTATTGTCTGTCCTGAATCTTCCAAAATTCAGCTGAGTTTGAGTATTATGAGTGGGGGAGAAAAATTGAGCTGTAAAAGCTCAGGCTGCGATCCTATGCACAGACTCCCCTTGCTTGGACACAGTGGGACTTACTTCTGAGTAAACTCACAGGGGATTGCACTGGCAGCTGAGAAACACTACTTTGTGTGTATGCAACGCAACTTGTATTCTCTCATTCTGGGGTCAATCTGCAGCAGTAGGACAGGTACATATAAAGGGCCAGCCTTCCTTCCTCTCCTGCAGCTTCCCCCAAATCGAGTGCCCTCCAGCTGCTTTGGACTACAACTACCACCAGCCCCAATGCTTGCTAGGACTGATGGGAGTTGGAGTCCTAAACAGTTGCTGGGCACCAGGGTGAAGCCGTTATATATTCTTAACCTGGTTTGCATCTTGTGATCTGTCTATGCTGACTAAAGACTTCTAGTCACCTTATAAATATGAAATGGTGATTAAGACTTATGATTTCATCGGCCTTTTAAAGCTACCTCATTCTCAGTTATTGCAATTATAATGAAATTAAGGGAATATCGGAAATATTATCTGGTATGAATGGTTAAGTGGCAGAATTCCTAACATGTTGTTGTTTAGAAGCTGTTTGTCATGGAATTCGACACACTTTGTTGCATCCTTAGATTTTATATTTGTTTTCCAATTAAAAAAAACTAAAAAATAGTGTCATTTATATCTGCTTGCCAATGGGCTCTGTGCAGTTAAACATAGCAACAAAAGAATTACAGAGTTGCAAGGGACATCGTAGGTACCTACTCTGTCTGCCAAGCAAGCTGTGTAACTCAGAAAGGTTGTATATTCAATAATAATAATAATAATAATAATAATATTTCGTTGCCGCTTGCTGCCGGCTTATGGTTGGGCATATGCTTCTTTCGATCCATTTTTTAAAAATAGCAGGGACGATCCCCAATTCCGCTGGGGGTAAAAACGGCGGTGACTCACCCAGCTCCCGTCTGGCACCTCTGCGCGCCCCCTCCGGGCCGTCGGGGGCGGGAAGGAGACGCCGCGCTGGAATTCTAATTCAGAACCTGGTTGGGGTCTAGCTGGTGGCGACGTCACTCGCGGGGCGGGGCTGAGCTCTCGGGAGCTGCATAAATGGGCGCCAAGAAGCCCCGAAAGGGAACCGAAGCGGAGCATCGCTCAGTGCTGGGAAGGACTGAGGGGACGCAGCGGCAAGTGGGGACAGGGAGCACGAGAGAAAGGCGCTTTTCCGGACCCAGTTCCCTTAGCTACATCACTTCCAAGGTAAGGACTGGCTGTTAAGGCGGGGTAACTTTTGGCGTTGGGGGGGGATCGGGGGGCGGTTGTTCGACGGCAGAGTCCCGCTGCATTTGGGCAGAGGATTGGGGGGGGCGGCACCCCGCGATCAAGCTCACCAGGATCTTTCGGAAGGGGTCGAGCGAGGACTTGGTGGGGGCGGAATCCGCTTTGCTGCCTCTGTCCCGAGCTGGACATGGCAGAGACTCCCACCCAGTTGTGCGTTCGAGAGACGATCACACCAGGCAGTTGCGAGAGTCGTGGAAGAGCTTCTTTCTCCTCGTTTCTTTGCTCTGCGCCTCTGTCATGCATGGGTCGGCAACTCTGCTCCGGATTAGGGATGGAACCGCGCAGGAAGGGGCGTTCGTTCTCCTGTGGACATCCTGATCTCAAAGTGGCCAGCCAGACGCCTCTGGGAAGCCCGCAAGGAGGGCAGGAGCGCAGCCCTTCTCTCGCCCCGTCCAGCACTGAGGCATCGCCTCGGGCCACCGACGGCGAGGCGGAACATAGTGACTAGTAGCCCTTGATATCCTTTGGGGGAGACAGCGAGCGAGAAGTCGCTTCTTTCACTCTCTCTCAATGCATTGTTCGCGACTGTGAGTGTGTGGATTTGGAGTGTCCCGCTTACTCCGGATTGAGTTCGGAGCTAGAGAGAGTGTTGCTGTGATGTCCGCCCCTGCTTCTTTCCTGTTAAAAGCGTGCCTCTCGCCCAGTGTGGAAGGGAGGCGCACCGTAGCCAAGAAGGGGGGGTGGGCGCGCGCTTATACCGGATTAGTGCAAGTGCCGTGTAAACGCCCTGAAACGTCTTTCCTCCGCTCTGCCTAGGCGCCCCCATGACCCTGAACCGCGGCGACAAGCTGAGGTACCTGGACAAGCGGCGGGGCAGCACGCCCTTCGCGGCGCACCACCTGCAGCAGCAGCAGCAGCACCTGCACCGGCGCAGCATGCCCGTGGACGAGCGCGAGCTGCAGGCGTCGCTGCCGCCGTCCCCTCGAGGCGAGCTCTCGCGGCTGATGCGCTGCACCTCCTACAGCCCCGCCGACGACGAGGAGGCGCACCGCCAGGGCTGGGCGTCCGACTCCTCCGACTCCGTCATCTCCTCCGGCAGCGACTCGGACAGCAACCTCTACAAAGTCATCCTGCTGGGCGAGCACGGCGTGGGCAAGACCAGCCTGGCCAGGATCTTCGGAGGGGTGGAAGACTGCCCGGATGCCGAGGAAGCTGGTGAGTGCGGCGGAAAGGGGCAGACTCCGGGGGTGGGGCGCAGACGGGGGACAGGGTGGTGCAATGGTTAGAGTGTTGGACTAGGACCCAGGAGCGCAGGGTTCAACTCCCCACTCAGCCATGGAGCTCCCTGGGTCACCTTGGGCCAGCCTCACCTTCCTCACAGGGCTGTTGTGATGACAAAATCAAAAGTGAGTGGAGAATCCTGTGTGCCACGTCCAGCTCCTTGGGGGAAAGACAGGAGAGAAATAGATTAATAATAAATAAATTCAAAAGCTAGCAGATCTGGAGATCTGCTGGGGAATTGGATCTACAGAGGGCTGTATGCCTGAGCAATGTATGGATCAGTCCACCACCGCCTGTCCACGAATCAAGGAACACAGGAAGCTGCTTTATACTGAGCCTGACCACCTACTGGCTTATTATTGTCCACACTGACTGACAGCAGCTCTCCAGGGTTTTCATGCAGGGAGTCTTCCCCAGCCCTCCCAGGAGACGCTGAGCATCAATGCTGGGATGGAACTTCCTCAAAGAATTAGGAGCATGGGGAATGGCAGCATACAGAACCACCAGAGCTATAGGTCCATTTAGCTCAGTATTGTCTGCACAGACTGGCAGTGCTTCCTGAGAGTTTCAGATAGGGAGTATCTCCCAGCCCTACCAGGAGAAGCCAGAGACTGAACATGGGACCTTCTGCATGCAGAGCCCTCCTGGATCAGTCCAGTAGTCCACAGAGCTCAGCATCCTTTTCCCCACAGTGGCTAACCAGATTGCGCCTCTGGAAAGCCCACAAGCTGATAGGCTTTCTTCCTTCATCATGGTTTTTTTATTGCCTCTCTTTAAAGCCATCTCTGCTGGTGGCCACTTCCCCTTTTGTAGTAGCAAATTCCCCATGGTAATACTGTACTATGTGTGGGGGTGGATTAAGATCTTTAGAGACCCAAAGCACTGCAATGATTATGGTTCCCCCATATGTAATTCAGAAGAAAAAGAGTATTAAACTGCAAAAAAAAAAGTTTTTCAAAATGACACAAAGTTTACAAGTATGCTGAAATGTCCATACATGTGTGTCATGTGAAACACCTGATCTTAGTCCCTTGCTTTATTTTGATATGCACCAGTGGGGTTTCTCCCTGGTTTAGTTGGGGAGAAGTAATAAAAAGAGAACAGAAAAATGGGGGAAGCATGTGCAGTGTAAAGAAATCAAATGTCAAATTCCTGCCCCCACCCCATTCTCTGTGTGTGTAAAACAGAGTTGCATTCAGGCCAACTCTGTTTCGTTTGGCAACACAGAACTCTAGCATTGACAACATCAGACATCCGTACAATACTTGTGGGCTTCCCTAGCAATGGTGCTGAGGACACTGAAGGGGCACAGCTTCTAGGAAGCTTTGACCCCCCCCCTAAGATTTTATGGCATTTCAGTTCCCTTCAAGCCTGACCATTGGGCATGCTGGCTGTGGCTGATGGCAATTGAAGGCCAGCAACTTTTGGAGGGTCACTGATCCCCCATGCCTGCTGTAGAATAAGTTAAAATGATTCTTTGGTGGGGAGGGGGAACTTGTTGGAGAATATTCAGGGGGGTTGGATTAATGTATAATTACTTGGAAAGTAACTTGGAATTACTTAGAAAGTTTTGTATTAAAACTGTTGCCTTTTAGAAATTTATTTTTATTAGTTTTCAAATTATTATGGAACCACAGAGACAAGTAACCAACCAAACCAAAATACTGTATCCAAGTAAAGACAAAACATACAAAATCTAAGCATATTAACTAACAACACCCAGTCTAAAATAATGACTACCATAATTCTCTGAATGGCATGGGCAGAGATGCTTGTAAACCTGAAATTAAACTATAGTAAATAAAATCCCACTATGCTGAAGAGAAATGATCTGGATCTTCCTGTCGCTTGAGTGTTATTTTTGTTCTGCATTGACTAAAATCCAGAGGGTTTTTTAAATTAATACCATAAGGATATAGTCAGATAAAAAAATAATAATCACACCTGTGGCTATGGCAGATGTGTCTGTTGTTTGACTGAAAAAAGTAGATTGAAGGAAGCTCAAATTCTGCCTGTTGCATTTTGTTATTTGAAAAATATGCCTTGTGTGTGTTTTATCTTCCATACTTTGGTTGTTGTTGCTTGAATAGTTGAATAGCCACCTCCACCACTTCTTCCCAATCAAACCTGAATAAAGCAAAATAAATGTTAAAACATGGCTTGCATTGCATTCATTCAGTGTCCTTTTCCCATCAAGTGCTGTGCTGGAACTGTTTGTACAACAATAAATTTAGAAGGGATGATAATTGGAAGCAGTACAAGGATGGCAGAGGCTGCTTTGTTTATGCACCAGATAAGGAGTTGTATCACCATCTAGTTTGTTCAGGTGCTTAAGCTTAACTGCACAGTTAAGCTGCTGTTTTATATTTCAACTGATTTGGCACCTCAGTCTTAAAACACATCTGCTTTGACTAGAGTCCCAGGATTTTCAAATGGAGCTAAATTCCCAAATCCTACCACCCTATGGCTACTCTCCTGGTAGTCTTACTTTGCAGTAAACATGTGTAATGTTGCACTAGATGTAATATTAAGCATGTTTGCTGAAAAGCATTTTAAGAGTTACAGTCCCATGGAGTTGTCTTAACTGGATTTTGGATCTGACTCTCTGATGCTCTTAATCCAACAAATATCTTACAATAAACATTTTGTGGTCCCTTCCAACTCTACAATTCTATGAATCTTGAGGGGGGGATTATGTTATCCTAATGTCTTTTTAAATTCCTTTATAGGCAACACATATGACAGATCTATCATAGTTGATGGTGAGGAAGCTTCTCTGGTGGTGTTCGACATTTGGGAGCAGGTAAGGCATTATTTATTTTAAATGTTACATAGATTCAGTGCTTTTTTCTGGGGGGACACAGGGGCACACATACACCTAAACATTTTGTGAATCTAAGTTTGTCCTCATTGAGGGGCAGTATTTCAATATGAGTAGGAAAATGAGAGTACCCCTAAACATTTTTGAAGAAAAAAAGCACTGCATAGATTTGTATCCCATTTTGTGGCCCAAATTATTTTCATGTGTTCTAGTGCTTGCTTGCAACAAGTTAAGCAGCATTCTGTGTAAATTAGTAATATCTTTAAACAGATAACCAGTTCATAAAGCAGTAAAGCACAAAGATCTGGATGTAGCAAACTTAAGTCTGTGTGTACACTACTGTATATCTTTAAAGCACATTCAAAACACACTTTCTCTCAACAAATTATGGGCACTGTAGTTTATCCCTCAGAGTTACAATTCCCAGCAACTCAAAGCAAACTAGAGTGTCCAGAGTTATTTGGGGAGGGAATATGTTTTGAATGTACTTTAAAGGCACAGTGTGCACCCTGCCATACTACAGTACTATAAATGCTTGCATTGCTGTGCCTTCTTACCCCTTCTTGGTCCCTTCCATATCTTGCCTCCAGTGCAGGTCTGGGGAATCTTTGAGCTGCTGCATATTGCTGAACTATAAGACCATCACCATTGGCTATGCTTGCTGGGGCTGATGGGAGTTGTAGTTCAGCAACATGTGGAGGGCCAAAAACTCTCCACCCATATTCTGCTGGCTTGTTCTTTAAATCCAAGTAACCATTCTTACTTAGAGCTTTAACATATGCAGGGGTCAGCAACCTTTTTCAGCCGTGGGCCGGTCCACCGTCCCTCAGACCTTGTGGGGGCCGGATTATATTTTGGAAAAAAATATGAACGAATTCCTATGCCCCACAAATAATCCAGAGATGCATTTTAAATAAAAACACACATTCTACTCATGTAAAAACACCAGGCAGGCCCCACAAATAACCCAGAGATGCATTTTAAATAAAAGCACACATTCTACTCATGTAAAAACACGCTGATTCCTGGACCGTCCACGGGCTGGAGTGAGAAGGCAACTGGGCTGTATCCAGCCCCTGGGCCTTAGGTTGCCTACCCCTGGCACATAGCCACCTTGATTTGGCCAAGGCTCATATATACCAGGCAGGTATAGGAGTGCCCTTTTGTGGGGATTTTCTGGAAGAAGTTTAATTTTTTTAAAGTGTTTTGATTGTCCAACATCCATTTCCCTGGCCATGAGGTCTAGTGGCTTACTTTAAAAATTTGATCCACAGTAGGATGATTCCTCCCCTAACTTAAGTTACTAAAATAGTTACCAAGTAAAAAATGTCTAACCTAATGTTTACTTTGTTCAGTACAAACCTCTCTATTCCTATTTTTAACTGCAGGATGATAGTCAATGGCTCCAGAACCACTGTATGAAAATGGGGGACGCTTACATTATCGTCTACTCAGTGACAGACAAAGTTAGCTTTGAGAAGGCCTCTGAGCTGAGAATTCAGCTACGAAGAGCAAGACAAACGGAGGACATTCCAATAATTCTCGTAGGAAACAAAAGTGACCTGGTCCGATCACGAGAAGTTTCCGTAGATGGTAAGTTACCTTCTTCTAATATAAACTCAAGTGTTGGGCACTTTGTTGTTGGGAGTTGGTGGAGTTCTAACAGTGATTCTTAGGAAGAGTTTCCTAAATCGCTGAGCTCACCAAGAATTCAACTTGCACTGCTGCAGAGAGGTGGGGGGCAGAATGCAGGAGATGTGAAAGCCCCAACACTGCGTTTGTGGGGGCTGGTTTCACATATGCATGTTTACTGTTTGACTGCAAGATACAAATGATGACTTCCATGTGCCAATGGACCACTGTAGATCTAATCCCAAGCAGGATCCCTGAAAACATAGCAATATATAGCAAATATAGCAATATAGATCTAGGAAATGGAGCCGGTTCACATACTCTGGTGCCAATCCAGTGTAAAGAAGTCAAATGATGCTTGTGTTTGTGTGTGAACCAGCCATTTGTCACTGAAGTAAGTTGTCTAAACCTAGGCACTGTAATCCTGGCACCCTGACCCTATAGAGGTTGACTACAAGTTTGAACATAGGAAAATGCCTTATACTGACTCAGTCCATTGGTCCATCTAGCTCAGTACAATCTACACTGAATGGCAGAGGCTCTCAATATTTC
This sequence comes from Podarcis vaucheri, assembly GCF_965113315.1. NCBI lineage: Eukaryota > Metazoa > Chordata > Lepidosauria > Squamata > Lacertidae > Podarcis > Podarcis vaucheri. The sequence continues at coordinate 49,769,127 of NC_138765.1, read as the reverse complement.
AGATGGGGGACATCCCCAGGCCTATATGGAGATGTCGGGGATTGAACCTGGGACCTTCTGCATGCAAAGCAAATGCTCTATCACTAAGCTACAGCCCATACCCATGTATCTAACCAAGCGGATTCCTGAAACACTACAAGACATGCTTACCAGTATTGAGCTAGATGGCTAAATTGTCTGATTCAGTATAAGGCAGTTTCCTATGTATGTATGTGCCCACACTTGCACCAACATTTGACACTTGAGATAAGTGTTTCTAGTATCTTATTCCTGTGAGTGACTGTAATTCGTTTTAACTGTTTTTAATATTGAATTTTAGTTTGCCATAACCTAGGAGTGGTGGATAACAAATTGAATAATGATAATCTCCCACCCTATGATTTTCAACCCTTGTATAATCTCTTTCCACCAATATTTGGGAGGAGAGCATGTGCTTTGCTGGCACGTCACAGTTTTAAATAATTCGGTGTCCTCCTTCTGCCCTCCAGAGGGACGTGCCTGCGCTGTTGTGTTTGACTGCAAATTCATCGAGACTTCAGCTGCTTTGCATCACAACGTCAAGGACCTGTTTGAGGGGATCATCCGGCAAATCCGGCTACGTAAAGACAGCAAAGAAGACAATGCCAGGCGGATGGCTAACACCAAAAGGCGGGAGAGCATCAGCAAGAAGGCCAAGCGATTCCTTGGGAGAATTGTAGCCAAGAATAACAAGAAGATGGCATTCAAGGCCAAATCCAAATCCTGCCACGACTTGTCAGTCCTTTAAAAAATGGCTTTCAGCAGGACCAGATGCTGTGTGTGTTTAGCGTGGGTTGTGAACATGCCTTTGACTGTTGAAAGTGTGTGTGGGGGGAAAGGACTTTGAAAACACAAAGCTGCACAGTTGGGAGGAAAAATATGCTCCTTGATGCCTTACAGTTCCGAAGCAAGACTCGGAAGTAAGAATACTGTGTCTTCATGGGTAAAACGGTTTATAAGCTTCAGTGTGTGCAAGCTACTGAACAAATTTTCATTCAGCGGCTTTGTATGCCTGCATTCTCACTGTGTATATTGGCCAGCTGTCCTGTGGACACTAGGGATGCAAAGATAAGAATGGACAATGGTACACACACAAAAAATGCAAAATGTATCACCATCAACTTGTCTCCTTTGCAGAGCAAAACTTGAATAAATGTACGCAGGCTCGTACACTCTTCTCTTTGGTAAATATATTAAAAAGCAATCATCTTTTAAAAACTAAATGTGGGCTGGTATAAGGCCATTCAAAGCGCATTTGGATGAGTGAAAGGGAAAAAATGCAGAATAAATATAGTTTTTTGAAGTTTTAATTTGCACTTTCATTAACTGTTTAATTTGTTAAATTGTTTACATGCAGATTTTATAATAAAGTATTTCTGGTTATAATCTGTTATCATGTTTCTTTTTTCTTATAGTAAAGGCATTGGGAGAGCTAGTGGTATTTTAAAAGTGTCCAAAAAGCATATCATAGCATTCAAATCTTTATGCAGTAGCTTGCCCCCTAAATTAGGGGAGCTCCAGCAGTTGTATGCAAATACATGTAAGCCTCAGAGGGATTATTGTTGATTTAAACGAAGCACACCTTGATAAATTGCTATTTTGAACAGAGGATCCCTCAATCTCTCTCTCTTTCTCTCTCTCTCTCTCTCTCTCTCTCTCTCTCTTTTGCACTCTTTCCCTGCTGATTTTCTTCATACTCCATTGGTTTCCCAAGCTGCCTTCCTCCCATAATAAGGCTATGGATAGATATGATTGCAAACAAGGCTGACTCCAAGTTTGAGTGAGCAGGCACCAGCACTGTAGTGGAACCTGCTGTGGTGCTTGGGCCTCAGATGCTCTATGGTGATGCTGGGGCTGATATTCAATACTCAAGCTTTGGAACTCTGAGGTAGCAAGGGAAGAGCCTGAAAATTAACAGCAAGTTGGCAAGGCATGGGTTGCACTCTCATTTCTTTCTCCCACTCTTCCATTCAAAACTGCAGCTTCCTAAGGATGCTTTCCTCTTTAAACTAGGGCTGAGTAGAAACAGAGTAGTACTGGTTTTTCCCCACGTAGTTCACGAACAGTCTAGAAGATCTATTGCACCTATTTTTTTTTGCCCATGAAAAGCGCATCTTGAGAAAGTAGTTTCATTCTGAAAATGAACACTCATTGCAGATTGAGTCTGTGTTATCCTGCAATGTGTCCATTTGCAAACAGACCTAAGTGATCCTGGCGATGTAGGAGGCATCCAAGATCACATACCAAGATCACAACCACCACTTCCTTCATTCACCTGGGGCATGTACAAGGTGGGAGAAGCGTGGATTACATATGAACATAAGATCCTGCTGGATCAGACCAACGCTCCATCTAGTCCAGCATCCTGCCAACAGAGGCCAACCAGATGCATGTGGGAAAGCTGTAAGCCCAAGAGCACTCTCTCCTTCTGTGGGTCCAGCAAGGTATTCAGAAGCCTCTGACTGGAGGCAGAGCACAGCCATCATGGCCAGTAGCCAGTCGATAGCCCTCTCCTCCATGAATTTGTCTAATCCTCTAGTGGGAACGAGTTCCATATTTTCACTATGTGCTGCATGAAGAAGTCCTTTCTTTTCCCTGCCCTGAATCTTCCAACACTCGGCTTCAGTGGGGGCCCATGAGCTCTAGCATTATGAGAGAAGGAGAAATGCTTTTCTCTATCATTTTCTCCATATCACGCAGAATTTTTTTTTACTTGCCTTTTCTCTAACCTAACCTAATCTAACCTAGTGAGGGTTTCTAAAAGTTTTCCAAGTAACCACCCCCACCCCTGCAGGCAGCAAGAACTAGAATCAATCTCGACTGAAAGCAGCATGTTGAGGGTGAAAACGAATAATTCCAGGTGGAGAAAAACTACACTTTTGCTATCCAAACAGGTTAGTGTGTATACAGCCTCCATTTACAATTCTAGTCCAGTTATGGGGCTTACGTCTGACTTGGCATGTATAGAATGTCTCTGTAAAATACAGCAGTGGCAGGGAGGCCTTCTGAATTTAGCCCTACACAGGTAGCCTAATGGCCATTGTTGATGTTCAAATGAATTCAGGCAAAAGGAACAAGTTAGCCTGCCTCATCCACGTAGCAGAAACTCTTAATGGATTGTACAGAAATGATACTCCTGACATTTTTTTGGACATTCACTCTTATTTATTACACACAATTTCAACCTGTTCTTTCATTTCAGCTATTGGTAGGATTAGAAAATAAAGTTTCAGCTGCTATAACCCTCTCTCTTTTACATTCCCGTTAAGCTTTTGGGAGCAAAATGGGGAGGCCATGATTATGTTCTTCTTGGAGACACAGCCAGCTCCAGCTGCTCCCACCACCTCCAAAGTGATAAGTTGAAAATGCATTTTAAAAATAAGTATAAGGCAGCATATGCTGCAAAGCCACTATTTAAAGCTCAGCTGTTCTCATGGTGCAATATATTACGATGCGTCAGTTGCAATAATGCAGCAGAGCACGTGTGACCGTAGGATCTCCTCAAGGACACAGTTAATGGTTGCGCTCATGAATACATCTCATTGTAAATCACACTTGGTTTTTATGGATAGGCCTCTTGAAAAACTCTCTTGAGCTGAAAATATTTGTCAGGAACAGAGGCTGTCATCAGCTAAATATTCCTATGGAAATCAAACAATACAAGTGTTGCACCTTTCAGGTGGTCAAAGTACTTTACAACTGATTACAGAATCATAGGATTGGAAGGAACCCCAAAAGCCATCTAGTTTAATCCTCTTCCAGTGCAGGAGACCTGCTGCCACACCCACCCTGAGAGGCGGCCATTCTCCCTCCACTTAGGAATCTCTAATGAAGGATGACTCACCACCTTTCAAGACAATCTGTTTGACCCTCAAAGCAGGAGGTTCTTCCTAAATCAAAAGGGGTAGTTGAAATCCCCTTTCTTCAGCTCCTACCTTCTGGAGTGGCAGAAAACAAATTTGTTTCATCATTTATGAGACAGCCCTTCAAACACTGGAAGATTGCTATCTCTTCATCATCTCCTCTCCAGGCAAAGTACAGTGGTACCTCAGGTTACAGGCACTTCAAATTACATACACTGCAGGTTACAGACTCCACTAACCCAGAAATAGTACCTCGGGTTAAGAACTTTGCTTCAGGATGAGAACAGAAATCTACCAGTGGCGGCACAGCAGCAGCGGGAGGCCCCATTAGCTAAAGTGGTGCTTCAGGTTAAGAACAGTTTCAGGTTAAGAACGGACCCCCGGAACGAATTAAGTTCTTAACCCGAGGTACCACTGTAATCTGTCAACCTTCAACATTTTCTGTTGGGACCATCTCCAGGTTCTTCACCATTTTTGTTGCCCTGCTCTCGATAGTATTTCTCAGAGCAGACTCACTGAAATTAATGGACATGACCAAGTTATGTCCATTAATTTCTACTTAGTTGAATGCCACCCGGTGGTGGTGGTGGTGGTGTTGCTGTTGCTGCTGCTGTTGCTGTTGTTTATATATGGCTATCACTGTACATGGCACTTTATAGCATGTCAGATTCAGGAAAGCTTATTTATATCTAGTCAGTTTGTCATACTAAGTGGCTGCTGCCAGAACTTTTTCTTTTTTTTGCAAGAAAGTAGACACTGTCTACAATACCATCTATTCAAGAATGGGCTGACAAATTATGGAAATTTGTCATAATGACTCAGCTAAGACATTTTCTCAAATTCAGGGAGCAAAACAAAGACATTACAAATATATGATAGGGTGGATTAATGTTACTGCATATAGCAAAAAAGGGGGAGCTAGTTTCAAAGGCAAACTATAGCTTCACAACACTTCAGTACTAATAAAGTAAAATATTTAAAAAACAGGCTGATTACACAAATTATTGTACAGTGGCATCACACTTATAATTAAAAAGAAGAAATCAGGGTAATTTATATAGGAAAATCTCATTTGGGAAATGGGATGAAGACAATCAAACTTCTTCTTCCTCCATTATTTTCTTTTTCTTGGGCAGAAAATTGAAGACCTCTTCTTGTATGCAGATTCATAATCTCCTTCATGGCAAAAAAAGTTACAGAAGTGGGGTGCAATAAGGTAAGATAAAACTGAAAGGAGTACATACACAGTGAATTAAAGAAATGAAAACCAGTTCTATAGTTATGCCAGGGGTGCCATCTCATCCTCAGGATTGTGGGTGCCTGACACTGCAACACACACATGCAACATCACACGCACACACCTGTATGTAGGGCATGGGACGCACCACATGCAGGCGTGTATGTGTGACGTCGCATGTCCGTGTTACAATGGCCGGCAGCAGCTGCTCTTCCTCCTCTCCACAGCCAGTGAGGCACCCTTGTCTGTGGGAGGGGCTTGGACTTGAGGCAGAGAGACTATACCTCCACATCCAAGCCCCCCCCAAAGGGTGCCTCCCTTGCTTGCTGCAGAGGGTGGAGCTAAACTGCTTCTCTCTGCCTCCTGTTGGCTTTTTTCATGGACTTTATATTATTGTGAGTGCCTAAGCACCCACAGCATCCTGGAGTTGGCTTCTGTGAGTTATGCAATTACTATCCTGTCATTGTTGTTGTCATTTATTCAGGGAAAGCCTTCTTCAACAAAAAAAAAAATGTCTTCAAAAGCATGTTCAAAGCACGTTTCCAGCCTCTGTGTGCTGCTCTGTCCAGCCAGTCTGCAACAATGAGGCCAGAACACTCCTCTGTTCCCAAGCACAGCTTATTTATATCACTGTTGGTGCTGCACGTGCAAGTCCCATGTGTGACAGGTAGGCAAGTGACGCTGCTGGTCTAGCACATCTGTGCCCTTAGGGGAAGCCATCTTGATGTCTCCTGGGGCCCCTGAAAATGACCCCAAAGCCTCAGGGCCAAAACCACAGCCCTGGCAGATAGAAATACAACAATATATTGACAACGGACTGCATAAAATCCCTTTCCAAGTAAAAGTGAAAAAGCAAGCAGGTAACTTAGTAGGAAGTTATTGATTACAAGCTTATGAAGTGTATATTGCGGGGGGGGGGAATCTTTTCTCCACATACACCCACCCAGGAACACTTGAACACTCTTACAAAACACCAGCCTACACGCGTTGACACATGCAGGGCTCTCCGATGATAGCACAGGCACACAGAGTCAGAACTCTCACTCCTTCCTCCCCAGTGAAAGAACAGTCATTAAATCACTATTGTATTCCTTGACCCACTTAGAGGGGTGTGTGTGTGTGTGTGTGTGTGTGTGTGTGTTTGTTCACAGGTTATAATGATTAAAACCTTTGTTTCAACAACAGACATCGCAACTACTTCTGTCACTTCTTCTTTGCCTCCCATTAGTTAAAAACCTAAATGAGTGGCTTTTGTTGTGTGTACAGCTGATGCTGTTCTGTGAATCACCTTCAGTGCTTCTTGTGGTTTTGATTCAGGTTTCAACAAGATGCTGCTCATTAAAAAAGAACTTTACTTAATCTTGGGGAAGGGGCGTAGCTCAGTGGTGAAGCATCTGCTTTGCACGCAGAAGGTCCCAAGTTCAGTCCATGACATCTCTAGACCTCAGCTTGAAACCCTAGAGAGCTGCTACCACTCAGTGCTGCCACTCAGGGTGGACAATTCTGAGCTAGCCTGACCACTGGTCTGACTCGGTACAAGGTAGCTTCTTATATGCCACTGCATGGAGGAGCATTATACTCACCTTGTGGCAGATCACCATGGGGACTTTGGGGGGGATGGCTGTAGCTCATGTGTTGAGCATGTGCTCTCCATGCAAAAGGTCTCAGGTTCTGCCAGCTCTGTCATCCAGAGGGTATAACTCCAGAGGGTATTCCTCAGAAGGAGTAACTGAGGGCAGGGAGAAGCTATCACCCCAATTCTCCAGAAACTGCCGCCTGAGGCGGTCACCTCACTTTGCCTAATGGTAGGGCAGGTCCTGCAATTGTATTGTGAATAGCTACAGAGAAATATTGCTGGTATGCAGCACTTGGAAGAAACAATAAACAAATAAATGTTTAAAATGTTCTGTTCCCTGCCAAGAGACTATATTGCATAAGGCACACTCCTGGTAAAAAAAAATTAAAAAGTGAATTCAGTTCCTAATAACCACATAGACTTCATTGTTTTCCGTTAAAATGACAAATATTCCCCCCCCATTGGCAGTTGCAGTTGCCATCTGTTACTTAATAAGTATTTTCTGTGACTCATGAATCAATTTCCAGCATGGGCTTAGAACATTGCCATTATATGGCTTCCATTCTCTCTCTGGCACCCCCATCCCAGTAACTAACTAGGCTTTTATAACGTCAATACAGACAGCTGTAAAGATAAAAGAAGACTGATAGTGAAGTATTGGCTGTTTCCATTGCTGGTATACTGGTGCTTTAATTAACTGCTGCATGTAGCTGTTCTCTTCAAGATGGGTTTTCTTTTTTTAAAAAATGCCCCATTTCCCCCTTTGAGAACACCTACCAGTTGAAACCACTATCCTCAGTGTTTTCAGACACACTTTTAATCCCCAGCTGCAACATGGAGCACATTTGGGATGGTTTGACAGCTTAAGTCTCTCATGGCCACCTCAAAATTCCCTCTATTTTAATTTTATTTAACGACATTGCTATACCACTTGATTGCAAGAAAACTGCTAAGCAGTTTACCAAAATATAAAATAAAACATTAAAATGATTGACTAATAAAAGAGGTGAAAACTGGTATTAAATATATATATATCAAAAGATGCTTAAAATCAACACCAGGTAAAAAGAAATAAGACACATGCAATTTCTGCATGTCTGTATGGGTTTGCTTAAATAAAAATGTTTTAAGCAAGAGCGGAAAAGAGGACAGTGAAGGGGTCTGCCTGATGTCAATAGGCAGGGAGTTCCATAGGTGCTGCCACCCAAAAATATTATTATCTGGCACCTGTAGCAGTGGGGTAATGCAATCCCACACATTAGCTGGTCTCAATATGCTAAGGGCTTTATATACTAATGGGTTCCCCGTGCAGATCTCTGAGCAGAGGTGTTCTATGTTGGCAGGCTATTAACCATTAACGTTGGCATATGGTGACATGTGAATGAAGGGCAAGCAATGGCAGGCAGCATATCTCCAGGGTTTCTGGCAGGAGTCTTTCCCATCACAACCTGGAAAAGCCAGGAAAGAGATCTGGGGCCTTCTGCATCTAATCAGGTACTCTACCACTAGGGATGGGGAGAAATTTGGCTTTGTTAGGATTTTAATGCAAACCTACCTAATTTGAACTTTCTGAAACTATCTGAACTGAAACACAGCCATGTATCAAAATTTTCCAAATTTTGTGATATAGTTCTCTGGACAAATAATAGGTATACAAATGCATATGTTAGAGGAACTAAGGCGTGCACATGTATTAGTGCAAATAACATACCAGGCAAATATCAGGCAAAATTGTATGTAAGCATGTGTATATTGGGACAAAGGTGCACTAAAATGTTGATGAACTCTGATTGGGACTTTAATAATAATAATAATAATAATAATAATAATAATAATATCAACACAGAAATGTGAGAACTAAATTTAAGATTAGGAAAATGAGAAACTGAGAAAAACTCAAAACCATAAGAAGATTTGTCTATTCCTATCTATCACTGAGCTGTGGCCGTAGAGGCAATAAAATCACATATTTATTTGTTTATTGTAATTTATATTCTATACAGTCATACCTCAGGTTACAGACGCTTCAGGTTGCGTTTTTTCGAGTTGCGGACTGCCGAAACCCAGAAGTACTGGAACGGGTTACCTCCAGGTTTCGGCAGCTGCGCATTTGCAGAAGCGCTAAATCGTGCTTTGCGCATGTGCAGTCGCACCGAATCGCAACCCGCCCATGCGCAGACGTGCCGCTGCAGGTTGTGGATGCTGCGGGTTGCGAACGTGCATCCCGCATGGATCATGTTCGCAACCCGAACGTCCAAGGCAGTTCACAATCAAATACAACCAACCAAAACATGGCAAGGTCACAAGCTCCTCCAAGCAGATGGAAGTTCCAAGGGCAGGGTTTTGCCAAACTGGAGCCCACGGGTGCCAGTGCACCCACCAGTGCCTCTAGTGGGGCCCACAAAAAGCCTCAGTAATTGTTCCCTCAAAAATAAACTATACATGGACACCCAAAGATGTGCAAAGAGCTTTCCCTTGTGAGTGTGGCGGTGGCTCATGTAGGGGTCTTTTCCCCTTGGGGACAGGCAAAGACACACCATTTTGTTTTCCTTGTCTCTTTGCTGCTCTGTTTGAAGTTGTGGAAGCCATTTTGTGTTATGTCATGTGCTATAGCAGGCATTTTTAATTGTGCTGCATATTCCATGACAGCCATTTTGTGACTGGTGCCCTTCCTGAAAACTCCAAATGTGTCCACTGGCCCAAAAAGGTCGGTGACCTCTGTTTTTATTTACAAATATACCAGTAGTAGAGCATAAGTAGAGGCAAGCAGTGTATGCATTCCTACCAGGCAGCGGATCAACCATCAGATCGCCAGAGAGAGGAACTCCATGCCCTACCAGCCTTTACCATGAGACTGAGATAATGGGACCCTGTGATGCTTTGAATCCCTGGGAATGGGGTGTTGTTGCGCTGGCAATCCCAGCCACCCAGTTGCACTGTCCAAGAGCTTTTAAAAGAGCTCGAAAGGCATGCACTTTTTATGCAACGCTTTCTCTCCCTCCCTCTCCTCTCCCCAGCTCTTTAAGGACATTGCTTTAATACAAATGATACCGTGTTTGCATAAGAAGCAGAAACTTAAGAGATTATCTTTTGCCTGGGTGGAATGGGGGGCGGGCAGGGGAGGAATCGACAGCAGACAGAAAGGAATTGGAACCCTACCAGCAAATACATAGTGCACAATGGCGCTCCCTGAGCATTGCTTGCTCCTTCCCTTCCCATGCAGAACAGTACGTGTGGATGTGAGAAGCTGAGTGCCTTGTTCTCTGGGATTAGCACCTTGCTTTTTAACTGGCTGTTAGATGAGATCTGGGCAGTAAACAAGAGAGGAAAATATAGAAACCATGTGACAGATTGTTCCATTGCTGTAGATGGCGGTTCGGTCGGTTCTGGCTTATGATGTTTGGTGGCGAAATGTCAGGCAGAAGATAAGCAGGCTAAAAGAAGGTTTCTCTCTCTCTCAAGCTCCTCTGTTCTATCATTAGTTTGACAGATAAACTTCACAGTATATTTTTAAACATCAAAAGTTTTTTTGCTTTTTATAACAAACTGGGGCTAGAGTAGTTTCAGGGCATTTGTTTAACTGCTGATTTGTAAATCTGAACCATGGTACTGAATTACAATATTTTTGCTGAGGGTGCTAGCTTTGCTTGTTTCAATTAGGAAGTGTCCCTCTTCCACCAGCACCTCACCGTGAAAATTAGAGAGTGGGACTCTGCAATCTGCATAGTTGCCTATGTCTAATTCATGTTTCAAATGGTACATTAGCCAGTGTTTTGCTTGATGTAAGAAAAACATTAAAGACGTGTACGTCAGCCACACATCAAGAGCCTATCAGAGAACCCACTTGAATTCAGTGTTACGCCAGTAGATTTCAGGCTGTTCTGTATTTCTGGCATTCAGCTATGATATAAAAGTATCAGGAAACAACTTAAACGGATAATGCCAAGGGTATGCTTTCTAGTTATTAGGTAGCTAATTTTGGAAATGAGGGCTACTTACAGAAAAATAATGTGGTACAGCCCTTGCAGTAGCGTTTTAGAATGCATATGAGACTCATATATTTCAATGATATCTCAGGTCCTTCATAGGAAAAGACCAGAATATAGGCTGGGGTAGCAAACACAATGCCTTTCAGATGCTGCTGGAGTCAGATACAACTCCCATTATCTTTAACCATTGATAATGCTGGCTGAGGCTGATGGGAGTTGTAGTCCAACAACACAAGAAGAACACTGTGTTGGCTACCATTGTTATCGACCTTCTCCCTAACACACATTTCCATTGCTGGGTCAATCTGTCAAGACTGAAAAAATCAGAAACTGAGAGTAATCAAAATGGATGGCAGATCCACCCATCCTTACCCCCGGAGACCTTGTGTGTTAGAAAGAAGGTTTTATAGCAGTGGTAGCCAAGGTGGTGCTTCCTGATGTTGAACTACAACTTCCATCAGCATAAGCCAACCCAAATGAGTTCTCTACATTTCCACATTGTTTTTTTTTTTAAAAGAAGCCCTTGTGAAAATTCACCAATTTTTTCCCCTGATACACATCATTTTTGCATGCATTTTTTCCTAATTCACACATTTGTGCAAAGGCATTTTCCCTAATATAATGCATTCTTTTGTATTATTTTCACTAAGATATGCATCTTTATTCACACTTTACCCTAGTATATGCATTTTAGTACACATTTCTTGGCTTGAGAACTACACTTCAAAATTTGGGGAAGTCTGAATTTTGAAGGATGGCTGTGTTTCAGTTTATATATTGTTTCAGAAATTGTGGATTCAGCAAGTTCGCCTTTAAATGTGAATGGAATCAAAGTTATCCCATATCCCTACTAAAGAATTCTGAATGTGAGGAACATTCAAGTATGTTTTCCCTCTGATTTCTGAAATTGCTATAGTTGCTATATGGAGGGCTGTACAGTTTCCGTGAAGAACTCAGGGAAGCTATGAACTACGCCGAGCAGGGCACACAAGATGAACAGGTCATAGTGGAGAGTTTTGACCAAACGTGATCCACCTGGAGTAGGAATCGGCAAGCCACTCCAGTATCCCTGCCAAGAAAACTCCATGGACAAAGACAACAGGCATATAAAAGTTATGACACTGGAAGATGAGCCCCTCAGGTCGGAAGGTGTCCAACATGCTACTGGGGAAGAGCGGAGGACAAGTACAAGTAGATCCAGAGCTGATGAAGCGGCTGGGCCAAAGCCGAAAGGACGCTCAGTTGTGGATATGCATGGAAGCGAAAGGAAAGTCCAATGCTGTAAAGAAAAATATTGCATAGGAACCTGGAATGTAAGAACCATGAACCTGGGTAAGTTGGATGTGGTCAAAAATGAGATGGCAAGAATAAATATTGACATCCTGGGCATCAGTGAGCTAAAATGGACGGGAATGGGCGAATTCAGTTCGGATGACTACCATATCTACTACTGTGGGCAAGAAACCCGTAAGAGAAATGGAGTGGCCCTCATAGTCAACAAAAGAGTGGCGAAAGCTGTACTGGGATGCAGTCTCAAAAATGATAGAATGATCTCGATACGAATCCAAGGCAGACCTTTTAACATCACAGTAATCCAAGTTTATGCACCAACTACTGGTGCTGAAGAAACTGAAATTGACCAGTTCTATGAAGACTTACAAAACCTTATCGAAGTGACACCAAAGAAGGATGTTCTGCTCATTATAGGGGATTGGAATGCTAAAGTAGGGAATCAAGAGATAAAAGGAACAACTGGCAAGTTTGGCCTTGGAGATCAAAACGAAGCAGGGCAAAGGCTAATAGAGTTCTGTCAAGAGAACAAGCTGGTCATCACAAACACGCTTTTCCAACAACACAAGAGACGACTCTACACATGGACATCCCCAGATGGGCAACATCGAAATCAGATTGATTATATTCTCTGCAGCCAAAGATGGAGAAGCTCTATACAGTCAGCAAAAACAAGACCTGGAGCTGACTGTGGCTCAGATCATCAGCTCCTTATAGCAAAATTCAAGCTTAAACTGAAGAAAGTAGGAAAAACCACTGGACAGGTAAGATACAATCTAAACCAAATCCCTTATGAATACACAGTGGAAGTGAGGAACAGGTTTAAGGATTTAGATTTGCTGGACAGAGTGCCTGAAGAACTATGGATGGAGGCTCGCAACATTATACAGGAGGCAGCAACTAAAACCATCCCAATGAAAAAGAAATGCAAGAAAGCAAAGTGGCTGTCCAACGAGGCCTTACAAATAGCGGAGGAGAGAAGGCAAGCAAAATGCGAGGGAGATAGTGAAAGATACAGGAAATTGAATGCAGATTTCCAAAGAACAGCAAGGAGAGACAAGAAGGCCTTCTTAAACGAGCAATGCAAAGAAATAGAGGAAAACAACAGAATGGGAAGAACCAGAGATCTGTTCAAGAAAATTGGAAATATGAAAGGAACATTTCGTACAAAGATTACCATAATAAAGGACAAAAGTGGTAAAGATCTAACTGAAGCAGAAGACATCAAGAAGAGGTGGCAAGAATACACAGAGGAATTATACCAGAAAGATATGGATGTCTCATACACCCCAGGTAGTGTGGTTGCTGACCTTGAGCCAGACATCCTGGAGAGTGAAGTCAAATGGGCCTTAGAAAGCACTGCAAATAACAAGGCCAGTGGAAGTGATGGTATTCCAGCTGAACTGTTTAAAATTTTAAAAGATGATGCTGTTAAGGTGCTACACTCAATATGCCAGCAAGTTTGGAAAACTCAGCAGTGGCCAGAGGATTGGAGAAGATCAGTCTACATTCCAATCCCAAAGAAAGGCAGTGCCAAAGAATGCTCCAACTACCGCACAATTTCACTCATTTCACATGCTAGCAAGGTTATGCTTAAAATTCTACAAGGAAGGCTCAAGCAGTATGTGGACCGAGAACTCCCAGAAGTGCAAGCTGGATTTAGAAGAGGCAGAGGAACCAGAGACCAAATTGCAAACATGCGCTGGATTATGGAGAAAGCCAGAGAGTTCCAGAAAGACATCTACTTCTGCTTCATTGACTATGCAAAAGCCTTTGACTGTGTTGACCACAGCAAACTATGGCAAGTTCTTAAAGAAATGGGAGTGCCTGATCACCTCATCTGTCTCCTGCGAAATCTCTATGTGGGACAAGAAGCTACAGTTAGAACTGGATATGGAACAACTGATTGGTTCCAAATTGGGAAAGGAGTACGGCAAGGCTGTATATTGTCTCCCTGCTTATTTAACTTATATGCAGAATTCATCATGCGAAAGGCTGGGCTGGATGAATCCCAAGCCGGAATTAAGATTGCCGGAAGAAATATCAACAACCTCAGATATGCAGATGACACAACCTTGATGGCAGAAAGTGAAGAGGAATTAAAGAACCTTTTAATGAGGGTGAAAGAGGAGAGCGCAAAATATGGTCTGAAGCTCAACATCAAAAAAACGAAGATCATGGCCACTGGGCCCATCACCTCCTGGCAAATAGATGGGGAAGAAATGGAGGCAGTGAGAGATTTTACTTTCTTGGGCTCCATGATCAGTGCAGATGGTGACAGCAGTCACGAAATTAAAAGACGCCTGCTCCTTGGGAGAAAGGTGATGGCAAACCTAGACAACATCTTAAAAAGCAGAGACATCACCTTGCCAACAAAGGTCCGTATAGTAAAAGCCATGGTTTTCCCAGTAGTGATGTATGGAAGTGAGAGCTGGACCATAAAGAAGGCTGATCGCCGAAGAATTGATGCTTTTGAATTATGGTGCTGGAGGAGACTCTTGAGAGTCCCATGGACTGCAAGAAGATCAAACCTCTCCATTCTGAAGGAAATCAGCCCTGAGTGCTCACTGGAAGGACAGATCATGAAGCTGAGGCTCCAATACTTTGGCCACCTCATGAGAAGAGAGGACTCCCTGGAAAAGACCCTGATGTTGGGAAAGATGGAGGGCACAAGGAGAAGGGGACGACAGAGAATGAGATGGTTGGATGGTGTTCTTGAAGCTACTAGCATGAGTTTGATCAAACTGCGGGAGGCAGTGGAGGACAGAAGTGCCTGGCGTGCTCTGGTCCATGGGGTCACGAAGAGTCGGACACGACTAAACGACTAAACAACAACAACAGTTTCCGTGAATTCTACAAATGATCCAAGGGCACCTAAATAAAAACAGTTCTGTCCTCCATTTCCCACTGCTAGGCATATGTTTCTGTTCCCTCACTATGACATAGTTTATTGTAATTAAGTAGCTGCTGACTACAATAGTGAATGTGTACTAGCACCTTCTAGAATTCTGCAGATAAGGAACTGCAGACTTTGCCATGGGCCAGCTCGTCAAACTAGCTGTGGCAGAGGACAGCCTAAGGTTCTCTTAGTTAAAATTCATAATAATTATGCTTATGCATTTTTAATATGCCGGGCCAGTACATTTAGCTGTGGCAAAAGACAAAATGGCGCCCATCCCCATTCCACATACAGAAGTGGCTGGATTGGAATCTTAGGTCACATTCATACCATACATTTAAAGTGCTTTTATACCACTTTAACAGTCACGGAGAACCCTAGAAACTGTATTTTGTTAAGGGTGCTTGAAATTGTAGCTCTGTGAGGTCAGCAGGGCCAGTCCTGTGTTATTCTATGCACCTGATGCCACCAAAGTCTCTGTAATCTTTTCTTACTTTCCTCAGGATTCAGACTAAAAGCATGGAAGCAGACTCAGAGGCATCTAGATCAAATAAATACATTTATATTATCCATCAATAAAACAGTTTGATTGAGGGCCTAAGATTGGAGGACCACAATGGGAATAATACCATGGAAATTAAAAAGAGTATTGTTTGACTTGAAATTTCCAAATGACTCAATGCTTAATAACTTAATCAAGTTATTGTTGCATAATTTCTGGAGGGAAAATGTGCCCACTGAACTCAACGGGAGAGACAACCACTTAAGAATAGGGATTGTGAGCTTACACCTCCTTCTTATGAAAGGATTATTGTTGTGGTCAGAATATTGGAAAAAGTACTCTGAAAAATTCCACCGCCGTCATCCAGCTTTCATTAAAGGGGTGCTGAAAAGGACATTAGTCACATACGAGCTCAAAAGCAAAGAACAAGAAAGCTGGACTGCAAATAATGGAGTGGCCTTAATCGTAAGAAGAGCAAAGCTGGAGCACACCAAACAGCCATCCTGTAGGCCAGCATCCTGACCTTCACAGATGTCTCCAAGAAGGCCACAAGCAGGGCTGCTTCCTGCTTGTCTCTCTCCTCCAGCATCTGGTATCCAGAGGAATTCTGCTTCTTCATATGAAGGTCCCACTTAATATTCATGAACAAATGGGACCAGCAATGAACTGTTCAGGTTTTCCATCCCTCTGCTGACCGCTCCACCAGTTAGTCAGCATTCCACAGCCACTAAGAATGCTATCTTCATTAGCGATGCAGGAGAAATTCAATTTAGTTCACAGTTAAAGGTGAATCTATTCAGTTCACGTTTTCCGAAACAGCACAAGAACCAAAGCACAGCCTTCCTTCAAAATTTGTACTTACCTAAATCTTGCAATGCAGTTCTCCAGCCAATGTTAGCAAAAATGCATCTATCAGGGGAAAGTGTGCATAAAAATAATGTACAAATGTATTATGGGAAATGTGCACGTTAGTCAAAACTGTATACAGAAATGTGTTTATTAAGAGAAATGCGTACTAAAATGCTGTTGAATTGTGCAAATCGTTGCAGAAATCTGGAGAACTGAATTTATTATTAGAAAAATGAGAAACCGAGAGAACAGAAATTGACAGGTGCTTCCATCCGTGTTCTTCAGTGAGCTGGGGGGGGGCATGGTGGTGTCTCTTTATCGCTGTTGTCATTTTGGTGCCTACAAAAAGCCTTCCTCTTTCCATAAGCCTTTTAAGTGGAGCTGTTATGTTTTTATTATTTTATCTCTTATTGTTTGCTGCCCAGGACTCCTTTAGGAAGAAGAGGAGGATAGAAATTTAATAATAAAGAAAAAAACACGAACAAACATTTTAAAAATGTTTTTAAGCATGGTCTGCCTCTATGCTGCTGCCTCATGCTCTAGATGCACATTTGTCGACCTGCAAATGTTGCAAAACATTACAGATTTCTGGGGTTCTCTCTCATCCCATGGAAAGTGACCCTATAAAAAACAACTCTCCTGGAATTTCCTACCACTCAAGTGAGAAGCACCAGGGCTGGCATCTGCAGCCAGCATTCTTGGGCAGCTGCCAGGGCTGCAACACACTGGCATGGCCCACTGCTTTTGTTGCCTGCCTTGAGGCCCCTTTCAGATCCCCCCACTTCCCAGATCTCTGAGCAACACTAGGCTGATGGAACTAGGCACTATTTTAATTTGCCACTTCTCCATAATGCTAGTCTGGGGCATTGTGGAAAATTAGCATGGAATCAGCCCAGCACTATTTGTAGCACTGCTGCCTGTCACCTCCAGTAGGACCCACCAATGGGTGAGGAAGGGCCAGAGGGCATTTTACCCAGGAGGGCCTGAGCCATAATGTGGTTGGGTGGCATATCAGGTCATTAAGCCACTGGCTGCAGGCCCTGGTAAACTGGAAATCAGGGTTTACCAAGACCCCCACAAGCCAGGAACTGGCCTCTGGAAGCACACAAACATTGTAGAGCACATTGCAGACGATCCGTCGATTGGGAAAAGTATAGATTGTATGCTCAGTCTCTTTACTCAAGGAAGACCGTTCTCAGTGCTACACAGCTGTTCTATGCAAATCCCGTCACTGCTGTTTTTAGAGTGTGATGGGCTTTGTGTCTGTAAAGGAACTTCAGCACAGTAATCTCTCGACCACCATTGCTTCAACATTCCTGTCGCTTTAGCAAATGCTGCCTGTAAAGCTCTCCAGTTTCCATCCATCACAGGACAGTTTACACAGGCAGCGTCTGAAGGTTTGTTTCTGTTTACTAGAACTCTGAAGGGATTCCCTTAGGAATGAGAATACTTAGGAACGAGAATGGGAGGGGGTAATGGGTGATTACTCAAAATAAATTTCTTATTTTAAACACCTCTTTGCGATTGCGTTCTCTGCTCGTTCCACGGACAGAAGAAAGGCACCACCCCAAGAAGGGAATACAAGTACATCGACATAGTTTGGGAATACAGTCACCCAGTAAAAGACATTCCATTTAAACAAAGGCATCCAAGACATACATTAGTGGTCATAAAAAATATGTATCAATGTTTAAATTAGGCCCCATCAGCACTATACATTCAAAGCACTATGTCTGATACCACTTTAGACAGTTATGGCTTCCCCCAAAGAATCATGGGAACTGTGGTTTGTTATGGGTGGCGAGACTTGTTGGCAGATGCCTCTTCCCCTCACAGAGCTACAAATCTCAGAGTGTTAAAATTGTATGATAGCTTTCTATATGCATGGTGCAGAGGGAGCCTCAGACTGAGGTAAGGTTTCTGTCATTCTGAATTTGTATCAATGAGGTGCTGTTAGGGACCGTGGGCAGCCGACTTTCTCCCAGGGTTGGCCCACAGCATTTTGCTGCCTGAGGTGAAGGATAAGGTGGTGGTCCCTCTTTTGAAGTCAAATGCTGGCAGACAGACATTCAATCTTACTTCGATGCTAGTGATTGGGCAGGGTCTATCTTCACAGTTGTGGCAGCAGACTAGCTAAATTTTCACCTTCCAAAACAATGCATGAACTAAAATTCAACTATCCTTTGAAATTTGCACGTCTTTGAATTTTGCAGTACGGTTATCCAGTCAGGTAATGTGTACACAAATGCATGTACTAGGGTAAAGTGTGCCTACAAATGCATATATTAGTGAAAATAGCATACATAATGCATATTTGGGGAAATTGCTTTGCAAAAATGTGTACGGTTGGCAAAACTGCATACAAAAATGAATATAGGAAGAGAAATATGCACAAAAATCCTGATGAATTTTCGCAATGACTTAAAAACAAAACCTGCAATCTATTCCATGGAAATGGAAACTGAACTTAAGACTGGGGGAAAAAAGAGAAACTGAAATGGACAAATTTGCCCATTCCTACTGTTTACTCCCCAGGATCTGTCACCTGATTGTTTCACAGTGCCCAATGGAAGGGCTGGCCTTGTTATGCACTCCTTTGGAAACCCAGAGGTGAAATGACTTATTTCTGCCTAGTCAAGTGTCAGGGTGTATTTCACCAAGGTTGCAGCTGAAAAAACAAGAGCTGTTTGTAGCTTGCTTTGTCATTAAATAAATAAATAAATAAATAAATAATAAAGCAGTTTATTCCTGGCCTGATTCATCATCTCTCATGCTATCTCATTGCTTATGGTCTCTCCCTTTTCACACTGCTGGTATATTTAGCTTGCTGTTATTCCATTTGGGATTAAAATCAATCTGCAAAAACGATTTGGCTTTTCGCCTGCTAAATGGATGCCAGGCAAAATGCTGCTCCTGGTTTGATATTTTTTTTCCTTTGCCTGTGTGGGCATCATGAATATCCCATGCAGCCCCCGAAAAGGAAACTAGCCTTGGCATTTTGGATTAATTCTAATTATTCTTAGCAATGGAGCAAAACAATTGCTGGACGTGGACCTGTCAATGTTAAGCATATTTAGGTCCTGTTATTTTCAAAGGGCACTTCCACACAGCAGCTTATTGTGGCCCTAGTGCTACTCATATATGTACATTTTTTGCAGTGTCCACACAATGTGGCCTTCATCAAAATGCCAGACTCTCTAATTTGAAATGTCCTGTACACCCCTTGCAAGTGAAGGAGTTGTAAAGTGTACTTAACAGCGTAAGCAAAGGCTATCACTTCCCCATACAACACACGTACCACCAAAGAGGGAAAGATGATGGTGATGCTGTCTTCCACACAAATTTCAAGGTGATGTACAACAAAACACCTTAAAAACAGAGAAAAGCAACACAGAAAATAAGAGCAGATAAATTTTAAAACAAGACAAAAAATACCACACACAGCTCCACACCATATATTTATGTAAATTCCATGCATATTTAAAGCCCATAGCTTTTCCCAAAGCAACCTAGGAATGGTAGTTTGTCAAGGATGCTAGAAAGTGTAGCACTGTGAGGGGGAAACTAAAATTCCCAGGATTCTTCAGGGGAAGCCATGCACTTTAAATGTGCATTGAATGTGCTTTAAATGTATAGTGCGGATTTGTCCAAGGTACAAAGTTGGCAGGTAAGAATTATAAAGTATCATGCAATTCAATAAACACCCGCAGTTTTAAAAACTGGGTGCTAGAGGTTACCTGCAAGAAAATATGTGTGTGTGTAAGCAACACCCTTTGTTTAAAACAGAGCTTTCCAAACTGTGTGTCGCGATATGTTAGTGTGTCAGCTGCAGTGTAGGCGTGTTGCACAAATGCTCCCCACATTCCTCCTGGGTCTTGAAAGAGGTCAGGTTAAACTCCAGTTTGCTAGTAAAACTGAATTACTGTGCTGCAAAATGATGCATGTCTGAAAGGCGTGTCACCAATACGAAACGTTTGGAAAGCTCTGGTTTAAAAGAATGGGAAGTCTCCCTTGCAGAATCTTTGCATGTGTCTCACATTACATCACACATTAGCTCTGCACTGGGAGCTATTTGTGTAAGGTTTTTCCTTCCCTCATCTACACACTATACCATTCTTCGCCAATGCACCTCCATTAAAAGGATTTCAGCTTGCAAAGCTCAGAGCAATTGTGAGACCTTAAAGAGTTGCTTCTAATCGGAATAGAGAGAACTAGAGTGGATGGAAAAGAGGTCTGTCTAAGTATAGCTATGACCCCATCCGCACTACACATTTAAAGTAGTATCGAACCTGGCTCCCCCTGCCCCACAAAGAATCCAAGGAGCTGTCATTTGTTGAGGTTGCTGAGAGTTGTTGGGATACCCCTAGTCGCCTCACAGAGCTACAATTCCCAGAGTTTCCAGGGAAGAGGGATTGATTGTTAAACCACTCTGGGAACTGCAGTCCTGTGATGGGAATGGGGTTATTCTCTTAGCACCCTTAACAAATTACAGTTCCCAGGATTCTTTGGGAGAAGCCATGACTGTTTAAAGTGGTGTGAGCCTGCTTAAAATGTACTGTGCAGATAGATCTGCTAAAGGACATAAGAGCAGCCCTGCTGGATAGGGTCACTGGTCCAGCTAATCTAGCATTTTTATTCCTAATCAGAAGCGGCCCACAAAATGTCCCCCACCCATTCCCCACCAGGGAAGAAGGGGGTGAGTCAAGATCTACATCAGGAACAAGAGGGGAATAAAGATCTCTTTGTGGAACGGCTTCCCCTGTGGATCTTGCCACCTAAGGCATTTGCTCAGCTTGCCTCGTGGGTGGGGTGGCCCTGTTCTCAGCAGTATCCAGCCAGCAAAGCTAATTGACAAGTCCCCCTGGACCTGCTCCTCTTCTTCACCACTGCAACTTGCCTGTTCACATGCCTCTGGCTCAGCCCACAGTGGTGCTGAGAAGAAGAAGTAACTGTGCCGCTGCCTGCTTGCTCAATGGTTCTCTGCCAGGCAATCAAGGAGTAATAGCAACGAGAAAGAGGAGGTGGTGATAATGGCAGCAGATGGGGCAGAGCTAGCTTCCCGACAGGTGGGTCACTGTTGCTTAATGGGAGGGAGAGGGACAAGGCAGCAGAAGGAGACTGGTGCGGTGCAAACACTGCTGGTGCAGTGCAGGAGCACTGGACTGGCCCCACTGGTGTGTTTGCACCACACCAAACTTCCTGCCGCCTCTCCCCCTCCAACCCTCCCAGCAGAAATGACCCACTTGCTAGGAAACTAGTGTAGCAGATCTGCCTCACCCAGTGTGCCCCGTCTGAATGGCAGCAAGGGAGCAATGGCAGCAATCTTGCCCAAGGACCTGCATCCAGCACCATCTCCTGAAAAATTTGCAAGTGGCCCTCAACCTCATTCTGGAACAGCATTTAAGCTTCCTGAATAATTCCTTATATACATGACTGTGATTCCCCACAACCCGCAGTACAATGTCACCTCTGGACTCACACACTGTGGTCCCTCTTAGCACAGAAGGTGCAGTGATTGTGGACAGAATGTGAAGATTATCATCCAGGCCCAGAATCTTTCTGCTTTCACAGGGAGCTCTGCTACAAGGGTGCTGACATCTCGCAGTTTTGCACTTGGCAAGCTGACAGTACATTGCAAAAGTTATCCTGGAGTTCAATTGCTCTCATATGCAGACAACTATAATCAGGATCAACGGTGGATTTTCCCCAAGCTCTCATTATTGGGCTCTGACGTCCAAGTAAGTCAGTGAGGAACCTGCTACTCATTTCAATCAGGGCATAACTATTGCAAAAGCAGCACACCATTTCCCATGTTCAATTCCTGGCATCTCCAGTCAGCTCCTCTCTCTGAAACCTGGAGAGCCACTGCCAATCAGTGTGGACAACACTGAACTTGATGGGCCAGTGGCTTGAATCAGTATAAAGCAGCCCCCTCCCCGTGAGAGAAGCCAACAAGACTATATCATTCTTCTGAGTTGCTGAAGGAATGGGCATTAAGTAATGCCTACTGACTCAGCCTGAGACCCTGAAGTTACTCATAATTTCAAAATGCGAATACTGTAAAATTCCTATGCTTCCATCCCTCATGAGGCACTAATCATGGCAGCTAGGCATTAGCACTTGGGGCTGTGAATCATCACCCACTTTCCATTTTAGAAGACATTTGCTGAAAGCTTGAACAGCTCTTCAGTGAGTAACTCCAAACTCTGAATCCCCATGTGCAAATCTAAGGAAGTGGGCAATTGGTACTGTGAAAACATAGGGCCCAATAGAATTTGTTTGGAATGTGGATGGTTACCATGAAGACACCGGAAGGATGATTTGGATACAGAAGAATGGGAGGCCTTTACATTTTATTGTTGTTGTTGTTTAGTCGTTTAGTCGTGTCCGACTCTTCGTGACCCCATGGACCAGAGCACGCCAGGCACTTCTGTCCTCCACTGCCTCCCGCAGTTTGATCAAACTCATGCTAGTAGCTTCAAGAACACCATCCAACCATCTCATTCTCTGTCGTCCCCTTCTCCTTGTGCCCTCCATCTTTCCCAACATCAGGGTCTTTTCCAGGGAGTCCTCTCTTCTCATGAGGTGGCCAAAGTATTGGAGCCTCAGCTTCACGATCTGTCCTTCCAGTGAGCACTCAGGGCTGATTTCCTTCAGAATGGAGAGGTTTGATCTTCTTGCAGTCCATGGGACTCTCAAGAGTCTCCTCCAGCACCATAATTCAAAAGCATCAATTCTTCGGCGATCAGCCTTCTTTATGGTCCAGCTCTCACTTCCATACATCACTACTGGGAAAACCATGGCTTTTACTATACGGACCTTTGTTGGCAAGGTGATGTCTCTGCTTTTTAAGATGTTGTCTAGGTTTGCCATAGCCTTTCTCCCAAGGAGCAGGCGTCTTTTAATTTCGTGACTGCTGTCACCATCTGCACTGATCATGGAGCCCAAGAAAGTAAAATCTCCCACTGCCTCCATTTCTTCCCCATCTATTTGCCAGGAGGTGATGGGCCCAGTGGCCATGATCTTCGTTTTTTTGATGTTGAGCTTCAGACCATATTTTGCGCTCTCCTCTTTCACCCTCATTAAAAGGTTCTTTAATTCCTCTTCACTTTCTGCCATCAAGGTTGTGTCATCTGCATATCTGAGGTTGTTGATATTTCTTCCGGCAATCTTAATTCCGGCTTGGGATTCATCCAGCCCAGCCTTTCGCATGATGAATTCTGCATATAAGTTAAATAAGCAGGGAGACAATATACAGCCTTGCCGTACTCCTTTCCCAATTTGGAACCAATCAGTTGTTCCATATCCAGTTCTAACTGTAGCTTCTTGTCCCACATAGAGATTTCGCAGGAGACAGATGAGGTGATCAGGCACTCCCATTTCTTTAAGAACTTGCCATAGTTTGCTGTGGTCAACACAGTCAAAGGCTTTTGCATAGTCAATGAAGCAGAAGTAGATGTCTTTCTGGAACTCTCTAGCTTTCTCCATAATCCAGCGCATGTTTGCAATTTGGTCTCTGGTTCCTCTGCCTCTTCTAAATCCAGCTTGCACTTCTGGGAGTTCTCGGTCCACATTTTATGCACACCATCAAATGCTGCTAAGCGTTGAGGGAATATCTAGTTGGACATCCATGGTTATTGTCAGGGACTGGACTGAGGAGGAATGGAGGGAACCGCCCCCACCCTCTTCCTGCACCTTCCCGAGAAGAGGAGGACAGTATAGATTTAGAACAGTGGTTTGCAGAAGGTCATAGTTCAGAAGCTGCAGAGAGGAGAAGCTGGGAAATATTGGGAGAGCAGCAGGAAGCAGCAGCAGCAGCAGGGGAGAGACAGCTGATGACTCAGTGTCTCTAGAAAACTTTCCTGATCCCCTAGGACCAGGCGTTGAGAGTAGTAGAACAGAAAGCTCAGAGGCAGAAAGCACAGGTCAGCCAGTGCAGGGGTGATGTAGAATAGAAAAGACTGAGGAGGTGGGACTTTACTTGGAGCAATGCCATTAACAAAAGGAGACCACATTCCTTCGTCTCTCTCTCTCTCTGTGAATAGTGAATAAACAACTTCGGTAAGAACTCTTCTTGTTTATCTGCTTCCTGGCTGCCACCATGGGAGGGATAGGATTCCCTGAAGTTATTTATGGAAACAGAGATGGGAACAATTACCTTGAGGTTCCAGCAATAAATGGTCTACTTGGCATGCCAGAAGAAGTACTTTTAGTGTTCTTGATTATGATGGTGCACACACAGGTAAGAGAGTCAATGGGAAGGCATTAGTTAGTTAATGGGAGCAGATCCAAGTCGTGCAAGGCTAGCTGTAGGACAAGGTCCAAGGTCCATGTGTTCCTTTATAAAGCCCTGAAACACTGACACAAAACCCCACACAACAAAGAATAGAAGCTTTCCCATGCCGATCCACCCCCTCTTTCCTCCTCTTTTCTTCCCAACCTTATGGTGCAGGCAACACTAATGTCTCACAGCAAATGAAACACATCCTGTAGAAAACACAACCTGAAAAAAGAGACAATGCATGTACTTTTGTAAACTAAGAAATATTTAATAAAATTATTTTAAAATAAACAAACAAACATATAAAGCCCTGAGCAACTAAGATCCAGGGTACAATTCTGAGAGTGGTTGAAGATTCAGTCCCACTTCCTGAGGAACTCAGGGAATTATGAGGGGGGGGGAATTGGGGGGTCTCCAACAAACCCTTGGCACCCTTAACAAACTAGAGTTCCCATGATTCTTTGTTTAATGTTGTATCCTGGTGCTTTAAATTTATAGTGCAGAGGGAGGCTAAGCCTCTCCTACGCTACATTCACCCCCTTAAACATGCCCACATTTCACTGGGTGAAACTAAATAAAAATACAGTTAAATAAAGAAAGATGAAGGTGAAATAAATAGAAAAGCAAGACCGTGAACTACGCTACAGTTCTGCTGCTTAAAAAAAAAGAGAGAGAAGAGTGTATTTTGTTTTGTTTTATTTTAGTTCCTGGCACAAGGCTGGTAGCTGCAGCCAGATAAACAGAACAGTCCTTCCTTGAAAATATATTGGCACATACAGCAATGTGAATCAAAGCAGCAAAAATAGCCACTTGTCCTGGGAATGCACTGAACAGGCTCAGCTCTATGCCATCAAGGACCTGGTGCTAATGTAAGGCTTACCTTGCTGGATCAGATTGGCTCTGTTGCCAACCAGATTCCCCTATGAGCCGTCCTCAGTCATCTGCCGCAAGGACCTGCTGACTGGAGATAGGCAGCTTTCAGCCCTCCCTGGCTGGTAGCCTTGGGCAGATCTATTTTCCAGGAATTTGATGAATTTTTTCTGCAAAGCCATTGAGGTCAGCATTCATTGACACATCTTATGCCAATGCATGCCATAATCCAATGGCACATTATTTCACAAAGAACTGCTTATGTTTGTTGTGGGCCTACTGTGTTAAGCAAAGTCATGGATAGACCTTGAGTTTTTGGTTTGGCTGTCACTAAGGTGGAAAGCCAGCCTTCTCCAACCTGCTACTCTCCAGATTTTGCTGGGCTACAACCCTGACCATTGGACACGCTTATTGGGATTGATGGGAGCTGTAGTCCAATGACATCCAGAGGGCACCAGGTTGGGGAAAGCTATGGTAGGCCCTGCCTGTTGCTGGTTCTGGCTCCACCTACTCTTGGATTCTTTCCCTTCTGCCCTACCAGTTCCAGTGGGCCCCAGTCACCACTGAGTGAGGGACTTTGTCAAAAGCTTTTGGAAAGATCAAGTACACGTACTGACATTCTCCACAAACTCTAAAAAGCTAGAGAGACAGGAGACTTTGGAGAACTTCTAACAGGCAAAAAGCAGGGATGGGTGAATTTATCAATTCCTGTTTCAGTTTCTCAGTCTGAAGTGCACATTTCTGGTTCAGTTTGCAATTATTATTTTTTAAGTCATTGTGAAAATTTGTTAGCATTTTAGTATACTAATATATACTTAAAGGTTAAGGGACCCCTGACCATTAGGTCCAGTCACAGCCGACTCTGGGGTTTCGGCACTCATCTCGCTTTATTTGCCGAGGGAGCCGGCATACAGCTTCCGGGTCATGTGGCCGGCATGACTAAGCCACTTCTGGCAAACCAGAATATATACTTACCTGAATGCAATTTTGCCCAACACAGATTTTTACAAGCAAATGTCGTTAATATAATGCACCTTTGCATGTTGTTATCATCAATATACTGTAATGCCTTTTTGTACACAGTATTTGGTTGGAGAACCGCATCACAAAATTCAGAGAAGTGAGAATTTAAAAGGATAACTGTACTTTGGTTCATTACTATTTGCGTATGTGAATTAGGTAGGTTGTCATCAAAGTTAGAACTGAACCAAATTTCTTTGCTGTCCTTTGTTACAAATTGGGCAGGCCTATTCAATCATCTCCCTCCTTTTGTCCTCTTTTTCCTAATGTTGCACGGTTCAGGGCTAACCATTTTCTGCTGAACACTAATGTACCATCACACACATTCCTCCTCTTACATTCTTAATAGGATGAATGCTTTTATAGGAAATGAGGGACGAGGAGAGTAAGATGAGTAAGTATTCATTCCATAACAGGATCAAACCAAGCATGAAGTGGGCAATCCACAGTTGGGTCTCCTGATTCCTCCCCCTGCCCTTAAAACAGTGTGTGTGTTGTGGGGGGTGGTAATCAGAGAAGCAGCAGTGGTCCTGCATTTTATTCCTAATAAATAGCTTGGGACGGGGGCAATTTGGATCAAGAAATGGAGGGAAAGCATTCAGCAACTCCTCCACCAGCGCCTCTGCTCTTATCAAAATCAGAGCACATCTGCAACTGCTTTAAGAAACAAATTCTCATGAAATCACGGCTCTTCTATGTCCTGTGAAGTTTGGCCCCAGATCTCTGGGTTAGATTATAGCACATCAAGGATGGAGAATTTACAGCAGGCCTCCAGGCTAGGGCTGGACAATATCTGGTTTTCAACATTGTGATATATCACCAGCTAAAAATCACAATATACTGCTATATAACAATGTTTGAAATAAGCATGGAGCTATGTAGGGGCATTGGCTAGCTTCACGGTTTTTCCCACATTGTGATTTTTTGCATAGCACACACACACATATCATGATTCACGATATACTGCCAGGTCAAAAACTATGAAACCAATAGTACGATATGGACTTTGAACCAGTTTGGGGTGGTATATCGATACATCACCCAGCCCTACTCCAGGTCTCTCTGGCTGGTCCTTGTGACTCTCCTGAGTTCATACCTCCTCCACATCCAAATCCCTCCTCCTTAGGCTACACCCATCACTGGCCTTCCTTCACACCCTTCTCTAGCATTTTTGCCTTACTAAAATGTGTCCTTGACTCTGATTATGCACCTTGCTTGCCTGGGTGGATGAGAGAGAGAAAGAAAGAGGGGTGTGTGAACACATGTGGAAACTAAGCTATTGTACAAAGTTTACATTAGTTGCTCTACCCACTTTTGCCTCTGGCCCCGCCCACCACTGTCATGTGGCCCCCAGAAGGTTGTCCAGAAGGGGATGTGGCCCTTGGGATAAAGAAGATTCCTTGCCTTCGTAGTAGACCATTTCTGCTGTGAGGCATCGGTTCCCTCCTTCTTCCTTGTTCCAATCAACCCAGCACTGGGTACATACTAACCTCTTTGATTAAATCACAGAATGACTCATTATATCGCCCAGTCAAGCTACTACCCACCTGCGCCCAAGACAATCCATTCTCAAGGTGTGTCATCACCATCATCTTTAGCCTCTTGGAGATTTCCCATTTATAGGAAGCAACGCCAGCTTCAGAAAATGCAAAAGCCGAGTGTTCCATCCAGACACACGCTGCCAGCCGAATGACTGAGACTTGATATGATACAAGCAATTTGTTGCAAATTGCCCACATTTTTTTCTCTGCTGCACTTCTTTTGACAGCGACAATAGTAAACCCTGTGTCAGACACAGGTGTGAATCAGACAGGGGCTGAAAAGGGAGAACGTTCTAGTCTGAATTAGCTGGAGCACATCCGACGGTGACGTCACGGGGGGATGAATCACTGAAGTGTTTATGGGAATAAATTGTTGTGATCTAACCTGCTAATGTGCCTGATGCTGCGCTGCTTCGTTCCTTGGAAATAGCCGATCTATTGCAGATGATGTCATTTCCCATATAATAAAGGCTTAAGCCAGGACAAGGGTCTCTGATTTTAAGGTAGCCATTGCAACAGAATTTGCAAAACAAATGTATAGAGATATAAGAACATATGAGGGAGGGGTTTTAAATTGGACTGTTTTTTGTTTTATTATGTGTTTTGTGTTTTCATATTGTGATTTTGTGATGTAATTGCAGGTATAGGGCGGTATACAAATATAGTTGACAACAACAACAGAAGAGCTTTGCTGGAGGCAACAGATGTCCATGTAACCCAGTATCCTGCTTCCAGCCTGTTCTGCATCAATAAAATAGATCACCTTCATATAATATCAAACTTTATTTTGACTTCTAAATCAATCCTTTCCAGTACCTCTGTCAAGTCTTGAAGAAATCTAAATATCTCTGATTTGTGGAAAAGAGGGACTGGAAAGCAATATAATGCTATACTAAGGAAACAGCGGCTCTGAGCATATGCAAAGCACCGTTCCCTCAATACATATAGTAACTCGAATGGGACCCTCTCGCTTGCAGTTTTAGGAAAGAACTTTAATATCAAAGGCAACATTCCAAGACAGACTCAGGCTAGTATGGCATGGCTCAGAAAAACAGAACTAAATGGTTACTATTATGGGGGAAAGGTCTATTTCTGCCAATCACTTGTGGATGGCCAAAAGCCTGCAGTGAAAATGTTTGCTTGCCGAAGTGGTTATTGTGGTTATTATTAACTAGCATTAGAAACATAATGGCATTTGTTTTCTGCTTTCTTTGCAACTTCACAGTATATGTGCAGTATATAAAATAATGAGATGGGATTGTCATTGTTTGAATATGCACACTGGTATCTGTTTACCTGTAAGCACCCCCCCCCCAAAGTAGAAGTTTCTCATTCTACCAGATTTGCACAAAACAGCAGCCGTGTGTGTGTCTGTGTTTGTTGCTCCAAGCCAAGAAACCTGATGTCCATGGGTATTTGTTTACATGTGCAGCTACACCTTTCATGATCTAGCATGCTTGCACAAAAGAGCAGTCCAAAATAAATAAATAAGTGATGCCTCACTCCAAACTAGGGCCAGAATGCTGACCTGACCAGAACGCAGGTTTACCATTCTGCATAAACGGCTTACATCTGATTAGGAGCAAAACTGTCCTTTTACAGCCCAATTGCAGTCCCATTTAATAGTGACAGGCTGCACTTAAGAGTCACATTCAAAGCCATTTTCAACTGTTATGCTTTCATACCTGCCTCCCCCCCCCCAGAAGTCAAGAAAGGCCACCAAGTCACATATTTGGGCTGCAACCAATCCAACTAAGGAAATTAAAGGCTTGGGGAGTTGTTTTCCAGCAAAATTCCATAGTAACAAAAAGTAGGAAGGCAAATACAGTTGAATGGAAGCTGATTTCAAAATTTCAGCACCTGCCTCCTGACAGATTATTCAGATGGCCATCTTGATGTTGACTGTCCTTACATTTAGCAGAGTTTCTCATTTAATAAAACAAGAATGGGCCACTCTCACTCCCCACAAAAAACTGCTGAAGGGAGTTTGGGGAGGAGGTGATTTTTGGTGGGGACATGATACTGGAGCTTGTTTATTTTAATTGTTTAAAATATGCTTTCTTGGACCCAGCCCTCTCAAGGTGGCTTATAATAAAAAGAAAAGCATAATTCCAATAATATACAATAGTATTAAAAAGACATTGGGAGTTCAGTACCACATTTGTATAATGTTATTTTAAGCAACTAAAAGGAGCAATAGGAAATTGCTAATTTAAAAACCGCAGCAATAAAGAAATAGAGTTGACCCATCCTTTCCCACAACACAGTTCCAATTCACTTCAGTGCCATAAAACCAGCTGTTTTTCCTGCCTACTGTGAACTGTTCATGAGGCCGCCTAGCTTGAACACACTGCACAATTCTCTCCATTTTGCAGTGGTTCCTTGGCAGGCAAATCAGGATGGAAAGAATTCCCTGAAGGTAGGTTGTTGTTGGAGCTAGGTAAGGAAATGCAGCTTCCCTAATAGTCACTTTCTGGGTACAGGTACCAAAAGATCCCCTTCACATTACAACCCACTGGAGTTGCTGCTCAAGGCAGCTTCCAAACAAAGGAGCTTCTCATGCAATCAAGTGTTTGATGACATCTACACAACATTGTCACAAAAATGCTAACCACGTTCCCCCTATTTAATAACAATTTACCCTTTGGGGCGGGGGTCCAATAGGCTTTTTAAAAACCAACCAAAACTTGCTCCCAATGACCCATTTGGGATACCTCACTGACATATTTACAATATTAAGTCCCCGTTTGGAAGTCCCCTCAGTTATTCAGAGAGGGAGAACTAGTTGTTTTGTAAACTTCCCTGTGATGGAAGAGTGGTATCGAAATGTACTATATGTAAAGAAATGGTTTAATTTACTTTTAAATCTTGTCATTCTGAATGAGTATAGAATTGGCACCTTTAATATTCTGATTTGGCTCTTGTGCAGGAGATTGTGGAAATTATTCAGTGAAGCTTTTTATAGCATGAAAATAAAGTAATGGTGCAGCTGGCAGAGCAGATGGACATCCTTTGTGTGTTCAGTCTGCTGCTGCTAAACACATGAGAGAAAGCCCAAGAAAAGGTGGCAACTCTAAGCACCCACTATTAAGTTCTACTTGTAGCACAAAACTCACTTTTTATTTAATTTTTTTACCATATACCATGGATGAAGAACCTGTGGTCCTCCAGATGTTGTTGGATTTCAGTTTCCACCACCCCTGACCATTGGCCATGCTAGCTGGCGCTGGTGGGAGTTGGAGTCCAACAACATCTGGAGGGCTGCAGGTTCCCTGCCCCAGCTGTAGAGATTAGGGCCTGAATGAAAAATGTTTTCCATCTATTTTGCTAAAATAGCAATTAGCAGTTAAACAAATGAACCTAACTGTGAGAGGTAAAAAGAACAACCATTAATGGAGAAGATATATAAGCACAGTGTGTATTTTTAAACTTTTTCCATCCTCAGATTTATTGTAACACCTTAAATAAGGCAAATATTTTTTCTGGACTCCCTTCTCAACATGTAAAAGTTTACAAGTTTTAGCAAGATCCTTCAGATTTATGAACAAAGTTTCGTCTCTGCCTTGGCCCACACAAGTTGACTTCTTGTTTGTCTGTTCCAAGACTTGATAGGTATATGTTTTAAGAAAGAATTCAGCAAGCTTTTGGGCAAGTTTGGAGTTTCCATATTACTTAAATGAACATGCTTAAGGCTGTGTATTAACACATATACCGTATTTTTCGCTCTATAACACGCACCCGACCATAACATGCACATAGTTTTTAGAGGAGGAAAATCCGTAGGCATGCCAGCCGTAGGCATACCCTCCATAACACGCACAGACATTTCCCCTTACTTTCTAGGAGGAAAAAAGTGAGTGTTATGGTGCAAAAAATACGGTACATTACATTTCAGGGGTTGGGAACCTGTGTTCACCCAGGTGTGCTAAACTACTGGCTTTAGACCATCTTGCTGGGGCTGATGAAAGTTGTAGTTCAGCACAGCTGGATGAACAGAGGTTCCCAACCCCTGAAATAGATTGCCTTTTGTCCAGTATGATACCTGACCACTCAAAACCACCTCTGCCATTGGCTTTGATCAGTGAAGGATGTGTGACAGGTCCCAAGGCTTTCAAAGTGGACTGGAAGTGAGCCATTGACCCCAAGGCCTCATGAGGTCCTGCACTACCACCCCTGCCAAAGCATGATCCTTGCTTCATTCCCCAGTGCTGAGCAATCTGGCTATGAATGAGGCAATGGCACAAGAGTATGAAAGCAGAAAAGCAAATAGAAAGGGTTTTCTGCTATGAGGAAGGCATTTCTGAAACACTGGAGGATATGATATGTCATAACAAGCCTACTAAGCATCCTCTGCTGAACTGTTTCGGCTTATCTAGTTGACACCTCCACCTCTCTTATTTATCAGTGGGAGATCTTTAGATGAACAGCTCAGAGCAGGTTGGCTGGCACACTGTTGTGCTGCCTGAATTTCTCCTACCTGCAGTGCTTGTCAAAATGAGCAATCCCTGCTCAGTTCTACTATGCAAAGTCTGAAGGTGCTTACTCAACAAACTCAACATCCCTTTCTGGCGCATCAGTCAAAGTGCATTGTAAGGATAATCCTCAATACAGGTAAATATACTAAGGCCTTTTGCATAAATGATTGCTAGATACCACCATGAGATTGCACTATATAAACGTGGGTGGCGTTGTGTGTCTATTATAACTGGGATATAATGAATCCCAGTTCTTTGGGCTTGTAGAAGAGCACTATTCATATAGCTAGAACTTTGCTTGCTATGCTGACAGCAAAAGCTCCCACGGCCAAAGAGACCAACCATGTTATAACTGATCAGTGGCTTGTCTCTTTGGCAGTGAGAGCTACCATAACAAAAAGGCATGCAAAGTTTCAGCTGTGTGCATGCAAGCCTGGGTCTATATTGTTGTGAGTTGAGGGGTAGTTAGGCTGTATGCCTGAGTCCTTTCTAATTCCTGGATCCAGCAAAGGTTGAATTGCCAGAATAGCCTGGCCAGTTTCTTGGTAATAGCCCTAAGAATGGGTTGTTAAGGTAAGAAAGGAAGTGGGGACTTCCGGGTTGGTGCCTCCGGCAATGGCGGAGCTCCTCCGATCGGGAGGAACTTGCTCCGTGAAAAGCAGGGTCTGACCGCCACAGTGAAGGTGGAGACCCATAGAAATCACAGGCGGGAGAAGCCTGTGAACCTGGGATTCGGCTGGCACCCTTTGCGCCTCCCCTACTCGCGGGGAAACCCTGTTTTGGGGATCTGGAGCAACGTGGGGTGAGCGGCGCGGTGCTTTGAATCAACCGCTTCTTTCACGGAGTGAAGCCGCATTGCTGTTGCCGGAGAGCGCTGACTTTTTCCTGTGGACAATTGGATTTTAAACGACTACCCGTGAGTAGAACAGAGAATTGGATCTTGAAACACTTTAATTTGGCGCCGAAGCGGGAAGGCTCTAAACAGGAAGTCCGCCTCCCATTTTTGTAAATAGATTGAAGCAAAGACGTTACAAGCTAAAGTCTTTGAAAGCTTTTGATAAAGGATTAAATTCCCACCGGACAAAAATATATAACCCCTCTTGGAAGCAGGAGAAGAGGGGGGCAGTTTTGGATCTAGTGTGCCTGCAGAAGAGAGTGAAAATCAAATTGCCACTGCTCTGAACCTGGAAAAGGGCTGCCAGATGACGTTCGGGGAATGTTTATTGACAGAACGGATTTGACAGCTAGCTAAAATAAGAAAGGCACTGTTTCCATTGTCCTCTTCTGTGTTTAAAAATGGAGGAAAAAGTAACCGAAAATTGAAACTATTGTTAATTGCTTGAGTCGTGCTTGAAAGAATTGATACAAACGGAGACTGTTTCCCTCTAGAGGGAGCATGTGAAACTGTTACAGGAGTGCAACAGGGAGATCTCCAGCTGCAAGATAAGATTCTGAAAACTAGAGTCTGACCTTGGACCATTCAAAATGTTGATAGGAGAAGCTATTGTGACTGTATTATACAAGATAAACTACTCGCTGGAACAGCTCCATAAAAAGACAGATGACACGATCTCTAAAATTGACAGCTTGGAACAGAATGTGATTAATTTGAGTCAAAAAGTGAGTGCCAATACAGAAACAATTCAGGATTCGGTACAGGAACATATCTTGGTTGGACAAATGGTGGAGGAAAAGGAGAAAGCTGATGATGTGAAAATGGTGGAGAAAAAGGAGAAAGCTGATGATGTGAAACCAAAAGTAGTACAAGCGGGATCCTTAATTTCTCAGAAGCAAATTGAGGATTATAAACTGAGGTCTTTCATGACTGAATCTAGCAAAAGTCAAATTTTGAGGCTAGGATCCCGGCTTGGATTGAAGAAGGAAAGTTGGAAAGAACCCTCTATCCAGGGATTGACTGACTTTTGGGACATGGACCTGGGTTTGGAGGAGCTTGAAGTTTTGGGGGTCACTAGAATTGGAGGAATCCTGAAATACGTTCTGAAACACTCTATGGACTTTATTTTTAACTTTGGAAATTTGGCTGAACTGTCCAGAAGGAACAAAAGTATTGCTAGGCTGGACAGAGTTCAAGGGCATATTCCAGCTAGGCAAAAATGCTGAAGGAGAACACGAAGCAGGGCTGGGGAGGAGTGTGATCTGAGGTGAGTCCCGAGGACTGGAGAGAGATGCTTGGAGCCTGAGGCTCCCAATGCATGCTCTGCCCTGGTCCATGTGGGTGACACATTATGCGTAGGTGTTATCTGATTTCATCAAATTGGCTTATTCTCTGTACTTGCATTATCAATCCATTTGTCTCTAACAGCTATAGCACGCAATTAGTGTGCACTTTCTGTATGCACTTCTATTTAATAGGTATCTAAAGTACAAGTGGATTTTTAAAAAATTCAGATCAATGACTTGCAGCGATTTATATTCGCTTCTGGCTTATTTAAATTGCCTTGATTTAAATCCATCCATCCTGATACAAAGGACTGCTGTGAGATCAAAGCATATGTCCACGAGTTTAATTTTTGGCATCACTGAATGCAGTGGGCCAGGCTTAGCCTGGATTTACCTCATTGTGTCCCATTGAGAGAATCTGTTTATCCTGAGCTGTTGGAAAGCCATTCGAAAGCTTCCGTCAGTGTTCGCAGCTGGTAATTTGGAAGCACAATGCAATTAATGAGGAGTTCAGTCATGGGCACTTGGCAAATGAGTGCGAATGGAAGTGGAGGGGAGTGAGAAAAGCAAATGTTTTGGCACAGCACTTGCTAAGCATCTTTCAGACAATGACTCAAAGCATGTGAAACACTGTGGCCCAGTTGTAAGTAAAAGCCACGTTGCCATGCAGCCAGGTGTCTTACTTACCAGGAAAGTAACCTGTTTGGGGATCCAGAGCAGCACGTAAGCTTCACAGTTTGCCTGGTTTGGCAACAGAAGTAACTGGTGTGGTGCACTCCAGAAGGGACAAAACTGAACAAACCAGTGTACAACTTAAGCAGAAAGGAACGGGACTAAGCATGCCAAATATAGTAAAATAGATAATAGCAATTAAACTCAGCTTTCACAATAAGCCAGGCTTGCTGGCTTATCTTGGTTTATTAGAATGCTACTCCTGATTCAGTCTCACCCGCCGCTCCACTTTTTTCCTGCTTCCACCACTGCCTGCCACCTTGTCCCCTTTGTGGTGGTAGCAGTGGCATCCTCTGCTTTGCCCCTGATGCCTCCCCCCCATTCCTTTTTTAAAAAAATTACTTACAACTTTAATTTACTTCTACTTCTAAGTTTAAGCATCCTTTCTGGCCACCGCAGCCAACCATAGCAGAGGCACAGGCACCCTCCAGGCCAATTCACCCAGAATGCCTCACTCTGAGAAAGGAGCAAGGATTAGGCAGGCAGGAAGATATAGAAGCAAAAAGTTGAGCCCTGGCCTCACTGGCTGGCTGGGGAGGTGATTGGTTGGCTAGCCCACCCAGGAAGGAGGTGAACAGGATGTCAGAGCGTGCCATTTGCAGCTCCGCAAGAAACAATTGACTCATTTCATCTCAGCGTTGGGCTGGCTAGCCTTGCTTCTATGATCCTCTGTTTAAAGGATTGAAAATAAAGTGGGGGTGGGGAAGTGTATCTGAATTATGACAGCAATAAATGCATAGTCCAAGCCTGAGGGGGAAAGGCCTTGGAGATATCTGCTTGGAAAGAAAAAGGAAATGGAAAAACCCCACGCATAGTACACCAACATCCATACAAATTAGATAAGGATATGCTCATTCTTAATAGAAGCCTAGCAGCAGTGGCAATGTTCTAGGACTTTAATGAATGACACATTCCCCCGAGTGGTGAAACTTTGGGCTAGATGTTGAGAGGAGGAAGAGAGTCGTGACTGGCCCTCTTCATCATGTCTTCTGAAGAGGCAGACACCACCCCCTGTAGCAAAAGGAAGGAGCCTCACTATAGAGGTCACCCCCTCCAACTCAGTAAGCTCCAAAGTTATTTGATTTCCAAATGCAAATTTATTGCTCATTGACACATCAGACCAGACACATGCACACAATAAAATAAAATACAAGATAATACCAAAATAAGTGCATACAAAACACATTACCATAATGAGATCTGATAATTATTTTCTTTTATAAACCAGATATCCCAAAGTTCTGACAGCTGCAACATGATTTTTAAAAACAAGAAAGGATGCATGTTTTGCTGTTACAAACAGAACAGTTTTAACTGGTGGAACACAAGGTCTGTGAACAATTAACAGCGGCTACAAGGGGTGTGGGCAGGGGCATACAAAGTGGGGGGCGGGCCACCCCGGGCGCCACTCTGGTGGTGGGGGGGTTTGACAAGATGGCCCCTGCCTCCCCCCAGCTGTAGAGTGGCCGAGGGCGTGTGCAGTCAGTTTGGGCACCACTCGCACGGTGTCTGTACAGGCTGCCGCTCTCGTGCACTGTCCGTATGGGCGTCCATATGGGCTGCCTTTCTCACAGTGAGCGTATGGGCTGCTGCTCTCGCGTGCCATCCATATGGGTGTCCGTATGGGCTGCCTCTCACAAGGCTGCTGCGTGTGTGCATTCCATATGGGATGCCGCACATGCGCAGACCATACGGTCGCCGTGCAAGCGACAGCCTGTACGGATGCCACGTGCGAGTGGCAGCTCGTATGGCATCGTGCGTGCACACTCTGTACGGGATGCTGCACATGCGCAGACCATACAGATGTTGCGCGTGTGTCTCCGGGTGGTTCCCCCTGCCCCTTGGCGTCCTGCCCCGGTTGCCAGAGAGGGTTCCTCTGCCACTGGGTGTAGGGAAGTGTTTCAATTAGGACCATGACTCTAGAGACCAGAGAGAGGGGCTTAACCCTTCTCCTCCCCCCCCCATACTCCTAATTTGAAATCACCTCACCAATGCTTCTCTTTCCCCAGCTAGGAAAAATTGGCATCCGTATATTTCTCCACACATCCCATGCCCCCTGATTTCAGCATTGGGTTTTAATAAGGAAAATGGTATGTTCGGAGGGGTAGCATTAAGCCCTCCCCAGTGCTTTACTGTGAAGCTCTCTGATTGGCTGTGGAGTAAATCACTTTGTAGCAAGTGTGGAGAACCTTTGGCCCTCCAGATGTTACTGACCTGCAACTCATATCATCCCTGTCCATTGGCCATCCTTGCTGGGGCTGATGGGAGTTGTAATTCAGCAACATATAGAGGGCCGGAGGTTTTCCCACGCCTGCTTTACAAGATTGTTGTGAGAATTAAAACGGCTAGGGTTGCATTCTTAACCCTGCTTCCCTGGGAGTAAGCAACACTGAATTCAAAAGAGGGTACTTCAAAATAAGCATGATTAGGATTGCACCATGATTCTGCATGTGTTGCCCTGAGCAATTTGTAGAGAAGAGCAGGATGCAAATTTGATGAATAATTAATGGCACTTTTAATCACAGTTGGTCATCTTTACGTGTGCCCCCCCCCAATCATCAGTGTTCTTTTTGTGGAGGGGTGTAAAACTGAATGGGGAATGAAGGATTATTTCAGTACAAATGGAGGCTGTTTGCAATCATGTATGAATAATGCTGTAAATGTCTAGATTCATCTGATGATAAAATTGTGGGGCTGTTGAGAAGATGAATCTGAATAGTCTCAGATGCAGCTCATGCCATTTGACCAGCTATTATATAACCACTAGAACAGATTGTACTTCTGTAATCTTACGTCACAGTTCACTCACAATGGTTAACTCCTGTTGCCAAGAGAACCAGGCAGAGAGAGAATCAAACAGATTTGCAGGGAGAGCCCAGAAATGGATAATCAATGAAGGATTGAGTTATCAACACAGCTTCACCTCACTGGAAACTTTTGCCAGGAATCTCTTAAACCAGTGGAAGCCCCTTCATGCGGGACACAGAATTCCATCAATGGAGAATGCAAAATTCCGGGGAGGGCCAGGATCCATGGGGGGCTTTTTTCCTGCCACCAGCCAAGAAATAGGAGGGTTGAATGCCCCCTTATTCAAGATGCATAAGCCTTCCGAAACCCGTTCTAGACTTGAGGTGGGTGAATACAGCTGTCAATGTTGGTTCTTTTCATTTTTCCAATCTTATGATTAGTTCTCCAGTTTTCAGTTTGCAATTGTGTAAGGCCTTTTGAAAATTTATCAACAGTTTTGTGCACATTTCTCCTAACAGATACATTTAAAAGACAATTTTGCCCAATGCACACATTTTTGCAAAGCGATTTCCCCTCTTGTGATGCATTCCTGCATGTTATCTTCAATAACATGTGCAATTTATTTTAGCCTAGCAATTGCAGCTTCGTTCACATTGCTTGGCTGAAGAGCTGCACTGCAAAATTCACAGAAGTGCAAATTTCAAAGGATGGCTGTGTTTCAGTTCATTTATTGTTTCAGAAAGTGCAAATCAGATAGGTTCACCTTTACATCAAATTTCTATTCCGCCCCTACTGCCTACGCCTTGAGTTCTGCGATGGGATTTCTATGATGACATATACATGTAAATTAATACATATCTGAGTTCATTTTTTTTATTGATAACTACAACGATTTATGTGTATCAAACAGAAATACCAATACCAGGCCTGCCAACTGTGATGGCATGACAGCTGAGCTAACATAGTATTATTTTGTGTTTTGGGAGGAAGACGACAAATAATGTTCTTATATTAATCAGTCAGAGGGACTTCAGGCATCATACACAAAATTGATCAAAAATTTCTCACTTAAATCATTATGTGTCCCCCCCCCCAAAAAAACCCCTGTTGCATATTGAGCTGGTATTGTCAGTCTATTGGTATGAAAAATAAAATTAATCCTTGTTGCGAAAGAAAGAAAGAAAGAAAGAAAGAAAGAAAGAAAGAAAGAAAGAAAAACATTTGGGGTTTTTTTGCCCAGTTTTGGTGTTTGGTTCCTCAAAGTTCACTACCTGCTGGTGCTCCCACCACAGAGGGATATAAATGTCTTGTTTTGCAAAATCCCCTCCATAACAGTTTGATGCACATTCTGGGTACAATGTTTCCAATCACAGTTGGGTATAATGCCCTCTATGGATTACTTAGAATTTGAATTTTTGGAGGCAGCTATTTCCCAAATTGCCTAATCAGTCTGGTATGTTTTGGAAGAGCTGTGGAGAACTAATGAGTAGGTTTAGGCCTACTTTGTAGAAGAGGTTTAGACCAGATGGCTTAATGGTGCCGTCCAATGAATCTCATTTTAGACTCAGCAAAAAATAAACAAATTTCACCTTATTTTTGAATCCTGTTTCCTGGTTCACAGATTCATTTTTTAAGTATGCATTGGCCTAATTACCCAAGGCGCGAAGCAAGCCCATTTTTAGCTATCTACTGTAAAGTAAGCATTGTTACTATTCTTACTCAGAATCAGCACCATGTGTCATCTATTCCCACACTAGGCTAATATTTAGTAAGGTCACAGGGTTGGCTAGCCCTTATCAAACACATTCCCTGGAAACTTGGCAGGAGCTCCACTTTGAAAAGACCTCTGCAGTGTAGTGTTGGTTACCGTTGTTAGGCTTTCTTTGCTTTATTATGGGTGTCCCTCCCCCCGCCACTGCCGCTTTCTACTCAGTGAATTCTGATAAATGCAGTTTTTAAAAGAGCAGGTTAATGAAAAGCTGGTCAAGAACTATATGTTAACCTGTAGATTTGCCACCTTTTAAATTCCCAGTAGTGATGTATGGAAGTGAGAGCTGGACCATAAAGAAGGCTGATCGCCGAAGAATTGATGCTTTTGAATTATGGTGCTGGAGGAGACTCTTGAGAGTCCCATGGACTGCAAGAAGATCAAACCTCTCCATTCTGAAGGAAATCAGCCCTGAGTGCTCACTGGAAGGACAGATCGTGAAGCTGAGGCTCCAATACTTTGGCCACCTCATGAGAAGAGAGGACTCCCTGGAAAAGACCCTGATGTTGGGAAAGATGGAGGGCACAAGGAGAAGGGGACGACAGAGAATGAGATGGTTGGATGGTGTTCTTGAAGCCACTAGCATGAGTTTGATCAAACTGCGGGAGGCAGTGGAGGACAGAAGTGCCTGGCGTGCTCTGGTTCATGGGGTCACGAAGAGTCGGACACGACTAAACGACTAAACAACAACAAAAAATGAGCTCTGCTCTTGATATGTGGATAATTTAGCAGGGAAAGCTTTCCCCATCACTTTTCTCTGTTCCAGGAAAAGCTTCACCTACTTATTTCATGCATATCAGCCTGCCTTTAAAAGCAAACAAAAGAAAAAGGGGGAAAGTAGCATCCCAAGTAAAATGCCCACAGGTGAATAAAGTGTATGGTGCAGTCAAACTTCTTTTGCATGGGTACAACATACATAATCAACATCAGTAGAGTTATTTTAGCATCACAAATTTTGAAGGAGGAAAAGAAGTGGAGAAAGAGAGAGAGATTCTAGGGCAAAAGTAACAGAGGCTGAGAACTTGGGTAACTTGCAGGGGCAAAACAGATGCAATCAGGCAGCCATGCTTCTTTTTCATGTATCTGCCTTGTTCGAATATAAAGATGGGGTTGAATGCCTGATTTTCTACACCAAGGGGAGTGCAGATGAGGGGAGCCGAACCTTCCATGCCTTACCTCACTTCATACCAGGAATACCAAGGGATACTGTGGAGAAAAGCAGGAGCAGAGCCACTATATGAGCTAACCAGTAGGTGGGATGCTGATGCTTAATGGGTGGGGTGAGATGCTGGGAAGGTTGACACAGTTCATTTGCACCAGCAGAGCCAGTTCAGCACTCCTGCTAGAGTGTTTGCACTGCATCACACCAACCCACCCTGCCTTGTCTTGCCTTGCCTCTCCCTGCCTCTGCCTCCTTGTAAGCAACAGCAGCCAAGAAGCTAGTTTGAGCTAGCTCATCCAAAAATAGATTCCTCCAGCCCATTTAGTCCTTCAGCTTTTAGTCCTATATAAAGGTAAAGGGACCCATTAGGTCCAGTCGCAGATGACTCTGGGGTTGCGGCGCTCATCTCGTTTTGCTGGCCAGGTCATGTGGCCAGCATGACTAAGCTGCTTCTGGTGAACCAGAGCAGCGCACGGAAACGCCGTTTACCTTCCTGCTGGAGCAGTACCTATTTATCTACTTGCACTTTAACGTGCTTTTGAACTGCTAGGTGGGCAGGAGCAGGGACCGAGCAACGGGAGCTCACCCCGTTGCAGGGATTCGAACCACCAACCTTCTGATCAGCAAGCCCTAGGCTCTGTGGTTTAGACCACAGCACCACCCGTGTCCCTTAGTCCTATATAGCATGGATTAAATCATGGCTGGGGAGCCTGTGGCCATCCTGCTGATGTCAGATAAAGGATGGTGAGAGTTGTAGACCAACAACATATGGGGGGGCACAGGATCCCAAGCCCTGAATTAACGTTTTCCTCCCTAATAATGGTCTTTGCTGCCATCACCACCCCACTAGGTTCCTTCTCCCCAGCACTGATCCCTGCTTTAGAAAGTTTCCTTCCTTCCTTCCTTCCTTCCTTCCTTCCTTCCTTCCTTCCTTCCTTCCTTCCTTCCTTCCCTTCTTCACTTGTTATATACCACATGATTTGAATCGTAGGGCTCAGAAGAGCAGAGCTGCACCCCTGGGCCCCCACCTCTGCTGCCATCATGTCCAGCTACCCCCTCCCCTTCATCCATGCACTGCAGGGTGCATCTGATATTGGAAGGTGGGAGATAAAAATGCCTGAAGCAATGGGGCATGGGAATGACCGCTCCCCGCTTAAAACGGGGGGCGGCCTTTGCGTGGACGCGTGCAGCCCCTAGATCTGGAGCGGCCCCAACAGCATAGGCTTGGCTTTGCCTTCCCTCAGGTGGGATACATGGAGGTCTCCGCCTACCTCAGTCAATTGTCCAATCCCACCTGGGGGAGGCGTTGCCAAGGAGACCAGGCCAGGTAGGGGAGGGATTACCTGCCCACACAATAGAGGGAGGATCTTACCTAGGAATCCTCACTTGGCTCCAGAGCTTCTCCAGGAAGGACGTCGCTGGACTTCCTCGCTCCTAAAGGTAAGCCTGGGGCCTTTGGCCTCCCCTCCCCCGCGACAGGGTTCCCAAAGGATAGGGGGGGTAATGGTTTTCAGGATCCCCTTTTAAAAGGGGATCCTTTTTCCCTAGGCGAGCCCTGATGCCCCAGGGTTTTGGATGATGGCACGGGGGCCCCTTGGGCGGAATCCTTTTGTCCATCTTCCTCTTGCGGCGGCGATACCAGGGTTCCCCGTTAAAGGGGTTTTCTGAAGGGAGGCTTTGGCTGTACACCGAAAGGTCGTCATTGCTCTCTCCTGCGGCGGCGGCGTTACGGGGGCGGCCATCTCTGCTTGAACATATGTTCTCCAGAGCCGGCCCATCCCCCCCCACACTGGATAACCCTGATGCTCCCTAGGTCCCCGGCTGGGGACCGGGAAGGGAGAACGCCCAATGCCTGAGCCAAGGTCTACCCACATTTGAAATTTAATAAAGTTGTGGCCAATTTAATCCCATAGCATGTTGTCTTGAGTCGTTGTTCCACATGACGGGGGACCGTGCAGGATCTGGGGACTCCGCCTGTCCACGCAAAACTCAGTGAGGAGGGTTTAGGCTCTCTCACCCATATATTCCTTCTGATCTAGCCCAGGAGTAAGGAACCTATGATGCTCCAGATCATCCCGTAGGCCATTGGCCATGCTTTCTGGGACCCAAGTTTCCTCATCCTTAATCTGGCTCCTCTGCTTTATAGGAGGCTGAGACATACACATCAAGAAACAAGCAGGGTTGCCCACCCCCCATGGATGTATAGATTTGCTCAAAGCTCTTAGTGGTTGCCTAGAAAGTGCAGCCAGGCAGCCATCTTGCCATTCCCACAGGAAATTAAGCAGGAGACTCTTACTGATTGGCTAACAGATGCTAGGCTGCTTCCAAGCCATTTTTTGCACATCTCTCCTCTCCCCTCTCATCCAGGTAAACAAACTGGCACCGAAGTGTGCAAAGTAAGAGGGATGAATGTTGTGTCATTTGAAAGACATTAATACTATGAAGAATCAGGACAGCTTCAGGGACTCACGTGGAAGTCACTGTGTCCTTTGTACTGTTTATCTTTGGTGTTTGCAGGCTGCTGATTGCCTTTCTATCTGCCTCCCTGCGAAGTGGTGGTGTCAACACTCCCAACCAAAATAAACTGTCCTGACTAACAAAACGGGATAGACACTCTTCTGGCTTAGCGGGGAAGGCTTTTAATAGCAACCCTTTGATTTCAGATATAAAAACAGTGAGCTATTTT
The DNA here is from genome assembly GCF_965113315.1 of Podarcis vaucheri. Taxonomy (NCBI): domain Eukaryota; kingdom Metazoa; phylum Chordata; class Lepidosauria; order Squamata; family Lacertidae; genus Podarcis; species Podarcis vaucheri. Next base: position 49,725,440 of record NC_138765.1, on the reverse strand, counting down.
TGGTGCAAAGAGCCCAGGAGACTTTCGTGAACGTTGGCCTGTGACCACTTTCACATATATCGCTCGGGACTGTCTGTCAAAGTTAACTGTGGTCAAGAATGCATTTACTCTGGCCCAGCAGCCTACAACCTTTCCAGACACACAGGGCACCCTCTCAGTAGGAGCAACAAGGTCCAAAGGCCCCACTCTTGAGAGCATTCAGTGTGAAAATAAAACACCACAATGTTTGTTATGGTTGTTTCTTTTTATGTCTCTCTCACAACGTGAAGACAAATCCATCACTACCAGCAGTTTTGGTTAGGGTATGGACTAGGAGCTCAAAGTATGTAAGATAACCCTCCTGAGCCTTCTAGTTGCTGGAAAATCTCTGGCCCCTTGTTCTCTGAAATTGACAGATTCACCCACCCCTAATTCAAACTGATGAGTTTCAGTCATAGGTATAATATGTACACCGGTCGGCTGTTGCAGAGTTTTCTGGAAAATCTCTAGCAAGCAAAAGCACATGGCTTCCCCCTTACTCATTACATGAAGGGGAATCCCCAGTTCTCTTTCCAATTACCAGCATAAATAGATCTCTTAGCAGAGCTATTATGTATCAGATTACCAGGACATTCCACTTACAAACATGCTCCTTTTGCTCACTACATTTAACAGACACCAAGTCATTCTTGGTTTGTCTATATTCTTAATACTTTCTGAATAATCTGAATTTCAAAAGTATGGCCCAAAGCAAATTCATCATCATCATCATAACAGTATGTTTAACCATATATATATATATATATATCTTTTCCCATCTTCACAGACAGCAGAACATTGCTGCTAATGTTAGCACTGTGTCAAACATACCAGGTCATTCTGTGAGTAAGAATGGCTGGCTTCATGTAACAGTGTTACTGTTAACAATTTTGCAATGCTCTCCTATTTTCCAAGTACTTTTACAATAAACTCACTTTATATCTTCTTCAAGCGGGGAAGTGCATTGGCACATAGGGAATTGGGAAACAGATCAGGGCCGAAACACCTCTGCTGCCAGAAAGAAAGAAAGAAAAAGAAACAGTGTCCCATGCGCTATAAAGATTATAGGAATGTGCCCTCTGCCTGGAAGCCCTGACTTCATGTTTCTTTCTTTGACCATCGCTGATGAAGTAAGCAGCCACAAGGAAGCTCTAAGGGAGGGGTGGGGGATCTGTAGCCCTCCAGATGTTTCTGAACTTCAATTCCCATCAGCCTGTACCATTCACCATGTTTACTGAGGCTGATGGGAGTTGCAGTTCAACAACATCTGGAGGGCCAAAGGCTCCCCATCCCTGCTGTAAGGCCAGATAAAGAGTGTTCTAGGGTTATTTACATTGTTCCACTGCTGAGCCTATTGTGGAAGCCACCCTCTCCCCAAACCAAGTTTAAGAGAAGACTGCTCTTGGGTTTTGCAGCAGAAGCCAGCTTTGCACAGAGCAGAGACCCTGTGCCCATCACAAAACCGCATTCCCTCCTCAAGCGAGATTGTGCACCGCACTAATTGGCGGGTCTTCACGTCCGTCTTGAAGACACAACCTCCCCCTTTTCTTGCAGCTGGTTTCAAAGTGTTAAAAAGAAAAATTTGATGAGATAAACATGAAAAGTGCTTAAATCAAGTATGGGATAGTGTAAGACCGGGAAGCTGTATATGTGCCATAACAGAAGTGAAGACAAGGGAGCAGAGTTTGAACTGGAAAACCTGACAGCCACTCCTGTCTACAAGTACATCTGTAGGCAGCTCAAGGGAATAATGTTGTTGTCATTTGAAGCCTCTCTTTAGAACTGGCATAACTTGGCCCGGAACAGTGGATCATAATTCTCTGGAGCAGATCACTTTTGCTTACCCTGTAGTTGGCTCACACACTACCTTTAGGGTGGGAAGAGATGACTGTGACACTGACTTCTGCAGCTTGAGATGTGAGCTAAAACAAGTGTCTAGGAAATAAAACAATTTTAATCCGGCCCCACTTTCAGAGGTTGTCACAGAAAACCATGGCCAGACTGCCATCTTAAGCATGTTGAAGCCTCTCCAAGTTCAATGGGGCTTACCTCTGAGTTAACACGCATAGGTTCACTTCATGCATTCTGATCGGTTTTGAGATCTGCCAAAGACTCCTTCACTCAAGATGAACTCCTAAACTGAAGCCCCTTAAAAACTAGTGTTGCAATGGAATTTTTGAATGACAAGTTTTTGCAGATGAAATGACAATATTCTTCTATCATGAACTGTGTTAAGTTGTGGGTGAACATATCAGACAACACAGCGATTCTTCAAACAGCTCTTCTTTATTCAGATGCCAGAACAGAACTAACAGAGGAGCTCAGTCAGCCTGCTTATATAGAGCTCCAGAACAATTGTAACTGTTGCCACTTTCTAAAACTATCGAATCACAGAACGTCACTTTTCGGTCCTTCATTTGCATACAAACTATCCAATCACAGAACGTCACTTTCGATCCTTCATTTGCATAGCTATCTACAGTATCCCCCTGCTGGCCCAGGGTGAGAACATCAGTACATAACAAACTGGAATTTCTTTTTGGTTCTATCTATAGAAACACACACAGCCAGCAGCTACTCACTGCAGAATGCAGAAAACAAGATCTTTTGTGCACCAAAATAAATTATGGAGTTCTGTCAGAAAATATGAGATGATAGTAGTGCTGAAAGAGGGAAATGAATATTTCTGGCTCATTTATGATTTATGACCAAATTGTTAAAATGGAAATGGCAGCTAGCAAAGCCTGATCAAAATAACTATTCCTTTGAGCTCATAGCCAAGCAGAAATGTAAGCTTTGCTTCCATCCATAATTTATCCAATTACTCTTTAAATGGGAAGCCTAGAAATAGGCCTGCTTACCCACAAACTTGTAAATAGGAGAAGGAATAATGAAGTCTAGAAATTATGCTGGCATAACACAAATTGACACATGCCAGTTTAAGGACGTTGTTCCATTTGCTTGATGACTTGATTAATATAGTGGGAGATAGCGGGAGCCTTCCCATCCCATTTGCAGCTGTGTCTCCCATGCAATCTGATGGAGTGGTGAAATTGATTAGACCATATTGCATGCAGTTTCTGGTCTAGTTAATTTCATTCCTAAGAAAAACTAAGGAAATAATGTTGAATGACAGTGCTTTGAATTATTTGTGCGGTTTGGTTTTTTTTCCTTTTTAGAGAATTACATAGGTGAATATGTAAATGAGCATAATCCAGTGAACCAGTGAAGGTGGTGAAGGTCCTGTGTGAGTGCCTGGAGGCAGTTGGAGGATGGATGGCGGCTAACAGATTGAGGTTGAATCCTGACAAGACAGAAGTACTGTTGTGTTTTTTTTATAAAATATATTTATTAAGATTTTCAAAATATTACAAAATACAAAAAGAAAAAAGAAAAATACAAAATAAAAATACCCGTAGTTAAAATCAATTCAGTCTTTCAATCACTTATCTTTCATTTGCTTATTTCCCGGACCTCCTCACACCTCCCTTTTCTGTATTCCAGTTCAATTTGTTAGTTCAGCAAATCCCTCCCCTCTTTATTCATCCTAGTCTTCAATCTTAAAATATTGTAACATTAAATTTTTACCTATTAATAGTCCATTTTCTCATATTCCCTTATAGCATTACAGCTAGAGACCACTTAGTTTCTATCCAACATCATTCTAACATTCATTAATTTTACAATATTTCTGTAAATAGTCTTTAAACTTTTTCCAATCTTCTTCCACCGACTCTTCTCCCTGGTCTCGGATTCTGCCAGTCATTTCTGCCAGTTCCATATAGTCCATCACCTTCATCTGCCATTCTTCCAAGGTGGGTAGATCTTGTGTCTTCCAATACTTTGCAATAAGTATTCTTGCTGCTGTTGTGGCATACATAAAGAAAGTTCTATCCTTCTTTGGCACCAATTGGCCGACTATGCCCAACAGGAAGGCCTCTGGTTTCTTAAGAAAGGTATATTTAAATACCTTTTTCATTTCATTATAAATCATCTCCCAGAAAGCCTTAACCTTTGTGCACATTCACCAAAGGTGAAAGAATGTACCTTCGTTTTCTTTACATTTCCAACATTTATTATCGGGCAAATGATAGATTTTTGCAAGCTTGACTGGTGTCATGTACCACCTGTATATCATTTTCATAATATTCTCTCTTAGGGCATTACATGCCGTAAATTTCATACCTGTGGTCCACAACTGTTCCCAGTCAGCAAACATAATGTTATGTCCAACATCTTGTGCCCATTTAATCATAGCAGATTTCACTGTTTCATCCTGAGTATTCCATTTCAACAGCAAGTTATACATCTTTGACAAAATCTTAGTTTTGGGTTCTAACAGTTCTGTTTCTAATTTTGATTTTTCCACCTGGAAGCCAATTTTCTTGTCCAAATTGTATGCCTCCATTATCTGATAGTAATGAAGCCAGTCTCGCACTTTATCTTTTAACAGAAGTACTGTTTTGGGGGGACAGGGGGCGGGCGGGTGTGGGGGATTCCCTGGTCCTGAATGAGGTAACTGTGCCCCTGAAGGACCAGGTGTGCAGCCTGGGAGTCATTTTAGACTCACAGCTGTCCATGGAGGCGCAGGTTAGTTCTGTGTCCAGGGCAGCTGTCTACCAGCTCCACCTGGTACGCAGGCTAAGACCCTACCTGCCCGTGAACTGTCTCGCCAGAGTGGTGCATGCTCTGGTTATCACCCGCTTGGACTACTGCAACGCACTCTATGTGGGGCTACCTTTGAAGGTGACCTGGAAACTGCAATTAATCCAGAATGCGGCAGCTAGATTGGTGACTGGGAGTGGCCGCCGGGACCACATAACACCGGTTCTGAGAGATCTGCATTGGCTCCCAGTACGTTTCCGAGCACAATTCAAAGTGTTGGTGCTGACCTTTAAAGCCCTAAACGGCCTCGGTCCAGTATACCTGAAGGAGCGTCTCCACCCCCATCGTTCAGCCCGGACACTGAGATCTAGCGCCGAGGGCCTTCTGGCGGTTCCCTCATTGCGAGAAGTGAGGTTACAGGGAACCAGACAGAGGGCCTTCTTGGTAGTGGCGCCCGCCCCGTGGAACGCCCTCCCATCAGATGTCAAAGAGATAAACAACTACCTGACATTCAGAAGACATCTTAAGGCAGCCCTGTTCAGGGAAGTCTTTAATATTTAATGCTGTATTATTTTTAACACTTGATTGGGAGTCGCCCAGAGTGGCTGGGGAAACTCAGCCAGATGGGCGGGGTATAAATAAATTATTATTATTGTTATTATTATTATTATTATTATTATTATTATTATTATTATTATTATTATTATCTTTCATAAGAAAGTGTTTCAGGAACAATTCAGACAAATTTTAAAATGTCATTCATTCCCAGGGAGAAGTTACTGGTACATAACTGTGGCTGAATCATGCTCCAGGCAGCGGGTGATTGACTATAGTGGAACAATAGGCATTGTTTGTATTCATTTATTTATTACAGGACATATTTCCCACGGATGAAGAGTTCTGGAGAACTTAACAACATGTCACATTTTTGTGACATTTTGATTGGTTCTGTTCCATGGAAACAAAAAGAATAGTCATACTTCTCCAAGCTGCACTTCTCCAAAATGCGCAACCCATTTCTCCAGCAAATAATTTGTGCAGAAATGTGTAAATTAGAGCCAAGTATGCATAAACATTTATTTATTGGTGAAGTGACATATAAAATGCATTATAAGAGGGGGAATTATTGCAAAAATGTGCATTTTAGGTGAAATTTGTACTAAAAGGCTGGTGTATTTTTAGGAGAACGAGAAAAAAACCTGATACAAAATGTAGAGAACTGGATTTAAGACTGGAAAAAATGAGAAACAGAGAGAGACCAAACTCAACAGGTTGGTCTATCCCTTGACATAATACAAAACCATCACCAAAGTTCTGAGCTTAAACTCTACAGCAGGCATTAAGACAGCCAGTTCCTTGGCATTTCCAACCATATCTGGAATTTTCTTTACATGAAATATAATTACATGAAATTTGATGTGACATTTCAGCACCTTAGAAACCCCTGCCCCAAATTTAAATAGCAGAAAATTGTTAAACAGGCTGGAAACTAAAGTTGTTAATCTTGAAATGACACATTATTTTTTTACCTCTTTCTCTGAAACATTATTTTTCTTCTGCTTCTCTTTGTGAGCAGGATAAATAAAAGATGAATTGACAAGTGGAGCCCTCTTAAGTATTTATTACTAGCCAGCAATGAAAATGGCAGGAGAATGTTTCTAAAAGCCTGTGCAGAGATACAACTAAAAAATTTATCATATTAACCATCCCATCTAAAAAAGGAAATGAAAGTAACTAGAAACATTCCTTCCAGCTCAATATTAAGGCTATTACAAGTGGCTCCTGCAACAAAATTTTGCAGCATGGTGTGCCTGTCCATGCTTCAAGTCAGTCAGCCTAGCTGTCTTCCAGGATACAGTGGTACCTTGTTACTCAAACGGCTTGGCTCCCAATCAAATCAGCTCCCAAATGCCACAAACCCAGAAGTAAGTGTTCCAGTTTGCGAACTTTTTTGGAAGCCAAACATCTGACGCAGCTTCCGCTTGAGTGCAGGAAGCTCCTGCAGCCAATCGGAAGCCGCGCCTTGGTTTTCAAACGGTTTCGGGAGTCGAACAGACTCCCGGAATGGATTAAGTTTGAGAACCAAGGTACCGTACCACTGTACTCCATTCCATCCTCCTCCCCCTGCAACATTCAGCAGAATTCTGCAGCTGCTGAGCCTGTTGTGTCTTCACTGGGCTGTGCTTGGGGTCTACCTCCTCAGAGTTTTCTACATTAAAAAAAATATTTCTGAAAATGCTGGGGTTCCCCTGAGTCTGCTGATACTTCCCTTTTGTGTGTGGGTGGCACTCTTTGGGCTGCATAAGAGATAGCTCCATATTGAAAATGGAGCGAAAGGTAGAACAGGCCCATCCTCTGTTACATAAGGAACAAAAACACCACAAGTTTAGCCTGGAACCACACAGCCGCTGAGTGACTCTAACTTGCTATCAACTGTAGCCTGCCAGGTGCTGGATGGCAGCGCTTGCAATCCCAGGCAGGGAGCATGAGCAGGACATTTAGTGCAGGATTTATAAATACACAGAGCCAGAGGGAGCTTTTATTTGACAGGATTTATATACCACTTCATCATGAAACCTCTGACCCTTACTCACATGTAGATGCTTAGGCTTCCTCTTGGAATTTCAGCAACAGTTAAACTGAGGCATCTGATCAAGGCCTGTATTTTAAAATGAGCTTAAAAATATATTTGCAAATGTTTGTATGTTTCATGCCAGGCAGAAACCAGCTGGCTAAGTACTCTGGCAGCTGTTTATCTTCCTGCTCTGCTGGACAAGGGCCCCCCTGATTTATAGCAGTAACAGGAGACAAGTTTCTCAAAGTTGTAAAAGGGAATTACAGGCTGGGAGCAAAGGTTATACTGACCCTACATATTACAGAATACAATCAAGCTGCAAAAACACTAATTAAGAGTTGGTAAATAGTAAGATCTCTGTTTAGATAGAATTTAATACCATGAGCCATATGTTTTAGCCATTTGTTTTGGAATGCAGGGGCAGCAGGGGCAACAGGGGCAAAAGGTGATCTGGTAATTAAGGTGTCTTGTTGAGGCAAATGTAAGATATATGGCTACTTGTCTGCCATTTATGGATAGAAGGAAATATAGCTCTTTGTCTCCCATAAAGGGTAATAGGAAATGGGTGTATCTTTTATGATTGGTTCTAGCAAACAGCCAATAGGAATTTCAACCAGGCTGATTGGACAGAGGCAGCCAAAGGAGGAGCAAGGGGGCTGGGCTGAGGAAATATAAGTGCTGGCCATCAGGGCTGGAGTGGGTAGAGCTTTGGTAACCATATACCACTGTGCCTATCATTTATTTGTCTGACAAATAAATTATTATTTTAATTTCTCTATTGCTGCATTGAATATTTCATTCCAGCTAAGCGTTAACCACACACAGGGTGCTACAACACCAGCATACCTTCCAAGCGCCCCATTTTAAGTAGGATGCTCATGGTTCCTTTGAAGGCACCCCAGGCTCTGTCTTTGCCCTGGGGTGCCCTGATTTCATGCAGCCTGCGGACAGGGGCTGCGGAAGCAGCTTATGTGGCAGCAGCGGGAAGGAGGCAGGAGAGCTTCTTCCCTTCCGCACCAACACAGCACCCTTCTTCTCTACAACAACACCCAGCAGCCCCAGAGAGGGGGGGTTGCTTGCACTTGCACCCCCACCCAGGATGCCCTCCTGCGGCTGCCGCAGCGTGGGCTTTCTAAGGATGCCTCAGGTTAGTGTGACACAAGGTGAGGCGGCAGTGGCGGAGGAGGCAACATGGTGTGGAGGTGTCCCAATTTGCCCTCCTGAGATGTTGGAGGATCTGCACCGTAACAGTGGACAGAGCAGACACACAGGTCACCTTGTCACAGACCCCCAACTATGGAGAGATGTATCTATTTCTTTAAATTACAGTGGTGCCCCGCAAGACGAATGCCTCGCAAGACGGAAAACTCGCTAGACGAAAGAGTTTTCCATTTTGGAGGTGCTTCGCAAAACGAATCTCCTATGGGCTTGCTTCGCAAGACGAAAATGTCTTGCGAGTTCCTGCGGGCTCCCCCCCCTTTCTAAGCCGCTAAGCCGCTTATCAGCTGATCCGATAAGCCGATAAGCCGCTAAAAGCCGCTAATAGTACTAATAGTGCTAATCCGCTAATCCGTCAATGGGCTTGCTTCGCAAGACGAAAAAACCGCTAGACGAAGAGAATCACAGAACGGATTCTTTTCATCTTGCGAGGCACCACTGTATAGCAATTACTTCTTAATGTGTGTGTATGTATATATAAATCAGCATATGCAAATATTGGTCTTTTTGGAAGGGGTGGGTGAAAAGATTTCCTCCTTTTGGGTGAAAGGTGAGTGGCCACCTGGACAGAGTTTGTTTGGTTCAGTACCATTAGCTCTGACGGGACTTAATCTGCACACGTTTCACCCATATTTAAAGCAAGCATCATTCCCCAAAGAATCCGGGGAGCTACAGTTCACCCCTCGCAGAGCTGCAATTTGCAGCACCCACAACAAACGACAGTTCCCAGGATTCTTTGTGGGGTGTTGTGTGTTTTAAATGCATGGTGTGGATGTGACCAATGTGTGCAGGATGTCTTGTTCCCAAACTCCAGACTCCAGACATCCAATGCTGTATAGCAAGCAACTTAAAAACTCCCCTGTGTTTAAGCAATCATGTTAGGGTGTAGCATTGGGGAGCTGCGGTTCAGGAATAACAGTAAAAAAGTTCCTTTCTGGGTGGGTTAAAATAAGCACACAAATAAAATGAAACAAAATCTGTAGCGAGGGCTGTGGACCAAAATAAAACAAAATATTTTAAAACTCTGCGTGCAGAGAACATTTTGCTTCTAAAGCTGGCCTTCTGTTGCCTACCCCCTGCGGTGGAATATTTAGCCTATAAACTAATCCAGCCCCAGGAAAAGGACAGGAAACTGTCAGGGTGCCATAGGACTATCCCTAATGCTTGGTATTCTCACAAGTCACTAGCCTCCCCTTGCTGTCTACACATTTTCAAACTTTCTTGCACAGCCAGCAGAATCCCACCCCCATTTTAAAAATATATATTCATTTTACAAGTTGTGAAATTATGCAGCAGATACCAGATTACAGTATGTCATTACATAGTGAACACACATCCGTAAAGGTAAGCAGAGCCCCGTTGGATCAGACTAATGATCTATCTAGGTAAAGGTAAAGGACCCCTGGACGGTTAAGTCCAGTCAAAGGCGACTATGGGGTGCGGCGCTCATCTCACTTTCAGGCTGAGGGAGCCGGTGTTTGTCCACAGACAACTTTCGGGATCATATGGCCAGCATGACTAAACCGCAACACTGTGACTGAAGCCAGAGCGCACAGAAAAGCCGTTTACCTTCCCGCCACAGTGGTACCTATTTATTTATTTGCACTGGCATGCTTTCAAAGTGCTAGATTCGTCTCATAATCTGGTGAACCGGGTTCGCGTCTCCACTCCTCCACATGCAGCTGCTGGGTGACCTTGGGCTAGTCACACTTCTTTGAAGTCTCTCAGCCCCACTCACCTCACAGAGTGTTTGTTGTGGGGGAGGAAGGGAAAGGAGAATGTTAGCCGCTTTGAGACTCCTTAGGGTAGTGATAAAGCGGGATATCAAATCCAAACTCTTCTTCTTCTTTTTCTAGGTTGGCAGAAGCTGGGACAGAGCAACAGGAGCTCACCCCATCAGCAGATTCGAACCGGCGACCTTCCGATTGGCAAGCCCAAAAGGCTCAGTGGTTTAGACCACAGCGCCACCCGTGTCCCGCTAATGGTAGACCATACTTGATTGCCATCTTCTCCCACATCAATATGCCCATGTACAAAGGTCTAAAATGGAGACACTTCTTTACTGATCCCACTATCAAAAGTAAGACACGTGGCAGCCAAATAGGGTGCCTGTTTGGTGATAGCAATACAGGCGCCAGCTCAATATGGAAAGAAGGAAAACTGGGTTCTCCTCCCCTGTTTATTGCAAATCTACGTATTCACTGCAACACATGCATGCTTTTTCCCCCCTTCCATTTTCCACTGCAGCATGGGTGTTTTTCGGACATTTTGAAACAGGTACATTTTGTACTTGAATTGAAAGTGAAGTGTGAATTGGCTTCTAGCAGCGCCATCTGAAAGGTTACTTTGCCCATTGTCTGTGAACCTCTCCCATGCCAAGTTAAATGCTGACACCTTGTGGCTGGTCCTTGCTATCCCATCTTCAAGATCTTCCCAGAAGATACTAATGAGCAAGCGAACACCATAAAACATGCCAGAGTCTGCAACTATAAGGCCCTGTTGAAATGGCCATGAGATACACAGCATCTACATTTATGTGGGTTCATCCCACACCACTGCTATATCATGCAAATGCCATAGGGCTAGTCTAGGCTTTGCACACAGTAGTGTCTTGAAATGCAGGGAGGTCATTCCCCCCTGCTGTGTTTCAACTCACATTCTTAGATTGCTGTACAGACCAAAAGAGTGGGCAGAGATGTCTTCACCCAATGCCGATTTGTTTGTCTGCAGAGAACTCCAATTCATTAACTCTGTCATCTGTGCATGTGCAAAGGCTACCTGAAATGTACACAACCCAGCTTCATCATAACTTTCTATCTTCAAAAGCTGGTCTGAGGGAAAGCACATTCAACAGGGATAGCTCTCAAGAAGCTGGAGGATATCTATGGTTTATAGCTAACATTATGCATAAAGGTAAAGAGACCCCTGACCATTAGGTCCAGTCGTGGCCGACTCTGGGGTTGCAGCACTCATCTCACTTTATTGGCCGAGGGAGCCGGCGTACAGCTTCCAGGTCATGTGGCCAGCATGACTAAGCCACTTCTGGCAAACCAGAGCAGCACATGGAAACACCGTTTACCTTCCCACCAGAGCGGTACCTATTTATCTACTTACACTTTGATGTGCTTTCGAACTGCTCAGGGACGCGGACTTATAAAAAATATTGGGGGGGGGCCGGGAAAGCTCATGAATAATAAATAAGCTCATGAATATGCAAATAAAATGGCTCCGGCCCCAAATAGGGCAAGCCACGCCCCCCAGCCAGCCGATTGGCTGGCTGGGAGGTGTGGCCAGTCGGGATTCCCCTGTTCTCGCGGGGGCTGAAACGAAGCAGCGAGGCAGGAGCCCCCGCCCCCGGGGATTCCCTAATCTCGCGGGGGACGGCCGGGGCTCTCAGACTAGGGCGCGCGGCTGGCTGGCTGGCTGGCTGGCGAGGGAGCAGGTGGGGAGGAGGCGGGGGACGGCGGCGGCGCTCTGCTGGAAGGGCGCCCGAAATTATTGGGGGGGCTGAGCCCCCCAAAAAATTTTTTTTGAGGGGGCTCGAGCCCCCTCAGGCCCCATGGAGTCGGCGCCTATGGAACTGCTAGGTTGGCAGGAGCAGGGACCGAGCAACAGGAGCTCACCCTGTCGCGGGGATTTGAACTGCCGACCTTCTGATCGATAAGTCCTAGGCTCTGTGGTTTAACCCACAGCGCCACCTGCATCCCAACATCACGCATACTCAGCAACAAACACCAAAGGTGGGGGTGCACTGGAGTAAGCAGTAATGTGTACACAGCCTACAAATCAGGAAGCCCCAGTTCCAATCTCTTCTCTACAGTGTGCTCACTCAGTGCCCTTAAGCCAGCCCATTTCACCGTCCGTTCTCGAGTTTCATTATGGGGGATAGTAATACTAACTTGGAATGCAATTAGATAATATATGTGAAGCCCTTTTGATACTTGAAAGCTCTATGCAAATACTAAGCATTACTACTATGCTTTTTACTATCCAACTGATCTCAGCCACAGGAGAACGATCCCCCTAAATGACACAGCAGCTCTGGGAGATGCTCTCATGGAAAACTGGCTTGCAGGCTGCTGCTCTAACATGTAAAGAAGGGAAGGGATTGCTTAGTGTGCAGGTGGACACTATGATTTGTGCCCATGATGCTAACTGCTTCATTCCCAATTTCCTGCTAAAATACCATAACTTTTCATACCACAAATATTCTGGGGGAGTCCCCCCTCGATTTGTTGTGCTATAGCCCCTCGAGAGCAATACTGTAGTAGCACTGGGGAAGCATTGCAGAACAATTAATAAAGCAGAATAAATCCACCACTAATGCCCTACTATTGTGTCAGGAACATGTTACAGAATACACATGCAGTAACGCACCCATCTGGAGGGACCCTAAATCTGTATAAGCTTCCTTTTCTTTTTTTAAATTATAAATCAGGATATATTTTTTAAATACAACATACCAAACATCCTCTGCCTCTTCTCTGGACAAAGAGTTAAACTATGTTGGACCTCTACTCAGCAGTATTAAATTAGCTCACTCACCACATAATGACAGTGAGAGCATAATAACACCTCCATCCCTGACAAATCTATAAATTTGTCTCTTTGTGAATAGCATAAAGGACAATTGCTCACCAAGCCACCTCCACCACTACAATTATCCTATTGTGAATGGCAAAGTATAAAGAAGCTAACACAGAAAGTACAAATGAGACCACATTCCTCTCATTTCTTAGGTTCCTCCAAGCTTTCTCACTTTCATTAGCTTCCAGTTTGCATCCAGACCCTGTTCAAATAGCTGGTTTCAATAAAACCTTACATGGCTTGGGCGTTGGAAGAGCAGCAGCAAGGATCATTCAGTTAGTAGGTGTTTGTTGCCTAGCAGCCAGAGTGGCATGATCCTTGCAAAGTGGTCTGATCTCCTAGATTGTTCTGAAGTCTCCCCCTGTGCCTGTTGTTGAATATCTCCCTGATCTCAACTAAACCTATCAATAAGACAGAACCCCTATGTTTATTTCTCCTCTTGCTATTTACCATTTTTGCTCAGTTAATCCAGAAAAGTATAGTTTCTTTTCTCTCTGGACTGCATGTGCATTATGTAAAGTGACTCTGATAATACTTTGGACCTCAGTGTGTGAAGAAATGCCTCTATGTACCTATGAGCTACAGGGGTCCTTCTCCAAGTGCCCCTCAACCTGAGGGTGGCTACAAAAGAGAAGGCCTTCTCTGTAGTTGTCCCATGTAGGTGGTATACTGACCCTGGAGAGTCCTCTCCAGCTTCTACAAGGCCTCTCTGAGGCATTTTAACATTCCATTTTTACATTGTTTTTTGAAGGCTATTGAGGGCACTTCCAGACTATCGCTATTTCTAGGTGGGATTCAGTCACATGCCGGCATTCAGGTTGTGCGATTGCAACAGTTTGGAAGGTCATGTCCAACAAACCAGCTTCCCCACAAAATCAGATAAGAAAAGCGATGGGAAAATGCACTGGGAAGTGTGGAATAATACTTGCTTTCTTGCAATGTCAATCAGGAAACAGGTTGTCTCAAAGCACCCTTAGTATCCTGTATTGCAGGAGTTGGACCAGATGATCCTTTGGATCCCTTCCATAATTCTTTAAGATTGTTTACATTCTCCTGGCCTCTGTTTTAATGGCAGCTGAACAGTTTTTAGCCCCCTTCTAGTTATTTTTATATGATTAGGTTATTTTAGTATGATATGCTATTTCATTCTCTGTTTGCTGTGGAACTTTTTAGACCAAGTTGTGTATATTAATCTACGTTATGATGTGCTCCTTTTAGAAACTTAATGGTTGCACGTTACATAGAGAATTTAGGTTATGAGGTGACTCACACATGCAAACAAATAATCAAACAATCTCTGGATGAAACAGATTGTTCATCTCACTTCCTGTATAGAAAGAAAATTCCAGAGCAACTTTGGTTTCCATGGGAAGAGAGGGAAGCAGGGACTCATGCTTTAAAATAATAATCTGCTTATATACAGAAATAGAAACAGCAGGCCGGAAACTAGCAAGCAGAGAGGACAGCCATAAAATGAGAATGCTGCATCAGTGGCCAAAAGCAGCGGCATGGGGTGTAGGTAACAGTCTGGTGACTAGAAAAGAGAGCCATTGGATCAGCCAGAAGTCAGGACTGAAGAGTGTCAGGATTCGGGGCCAAAGGGCAAATCAGGAGATGGGGTTGTGCAGCAAGCCGGAAGTCAGGTTCAAAGGATAACTAAGAATACAGAAGATTCCAGAGCTTAGGCAGACCACCAAACAACACTCAACTGGAACAGGAAGCCCTTCTATACTTCTTCCAATGACCAGTCTGGGTGGGGGAGTCAGTCCAGGGCCTAAAGACACTTGAGTGATAAGAAAGGATGGGGAAGAATTTTAATTCAGGTCACATTTAAAGATGAATCACCCTAATTCACTTTCTGAAATAATATGAGAACCAAAACAAAGCCATCCTTTGAAATTAGATTTTCTAAATGTTGATAATACAGTTCTCCAGCCAAGTAATGTGTACAAAATGGTATATACTTGGGTAAAGTGTCATGTATGAGTGAAAATAACATTTTAAAAATGCATTATTTTAGGGGAAACTATACTGTACAAAAGCGTGTGTTCAAGAAGCTCAACAACTTTTCCCCAAAAAAGCTCAACTTTCACTTTTTGAAATATGGCAACCCTAGTTAGACCAAATTGCATTCACAGGTGTATTCCACACTCAAATACTAATGAATTTGCATAAGGACTTTTAAAAAAATTAATTGCAACCTGATGTGGAAATGTGGAGAACTGAAGACTGGAGGAAAAAGCGAATATGAAAATGACAGATTTCCCCATCAACTACTTCTGGCAATTCAGTGATGCACCACATGGGGCAGCTGCACACAGATCCAGCTGCTCCTAACACCTTTCTCACCCATTTCCTACTGCATTTCATTAACCAGCTCTGCCTTACCATATTCAGACAGCACAAACTGCTTGTTTCTGCTCTCACCATGCAGGTTAAGCATGTAGGTTCAACTCCACCATCAACTAGCAAGTTATGCAAACAACAACAAAATGGTCTCTTTTCCCTTAGCACAATAGGATGGCAAGGCCCACAACCGTATTATAGTGACACTGAGCAGCAGGGCTGTATTGAAATGCCCATGCATGTGTACTGAAGTATATTTATGGTTGCATGACATTCCTGCAGCAAACTCTCAGTTAGGGAGGTGTGAAAAGCTGGGGCCAAAGCAGCCTTATACCATGTAACAGCCCCAGAATCTCTTTTTAGTATAAGAGAACTGAATTCTGGAACATGTGAAGCAATGCTGAATAACTGTCAAGAAAGCACAGCCTGGGCTTTTAGTATTAGGATCAAGCACTGGGGTTTAAGATCCTGCAGTTCTTTTGAGTTCACATCCTTATTCAGTCATTGCATGATGAAAACTGAAGGACACCTGTAGATAAAATTTTCAAGAGACTAGTATAGTTACTGTTATGTACTGAAGTTCTCACCCTGGGCCAGCAGAGTGATACTATAGATAGTTTTCACTCAGGTCCACATATGCAAATAAGGAATTGAAAGTGACGTTCAGTGATTGGTTAGTTACAGAAAGTTGTTACTGTTGTGTTGTAGTGGAGCTCTATATAAGCAGGCTGGCTGAACCCTTCAGTTCAGTTCTGTTCTGGGTCTGTGAATAAATAAGAGCTGTTTGAAGAATCGCTGTGTCGTCTGATATGTTCACCCACAACTTAACAGTTACTTTTGCAATGACATTCAGACTTTGTTGCGCAAAGCAAGCATATAAACTGGGATCCCAAGAACAGAACGAGTTCCACTCTCCCGACATTAGCTGTTCCTATTCTGGGTTGTAGCATAGCTGCATAGCTTCAACTAGTTGTTCCCTTCTTTTGATTGCTTTTGGTTTTTTATTGTGATTTTGCGTGTTTATCCTCTCTTGAGGATCTCTCTCTCTC
This sequence comes from Podarcis vaucheri, assembly GCF_965113315.1. NCBI lineage: Eukaryota > Metazoa > Chordata > Lepidosauria > Squamata > Lacertidae > Podarcis > Podarcis vaucheri. Next base: position 49,709,042 of record NC_138765.1, on the reverse strand, counting down.
TCTCTCTCTCTCTCTGGTAATCTAATTCAAGAAAGGCCAAAGATCTCATTCTCTACCTAATTTCGCTTTCAAGCTGTTAATTTTTTTTAAGTGGTTTGTAAATGAGGCAGGCTAGGAGGATAATTCATATCCATTCAGTTCAGAACCATTAATTAGAAAGTATATTACACTGATTTTCATTTTAACACCATCAAATAAGGCACAAAACACTGAACAAAGTAGTCAAATACATTTCTTAACACATTGTGTCCCAATTATATACCTTTATTCCCAAATGTACAATATTGACAATTTAGAAAAGTATGTAAATATATTAAGTATACACATTTAATCATATTTTCTCTTCAGCTTTGCAAACCAGAGCACTAACATTCTAGCTTAACACTACCAGAATAATAGCCAACATTTTAAAATAGAAATTTACATAAAATATATTTCCCCTTGCAACAGGCACATCAGCAGTATTGCAATCAAGTTGATAAATGTTGATTTCTGCACTTGAATTGTTGTTCTTTGCTACATAATGTTGTTGAAAATATAACCTTTTCTCCTAGTTGATTTTAAGCAACAATGGATTATGAGAGCAGAATATACTGGAAACATTGCTTGTGCGAATTGTGCAACTCCTGTTCCCTGCAGAATTGGAGTTATGCAGCTTAGTGTCACCATCTGAACCAGTTGTGACTAACAAGGAAAGCGACTGTAACATTGTAATTCATAGCTCAATAAATACATTGAGCCAATATGCAGCAGGTGTGAAGAAAAGGTGAACTGAATTCTACGCTAGGAATCGTTAGGAAAGGGATTCAGTGGTGGACCTTGGGGTCACAAATTTCAGCGGCAACGCCAAAATTTGCCCCCTGCCTCTCATGCTCCATTCTAAATAATAGTTGTGGTCAGCGGCGTAGCGTGGGTTGTCAGCCCCCTAACCCCTAACCTACCGCTGCTGCCAGCTTCTTCTTGCTGCTGCCTGGTCTGGTCTGGTGTGGTTCTCTCCCGCGCTCAGCGCTGCGCTGGGCGGCCGCTGCACTGTCCCTCCCCCAGATAGTCCCTCGCTCTCTCTCCGCACTGCACGCCTGGCACCCACCCCCTCCACAGTGGGCGGCGACCCAGCGGCTCGGATCGGATTCGCACAGCCAGCACTGCAGTGAGAGTGAGTGAGTGAGCCAGGTAGGGGCAGAGAGCTGCGAGTGCAAGCACGCCCCCCCATGTTGCGCCCGGTGCGGCCTGCACCCCCATGCTACGCCACTGGTTGTGGTGCCCTCTAGGCTCTGCACCCAGTGCGACTGAACCAGTCACGCTCCTCTAAACCTGCCTCTGAGGGACTGAAAATAAAACTGCCATTATCTCAATACCTTTATAAAGATCTATGGTTCAACTGTACTTAGAATTCAATGTACAGTTTTGGTCACCGCATCTCAAAAAAGATATTGTAGAATGGAAAAAAGGATACAGAAAAAGACAACCAAAATTATCACGGGTCTGGAACTACTCCTTTATGAGGGCTGTGTACACACCATACATTTAAAGAGCATATAAAGTGCATGGCTTCCCCCAAGGAATCCAGGAAACTGTCGTTTGTCAAGGGTGCTAGGAACTGAAGCTCTTTAAGGGGTAAAAACTTCAGTTCCCAGGGATCTTTGGGGAAAGTCTGGTGCTTTAAATGTATGATGTGTATGCAGCTGAGGAAAGGTTCTGGCATCTGGTGCTTTTAGTTTAGAAAAAAAGGTGAATGAGGCCATGACAGAGGTGCGTTAAAAGTGTATACAGCATGTATACAGCATATACAGGTGTATACAGCACAAAAATGACGTCCTTGCATAGAATTTATACTGTGCAATAAAGACACTGCAGTATACAGAAATGGAGAAAAGATCACAAACAGATCAAGAAAAGCAGTAAATGAGGTGGGGAAGAGCAAGACAACAGAGGTGAAAAGTTCATAGCTAAGTGGTAAAGTATATGCTTTGCATGTATAAGGTTTTGGGTTCAATCCCCAGCATCTCTTCTGTTAAAAGTGCTCTCAAAAGAGGGCTGGGAAAAACCCTAGAAAACCATTGATGGAGCAGACAACACTGGGCAACATGGACCAGCTTATGTTTTTTGAAATTGTTTGGTAAAACTAGTTTTGAGGAAGGCTTTAGGAGACAGGAAGTAGGCTTGTCAAACAAAGATGTCATTGGCTTGGTTAACACATAACACTAGGCCATAATTAGTTCAAGCCATGGTTTGTTGCACAAACTGCAAGTTTACAATGGTTTGTCCCACACATGATCAAAGAAACTGTGGTTTTTTCCACCAATGTTGCTCTTGCCTTGTGCCTTTGTAGTTTGACTAGCATTTGGGGGTGTATGGTGGTCAAACAAACCATAGTTAAGGCTGCTGTGTAATGGCAAGCCATAGTTAAAACAAAGTAAGATTCATAAGCCAACAATAAAGCATGGTTTAAGATTGTAGTTTGTTGGTAGTAGAAACACCAGTTAAGCCGCTGGCCAGGATTAACACATGCTAAGCCATGTTTTAATAAACTCTAGCTTAATAAACCATGGTGTAGCATTAGGTGTGAATCAAGACATTGTTTTATACTGCTGACAGGTGATAGCATGACAGAAGTCACAGAAACAGGAGCACAAGAAGGACAGGAGCTTGATCACAGAGGAGCTATTACAGAATAGATGGAGCAAGCAAGGAAATTTAATGGGTAGGATATTGTCAGTGACAGAGTTATGGGCAAGTGAAAAAGAAATAACAGGAATGAATCACGAATCAAATAACAGGCAAAGGACTTCAGGTGGGACTGGGCATGATCCAAATTGATGGAACAGAAACATACATTTATTTAGCAGAGGTGCTTCGAACTGATTCAATGGGTCAGATACACCAGGAGGGTAAGCCAGCAAGGAGTTGTGTTTAGATCAGAAACAAAAGCATGGAATGAAGTGTCATATTGACACTTGGGAAAGCTATAAGTCACATGCTCCTGAAAAGTAACAGCAGCCTGAGGAATTTCCCAAGTTGCCTCAGAAGCACAGTAGTTAATGGCAATCAACTGTATCGCTGCAGCTACAGAAAGAGTAGAATGTGTAGCCAACTGTATAATGTGCATATTTGTTAAACAATTTCTAAATATTAATTTTCACACTCTAAATTATAGCAGGCATACAGCAGTTATACATGCTAAGTCTGTTTTTACAGGAAAAACCCACAAATGTGGTCTCTTAAACAGTAATTGCCAGTTAACAAATACAGTTCAACACAATCTTCGTAAACTTTTTTTTAAAGGTTAGTGTGTTTAAATAACACACACCATTTCTTTTGAAGCTGACATGAAAGAGCCTCATTTTTAGCGATCTTACTTATGCACAATTGACTAAAATGATAAGAAAACCCTTCTACTCAGGTATTCTAGAGAAGCTAGAATCTGCATCTACTAAAAGGATATCACTCCTCACATTTGATGGAGATCTTACACAATACTCAGGTCCGTTGCTAAGTAATGCCTAGACATGCATTCAGATCCAGCAATATTTTATGATTTAAGTCCTGTCTGTGTGCAAAACCAGGCAGAGTAGTTTGGTTTTAAAGTGCTGTCAGAAAAAGCAAACTTTTGAATTATAATATACTTTTTAGAAATTGATTCCAAAATAAAAAGTGTTAAAATTCTACAGAACTGAATACATGTTGTGAATGACACCCACTTCCTTCCTTCCTAGTTCTCCTCTTACTCACTTTCTTCTGCTTTCAGTTAAGGCATTCCTGCAAGTCTCAAGTTATATCACTTGGAAAGAGACAAAACTTATTTCTAATCCACATCAAAACTAAGTCATGAATTGTAGCTCATGCCATTCACCCAACCTGCGCACATTTCTTTGTACAGAGCATGACATTTAAGATTTTAATTCCTTGGGCTTTACTCCTGAAATTTGTACTGTCAGATGTGGCCTCCAAACAAGTCCCAATTTTGACTCACAGTGGAAAATTCCACCTGTGTGATTGTTCATTGCCCAGTACAAATCCATTGCATTCTTTAAGCGATAGACTGAAGTGTATTAAATGTGCCTTTATCTGATGTTTTTGAATGAAGGATGCAACTGTTAACTATGAATTGGATTTCAAGTGAGCAGTTGGTTAGGTAAGGTCTTATCTGAAAGCAGGATTCAAACTATACAGAACACTAAATAGAGGCTCTTTAGGAAGCATTCTTCACGAAGATTCAATATGCATAAAACAATGAGCACTGTATGAAGATTCAAGACTTCATTTCCATATAGCCTACAAACAAAACTTCAGCCATCTTTTCTTAAAATGAAAACAAAAAAGATCATTGTATAATTTTTAAGCTACTAAAATAATATGTTCCCCACCGAGCCAAAATAGTTAGCTTCCACTGGTAATGATTTATTTCAAAAGACATGAGTTGCACTGATAGCAGATCCAGATGCCCAGACACATTAAAAGGTATTAGAAAGGATACTTTCTGAAAACTAGAAGTATTCAGCCATATGCTTTGCAAGGGTGCAACATAACTAAAAGTAGCAATTGCTTCTGAGGTATTTTAAAAAGGACAACATTTCCATAGGCTTGAGAAGCTCTGAGGCACATATACAATTGGTACTATGGCAGCAGAAGCAGTCAGCAAGAGATTTGAATCCCTGTAGTGCAGTATAAATGCGTTCAAGCAGCAATTAGTCTAGTGCATAAACAATCTCACAGTCAGAATAAGAAGAAAGCTAGTTTTCATATTTTAAATAGGGCACTGCAGGAAGCTGAGTAGGAGAGCCAATCAAACTGACATTTTATTTTAAATGGCTACACTGCTTTGTGAAACAAATGTTCCCTACAGGAATAAATGCAAAGGATTTATCATGCTGGTTTGGAAGTGAGTCTCAGTGAAATACTGTGCACGATTTCCTGAGACAGTTTTCTAATATGTGCCCCTTTTGTTCAGCTACTATGCATTTCAAAAAATCTTGTACCAGAATAGTACCTAGCAGACTTTCCCATGGAAACAATCAGTCCTGGGGGCACACCTAGACCAAGCCCCTGCTCACCTGCCATACAGTATTTGCATTCATGGCTATCTTGCAACTTAGCCTTCAAAGGAAAAGTGCTGTCCACCATTCTAGTGCATTTTTCTAATATTGTTCAGTGTAAGTGCTCTCAGTTCACAGAGAAATTTGCCATGAATTTCAATGGCAATGATATTTGACCACTCGAGTTTATGGCTTTGATTAACAAGCAGCATATTTCACTCTCATCCACTTTGGCACAAGGATGCCCTTTCCGCCCAGGATGTCTTACAATCTTTGTTCTACTAAAATAAATAATTTTGCATTGCTTTACCCCAGCTGTCCCCCCACCTGGGACCCTCCAGATGTTCTGGACTATAATTCACATCAGTCCCGTCCAGCAGGTCTTTACCAGCTGGGGATGATAGAAGTTGGTAGTCCCAAAATGTCTAGATAGTTGGGGGCAGCTGTTTTAATCAAAGCAGGCTATTAGAATTTTCACATGAATTCTTCATTAAAAGAGCCACTATAAGACTTCTGAAGACAAGACAGGGGGAGTTTCTGCACAATGGTATTGCTAGGGATTTAATATTTTTTTAAAAAAATCCCTAGTGGTCCACAGAACATGTACGGTTCATAAAGACAAGTCCATTATTCGTTATCTCTGTAGTAACCTTCAATTATATCTGAATTAAAATATATCACAGTAACCGTGATGTCATCCCTATACAGCCGTGCTACATCATCAGGAAGAGTCAGCATTGCCATGAGCCTCTCTGGATCAATCTCTCCATATTCATTATTGCCAATGGCATTTCGGATGAGGTGGGTAGCCACGTTGTGGTCATAGGAGCGGATGTGCCTGCCCTTCCTCTGAAGAAGGAAGTTTTGCATGTAACCTAGGTTGGCTGGTTTCTTAAAAGCAAGTGGCGTTTTCTGGGCACTGTCTCCAAGCAGATGCGTGGCAACCAGCTTGACCACCTCTTCATTACTCAGCATGTCCCACAGCCCATCCGAAGCAATCACTAAAAACTTATCCTGCTTTCTTATTTTGTGGTACGTGACTTCAGGTTCTGCAGTTAAATAAGGAGGTGTATGATAGTTTGGCGGTGCATACTCATAAATGTTTAAAGCCTCCGTGTTGCAACCATTTCCTAGCACACTCTGCTGAAGTTCCTGGCTCCACTTAAATCTGACATCTCCAAAAGCTCTGGAGGGCATAAGAACTCCCAGCAACCTGTTGTTCACAATGACAGTGTCCTCTTCAGAGGCCGGGTGTTCACTTTTTAACCTTAAAGCTTCCAATTTGTTGAAGGCATTGTGATCTTGAGTAAGAGGGAGGGCGGACCACATCCCATCTTTATTTTGAACCCCTAAAATTGCTCTACAGTCACCAGTATTTGCAACATGCAAATTAACACTGTCGATGTGAGCCACACATGCTGTTGCGCCCGAGAAAGCCACCTGAAGAGCTATGTTCCTTACCAATTCGTTTTCTGTGGGAGCCTGGACTTCCAAAGAGAAATCAGAATCCAGCCTTTTAAATGCATAGATCAGTGCATCCTTCTTAGTATGGCATGGCTCCATGTCCAGGTTCAGCAAGTCTTGCCAATAAACTCTGAGCTGCTCCAAATACATTGGGGCGACCTCATGAAAGAACCTGTCGTTGGGGTGCTTGTGCCACTGCAGAATAGGCAGAACTGGTTTCATGGACTCCATGGCAGACTCGATTTCTTGCAGCGTTTGTTGAGACAGAAGAGAAACAGCAATGTAAAAAAACAGCCTCTCGCTGACCGACTGCGCACAAGCATAGCCTGCATGGCCATCAAAGACTCCAAACATCATCCCTCTGGTCTGCAAACATGTAGCTGCACTTCTACGGTCTTCACTCGGGGCGTTGGCAGCCAAGTGGTTACTCTCAAATTTCAACACTGAGCTCGGGTTCTTCCCATCAAATTCAGGTACTGTATAGGACAACTCATTAGCCCTTAAGATTTCATTGATCTGTGATGGTGTCAGGTGGAAGGAGAAGTCTTCTTCTTCTGTGGAGGTGTGTCTGAAAGCTTTTCTCACGGTGAAGATGCTGTCCATGCCACAACCGCAACTTGACAGGAAAGAAGGAAAGGAGTCTTTGGCAAGCAAACCCCTCCATGCTACTTTGTTCTGGCTCGAAAAGCACCTGGAATACAAATGTCCTTTTCCATGCAAAGTGGAGATAATGTTTCTTGCCGAGATGATACTCCAGGAGGTCATAGTACTTGACATCTTAAGAACTGGTTCTGCTTTAAAGCAGGACAATCTGAAAAGCCTACAAGTAAAAATAAAGCTATTAATTTTTTTAAAAAAAGGCAACATTGATTCATGTTAACATCCATGCTGTGACTTATACCAAGAGACCACTGAGAATAAATAAATAATTTGTTTTGTAACTTGATCATAAATTTATAAATAATTTGTGCATTTTATAAATTTAGAATTTAGTAGCAAGTTAAGCAGATTCTGAAACTGACAACTTTAGATGTTGGTGGAATGCACCCTGGCATGCTAATGTTAAAAGCACATTTACTTAGAAATAACCCTACATTTTCAAATGCCAACACACTCAGGATTATTTTCAGTGTTTATTTCTAAGGGATAGGCTACATGCCAAAAATATATTCCGCATTGTCCAACCCTTTGCAGAGTTGTTTCATATCCGAAATATGCTATCTTCCAATCTGAATCTACTCTCAATGGCTATGAATGAACTGAAGTACATTCAAGTTGAGAGGACTTGTACTGAACTAACCCCAGACATGACACCTATTTTGTAACACCTCGTGTAATTATTCCAAGAAGGATCAGAAGTTCTGCTTAATCCTATTGCTAGCATGTAATATGCAAAATAACTAAGCGAAGAAATGCCTTCTATTGCACTAGCTTCTCTCTACCTGGAATCCTATGCACACCCACTTGAGACTAAGTAAAGACTATGTAAGGTGCCTGGTGACTCCGTGTCTATATTATCATGTATTCAGCAAAAAGAAAGGTTTCATTAAACTTCTGGTGATCACCATACACAGTTGTTAAAGCGGAGTTTGGCTTTGCAGGCTACAAATGTGCATGCTTAAGGTGCTGATTTTGTTTGGGGTCCTATTGCTTGTAAAAGGGTAGTTTCAGGACAGAAAACTTCTACATGTATGATTTTTTTTAAAAAAAATTCCAGATATGCACTTACAATCAGGAGACTGTCCTATCCTGGGTAACAGCTGGGCATTTCCCAAGAATGGTCTTTTTTAAGGAACTGTGAAATAAAGAAGACAATCAATATATATCTATCAACATAATCAGAATCGGAACATCAAATCCTGCACTCCCTTTACCAATCACATTTTTCTCTTTAATAAGCCTTCCAAGTAATTTATTAACTAAGCACAGGAAGGTATGCAGCCCCTGAACTATTACATGTGTCAGATAAATGCCTCATCAACAGCTCATGATATATTGCATTTGTGAACATATAACACAAGGTTCCTTTGACTGGGCTGGATGTAACATGAGGCAGTGGTCATTCTGTAGGAAGCAGGATTGCCAGCTTGGACCTACAAATCATGTGTATTACCGTATTTTTCGCCCTATAGGACGCACTTTTTCCCCTCCAAAAATGAAGGGGAAATGTGTGTGCGTCCTATGGGGCGAATACAGGCTTTCGCTGAAGCCTGGAGAGCGAGAGGGGTTGGTGTGCACCAACCCCTCTTGCTCTCCAGGCTTCAGGAAGCTCTGCGCAACCCTCGGGAGCCCGGCGCGAAGCCACGCGGGCGCGCAGCCAGAGCGATGCCGAAGCTGCGCGCAGCTTCGGCATCGCTCTGGGACCTGTTCTGGGGGCTGGGGTCGGGGGAAGCTCGGGCTTCCCCCGCCCCAGCCCCACACCTGTGGGGGGGGGAAATAAAAAATATTTCCTTTATTTCTCCCCCCCCCCAAAAAAAATCTAGGTGCATCCTATGGGCCGGAGTGTCCAATAGGGCGAAAAATACAGTACTTTGGTTTCTCTAGTATGGCAGGGCAGCATGCTGTGGGACTGATGGGACTCCTGACACTATCTATCTATCTATATCATCTATCTATCTATCTATCAGAGACACCTAATTATTCTGATTGTAAATTGTCTGATTTTAATATTGTTACAATAATGCCCCAAGACCTTATGGTGAAGAAAGGTAAGAAATCCATTAAGTGTGTGTGTAAGTGTGTGTGTGTGTACACACACACACACACACACACACACACCCCTTCTGCAGGTAAGAGAGAAGGAAAGGTGCACTAATAAAGAAGACACTCAATGCTCAGAGTTGTTAAAATAAACTGGCACCATCTCCAGTTCTGATGGCAAGGCTGAGGATTTTAAAGAGTCACAGAGCAGAGCCAGTGCCCCCATCTCTTTTCAAAAATTTAAGCCAAAATTTGGGTGTGCTAGTTTTACCTCCACACTGCCAATAATGACTGGCCCACCCACTACAGTGGTACCTCGGGTTACATACGCTTCAGGTTACATACGCTTCAGGTTACAGACTCCGCTAAATCAGAAATAGTACCTTGGGTTAAGAACTTTGCTTCAGGATGAGAACAGAAATTGTGCTCCGGCGGCACGGCGGCAGTGGGAGGCCCCATTAGCTAAAGTGGTACTTCAGGTTAAGAACAGTTTCAAGTTAAGAACAGATCTCCGGAACAAATTAAGTACTTAACCCGAGGTACCACTGTACTTCAGTTAAAGGCAGGAGTTGTGAATTTCCCTTTTCACAAGAACAACAATTGCTTGACTTTCCGCCTGTGTATCTTCAAGATGTGTGGTGTTTTGTTTCTTTGTTTTACTATTTTCCTTCCCCCACTTCCTTATTCCTTCTGTCACTTTCCCTTTCTCCCACCTACAATCAATATGGTTTCCCTCTGTTTATATAACCAAAGAGAATGAAGATACAAAACATCTGCCATTTATTTACCTTGTTAATAATACATGTCCCAGCTATATTTCTGAACACAGGTGTCGTCCTGCTTCCAGACCTGCTGAAAATCAAAATAAATAAGGAGATTAAAAAAGAAGGATGCAAAATAATTTATAACTGCTTTCAGAACAGAAGCTCTTATTTCCTCTAACAGCAAACTTGGTGGTCCCATGCCAATTAGTATATCAGTTGAACGAAGCTACCTACAGCTAAGTATTTCTGCACTGGCAGTCAACTCCCCAGGTATGCATAAAAATATTACTTTTTAACAAGGGGAGGAGAGCAAGACAGATTATTTTTATTTCACTTGTGAGGCATCCCAAAGTGATAAGCATATATAAAACAGATACATATATAAAAACAGTTTAAACATATAGATATATAAAATAAATAACCAACTTAAAGCAACAACAGCACATAAACAAAATCAATTCAAATCTGAGACAGATACCATCTGGGATAAATATTTCTGAAAGCTTGCTGGGAAAATAAGTTCAAAGACTGAAAATATTTAAAAGCTTTCCTGTAAGGATGTTAGAAGATAAAAGTTTTGACAATGAAAATGTAAGAGGAGTAAACTACTAAACCCATGAAGAGACCAGTTTTGTTTAATGAAGGCAATAGGGGTGGAAGCAGAAATGGGCCCTAGAGGCCAATTCTACCCCCTAACCCAATCCTTCAACAACAGAAAAGGAACCATCCAAAACAGAATAAAGAAAGAGATAATCCAATTTCCCCTGCTGCACTGATCAGAATGGGGCTTAATTACACAGTCACCTCTGAAACTTCACTCCTCTGTAGCCCTACAGTGCTCAGTTTCAGAGCGCATGGCGCAGTGGGATAACCACCAGTCTGATAGCTGACAGTCTGATAACCACCTACGCTATGCTACCATCAACCTTCCCTGATCTGTCTCTCTCCACCCCCAACAAGGGGAGAAGGGAAGCTTAGCACACTGTAAATCCTCATGGATTCCCAATGAACCAAATACCCTCAATGCCAATTCTCCAAAAACGAACAGCATTTTAGATTTCAATCCTATCCATACTTACCATTGAATTTAATAAGGCTTACTTCTGCATAAACATTAATGGGATTATGCTGCAAATTTATTTAATATCAAGACCAGTTACACAGCAACATTGCACGTTGCCAGAATACTGTTATTATCACCATAAACTTCACATTGTTTGCATAATAGATCAGCCAAGGTAATATTACATTGGAACTTGATCAAAGTGGTTCTCTTCTTGGTTGCAGTTTAGCTTCAATGGCGTCTGTTTACTTTTTCCTCATGTTGCCAAAGAGCTATCAGCAAGTTCAACAAAGTACAAAAAAATCCAACAAAAGTTTTGTTAAAAAGAAAATGAAGGAGGAACAAATTAAACATCGACAGAGCAGTCATTCCCCCATGACAAGATTACACACGATCCTAATTGTGGCTACTCAAAATAAAGTTCTATTGAATCCAGTTGGGTTATCTCCCAGGTTAGGCTAGCAGCTTTATATATTCACATTTATACTAATCCAGGCAAATAAAACACAGACATTGTCCCTCCATTAAGATTAAAGCCTGAAAACAGAATAAATGAACATTTCCTAAATCCACTGCTAAACAGGCCGGAGCTGGGAGAAGTACAGCAAAAGTATAAACCTACCTCTTTGAATTTCTAAACAGTAGAAGATCACCCCAAATTTAGGTATTTTTCTTTCGCTTCTTGACCAGGGACTATGCTTTTAGTAAAATTAAAAGGGGGAAAATCAAATGTTAAGAGAGCTCCTAACAATACGGCTTGACATTCTAGAAAATTTTGGAAAGTTTTGGAATCGGGTTGCCAGCTTTCAAAACGGTTCCTTTTAGAGTCGTTTGATCTACGGCAGCAATTAACAGGTGGCAAAGTTAGAAAAATCTGATCCTGAAATGTATCACAGGTAAGAATTGCAAATAAACAGCGTTTCGTTTTACCTGCTGACTTCTTACACATCAGTGAAACCTCTGATAGAGACAAGACCGAGCCGCGCCGATAGATTTCATTTTGCTTTGGTTCCCTCCCCCCGCCCCCTCTCCGGGCCACTTGGCAGCTCTCCGCTACACGGAGAACAAGTTGGACAATTCAGCCCGTAACACACTAAAGACAAGCTGACGACTTTGGGGAGGACCAGCTCGGCTCCTCCCCCAGAACGCTCAGCGATTGGCTGCAGAGAGGGGCGTGAGGCGACGATGGCGGAGCCAATTGGCGCGTGTTAGGCGCGGACCGTCCCCGCCCAGCCATGCTGGTCTGCTGGAAAGAGGGGCGCGCGGGCGCAAGAAGTGCACGGCGCGGGAACCTGCTCCCTGAATGCCTTTGGACTGTGAACGTGTGAAGTTAAGGAACAGGTTCCATTGGCTTCAGCGTCCACCGGATCGCAGCCTTTAAAACGTGCAGTTTCCCCTTCCGCGGCTGGGGCGAGCGAGTCCTAGGCACGCTTACTCGGGAGTAAACCCCGCTAGCTTTGGTGAGGTTTGTGCGCTGGCGCCGATTGTAAGCCTATGCCTTCAACGGGGCTTCCTTTTGAGTAGGACAAACCGCGTTGTTACCAGCCCTGCACAATCCTGGCCATTTCTACTTCTCCTCGGAAGGGAGCCCCCTTGAAGGGTGCGGCTGGGGCCGTGTGCTTATTATACCTAAGCTTGCGGGCTTGTCTCCTACCACCCGACGCCCGTCTGCTCCGAACTAAGCCCCAGCGACCTTCCTCAAAGGGAGCTTCGTTGCAGCACGAAAGCGTGCCGGCAAAGGCGACCGCTGCTTCCGACGCTGGGAGCTCGGGCCCCTCCTCCTCCCGCAGCCAAACCCAGCTCGTCTCCTTCCTCCGCTCCCGCAGGACGCCAAGCACTCCCTTACCCGCTTGGCTTGGCAGAGGCAGGGATCGGGGGCCGCCGCCGTTCATGCCAGTTGCCCCATCAGTCCATGGTCGCCCCACGCCTTCCCCGCCCGCCCCCCAGTCCGTCGCCGCGCCTTGTTCGCCTGCTTGACGCGAGGTGATCCGCCGCCCGGCGAGGTCCTCCTCTCTGCCTTGACGCTGCTGCCTCCGCTGTCCTCGCCTCACCTCGGCCTCCAGCGACTCTTCCCCAGGTGCTTGGCGTCCGCCCAGCTTCCCTCCCACGGCTGTGAAGGATGCGGGTCACCAACGGCCTGTTGCCTGCTTCGCGGCAAGCCTGGGGTTGTTTTAGCGGATGTTCTGTTCCGCCTTGCCATTAGAAAGGCCCGCTTTTCTCCCTTAAGAGGCTTAATGATAGCATTAGGAGGAGGGCAAGGAAAGTTGTGCTGAGTAAGGTGGCCGACCCTAATGATACTTTTATTGACATGTCTGAGCTACCCTTCATCCAGACCAGACTCCATTAGGCTACTAAACCTCTGGTGGCTCTGGTCTGCCCTCCCCTTCTCACAGGTGCTGGAAAACGCTGAAGCATAGCTGTCAACTTTCAGATTCGAAAATAAGGGACCAGCAGCCTCACCTGTCCCAGGGATATCAAACAATCCAGGATAGCAGCGGGAAGCAGCAGGAAACGGTGCTGGAATAAGAGAATTTCCCGCAAAAAAAGGGAAGGTTGACAGCTATGTGCTGAAGTCAGAGCTGTTGAGCCCAGAACCTGCTTGCTGGTGGGCTTCCCAGGGAGGCATCTAGGTAGCCATTGTAATAGCAGGGTGCTGAGCTAGATGTGTGACTGGCCAGAGCCAGTAGGCTCCTCTTCTGTTGTGTACAATAAAGAGAAAATGCAGTAAAAGCTAAACACTAAATGGTTAAACAAAACCCCCAAAAGACAGTGGCTAAAAACCAAACATCAAATCTGAAGAAGTGTGCATGCACACGAAAGTTTATACCAAGAACAAATTTAGTTGGTCTCTAAAGTGCTACTGGAATTTTATATATATATATATATATATATATATATATGCATGCAGGTTTTGGTGTCTTCGGGTGTCTTCCCGTGTAAGAGTCGGGGTGTCTGTGCGACGTTTCGACGAGGTCTCACTCGTCATCTTCAGGCTGGTGCTTTCGGCTTCTTGTTACTGGAACAGAGCAGAATCTGGTGTTTGAGTTCCTATAAATACTGTTGAGGGGTGTGGTGTATAGCCTCCAACGTTCTGGGCAGAGAGGAAGTTCCTAGATTAGTGTGCCTCTTCTTCTTTTGTTCCTTAATTACTTGAGGGATATCTTGAGTGATTTCATGAGTGATATTCTGAATACCACTGGGTGGGTCATTAAGTGTAGATTAGTTGCTAAAGCTTTTGTGTCTTGACCTCTTGAGCTTGTGAAGAGTTTTTCTGAGAAGATGGCTGTGCTGCATTTAGTTGTGCTCTGGCTTGGCTTCGTGTATAGGGGCGAGCTGTGGTTTTGTGCCTTGTGCCAGCCAGATCTGTGTAGGGATTGCAGGGGGGTGCAGCATCCGGAGGTGTCACTATAGTTTGGCTACTGGATGGAGTCTGTAATATGTCTGTGGAGAGGGTCTGGGTTTGGGTCTGGTGTGGTTGATTGGTGACGGCGTTCTGTGTGCCTCTGGTTCTGGTGTCGGTTTTTGTGGGGAGGGCTAATTTCCAGATGTCTGGCAGGCGGGACGTGTCGTCACGCTTGTTCATGTTGTGAGGGTGTTTCTCTATCTCGATGGCTTCCATGATTATTCTCTTGTGGTGATGTTCCATGTTAAAGAGCAATTTGGAATCTGCAAAATTAATTTCGTGTCCTGTTTCTTTCATGTGTTGGAAAAGAGAGGAAGTTTTTTCTTCTTTTTTGACGGCATTCTTGTGTTCTGCGATACGTGCATTTATTCGTCTGTTTGTTTGTCCAATGTACGTGGCTGGGCAGACTTTGCAGGGTATTTCATAGACCCCTTGGTTTTCCAGCTGGATTTTGTCTTTTGGGTTTCTGAGGATATTGGCTATTTTTTGGTTGGTGCAGAAGGCTGTTTTGATATTGTGTTTATGGAGGATTTTGCTGATTTTGTCTGTAGTGCCCTTGATATAAGGAAGGAGGGCCATGCCATTGTTTTCTTCTGTGTCTTGGTTTTTGGGGGGTGTTTCTTTTTGGATTAGCTTCGTAACCCTGTTTTTCTGGTATCCATTGGCGATTAACACATTTGAGAGATTCTGTAACTCAGTTGTCAAGTGGTCTTTGTCAGCCAGGCGTTTGGTTCTGGAGATGAGAGTCTTGGCTACGGAGTTTATTTGTGCAGGGTGGTGGTGTGATTGTGCATGTAAGTAGCGGTTGGTGTGTGTTTTTTTCTGGTAGATAGTGTGTCCTAGGGAGCCATCAGGTTTTTTGTAGATTAGGACGTCAAGAAAGGGGAGTTGGTTGTTGTCTTCTATTATTCTATTTTGCAGATTCCAAATTGCTCTTTAACATGGAACATCACCACAAGAGAATAATCATGGAAGCCATCGAGATAGAGAAACACCCTCACAACATGAACAAGCGTGACGACACGTCCCGCCTGCCAGACATCTGGAAATTAGCCCTCCCCACAAAAACCGACACCAGAACCAGAGGCACACAGAACGCCGTCACCAATCAACCACACCAGACCCAAACCCAGACCCTCTCCACAGACATATTACAGACTCCATCCAGTAGCCAAACTATAGTGACACCTCCGGATGCTGCACCCCCCTGCAATCCCTACACAGATCTGGCTGGCACAAGGCACAAAACCACAGCTCGCCCCTATACACGAAGCCAAGCCAGAGCACAACTAAATGCAGCACAGCCATCTTCTCAGAAAAACTCTTCACAAGCTCAAGAGGTCAAGACACAAAAGCTTTAGCAACTAATCTACACTTAATGACCCACCCAGTGGTATTCAGAATATCACTCATGAAATCACTCAAGATATCCCTCAAGTAATTAAGGAACAAAAGAAGAAGAGGCACACTAATCTAGGAACTTCCTCTCTGCCCAGAACGTTGGAGGCTATACACCACACCCCTCAACAGTATTTATAGGAACTCAAACACCAGATTCTGCTCTGTTCCAGTAACAAGAAGCCGAAAGCACCAGCCTGAAGATGACGAGTGAGACCTCGTCGAAACGTCGCACAGACACCCCGACTCTTACACGGGAAGACACCCGAAGACACCAAAACCTGCATTCCTGTACCCGTGAAAATCTACGAAAGCAAATATATATATATATATATATATATATATATATATATATATATATGCAGGTTTTGGTATCTTCGGGTGTCTTCCCGTGTAAGAGTAGGGGTGTCTGGGCGACGTTTCGACGTTTACACGGGAAGACACCCGAAGATACCAAAACCTGCATTCCTGTACCCGTGAAAATCTACGAAAGCAAATATATATATATATATATATAGATAAATGCATCACCATTAAAATGCCAGAGCACACAGGAAAGTCTTAACCTTAAAAATTGCAATGTCAAGGCCTCTTTCTGGGTGTTATCTCAAAGGTCACAAAGGAGAGAGTAAACTTTCAAACCCACCAGAGCTTTTCTTCAGGTCGGAGAAGCAATGAGTATTCTGTGGCAGCTTAAAAACTAACCAAGGCAGCGTGATGTGGTTAGAGAAGATTGGGAGAGATGGGTTCAAATCCCCACCCAGCCATTGGGGATGTTTCTTTATTTTTACTTCTGGCCCACCTCACAGGGCTGCTGTAAGGAGAAAATGAAGGGAAGAACCACTTATGCACCCCTCAGCTCCTTGAAGGAAGGGTGGGCTTTAAGTGTAATAAATACATAACAAGTTTTGTATGGCATTTTTACTTTCTGACACATGATGAAGTATTATCATCAGAAAGAATGGGTGCTGGTGGTGTGAAGACAAACAGGTCAAATAGACATGGAATTCAAAAGTTCAGTAAAGTCAGGGAGGAAGAAGGGAGAGGAAAAGGATGTTGGTAGTTATGATGGAAAAACCCCAGCCTGAACTTTATTACAGAGGCAGTTGCAAATATTGCAAATTGCAACATGGTTTTTTCCATGACATCCAACATTTTTAAATGTCTGTGGTGCCTTTTTGCATAAAATTTAGCATAAAGAAAAGTTTTGGCCTCATGACTTTTTACCCTTTAAAGTAACTTAAAGATGTCATCAGTAAGCATTGTAGGGTGGGTAAACCTTATATTGATAGTATACTAATCTTTGGTTTACCCTTCTTGCTTATTTGTTTCTGTTTTAACTATAAGTGCGTGCATTTTAATTTTAGTTTTTTAAAAAGAGATCTCATTCCAGCATGAAGCTCCTACCCACATATTCTACATCCTCTGTGGGTGTATTCAGTGATGAGTGGTAGTCATACAGTAGGTGCTTAAAAGCTGACAATGTGGTGCAACCATGTGGAAAGGTGTTTTCACTCCTACCCCACACAACTTGAGTTGCTAAATAATCATCAGGTTTAGATAGTAAAAGGGCTGGGGTTGCAAGTGGTAGTTACTGCACATAGCCAAGGCTGAAGTTCTTGTGATGAAGTTCACAGTATTGGTAATCAGAAGCAAACTTAAGATACTACAGAGTTAAACAGTAACTAACTGTCTACATATATAAAATGTTGGTGGTGACAGTTACCAGTAAGTGTTCAGCTCATTCCTCAAGGACAGGAGCACTTCCTGGCCAAGTCTATTTACTATCTGTAAAGATAAAAGGCAAAAATCATAAAATATATTATCTATTTGAGAATAGTTTACTTTTAATAATAAAATTATAAAAGCATATAAATCCAGCTGGTAGAATAGCATTGTTCCTGTACTGTGGTCCTGTTTGCTTCTGGCCTGTGCATTTTATATATTTCTTTAACCTGGAAATTGCAATTGACGCTCACAAGCCACATCAAAACTAACTGGGGTCATTCCAACTAAGTTCTAAGACCCATAGAAATGAACTGACCTAAGTTAGTCGTGTGTATCAATTTCAATGGGTCTACTCAGAGTTGCATACAACCAATAATGTATGAGTAACAGATCACCAGATAATAAAATACTGTTGTTGTAATAGCTGCATGTTAGGGTCACGCAACTTACGAAGTAGACTCTCATCCACAAAAGCTTATGCCAAACAAAACACTTTGTTGTTATTGCATATTAGGATGTTTAGGTAAGAGGACATTTTCAATGCACTCAGTTTTCTTCCATTTTTCATTTAACAAACCACTTTTGATGTAAGATACAATTGCAATAGAAACTTAATCAGTCAAAAAGTGCAAAGTGTTTTTTCTTTCTTTTCGTGGGCAGAGAAATTCATTAGTGCTGATGGCAGTCCAGTTTGTGTTTATTTCCAGAAATACTACTGTGCTGATCCAGCATGAGATCAAGCCACACACAATTATAACACTTTTGATAACAAAGCCTAACAACCCCAATTTCCAATTTCCAAAAGTGATTCGCTCTGTGACAGGCTGGACAGACACCTGCCTGAAACCCTGGATTCCCACTTCTATTACTGAGCAAGATGGATCAAATGTTCCAATTGAGTAAGGCAGCTTCCTATATTCATTCCTTTAAAAAGTACAGCATGAGATTGTCGCATAAAGCCACAGCACAGATAGGAACAACTACCTTAAACAACCTTCATTTCTTTTAAAGGTACATAAGGGAGAAACATACCCAAATATCACTGTAAAATCTCCAGCTCCAATGAAAAGTCCTGCCCATTGACCTGTATCATTCCAGTAGCTGTCTGCCCCAAGCAGACAGACAATAGATATGAACAAAGTGTACTGTGTGAAAGTCACCTGGTGGACAGACCAAATCTAATAAATGCTGGAAGTCTTTTTTACCCACAGACTGATCTCAGATAATGCTGAATGTCTGGTGACTAGCATGAATATGTTGTCCTCTTATCAGCAAACACTTGGTGATGTTGTTGTTTATATTTGTTAAAAACTTTTCCACAAAAGTGACTCAAGGCAACTTACATTAAAAACCAGTTAAACATAATTCATAAAGACCTAAAAAACACATTTGTACAGATAGAAGTCAGATCCCATCCAGCCTTTCTCAACCTGTGGGTCCCCAGATGTTGTTGAACTACAACTCCCATCACCCCTAGCTAGCAAGGCCAGAACTCAGGGATGATGGGAGTTGTAGTCCAACAACATCTGGGGACCCACAGTTTGAGAAGAGATAGAAGACAGATCCTATCCCTGAAAAAGTAAGGAATGAAAGCCTTGGCAAAGAGAAAGGTCTTTGGTGCCTTTAACAAAAGATGGTGCCAAGTGTGTCTCCCTGGAGAGAGCATTCCACAAGTGGGGGGCCACCGCTGAAAACTTTAAGTAACAACAGTTATGATAGCTCATGTAGACACAGCTAATCGTAACCCAGCTCATCCCTTTAAAGTTCTCATCCAGGCACTGAAGTGGCCAACTGGTCTTTGTCTTCAAAGAAACTTGCCTGACCAGTTCTTCAACCTCCACCAAACTCCGAACAATATGTTGGGGGGTGCAAAACGGAGAAGGGGACATATGTGGTGGCCATGTAGTTATTCAGAAAGATATTGGAAGGTGATTATTAAATTGATGACAAAAATATTGATATATGAAATACTCTTAGATCCTGTATTGATATTGCTGAACTATATGTCATTTATCTTATTAAAAAAATAAGGAAATTTCCTATTTATTAACAGCTGCAAGGATGTTATTGGCACAAAACTGGAAAGTTACATTACTCCCTTGCTGGGAAGAATGGCTTAATAATGTCTGGTATTTGGCTATAATGGCAAAAATATTGTTTCAGAGCAAAAATGGCAAGTCGATACAGAAACACATTCTAGGAAAACTGGCTGGCTTTTATACAATATAGTCAAGGAAATATGTCCTGCAAAAGCCAATTCATGTAGGTTTTGAATTTTTTAGGAGAAATATTTCAGCTTTATGTTAATTTACATTTATTTGCGTAACATGATATTAGGTGATTTTTTAATTTAGTTTTGTTGAGAACTGATAATTGCGAAAAGAATAAATAAATTGTGAATAATGATGATGATGTACAAAGTCTCTGCCCAGCATCCTGTTCTAACAGTGACTGACCAGGTGCCTCTAGGAAGCACCATAAGCAGGGTGAGGGGACCAAAGCTCTCCTACATCCTCGCCCTCCCCCAGTAACCTTTGGGATATTTCCATTTAGCTATTGTGGAAAATAACCACTGATTGCTCTATCCTCCATGAATTTGTCTAAGCCCGTTAAAGCCTTCTAAGCCAGCTGACCACATCCTGTGGCTGCAAATTCCTCAAGTTAATTAGGTGTTGTGTGAAGAAGTACTTTCTCTTGCCAATTTCTCTGGATGAACCCCATCAGTGTTATGAGAGGGAGGGAGGGAGAGAGAGAGAGAGAGAGAGAGAGAGAGGGAGAGAGAGAATTCCCCAGTTCACTTTCTCCACCATCATATATGTCATCTCCCCGCTCTCCATACTGAAATCATTTGTGCCTATGTACAACCAGCATGAAGTGAGCAAAAGTTTACTGACCAATGAATTCTCAACCAAGGCTGGAACCCTGAATATTGTTGTTGTTGTTTAGTCGTTTAGTCGTGTCCGACTCTTCGTGACCCCATGGACCAGAGCACGCCAGGCACTCCTGTCTTCCACTGCCTCCCGCAGTTTGGTCAAACTCATGCTGGTAGCTTCAAGAACACTGTCCAACCATCTCGTCCTCTGTTGTCCCCTTCTCCTTGTGCCCTCCATCTTTCCCAACATCAGGGTCTTTTCCAGGGAGTCTTCTCTTCTCATGAGGTGGCCAAAGTATTGGAGTCTCAGCTTCAGAATCTGTCCTTCCAGTGAGCACTCAGGGCTGATTTCCTTAAGAATGGATTGGTTTGATCTTCTTGAATATAACTTAATTAATAATGAAAACATCATCTGTAATACTTAGCTGATCATAAAGCGAGTTTCCCACTTTATGTGGTTTTTATTGTATAGATATAATGATTGTAAATTACTTTGATATTTTTAAATGAAATTGCAGTACAATTAAAAATAAATAAATAAATAAGTTATGGGAGTTGTAGTTCAGCAACATCTAGAGAGCCACATGTATTACTCCTGAATGCAATGCAAACATGTATTTAGTAACCCTTATAACACCTTTGCGGAGCAGGCCTTATTATCTCCATATTGAAGACAGGGGGTTGAACCTGAGAAATAGTGACTTCATTATATCTGCCTAGTGGTTGATGACTAAAGCGAAATTTTGAAGCAAAAGCTTCCTGGCTCACAGCTCATATTCTTACCTGCCAGGCTATTACTTAACTGATTTCCATGATAGTGTTCATTTATACTACGTTGTTAATCCAGATTACTCCCTTAAATAGTTTACTGGAAGTGAACTGTCTGAAAATAGATAAGTCTCTGTGATTAACCTCAATAGCAGGGCAATTCTATAAAAAGCACACATCATTCCAAAAAAGATTTGTAGGTAGGAACTGGAGGGGAAAGGTGGCTGGAGGGGAGATTTCAGGGCTGTCTGCACACAGAAGTTATTGGAGTAATAACTCGCCACCCCATCTCCATCAGCAGTGCAAGATTCCAAGGGTATCAGGCATGCTTGCCAGGGTCTGTGTTCCCTTTGGGGGCAATGAGGCAAAACAAAGACTGTGGTGTTTTTATGATATATGACCTGCTTGGACATATATACAACCTGCACCTAGACGGAGGGATTACAGAGCGTTCACATCCTGAAGGACTTGTCCTTCCTAGCAGCTCAGCATTTGATTCTGAGGCATCCTAAGTGCCATCCCCGGGTCTCTCTGTAACAGCCTGCTCCAGCTAGCCAGCACAGCTGCTGCCCTTCAATCCCCACATGAAGTTCTGCTCTCCATCCTTCCCAGCAGCACTTGCAGCAAACAACCCCTCCCCTTCAGCTTCCAGTATCCCGCCCCTGCCCGCCATCACCCTGGCAACCTCCGTTTCTCAAGCTCACTCCAAAAGGCACATTTCTCTAGTGTTTACACCAGGCCAACAGTAATCCTACCCCAAAAGCTACAGAGGCTGCACTGTCATGGCTTGCCATTATCAAACAAACCAGGCCATTATCAACTTTTGTTTCTTCAACAACCTGACCCAGCAAGCCTTGCCAGGTTGACCTCATGAGAAAGGTATTGGAAGTGGAACAAATCCCTTTTAAAGACAAACTTTCCAAGCACAACTTGGAAAAACCTTGCCTAAGATCCAGAAAAAAAAGCGCTGCCTTTCAGAAATTGCCCCCAGACGTCAATTTCACCTTGGAAATCTTGGTAAATCTGGACGTATGGCAGCCCTAAACTGCACCAAACTGGCAATAGCATCCACAGTCTTCTCCTGGTCCACGACCTTGAGTTACATAAAACTACCAATACCCATATTTAACACTGAATATAAATTTTGTACTGATACAGTCTATAGTGCACAGAAATGCTGACATCTTCAGAGATCTGATGTTCGTTCCACTGAAGCTGGGCACATAATGTTTTCCTGCGTAGTCACGATTTTTAGACACTCATATTTAAACATGGAGCAGGATGGTAAATTTGGTAAGGGCAATGATCTGACATTAAACCAGGACCTTGCAGAGCAGGAGGCAGCCAGGTACACTTCCCCCAGGCATTGGAAGGTTAAGCTGCCCCACCAAGGGGCATAACCTGATATAAAATATACCCTTAAATGAACTATATTGACCCTGGTGATGGTTGTTATCTTAGACATATCCTGAAATGGATGAATAAATATTTCAACTTCTTAATTCTTAATGTAAAGATCAGCACACTAATCCTGGGTTATTAGCAATAAGTCTAATATCACCTGCAGGGGTTCTGCTCAAACAATAAAATATTCTAAAAGTAAACTCAGCATTCAGGAAACACACAGATAACTTACCGGTACTCATTTCTCATTAGGGTCATGCCTTTTCAACTAAAAATTGAGCAAGGTAAACAAAACAGCAGACAGCCAGGAGCTTGTTGGAATTAATCAACTTACTGTACTTTTCCGTGTACAAGACTAGGTTTTTTTAATTAAAAATTAAGTTCAAAATTGTGGGTCGTCTTATACACGGTTAGTGCATTTTGAGGACGTGGGATTGGTTGCTGCCACGAGCTGGAGATTGTCATTGGCTATAGGTTGTGTGGCTGCGGCAAGGACTGGTGTTGATTGGCAGTTGCTGTGCCAATAGGGCAGGCAAGGGGACAGATGCTGTCTGGGCAATCCTCCCCCCAAAAAGCTCAACAACTCCAGGCAACCTTCCCCCATTTTCTCAATATGAAGTCCCCCAAAATAGGAGGCATCTTATACATGCAGGGGTGTTATACAAGGAAAAATACGTTACTCATCCAAAAAGGCCCCTTCCCGTTTCCATAAATATGAAATAAATCATATTCAGGAAAACACAAAAGGCAATTCGGGAGCTAATGGCAATACTGTAGTAAATAAACTTTTGTGGCAGGAGGGTTGTGTAGTTCATAAAAGAAGATATCCACCAAGCCCAATGTAAAAAAGAAGCATTCTGCTAGACAAGAAAAATCTGTTTGTACTTACCTTTTGCAGATAACTACATTCCCACATTATCCTCAATAAAAATATAAACATGTCATCTGCATTATTTGTACAGTTGTTTTGAAAAATATCAAACTATGCATTAAAAAGGGGGACAGGGAGGAGGAGGCCTTTGAAAGAACCAATTTATTGAAATATTTCTGCCCAGGACAAAACTAGTTACACACTACTCCAAACTAAGTCACACACCCTAACTTTCTCGTTTAACAATTTCAAAGGCAGTGCCAGGGGGTGGGGGAGAGATGCAACTCTAAAAAATGCAATCTTATACATGTCTTCTCATAAGTAAATCCCAGTGAGTTCAACAGAATTTACTTCTAGGTAAATTTGTATAGGATTGCAGCCGGAATTACTGCTACCTTGGAGGCAAGCAGAAGCAGCAGAGGACAGAGCTCACGCACTTTTAATAACAGTGGAGGAGGGGAAATTTCAATGGGTGCAGCTAACATGACAAGTTACACGGGCTCAAATTTCTACACAGCTGCTGAAAGTGCAGGGCCCCTGCCCTCTTTGGCGTCTGGCCAGCCAACAGCTATATGGACACATGCAGCCTCCAGACTGTCAATATTTTGCAGAAAGGATTTATGCACACAGAGTAGATTTAGGTTTGCGCAATTAAAGCAGATTAACATGCTCTGTTGCCCTAACACAACAAATCTAAATTAACAAACAAACAAAAACAAAACAGATTATTATTTTGTTGCAGTTATGCGAGTTTGGAGGAATGCACTGAAGAGTGTAGAAGGAAGAAATGGTGAACTCAAACATGTATATAAAAACCCGGAATGCAAATCAGGATTAAGAATGGGCAAATCTGTTCATTTTCATTTATCTCCACTTCTCATTTTTGCAATCTTCTGTTCAGTTCTCCTCATTTCCACATTTGCAATATTTTTTTAATGTCTCCATGAAAATTCATCAGCCTTTCAGTGTGCATTTATCCCAATGTACATATCTTTTGTGCACAGTTTTTGCTAAAAGAATGCATTTTATTTTCATCAATATATGCACACTTTATTCTAGCATTCACATTTTTTAATAAATCTTTTCGTTGGAGAACTGCATTGTAAAATCCAAAAAAATGCAAAATTTGAAGGATGGCTGTGTTTTTGTTTGTGTATTATTTCAGACAGTGCAAATTGGACAGGTTTGTATAACCTCTCCCAAACAAATAATAAGAAATGCTTAGTACTGTATAGCTTTGATACAGTCTAACCTTTGCATACGTTTTGTGCAAGTAAATCAGGATAAATGTTAAATAAACAGGAGGAACAGTTTCCAGCAGTCATTTATCGCCACATTTCTATACCCTACTGCAGGCAGTAAAGGTAAATGATTCCTGGACAGTAAAGTCCAGTCAAAGGTGACTGTGGGGTGCAGCGCTCATCTCGCTTCAGGTAGAGGGAGCCAGCGTTTGTCCACAGACAGTTTTCCAGGTCATGTGGCCAACATGACTAAACCACTTCTGGCGCAACGAAACACTGTGAATGTAGCCAGAGTGCACGGAAACACTGTTTACCTTCCCACCACAGTGGTACCTATTTATCTACTTGCGCTAGTGTGCTTTCGAACTGCTAGGTTGGCAGGAGTTGGGACAGAGCAACAGGAGCAACCCCATTGCACAGATTCGAACCACCAGCCTTCCAATCAGCAAGCCCAAGAGGCTCAGTGGTTTAGACCACAGTACCACACACTCCCTACTGCAGGCAGTGGACACGTCCAGTACCACTTCTAGCTGTAAATTTGCAGTCACACTCAGTTACTGACAGATTAATATTTTAATAAATGCACAAGGCCAATTTTTCCATAAATATGAGAATGGGCAACCCAGACATAGGTCACAGCAAAACATTATCCACTTTTACTAGAGCAGAATCTACCTTTGAACCTTGAGAATAAAAAACAGAGAGCAAATCCTGTGGTCCCAGAAACGCAAACAAACTTCAAACAGAGTAAATACAGAAGGGACAAGATGTTGCATCTAAGTGCCAGTGGTCACAATACAACTTTATTTTCCTTCACTACTGAGTTGCTCTTTAATTTTAGTTTCAGTCCCGTAAATTTAATTCCCTGTCCTCCCATGCATATGCACCAGCTACGTACCCTTCTGGTATTAACTTGTTTACCTTCCTTTACTCATCAAAGTATTCACACTTCACATACAGCCTGACATAGTGGCAGCTATTCCCATAACCTTCTTTTCCTAGCTTGATACACTGTCCAGCCAAGTGACAGCGTTATGATATCGGTACTTTTATTTTCAATTCCTTTTCTAATGATACCCACCTAACATGGAATCCACCTTTTTAGAGCAACTTGCACACTGATCCAACATATTCATTGAGCTATCCACCACAAACCCAGTATCTCTTTCTGTCACTGCCGGTTCACAACTCATTATGTGACATAGCTGAGGGTCACCTCAATCCTGGTAAGAATGATGCAGGGCCTAGTTTCTGTTATTTCCACTTAAAGGTGTGGATGAGTGAAACAATCAGTCTTGCAAAGTTACATTTTTACAATGTTAGGTTCAGTTCTCCACATTTCCACATCAGTTTGCAATTCTTTTATTTTCAAAAAGTCTCCATGAAACCAGTGCTGATTTCTTCTCCTAATACACACGCTTTTGCATGTAATTCTACCTTTAAGACATATTTTTGCAAAGCAAATTTCCCTCATACAATGCAATATGCAGTGTATATTATGTTAATTAACATAAGCATTTTAATGCACACTTTATCCTAGTGTATGCATTTTCAAACACATTACTTTGTTGGACAACTGCACTGCAAAATTTGGAAACCTTTTTGAATTTTCAAGGATGGCTGTGTTTCAGCTCACATTTTGCTTCAGAAAGTGTGAGTTAGGTAAGTTCACATTTAAATGTGAACTGAATTTCTACGCCATCCCTACTAAAAGAGAACCCTCAAAGATTTCAACAGCCCTCATTTCCCAGCAAGTATGTTGGGAAGTTAGAAGTGCAAGTGTTGCCTATGGCACAGCACAGTATTTTTTTATTATTATCCAGAATGACCTGAAATACCTTCAGGAGTGAAGAAGGGTGTTGCTGAAAGCCTTTACAAGGAGCTATGTGATAAGAGACTTATCATATGGCCTTATCGTGCAGCCTCTGGATTGCTTTCATGTTGTAGCTATCTCCTCAACCTTTGTGCAACTTTGAAACCCCACCGGTGCAAGTCGCCTCGCTGTACTTTGTCACTTGCACCCATTTCCTGATCAGTCACACCTGGAATGCGCCCCACATGATCGCCTGTTGTGCCACAAGAGAGACGGCATGTCTAGCAACACCTCCTTCAACTCTCGGCACATGAAAGGATTCAAAAGCAACTTTCAATATTGTCTCAAGTGTTACAAGTGTACAGCTAGCTGTGAATTCTCTGGAGCAAAGGAGGTTCTCAGACACCCCCAAGTTGGACTGTTCTCTATCCTCAAAAAGCAGGGGTGGGGAACCTGTGACCCCCTAGGGGTTGTTGGACTCCCAGCTCCCATCAGCCCCAAGCAGCATGGTCAAAGGGCACTCTACAGTTCCCAGGATTCTTGGAGGGAAAGCCATGATTGTTTAAAGTGGTATGATGCTGTTTTAAATATATTGCATACATGAGGACTTACTCTCAAATACAGTGGTACCTCTGGTTACGAACGATTCTGGTTACGAACGCTTCAGGTTATGAGCTCCGCTAACCCGGAAGTAGCTGCTCCTGGTTGCAAACTTTGCCCCAGGATGCGAACAGAAATCGCACGCCAGATGCTGTGTGCAGCGGGAGGCCGCATTAGCAAAAGCGTGCCTCAGGATAAGAACAGTTTCAGCTTAAGAACAGACCTCCAGAACGAATGAAGTTCGTAACCAGAAGTACCACTGTAAGGGCATAAAATTGCTGTCTAGGTCAACCAAGGCCACTAGATGGCATGTGCAAACTAGCTTTTTCATTATCCATTTCTGTTAGTGAGTACAATGGTACCTCGGGTTACATATGCTTCAGGTTACATATGCTTCAGGTTACAGACTCCGCCAACCCAGAAATAGTGCTTCAGGTTAAGAACTTTGCTTCAGGATGAGAACAGAAATCATGCTCCGGCGGCGCAGCAGCAGCAGGAGACCCCATTAGCTAAAGTGGTGCTTCAGGTTAAGAACAGTTTCAGGTTAAGTACGGACCTCCGGAACAAATTAAGTACTTAACCCGAGGTATCACTGTATTTGCTGTATACCTCCAGTATACAGAAGTCACCTATATAGCAGAAACAGTGGCTGACCGTCTGGAGCCTAGGGGAACAAGGGTGAAAAGATCATGGTAGGAAAGGACATGGGTCAGTAGCACAGCATGTGCTTTACACCCAGAAGACCCCAGCTTCAATCCCCAACATCTCCAGGTAGAGATAAGAAAGGTCCCTGCCTGATACTCAGGAGAGCCACTGCCAGTCAGCACGGAGTCCAGCCTTTCTCTAACTTGGGTCCCCAGCTGTGTTTGGACTACAAGTCCCACCATCCCTAGCTAGCAAGATCAGTGATCAGAGATGATGGGAGTTGTAGGCCAGCAACATCTGGCAACACAAGGTTAAGAAGGGCTGTGAGACAACGCTGAGCAAGATGGACCAATGGACTGAATCAGTATAAGGCATCTTTTCATGTTCATAAAATGTAACAGCCATTGTGATGGGAGGTGGGGGAGACAGAGCTGAGATTTTCTAACTCGGGAGCCCTGCAGTTCTTCAGAATTTTGATTAAGAGGGATCTTATGAGATGAACATTAATGTCAGAAATATAAACTACAGCTGCTTACATATTTAAAGCACACACCCCTTCCAAAGAATACTAGGAAATGTAGTTTACTGTGAGAACTACAATATCGAGCTCCCTTAACAAACTACAGTTCCCAGGATTCTTTGGCGGAATGTGTTTAATGTCTGGTGTGGGCACAGCCTGAAAGTCTGCCTGCAGTTTTGTGTCTCCCCATCTCCCTTTAGGGAAATGTTAAGCAGGTACTACTGCGTTTCCTGTTTCCACAGTTTGTCAAGTAGACCCAGCAGGTCTATTTATTCTTCCTGATTTGCTTGCAGGTGTTTCTGCATCTTCTTGTTAGTTATTTGTTCATCCTACACCTTTCAATGCATTTTCTCGCCTGTTTCCAAAGGACAAAAAGTCAGATTATTTGTTAAAGTGAATTTGTTGTGCTAGAGCAGCAGAACACTTTAATCCACTTCAATTGCACAAACCTAAATTTATGGTATGCGCTTGAATCCCTCCCCCATTTCTCATTTATTTTGATGAAGAGACGGCAGCTTCGGAATTATATCACAGCATCAACATTATAGATCAGCAGGAAAATGAGTGAGGGTAGATTACAATTAGGTTGAACTTTTTTATTTTATTGTGCAAAGTCAGATTTATAATACATCAGGTACAACTTTGAAGAGGATCGACTGGAACAAAAATATATGTACCATGAAGGGCAATGGAGTTCAGTCAAGAGCAACAAAGCAACCCATAGTTTCAGTCAAGCAAAACTTCCTTTTGCTTTTTATAGGCCTCACTGCTATAAGAATACCTAAGAGCACAATTATTAAATGTCTATGATTATAAAAAAAACTATTGCCCCTGGTGTCCTGTTAATTCTAATGAGAAAAACTGCAAGACTTCTCATTGCAATTTCCCAAGTTTTCCTGCTACTTTCTTTTTGGACTATGACAGTCAACTGATAAGGAGACATTAATCCTTTTGTCCTAGTGTGGCACAACTTTGTGCCAGTGCAGTGTCTGCTATTCCTGTTCAGTTGCTCATTGGCGAGTCCCTTCTTCCACATCTGAATCTGCCTGCATTCATCATTCCTTCTATTTCTGATGTTGAGGCTTTAAGGAGGGATGGAAGGATCTGTCAGTTTTGGTTCTTTAAGCTTCTCATTTTTCCAGTCTTAAATTCAGTTATCCACCTTTTGCAGTACCGTATTTTTTGCACTATAACACTCACTTTTTTCCTCCTAGAAAGTAAGGGGAAATGTCTGTGCGTGTTATGGAGGAAATGCCTACGGGTGGAATGCCTATGGATTTTCCTCCTCTAAAAACTACGTGCGTGTTATGGTCGGGTGCGTGTTATAGAGCGAAAAATACGGTAATTTGTAATTTTAAAAAGAATCCTCCTTAAAATTCATCAGCATCTTAGTGTGAATGTCTCCTAAAAACACACACTTTTTATATGCAGTTTTGACCAGCATATACATTTTGTCAAGAAAATTTCCTAATATAATACATTTTTGTATGTTATTTTCACTGATACCATCATATTCATTCACACGTTCCTCTAATAAATGCGTTTTTATTGGTTGGAGAACTGCATCACAACATCTGGAAAAGTGTAAATTTCAAAGGATAGCTGTGCTTCAGTTTGCATATTGTTTAGGAAAGTGCAAATTTTATAGATTCAGCTTTAAATGTACACTCCATCCCTAGCCATAGGTGTTGCTGCTTGTTGGGTGGAGGAAAACACAAAGAAATCCCAATGAGGACTGAGCATGCTGAGTGAGCACAGAATGCTGACTTACCGTTGGAAGTGGAATGGACCAGAAAACTGGGTGGGAGGGGAAGTGGAATGGAGCGTTGTGGAGGAGGGCATGGCTGGCTGGCTGGCTGACAGGTACAGTGAACAGGAGAGCTCTGCAATGCAACATTTTGTTCCAGCCAGGCCCTTTACTTATACTATGAATAAAGCAGAATGTTCAGCAGAATTACAATAATCTGAAACACCTAGTCACCTAAATTCAGCGAGTAACTCATATCAGAACAGCCAGATTTACTGTATATGCTTTATCTGAACAGTTTCTTCCAGTTGCAATTCATTGGCTTCTCCCAGAATCTAGTGTTTGCAAAAGTTTAAGTGGACTGCTTTAAGTAGCTTTATAGGGAGCAGAACCCCATTCTGTGAGTGCCAAAGGCACCTTTTGCTTTCTGAGCCCTCAGCTGTGCCCTCAATACACTGTTCTCTGCTACTTTGCAGGCTAGAAACTTATTTTGTAGTTGTGTCCATCAAACAGATGCAATAAGATGATTCTTACAATAAGGACCATGCCCACCCGCTGTCTTCCAAAGCCTAATTACAGTTGTACCTCGGGTTACATACGCTTCAGGTTACATACGCTTCAGGTTACAGACTCTGCTAACCCAGAAATAGTGCTTCAGGTTAAGAACTTTGCTTCAGGAAAAGCACAGAAATCGGGCTCCGCTGCGGCGGCAGCAGGAGACCCCATTAGCTAATGTGGTGCTTCAGGTTAAGAACAGTTTCAGGTTAAGAACAGACCTCCAGAACGAATTAAGTACTTAACCCGAGGTACCACTGTATTAATTTAAGGGTTTATATCCCACCCTTTGGGGGGAAAGGTTCCCAGGACACCTTACACAACACCCCCACCATTTTTCTCATTGGAAGATAATGACAGATTGAGGAGTTTGCTCCAAGAGACCTAACTGCAAAATAAGGACTGTCCCAGGTATTATTTTGAAAAATAATAACAGAAAGTAACTTTCAGTACTTAGGAAGGGAGCTCAGATTAGCACGGGCATGGTACATTATATTTTCATTTAATCCATGCTAAGATCCAATACTTTGGATGTTCAAGAGTTCCACTGAGATGGTTTTCTAAGCTGCAGGTCTATTATCCATTTTCTTTTGTTTGCCAATATTGAAGCCCTTTGGATGTTTTGAGGTTCAGTTGTTATTCCTCCTACATGCACGCACACCTCCTTAAGCCTTGAATGAAGCACGAACCACTCTTCCCTTAAGAGGCTGAGCGGGACGGAAGTTATTCACCATCTGGATTCTTTCATCTTCTTCTGTGGTGAAGAGGAGGGTACGGAATTTCTCCATCTGTAAATTCAGGGGATCTGATATTATTGTTTAAGAAAATCGGTCACGCCAGAGCTCATGAAGAAAGGAAAACGCAAATGGATTTAGGATGGCAATTTACATGTTGCCCAAAAAGTGGACCAAAGAGGACACAGATTTGCATGATACTTGCATATCCTAATTGATAGCTGCAAATATAGAAATAAATAAATTAACACAGAAATGCAATCTATCTCACTGTAGAGGCAGACTGTGACCAG
This sequence comes from Podarcis vaucheri, assembly GCF_965113315.1. Lineage (NCBI taxonomy): Eukaryota > Metazoa > Chordata > Lepidosauria > Squamata > Lacertidae > Podarcis > Podarcis vaucheri. The sequence continues at coordinate 49,677,426 of NC_138765.1, read as the reverse complement.
GTGACATGACCGTCTGCTGTCCAGGTGCTAATGACTAATGGGAAACTTCAAGGCTGCTTCTCCCCCTTCTTGGGTCCCCCCCCCTATATGCTCCTAAATAAAATAGCATTTTTGTGTGTGTGGTGTCCAGGATTTTAAGAGCAGACAGCATGGGCACTTTTGTGCAAAAAAGGACAGCCCCTCACCCTCTGCTACCCATGATTTACCTGTTTATCGGATATTTTGATGGTCTCCTTTAGCACTATCCAGGTCACACTCTCATTAAGAGGAGGTGTTGTCAAGGATCCAGGATATGTCCAGTAATCGAGACAAGAGGGCAGGAGGCTGCTTGGGTCAAAGGACTTGAACTGGGCTTTGGTTCCCTGAGAAAAGCATGGGCATGGATTAGAAAATTAAAAGTAGGAGTTAAAGATACAAACTAAATTGTTTTTACAAAACATTCTGGACGCTGCAAAAGCAAAGCAAAGCTATTGCTCTTGTCCAATAGCTGATCAAATATTGGATTTAGCTAAAAGGGGGAAGGGAACTGAAAAAAAGACATGACGTGTCATCATGGTGTAGTGGTTAACATGTAAGACTAGGACTTTACAAAATTCCAGGTGGGGAGATATTTATGGGAAGCACTGCATCATATTAATTTCAGCGGTCATTTAATTACATCAGTGTTGATCAAGATTTATTTTGGGGGGAATCAGATTTGTTGCACAAGCTGAATTTGTTGGTGTATGGTTGAATCCCACCCAAAAACAGTGACAGTCTGAAGTACCCTGAGCACAGAAATGATTTGGTTACTAGTGCAATGGGTATGGGAGAGGTGTAATGGGATGGCGATAAGGATATCCTGCCTTTTCCACAGACTGGGACTCAAGGTGCCTTACACAAATTGTAACCACATAGATAAAATACAAAATGCTAAAAACAAAATATAATGGTCTAAAAGCAATTAAACAATAATAGAATTAAAACAAATCTATTAAAATACAGATAGTAAAAGCAGTACAGCGCTATTAAAAGGCCTTTCCCTAAAAACAGTCAGTTCACGAAAGCCTGTTAGAATAAAAGAGACTTCCCCTGCTGGCAGAAGGACGGTGAGGAGGGAACCAAACTGGCCTCCTTAGGAAGGGAGTTCCAAAGTCTAGGAGCAGCCACTGAGAAGGATCTCTCCTGTGTGCCCCACCAACCCAATCCCACCGGCATCATGGCTGCCACATTCTAGATCAATTGGAGTTTCTGAACAGTCTTCCATGACACAAAACGAACTTTGCATTTGTATTTTAAACTTACTTTAAATTTGACCATGTACAAGGCATCTGTCAATCTGTTCATACTGGCATGTTCTTCTCCAATCTAAGAGTTTAAAACAAGAGAGATGCCTAAGAATGTGGTTTTTGCAAAAAAAGTAAGAGTTTCAACAAACCAGGAGCTGCCAATCTCGATCACCAATTTGTTTTTCAGCGTTTTATTTCCCCTTCAAACACTGAAACAAGTGCCTGGAAAATGCTACCAGAAAAAGGGAAGTCTTTTGAGGTTCCTCAATATCTTGGACAACTGTACTCTTTCTCCTTTTCTGTCCTTCCTGCCTTCCAAAACACCTGACCCCTCTCTTCCTTCCCTCTAATCCTTCCTCAGAGCCTCTTTTTTCTGTGGTACAACCTCCAGACTTACCATATTTTTTGCTCTATAAGACGCACCAGACCACAAGACGCACCTAGTTTTTGGAGGAGGAAAACAACAACAAAAAATTCTGAATCCCAGAAGCCAGAACAGCAAGAGGGATAGCTGCGCAGCGAAAGCAGCGATCTCTCTTGCTGTTCTGGCTTCTGGGATAGCTGCGCAGCCTGCATTTGCTCCATAAGACGCACACACATTTTCCCTTACTTTTTAGGAAGGAAAAAGTGAGTCTTAGAGAGCAAATAATACGGTAGATCGTGGATGGACAACGTTTTTCTTCTTCTGGGGACTGCATCTTCTCTGGGGTTGCCTGCCAGCAGTGGGTGGGGCCACTTCCTTCCTTCCTTTCTTCCTAGGCTGCTAGGGGAAGGACAGGTCACACTTGCCAGAGCTCTGAACAGATACTGTAGCTACTGTATAGAAATTAAGCCAAGGGCCACATTACATCCCTGCCTTAAACGTCATCCCTTGCTGAAACTTAGGCTGTGTACACACCATACATTTGAACCACATGAGCTCCCTGAAATAATCCTGGGAATTGTAGTTTACTCCTACAGACCTACAACCATCAGCTTCCTTAGCAAATTATAATTCCCAGGCTTCTTTCAGGGAAGCCATGCACTTTAAACGTGCATTAAAAGTATGGTACAGTATTTACGCAGTCAGAGCCTCTAACTGTGTGCAATTTAGCTGAATGCATCTCATTCTCACCACCCTCTATACCAGTGGTGGCGAACCTTTTAGAGACCGAGTGCCCAAACTGCAAACCAAAACCCACTTATTTATTGCAAAGTGCCCAAAGTTGTTGAGCTTTTTTGGGAGAGACAGAACAGAAAAATCGTCACAGTTCTCGCCATCTCCCTCCCTCGTCCCCCCTCCCGCCGGGCGCACTCCCCAACTAGCTGGGAACTACCATGCAGCACTAAATACGTGCAGAAAAAAATCACGAGGGTCAAATAACGAACGCTGCTACGCCCAATCAGAAACAGCCACTGCCGCAGCCAATTGAAAAACAGATCAATCGCGGAATACAATTGCTGGTTTAAGCAGTGGATGCACGCAGTAGTGAGGGAAGGAGTGCGAGCACAAATGGAAAAAACAACAGGGCCAATGGCGCGCGTGCCAGCAGTGAGGGCTCCGTGTGCCCACTCTGGCACGCATGCCATAGGTTTGCCACCGCTGCTCTATACTCTCCCTTGTGTTGAATTTTAGACTAAGCTCCTCATGGCAAAGACTGGTCTTCTTATACAGTGTCATGCACATTGGTGGTGCCATACATATAATAAAAAGTAAAAAAAACAACAACAACACACACACAAAAGGAAGTAAAAACCTTCATGGGAGGTTTTTAAAGAGATGTTGGGTGGTCATCAGTCAGGGATTCTTCAGCTGTGATTCCTGCACTGCAGGTGGGTGAACAAGACGATCTTAGCAGCCCCTTCCAACCTTACACTTCTATATTTCTAAGTGCAACAACTTTTGCGGCTCTTACCTCTAAGAAAACACCAATCACTGCTAAGCCATCTGGAGCTGCCGCTGCCTCTTCAAAGGTCACATATTTCTTGGCATTCCAGTGAACTAAATGGAGCTGGGGAGACAAGACAAACATCAGTATTCAGGGGCAGCACAACCCGTTCCATCACTTGAGGCAAAGCAGAAAGCACTGCCCTGACATCACGCCCGCTGCCACCAGGGCCGTCATACTGGCCACCGCTGCCTGCACCACATGCTCCGCCAAATCAGTTGCTGATGGAGAAGTGGCAGCTCCATCAGTGCTGATTTCAAGTGAAATTGTGCCAATTTTGGGAGAGATCTCACCTGAAATCAGCACTGATGCTGGTCCTGCTTCTCCATCACTGGGGTGATTTCTGAAGACCACAGAAATCTGACATCCTATGATTTTCTCTGCAACCCCAGTGCAATATATATTGTATATTAAAAAGGGGGGTTTAAAAGACATCCAAGATTTATGACTCGCCTCACAAGGAAAAGGGTTGCCATCGATGGTGTGCTCTGATCCGGAGTCTTGGCTTGCCCCCCAATGAAAATGGAATTGTTTCAGCCTGTAAGGATCTTCCAGTGGCCCTCCACTGACCGCTGCAACCAAGAAGACAGACAGAAAACTGACAACTGGCTTCCATGAAGCTGACCATATTATACATCCCTCCACCCACCTCAATAGCTCTAACCTGGAAAAGTCCCGGGTGCAACAAAACAAGGCTTGGTTTCCTTTCGATAAGTGAGCACTGAAGACGTCTTTGCAATACTGTATCTGTTTCACTTACAGATAGTATTCACATTGCCAGAAGGGCTTTCGGAATTGCTTACAGATTTATAAGCACAGTCCCTGCTCCTCAGGCTTACAGTCTAAAAAGACACAGCACGAAAAGGAAAAGGAAATGTACAGGGAGGGAGGAGGAAAACAAACAAACCTAGGCAGCATATTCTTGACATCGCAAGGTTCTTATAAGCTGCTTACAAAAAAGAGAGAAGAGAAACAGTCTCTCTTCAACAAGAACAGGGCAGTAAAAGAAAATGCCAGACTCCATCCAGATATAGCTAAGTACAGTGCCATCTACTGTTTGAACTAAATAATGAACCAAATAAATCCACAAAGAAATTCAACCCCAAAAGCTAGAGAGAGATTCCGAAGTATCAACCTCTAGCTCAGTACTGTCTATACCGGGGTGCCCAAACGTTTTTCAAAGAGGGCTAGATTTGATGAAGTGAGCATGCATGAGGGTCAACCAAAGTTGTTGACCTTTTTTTTTAGGATTGAGGTTGTTGAGCTTCTTTTACAAAACGGACTTTGGACATGCCTGGTCTATGCTCCCCTGGATTTCAGGCCAGAGTCTTTCCCTGTTAGGGATTGAATTTGGGACCCTTTGCATGTCAAGCTTGTGCCCTGCTACTGGGCTGCAGTGCTTCCTACAAGATGTTAGGGCAGAGGGCGCACTGCAGGCACTGCGGTAAGTGCCGCCCCCTGCGGTGTGGCACCCATTGCACCCCCCCAAGCTACGCCTCTGCGTTGGAGACACCCCCACCCTGCCAAGAGGACACACCTGGAGCCAAGTCTGAGTGATGACAACCCAGTGCAAACTGAAAGTGTGCACTAGAAGAACTTGATATATCGCAGACCAGACTTCCCCAACCTCAGGTCTTCAAGATGTTGTTGGACTACAACTCCCATCGTCCCTGACCATGGGTGTAGTCAGGATTTTTGTTGGGGGGTGGCAGGCCTTTTGTTAGGGGGCAGAACTTCAGTTTAATATGTCTTTTTACTGATTTAGGAGAAGCAGCTGCCCCTCCCTGCCCCCTCCCCAGCTACGTCCATGTCCCTGACCACTGACCATGCTGGCAGGGGCAGATAGAGGAGCTCAACATCAAGAGGACCACAGGTTGCCCACCCCTGCCATATAATGCACAAGCATATACTCAGGCACGGATTTGACCTCATGCATTATTGCAGCACTGAAGCACCCTATTTAAGCTTAAGTGAGAATGGATTCATTACAGCCCCATTCATTGTCACTAAATACAACTGCAAATGAAGAATTTGCTGAATGGCATCTACTACTGTTCTTCACAAGTTAAGTCTTACGTATTCCAAAGGCTGCAACTTAATACTGTACTTGATAAATGGCACCATGGACGTTCCTCACCTGTCACTGGAGACTCAGCTACTCTGTAACTATAGCTTTTAAGGCATCTTTCCCGGCGGGGAAAAACCTGGAACAGCACCATACCAGTGTGTAGGCACAGACGAAAGAAGTGTGGGGCACTTCTGCTCCCCACAGACACAAATTCAATGGGCCAGCAAAGTTTCCCCAGCAGTTCTCCTCTGTCCCACATATCTGATTGATCTGGCTTTCCCCCCTAATTCCAGTGTTGCCCAAAGTATAGAGAGAGTTGATTGTGGGTGTGATGGTGGAAGGGAAGGGAAGGATTAACTCTTTCTCCTTGTGCTCTTTTCCCAAAGAAAATCACCAATCAAGGAAATCATTTCAGGTGGAGCCTGCAGTAAAATGCTGCAGTGTGGGTATTCCATTCCATTCTCCATCCCACTTGGTTTTCCATTTTGTTCTCTAATAGCCAGCCTGTGTTCTGCAGCCATGTGGTCACATCTATACCATACATGGCTTCCTCAAAGAATCTTGGGAACTGTGGTTTGTGAGGGTTGTTGGGAATTGCAGTTCTGCGAGGGGTAAGCTACTGTTCCCTGGATTCTCTGGGGGAAGAAGAAGAAGAGGAGGAGGAGAAGGAGGAGGAGTTTGGATTTGATATCCCGCTTTATCACTACCCTAAGGAGTCTCAAAGCGGCTAACATTCTCCTTTCCCTTCCTCCCCCACAACAAACACTCTGTGAGGTGAGTGGGGCTGAGAGACTTCAGAGAAGTGTGACTGGCCCAAGGTCACCCAGCAGCTGCATGTGGAGGAGCGAAGACGCGAACCCGGTTCACCAGATTACGAGTCTACCACTCTTAACCACTACACCACACTAGGAAGCAATAGGCTTTAAGTGTATGGCATCCTCACTGGACTGTTTTTGCTCTTACCTCCCCATTCAGGCTTTCTTTTTCTAAATAATGTTTGGTACTTCTGCAAACTTTATAGTTCCTCCAAGCTTGCTGATACCTCCCTCCTTTTGCATGGATGGTGCCATTTTGGCCCCTGAATGATCCACACTCACCTCTGTGCTTTGAAAATAGAGGGAATTGTTTGTTACATGTTACTATCATTTCTCTACCAAGGGGGCTTAGAGGAAGGTAAACATTGTTCCTTCCTCTCCTTTTCATGCAAATCTCTCCTAAGAAGCACATTTTGGTGTACAGTTTTGACTACTGTGCATATTTTTGCAATCCTAGCATAATGCATTTTTCGATGTTATTTTCACTAATTTACGGTATTCATTTTATGCACACGTTCCCCCAAATACATGCATTTCTGAAGAAGTATGAATTTTGAACAATGGCTGTATTTCAGTTCTCATATTATCTCGGAAAGTGCCTATTTGACAGATTCAGCTTTAAATGTGAACTTAGTTGACACCTCCCCCTCACTGAACTTAACATGCACCACTTACCTGTTTTGTCATCAACATCCTTAAAGTCTACCATGACTGAATGCCCATTGTTGGAGATGTCGATAGATGAGCACGATTCATACGAAATGCTAAGGGGCTTCAGGCAGGGGTCATAAATGGCTTGTGTGGGGATTATATCAATTGGAGACTGATGATTTCCTTGGGCAATGGGGTAGGACTTGTACCACTCAGGAGGTCCTTTGAGAAGAAAAAAGGGGGAAAGGGAAAGACTGTTACATCATTCTTACCTTCAGACATTATGAGATAGCTTTTTATTTATTTATCCTCAGAAGGATTTGGGGTACTGCCTTCCATCATTTACAGGGGGCAAACTAAAGCTTGTCTCAGTAAGACTTATATGGAAAAACCTGAACTAATCAGACTAGTAGAACATTATTTTACTGACTAGGTAACTTTAGTGAAATATGGCAGGCAAAGGGCATTAGAACCATTGGTACATCTTGCTCAGTGTTGCCTACACCAGGGTGGGGAAGTGTAGCCCTGCAGGTGTTGCTTTTGGAGCACAATTCCAGAATGCAGCAGCTAAAGACTTTTCTGAACACACCATTTATAGTGGCATAGTTGCTGTGTATTTTTTCCAGATTTTTTTGGCATGCTGCTGCATGACATCGCCAATATTCAGCTAGTATTCTGGAATAATGTAATAAAAAAAATTCTACCACAAAACCCTGACTATTGTAAAAGAACTGGAATGGAGCCTCAATATTTTCATTTGTGTGGCATGTGCACAAACACCATCCCAGTTTCTGTGTAGCCGGTGGGCATGGTTTGGGAGACACCTGTTCTTCACCCCTTCCCTTGGGCAACAGCCCACTGTCAGCACGCAAGCTCCGTTCAAGAGATGAGGTTGAGGATTCTGAGTGAGATGGGGAATTGCATGCAGTCCCAGCAGCACTTCCACACATGTGGGGCCAGTGCTTCTACGACTTGAGGACATTACACTGACTCAGAGGACTCCATTGCAGAAGCTCCCGTAGAACCAGAGTCTCTGCCAGTCCCTCGGAGCTGAGGCCCTTTAACTGAAAGCAGAGAACTCTAGCTCCTATACAGGGCTCAGTCTCAGGCTAAGCATTCCTGAAGTGACACTGAATGTCTGCTTTGCTAGCCCAGTCAGCCTAAACCCTGTACACAAGACAAGTTAGCGTTGCCTGCCCTGCTGCAGAGGCTAGTGCTTGCAGAAGGACAATTGCTCCATCTCCAATGTATTGTCTATGTTGCTTGGCAAACAGAGGTCTTCCCTACCACCTGGTGCCCCAGAGATGCCAGGGACTGGATCTTGGAATCTTACATATGCAAAGTATTACGTGCTGCTCTGCTTTGGAAATATGGCTCCTTCCATGGGCAGCTGTGTTGTATTTTCCTAGCATCATTCTCTAATGCCCGCAGTTTTTCTGTGAACTGTTGTGTTTTTTTGAACAGTGAACACACATGAAGCTGTTTCACACTGAGGTAGCTGGACCATCTAGTTCAGCACATATATGCTTTCTGGGAGAGGCTCTCCAAGGCAAACATCTTCCCCAGGCCTGTTATTTGAAAACCTTTCACATGAGAAGCCAAACATTTGCCCAGAAATCTTATGCATGCAAACCTCTAATGTGTTCCACCATTGGTCCATGTAAATGCCATTTTGGGCTACCTTCATTCACCCTCCTGATGACAATCTGATGACAGAAGTAGCCAAGTAGCCCTTTTAAATAATAGTAAACACCTGAATTGCTATGCTCCCCTGCCTCCACTCAGTCATTTTGTGAGGACTTACAGTGGTACCTCAGGTTACATACGCTTCAGGTTACAGACTCCGCTAACCCAGAAATAATGCTTCAGGTTAAGAACTTTGCTTCAGGATGAGAACAGAAATCATGCTCCGGAGCACGGCAGCAGCAGGAGGCCCCATTAGCTAAAGTGGTGCTTCAGGTTAAGAACAGTTTCAGGTTAAGTATGGACCTCCAGAACGAATTAAGTACTTAACCTGAGGTACCACTGTGTTTTCTATAGATTTGCTTTAATGCTGTGCACTTTTCCCTGATCAATGCTAGAGCATGCATTTTCTCTCCAGTTTTCCTCCCACGAAAAGGCTACCCCATTTTCCATTTGCATGCCGACTAATGTTTGATTGGCATGCAGGTACATATTGCTGACTAGCAGGTTATCTGGAAAGGCCCTTAAAAGGGGCACAGGTCATGAACAAAGGTCAGTAGACTTGGTGTCTTTGCACTTCTCTAATGAAGAATAAACTTACAAGAAGATGCTGCAAAGGCAAGCTTTGACCCCAGCATGCAGAAAGGCAATGAATCTTGTGGCTCTTCCGAGCAATAATTGAACAGTTGCTTATTGGTTAACCACTTAAGCGCCTTTTGCACTTTGCCTATTTTCTAGGAAAGATGGCATGCACTCGGCATCTGCAAGGAGTACAGCAATAGGTGCAATAAGCAGAAGAGCAGAGAAAGGATGGGATGGATTCAAAGCAGAAGGGGAAGGGTCTGCATATAACCTACCATCTTTCTGCCCATATCCCCAGCAGTTATGACCGGTCATTATGTAGGCTGATTCGTTCTGCTTTGCTGCCAGCTCTTTTAATCCGAGCTGCTGCAGCTTACCTGCCTTTATAATAGCTCACTTGTGGGACAGTGTCAGTCTCTTAAAGAGGCAGCAGCAGCAGCAGTTCCTGCTCCTGAGTCCACTGTGTACAACTAGGACTGTTTAAAATATGATCCCAGAAAACGAGATACCCAGTTAGACTGGGGTTTGTGATGGGGGATTTGGAATTCCACGCATACCCTTTTGAATTCACTCGTGGCAAATATTAGACAGGTGCTCTCTCTGTTGTCTTTTCAGCACCTACAGAAGATATTCTTCTCCCAATGAGCCTTTTAAGTAGAGATCTTTCTGGATCTGCATCTGTATTGAAATTGTCTTTATATGTTTTAATTTGTTATTGCTTGTGTGTTTGCCACCCTGAGCTCCTTTGGGAGAAAGGACAGGATATAAATATTGTTGCTGCTGCTGTTGTTAATAGATAATGCCACACACACAGCTCCTTTCATTTTGCTGGTCTTCCATAAAGGCTACTGATGCAACAACTATTGTGTGCAACATAGGTAGATTCAGTGCATCTCATCAGTGCATCTTAAAAAAAGTTAAAACATATTACATTCACAGGAATAGGGTGGGCCTTGAAAACACACATCTCAGGTGGCAAAGGCCAGGGTAAAGAGATATATCATCAGTCACCAAAAGAGAATGCTTTTTCCCAGAACCCCCACCTCCGCCCAAATTTTTAGGGAGGTGGAACCACCTAGAGCACCCCTGTTTATATTATTATTAATAATAATAGTACAGTGATACCTTGCTTTACAACCATAATCCATTCCGGAGGTCCGGTTGTAAACCAAAACAGGTTGTAACCCAAGGCGCGCTTCCGCCAATGGGGCCTCCAAAAAAAATTTGGTTGTAATCCAGAAAAAGGGACACACACTTCAGGGAGGGTTTGACATGGTTGTAATCCAAAACAGTTGGAAACCAAGGTACTACTGTAATCATGAACTGACATGGAAAAATTAGAAACTGAAAGAAACCAAAACTGACAGTTCTGCCTGGAAGCATGCGAAGCATTTCTAGGCCCACCAGCATAGCTAAAAACAGAGAAAATGCTCCATCAGTCATTTGCATCCTGCAAGTAGAAGGCTGTAGTCCTATACTCATTTACTTGGGAGTAAGGCCCACAGAACTCAACGGGGCTTACATGTACAATTGTGCAGTAAAAGGGAGAACCTTGATTCTTGTCCCCCACTTGGGGCCTGTCCTTGGAGGGGCAATTTAACTCGGTAGTGAAAGGTTAGTTCCTTCTATATTTGTTATCTCTTATGTGACACATGATAAAATAAGTCACTATAACCGAAAAAGTTAATGAGAAACAGCATTCAACCTGGAACCTCTGAAATATGTGAGGTAGCAGATATGAAGTGCAATCCAGCAGGGAAGATTACATCTATAATCATTACTAGCCATTCTTCATGGGTTTTGTCTAATATTTTAAAGCTGTCCAGGTTGGCAGTTATCACTACATCTAGTTAATTCCATAGCTCATCAATGGGAAAGGAATCAGAAACAAAACTGAGGGTATTATCATGCCTTTATACAAATATATGGTACAATCATTCCTAGGCTACATTCAGGCAGCATTTTATTCCATCCTCCAAAAGTTCCTTTACCATTTAATTTTTGCATCTTATGTCATCTTTCACATGATGCAAAAGCTACTTATGGAAATCTAGAAGTGGATTCCAAAAGACTTTAAGTGCTCGTTTCTGTGTTTCCAGAAAAAAATCAGTGCACAATTCCATTAACTTTGCAAATCACTGGAGTTTTACATGGTAATTTCCCCACGGTTTTCGTGTCATCGCTGCTCACATGAACAAACCTGGGCGATATAGTGATCTTCTGCAGTATAGCCACAGTTGCATCACACAACAGGTAAAAAAGGACCCCTGGCCATTAGGTACAGTCGTGACCAACTCTGGGGTTGCGGCGCTCATCTCGCTGAGGGAGCCAGTGTACAGCTTCCGGGTCATGTGGCCAGCATGACTAAGCCACTTCTGGCGAACCAGAACAGCACACGGAAACACCGTTTACCTTCCCACCGGAGCGGTACCTATTTATCTACTTGCACTTTGACGTGCTTTCAAACTGCTAGGTGGGCAGGAGCAGGGACCGAGCAACGGGAGCTCACCCTGTCGCGGGTTTAACCCACAGCGCCACCTGCGGTACTGCAGTGTAAAAGGAGCATTGGAAAGAAGGGCAGAAGTGCTAGCACTATGCCCCATCAAACTAGCTCAATTAACCCCATATCTGAATACTGTGTACAATCCTGGACACTGCATCTCAAAAAGGGCATTGTAGAGCTGGGAAAAGTGCAGAAAATTGCTACTAAAATGATCAAGGGGCTGGAATACCATGCATTTCAATGTTGCTTGTGTAGAACAGTATCTCATTGGATTATGCTCCCTATTAATCTGTCAAATAATTGCTCCAGAACCACTTTTAAAAGAATATATTTTTACTTCCCAATAACGGTAGTTGTCTTACACAGCCAGCCTCCATTTGTTTTAGTGAGTCTTGAACAGAACACCCACTGGTTGTGCTAAATATTCTCTACTCAAGAATTCTCCCCACTCGCATTTCTGAAATAGTATCTTATCCTGGTACAGCGTATCTCCCCTTAGGTTACAATAGAATTACTGACATTCTCAAGAGCTGTAAGGAGAACCGTAGCTGCAATTGATGTTATGCACTAACGTAAAGGAGGCCAATCAAATTCTCTGTTGTTAAGTTATATATCTGAAAGCATATGTAAAAAACCATTCAAAAGGTGGACAAATGAGATCTAGAGATTAGCTTCTATTCAGTTATATTTTTCTTTAATAAAAATTAAGTGATTGTTGACTCCAAAATAAGTGCCACTGCATTCAGCATGAAGATAAATAGAATAGGACTGCAACTTTAAATGTATGTTGCAGAATGAGAATGCACTTTTTAAAAAAGGAAGGCTGTAATTCTATGCCCATTTAACTGGGAGTAAATCCAGCTGAATTTAGTGGGACTTACTGATGAATAGACATATACAGGATTGCATTGTAATAAACAAAAAGCCACACAGAGTTGGAGGGGGAATACAAATACATGTACAGTGGTGCCTCACAAGACGAAAAGAATCCGTTCCGCGAGTCTCTTCGTCTAGCGTTTTTTTCCTCTTGCGAAGCAAGCCCATTAGCGGCTTAGCGCTATTAGCGGATCAGCTGATAAGCGGCTTAGCGGATCAGCTGTTAAGCGGCTTAGCGGATCAGCTGTTAAGCGGCTTAGTGGCTTGGGAAAAAGGGGGGGAAGAAAAAAACCCGGCAGGAACTCGCAAGACATTTTCGTCTTGCGAAGCAAGCCCATAGGAAATTCGTTTTGCGAAGCACCTCCAAAACGGAAAACCCTTTCGTCTAGCGGGTTTTCCGTCTTGCGAGGCATTCGTTTTGTGGGGCACCACTGTATATGAAAAAGTGTGTGCTTGGAGAGAGATATTTGCAACAAAAAATTCAGCCACTGCATTAAATGGGATTATGTCCAATATTTTTAACCTATATGCTTTCCATACCAGTGTTCTTTTGATATGAATTATGAAATAGTGATCCATTTCCAGACTATATACAATAGGGTTGTGACAGAAGACAATAAATCTTAAAATGTTGCCATTTTATTTCAATAAGCAGAATGCCAAATACTTAACTGTTGCTACAATCCCAGAATGGGGAAGAATGTACAGTATTGACACAGCAAATACAAAGCCAGAAAAAAGCATAATGTGAGATAAGAAAGCTGGGAAACAGGAAACATTCACTTGCAGTAAATCATCTCTCCATTATAACATTAAAGTTGCAGAGGGGAATTTCCACGGAGCTCATAACTTCTGAACAGGTTTACATAGGACTGCTCTGTAAGGTGAGCATACCATTCGCACCTATTTAGCACTAGGAGTAACCCAACTGAATTTTGGGTGTTCCCAGGTTGTTGCTACTTTCAGGTGGGATTTAGTCACATGCCAGCAAACTCAAGTTGTACAATTGGGAGTTCTTGTGCAACATACCTGCTCTCTCCCAACCAATCTTTTCTGCAATAAATGATGGAGATGTGCACCAGGAAATTATTAGTATTTATTAAATTTGTATTCCGCCTTTCACCCGAAGATCACAGGGCGGTTCACCACCTAAAAATACAAAATGAGAGCACGAAATACATAATAAAACACGGGATGGCGCTTGATGTGAACCTTGCACAGAGGAGCATAGGAAGCTGCCCTATACGAGTCAGACCGTTGGTCTGTATTATCTACACTGACGGCATGGTCCAACGAGAAGCGCCCTGCATAAAAGCAAATATTCTCTCATTCTCCGGTGCATTTCCTCATCCTCGCCACTTTCCTTATCAGACGGGCGCTCCTAGGCTGCCGCTGTTCTCCAGGGGGATTCAATCGCATATTACTGGCAAATCCACGATGCCGCATTTATTTGGGAGGAGGATGCCAAGGAAGGTGTGCGGGAACCTACGCGCATAAGCCACGCCGATCCCACAGTAAACAGCAACGGATGCACCAGCGGCCAACTTCCCATCCAGCAAAGCGCCGCGCCGCGGGAGGAGGCGGGACGAGCGACCCTGCCCGTCAAGCAAAAGCAGCGAATTGCCGGCGGAGCTTGCCGGCTCGCGCAAGCGCGTTGGCGGACGCTGAGCATTCTTGCGCCCCTTTAGGAAGGCTTGGGGAAGTGCGGCGGAGAGGACCGTCCTCGGTTCGGCGAAGGGGCGTCATGGCGGCGACGGTGCAGCAGCAGGGCAGAGTCAGCCTGAAGGAGCAGCGCTACGACCGGCAGCTCAGGTGGGCCTGGAGGGCGAGGAGGAGGAGAACGAGGGCTAGTTGGGCGCGGCGCAGGGGGAACGGACGGCCTCGCGTTGCCACTTGTAGGGAGGCGGGTTGGGCAGGGGGGCTTGGAGAGGCTCTGCCAGGGCAGGATCCTTCCTTGGCTGATTCCTAGGGGCGCCCCCAGGATGGTCCAGTCGCCGCTCAGGGGACTTTCTTCGGCGGCACCGGAGCCGGGACGCCCTCCATCTCCTCCCGCCCAAGGCCTCCCTCTGTTGGCTAAGCCTAGGGCTTAAAAACAAAAGCGAAGAGCTCCCTTAACAAACTTTTACAAAGGCAGTGTGGGTCTAGTGGCTACAGCGGTTGTTCAGGACTGGGAAGACCCAGGTTCAAATCTCCTATTGGCCATGGAGCTCAGTGGGTGATCGGGGGCTTCTTACGCTGGACAGGTGCACCCCACCTCCAGCAGAGATCTCTCTCCTTCCTATGCCAGGTATACATTTCAGGCACTCGCTTCACTTTTAACAGATTTCTCTTCTTCCCTAGCAAGTTCTAGTGTATCTTTTATATTGCTCCCAGCGACAGTCAAAAAGCCTCTGACCCAAAGGAGCACTTTGTTGTGTGTGCAGATTTAAAGCTCTCTGTGTACCCTGCTTCACTGGCTTGTTATGATGATGGAAGGGGAAGACCTATGTTCACATCAGCCTGAGTTCCTTGGAGCTTTAAGCACTGTATAAATATTACAAATAGTGCTTACAAACTTCCTTAAAGTGCTCAAAAACCATACAGATATTACAGATATTTTCTAACTTGAGTCTGTTAGAAATCAAGCTTTCTTCTTCTTTTAGCCAACTGTTCTCTCACTCTGACACATTTGTATTGTGCTCTTCCTCTGAGGAGTTCAGGGCCACATCATCATAGTATTTCTATTAGGTGGATGAGGCTGAGAGATGGTGCATAGTCCAAGACCACCTAGTAAGTTTTATGGGATTTTGAACCTGGATCTTTATAGTCAAAGTCTTAACACCTGTAGTCCTCCCCAATACATCCCATTATCCCTGATTATTGGCCATATTGGCTGGGGCTTCTGGGAATTGAGAATCCAACAACATCAGGATAGCTATTTGTTCCCCAATCTTGGTCTAACACTATAATTACTATACGAAAGTTTCTGCCCTGTTCTGTTTTCAAGACTAGCCACTTCTCATTTCATCTGTTAGTTGTTGTTTTTTTAAGATACTCAGTTCCAGGCTTATCTAAAGAAGCAACACTTAACAGTGATGTTCTGAAGCATCCTTCATCAGTGCATCAGTTTCTTGTATGTATCCTCTCTCAAAATTTGAATTAGGAATGCTGATGATGTCTGTGTTTTTGTGTTGCAGATTATGGGGTGACCACGGACAAGAAGCTCTAGAATCTGCACACGTTTGTGTGATAAATGCAACAGCCACAGGAACTGAGATCCTCAAAAACTTAGTTCTGCCAGGTATAAATAAAAACAAATGTGCAACTTTCATTGAGTAGAAAAGTTGTAATTTGGTGTAAGCACCATGTTTATTTGTTTCTTCAAGGTGTTGGATCGTTTACAATTGTTGATGGGAATCAAGTCACCGGTGAAGATGTTGGCAATAGGTAATGTGTGCATAGTTCTGTAAATGAAGGAGTGTGATTAGGTGTGGGAGGTGAGGTACTTGCAAACCCATAGGGACACTGCTGACCTCTAAACTATATGATTGGAAGGTTGGGCAATGTTCTGTCTGTACCAGGCCTATTTATTTCAAAATTACCATTTAAAATGCATGGGAAGAATTTGGTGGAGCTCTGAGGAGCACAGTGGTGTAGAGTGTAGGGCAAGTAAAGATGTGGCTATGCAGAAACAACTGGGAATGTGCTCTTGGTTGGTCTTTGGCAAGTGAGACTTGTTATAAGCACTGATAAATGAATTGGTGCTTAGAGTAAGCCCCATTTGGACTGACTGGGTCCTGTTCCTGCATTTTTCCACTGTCTCAATGTTCTGTTGTTGATAGGGCCGTAATCATTTGAATTACAGAAATCCAAAATATAAATTCCAGCAAGAACATTCCTATTGGAGAGAGGAAATGTGGTTGGGCTGTTTTCTTGGGGTACATTCCATAGAGTGATATCTTTTATTTCCAGAAATGTTTCATCAAGTTAAAACACTAAAATGTGTGGTTGCTTTTTCTGCTTTTTTTAGTTTTTTCCTGCAAAGAAGCAGCATTGGCCAGGTAAGAAAATATTAAATGTGCTGTACAACGGTACCTCGGGTTACATACGCTTCATGTTACATACGCTTCAGGTTACAGACTCTGCTAACCCAGAAATAGTACCTCGGGTTAAGAACTTTGCTTCAGGATGAGAACAGAAATCGTGCTCTGGCGGCAGCGGGAGGCCCCATTAGCTAAAGTGGTGCTTTAGCTTTTCATCACCACTTTTAATCAGCAATACATAACCTGACCACTCCATGTGTTGGTAACCTTGAGGCTGGGTTACTGTAATGTGTTCTATGTGGGGCTGCCCTTGGATCTAGTTCTTCGTATGTTGATTTAAATGTAAATTCCACTGAAGTAGTAGTAGTAGTAGTAGTAGTAGTAGTAGTAGTATCAATACGCACCTTTTTCCCTGACAGGGACACAATGCAGCTTACAAGTAAAAATAAGAAAAGCTAAAAATATGCAATGGGGAAACAGTCATTAAAAGCAATTAAATGTTGATAGAGAATCAAAACTATATATATACAAATAACTGCAATAAAAACAGCACAGCACAGCCATTTCATTCAAAGCAGTCAGTTCCTAAAAAACTTTTGGAACAAGAAAGTCTTCACGTACTGACAGAAGGACGACAAGGAGAGAGCCAACAAGGAGAGGGAACATCCCTCTCTGCATCCCCACCGAAAACGCTTGTGAGAGAAGTTTGCAAGCATGCATGGGATTGTAGTCATAACAGTCTAATATTTCCAATTGTTATTTTTAA
This sequence comes from Podarcis vaucheri, assembly GCF_965113315.1. Classification (NCBI taxonomy): domain Eukaryota; kingdom Metazoa; phylum Chordata; class Lepidosauria; order Squamata; family Lacertidae; genus Podarcis; species Podarcis vaucheri. The sequence continues at coordinate 49,660,264 of NC_138765.1, read as the reverse complement.
ACAGAATCGCGCTCAGTGTGCCACAGAACTATTACAAGAATTGAATAATGATGTCTCCGGAAATTTCGTGGAAGAGGTTTGTAGCAAACATCCTTGTGTATAATGGAGTGCTGGCAATTGGAGAAGTATAAAATAGAAGGTTGCATGTGCATGCCACCTATAACCATAGCATGCAACTGGAGAATTACAAGTGAAGGGAAATGGCATCCAAGCCAACTGAGTTGTGTAGCATCCTGCCTCCTCCACAGCACCCTTTGTCATCACTGTGGAAAGGTCTGATGTGAAAAGGCATCATCAGCCACACTTTAAATAGCAAATCCTGTCCATGTTGTGTGAATTGATATTATAGCAGAACATAGATTTAGTCCAAAAGTTGTTAATGCAGCTTTAAAGAGTGTACATGTGACAGTGAATCTTGGCCAAATTGTGCCATACAGTAATCACTGTTCTGTGCAGCGTGAATGAGGTAACTGCTATGTTTATGTGGTTGATGCCTTATTGATGCTTGAATGTGAGGCACAGAAAATTCCAGGGGTTGATTTGTTCATATCTATAGGATTTAGAAAAATTCTAAATTTAGGTGGGGTTAAGTTAACCGTAGTCCTACATATATGTGCATATTAAAAGTAAGTTTGCAATTCATGCACTTAGCTCAATAAGTGAAACTAATGTTTAATATTTCTATGTGTGATTGCTTTATGATCTAATATGTATGTGTCTAATGCATTTTCTTAAGAGTCCAGATAAACTTCTGGACAATGATCCTTCATTTTTCTGCCGGTTTAATATAGTGATTGCAACTCAACTCCCAGAGAGGTAAGCAAGAATCAAATTAACATTATCATGTAAAATGCAAATATTCTTCAGGCTTTTCCAGTGAATATGTAAATTATGTGAGAAAGCTAGTGTGTCATCCTTGTTTTTAATGCTTACATCCAAGTGATTTCCATTATGTTTGAGCACAATTCCATTTAGTTAAGTTGTGTTTTCCTCTAGCTATTGCCATTCCACTGAAACAAAAAAATACACACTTGGCTGGGAAATTCACTAGATAAGGGCGAAACTAGATGTTCTAGAAACCTGAGTTCCTTAGGTATTGTAAAGGGGTAGGTGTGGAAATTGTGTCCTTGCAACTTTTCTCCCTAGATGTTTTGTCCATACCCGACTCAGAAAATGCGTGTCTGGGAACGAAGTGGGGGTTGCAAAGGGAACGTGCATAAATTATTTCTGCCCTTAGCTTTGTAGTAAAGAAACAACAGTCTGATTTCCCAGTGCTGCATTTGTTTCTAAATGCTTTGTTTGGCCCTAAGGAGATCTGCTGTGGTAATCAACTTGTTAACCTACCATTCCTTATAAAGGAATTCTCTACTTAATTTGTGGCCTGCATCTTGATAATGAAAGGAGTTCAGTCATCTCTATACTCTGATAAAGATTCAGAAAAAGTTGATAAAGATTCAGAAAAAGTTGCTACATTGCTCGCTATTTTGTCATAATATACTGAAAACAATAAATTTGAATTATTTAAGATACACTATATCTTGAGGTGCTGGTTAAAATAACTTTTGTGATTGCTTAACTTTATGTTCAACAGAAATACAGGCTGTGGACTGCTATTAAAGAAAAAAAGATTTCTTTTTTGCAATAGAGCAGTCTCTCTCTCTCTCTCTCTCTCTTTGTTCTCTTGATCTGACTCCATATCTTAATATTTTTCAGTACATTACTCAGGCTTGCCGAAGTCCTTTGGAATTATAACATTCCGCTATTAGTTTGTAGGACTTACGGATTAATAGGATATATGAGAATCATTATTAAAGAACACCCAGGTAAGAGATTCATTTAATAATTAAGAGCTTCTCCTATGGTGCCTTACAATTATTGTTGGTTTCCAGCTTGTATTGGCCAAGCCAGTGTGGGCAGTGGGCAGGGATGATGGGAGTTGTAGTCCAACAGCATCAGAAAGATACCATGTTGGCCACTTCTGCCTTATAGCTTATACATGCCCATCTTTTAAAATGTTATTATTATTGAATCGTAACATGACAATTTTTTTGAGACACTGCAGTGTGTTTCATAGTGAGTGAACATACTAAAAAATAATCTAGAAATGTAGTTCATCTTGTTGGTAGCAAAATTAGATGTAAAATCCAGTCCCAAGCTGTAGATCTACCTCTACTTTTTATTGTATGCCATTTCTCCAGCAAATAGTAGGTTTTTCCAGAAGGGGAAGGGGCATTACTCAGTGGTAGCATCCACATTGTATGTAGAAGGTTCTAGATTCAATCTCTGGCATTTACAGGTAGGTCTGGAAGAAAACCCTCTCTGAAATCCTAGAAAACATTGCCTATCAGTGTAGATAACACTGAGCTAGATGGACCATGTTGATAAATATCATGTAAAGTTGAATATGTTATCATCAACTTTTCTTTCAAATCAAAATCTCCTTCAATATTTTGATAGTTGTGGAATCTCACCCAGACAATGCATTGGATGATTTGAGACTGGACAATCCTTTTCCAGAACTGAAGGAGCACATTCAGTCTTATGATTTGGATCATATGGAGAAAAAGGTTAGTATAAGCTCTAGCAATATGGGTGCAGGCTTTAGAGACAATCCACACAATCATTTTAAGAGAAGTGGCTTACAGGCTGTAACTAATGCCTACGAAAGACTCTTTTTAAATATAGTGCTTTGAGTTTGAGACTTTCAGTGAATTCACCTATTCTAGGTTCTGGTTTTATTTTGAAGAATTTAATGCTGCAGTAGAATTCCATGAGATAAGCAGTGTGAGGCCTGTTTGAAGAAAAAATTGCTAAGCATACTTTTTGAACCAGATCTTTCATTACAGGTTTGCTTCTCCATACACTTCCAACATAAGCTTATTGTAAAACCACAGCAACTAGCCCGAGAAGCATTGAATAGCTCAAAATAACTAAATCATATTATTTAAGGCTTTATGGCCACACCTGAATGCTGTTGGGATTTTAAACCAGAAGAAAATTCTGTGTCTTCACTAATGGGCAACTTGCAGAGTCACATGCAAACTCATAAAGCTGAGGAAGTTGTGTGGGTTCTACAGATCTGTTGCACAAATTGGAAGAATGATGCTGCAAGTATGTTAATGACACCTGTTTATTGAAAGCAGTTCAGTTAATTTATCGGTTTTTGTTGGATGCTGAATTTTTGTGGTGCCTTGAACCTGTACTTAGTTCAACAGCTTCCATGCTTCAGGGCTGCTGTATTCATCTGTTTAAAACAAGTATAATTTTGCATTTGCAGGAACACAGCCACATTCCATGGATTGTGATCATATCCAAGTATCTAGAAAAATGGCATAATGAAGTATGTAGACACCATGGTAATATTCTAACATATTGGCTCTTTCTTTTCAGCACTATGGAAATTAAGCTTCTCTAAGAAGCTTAAGTGCTATTATTATATGTTTTAGGACAGAGGCTGCAGTCTGCAGCTGGCTGCTTAAATCCTACTGACCAACTCAATTTAAACAGCAGATTGTGTGTAGATATGCAGCTAAAAAACAAACCAGTCGAATGCTCTCCAGATATATTTATTTGGAACAAAAATATTTTTTAAAATCTGATTGCATATAGGCAAAGTACCTGCATGGGAATCCCCCCAGGATTCAGTAATACTCTATTCCCTTGTCTTCTCTTTTATCCCTCACCCACCAATTTCAGCATGTAAGTTCATGGGCAGGCAGTTGTTTCAGGCAATTGAAGGTCTGTATGCGCTTCCCATTCAGACCCCATTTTCTGCCTTATTTGTGTTCCAGGTTGGCCTGTATTCTGGGGAGTGGGGAGGGCATAGGGCTCAATTGAACCTTGTATGATTCCGTACCTGGGTGCTGCACCAGTACACAACTGTATCAGGCACTTGCCTTGATTTATCGTCTTTGATTAAGCATGAGATCCTGCTGCTGTTTTTGTTAAATATTGATGATTGCTTTTAATGTAAATGTTAAAACAAGTAAAGATTTCTCTTTATAGAAATTAAAAAGAGAATAAATGCCTGGATAGCTTACCCCTGGTCACACATGGTTAGAAATATGGAAAATAGTGCCCCAAAGAACAATTTCTGCTATTTGCTGGAACACAGATGCATACTCAATACTCCATTGCTGGTTGGCCACTCTATGTTTTAACATAGTTCACATATGTAACTTTTCTATTTAGAACAGTGGACAGATGCCTAAGAACTACAAAGAAAAGGAAGCCTTCCGAGAGATGATTAGGCAAGGTAATGTCAAGCAAGAGCTTATTAGCAATATATCAAAGGTGCAGGATTTTAAAATACAGTGGTGCCCCGCAAGATGAATGCCTCGCAAGACGAAAAACCTGCTAGATGAAAGGGTTTTCCGTTTTTTGATGCGCTTCGCAAGACTAATTTCCCTATGGGCTTGCTTCGCAAGACGTTTTCGTCTTGCGAGTCTTGCGATTTTTTTCGCTTCCCCCCCTTTTTCTAAGCCGCTAAGCCACTAATAGCCTTTTAGCCGCTAAGCCGCTAAGCCTTTAATAGCCGCTAAACCGCTAATAGCGCTAATAGCGCTAATCCGCTAATAGGGTTGCTTCGCAAGACGAAAAAACCGCTAGACGAAGAGACTGGCGGAACGGATTATTTTCGTCTTGCGAGGCACCACTGTACATTTTTATATATTAATATGGGCCGGGGGGGGGGCTAATCTAGATGTTCTTAGACTTCAAGTCTCATCAGCCCCAGCCAACATAGCCACTCTGGCGTCAGGGATCATGAAAATTGTAGCATCAAGCGGGTTGGGGTGCTCATGAGTTAACCCAGGACTTAGCACTATATGAATGAGCCTTCACAAGTCTGAGTGAAGCATCAGGCTCTCACACACTCTGTCCCCTTTCATCCTTGGTAGTGGCACCCGTCCTGTGGAACGCCCTCCCATCAGATGTCAAGGAAATAAGCAGCTATCCTATTTTTAAAAGATTTCTGAAGGCAGCCCTGTTTTTAATATTTTAATATTTAATTTAAAAGTTTTTAATATTTAATGCTCTATTGTTTTTAACACTCGATTGGGAGCCGCCCAGAGTGGCTGGGGAAACTCAGCCAAGTGGGCGGGGTATAAATGATAAATTATTATTATTATTATATTATCCTGCTGCTGAGTTTAGTTTCACTTTCAAAGAATCTTCGCTTAGCATTGCGTGCAAGCCAGGGGCCCATATTTCAAGCTAGCAATGCTTAGTTTCTAAAGGAAACCAACTTCAAAATACAGCTTATAAAGCTGTCCTGTTTAAATAACCATTTTTTGTGTGTTTTAAATCAGGATCCCTAGATTGTACACAGCACTATAAAACTAAGCAGAAATCTTCCTCCCAGCCGTATGGGGGTGTGGGAGGTGTGTGAGCAGGGGCTTCACTTCGGAGGTTCATCTATGTAGAACTAAACAATGGTTTAGCATTGCAGATTTATCTTGAGCTGTGTTGTGCTTTAAGAATACATGTAAAATATGCATAAATGGTATTACTATTTTTTATCATCACCATCATTAATGTATTAATCTTATAAGCCACTACCTCAAGGCAATTTACATAAAAATGCCCGAAGTATCAACTGTTAAGAGAACCTGACAAAGTCACTTGAATTTTAAGGAGCTAAAGAATAATGAAGATCATCTGTGTTTAAAGTCCTGCTTTTTCTCTTGTTATTAGGAATCTTGAAAAATGAAAATGGAGGCCTAGAAGATGAAGAAAACTTTGAAGAAGCTATTAAAAACGTGAACACAGCTGTAGTTGCTACTAAGGTAAAATAAGATTCCTCCACAGTATGCTAGCCGCATTATTACTGAATCCTTTGTGGGAAATTTTTCTTAAATTTGTTCTCCCCCCACCCTCCTTTAGATACCAGGTTGTATTGAAGACATTTTCAGTGACGATCGTTGTATCACTCTTTCAAAGCAGGTAATAAACACAAACAGCTTGCTACTGTATTCTGCTTATCTAAATAGAAAAAGTTAGTGTGATATTTTTGTTTACCCTTAAGAGTCCACACTTTTGGATCTTGGTTCGAGCTGTAAAGGAATTTGTGGCAAAGGAGGGTCGAGGAAATTTACCTGTCCGGGGCACAATTCCAGATATGATAGCAGATTCTAGTAAATTTATCAAGCTGCAAAATATGTAAGTATTGTCTGTTTTTTGCTTTATATTATATTAAATATTGAATGATAACACACACCCAAATCATAGACTTGTAGACTTGGAAGGGATCCCAAGGGCCATCTAGTTCAACCCACTGCAATGAAGGAATATCAACTAAAGCATCCATGGCAGATGGCCATCCAACCTCTGCTTAAAAACCTCCAGGGAAGGAGAGTCTGCCACCTTCTTAGGGCCTGTGATCCAATTGGACTAGCAATATCAGCATGGGTGACACGACAGTCACCCATATATAGCAGCTGTATAGCAGCACATGTAGATTTGAATGGTTTTTGTTGTTCCATGATCTCTAGCATTTCTTCCTTCAGAGCTCAATAAAAGGGAACCAAATGTGTATTTTCCCCCATAGCATTTTTTTCAGCCACAAACGAATTGCCAATGCACCATTACCTGTAGTTCACTTACAGGGCAGTTCTCAGAAGTAAGTTCTGGGACTACAATCTTTAGAATGCTGCTCATTCCACTAACTACTTAGCCATAAAGGTATTTGTTCCCTTAACTGTGTTCATCTTCCTGATAAGTGAATTCAAGCAGATGACAATATTAATAGTTTTCAGTGGCCGTTTCTCACATGCCTGTTTTGTACAGAGAGTCCTGTTTCGGTACAAAAACATATAAAGTAATAATGACCTTCTGAGTATCAATTTTGATACAAATAGATCTTAGGAAGCTGGCACTGTCCCTGTCTTTCCATTTGTCTTTGACAACCTGTAACATGAGAATGAATATTGATGTACAGTGGTGCCTCGCAAGACGAAATTAATCCGTTCCACGAGCCTCTTCGTCTAGGGTTTTTTTCGTCTTGTGAAGTAACCCTATTAGCGGATTAGCGCTATTAGCAGTTTAGCGGCTATTAAAGGCTTAGCGGCTATTAAAGGCTTAGCGGATTAGCGGCTAAAAGGCTATTAGTGGCTTAGCGGCTTAGAAAAGGGGGGAAAGCGGAAAAAAATCGGAACACTTGCAAGACGTTTTCGTCTTGCAAAGCAAGCCCATAGGGAAAATCGTCTTGCGAAGCAGCTTAAAAACGGAAAACCCTTTCGTCTAGCGGGTTTTCCGTCTTGCGAGGCATTCGTCTTGCGGGGCACCACTGTAGATGAAGCCTACTGATTTCTGGAATTGGTCTTACTGAAGTTTTACGTTTTTGCCCCTTTTTAAAAAGATATCGTGACAAAGCTAAGAAAGACGCCGAAGCTGTGGCTAACTATGCTGCCAAATTGCTCCAGTCATTAGGCAAGGTGAGCTAATGAAAGTTATGTTTTGAATCTTCCTTCTATTTAATCTCCCTTCTCTATCTTAACATGGAAAGTGGCTCCTATATAATGACCCAATCCAAAGAGCTAATGATCTGTACTCACAGATTTGTACTTGAGCAACAGAACTGTTGATAATTGCGAGTAGATTTTTTGAAAAATGATAAATTAACATATTGTGTTGGGATGGTAACGGTAAAGGGACCCCTGACCATTGGGTCCAGTCGTGGCCGACTTGGGTTGCTGTGTTCATCTCACTTTATTGGCCGAGGGAGCTGGTGTACAGCTTCTGGGTCATGTGGCCAGCATGACTAAGCCGCTTCTGATGAACCAGAGCAGTGTACAGAAACGCCGTTTACCTTCCCGCCAGAGTGGTACCTATTTATCTACTTGCACTTTGACGTGGTTTTGAACTGCTAGGTTGGCAGGAGCAGGGACCAAGCAATGGGAGCTCACCCCGTCGCAGGGATTCGAACCACCAACCTTCTGCTCGGCAACTCCTAGGCTCTGTGGTTTAACCCACAGCGTCACCCGCGTCCTGTGTTGGTATGGAGCCTTTAACTAAAAGACACCACTGTTCATGTGACTTTCCTTGTTTCATTGTGACCGGGATGAATGTTACAGCCGTTAAAATTCATGGAAGATTCTAATTCATAGGAATTGTGTGATGGAGGCATCCAGTAAAGTGTGGGCTAACATACTCACTGTCCTATGGCAGGGTCACATGGTACCAAAGCATCAGCTAGTTCCTGAGTCTTCGCCTCCACTACAGTTCCTTTCCTTCCTTCCCTTGGGACAGAATATGTTTAAACTGCTCCTCACTCTTTCGTTTGTTTTTTTATTCTTACCTTACCAGTTCTTTGATTCTGCCTATTTTTTCTTTCCCCCTTCAAAGTTAAAAAATAAATAAACCCAAACTCTTCCCCCACCCTATGCTTTCCCGCCTTTTTTCTCTTGCTGGCATCCAGTGGGAACAGAGATCAATGTCTTTCTTTCCCTATGGCCTTTTTTTTCTTTTGTGACGTTGGAGCAGCTCATGCAACAGCAGAAATTTCACCACTAGAAAATCATTACCACATAATACCATTTTTAAAAAAGATAATGCAACAAAGCAGTTTACACCAAAGCAGCAAATTTATATTGAGCATACACTTTCTTAAACACTATCAGTGTTACTGAATCAGGGCAATATTCCTCAATTTTCTTGTCTTATTTGCTACTTATTCTTATGACAATGCGGAATTAGGAGAAAGTGGCTGCTTAATAAGATTATGCTACTTAAATAAATGTGACTTCAAACATCTAATGAACATTTTAAAAACAATTGTGTTAAGAGAATTGGCATGTTAACATGGCACTTTATTTCATAGGCACCAGAATCTATTTCTCAGAAAGAACTGAAACTACTTTGTAAGTATTCATGGTTTTCTCTCAGCTTATACTGTGTTACATTGTCTTTGTTACTGTGTACTTAGTTTTTCACATGTGGCTTCTCCATTTTGGCTTTATTTTTGTTAAATAAATCATGACACATGTCATTTATTGTTCATCTGAGGTTCCATTTACCTAATTTTAAGATCTGCTAAGGAGCAGATGATTGTTACTATGTCCTGATATGTAAAACAGAATTCATAGAGGGTGTATTTTCTTTTTCACATGACTGTATATGCATAAACATTTCTGTCTCTACAGAGTTTTTGGTGTCATTCTAGTGGCTGGAGAAAATCTATCCTTGTTTGAAGCATCTCACATTAGCGTTTCTGTGGACCAGGAGGTTCAAATCCTTACAAAGCCACTAGAAAATAACTCAGTGAATTTTATATAATTGCCAGGTTTATCCTTTTTTGTTTTTTTGTTTAAATGATTAGGTTTCAAGGGCTAGTTGTTTTTGTTTTTTAAAAATGCTATCCCTTCATTACACATATTTTTCTCTCTTATCTTCCTTCCCAACTCTGTTTAGGCACTAATTCAGCATTTCTTCAAGTAGTGCGGTGTAGATCTCTTTCTGAAGAGTATGGATTGAATACTTCAAACAAAGATGAGATCAGTAAGAACATGACTTTATTATCTACAGTCTTCTTTTACTGTGTTTTCATCTGCAGACAGTGATGTGGAAATAATGACCTGAAAGGGATTATGTCATTCTGTTGTTTCCTTTGTTTCTGCTGTAACATGGAAAATGGAATTGGGATCTTAGTTACGGGGAAATGTGTGACCCCAAAGTAGCTTTGATCTTTGTGCCTTATTATAGATGGGATATGCTAATGGTTACAGCAGTGATGAAGAGAGTGAAAGTGCAACTTGCTTTTGCTATTTCTTGGTGAAAACAAATTTCAGAAATTATTTTGTTAGATCTGTAGATCATACATGAACCATTCATGCTAACTTAGTAGGGAAAATTCTAAGGGAAAAAACCTCAAATGCTTGTCACATGATCAATCCTTCCCTTTGTTTATTTTAAAACATTTTAACCCTCTTATCACAATGAGCCCAGGGTGAGATATAACACAACAGAACTAAAATACAATGTAACAGCAACATAGTGATATAAATACATGCAGAGCAGAAAACAAAACAGCTTATAATGAATTTTAAGAGGGAGAATATTCCACAATTGGGGCTCTACAGTGGAGGCTGTTAAATGGGTTGCTGCATAGCAGATATCTTACCTAAGTGGAAACATTAACAGGGCTCCCCACCACCCTGATTTTAATTCACCAGCAGGAGAGAAGATACATATTTAGCTCTCAAGCTGTTTAGGGCTTTATAAATTAATACAAGCATCTTGCCTCGTAGCACATGGGTAGCCATTGTTGTTCCTTCAGGACTAGTGTTAACATCATCCTGGTATTCCAATCTACTCAGTAATAAGGTGGCTGCATTCTGAATAAGCTGCAGCTTCCAGACCAGCTCCAAGGGCAGCCCCATGCAGAGCACATTACAGTCATTTATCTATCTCTATCTGGGAAGCTTCCAGTTACAGATAGGTAGCCGTGTTGGTCTGCCATAGTCAAAATAAAAAAATTCCTTCCAGTAGCACCTTAAAGACCAACTAAGTTAGTTCTTGGTATGAGCTTTCGTGTGCATGCACACTTCTTCAGATACACTGAAACAGAAGTTGCCAGATCCTTCTATATAGTGAGAAGGTGGGGAGGGGTATTACTCAGAAGGGTGGTGGGAATAGGAGATTGGCAGATAGCTGAGATGAGCCTGTTGACGACTCTGAGATGAGCTGAGATGAGCCTGTTGACGACTCTTAACGACTGTAATAGGTCTTACCTATTACAGACCTATTACAGTCGTTAAGAGTCGTCAACAGGCTCATCTCAGCTCATCTCAGAGTCGTCAACAGGCTCATCTCAGCTATCTGCCAATCTCCTATTCCTACCACCCTTCTGAGTAATACCCCTCCCCACCTTCTCACTATATAGAAGGATCTGGCAACTTCTGTTTCAGTGTATCTGAAGAAGTGTGCATGCACACGAAAGCTCATACCAAGAACTAACTTAGTTGGTCTTTAAGGTGCTACTGGAAGGAATTTTTTTATTTTGGGAAGCTTCCAGTCACTGTGGCATGGCTATCCATGCCATGACTGTAGGAATGACTGTAGCCGACAAATCAGCCAAAGCTGTAACAAGCACTCCATCTTGTTGGAGTTCAGTCTCAGCTTATTCAGCCCACCATTATATCCAAGCCCAATCAAGAACTTGTAGACTACACCTGAGTCAGATGCCAAGGAGAACAAAGCAGGGTGTCATCGGTGTATTGCTAGGACCCTGCCCTCAAATCCCTGATGGCCTCACCAGTTTCATACAGATGTTACATAGCATGGGAGACATGACTGTATGTTGGGAAATCTCACAGAGACCCAGCTGTTCTCCCTCAAGACTACCAGCCTGAAATCCACCCTGCAGGTTGGAGTGGAACCACTGTGTCTTCTGACACCCAAGCCACAGAGCTGTTCTAGCAAAATACCATGGTTAATTATATCAAAAACTGCTGAGCAATCCAAGGGATGTTACTGAGTTTCATTCCTCCTTTTCTCCTAACAGAGGTCATCCATCTAAAGAGACCCAAGACCATTTTGGTTCTGAAACTGGGCTGGAACCCAAGAATGGGTCTAGATAATCATCTTCATCCAAGAGCTGAGGTTCGGTGGCAACCACCCTCTTGAGCACTTATCCCAGAGCATAGATCTTAGCGAGTAGGCAGTACCTATCACAGCATTTGGGTCCCCAAAGGCCAGTGTTGGTCAAACACATTTATGTCTGTTGACTGTAATTCACAAACCATACAGAGATGTTTGTGTAACCAATTTCTTGTGAAAATGAATTTCAGTTCAGGTGATTTTAGGATTTTTATAAAAGCAATGCAACACTTTTCTTCAGCTTATTGGTACACAATTAACACTATTTTCCCCTTAAAGTTTCCCATATGGATAACCCTGATAGTGAGATGGTGCTGTACTTAATGTTACGAGCTGTGGATAGATTCTTTAAACACCATGGGAGATATCCAGGTAAATTTGATTTTAATATTGCCCAGTTTGCAACACTGTTAGCAAAATATGTGTTTAGTACAATGGATAAATTGAATAAATTGAAAATTTCCTTAAGTGGCCCTAGGGTATAACCTTAATAATATTCTGTGTTCATAAATATATAGATTAATTGTGTGGTTGAGGCATATACCATTATTACGCCTCTATATATTTTACAAATTAGATTGCAGAGATTTATTAAATCATTTGATTTTTTTTAAAAAATCTTCTCTTACAAAAATTATATCTATGTACAATTTTAAAAAATCATTTCCAGGTGTTTATAATTATCAAGTGGAAGACGACATTGGAAAACTGAAATCTTGCCTCAACAGTTTTCTTCAGGAATATGGATTACCTGTAACAGTGAAGGATGATTACGTTCATGAATTGTAAGTACTATATAAAATAAAAATAAAGTTTTCCTGGATTTTGTTTTGGTATTACAAATTTTACAATGTTGTTTTTCCTGTGTAGTTGTCGCTATGGAGCTGCTGAGCCACATATGATTGCAGCATTTTTGGGAGGTAAGAAATACTATAATTTTAACCAGTTCTTCTGTAGCTGTACACTTATTAGCACGTGAAAAAATATTACAGCTTTATATGCTCTTTTTTAACACTAGTTTTAAAAATGATGTAAGAATAATAGAATCATAGATTTGTAGAGATGGAAGGTGCACAATGAAGTGTTCATTTTGAATTGTTTTTAAACCTACTTGTCAAAATTAAAATGTCTCTGGAATATATAGTATTTGGAATACATGCTATGTAGAATTCAAGATATGAGATAGTAGTGTATTTGACTCAGTCATGATAAAAACAATCTATATCATTTCCAAAACTGAAATATTTCCAATGTGTACACATTGTTAAAGGTAAGAAACATGTTGTAGACTCTGCTTTAATGTAACTACAGATATTATTTAACAAGGTTCATGGATTTTGCTATATGCTGCTTTGAAGAGTCTATCTATAAAGCAGTATAAAAATGTCCTAAAATTAATAAGTTGTGTGCTCTCTACCACTGAGTGAAGTTGGTTATGGGAATTGTTATGCTCTATTTTCAATTCACTGGCATAAAGTAGCAGTTGAAGAAAAACAATTTTGTATTGCATCAATTGAGTTATGAAGTTCTAACTTTGTTCCTTCCTCTTCCAATTCCCCTGCTGTTTTACAGGAGCTGCTGCTCAAGAGGCTGTGAAAATAATTACAAAACAATTTGTCATTTTTAATAACACCTACATTTACAATGGCATGTCACAGACATCTGCAACATTCAAGTTATAGGCTAAGCACAGTACATTGTTTAAAACTGTGGTTGCATTTAATTTGCAGTTTGTTCTGTAAATGATTGCTGCTATATTTGCTGCCAAGTTCCCTTCTTTGTAATTTTTCCCGATTATTAAATGTTCTTTTGAACTGTAATAAATATTTTTATCTTGTATTTTAATAAGAGGCACTGGAATAGGTTGACTGTCATCACTATCAGCATCGTATTATTTTAGATGTATGCAGCATTTTTCTTCTGTGCTATTGGGAGTGGGACCCAATACAGACCATTGCTATTAGCCTGCTCATATCACTCCGAAAAGTGTTTCTTATCCTATGTGTTAAATAAATACCTCTTTGAAGCAAATGTACAGCAAATAATATGGAGTGTTGTTTTCAACATAAGCTGCTTTTGTTCAGAAAGAGGATTTTTAAAAAACCAATGAATACACTAACACACAATGCACCTTTGAATATTATTAATATATTAAACTATGAACAAGATTTAAAGCATTCTGGAAGAGAATGTGTAGTAATAGCGATTTTAGAAACTGCTGTTCTTGGTCTTCCCAATATATTTGTTTGACTGCTTCTGCTCCTTTACTGATAGTAATAGTTCAGTTGTTAGTATCTGTAATGTTGCTGGGGAAAGGATTAAATATGTTTTTATGGGATTAGTTGAAAGACTTGGACTTGAAGATGGTTTGTACAAACATATGTGATCATGTTAGCATTAGTTCCAGTGAATTAGAGGAGACTGCTTAAGAATTGGATTTATTGGTGGTGGGGAATCATACTTGGCAGGTACATTGATGTTACTTTGTACAAGAGGAGTTGCCCTAGTTTAAGATTGTTCTAAACTGTCCTGAGGCTCCATGGGATCAAAGGCAAGTTTAAAATAATTACAAATCAATTGACACAGATTTTAGTTCTAGTTTAAAATAATTACAAATCAATTGACACAGATTTTAGTTCTAGTTTAAAATAATTACAAATCAATTGACACAGATTTTAGTTCTAGTGCAGGCTTCCTCAACTTCGGCCCTCCAGATGTTTTGCGACTACAATTCCCAGCATCCCTGACCGCTGGTCCTGCTAGCTAGGGATCATGGTAGTTGTAGGCCAAAAACATCTGGAGGGCCGAGGTTGAGGAAGCCTGATCTAGTGTGATGTAAGAGTACATATTATTCACTACCCAATTTACAGGCAGGCAAAAACAAGGAAGTACAGTATATGATTTGGGATAATCCCTTCCATGGGTTTAATGTCAATTTTGAAACAGCATTCTAGGAAGGGGCTCATGCATGTAAGCCAAACAGTGATTTGGTGCTGTGGCATGCTGGACATGTCGACTATAGCTAATAGTATTGGCTCTGTTAAAGCAAAAGGCATACTAAGTAGGTAAAATGAAATGTTTTATTTGGTGAGCAGGTTTCTATGAGATTTTAATATTTACCATCTGCTTGCAGTTCCAGTGCTTTGTGTGAATTGAACTTATCACTGTTGCAGAGGTGGCTCCTTTGTGTTCACATATGGATTTTTATCACTTGGAGTTTAAAATAAATGTGTGAAAACAACCCAATAAAGATCAAAGCTTGTGGATTGCCTCACCCTGCTTTTCAGTGGAGGCATTTTCATGTGTGATCTTTGTTCATGTGAATTAGGCACCTTTGTGCATGTGCATGCATTACTTGTACACCTTAATTTTCATGGACAAACCAATACGGCTGGATGGCACATTAATTACTTCCTCACCAACTAGTAGACCTGGAAGTCTGACCTGAGGTGAAATAATTCCCATATTTAAAACACACCTCTGAAGTGACCCCCTTCCTGAAAAAAATATGTGGGGTGACTTTGTGGTTTTAAAATACTGGAAAACAGGTGTTGATTTTACAGGCTTAGATCCAGAGCTGTGTCTGGATTCTAAAACTGCACCACTCCATGCCTCTTGAAGCTCAATAGTAGGGCATGAAACTTATGGTAAATGTTACTGATGGGGAGGGAACACAAACAATTTTTTTTAAAAAAAATAATGGCACAGGCTAGCAAGTAAAATGAACAATTTACATTCTGACACCTTGATCCTAAACCTCAGTATTGAAAGTTAAGCTTCAGGGGCACTTCCAGTGAGTGTTCAGAGGCAGGATGAGAACTATCCTGGGACTTTTATCCCCCAAGACTAAGGTTACCAGATGTCCCCGTTTCCTGGGGACAGTCCCCGGATTTACAAATCAGTCCCCTGACAAAATCCATCTATTTACTGTAGTAGGAAATTGAAAAGTGTCCCTGGATTCACTGAAAAAAATCTGGTAACCTGACCAAAGACATTAAATATGGAGTAAGACTGAGGTGTGGGGAGAGAAGGGAAACCATTACTCTTGAGTTTTGGGGACTAAATGTAGGATAAAAATGGAATCTAGCTAATTCTATGCTGGTCCTTCTGAAATGTGACCTACTTTGTAACAATGGTAGGGGTGTGATTAGAGGTGTGGCAGGTTTACTAAGAAGAAAAACTAGCTCTGTCCTATGGGCTCAAGGAGGTTCTAATGTTTCATTTCTGACTTTTTTTGGTCTCTTAGTGTGTGTGCTACACATGATATTTTGTACTAACGTGATTTTGATTTGTACCCATTTACATCTCAGAGCATTCCCAATCTCCCAATAAAAAAAAATTAATCTAGTTGAGAGTGCTGACTGCAGAAGAGTCTCTTGGAGAGTCTGACCCAGGCATCCCCAAACTCTGCCCTCCAGCTGTTTGGGAACTACAATTCCCATTATCCCTGACCACTGGTCCTGTTAGCTAGGGATGATGGGAGTTGTAGTCCCAAAACATCTGGAGGGCCGAGTTTGGGGATGCCTGGAGCCTCTGACCCCTCAAGTCTCAAGAGATGAGGATGCCACCAGAAAAGTAATACTGAAGAAGAAATAGCCATAAAGCTCGTTTTGAGGTGAAGGGTGTTCCACACCTTTTAAGATTTCTGAAGGGAAAAACAGTAGTATATTTTATATGATAGGTCATTCCACCCTACACGCAAAGTACACCTCATCGGACTTGTGAAGCCTTAAGTCATATACAGTGGTACCTCAGGTTAAGTACTTAATTCTTTCCGGAGGTCCGTTCTTAACCTGAAACTGTTCTTAACCTGAAGCACCACTTTAGCTAATGGGGCCTCCTGCTGCTGCACAATTTCTGATCTCATCCTGAAGCAAAGTACTTAACCCGAGGTAATATTTCTGGGTCAACGGGGTCTGTAACCTGAAGCGTATGTAACCTGAGGTACCACTGTATATAGGTTTGTACGGGGTTTTTTCCCCCTCTCCAGTAAAGCATGTTTCGGATTGCAGCCTCAGTTTAATATCCAGCTCATGATTTGGTTATGACAAGTGTTTTATTTCCCTAATCGGAGGCGGCCCACCAGATGGAGAGAGTGAAGCCCGCTTGGCCCAGGTGGGAGCGCTCAGCTCCAAAGGAAGCAATGAAGCCGAGGCTCGCCGCCGCAGCTGAGGCAAACCGTGCCGGGGGAAGGGGGTAATAAATGAGGCGGGCCGAGCGGCTCCTTCGCTCGCCCACCACCTTTCCTCACAAACGGAGTTTCATTTAGGCGGGAAAAACTCGGCCGGTGAGTTTTCAGGTTTAGCCGCCCGGGGGGGGGGGGCGGGTGGCGGGCGGCGTTTGCGAGGCTTCCCAGGTAGCGAGTATCTCCTTTTACTGAGCGGAGTGTCGTCGCCTTGGCTGCGAAAAGGAGAAGCCTCTTCTGCTTAGAGGGGCGCCGCCAGTGCTACGATAGTGATGTGTCAGTCAGGGCACGTCTTCCCCCCTCAACCTGGGACGCCTTTTGAGCGTAACGGCAGGTTCATGGGCGTACATTTAGGGGGACCCCTAAATCAAGTAAATAAATAGAAATTCTTGGCAACTGCTGACTAATTGAGTGGCAGATAACTCGGTTCTGCCCCCGCCCCCATCCCAGATAAATCCTGACTACGCCCATGGGCAGGTTCCTGTCAGAAAGGGGGAAAGGAAGAAAGTCGCTGGCACTTTCTTGTTCCTTCCCTGCTAAGTATTCGTTTATTTATTTCCTCGCATTTAAAAGCACCACGAATAAATATAAAAGATAGAATTACAATCCCATGTTATTCCATACAGCATTATTATGTGAATCATGATAAATCTGCACATCATTAAAGTGCCAGGAGACATGGCTGGGGTTTTTTTTTTGCTGCAGAGGACTTTTCATAGCTACCCTTCCGAACATGTTTTTATTATTTTTGTGTTTCAGAGAATTGTAGGGTTGGAAGGTACCCCCAACGGTCATCTAGTCCAACCCCCTGCAATGCAGGAATATTCACTTATTTGTCTTGACCCCACCCACCACACACAAGGCAATGTGTATATGGGTTGCCTCACTTCAGAACAAGCCTTTGAAGCAGATCAGGCTGAGAGACGACAGGCTTCTCTCTGATACATGAGTGAAGAATCAATAAATCAACTTCCTGGCCAATCAGTAATAGATTTTAAAGTCATTAAGTTCAGGAACACAAGAGCTTAACTTGAGAATGTTTTCAAGATGGTACATGAATCCAGTTAGATTAAATAGAGTAACAAAAAAAAAGTTTATTTCTTTATTGTAAAAGTTATTGTTATTATTTAAACCTCAATAATATGGAAGTAACCTCTGCTCTACAAACACTTATACCATAATCAAAACACTTATACCATAATCAAAACTGTCTCTGTAAAATATGTTGCACTTTATTTATATTTAATATTGTGGAGGTAATATGCTGTACAAACTCAGGAGATTAAAGTGTGTTTTTGCCAGCTCTTGTTCTTCATGGTCTTCAAAATAGTTACAACTTTACTTGCCAGTGGGTTGGGCAAAGACACTAGTTCCAGAAGTTTAACAGAAACTTTTAGGGGGGAAATTTAATACAGTAAATAAAATTATCTATTTGCAGTATGTGCTAATTAATTTGGAGTAATTCCTCAGTTTGGTTCTAAACACTGATAAACTAGATGTGCCACACCATCCATGAAGGGTGAATAAAAATTATTTACTTTTCATCTCTTCATATATTATGCATGCATGTTAGGTGATCTTGAGTATGTTGTGCTCCTGTAGAAGTGGTAATCAACATTAATACAAATGTTAGATTTTATTAAACTGAATTTACTTTCCTTAATTTTCTTTTTAAAAATCCAAAATTGTGCTTTGATAACAGAGACAGTGAACAACCGCCCCTCCTCTGTTTTGCAGTTAAAGGCTAAGGAAAATAATACAGTCAAAATGGAAAATGGAAAAGATCAGCAAATACCATGTGGTAAATATGCCAAAATTATTTTATATCCATGCTACTTTTCATTATTTTAGCAGTCTGCAAGGCTAATCTTCAAATGGAAGTAAGAAAAAGATATAGTCTTTTGCAGAGATCCAAGTACCTGATCTACAATGTTGAAGGTGTCCTTCTGCTTAGAACTGCCTGACTCCACTGACATATGTCACTGAGAAACCCCATAAATGAGGAGTGCTCAATGTGCTCACCTAACTGGTGCTAGCCAGTGGAAACTCCCAAAATGTGGTTTGGGGGGCTGGGAAAGGGGGCTGGGCTGGGCTAGCACAGATTCTACTGGACTCTTGAGCCAGCTCTGTTGGGATTGCCCAAGGGTAATGGGACTCTGGCTGTTAATTAATCAGCAGTTTTAATTGTGTATGAAAATAAAATTTATGTAAAATAATTTGAAAAACTATTTGCTTTATCCTTATAGAGATGAAAACTGATCTGAATTTACTACTTGAATGTCTAAAATATCAAATGGATCATCCTACTACTCAGAAAGAGGCATTGGTTACTATTTATTCGGCCTGTCAACAAAACAGTAAGATGTTGAGTTCTAGTTGCATTGCTCCATGTTTTATTAAAATATATTCCTTTAAAAGTTGACACTTTCCCCATTGTTTCTGTCTTTTCTAGGTGATGCAAGTGATTATTTTCGAGAAATAGGTGGTTTGATGTTTGTATATGACCTTGCAAAGTCAAGCGTGCACAGCATGGTAAAGGAAGCTGCCTTATTTACATTAGGAGGTTTAGCAGAGAGTAATGGTAATGCACAATTGTATTCTTTTCATATCATTATATTATCACATTTGAAGATACCAAGTTTTCGTGTTTTGCTTCATTTCTTCAAAAGACTATAGTTTTCAAGTACATATACTAACAACAAAGGCTTAAATTTGACTCTGTAGCAAAATGGCAGTGAGTACAGCTTCTTCAGTAGGTGCATTACATGTTCCCCTTTCAACCTACCCATGGCATTCTGAACTAGCTGCAGCTTCTGAAGCAATCTTAAGGGCAGCCCCACATAGAGCACATTGCAGTAATCCAATACTGAGGTTACAAATATATAGCTTCCTGTGGTCAAGCTGTGCTTACTCAGGAACAGGTGCACCAGCCAAAATTGGTAAAAAAAACACTCTTAGGCTGTGTTCACATTGCCACCTTCAGTGAAGTTCTTCCCCCATTTCCTATGCATTTCACAGCTCTTTCCCCACAAACTGTTCACATCAGTGCAGTTTCATTCATTTATGTGTTGATGGTGCAGGGATTCCTTACCTTATGCTAAAGTGTTCACATCCTGGCTAGGGATGAATTAGGAACATATTAAGGACTCTAATCAGCAGGAAGTTGGTTTGAGAAACAAAACTGAAAACAGCAGACAAGGCTAGGGCAATAATGCTTCTAAATACCAGTTGTGGGAAACCCACAGGAAGGCAAAATGTTCTTGTGCTCGGGTCTTGCTTGCTGGTTTTCCTCAGACATCTGGTTGGCCACTATGAAAACAAGATGCTGGACTAGGTGGGTAATTGGCCTGGCACAGAAGGCTCTGCTTATTTTCTTATGTTCATGAGTGGAAGTTTGGGATTGGTTCCGCCAGCGTGCCTGCATCATTTTGACCTCCCTGCCGCCTTGCCCCTTGCCCCTGTGGCAGCACTCTTGGCAGGAAGCTAGCACTGAGGCTCTGCCCCACCAGGCAGGACACCTCTGTCCATAGAGTCTCCATCTGATCAGGATTCAGTCTTCGTTATCACACCACCACATCCAAACATCAGTTAAAGGCTTGTACATTCAGATAATATAGAGAAACAGAGATGGGTGTCATCAGTGTACTACAAATAACCACTTCCAGTGGGTTCATTTAGATTTTGAACAGCACTGGGACAAGTTGTATATAAATGTCTGGCCCCCACTGTTACATATGTTCCTTAAGTGTCCCCTGCTCTGAGCTTCACCCACCTTGTAGCCAAAAAATATTTTGGCAGTCAGTAGAAATAGGTCGGTGTCTATACAAAAGAAGAAATGGACACAACTCTGTCATTAAAATGGCAACACTGAGATTTTTTAATCTACAAGGGCTACTATTATTTGAATCCCTCTCCCCAACAGACTGATACAAATACCTACAATTATTGTAGAATTTATAAGAAAGTTTGATTCTGTTTGCTTTATTAAATTTAATGTAATATAACACGTAAATTTCTCAGAGGAATATCTATTTTGTTTCAGTATTCTGCCAACAGACGTTATGCACTTCTGGATCATTTGAAGACCTTCACAGACACCTAACTAATAACGATTCCAGTGTGAATTTGAAAAGAATGTCTGTTTATTTCTTAATAGCACTGGTTTCAAATAACAGTAAGTCCCCCCGCTGCATGTAAGGAAATTGCAGTTACACACACAAAAACACAATTTAAATTATGATGAGTAGCCTCCAGATGAATATTAACTGCAATTAGGTCAATTAGACTTACATTCACAGAAATGTGCTTATAAATCCTATTGCTATTCACAGGTACTTAAGCAAGTTTAACTATACTATATTTTCTAAGGATATGCTCAGCTTTAGCAGTGCATAAATCACTATGGTCTATATATTTCATATATTACATTTTAAGTTTAGCTGCTATTCCATACTCAGGGCCCCTGCAGACATGCGATTAATTGTAGGTGTGTTCAGCAACATATCCTTGACACAATAAAGTGCATTACTGGTTGATTTATTCTGCTTTAGTTTTTTCTGAGATGCTTCCCCAATGCTACCATGCTGTGTACATGCTATACCTTTTCCCCTCAGAGAATTCTGGGTACTGTAGTTTATCCCTCACAAAGTAAGATCACTTATGACCACCCTGCTAGCATCATGAGCACAAATTGTCTAAAGAGGCCCTCAGTGACAAGCATGCTTCATACCACATAATGTGTGAAACAGTTCTAAGATTTCACTGAATTATTGATTGCTTGATATTTGAAATACTTCATATATTTTATTTTAAATCTTTACATGCCAAAACGTGGTCATTTTATAGGGCGTGGGCAGATGTGTGCGAGACAGTCTGGTTGCCTTAATGCTCTGCTTCAGTTATTCAGGTAAGTAATAAAGCAAGAATGATGTACTAAACTGAAAATTCCTCCCCCAAGCTTTAATTGCTATTTGTTATGTTTTTGTTTTAATTTCCTAACAGAACAAGTCTTTCAGTATGTGATGTGAAACTTTTGGATCAAAAAATTAACGAATATCATCTGTGGTCTTCAACTTGCAGTGCTCTCTGTGCAAGTGTAAATAATCCCCAGAATGGTAATTTTTTTTGTTAAAGATTTCCTTTCATTATTTGTTTGATGACAGTGAGGAAAAATACAAGTATTTTTCAATGCAGATCTAAGTGTGCCATTGTTTTGTCATCAACAGAGGAGAATCAGAAATTTTGCAGTTTGGTTTTTCCTCATGCAAAAGACTGGCTGCAAAGTAGTATAAAGCCAGAGATAGTTCGCCCAGTATGTTCATTCATTGGGCTCACAGTTGCAAATAATTGTAAGTATCTAACCATTGTACCAGCACATTATTTTTCAGTGAAAAGCCTGCTGGGATTTCTTTTGCCATTTCTAGTGCTTAATTTCATGCATCTTCTGCACAGAAATAGGGTAACTACTTTGGTGATATTATCATCTTCAAATTCTAGAACTTACAGTGGAAGTTGCTTTAAAGAGAGGAGGGCAGGGCTTTTCCATGGCACAGTGAGTTGACACATCCTCTCCAGCTTGTATTGCATTTTCTAGAAATCACCATATATTCATTTGTTAAAATAGTAAATATATATATGTTGCCTTTCTACCAAAGCATTCAGGGCAGTTTAGAGTTTAAAATAATGGCTTTCAGTCTTGATACAAAACAGAGAACTCAGAGGAAAAACAGTACATTCAGGTACCAGCTCTTTCATGTTGTTGTTGTTGTTGTTTAGTCGTTTAGTCGTGTCCGACTCTTCGTGACCCCATGGACCAGAGCACGCCAGGCACTTCTGTCCTCCACTGCCTCCCGCAGTTTGATCAAACTCATGCTAGTGGCTTCAAGAACACCATCCAACCATCTCATTCTCTGTCGTCCCCTTCTCCTTGTGCCCTCCATCTTTCCCAACACCAGGGTCTTTTCCAGGGAGTCCTCTCTTCTCATGAGGTGGCCAAAGTATTGGAGCCTCAGCTTCACGATCTGTCCTTCCAGTGAGCACTCAGGGCTGATTTCCTTCAGAATGGAGAGGTTTGATCTTCTTGCAGTCCATGGGACTCTCAAGAGTCTCCTCCAGCACCATAATTCAAAAGCATCAATTCTTCGGCGATCAGCCTTCTTTATGGTCCAGCTCTCACTTCCATACATCACTACTGGGAAAACCATGGCTTTTACTATACGGACCTTTGTTGGCAAGGTGATGTCTCTGCTTTTTAAGATGTTGTCTAGGCTTGCCATCGCCTTTCTCCCAAGGAGCAGGCGTCTTTTAATTTCGTGACTGCTGTCACCATCTGCACTGATCATGGAGCCCAAGAAAATAAAATCTCTCACTGCCTCCATTTCTTCCCCATCTATTTGCCAGGAGGTGATGGGCCCAGTGGCCATGATCTTCGTTTTTTTGATGTTGAGCTTCAGACCATATTTTGCGCTCTCCTCTTTCACCCTCATTAAAAGGTTCTTTAATTCCTCTTCACTTTCTGCCATCAAGGTTGTGTCATCTGCATATCTGAGGTTGTTGATATTTCTTCCGGCAATCTTAATTCCGGCTTGGGATTCATCCAGCCCAGCCTTTCGCATGATGAATTCTGCATATAAGTTAAATAAGCAGGGAGACAATATACAGCCTTGCCGTACTCCTTTCCCAATTTGGAACCAATCAGTTGTTCCATATCCAGTTCTAACTGTAGCTTCTTGTCCCACATAGAGATTTCGCAGGAGACAGATGAGGTGATCAGGCACTCCCATTTCTTTAAGAACTTGCCATAGTTTGCTGTGGTCAACACAGTCAAAGGCTTTTGCATAGTCAATGAAGCAGAAGTAGATGTCTTTCTGGAACTCTCTAGCTTTCTCCATAATCCAGCGCATGTTTGCAATTTGGTCTCTGGTTCCTCTGCCTCTTCTAAATCCAGCTTGCACTTCTGGGAGTTCTCGGTCCACATACTGCTTGAGCCTTCCTTGTAGAATTTTAAGCATAACCTTGCTAGCATGTGAAATGAGTGAAATTGTGCGGTAGTTGGAGCATTCTTTAGCACTGCCTTTCTTTGGGATTGGAATGTAGACTGATCTTCTCCAATCCTCTGGCCACTGCTGAGTTTTCCAAACTTGCTGGCATATTGAGTGTAGCACCTTAACAGCATCATCTTTTAAAATTTTAAACAGTTCAGCTGGAATACCATCACTTCCACTGGCCTTGTTATTTGCAGTGCTTTCTAAGGCCCATTTGACTTCACTCTCCAGGATGTCTGGCTCAAGGTCAACAACCACACTACCTGGGGTGTACGAGACATCCATATCTTTCTGGTATAATTCCTCTGTGTATTCTTGCCACCTCTTCTTGATGTCTTCTGCTTCAGTTAGATCTTTACCACTTTTGTCCTTTATTATGGTAATCTTTGTACGAAATGTTCCTTTCATATTTCCGATTTTCTTGAACAGATCTCTGGTTCTTCCCATTCTGTTGCTTTCCTCTATTTCTTTGCATTGCTCGTTTAAGAAGGCCTTCTTGTCTCTCCTTGCTGTTCTTTGGAAATCTGCATTCAATTTCCTGTATCTTTCACTATCTCCCTCGCATTTTGCTTGCCTTCTCTCCCCCGCTATTTGTAAGGCCTCGTTGGACAGCCACTTTGCTTTCTTGCATTTCTTTTTCATTGGGATGGTTTTAGTTGCTGCCTCCTGTATAATGTTGCGAGCCTCCATCCATAGTTCTTCAGGCACTCTGTCCAGCAAATCTAAATCCTTAAACCTGTTCCTCACTTCCACTGTGTATTCATAAGGGATTTGGTTTAGATTGTATCTTACCTGTCCAGTGGTTTTTCCTACTTTCTTCAGTTTAAGCTTGAATTTTGCTATAAGGAGCTGATGATCTGAGCCACAGTCAGCTCCAGGTCTTGTTTTTGCTGACTGTATAGAGCTTCTCCATCTTTGGCTGCAGAGAATATAATCAATCTGATTTCGATGTTGCCCATCTGGGGATGTCCATGTGTAGAGTCGTCTCTTGTGTTGTTGGAAAAGCGTGTTTGTGATGACCAGCTTGTTCTCTTGACAGAACTCTATTAGCCTTTGCCCTGCTTCGTTTTGATCTCCAAGGCCAAACTTGCCAGTTGTTCCTTTTATCTCTTGATTCCCTACTTTAGCATTCCAATCCCCTATAATGAGCAGAACATCCTTCTTTGGTGTCACTTCGATAAGGTTTTGTAAGTCTTCATAGAACTGGTCAATTTCAGTTTCTTCAGCACCAGTAGTTGGTGCATAAACTTGGATTACTGTGATGTTAAAAGGTCTGCCTTGGATTCGTATCGAGATCATTCTATCATTTTTGAGACTGCATCCCAGTACAGCTTTCGCCACTCTTTTGTTGACTATGAGGGCCACTCCATTTCTCTTACGGGTTTCTTGCCCACAGTAGTAGATATGGTAGTCATCCGAACTGAATTCGCCCATTCCCGTCCATTTTAGCTCACTGATGCCCAGGATGTCAATATTTATTCTTGCCATCTCATTTTTGACCACATCCAACTTACCCAGGTTCATGGTTCTTACATTCCAGGTTCCTATGCAATATTTTTCTTTACAGCATTGGACTTTCCTTTCGCTTCCATGCATATCCACAACTGAGCGTCCTTTCGGCTTTGGCCCAGCCGCTTCATCAGCTCTGGATCTACTTGTACTTGTCCTCCGCTCTTCCCCAGTAGCATGTTGGACACCTTCCGACCTGAGGGGCTCATCTTCCAGTGTCATAACTTTTATATGCCTGTTGTCTTTGTCCATGGAGTTTTCTTGGCAGGGATACTGGAGTGGCTTGCCGATTCCTACTCCAGGTGGATCACGTTTGGTCAAAACTCTCCACTATGACCTGTTCATCTTGGGTGCCCTGCTCGGCGTAGTTCATAGCTTCTCTGAGTTCTTCAAGCCCCTTCGCCACGGCAAGGCAGTGATCCATGAAGGGGAGCTCTTTCATAGTGTTATATAATAACAGACCTTCCAAGTGTTCCTATTTTACAGATACAATGCTGGATTTACAGAAGCTGGCAGAATGCCCTGCTTTTCCTTAGGATGTCCCTATTTTTATCAGAGAAATTATGGAAGGCATGGAATTATCCGACCCCCGAGCCATGTGAAGGCAACCTTGTATAGGGAAGTTTTAAAATGTTTAATGTTTTATTATGTTTTTATATACAGTGGTGCCTCGCAAGACGAAAATAATTCGTTCCGCGAGTCTTTTCGTCTTGCGATGTTTTTCGTCTTGTGATGTTTATCGTCTTGCGAAGCATGGTCCGTTGCAACTGCGCCTCTTCAAGCGGCTTTTTAAAAAAAGCGCAAAACGTTTTCGTCTTGCAAAGCAAGCCCATAGGGAAATTCATCTAGCGAAGCAACGCAAAACTGAAAAACCCTTTCGTCTAGCGAGTTTTTCGTCTTGCGAGGCATTCGTCTTGCGGGGCACCACTGTATGTTGGAAACCAACATGAGTGGCTGGGGCAACCCAGTCAGATGGGTGGGATGTAAATAGTAAAATTATTATTATGGAATAGGGCGTCCCTATTTTCATCTGAGAAATGCTGGAGGGTTTGTAATAACCAGATGGAATGGTTGCTGCAGGAAACAAATTGAGGAAGGGATGAATTGAGATCATGATAAAAGTAATTTTTGTGAATAATTTCTCTTAAAATTAATTTACAAAAGTTTTCTTACATTGAGTCAGAGCACTGATCTGTCTAGCTCAGTATCATCTACACCAGTGTTTCCCAACCTTTTTTGGGCGAAGGCACACTTGTTTGATGAAAAAAATCTCGCGGCACACCACCATTACAGCCCCGTGACGTCAGCGCGCAGCGTCACGCCGGGAGGGACGCACGAAAGTGAAAGTTTTCCATTTTTTCCCCTCCCCCTTGCCGGGGAACCTCCAAGCTTTGGGGGTGGGGGGAGGAGGCAGCAAAGCGAGGGACTGAGGGACCCTAACCCTAACCCTAACCCTCACCGATCACCCGGGAAAGCATGCGAACGAGGAGCCCCCGTGTCCTGCTCCCGGCAGCGGACGGCACAAAGCGAGGAGGCCTGGACAAGGCAGCATGCTCCCCGCTCTCGCTGCATCGGGGCTTTTCTCCTCCAGGCCGCTTTCGAAGTCCCCTTCTCCGCTCCCAAGAGCCGGAGCCGCTGCTTCCAGGCCCTGTCCGAGCCCCGACTTGTGGCCTCACTTCGAGGAGCGCCTGTTGCTGGGGACGGGGCTGCATCCCCCTCAGCCGCCGCCTCGCTTCCTTCCAGGAGACCCGACGGCTCCCCCTCTCCCGCTCACCCTCCTGCGCCTGCAGCAGACCGAGACCTCCCCGCCCCCGCCCGGCTCGGCCCTACCTGGGCGCCTCCAAGCCCGGCCGGCTCCGCGTCGCGCTCCACGCCGGGCAGCTGCAGCGGGGGCGCGCGGCGGCCCGGCTGAGCGCACCCCGGAGCCGCCGCGCCGTCGCTCGCGAGTCCCTCCGAGAGCCCTCGGGACTGACTCCGGAGTCGCGAGGCGGCGCGTCGCCCAGGGAAGGGGCGGCTTCCCACAAGTCCTCCGGGAAGCAAACGCCCTCGCCCGCCTCCCTCCAGGCAACATCTCGCGGCACACCAGGCAATATCTCACGGCACACTTGTGTGCCGCGGAACACCGGTTGGGAAACACTGATCTACACTGCATTGGAGTGTCTCCAGGATTTCAGACAGGGGTCCTTCCCAGCCCTACCTGGAGATGCTTGGGATTGAACTGGAGACGTTCTGCATTTGACAGAAAGCCTAGAAAACTTTAGCTTAAAGCAAACTATGAGAGAAGCATGACTGGTAATTGTTATGGTTTGTTTTGTTTCTTCAAGCAAGAATGCAGCAATTTTTTGTTTCTGTTGGTGGATTAGCTGTTTTGGATGAGCTTCTTGTGAAATTGAGACACAATTCAGTTGCAAGCACGAAACTTGCAGTAGTGGTGACAAAAACGATTGATGCCTGTATTGCCGACAACTGTGAGTGAACAGATTGAAATATCTTTTGATATAAACATATTAACAGAAAGTGAAGTTTGTAAGGGTGCATCCAGGCTCTAGTTAGGTCCATGCCTCCCTATAGGATTAAGGTAAAGGTAAAGGGACCCCTGACCATTAGGTCCAGTTGTGGCCGACTCTGGGGTTGCGGCGCTCATCTCGCTTTATTGGTCGAGGGAGCCGGCGTACAGCTTCCAGGTCATGTGGCCAGCATGGCTAAGCCACTTCTGGCGAACCATAGCAGCGCACGGAAACGCCGTTTACCTTCCCGCCGTAGTGGTACCTATTTATCTACTTGCACTTTGACGTGCTTTTGAACTGCTAGGTTGGCAGGAGCAGGGACCGAGCAATGGGAGCTCACCCCGTCGCAGGGATTCAAACCACCTACCTTCTGATCGGCAAGTCCTAGGCTCTGTGGTTTAACCCACAGCGCCACCCGCATCCCTTCCCTATAGAATTAGGTATTCTCAGATTATTCATTACTTATATTACCAGGATCTGCCTTGGCTTCTGACTTTATTTATTAACATGACAAACATTAAATATCATCAAAATACCGGTAAGTTAAGGATCCTGCAAGGAGGGGAAGAGAGTTGCAAATTCTTCTAATTCCCAGTCCTCACAAATCTTGTAGTTAAGTGTTGTACCTGGTATTGGATGAAAGCTTGAGATAACCTGAAGAAAGGATGGAACAGGCACTCTATAAAAGTACAGTGCTACCTCGGGTTACATACGCTTCAGGTTACAGACGCTTCAGGTTACAGACTCTGCTAATCCAGAAATAGTACCTCGGGTTAAGAACTTTGCTTCAGGATGAGAACAGAAATCGTGCTCTGGCGGCGCGGCAGCAGCAAGAGGCCCCATTAGCTAAAGTGGTGCTTCAGGTTAAGAACAGTTTCAGGTTAAGAACAGACCTCCGGAATGAATTAAGTACTTGACCCGAGGTACCACTGTATGTTTATTTACTGCATGTTGAGTTTAATGGGTGTTTTTTCCTTTTAAATTTATTTTGTACCAATAGCTGCTGTTGGAATTAACCTGTCAAGGTATAATATTGTGCCAAATCTCCTAACACTGCTTTCTTACAAACATCTGGATCTGGGAGAAAAAAATAGTATTATACTTACCCTTGGACATTGTACAGATGGCTGCGGTAGGATACTGCTTCTATCTTTCTTAAATTGAACATGTTAGATGTTGCATTCAAATGTAGTTTGTATTAGAATTACAGTGCACAATTGCTGTACTTAATAATAACCTATGAAGATACCAAACCTGATGTTGCTACAGTAATGCATGGTTGGTTTTAACAAGCTGCTTTATCCCTCATTGAAATAAAATAGCAAATAAAAAAATTCATCATTTTGAAGCTTACTACATTTAGGCTGCAATCCTATATCCACTTAGCTGGGACTAAGCCCCATTGAACTCAGTGAAACTTACTTTTAAGTAAACATGGTTAGGTTTGTACTATAAAAAGGATTATGATTAGGCACCTTTTTCATTAGTGGTTATTTCTAGTGCAGGATCTAGGAACTTCTACAAAATCCTGATAATCAACTGTCAAAGCCAAGTTATTAGTGGTAGCTAAGTATAAATTTCTGCTTTAACACTGAAGTCTTAAAAAGGCACTATGCAATATTTCCATTAAAACTAATAGGACAGCTTCATGCAAATGAAGTCACACTACAGCATGTTACTGAGCGTATGCAAATAAGTTAGATATGACTAACTGAAGTTGGGCTGAAAATTCAATATAACTTTATCCCATTGTAATTTTATTGCTTATTCTTCCAAATATGATAAGAGGTACTGTTACAACTGTACAGTTTGGACAAATATGTTCCAAGAAACTAATGGTAATTTTTTTTTAGAGGAAAATCAATTTGCTCTGGTCAAGAACAATGGCCTTCCACTTATGATTCAGGCACTAACTGAATCGCAGGATGAAGAACTAAATAAGGCTGCTACCTTTGTGCTGCAAAATTGCAAACAGATCAGTAAGATTATCATTATTTTCATTACTGTTTTAAAAAATTTATAGGGCAGATTTATGAATATCTTCTTGCCCATTAGCTACTTGACCATTTGCTTTGTCTTCAAAATTCCCTATTTCACCCAGGTTAGAGCTTCCCTACCCACTTTCTTCTACTTTTTAATTTGATCTCTTCTTGCTTCCATCTTCCCTTGATGAAGGAGAAATATTAATGAAGGAAGTATGTCTGGGGCTGTATTTGTATAAGGTCCTTTAGATACTGCAGAGAGATGTAAAAGGCAAAATAAAACACATCTTAAATAAGTCACTCTCATTGGGACCCAATATTTTAAGACTTTGGCATGTAGCATGAAATATAATTCTGTTTTTATAAAGCCAGCTTACCTTGCCTTATTCTAACTTTTCCTAAAGCTGAGAAGTTGTCACTGAAGTTAGGAAAACATTCATTAAAACTGGATGATGCAGAACAGTTGAAGGCTGATTGGCAGAACAGAGAGATGATCCTTGAAGACTACTGGGACAAAGCCAAAGAAATTTTACGGAGAATAGAAGGACTTGAAAATGACCAACAACAGGTGGTTCTTTGTTTTTTTGGGTTTTGTTTTGTGTTTTTTTTTTAAAAAAAGAACGGATGCAGTATGTTAAAAACAGAGGAATAGTTCTATGCAAGAAAATGGTGTCTGAGTGAATTATAAAAAGGAAAGCATAAATCTGGTAAGTTTTTTTAAAAAAATGCCCCCCCCCCCTATTTTCCTGTGGTGGAAGGAGGATATCATCATCTGGGTTATTCCTCCTAGTCCAGAAGGTAGGGCTAGCAAAAACAAGTTTATGGTATGCTTTCTGTGGGGAATAGAACCTTTTTCAAGCTTCCATCCTGTCTTGGCTTCACTTTTTAGCTAAAGATGTTTGTTTCTATTCTAGTATTCCTAGCTTGTGTAAATTCACAAACATGGCCATTCTTTGTTATGCAAACATATTTCAGCTACTTATAGTACTTCAGATAAAATATCCTACCCACCTGTAAAATTATTGCTCCCCCATCTTCAGCCACATAGTCATGGTGATCCAACATGAACTTCTGTGATCACATGCTTTCCCTCAGTAATTTAATTCCAGTTATTTCCAGTAGTGAATTATTATTTTTTAAAAATATTTTAATTTGATCGGTGAAGGTTAGGATATCACAGGAAGAAACATCTTCCTTATCTGTTTACACATTCTAAAATGCTTTGGAACGCTAAGTCTTGTTTGTGTTGGATGATTTCTTAGGTTTCATTATTTTTATGCCCTAATCTTGTTTTTATGCAGTATTTTCAGCTGCTTGTTTTGAAGGGACTTGAGCATGAAAAGACAACAACAACAATTTGACCTGAATTTGACAAATACTTCTTGCTTCAAAGTATATATGCAGTAATATTAAAATTGTGGAACCAAAATGCAATTGTCAAAACAAGAACTGAGTTCAGCAACTTAATATTGACTTCAACTTAAATGGAAAAAACACAGGAAAAATACATACCTGAAATGTTAAATAAGATTATGAAAGAAGTAATGGGGTGTGGTGATGTTTTCATTCTAACCCACAAAGTTTGGCTTTTATGACTAGGTGTGAAACTAGGTCAAGTCAACTCCCTGAGTTGATCATCCCTGCCTTGAACCTTCAATATAAGTAGCCATGTTTTTCCACCCTCCCCCACCCACTGGATGTATTTTGTATGACCTTCAATTGCTATTTTTTAAAACACAGAAAAAAGTGAGAAGACAAATATTAATTGATGATATTCCGAAAGAAGTGATCCTGCAGACTACCCCTATGCATCTTAAAGAAAATGCAAGCAAGCCAAATTCAAGTGACATAACACATACAGAAGTGAACCAACAATTACTAGATTCTATGTCTGCTAAACCGATTGCTACTACATTTGTAAAAGACTATTCTAAGAATGAATTTCTAAAGCCTGCCAATAGGAATCCAACTGATGTGTCAGTCAGTCGAAATGAACTTAATCTTCATGCAGCTGATAAAATGAGGACACCCAACATGACCCACCAACATAAACATATTACAGATAAAAACACTGTTGGTGAATCTAGCAAGTCTGAAGTACAACTAAGGTATTGCATCTTGGATCCTACATACAATTTTAAATTGATACTTTTAAATCCTGATTGTGAATCAAATTAGCAAACTGCATTTAATATTATTAAACTTTGTCATGAACTCTAATGGACTGAAATTCCATCTGGAATATATAGGGAGCTGTAGACCTCTTTCAAAATGAAACCTTTTACTTTCAGCTTTTGAACTTCTTCATGGCTACTGGAATAGCCTCATGTGTGGAAGCTACCCTGAGAATTTTTATTTGAAGCGAAGTGTAAGAAAATGATTTATATCAGATAAATGCAGACAATAAATAAAATTATCCCAAGCTTCAATGTGCATATGAAACATGCCCCCCTTTCCCTGGTTAGCATTATTCACTGCAGTGCTATGTGGGAAATTGTGGGGGTCGAGAAGCATGATACAACACAATGAAATATATATTAGGTCAAGTTTTAAGAATGTCTTTCTTATCCTTTTAGTGAATTATTGTGTAAACAGACAGATATTGCAGGTAAAAGAAGAACTCAACTGGTACAAAATACAGGTAGGTACTGTTAATCAAAAGTGTTCAATTTCTGACATTTTACTAAGTTGATCGTTGTTAGAAATTAGTTTATTTTAAATTGGATGAAAAGTAAGCACATATATATCTTCACCATATACCATACTTAGTGGTTGCATTTGCACATCATGCTTAAGCCTTGGGC
The DNA here is from genome assembly GCF_965113315.1 of Podarcis vaucheri. Lineage (NCBI taxonomy): Eukaryota > Metazoa > Chordata > Lepidosauria > Squamata > Lacertidae > Podarcis > Podarcis vaucheri. The sequence continues at coordinate 49,627,639 of NC_138765.1, read as the reverse complement.
TTGTGCACTTGGTCCCTTCTCTCCTCTCCTGCATAGCCAAAAGAAGCAGTCACAACCTTTTGCTTTTTACATTTGGTTAAAAGTGGTTTGTTGTGTTGGTTGGAGCAACACACTGTGGTTCATAAAACTATAGAATCCGAAGGCATCCTGAGGCTCATCTAATTATCCACCCCCATCCCTGCAATGCAGGAAGCTCAACTAAAGCATCCATGACAGATGGGCCATCCAACTTCTGCTTAAACACCTCCAAGGAAGGAGCGCCCACAACCTCCCAAGGGAGTCCATTCCACTGTTGAATAGCTCTTGTGTCAGAAAGTTCTTCCTGATATTTAGTCAGAATCTCCTTTCTTCTAACTTGAAGACATTGGTTCAGGACTTCAAGTTTGCTCTGTCCTCTATGTGACAGCCCTTTAGATATTTGAAGATGGCTATCATATCTCCTCTTATGCAGACTAAACATACTCAGTTCCCTCAACTGTTCCTCATTAGGCGTTGTTTCCAGACCCTTGATCATCTTGGTTTCCCTCCTCTGTACACATTCCAGCTTGTCAATATCCTTCTTAAATTGTGGTGCCCAGAACTGGACACAGTACTCCAGTTACTGTCTGACCAAGGCAGAATAGAGAGGCACTATTACTTCCCTTGATCTGGACACTAGCTTTTTTTTACTGCTGCATCACACTGTTGATCATGCACCACACATGTTAATCATGTGGTCTATTAAGACCCTTAGATCCTTTTCACAGTTGTCCATCTTATATTTGTGCATCTGGTTATTAGAACCTTACATTTGTCTCTCTTGAAATTCATGGCCCAGTTCTCCAAACTGTTACAGTAACCTTGAATTCCGATTCTGTCTTCTGCAGTGTTAGCTACACCTCCCAGTTTGGTGTGTCTCCAAATTTGATGAGCATCTCCTCAGTACCTTCATCCAAGTTATTTATAAATATGTTGAACAACAACGGGCCTAGGACAGAACCCTGTGGCATCCCTCTTGTCACACTTTTCCGAGGATTATGAGGAACAATTAGTGATCACTCTTTAGGTTTGCTCAGTCAACCAGCTACAAAATCCTCCTAACAGTAACTTCATCCAGCCCACATTTTACAAGCTTCTCCCCAATTATACCACGAGAGGCTTTGTGAAAAGCCTTACAGAAATCAAGATACACTACAAACATACCAACTTCAGACCACAGGTTATGATGCTGGCTTGTTGGAAACTAAGCAGCATAGTTAGTATTGACTACAATTCCAGGTATGGATGACATGGCAATCTGTGTTTAACTGAAAGCAAAAGCAAAAGCATACAAACTCATCCTTGGCTGCATGAAAAAATGAAGGCAGTGTGTGAGACCAAGGTATGCTATAGATTATGCATGTGGTGCTAAAATGCATGTGGTGCTAAACTATGGTTTAGGATGACATCTAAACAAAGCCAATATGTTATACGTATATTGTTCATTATATGTTGTCCAAGCATGCTACATACGGTAGTTGCCCGTGTGGAATAATACTATTACTCCATCACATATTCAATGATGAATTTGTCTTAAATTTCATAATCTAGTATGACTTTTTAATGTTAAAACTATTCATGATATAAATGTCTGTTGCCTTTAAAATATAAGCACAGTTGTGTTCAATTATTTTAAGACCAGAGTTAAGGCTGTCGTAGTAACTCAAGCTCCACAAAGCTGAAAATTGGATGCTGAGGCTAATGCCATAATGGACGTACCCTAACAAGTGTCATTTTTATAAAAAGAATTTTGAGACATAATGTTGGACTTTTTTGTTGGCTACCCACCTTAACTAAAGGGGTACTTGTGTGTCCCTCCAACACATTGTAATAAAATTTTGAAGTTCTGGAAACTATGTTAGATGCTATGGACTTGGACTCCATGCTCCTGCATCACTGTCAACTGAACAAATTAATGCCTTTTTTATCTTTATCTTAATTTGTGTTATTATGGCCTATAACTACATAAAATACATAACATCTGAATTCTTAACCATATGTTTCATATTAATCCAATAACATTTTTCTTTTATAGATCCATTATGCTCAAGAATAACAAGCAGGAGGATAAACTGTAATCTGTCTGCTTCTAAAATAGCAGAGTTGCAGTGCACAGGTGATTTTGTTGTTGTTCTGTTTTGTAAGAAGCCTAAATTAGACTTCTAGACACTAACAGATACAGTGGTACCTCAGGTTACAGACGCTTCAGGTTACAGACTCTGCTAACCCAGAAATAGTACCTCGGGTTAAGAACTTTGCTTCAGGATGAGAACAGTAATCGTGCATTGGCAGCGTGAGGCCCCATTAGCTAAAGTGGCACCTCAGGTTAAGAACAGTTTCAGGTTAAGAACAGACCTCCGGAATGAATTAAGTTCTTAATCCAAGGTACCACTGTAGTTCCTTTCTTTTAAATGCCAGAATTTTTTTTACATTTAAAGACGCAATCACTTTGTATTGTGTCTTAAAAATTAGCAATTTTGTTTTGGAAATCTAAGCAAAGAAGAATCCCACTCCACAATTTTGAATATTTGAACAATAACAAGGCCACTTCCAACTCAACAATTCTATTATTCAATTTACTGGTTCAATATTAGGTTTACCAATGAATTCCCAAAAAGTACTTGCTAGATTTACTGATGTTAAACCTGGAAAGACCAGAATATATAAATCACAATTTACTAAAAGCAGATATGAAAAATTCAGTCTGAAATCCTTTTTAAAATGCTTTTTCTAAAGAGTCACATGCTATTTTAGTAATATTCTATATCTTTCAGGTTGCATAACAGTAGGAATTCCCTTAAACAGCCGAAATTTTAGCAAGATTTTGCGGTCTTGTCAATATCTATGTGAACAACACAAAGTTACTCTAGAAACTGAACTGAAATATAAAAGGAAGATAAAAAGATCTATTATCTCTAGCAAGAATATTTCTACAGACTGTAATGGTAATAGTAATCATTTTTCATAAAATTTCATGTGGATCATGCTCAAGCCCAGTGGTTTCCAACCCCCCCCCCCCGACCACTTGAAAATTGCTGAGGGTCTTGGCAGACCACTTAATGATTTTTCTGCCTGTTGCAGCAATTGTTATATGCTGTGCAATACGCTGTATGATTTTTAATTACCGGTATATGTTTATTGCCTTTTAATTTTTTATATACTGTATTTTATTATATTTCATATAGTTTAAATTCTAATACAATAAAATAAAATGTAAGAAATAAAAGAAACAATTAGAATGCAAATATATGCCAATAGTCAATTCAATTCTATTCAATTCAATTCAATGGATGTGTCATCTCCTGACTTCAACCACAGATCCCCCAAGTTAGCTGAATTTCCTCTTCCCAGAGCCCTCCCTGGTTCATTTTTTGTGGCAACCAGGCTTCTACTAATCATGAAACCTGGAGGGGAGGGGCAGTAAAATAACATGACCAGGGATACCTTTGCAGGGGAGACTCAGCAGCTGGGAAAAGGGTTAAGCCTGCCCACGAAATCTGTCCTACAAAGGTTGCCTATGCCAGCATTAGCATCATGATAAAGCAGGTATGTGGAACCTTTGGCCCTCCAGATGTTGCTGAACTACAACTTCCATCAGTCCCCACAAGCACAGCCAGTGCCATAGATCAGCAACATATGAAAGGCCAAAAGTTCCCCATAGCTGTGGTGGAAAACACAGGATTTGGGGAGCCCTGCATTTCTCTCATAAAATCTAGCTCTGCCCTTTGTCTTCCATAACTTTCAGTAATTTTAAATAAGCAAATGTTGTGTTTCAAACAGCAGATCTTCAAACAAAACAGGATGCATATTCAAAGAAACAAATAATCCAACAGAACCACAGGCTTAAAGACCAGGATCTGAATGAAGATCATACTTTCTCATTTAAAGATGGGGTATGGACACCTCAATGGCAAATGTTTTGCATGTTTACATTTGTGTATATGTTCTAATACACATGATAGTGTTATTTGTAATAAGTGTTAATGCCTAAACTGAGACCCGGTCTCAGCACACTGATAAATACTATTCATAACTGGTGAAAGGATATCCGTAAACCACAAGCTATTTCTACTAAACACACAAACAAACAAATAGTTTAACCAAAGCTCTGGTAGCCCCACTTTGGGGGAATATATACCTGTACAATGCTTGAGTTGGTCTTGAGACTGAACATAGGACCTTCTTTATTTCCTTGTATGCATGTTACCATTGAGCTCTGGCACATCTGCCAAATGTGTACTGTTTTCATTAATAATGCAGGAAACTGATATTCATCTGCCAGATATACCTGCAGTAGCTGTTGAAAAAAGCAAACGGAGAATTAGGAAAAATTTTACGTCAGAAGAAATAAGATTTCTTTTGGATGGTGTAAAGAAAATGGGCCATCATTGGAATTTAATTTTATGGACTTACCCATTTCAGAAGGGAAGGACAAATGTTGACCTTGCTAAGAAATACTGCCACTTACAGGTAATATTTCAGATTAATTTTGTGCTAGTATTTTACACCTTTGGGACAGGATGAGAGGAAAGGAAAGAACCATTGGGCTGGCTTTGAAAATTACTTCTCTTCAGTGCATGGTGGTTCTCCCCTACAATGGGAGTGGCTTTCACTGAGTAAAAACCAGAACTTGAATCTAAGTAGCCATTTACTTCTGTAAGTGTAAACTATGAAAGTAAGGTTATATTAAACCCAAATATCATCGCTGGGACTCAATAGTATTTTGCAATAATATTAATTGATTGTACTTCAATCAATTTTATTGTTTATAACCAATGAAGAAGAGTTTAGATTTGATATCCTGCTTTATCACTACCCTAAGGAGTCTCAAAGTGGCTAACAATCTCCTTACCCTTCCTCCCCCACAACAAACACTCTGTGAGGTGAGTGAGGCTGAGAGACTTAAAAGAAGTGTGACTGGCCCAAGGTCACCATGCAGCTGCATGTGGAGGAGCAGGGAATCAAACCCAGTTCACCAGATTATGAGTCCACTACTCTTAACCACTACACCACACTGGCTCTCATTACAATGAGACCATTACCATAAAAGCATTTAAATAGTACATTTCATTTCAAGAAGAAATACCAAGGCTGTTCTCAAGCAAATAAATGTTTCATTTATTTGTCCTGGGGTTGGGCGTATTGGCTAGGAATCAAATAGCCTATGGTGGGAAAGCCCACCGATCTCCCGTGACTGGCCTGGGAATTCCCCAACAGCCAGCTGCATAGCCCTGATGTTGCTCCCAAGCGGGAGGGGCCTGGTGCAACAGGCTGCAACAGCCACCCACCCTGTGACCGGGTAAGCAGCCATTTTCAAGCGAATAAAAGCCAACAAAATAAGAAGAACACAGTCATACCTCAGCTTGAAGTTGCTTAAGGTTGAGCGTTTTTGGGTTGTGCTCTGCGGCAACCCGGAAGTAACGGAACGCGTTACTTCCGGGTTTCGCCGATTGTGCATGCGCAGTCAAAATGATGTCACACGCATGCGCAGAAGCGGCAAATTGCGACCCATGCACGCGCAGACGCAGGTTGTGTTCTGCTCTGGATACAAACAGGGCTCTGGAATGGCTCCTGTTCGTATCCAGAGGTACCACTGTACTGTAAAGCCAATTATAAAAATACAGCAACCTGTAATTAAAATAATTAGCACAACAACTACATTAAAACATACATAATTAAAATATGTATGCAAGCCCATCAGAACAGCACAATAGTTAAAACAGTTAAAGCAGCAGTCAAATCAGGATAGCAGGAAAATGTTTGTCCAAACAGGTATGTCTTCAAGAGTTGGTGAAACACAAATACCAGTGGAACCTTCTGTATTTCAGCAGGGAGAATGTTACTGACCGGGGGTTAGAGACATCTGATCTGTACTTTAGCAATGAGACAATTTTTGAGAGGGCCTGGATTAGCTCCACCCATTTAATGAAATTATGCCCAGTGTTCCTTTCTCCTTTGGTGATGGAAGTTATTCAAGATGTAAAGCAGCACTGTGGCATCCTGTGAAATTTTCTACACAAAACTACTATTGCCACCTGACAAGTGGATGCTCCAAGCCTGGGATGCCTCCTTCCCAGAACTAGCCTGGGAGCTCTTCCCACTCCTCTGCACCCAGTTTACATTTTCTTCTCCATACAAGAAAGTCCGCTGATGTCCCCTGCCAAAACTAGCCCAGCAGCTCTGCTTTTCTGTGCAACTGGTTCTGGCTTTCTCCTCAGTTGGTCATGCAGCTAACATATGGCAGAAACCGCCCTTATCAGGGTCACATAAATTGTCAGGTAAGCAAATGTTGACTCTGACTGCTAACACAACATAAAGTACTGACAGAGTTGGAGCTCTAAAAAAGCCATATTCTTCTCTCACACACCTTCCTCTCACCTGATATGTCCAGCCTGTATAGCCATATGAATCACAACTTGATAACAAATATTTGTCTGTCCCAATGCTCTGACATTTGCCTTGTCTAGTTTCCTTTTTTCTCTTCTCTCTCACAGAAAAATAAAAACAAGAAAAGCATATGACATCTTATAAGTTACGTGTATTCTGTCAAGGAAACAGGATCATCATACAAGTTGGTTCTTTTTTGTTTGTTTAAAATGTAATAATTATTTTTATTTTAAAGAGGGTACTCCATTTTGTACTTGATTATTTTGTGTCCTATAAGTCCTTTTAATCAGTAAATTTATTTTGAATATAATTTATCAATATGTATAATCAAGAAAGTTGGTAACTATTCTATCTTACAGTATTCTTATTGCTTTGGATATAAATGTTCTTTAAAAATAAATATGAAAATGCTACACAAATGAAAAACAAGTTTATTGCTAAACTTATTAAACTTTAAATATGCATTTTGTGTTTATTAGGGCATTTCACTTTCTCAGTGGATAAAAGCATTTAAGGTATAACTGGTTTCCCCCCTTTTATCCTTCCCTGCCATTGCTACTATTACCAGTGGCGTAGCGTGGGGGGTGCAAGGGGGGCAGGCCGCACCGGGCGCAACATCTGGGGGGGGGGCGCTCGCTGCCTCCGGAGTCGCCGAAGAGCCTCGGGCGCAGGCTGTAGCAGAGCCCCATGTCTCGCGGAACCGACGAGCTGTGCGCGCGCCCGGGCTGAAGGCGTCCGGCAGGCAGCGGCTCTCAGCCCCGCGCGTCAGGGCCGCGGAGGACGCGCCAGGCAGCCCCTCCTCACAGCCCCGCCTCCGCCACTGCTGCTGCAGCTGCTGGGCCATGTTGCATTTTCCTCGCCTCTCTGCCCCCCTCCTCCTCCGGGCAAGCGGTGTCGTTTGGGCGGCAGCGCCAGCGGCAACTCGCAGGTTAGGGGTTAGGGGGGGCGCAAATTACTTGCGTTGCCCCGGGTTAGGGGGCGCAAATTACTTGCGTTGCCCCGGGTTAGGGGGCGCAAATTACTTGCGTTGCCCTAGGTTAGGGGGCGCAAATTACTTGCGTTGCCCCGGGTTAGGGGGCGCAAATTACCTGCGTTGCCCCGGGTGCTGACAACTCACGCTACGCCGCTGACTATTACCCTTTCCACCCTGCCATTTCATAGTGAAACCTGAGTTCCAACAGAATCACCATCTATCAGCTAGAAAATCCTCCAGAGCATTCAGGGATTCAGTCTTCATGTGTGGACATTTGAATATCAGGGAAGGGTTCTTAACACCATCCCCAAATGCCCTGACACAAAGACTAAGCATAGAACATGTCCTGCCACTTACATTGGGACAGTGATGTATGGGGACACCCCCATGGTTGTGGCCATGAAGTCCCAAACAGCTCTACATAAGGTGGTCCCCATTTGAATGTTTAAATACCCCAAAACAACAGTGCTGGGGTTCTCCTGTACCACCCCAGAAACCAACTTTGCTAGCTTGGGCAGGGATAATTTTGGGCAGTGAGGTGCATAATATAACAGTAGAATCCCAGTTTTGTGTTTCTGATCCAGTATCATTAAATCTGTTCTCCAAACACATGGGCCCTCCTGGTGAAGGAGATGGAATCTGTGTGGATCATGGCAACTCCCACCCTATCAGTCTATGCTGGTTCTGAATCAAATACTCAGGTGAACAGAAATGGGTAAGAGCAGTCACACCCCCAACTTGTCCACCCAGGTTTCTGTAATATGTACTAGGTCAGTTCCCTTATCCAAGATTAAAATGTGGGTAGTTGCAGACTTGATCAGGCTGAATGGTTTATTTATTTAAAAGCATTAATTTTACTGCTTGATATTTTAAAAATCTCTAAACAGTTGGTTGATAGAGCAACATAGATCCTATAGGCTGGGAGAAGAATCAGATGATAGATCTGTCACCTATCTATCCCATCTTTTCCTTATCTGCTATGTCCAACCTCCAGTGCCGTGTCTTCCTGAGACTGCTACAGTATAACCATAGGCCATTTCCTATCTCTCCTCTGATTTTACTCATATATTCTACAACCAATATCTCCCCATTCTCTCAAATTTAAGTCCGAACCAATTCTAAGAAATATTTTGCTACGAAATGAACGAAAAAAAGAAGTTCATTTCAAGGCTGGATCTAGACACATCAAATAATCATTTCAGTTAAACATGTTGCAAACTATGTATGAGAAATCGGGTTAGGAAAAACGGAACTCCACAATGCCATCTGATGTCACAGTGTTAAAATGCATAAATAGTGCACATAAAGCATTTTTTCTTTGCCAGTGTAGCTGAGTGCCCAGTCTAGGTTTCCAAAGGTTCAGATACAATTATAATAAAGTGCAGTAGTAATGCAAGATGGTAATCTCTAAGAAGATAAGAACTGCCACAGTATTAGAACTTGGTCCCTTTCCCTGCTCCCAGTAGTAAGTATACAGCTCAACCTGATTCTTGCACAGGGTCAGTAAGGCCAGTTTCATGTGGCATTCATCTAGAGGCCAGCCTCTAACCCTGGTGAGCAATCCTTAATTCTCATTTAGTGGTCACCTCTTTACCTACAGTTAGCTTTGCAGGGTGACCTGTAGGGAGTTACGCAAAACCCCCTGGGTTGCCCTGCTGGTGGTGCCCTGCCACCTGTGGTGGGCTTTGGCTTTATGATCCAAGATTTGGAACTCTGCCAGGCCAGAAGCTGCCATTTATGGGTCTGAGTCCTCATAAGCTCTACTGCATACAGGGATAGTTCTGATAAACAAGCCTACCTACGGGAACAGTTGTGATGTTTGCTGGTACTGCGCCCAGTCAAAAGGTGAAGTCGTCACCTGAGTTCTAAATCCTTCCATCAAATGGGCGAATTTGCAAATCAGGTGCATTACAAATTTTGACAGCTGCCTTGAGAACTTTGCCTGTATAGTTTACAAACTTAACTCAGGCTTGAATTCGCACCTTACTATCTGTTATGACATGCTGCGACTGTTCTATACTGCCAACAGTATTTGCTGTTCCATACACTGCATGTTCACCTAAGAAGTGCCCTGCAGCTTGCTCTCATCGTGCCAACCAGATGCCTAAGGAAAGCCTGCAAACATCACCACGAGCGCAGAAGTACCCTCCCACCCTTGTTCCCCAGAAACTGGTGTTTTCAGCACCTTTGGGGCAACCCCTCATCTGTGACAGCATCCCTCCCTAGACTCCACTTATGAGTGTAGATGCGATACACAATTTGTGAACATGCAAGATTTCCAATCAATTTTGCCTCGACAATTGCGCCGCGTTCTTTTACGAAGCCTGGGCGTAGCCGGCAGAGTCTGCGCCGCTCTCCGTCTCCGCTAGGGGTCCCTGTTCCGCACAAACACTGGGCGGCGGCCCCAAAAAGCTTGAACTCATCGTCCAGAATATGGTACCGCTCCTTAGGAGTCCAGGACGCTGCCTGACTAGAACGAAGCGCCCGTCCCCTCGTCAGGCAGGAGCGCCGCCTTGAAGCTGCCGCTTGGCCCCACGGAGAAGCCGCTGCTGGAGGTGCCAAGCGTGCCTACGAGAGTCGGGCGCGGAGAAAGGGCCCCGTGGCGGCGGCGGCGACCCGGCACCGGGCAGGACGGTCGGGGTCCTCGGCGCTGCGCGTGGGAAAGGCGGGGTCCTCTCGGCGGGGCCTGGGCGGATGAGGTCACTCTTTGTGGTGGCTGCCGTTGGCAAGATGGCGCCGGTGCTGGCGGAGAAGAAGCTGCTGGGGCCGGACGGGCCCGTGGCCGCTGAGTTCGCCAGCGAGGAGGACGAAGGGCAGAGCCTTTGGTGAGGAACCGCGCTAGGCTGGCCTGGGCTCCTGGCGGCTCCTGGCTGCCGGGCTGGCATTGGCCAGGGAGGGGCAGCGGTTGCTCTGTCTGCCTTCCACAGTCCTGACGGGAACTGGGCTTCAGCGGTGGGCTCGGAGCCTCCGTGCTCCCGGGAGCAGCCGTTGCCGGGGCTCCGCCGGGTCTGCCTGGAGGCCCCAGGATCTTGGCTCTTTGACAGCTCAAGCCCGGCTCTGCCTAGTGTTGGGAGGGGCGCCTCGTGCAGTTATGAGCCTTGAGGAAGAAGGGCTGGTTGGGGTAGGAAGTGTCGCTTCTCCCTCCCTGTCTCTTTTTCGCTGTGCAATTACAAGGGTGCATAGATGTGAGCCATGTAGGCAGCGAAGCCAAGAAGCTACGTGTCGGTGGGGTGCAGAGCATCCCTTTTCAAGTAGGATTATCTCTTCTCTGTCCCCCAACCCACCCCCGCTTTCCATCGAAGGATTATGCAGCAGGGACCTCCCCGCCCCCCATGGAGGCCCAGGAACAAAAATGCAGTGTTACCCTCTTGTGCCCACTTAAAATGCGATGCCAGCAGCCCTAATCTTGACCTAGCTGGCAGCCATGGTTGTTGAAAAAGCTAATGAGATAAAATGACAGGCTCTGGATTGCTTTGTTGATGATTACTTTCATTGTGAATGCAGCAGAAACCCATGCATGCAGGGCTGACTTCTCAAGTGTTCATGTGATGGTGGTTTAGATGAGCAGTGGATGCACTTTGTATTTTCACCCAGCCTACTCTCTTGGTTTATTTAAAAACAACATTCCTACACTCAGACCCATCTATTTAAACGGAGAAAAATATCTAAACCAATGTGTGGTTCTAGCCTGACAGCTTTTGTCCAGGAATATTGTGCCAGACTGAAGCATCTAGTGCTGGTCTTACTTATCTTCAATTGTAGATCTATAGAATTGAAAGGGACCTTGGAGGATATCTAGCCCAAACACCTGCTTAATGTAGAATCAACTACAGCACTCTGACAAAGGACTCTTCAAATGCTGCAGAACTGCCCACAGACACCTGCTTGATAGGCTGGGTTATAAAATCTTGGCGGCTTTAGAAGATGGAGTAGATTGAAAATGCAGTGCCAGTCAAATTAAGAATAAAAATTCTTTAAATTATAGAGTTGGAAGAGATCTAGGAGCCTTCCCCACTTAGTGCAGGATCTTGCAACTACAGCACCTCTGACATTGACTGTCCAGTTTCTTATATATGCCTAGTTTAGGAAAGCCCACTTCCTCATGTGACAGTCAGTTTTGTTCCACTGTCTATTGCCAATATGAAAATTATGCTAACATTTAGACAAAATCTTTGTTCCCTGCATTTTCCCGCCATTGATTCTGGTCCTGTTCTCTTGAGCAATAGAGCTCCATCTGTTATGTGACAACTCTTTAGCTATTTGGAGATTGGTATTATACTTCCCCTTCTCTTCTTCAAACTAAACATACTTTTCAACCATTCTAAACAGAGCTTGGTTTCCAGACCTCTCACCATCCAGGTTGTCATCCTCTTAATGCTAGTTTGTCAATATCCTTCTTAAAAGTGTAGTGCCCAGAACTGGACATAATGCTCTTAACTTGGAGAAATCACTTATGGCATTATGTTTTTTTGTAAGCAGCTTTGACTTTAATTTTAATAGAAAAGAGAGGTGCAAATACTAAACTAAATTATTATGAAATCATTTTTTCCCTGTGAATATATTTGAGATTCTGTAGCCCCATTGTAAAATAGCTTAATTTATATTAAAAAATACCCTATATTGATCAACTATTTTTTTCATGCGTTCTCTCTTGTGCAGCACCTTTGTATCCAGTCTTCATTTCTATGATTATTTTGTATTGTTTTTGGTTGTATCTTAGCTCTTTTGTATATTTTGTTGTAACCTGCTCTGGAATTTTGTATGAGGTGTGGTCTATAAATAGCTTTATATATAAATGTGTATGTTTGTTGGACTGCAAGATCAAGTTGCAGAACTGACCCTCAGCAAACACTACAGAAATTCATGCTCTGCTTGGGAGCTCCCTTTATTCTTGTTTATGCTCAGGTGTTGGCATATGCACAATATTTTTAACAGTATTATGTAACTTCCCTTGGCAGTTTATAGGAATAGGTAGTAATAGTTACATTGTGATATACAGAGAGGCTGTTTCCAGTATCAGATATGCTCTGTGACCACTGAAGCATTATGGGTTCTGATTTTGCCTCTTGCAGTGGAGAGCATCTGAAAGCAATGCCACTGATTTATCTCTTGGGGGAATTTTACTATTCTGAAGGAGGTAGCATTATAACTTGATGTACTCCTGAGCAAGAGAGAGTATATCAGATCTATGCAAACAAATAGGGCTATTGTGTTTTGTTTTATATGTGCAATCTGAGTGATTTAGTATGACATGGCCTTATTTATTTGGACAGATGCTTACTCTTGTTTTTCAACTGCTACTGGAACCCTACATGTTTTGTAGAAGTTGGCCAAACCTGGCAGTCTGGCCTAAAAATGTCTCTTCCAGCTCCACTTCTGTGCTCTAGGAGAAGATCTAGAATTTGAGCAAAGCCACTCAGTAGAATTTAAAGTGAGGATAAAGGAAAGGCTAATGTGCACATTGCTAATGAGGTTTAAGTGGCTAGGGATTTGAGCATCTGTTACCCATGAGTGTCTGTGTTTGCATTCTGGTGGAGACAGGTCTGCTGACATATTGCTAGAAGTATATCACAATTAGGAATACATTGAAAATTCCCTTCAGAATAATGGTGCTCGGTAGTACCGTTTCTCTTCCCCCTCTTTTTTTGAAATATTTTATTTTTTCCTGAGTTTCAATATTTAAGGAAAGCATTAGTTGTAGTAATAAAGAACCTGACGGTAGTAGCATAGCCCCCTCCCTGCATAGTGGAATTAGACAGCATTATCAGTGAGTTCTGCTTTTCTTGAAGATATATGTGTATATCTATTTAAAACAGACAAAACCAGAAATTTCATCCACAGTAACTAAAGTGAAACTGGAAACTAAACAAGTTGTATTTTTTTTAATTACTTTATTAAGCAAAACTAACAAGATTAGTGGACTTACAATATACTACTATCATTTGAGCAATCAGCAGTGAATCAGCTGTCTTCAGAGTAGCAGAATTTCATGAGAGGTCAGGTTTCCAAAAACACCTTTGCTACCAAGTGTCATTGCAGTGCTGCATAGACAAAAACAGCACATAACTCATAACACTTAGTGTTCCAGTCATTGTAGTTTTCCATTATAGGCCAAAACTGGTGGATTGAGCTTTCTGATTGTATTGAAATAAATAATACATAATTTTAAGTGAAGACAACTTACATAGAATCATATAACATAACTGATTTAAATAAAGTTTCCTTGTACATTGTACATTTCCTGAACAAGCATGCATACCTAATGGTTGCTTTATTAAAAAAAAAGGTTGGCAACAGCATAGAGCCTTTATACAATCTGGGAACATAATCCAAAACCCCTGGCCATGTCACCCACCTGCCTTTTGCACTACACAACTGTATCTATGTAGGGATGGCTGCAGGAGCTGGATTGTGAAATCAGTGGATTTCTGTTTGGCCCTCTGTACACATGCAGGAGCACTAAGCAAGCTCACTTGGTAAGGGACATGCAACCCCTCTAGGCCCTCAGGACTCTCTCCTGGCTGCCCTACCCTCCAGGCCACACCCTTCACTGGCTCTGCAGCATACCTTCTGCAGGTACTTTTGCCTGGCTGGAATGTATTATTGAACTGTGATAATGCTGTTTCCTTGCCTGGATGGAAGATGGAGAAGTGTCTGTGTGTGAACAGAAACCTATGACTTTTGCATGGCTGGAATGTAGCCTGTACGAAGGTAAAAGTTACATCTCTTACTCTGTACACTTTTGCTTCTTGCCCCATCCACTGCTGGAATATGGCACCTGGAAGGTCTCATTCCTCCTGACTTAATTGACTTTGAAGTCAGCGTATGATCCTGGTGGGTGATAGGTTGGTGTCTTCTGGGTCTTCTTTCGGCCCATGGTCTGTACATTTGTACAAGAGGCTAAATTACAGCCATGCAAAAGCCAGAGGTTTCTACACTTGCACATCCATGTTCTACCCTGGCAAGCAAGAGGTATTATCACAGTTCAAGGACATGGTTCAGCCAAGCAAAGGCACTTGAGGAGAGCGCTGAACAGGACCGGTGACAGTGTGGCTTGGGGATAGTGGCAGGCCTGGAGAGAGTTCCAAGGGCAAGAGAGAGGTGCCTGTGGAGGGCTGCATTTGACCCCTGAGCCTGAGGTTCTCCACCCCTGAAGTACATAAACTTTCCTGCACAGAAATGCCCTTTGACAGTTATTTTGTTTCATTTGATTTGTGTTATGTCTCAGACAAACTAATAAGTGAACTTGTTTTATGCAGGCACTCAATACTGAGTGAAGTTGCCACACGATCCAGGTCTAAATTACCCACAGGCAAAAATATTCTTGTCTTTGGTAAGTATCAGTGAGTAATAGTGGGAGATTCTTATGGGAATTCTGACACTGGATTACTTTTTAAAACAAATTTAACTGATAGAACAAAATGAGCTGTTTAATTTAGTACACAGCCTATTTGGAGGCATGTAACATAATATTAGCCAGGCTAAAGTTGATCGTGTATCTTTTTTGTGCTGACAAAATATCTTAGATCTAATGTATTGACAAAAGAGCTTGTGGTGCATGTTAATAGCCTTAAGAAGATACATTCAAAATATTAAAGATGCAAATGTGACCTTTTTGTAGAGTAAGTGAAAGAGTAAGTTCAGCTTATGAATGTGAATTGTGATGCTGAAACCAAGAGTCTCTTTCCTGTAATGGGGCTGTTTTGCTACCCTATAACAGAATAAATGAGTTGTTTCTCCAGCGCCCACTAAATTCTCAGCTCAGAGACTTGATCATTTCCTGGAAGAGATGAGCTTCTTGATGTTTGTTTTCTGCCCTCTAAACCTATTGGCAGGTGATGATGGCTCAGGCAAAACAACACTAATGACTAAAATCCAAGGAGCAGAGCATGGGAAGAAAGGAAGAGGCCTGGAATACCTGTACCTAAATATCCATGATGAAGACAGAGATGGTAATGTATTTGCCTTACTTGCATGTCTTGTGCTTAAAGCTGAAGGCTGGCCTCTTCTAAAGGGCAGCTGATTTTTCAACTGCCTTCTCAAAGCCTCTGACTATGCATGTTCACATGGAGTGAAGTCTCAACAGTGTTCAACAGAGCTTAGTCCCATGTGAATATATGTAGTAGTAATAGTTATTATTATTATTAATAATTTGTACCCCGCCCTCAGACTGGGTTGCCCCAGCTACTCTAGGTGGTTTCCAGCATATATAAAAACATAGTAAAACATTAAACTTTAGAAAGCTTCCCTATACAGGGCTCCCTTCAGATGTTTCCTAAATGTTATATAATTACTCATCTCCTTAACATATGATGGAAGGGCATTCCAAAGGGTGAGCACCACTACCCAGAATAATAATTGCAGCTGTAATTTAATCCATTTGTTCTTTATATGTTGAGAAATGCTCCCAAAATGATTCACCTCTGTTGTTGCTCTAGCCATGTGATACCCTTCATTAAATCCCTACACTTCTTATCCCCTCCTGGATACTGCCCAAGACTTTTGTCCTCACTTGAAAATCCTCCATGGCTATCCACTTCTTATCTCTCTGCTCTTAATATCTTGGCATACTCATATTTGTGACTGTTTCTCAGTCAGCTCCAACACCATCAAGTTTCCTGCTCCCTGAAATTACCTTGATCTTCCTCTCTTTCTGTCTAGACATGTCCTTCCTTTATTTTCAAATCCCTCCTTTAAAAAAAAACACTTTTTCTGTGAAGCCTTTGGAACAGTCGTGGGGAACACATGAGCCTCTAGATGTTGTTGGACTCTACTTCCCATCAGCCAGTACCAGTGTGGCCAGTGATCAAGGATGATGGGAGTTGTAATCCAGCAGCATCTCAAGGGCCATAGGCTCCCCATCACTGCTGTGGAGTAACCCTTAGTCCTAATATCCATTGTAGCTAAGCCAAAGTGTGTGACTGCAATACACACACATACTATCATTTGCTTGATCCTGGTTCCAGTTCCTTCCTCTTCCTTTTTTGTCTCACTTGTGTCAAATTTAAGATAGGTGTCTCTGTGGGATTAAGGATTTGTCTTCTCATTCTTTGTAAAATGCCAAGTATATAGGTGGTGACTAATAATAACCGTGGAAAATGATTTCTTAATGAGAACATCTCTCCTTCCTTTCAGATCAGACCCGTTGTAACGTCTGGATTCTTGATGGGGACTTGTACCATAAAGGGCTCTTGAAATTCGCTGTTTCAGCAGAATCGCTGCAAGAGACCCTTGTCATTTTTGTGGCAGATATGTCTAGACCATGGACTGTTATGGAATCCTTACAGAAATGGGCAAGTGTATTGCGTGAACATATTGATAAGCTGAAAATCCCCCCTGAAGAGATGAGAGATATGGAACAGCAATGTAAGTAATGCGAGACTGAAAGTTTATTTTGTATCCCTACAACTTTCTGGGAAGATTGCTTTTAAATTCATATGCAGTTGCCTTATTGTAACCCACCAGTGGTCATGTAGCCTAGCATTGTCTTTATTCTCCCTGCCAGCAGTTCAAGAAGGACACTGACAAACTGGAACGTGTCCAGAGGAGGGCAACCAAAATGGTCAAAGGCCTGGAAACGATGCCTTATGAGGAACGGCTAAGGGAGCTGGGCATGTTTAGCCTGGAGAAGAGGAGGTTAAGGGGTGATATGATAGCCATGTTCAAATATATAAAAGGATGTCACATAGAGGAGGGAGAAAAGTTGTTTTCTGCTGCTCCGGAGAAGCGGACACGGAGCAATGGATCCAAACTACAAGAAAGAAGATTCCACCTAAACATTAGGAAGAACTTCCTGACAGTAAGAGCTGTTCGACAGTGGAATTTGCTGCCAAGGAGTGTGGTGGAGTCTCCTACTTTGGAGGTCTTTAAGCAGAGGCTTGACAACCATATGTCAGGAGTGCTCTGATGGTGTTTCCTGCTTGGCAGGGGGTTGGACTCGATGGCCCTTGTGGTCTCTTCCAACTCTATGATTCTATGATTCTATGTTTGGGAGTCTTCCTTTCAGCTAGGCTTTGCACATGAATTGAAACGATATAGATAGTTCGGTGAGCATTGTGGCTGTGGGCATATGTTCTGGACTTGTTTGATGCACAAGTGATTTGTAAAATCTCTTTCCTAGTACCGAGTTTGGAATTGGCACATGAATTGAAACAATATAGATAGTTTGGTGAGCATTATGGCTGTGGGCATATGTTCTGGACTTGTTTGATGCACAAGTGACTTGTAAAAATGTCATTCCTATTACAGAGTTTGGAATTGTGAGAACTCTGAGATTTGTAAACAAATCAAATACAATAATATGGATAAAACATATATTTGGAGAGCAAGACACACTGAAGGCTGTTTAAGAAACTGACTTCATTACTTACAAACATTGTAAAGAGCTTATGTTGCTAAATATTTTTTAGAAATCTCTGGCAAGAAGGTTGGTTAGCATAGAGATTGTTTATTATTTTACTCCATTTTCCAGCCAAAACTGGCTCTCAGAACAGCTTACAATAATAATAAAATCCATTGCAAAATTTAAGAGAGTACCTAAGAGCAATAGACTAGTAAGTAATAATGACTATTAAATTCAGAGCAATGTGCACATATGCACACATACATGGGGGGGATTGATAGCAAATAATAGAACTTGTCTGGTTCTTAAAGTATCTCCACATCTAGAAGTTTTTGATGGTCTATCTGTGCAAGCCTTACTAAAATATATTCAGGTTGTACAGCTTCAGTCATGCTTGGTCAACAAAGGTAGACCCCTGTGAGGTGGGAGAAGTGCAGTTAAGAGAATATGACTTGAGGTTTTTACATGTGAGTAATTATGTGTTATCAGTTAATGCATGCAGGAGTGCCGTAAGTTTGAGGACAGTCAGAGTGAGGTATGGAACATTTCTGCACAGTGGCAGTTTGCTGAATTCCAGAAACAGGCATAATTAAAAGATAGTCAACTGTGAAACCAATAAGCATCCTGTAGTATTGGCTTTCCTGTCACTGTAGCATCAATTTCAAGGTTATAATACCCCTTTTTCTTTGTAAAGAAATGCAATCTGACAAGAATTTCCTGATGCTTTTGCAGACTTGCACCATTAACGGGGCACTCATTTTAAACTAGTGGGACAATGTAAAAGGTGGCTGTCAAAGCTGTATTGTGCAGTTTTTTAAACCAAGAGGATCCTATTAAATTCAGTGGGTAAAATAATCCCTTTCTTCCTACCAAGAAGTACATTTTGTATTGGGGATTACGTCACTCCATATCTGTCTCATGAGGCAAGTCATGTGCCAATGATGCCTATTGTGACCAAAGTCAATGCCTGCTTCTAAGCTTCAGCAAAATAATTTGCCATTTCTGTGTCTCCCCATTGTCACATTTCAAGCAGTTTTTGTGGTGTTCATTCCTTTGCTGAAATGGAAGCTGCCAAGTAAACTGTTGAAAAATGCAGAGGGCAGAGCATTGCTGATTCTGTGCTTTCCCCCCACAGAAGGATCATTGTACCTAAAGCAGCAACTAAGGGCAGCCTAAGGATCCTATTGCTGCAGCCCTTCCTTGACGCGGGCACTCACCTTATTTCTAACATGCATCTCTGCTGCCAGTGGACAATTCTTGTCTGAGAGGCCTCCCTCCCTTCCAGTCCACACTACCAGGCTTCCCTGGTTTCCCTGTGGAATGCAAATGTTGCTCTAAGAGAAGTAGCTGTGCTTAACCCTTGCCCACATTTTTAACTGTTACTTGCTGTGTTTGCCTCCCCTGTGGGTTAAGGAAGGAGAGCAGCAGCAGTGGCAGTGTCACAAGGCATTCCAGCGCATGCCTCCCTCACTTCTGCTTGTGGGGCCTGTTGGATGAGTTGCCAAGTCTCATCTACTAATTAGTGATAACATGTTTAATGGAATACCATTTCAAAGTCTCTGTTAATTTTTTTCTGAAATGGTGCAGTGTTGAAGTTTCAAACCAAGATGTACTCAAATGGTCTCTGAATGCTGAATTAAAACTCATTACAGTTATGACTAATAATTTATGCAGGGAGAGAGTGTTGCTTTATGCTAAAAAGAAAACTTGCAAGTTAAAGGCTGCATTTGCATTTCACAATAAGCCAGGATTCCTGGCTTATCCTGGCTTACTGTGAGTGTGCATGCTGGTGCATCCAGCTGGTTCACTCCCCCCACCCTTTGTGCAGGTGGGTAAAACTAACCAGGAACTGCTAGCCTGCTGCAATGTGGGAACCCGGGAGGAATCCTGGTTTGTTTCTCCCAAACAAGTCAGGATTTGTATGCTAACTTCAGACCTTTTTAAAAGCACCTTGGCTTCTTTGGGAACCATAGACCAGGATCCTGGGTTTTTTGCATGTTGTTAACTAGTCCTTCCTGGTCAGTTAGCTGGTCAATTGAAGACTCATCTTCTCCTCTGAGAGGTAAACATTGTTTGGAATCTCACAATTGATATGTTGCTTCTTCTGTATTGATTTTGTTTATTAGTGTAATTTCTTTTAGACATTTTAATCTTTTAGTAACTCTTCTGTATTTTTGTTTGATTATTTTGCAAACTTCCCTGCTATCCAAAAGGATGAAGGGCAGCTTAAAAAACAATAAATAGTTTTACTGAACCTCCACATTTTGCTTAACCTCAAAACATATTCCCCTTTGCATAACTTTAAAGAGTGGTTTTCAAGTGGTGCTTGACAGCAAAGAGAATTCCCTCTTCTCTCCCCTCGTCTCCAGGCTCTGTGTGCCCACCAGATAGGTTCCAAAAGGTTGAGGGACCCTCCAAAGTGGAAGGGGCAGGAATGAGAAATTACCCTCACCCAGTGCTGTATATCACCCAAAGTATTTTATAATTACATGTAAAACTAATTTTTTTTATCATAGTTGTGAAGGCTTTTCAGGAATATGTAGAACCTGAAGATGGGTATCAGGGGTCACCGCAGAGAAGAGGCCCATCAGGACAAGATGATGAAAATGTAATTCTACCACTTGGAGATAATGTTCTGACTCACAACCTCGGCATCCCTGTGATAGTAGTTTGTACAAAGGTAAGTTTGAGCTCTCATTTACTGGCAGTTCTTGGAAAGTATTTTGGTTATTGCTAATGATATGTTTTATTGCCCTCTTGCGTTTCTTGTGATCCTGATATACATTGTGAGTGTTTGTCACTGCCCATATAAAATAGTGTAATTGTCAGTATTTGTGTGTTTATGTAAAAACATTTGGATTTTTAGTATGTCTGGGAAGAGCATTGAGTGCAGTCCATTTCTTTCTTCAGGATTCTCTGTTCTATTATTTTCAAATCTGTAAAATGTCTCTCAGTTAAATTCAGAGAATGAAAGTTCAGTTTCTAATCTTATACACACACCACAAAAAGCCCCAAACTTTAAAGTGTGATCAGTAGTTGTAAACTTTTATCTTCTGAAGCATGAATATGCAAATTAAAATACCTTTCTGCATTTGTTTCAAAGCTGAGGAGTAAGGTGTCTTAAAGTATGTGATGTCTATGAAGTTTAAATGTGTGCTTTTGTGATATTTTAATAAAATATATTTTGTCTGTCCAAACTTGATGGTATACAATATCTGATGACTTTTGAAGTATTTTGCTTAATGACCCCAAACCAAGCTTGCTTTGAACACTAATTTATGCAAAAGTGTGTATGTTCTACACACATTTTCCACTTCAGGCTTTTAGAATTCTTAAGACTTTTCTTTGTGTTTCTTTTTCAGTGTGATGCAATGAGTGTATTAGAAAAGGAACTTGACTACAGAGAAGAACATTTTGACTTCATTCAGTCGCACATTCGTAGATTCTGCTTACAATGTATCTTTTTCTTACTTGAGCTTAAGTAGTGGAATAAAAAACAGTGCCATATTGAGCGCTGTCACTTTACATAAAGCTCAGTATTCCATCATCTCAACCCAATTGTATGGTCTGAGTCTGCTATTTTTTCCCCATTATTGAAAAAAAATCATTTGTTTCCTGTATATTTCATTTTTTGTACTGCATATGTAAAGACACTTTATCTCCACACTTTATTTTCAGTAGTAGCCTGGCAGCCTTTAAGATTGATAAATTTGCTCAATCTTAGATTATTTTTTTAATGTACAACTAACAGTGCAATCCTCTGCATGTTGATTCAGAATTAAATCCCACTATGTCCATGCTTGCTCCATTTTTACATATTTACATTGAACATGGTGGGTCTTGGTTTTGAGTAGACATGCATAGAATTGTGCTGCAAGTACAATTAGTTAATTATAAATAGGAATTAATACACGTATTATATGATATATACATATATTAGTAAATACTGTGGATCGCTTAGGAATGGCACTTTCTGTTTAAACCTAGCAGATTGCATTTAGTCATGTTGCCACCTTTATTTTTTTACTTTCAAGCTCTCTTTTATATTTCATTAGACACTGAAATGTACAGTCCATTTCAAGTTAAGGAATTGCACATAGGGCCCATCCCATTACAGTATTTCAAGTATTTCATTTCTGGAAACTTTTCTCTGTTTAAAAAACATAAAATACAAATTTAGCAGATTAATTTCAATTGATCTTAATAACATTTTAAAAGTTTTCCTTAATGCAAATTAATAGATGGTGCAGCCTTGATCTATTCATCAGTTAAAGAGGAAAAGAATCTTGATTTGTTATATAAGTACATTGTACATAAAACATATGGCTTTCATTTTATCATACCTGCCTTAGTGGTAGAAAAGGATGCAGTTTTCATGTAAGTTGAAGAGCAATTTATTGTACATTTACACTAAGACTTGAAAATCCCCTTTAATTTGAGAATAAGATTGGGGGGGGGGAGGCTGATGGATGAAAAGGAGACACTGTAGTAGATTAAACATAAATAAGATAGCACAATATATATACATCTCTTAAACATGCTAGCCAGAAGTCAGTCTACGTTGATTTAATGGAAGTTCCTTTCCAATAAAAACACTCAGGATTGCATATTTACTGCCTGAACTTTAGAACTGCTTTTCTGAAGCACCAGGTTATATTATCTGATGTGGAGTTGCTGTTGTTTCTGCAAGGAGACAAGTATCTCCCCTTCCCATTGCCACCGTGAAGTGGAATAAGCTGCTCCATCCCTGAATGTCTTTTGCCACAGGTGTGTCATGCAAGGATAGTAGTGCTGCTCTGGAAAAATTAAGCTAATATGACTCCACATAACATTCTCTTTGGGATATTTGGCCAATATAAAGGCCAATGCCAACACAAACCATACATTCATTTGTGTGTTATATTTCTGTCTCCTTCCTACCCAAGGAGTTGAGGGCTCATCTGATTACAAATGATCATAAGGAAAGGGGTGATGGTTTTGTGGCAGGTTGCACCAAATTCATCCTTGCCTTCTAGGCATAGGTGCAGTTCTTCAGTTGTAAGGTCACTTCACACAGCACAGTTTAAAAAGTATAAGTGTGATCAACGCAGGTACACTTAGAGCCAAGATTGGCTCCATCTTCCTGCTGAGTGTGTGTTTGCCAGTGCACCCAGATGTGCTGTAGTGCTTTCAGTTGACTGTAAGGTGATCCAGGGAATTGGTCTCTTTTGGTTTCCTGCATTTCACAGTAATGTGAATTAGCATTATACTTCTTACTTCATTGAGGACAGTTTTGCTTTGTGGGAGAATGAAGAATGTCCCGTTTAATGTACAACAGTGTAATAACACTTTTCTGTATTTTTCTCAAATGCAAAAAGGCAAGCTAAACAAATATTTTCAAAATGTACCTGTGCCATTATTCTGTACTTCTGAAAAAAAGGATATGCTGATGTGCTGACATGAATCCTTTCTCTTGCTAGACCTGCTGGCTGGGACAATGAAAAGAAAATTTCAATTCTACATGAAAACTTCACAACAGTGAAACCAGAAGATCCATATGAAGACTTCATTGTAAAACCTCCTGTAAGAAAGGTAAGCACCATTGAATTATACATTACTTTATCAAGTGTGCAGGGCTGTAAGTAACCACTACAGTGAATTCAGTATCCTGAGCCATGGTAAGAATGCTAAGCCAATAATTTGACTTTATAAACCACCACCCTCATTTATTTGCCTAGCCTACAGTATTCCTTTTACATTTGTAACCCTTTGGGGACTGCAGTGAGGCAGGTGTACTGAAGTCTGATTGGATTAATGCAGAAGGTTTCAAAAGCAAACAAAACACAGCTCTCAATCCCTGACAAAATGTAGTACATTGCATTTCTATATGGGAAGAGACAAAAGAATGGTGGCTTGGATCCAATGAACTATGAGTAGAAGAAAATTGATTAATGTAGTTCTAAATATCCTGGTGCAAGCTTTAGCTGTAGACTGCTTGCTGTGTATTTGGTGTATGTATGCAGTGTTTTGGGGTTGTGTTACAATATGTGAAATTGAATCAGGATGATAGGGGATTTAGCATGTGACCTATAGTCTGGACCCCCCCCCCCAATACATAGGCTCAACCTCTTCCAGTAGATCAGCTCTGGCAGAACAGCTGGTCCTGGATTTTTATTAATCTTGATGTTTAAATAAACATATTTTAAAATGCGTTAGTCATAGCTTCATTTAAATTAATATGACTTCCAAGTCCACAGTTTGCAGGGGGTCTGCTCTGAGGATGAGTTAGTTGAATACCATCCTAACTTTTAAATTTTGTAAACTGCCTAGGGAATGTTATCAATATACATTTAAAAAATAATGATGCACAAGAGGAGGCCAGGTCACAGACTATATATATATTTGTGACTTTGCATATAAAAGTTTTTGTTCTGAAAAATTCTTGACATTTACACAGCATATCTGTTAAATTCCTATTGAGTCTATGGATAAGGTGTCTTTTGGGGGGAACATGGGGTGGAGGACACTTCTAAACTGAATCTGTCTTCAAGCCCTCCAAGTTGGAAATCCTCTCTTTAACCAGCAAACAGCCTGCTACTGCTGCTGTGTGTTTAAGAACCTAATGGATTTGGGGTACTAATTCAACAAGAATTGTATACCAATTGTGGTACTAATTGAGCAGAGCTTCTTGCCCCCCCCTTCTGAAACCAGCCAAGCAAGAAATGAGTTAGAAAGAAGTGCAAGGAGTTGTTGTGGCCAGAAGCTTCCACATGCTCCCTGCCTTCCTGTAGCTTCCATGGCTAGTATAGTACAGCCTTCCCCAACATGGTGCTTTCTAGATCTTTCAGACTAAAGCTCCCACCAACTGACCATTGACCATGTCGGCTGGGGCTGATGGGAACAGGAGTCACAAAACATTGAGGGGGCTCTAAGTGTGGGAATGTTGGCATAGCAGCTGTGGTACTAAATTTTTGCTGCTAGGAAGATAATCTCTCAGGCTGTGCTTGCTGCAGGATTCCCTCACTGGAGTTGCATGCATGTAAACAAGCACACACACACGTCTACTACATAACTTGTGTCAGACAGCAGGGAGTAGGAATTATTCCAGATTATTAGGACACTGAAGGGATAATTTACTATATATACAACTTGTCATGGTAATGCCTCCCGCCTTATAATTTGTGCAGCCATTTTTTGTTTATAATGAAGTTTCTGTGTTTTATTCCTCTTCTCATCAGTTAGTTCATGATAAAGAACTTGCAGCGGAAGATGAACAAGTGTTTCTTATGAAGCAGCAGGTAAGAAAATCACATATAGCCAAAATTACTTTTCCTTTGCTGGCAATTGGGGAGGAAATCCCTTGGGGAGGCCTCTCCCATGTCTCCGCTGCCTCCCCTCACTCGTCCACATAAGTGACTGGCAGAAGCCAGCAGAAGAGAGGAGGAGGGAGGCAGAGGGAGATGCTGGCAGAAGAAAAAGGCTGAAATGGACTGCAGCTGAGCTGAATTTGCATGTGTATAAGATGCGACTCAGCTTTATCACATGAAACATTTAACAATAGCATGAAGAATTCCATAGCATCTTGAGAAGCCTATATCAATAGTTTCATTTTTGCATGAACATGACTCTTGGATCTTAACCCCCACTTATGATGTGATGCAACTGTACTGCAGAATCCTACCTCTTTTCCTGTTTAATTCTGGTGCCCTCTAGTGATATCATTTGCGAATAACTTTGTAAAAGTGCCAGAGTCACATTGAGTAAGGTTAAGCTCAAGTTCACAAGATAGCATCATTGCCACACGTTTTTAAATTTTGGGACATTTCCCCCTAGTATATTTAAGAGCTCTTTGTTCTTTTTCAGTCTCACCTTGCCAAGCAGCCAGCCACACCTACAAGAGCTTCTGTAAGTATGTGTTTGTAGGAATGTTTGCTTAGTATCTTTTCGGAATATTGCATGCAGTTTATGCATAACATTTTAAAAAGTATCCCAAGCAACTGAAGGTGTTTTGCTATTCTGTTACACTATGTTAATAGATCATTTTGCCAGCTGAATGTATTTACAAATCTGTGCCTGAAATATACCCAAAAATTGATACTTGAAATTGACAAACTTTTTACAGTGATAAATAGGGTATCATTGAAAACATGCAATTTCTACAGCAAACTCCAGAGTTCTCAAAATGATATATGGGCAATTGACTAGGGAAGCACAAGCTACTAAATAAAGTCGGAGAACGACGTCTGCTGTGTATGTGTAAAGAGGTTGAACATTTAAAAAGAGGAAAGAAAGAAAGAAAGAAAACACACTGCAGGGGGAACCCATTCTGAGAACTTAGTGTGCTGCATTGGGATGTAACAGTAAGCTCTGGAGTACAGTTCATTTTAAGAATGCTTTGTTTAACTGTGCATGAGCTGTGTGTTGGTGTGTGCAGTTTAAGCTCTCCCACTTCACCCTTAGTTGAGTGGGGAAGCAAACTATGAAACAACAGGCTTAGTGTTATGTGTGAGGCAGTGCTTGTGGTTTATTTCTCTCCAAACTAGCCATGATCAGGAAGCAGAGGAAGGGAGGAGCAGAGTGGGAGTGCTCAAACTGCATGCACAGGTAAACTAGTCATATTTTAAACAAACCACACTCTGTGGATTAACATTATGTCTGAACGCAGCCAGTATCACTCAAAAATAGTGGAAGCTCTAAAATTTAACTGATAGCAGTTTTCCTTATATTTCACTAAACCCAAACATAAAGTAATTTATGCAATTAGATTTGCAATTGAAATTTTACTTTTAAATTGCAGAGAGTTGCTACTTTTTTTTTTTTTACAAAATATAAATTGCTGTTGCTTCCTCAATTCTCTTTAATCTGGAGAAGTTCACTGGTGTAATTTGGGAATCTCTGAGCAAAGAAGTGCTGGAGTACACTTTAGCAGTTGCATTTTCTCTCTTTTTTTCTTTATTGTTAATTGCATTGTTGCAATTTGTGATTGTCCAGGAATCTCCTGCACGAGGGCCTTCCGGATCACCAAGACCCCAGGGCAGGGCAGGCCCTGTCACTGTCCCCAGTGCCTCGCCAATAGCATCTGTTAAGAAGCCAGATCCAACAATTAAAAGTATGCACGGCAACTTAAACAACCTATTTTGTTTGTAATCTTTTCTTGGAACACAGAGCTTGTTAGATGAAAGGCAGATACTAATGTAGTGATAAAATCAAATGTTCATGTGAAGAGAGGAGCACATGAACAGTGGGGAGCTGTTGGGGCTTAAAAATGTTTTTTAAGTTATCAGGGATGGAGAGAATTATGAACAATACTTGTATCCATAGTTTAATAATATAACTATAATAATCTCCTATAATAATAATATAATTATAGCAGAAAAATTCAGATTTCGTTGACTATTGAAGTAATGGGATTTAATGTATTCTTGCCACAATTTAGGACCCAACAAGGAAGACAGTTTTATTTCTGAATGGAAGTGATGACCAGTTTTGCTAGAAGAGCCAGTAAATTGGGAAGCAGGAATAAAATATAAGACAATATACAGTGGTACCTCGGGTTAAGAACTTAATTCGTTCTGGAGGTCTGTTCTTAACCTGATGATTAATGGGGCCTCCCGCTACCGCCGTGCTGCCGCGGCGCGATTTCTGTTCTCATCCTGAAGCAAAGTTCTTAACCCAAGGTACTATTTCTGGGTTAGCAGAGTCTGTAACCTGAAGCGTATGTAACCTGAGGTACCACTGTATTTAAATATGTTTAATTTTTTGTGTAGACCTCTTTGAAAAGGGAATGGGTTGATATGCCAGTTAGGAATTACATTCTTTGTCACATTCGTTTCCCTCCCACGGATCATTTTATGCCTTTCGTATATTTTGAACATAAAGGATTGTTAATGTGCCACGGTCCTGTGTGTTTTAAACTTTTCTCCCCTCCTTTTAATTAGATAACGCTGCAAGTGAAGGTGTGCTAGCCAGCTTCTTCAACAGTCTCTTGAGTAAAAAGACTGGCTCTCCTGGGAGTCCTGGTGCCGGGGGAGTGCAGACCACAGCCAAAAAATCAGGTACTGTCTGGAGCCTAATGCAGCACTGGAGGGGCCCTAGCTCAGTGGTAGAACATCTGCTTTGCATGCAGAGGATCCTATGTTCAATCTGTAGCATCTTCAGGTAGGCCTGGGAATGTCACCTGTCTGAAACCCTGAAGGGCTGCTGCGAGTCAGTGTAGACAATACTCAGATTGTTCAGTATAAGGAAGCTTCCTATGCTTCTAAAAGCATTAATATTTTTTCATATTAACTTACTCTGCATAGACCATACTGAAATCCATGGATGGTTGGCTAATGTCACAGTCAAATATTTTAATAAATAAATGATCCTGGAGCTGTGTCTCACAGAGAATTAAGCCGTTCCCAGTCTACAGAGCCAGTGTGGTGTAGTGGTTAAGAGCGGAAGTCTCGTAATCTGGGGAACCGGGTTCGCGTCTCCGCTCCTCCACATGCAGCTGCTGGGTGACCTTGGGCCAGTCACACTCCTGTGAAGTCTCTCAGCCCCACTCACCTCACAGAGTGTTTGTTGTGGGGAAGCAAGGAAAAGGAGAATGTTAGCCGCTTTGAGACTCCTTAAAGGGAGTGAAAGGCGGGATATCAAATCCAAACTCCTCTTCTTCTTCTACATTATCCACACCTTGGTTTCTGCTCATTGTTGTGATTCTAGAATCCTCCACGACAACATAGAAAGCATGTTTGCAACTGTTTTATTATTTGAGTGCTTTGGCTGAAATAGTAACCTCAAGTTTTCTTTAGGGCAAAAAACGGTTTTGACGAATGTCCAAGAAGAACTGGATAGAATGACTCGCAAACCAGACTCTATGGTAACGACCAACTCCTCTCCGACAGAGAACGAAGCTTGATTAATGCTTGAACCTGCATATGTAAATGACCAAATAACTATGTACATTGATCTGATAAGACCAGGAGTTCTCTGCTATGGCAGATGCTATAAGTTTTTCTTGGGGCAGGGGGAAATGAAATTTAACCTTCATTGGCTTGTCCCAGTATCAAGTGCACATTCAGGAAGATTTGCATATAAAATTCCTCTGTTTTAAGATAACCATTTTAGAATATAAATAGGGCAATTCTCTTGATTTGGGTGGCAAACAAGGTGCAGCTGCAATTCCTAGGGAAGAGCACAGAGAAGTGAGATGCGGGATTCCTGTTGAAAAGCCACCAGTGGCTGCTGGCACTAAGGATGAATGAAGTCCCCTTTTCCAAGTATACTGGAGTTGGCCATTCAAAACATATTTATACTTGGAGAGAATCTGGTGTAGTAGAATGATGGTTAGGTGAAGAGAGTGTAAGATGCTGCATTTAAAATAAGTGCAAGATCTGGCTCAGAAGTGAAAAGTATGTTGGACAGACTGGAGAAAAGCAGTGTTAATACATCCTGTGTTGAATAGAGATCAGATAATCATGTTTTAAAAACAAAAGCCTTTACAATTGGAAAGTGTCCAAAGCTTATATGCTGAGTATCATGGGAATTTTTCTTGTTAGAAATTGCATTTTTGTTTTTTGTTTTTAACAAGAAGCTACATGAAATGTGGTGGGTGCCCTTTTTGTCACAGCTGACACAGGGAGAAGCTTGATTAGACCAAGTGCCTGGCACAGTGACGGATGTCTTTTGGAAGGTGCTTGAACCTCTTGTGCACTGTAGTACAAACAGTCTTTGTTTGTTTGACTTTACTTTGAATAACTCAGTAACTTTTTATAGTAATGTATAATTTTGAATCCTGTTTTCTCATAGCTTCTGCCTTGGGTTTTTTCCCCTTTTCTAAATACCAATCACACGGCCTATTAAGAGCAATGAGTGACATATCACTTTCCCATGATGAAATGTGTTATGAAATACAAATCTTTCTTTTAGTAGCTAAAACTCAGTCCTGCCTTAAGGTTTGTGAAACCTGTAATAATTTTCTTATAGGCTCCCAAAATTTTTGTTCCACTTTGCAGTAAATTACTAGTGTTTGTAGGTTTACGTTGTTAAAACATAGAAACTAATGACTTCATTATAGCCCTTTAGTGTAGCCTTTTAAATGTGGAAAGGAATCTTACAATTGTCCCTCATTGCTACTCAAATAATTACCCATGGCCAGCTTGAGCTATGAAAGACTCCCACAGTTAACTGAAATGGCACTTTTGAGTTTCTGTACGATATATTTGAAAAAGAAACACTACCTTGCGTTATAGTACTAAACATCTTTGTAATCAACACACAGAAGGGAAAAAACCACCGTATGAATTATGCAGAGTTTACTTTTTATTGATAAGGATTTGTGTGTTATGCTGAATCTTGTTTCTGAATAGAACACCCCTAATATTTATATATACATACATATATATATATTGTTAAATATACAGAATGAATTGACCACTAACACAGTACTGGATGTAATTGCAAACCCTGTGTTACATCAAGAGGCCGCCTCTTTGTTTTTGTAAGTCTGTCTAACACTATCTAGAAAGCTAAGAGTATTTACTTGCATTAACTTAAAAGCATGTTTACTTGTGCCAGTTATGTGTTGTTGTTTTCCTTTCCTTTTTTTTTACATTTTTATAATTTCAGAACCTCAGTTACATCCACAGTTGCCTGTATCTTAAATTGACAAGTTGTGGTTGGGGCAATTTGGTGTGTGGTTCTGCTGGCATATGATTTGCCAGATGTATGTTAAAGAAAACTGTGGCCACTCTAGCAGATGTGACTTGCATCCTGTCCTCGTGGCATGCAGCTTTATTATACTGTTAGGCAGCTGCACATTTTATGCCATGCATAAGTGCATGGCATGTTGGGATGGTTAAGTTCATGCTGAGTTCTAGCATAGGGAACTTTACCACTGTCTCAATCTCCTTGCCACACATGCAAAAGGCATAGAACCAGCCTTATGATTGGCTGGCCAGTCTGGAGCTGATTTTGGCTGCCTAGAGATAAGGCATAATATATTGGAAACAAGTATGTTGGACAAGCAAGTGTTTTGTGATGGTATGCGGTTCCAATGCAAGCCTTCAGTACACAACTGCCTCTTTCTGTTGATGTTTTTGTCATTTATGCAGATAATTCACTTTGTATATCAATAATGTGTACAAGTGGCTACTGGGGTTTTTTTGTTTTTGTTTCTTCATTTTCATAAAATGAATGTTAGAACTGCTGCAAATGAGCAAAAGCCAGTAACATACCACTTTCCAGTTGTGCAAAAGAGTGCTTGGATCCAAACAGAAGTTGATTTCCCACCTCTACTCGGATAGTGCTTAAGGAAACTCTGCAAGTGAATGCTCCTAGTTTCTCAAAGGAAGAAAGCTGTAAGTAATGTAGTGTTTTTTGGTTGCCAAAGTCTAGCAACTTTGGAAAGCTGCACAGTTGTCTTTTCTGGTGTTCTCAAGCATTGGAACCAAAGGCCAAACTGCAAAAGCCTTTACATTTAAAAAATACAATTAACTTTATTTTTCAGGATACACTTGTATGGTAGACTGTTAAAATTATTACATGGCTATATTTATATACGGTATATTGATTGCATCTACTGTTCATGTTTAAAACTTAAAGTAATAATCTATTCAACTTGAAGAGAGAAGGCAAATATAAAGGATTAAGGATTGGCCCTCCATCAAAATGCTATGTTTATGCTGCTTGATTTTTTTTTAAGTTTGCACTTTTTATTGGCATTTTAAAACTTGTTTAAACTGAACAGAACTTGTTGTATTTTATTTAATTTAACTACATTGAAAGTGACTGAACTTAACCATATCCATGCTGTAAATGAAAGTTCACTCTCCTATATGACTAAGTTTATTGATGTTTTTAACTTCCAATGAGGACTGCAGATGTATCCAACACAACCCTTAGTCCAGTTGTATGGCTTTAACCAGGTGCAGTCATGTGGAATCTTGCTTTCTAGTGCTGGCAAAAATGAGGACATGTTCTTTAATTAATGGCTTCAATAAACACCAACCAAGACTGCTTTACCAGTGTTGAATTGCTTTTTTTTAACTAAGCAGGGCAGTTCTGAAATTGTGGTTTGAGGCAAAGGATGTTTTGACCTTTATATACAATAATTTGTTTGTATGGCTGCCTTGCAGTGCACAATAACTGCCATTTTGGAGTGGACTAATGGCTGAGCCATTGTGACAATCTGCCAGTTTGTTCTATGAGTTAATTCACTACTTCTCACAAAGCTGGGATGGGTGGGGGGGACTAACCACCAGCCTGGGACCTAAGACCCAAACAATTTTGATGGTGGTGACAAAAAAGGGTGGGGATAATGACATACCAGTAGTTTAGGTGGTGAGCGTTAAGCTTTGTAGCTTGAAATGCTGTTAGTAAACAGGACTGTAGCAGCACTCAGGACAAATCACAAGCATTACAATGCAGTTTCCTTTGAAACACTGATGAAGTGAGGAGAGAATCAGCTTGTTCAGTCTAAAAGATGTGCATTTCAAAAAAAGCCTTAGCCCTAACATACATAATGGACCATGTGCATTTATACAAGATCACATACAAAGGGTGTCTGTTTACTGTTTAGATACAAAATGTAAAGTACTGTGGTTTTCGTATAGGTAACTTTTCCTGTATACATTTACATTTTTATTAAGCCCTTTTTGGTGCTTTGACATCAGCTTGTTGGGGGATTTTTGCTGTGATCCTATTTCTTCTACTTATTGAACTGAGTGACAGGAACTGAGACATCGCAAACCTCACTCCCTTTCCCCAGAGCAGAATATTGTATTTTGAAATTGTTCTTTTTAAAACAAACAGATGGCTGAAATCACATTTAAGTTTAAGGCATGCAGCATTCAAGAATTTTTTTAAAAATGTGTCTGAAGCATGAAAAAAGACAAGATGAGTAGACTGATTTGGTGATTGATTTGGTGATTAGTATGTCTCACATTGTGAAGCTAGATATACCGTAATGGGGAGAGAAACCACTCAGAAGCTTATTGTGTCTATTGCTTTTTGAACAGAGGGCAAATAAACATGGGCCCATTATGTAGTGCTGGTTAAGTTATTCAGGACATCTCACCAGAGCAACAGAATGAACTACCCCAGGGATAGCCGACATGGAGCCCTCCAGATGTTATGGACTCCCATCCTCCCTAACCACTGGGCTTCAGGGGGGTTGTGGTACACTCCAGTTGTTTTGGACTACATTGGCTACCTCTGAATTAGCTTCTCACAAACATCACCCATTTTATTTATCCAGTTGTTTTTTTACTTTGTCTTTTGGCCCAAATAAGTTTCCAAAGTGGCATACGATTTCAAAAACAAAATACAATAAATGAAATAAAACATGTATACAGCATGCTAAAATATACTTACTTCGGAGAATACTTAAAAGTCCAAATGAAGGCTTGGCCAAATAAATTGTTATTTACAATTCATTGGCAAACTATTAAGGAAGGAGTCAATTGGGCTTGCCGGGAAATGAAATGTCACAAATTGGGTGCCTATAAAGGTCATGAATAATGTTCCATTCAACTAAACTTCTGATAGCAAGGGGACACGGAGGAAGAACTCTGATCTGGAGCACAGTGTGTGAGCAGATTCGTCTGGGGGAAGGTGGTTCTTCATATAATTTGTTCCAAAACAGGACTTCCGGGTCAGCGCCATCGGTGAATGGCGAAGTTCCTCCGATCGGAGGAAAGGGCTCCGTAGAAACTGGGTCTTCCCGCCGCGGTGAAGGTGGGGATCCGCTAGAAATCCCAGGCGGAGGAAGCCTGGGAACGTGGGGTTTGGCAGGGCACCAGGAGTGCCCCCCTACTCACCGGGAACCCCTTTTCGGGGCACCGGAGCGAAGTGGGGTGAGTGGCGCGGTGCTGCAAACTGATTGCTATTTTTACGGAGTGAAGCCGCACAGCCATTGCCGGAGAGTGCTGACTTTTTCCTGTGGACAATTGGATTCAAAACAAGTACCCGTGAGTAGAAACGGAAAATTGGATCAAGAAATATCTTAATTTGGCATTGAAGCGGGAAGTTTCAAAACAGGAAGTCCGCCTTCCGCTTTTTGTATATAGACTAAAGCAAAAACTTTGTAAGCTAAAGCCTGGAAAGCCGTGAAGAAAGTCTAATTTCCTTCTTTTATAATTACTGAAACCCCCTTGGAAGTAGGAGAAAAGGGGGGAGAACTTTGTTTAACCCCTGCAGGAGAGGGAGTGAAGAAGGATAAACTTCCACCGTCTCTAACCTGGGAATGGGGTGTCAGAGACAGAAATAGTTGGAGAGGTTCATTGACTGTGAATGGAATACTTTGACAGATAGCTAAAGAAGAGAAATAGACTGATTCCAATGTTGCCTTTTGAATTCGAAAGAAACAAAATATCTGAAAAATATCTGAAAAATGAAAGTAAATTTCCTTTGTTGGACTTGCCTTAAAAAAATGGATACAAATAGAAATTGTCTCCCCTAGAGGGAGCTTGTTAAATTGTTGCTGCAGTTTACTTGAGGACTCAACAGCTGTGAGATTAAGATCGTGGGACCAGTCTTTTCTGACCTTGACTAAAGATGAGCTGGGAGGAAGATTGGGTGCTTGCTTTATGCAAGACAAGTGCCTTGCTGGAACAGATGCACGAGAAGATGGATTTGATGAATGAGAAAATGGACTTGATGACTGTTGTGGTTAACAACTGTGGACAAATAGGGAATATTGATAAAGAAACCATTCAGGGATCAACTCATGAACCTGTACTGACTGGGCAAGTGCAGAAGATAATGGAGGAGGATGCGGCTGCACCTCAAATAATACAAATGGAGAAACCCGAGGCCCTACAGGAGTATAAGCCGCTGTCATTGAAGATTGAAGTTGGAGTGGGCCAGAGGGAGTCGAGCTGAGAAGGGTCCAAACTTTGGAGAGACCTTGAAATATGTTTTTTAATATTTTTGGGATTACATTGATGACTGTGGGGAGTGGGGCTGTGGGGAATGGGCGGGTTTGATGAAGGGAGATGGAGACAATTTTGGGTTGGAACCCCCCAGAGACCTACTCCTCAATGAGAAAGGAAAGAAATTAAGAAAGAGACCAACAAATGACAAGGAAAAGGGCAAGTATAAACAAGAAGAAGACGATCTGCAGAAGGGACATGGAAGAGACTTAAGGGCCTCGGACATAAGACTTCCAGGTTGATGGACTAGATGGAATGGACAGTAAGGACTGACACGACCCGAGACCAGGAAGAAGAGACGTTGGATGAAGACTGGAATAAAATTTATAAAGAAAAATTTTTATTTGGGGAATTAGCCTAAAATCAATGAATATTAAGGAAAATGTTGGAATGAAACTATATGACTCTAGCAGAAATGATATTAGGGATTATGTATATTTGAGTATTAAGATTCAAGCTTTAAGGTACTTTATGGTAAGATAAGGTTAAATAAATTAAGGTAATTTGAATAACAGAATATGGGGAAAGATGGAAAGGATTTGTTGAGCTAATTATTAGGTTAAATTGTTAAGATAAATTATTTAACAAAAATTGAGAAAGATGGAAAGAATTTGCTGAAATAACTAATTAAACTAGAATACAAAAAGGGAGGTGTGAGGAGGTCAATGAAACAAGCAAATGGAAGTTAAAGATATGAAATTTGGGATTCGTGTCTTTCTTTTTTCTTTTTTTATTTTCTTGGTTGTATTGCTGTATTGGTTTTTATGTTTTGCGCTTTTTCTTCTTTTTTAAGTATTGTAGTGTTGTTTTTTGTATTTTTTCTTTTTTTTCTATTACCCTGAAATTATTAATAAATATTATTTAAAAAACAAAAAAACAAAACAGATTTCATAAATTTTTGTTTTGCTACACCTGTACCTTTCTTTATCCTATTTCCACTATACTTCATTGGACTATAGACTGATTGCATAGAAGAGCTCTTTGGCCCTCCAGATGTTGGAGGAATTGACCATCAGACCTTCAGGATACAAAGCAGATCATGATGTGCTGGCAAACTAGTCTTGCTCCTAGCCTTTTGCTTGCTGGTGTCCTGAGCTAAACCACCAAGAGTTACAAGAAATGAAGAAACTGGTGTTTTGGAGTTTATCACTTGTGTAGTTTTAAACATCAGGGCAGTAGAAATCACAAATGTCCTCTGCAACTTAATACAAAAAATCTTCATAAATATGCAATGTGCCCAGGAGAAAAGTGAAAGTTATTTAGATCAGGCAGCCTTTGATCGTTCCTAAATGACAGCAGCACCCATCTCAGCTTTGCATCACTTTGGTGTGACTGTTTTGCTTTCATCTCTGTTGGCATCCAGGCTTTAGAACCTTTTTCAACAAACAAACAAGCAAACCTTTTTCCAATATTTATAAACCTATTAACTATGGATTTTTACACCCAGATTTTAAACTAGGCGATATATATTTGGATTCATTCATGATCAGATGTGATAAAAGGGTATATACTCGGAATAAGGGTTTTTAAAATTATTATTAAATGTGCATTTTTTTTCAATGATGAGCGTGTCCTGTATGCTCAATTGTTTCCAACTGAGGGAACCAGAGATTATAGTTTGCCAAAAATATCTTGCCTTCAAGAATTGTTTTCCAGGAAATAAATAAGCTATTTTGCCAGCAGCTCAAGTAGCCTTTTATTCTTGCCTTATGCTTGATTAAAAAAAAATGCAGTGAAAAAGGAAAAGCTGTCTCAAGTCCATTACACTGAACTTGGTATATCAACTGATGGGAGCTTGGATATAAGGAACTTGAAGCAGATTTACATAACTTAGGTAAGAACATAATAAGACCTTGCTGGATCAGGTCAATGGCCCGTCTAGTTCAGCATCCTGTTTTCATAGTGGCCAACTTGTAGGAAGCATAGGCGCCGACTCCATGGGGCTGGAGGGGGCCCGAGCCCCCTCAAAAATTCGTTTGGGGGGGCTCCGCCCCCCAATAATCTCCGGCGCCCCTCCAGCAGAGCGCCATCGCTGCCCCTCCCCCAGCCCAAAATGCACAGGGTCGGGCTGCCTGCATGCCTCCTGCCCTCCCTCCCGAGCAAAAGCTCCACCCAATTTCCTTTGGAGCTGATTAATAGGCACAGCACGCTCTCCCCTATTCGCTCACGAGGAGGCGGCACCACTTTATTTGCATATTCATGAGCTTATTTATTATTCATGAGCTTTCCCGGGCCCCCCCAATATTTTTTATAAGTCCGCGTCCCTGGTAGGAAGCCTGCAAGCAGGACGAGCACAAGTGCATTCTCCTGTGGTTTTCAGAAGCATAATTCTCTGGTGGGTGCTTTGACTCCCCTAAATTCCTGGGTGCCAGATTCTCCCATAATTTTCAGGTTCTAGTGGGTATTGTAGTTTAATCAATGCTTGCCTTATTAAGAGAGGCTGCAAGACACTGACTTTAGCAGTGTCAAAATCTAGGCCAAACTAGTTTTTCTGTGCTGAGGAAATCACTTGGGAGAAGAGCCATCACAGAGAACAAAAGGCAAGGTGATGAGCCATTAAAAAGGCAAAGGCTCTCTGGCAGTCATCAATGGGGTCAGCTCTGGGTTAGTTAGCAGGACAAACACCAGAGTTGGAGGGAGGGTTGTGGTTTAGGGTTGCACCTGGCTTGGGGGTAAGCTGGAGAGGAAAGTGGCAGCCCTTAAAATGCAGCAAGCTGAGCAGAGGGCCACGGTTGATTTCTGGTGGCATCCAAAACTGACATGGGAGAAGCAAGAACCTCTTGGAGTGTTAACGCTGCGTGTCTCTCCAGGTTGTATATAAGCCACGTGTCATAAAGACATCTGCGCTGCGCCTTCTTTTCAAAGGAAATATAAACCTTGGGGTTAGTGCCTGGACCACTGGAATCTTGACTTGTTCATGGAGACTGGGGTGGGGGTGTAACTGTATCAGCATTTCCAATGTTAAGTGTTCAAATACCTTTGAGAGTATTTGTGGCTTTTGAAAACTTTGCTCCATCTGGAGCCTAAGAATTCAACAGGTGAACCCCGCCTCCCCCAAATTAACTGTTGAATATGTGGGGGAAGAGTGTATATAAAGATCTCTCTGTGAATGTGTATTTGTGCATCTATATATTTGTGTGCGTGCGTGTCACTACCTATTTTCCTCTCCCTATTTACCTCGCGTTCGCGGTTGGCGGGGAAGGAGGAAATGGCGAGGCGGCAGCGACCTTCCTCTGCGCAGCCCTTGCCTTCCGCACAGGATCCGGGCCTGAGTCCAGCTCAGGACCTTCCCTGAGGGGGCAGAACCCGCCTCCTCAGCCGAGCCCCTTCTTGACTCCGCTTCAGGGCGGGCTTTCCCTCTTCCTCTTCCCTCCCTTTCCGCCGACGAGGAGCGGCGGCAAGTCCCGGAGGGAGAGAGGCAGGCAGGCAGGCAGCGGGAACGGCGGCGGCGTCTCTGGTGGCGGCGGCTGCAGCTTCACCTCGTGAGAGAGGCGGGAAGCGAAGACCCAGGCGACGCCGCCCGCTGTGGGGCTCCCGAGGCGGAAGGCCGGCCTGAGGGGAGGGGAGACGCCCGCCCGCGGAGGACGGGATCGAAGCGGGCAGGGCAGGGCGGTCCGCTTCGCTTCGGCAGCCTCGGCGGCGGCGACCCAACATGCCTCCCGCTTCCTCGGCGTTGTCGCCGCCGCCGCCGCCACCGTTGTTGTTGTTGTTGTCCTCGCCCTCCCCGCCCGCCGCCTGAAGCCAGGAGGAGACCTTCCCCTTCCTCTTCTCCTCTGCCAGCCGAAGTTCCCAGGCGGCCCCGACCCCACCCCAGGCGCAGGAGGAGGAGGAGGAGGGCGGCGGCGGAGGCAGCAGCAGCAGCAACCGCGACATGAGGCGCGCCGAGGACCTGGAGGGCTTCGACGGGGAAGCGTCGAGCACCTCCATGATCTCGGGCGCCAGCAGCCCCTACCAGCCCACCACCGAGCCCGTCAGTCACGGCCACGGGCTGCGCGGCCTCCGCTGCGACCCCGATTACTTGAGGAGCACCTTCGGAAGGCTCAAGATCGCCCAGGTGGTGGGTACCGAGCGGCGGCGGCCGGGGGGGGGGTTCGTTTGCAGTCTGTGGGGGGGGGGGGCTCGCCTTTCCTTATCGCTGTTTCTAATTATTATCGTCACGGCGGTTAACGTGTGTGTCCGCGTGTGTACGTACACACGTACACGCACACACGAGAGTTTTTGGGTTTAATATCGCCCTTTTTCTTTTTTTGAGCCACATAGCATGCTGATTGCTATTCCCACCACCCCCGCCCCCCTCCAGTGGAGAAGGCTTGTTTTTTCAACCCAAAAGATTCTCTCGGAGAGACTCTCGCGGATTCCCATATTTAGAGAATGGGCTTGGAGGCTCCAGATGTGCTGTTACCACTCCAGCCAAATACCACAGGGTTAGCTTCGAGTGTAATAGTAGTAGTAGTAGTTACAGAGTGCCAAATCAGGACTGAAGCTCCCTGGGTGACCTTGGGGCCAGGCAGCTTGATCCTAAGGTTGTTGTTAAAATCTTTTTTTTTTTAAAGGTGTTGGACACTCTCTGGGTTTCTTAGCTGAACTTGTTAGCCATATTTGTTGCTGGAGGATGGGGGATAAAAATAGCTGAAATGAATAATGTATTAGGCAGATGCCAACAAAAAAGGGAGAGAAACCTGGGGTACCTTAAGGCTGCAATCTTATATCCAGTTTCCCAGGGTTGAACTGCATTGAACTCAGTGGGATTTCTGTTTCAGCAGGCAGATTATAGATATAACTTTTGAAAAGATGTAACAGATTCATTGTGGCAGAAGCTTTCATAGACTAGCACACACTTTTTTCCCAGATGCATGATGTTGGTAGAGAGATGCAAATACACACATACCTGGGGGAGAGGGAGCATAGAAGACCCTGTAAAAAAAATGGAGCAAAAGACCATGAAATGCATAAGGTGCAGTTCATGTATTTTATTTTAGCTAAACTGCTTACATTCCTCAACAGCTGGCGTCTCTCTGGCAACTGAGGATAATGCTTCTTGCATCAGATAAAATGCTAGTTCCCAAAAGCTTCTGTCACATAAAATCACTTGCCGTATTTTTTGCACCATAACACTCACTTTTTTCCTCCTAGAAAGTAAGGGGAAATGTCTGTGCGTGTTATGGAGGGAATGCCTACGGGTGGCATGCCTACGGATTTTCCTCCTCTAAAAACTACGTGCGTGTTATGGTCGGGTGCGTGTTATAGAGCGAAAAATACGGTAGTCTTTAAGGTGCTCCTTAAGGCTTCTTTTGTCAGCTGCTACCAGACTTAGATTTAGAGAAGTAAACCTGTCTGACCCCTTTTGAGAGGAAGGATGTGCATTCTATATTGCCCCAATCATCCCTCTTTGAAAATGTCTGATTTAAATGTAAGGCAAATTTCACAACTATGTATTGATTCTCTCCAGATATTTCATCAGTAAGGTAACACTGGCCTTTCCCTTTTTATTCTTCTGACTGTTACTTAAGTTTTTTTTCTTTTTTGGGAAGGATACATATTTCCCCATCTTTTCTGCAATGGTACCACCATTCCTTCCAGAGTTTATCCTGTTGGGCAAGAATTTGAATTAGGGAGGGAAAGGGAGCAAGCAGTTAGATGATAGGTGATGATTTATGTAATCTTTCAAGGTCACCTTTTGTGACTGGATGAAAAAACAGCAGTTAGATGTTAGAAGGTCACCTGTTCCATCTTCTTACCCTTTCCTGTTTTTCTAGGGTGTGTTGGGTGGATATATTTGCACGGTCTGATTTTTCATCTTGACCCACCCAATGATTCCTCTCATCATCTTAGTCTTTTAAGTGTGACATGCACCCAGTCTACTTCTGGGATAGGGAACTTGTGGCCCTCCACATGTTGTTGTCCTGTCAGTGCAACCCAGCATAGCCAATGGTTATAAATGATGGGAGTTGTAGTTCAACAATATCTGGAAGGTCAGAGTTTTCCCATCACTAATCTACTTAGTAGTCTTTTGATCTATAAAGACTTGTGCCACAATATGTCTTATGTATGGTTACTCAGAATTAAGTACCAGTTCAGTAAAACTCTCATGTAAGTTGCACAGAACTGCACCATTAAAATACTTTTATCTTCATGTTTCTGTGGCCCTTTGATTTGGAGGAGTTAGAAGTACCAGGAAAATTTCATTTATGGCTACAGCTGTTGGGGGGGTATTTAATTTGACTTCCATCTACATACATTTTGCAAACACTTGTAGAATATTTCTTTGCTTAAAATTCTGCCTTTAAATACCATTGCCAGATACTGGTCAGGTGATTCATATGTAGGTGTTCAAAAGAAGCTTGTAATCTAAAGGGGAAAAGGGTAGTGCCTTCTACATACTAAATATGTTCTTGAGAAACTATTGTTTTAAAAAGCACAAGCTGACATATTGTAGCCTCTTTGTGATAAAAAAGTCTCAATATCCTTGTTCTGATAGATCATAGCATTGATAAGATCAGCTGATTTAGCAAGGGTTGAAATCAAGGTTGCCGACTTGTACTTTCCTGTGATCAGGCAATTGTTGATCTATCTGCACGATCACAAGCCATGTGGATCAAGTGCAGTGTGACTTCAAAATGTTTCTGTGGCTGGAATCAGTTATGATGGCCCCCATTGTTTTCTGGCATAAAAGATGATAGTATAAGTTGGGAGTCATAAAAATAGTTGTGGTAGATGATTATTAAACGTGAAAAGTACAGAATGTGATTAATGTTACAGGTTATGTACAGAACTGCCTCCTCATGTACAGACCAATTGCATCTTCATGGGACACCTTGTTAGCTGTGCCATGAACTGCAAATTGCCACCTGTCAGAAACAGGCCTTCTCTGTGGTGGTACCTTTCCTCTGGGATGCTCCCCCCCCCCACGTTATTTGGGAACAATGACAGTAGCATGCTCTGGACATTTCCTGAAAACACACCTAATCCTAATCATTAACAATGAATTCTACTGACTTTTTACAAAGTAATTCTGATATTTTAATTTTTTTTAAATGGTTTTAGTGTATGTTTTTATGTTGTGAACTGCTTTGATTTTTTTTAAATAGTGATATAAAATATTTAAAATAAAATCTTGTGTATTGAGTCTGCTATAGTATTGTTTATTTTTGTGAACATTAGCTTCTGTTTTCCTGGCTTGGTGCCATTTTGTGTTTTGCTAATTGTAACCTTTGAGTGGCACCTCAGATTTATATCCTAACATTGTGTCCATATTCTATCTTCCATGTGTCTCTTGCTGTAAATGTAATTGGCAAAAGGATATGTGTGTGAGAGAGGGTATTTAGACTGGCTTAGTGTTGCTTGTCTTTGTGTGCTTTGCTTAGGTGCCACTTCGGTGTGTTTAAACAATGTACTGCTGGAATGCAGGTTATTTTTTAAATTACATTTCAAGCTCAGAAGTACAGATCAAAGGAGCACCAAAAAAATGTTCTGAGAGTAAACCATAGTTTTGTGTTGCATGCATAATTATCCAGGAATTTTGGGTTTGTGTACTTTCTCTTCCCATTGCACACCATACCATGGTGATTTTACGAGTTATGGCTCGTAAGCAAACCCCAGCTAATAGCTTGACCACCGTGATTAATGTATTGGTAACCTCAAGACTTGATTACAGCAATGCACTATTTGTGCAGCTACCCTTGGGCCTGGTCCAGAGGTTTCAGCTGGTACAAAAGCTGCAGTTAGGCTGTTTATAGCAGTGTTTCCCAACCACTGTTCCGCGGCACACTAGTGTGCCGCGAGATGTTGCCTGGTGTGCCGCGGGAAAAATTAAAAAATTAAAAAGATTTTTTTTTAAAAAAAGTCAAATTTTCGATTGGGGCGCCGTCACTAGATGACCCCTGGGGTTCCCTCCCTCCCTCCCGCTCTGCGCCTCCCTCCTCCTCCTCCTCCGGGGAGGCCCTTCCTGGCTCTCGGCCAAGGCTTGGCAGCTGCCACTCACTCACTCGCTCGCCCACCCGTCCCTCCATCCCTGCACCCGGCCTCTCCCCCTCCGTCCCCGGCGCGGCGGCTGCCGGGATCCATAGTCCCCTCGCCCTTGGGCTCCGCGCCCGCACGGGGTGCGCGAACTACGTTTCCCAGCGTGGCCTGGTGGGCCAGGCGTTTTGTTTGAAGCGCTCTTCTGGCCATGGAATGAGCGCGGCGGCCGGGCAGGCAGGGGCTCTTCCGCGCAGACCCCGCGCAGCCTGCCCCCGCGGAGATCGGGCGGCAGGATGGAGCCCGGGGATCCCCGCGGAGGCGGAGTGGCGGAGGCGGAGGCTGCCCCCCAGGTAGGGCTGCGTCAGGGGTTTTTTTATTTTTGCAATGCTGCATCCGCGCCGGAGGGGACGCATCGGACCGTGGGGAGACCCCTTGGCGGGTGTGCAAGGCAATGCATGCGTGCAGGCGTTGCATGGAGTGCAGTGCAATGCAATGGCAACACGGCGCCCTGCATGCATGCATGCAACTTCCAGCGGCGCTCCGGACTTGGCAGGTGAGGGGGGTCCCCAGTGGGCGGCAGAGAGAGCCGGGAGGGCGAAGGGGAGCCGGGGGGAGCAGCGCTGCTCCCCGAGCCGAGCCCGGGGGGAAACTTCGGCGTCATTGCGCCGGGTGTTGGAAGCGGACGCTGGCGGGGGCCCCTCACCTGCAAAACCTGGTCGCCTCTCATATATTTCGTGCATTGCATTCATCGCCCGCTTTCTCCTCCAAGGAGCTCCCAGGGGCGCGCGTGGTTCTCCCCGTGTTATCCTCGCAACAACAGCCCTGCGAGGTGGGTCAGGCGAGTGGCCCAAGGGAGCACCCAGGGATTGTCCTGGCCAGGTGGGGTGATTTGAACCCTGCTCTCTGCCCGGTCTTCGTCCTCATTTAGCCCCCACATGTGCATGACTGTGCATGACTGAGGTTTTCCCCCCTCGTCTTGGCTATGGTGTGAGTCTGTCCTGTTAATTAATGGGGTTCTGCCTTCGGAGAAGATGAGCCAGCCCTCAAGGAGGTGATTATGTAATTTGCTAGCAATTCATGTCCCTCCCGGCGTGACACTGCACGCTGACGTCACGGGGCTGTAATGGTGGTGTGCCTCGAGATTTTTTTCATGAAACAAGTGTGCCTTTGCCCAAAAAAGGTTGGGAAACACTGGTTTATAGGGACAGATAATGTATAAACGGCCCTATAAATTTGCATATTTTAATACTCAGAATTCTTATTCCAGTTGTGGGGCTTGAACTGTGTTTAGCTTTAGCAAGAGACATAAAAGCATTCTGGATGGTCACTGGAATGTATCCTGAATAGGAAGGTCACTTAGGACACTGTTCATGTTTGAAGGAACCATATCATTAGCCACACCCATATAATTTATTTGTATCTGTATTCCTAGAATAGTGTAGGGTCTGATAATGGGAGACTCTAGTTGTGTGAATTTGTCTTTACTGTAAAAAAAAAAAAAAGAATTCTGCATAAATTTATTTGGAGTGGTATTTAAATACATGTGTGATCCAGATAATTTTACTCCTTGTTTAGATACGGGATGGCTGAAGGCCCAATTTTCCCTTTCCTTGGTTCCCTGGTTTACTAGTTTTGTTGGGTTTTTTTAAAAGTGCTGCTAACTTTTCCATTCGTTTAAAATAATTTTAGGATCTGTGTATGTTTGGAGAAACCTCTTAGATG
Organism: Podarcis vaucheri; assembly: GCF_965113315.1. NCBI lineage: Eukaryota > Metazoa > Chordata > Lepidosauria > Squamata > Lacertidae > Podarcis > Podarcis vaucheri. Next base: position 49,583,346 of record NC_138765.1, on the reverse strand, counting down.
ATAGGTTGGTGTGTTTCCATAAGTAGGGAAGCTACCATTGGAAAGACCCGGCCTCTTAGTGCCACCCTTCAGACATTTCTATAAGGTTTTATAGGTCAAATCAGCACTTTGAATTGGGTTCAGAAACAAATTTGCAGGAAGTGTAGTTGAGCTAGAATTGGTGTTTATGTGCTCAGACAGCATGGTCCCAGTTAATAAACTGGCTGCCAAATTTGGTATGAGCTGCAGTTTTTGAACATGTTTTCAAATGTCATAGACCAAATGGAGCAAACAGCACGCAGACCTAGTGGTGGGAGGAAAAAATCCTTAAATAAGAGGCACGGGGGAATGATTAATGGACTTCAATGTCTGTACACTAATGCGCAAAGCATGGGAAATAAACAAGATGAGCTTGAGCTCTTGGTACAGCAAACTAAATATGACATAATAGGCATCACTGAAACCTGGTGGGATAAGTCCCACGATTGGAATGCAATAATGGAGGGATACAATCTATTTCAGAGAAACAGACCAGGCAAGAAAGGAGGAGGAGTGGCGTTATATGTCAGGGATGTGTATACCTGTGAATAGATCCAAGATTTAGAACCTCAAAGCCAAAGTGAGAGCATTTGGGTCCAAATTAAGGGAGAGAAGAATAACAGAGACCTCATTGTGGGAGTTTACTATAGATCCCCAAGCCAAACGGAGGACATAGATGATGCCTTCCTGGAACAGATGGCCAAGCATGCAAAAGGAAGGGAGATAGTAGTAATGGGGGACTTCAATTACCCGGATATTTGTTGGATGTCAAACTCAGCCAAGAGTATAAGGTCAAACAGATTCCTCACTGGCCTTGCAGACAACTTCATTGTCCAGAAAGTGGGAGAAGCAACAAGAGGAACAGCCATTTTAGATCTGGTCCTAACCAATGTTGATGACCTGGTTAGTGGGGTAGAAGTGGAAGGATCATTAGGCGCGAGTGATCATGCTCTTCTGAAGTTTACTATACAGCGGAAAGGAGCAGCCAAGCATACTAGGACTCAATTTCTTGACTTTAAGAAAGTCGACTTCATAAAACTTAGGGAAGTGCTGGGTGAGATCCCATGGACAGTAATACTAAAAGGAAAGGGAGTATGTGATGGCTGGGAGTTTGTTAAGAGGGAGATAGTAAAAGCACAACTTCAGGCAATACCAATGAGACGGAAACATGGAAGGTGCCTAAGGAAGCCAGGGTGGCTATTTAAAGAAATTTTAACTGAGTTAAGATTAAAAAAGGATGTGTACAAAAAATGGAAAAGGGGGGAAACCACCAAAGAGGAATTCAAACAAATAGCCAGCACATGTAGACACATTAGGAAGAACTTCCTGACAGTAAGAGCTGTTCGACAGTGGAATTTGCTGCCAAGGAGTGTGGTGGAGTCTCCTTCTTTGGAGGTCTTTAAGCAGAGGCTTGACAACCATATGTCAGGAGTGCTCTGATGGTGTTTCCTGCTTGGCAGGGAGTTGGACTCGATGGTCCTTGTGGTCTATTCCAACTCTATGATTCTATGAAATGTCTTAACATCTTATTTAAACTCAGACCAGCGGCAGAGAGTTCACAAACAAAAGGTGAGATTAATACAGATTGGGATTGCTGAAACTATTGTGTCAGCATGCCACAAAAATATATGTTTTTAAATGGGTACTGATGGAGACGTCATTCAGAGTTTACTGTGACCATGGAGTGCAGTTATCTGAGGAGAATTTTGAGTATTTCCATTTCCATTTTAAAGAATAAGTTTATAGCCCTTATATTTAAGGAGCAAAACATGAAAACTTGGCAGTCAGAAGCATTAATCAATGAAAATTTCAGGGCATGTGAAATGGAAGGAGTAGCTGTGTGGCTTCCTTTTATACCATAAAAGACCAGAAAGGTTTCAGTGGCAATTCAGAACTTGGTTAATTCTGTAATGCTTAACTTGCCTTTCTACATAATATGCCTCTTCATACCAAATATTCATTTATATCAGGGAGCAGAGCAGACATAAACAAATGAGCATACAGATACCCACAGGAAAAATCATGGCCACCTTGCTCCTCCCCTGGTCCTGCTGCTGCTATGTTATTGAGAGCTTCATGGTTGGCTTATCAGCCCTATATCGGGAAGTTTTTAATGTTTGATATTTTACTATGTTTTATATGTGTCGTAAGCTGCCCAGAGTGGCTGGGGAAACCGAGCCAGATGGGCAGGGTATAAATAATAATAATAATAATAATAATAATAATAATAATAATAATTCTGTCAGAACCCAGGGTCATGATTTGTCTTGATCCAGAAAAAGCAAGTTTTGTTCTTGACTTACCATTAATGGTTTATCTACAGGAGATAAACTACAAGCTGGTGTTGGGATGTAATGATAGCTCTGGGAAGTGCAGCAGTTGTGGGACAAGGTGAAGAGTGAAGCATTGCAGTTTTCTCTGAGTTCCTGCATGCTCACACAATGATAACTTAGCCATGGTTTGGCTTAATGTTGTGTTCAAACTGGGACAGTTAGATAATGTTATTTTTCATACCAAGTTGGTGGTTGAAAATAGAAATGATCTTTGTGAATATTCCATCGGATAGGGGTTTCCAGGGCTCAGTTGAGAATCATTCCTCATGTAATAGCTTTCCATCAGTGTCTCACTGACTGTTCATATGACCCATTTCCTTGAGTTCAACATTTTTCCATGAATCCAACTCCTGTTTTTCTTATCCCTTCACAACACAGACAGATGTGCATTGTGCACATCTTTCCACATTGTGAAGCCATGCAAATTGTGTGAAATGCGTGACTGTGTAGCTTGCTTTTGGAGCTGTGAAATGCAAGGTTTGTGATTGAAGAATATGAAATTATTTTTAGAGCAGAATGGGACTCTTACTGTGATCTCCAAATGTATCAGAAACAAATTATTGGTTGTCAAAAGCAACATGCAAGCTGCCTTGTTCTGGTTAAAATTAAAACTGCATCTTCTGCTAAATTGCAGTCTAGTGTCTTAATCCGGGGCATACCCTGGGTGTTAACTGGGCTTCACTGACACCATTTGATTTAAGATTACTAGGCAAATGAAATGATTGATACTGGAAGTTTAGGAGATATTCTAGTTGCAGGGGTTCTCAACAAGTTGTACATGCCTCGGTCATCAGTGTTTTCTGTGTTCTCTAGGATTCATTTGGACTTGTTTTGGGTGGCTAAAGAAATAACAAGTGGAAATTTGTATCTTTCATACCTTCATTTTGTTAGAAATTTGTGATCTTTTTGGAAAAGATCTGCTAGAGGCCTCCTCACCCAATGGAAAAAAAATGATATAGTTAGTACTATTACAGCTTTGGAGGCCTTCTGACATGTTATTGGCAGATGGCTTAAACATTATGGCGGGAAGCTTCAAAACTGTAGGGAATATGAAATACACACACACACACACACACACACACACACACCAGCCAGTGGAAGGGTGTACTTTTGGGACATAATTTGAAACACATTTGTCTGGCTTTGTTTCAGCCAAGGGTAGAAGGTAGTTTTTCAAAAGTCCTTTGAAAAAGCTGCTGAAGTGTTCTGAGTGTGTCCAAACCACAGTCAAGAGCTATTATTTGAGCAGTCCAGGATTTTAATGCACTTATCAATATCTCCTGTAGTGCATTACTTCCCTAAAGCATGTCATGTTCTATAGATTGTAGCATTGAGTGCCTGTTTTGAATTGTTAGCTACAGGTTATCTGGTAGAAAATACTGTTGCTGGTATATTGAACATGTTGAAGTAATTTGCCACAAAGCTTTCTCTTTCTCTGCCCGACTTCTTGCTTTTGTATGTGTGTAGGCCATGCAGCCAGGCATTTTGGCTGGCAAGGTATTTTCGTTGTGCAAAGTTAATGACAATCTCTAAACCTCAAATAGGTGGAGTCCTCTCAGCCTCTTATTGATTTGATTTTAAAGTTTGCTTTCCACAAGCCTAGACTCTGTGTTTCTTAAAGGGAACTCTTGCTGCTTGAAACTAGGGAAAGGGACATAGTGTACAATTATGACTGTGGTCTTTGGATTTATTTATTTATGGCTCAATATTGCAGTAAGCAAAGGGTTAAAGAGTATGTTTAGATGTTGCCGACACAGAACCACTTCTGGTTGAGTTATTAGTTTGACCTGAGATCTGTGCAATTGAGTCAAATAGTATATGCCATGCTCTAATGAGTGAGACATTTGGGAAAGGAATGGGTGAGAGTCAAGAAAGAATAGAAGTAGTTTCAATACTCTTTCTCTGCATTCTAAGTTTGTGTTTTAGGAAAATACTGATGAGCCTATGACCCACCAGATACTACTAGAGTACAGTTCCCATCACAAGTTACGATTAACTATGATGGCTGGGAAGACTGAGGTGTATAGGAATTGGAGTCTGACAATATCAGGAGGGCTACAGTTTCCCCTTCCTGCTTTGGAATGTCTGCATCTAAAGGAGATATCTTCATATGGATGAAATCCACAAGATCTTAGGCTGCTTTCCTCATCCCAGCAAGCTCTTTGGAGTCCCAATGTTGCATCTTCATCCCAAGCACTTAACTTCCACTATTTCACTCAATTTCCACAAACAGCAGCTTCTTCACTTGGTTGCTATTCATTCTATTCTCATGATTCCTATTCATTCTATTACAGATAAAAAGTTAGTGGAAGGTAACACCAAAACAAATGGAATATAATATGAAAGAGAAAAAGGTTTAAGCATCTATTCAGATAATTTAAACAAAGTCTCCTTTATTTAACTTCTTTCATGTAGCCCTAGTGCAGTTCCTTCTATTATTTTGCTATCCCTCAATACTTAGCCATACTTTTGCCATACTTAGGGATTTTTGTAGCCTAATTAATTGTCTTTTAATTGTTTTTTGCCCTGTACTTGAATGAGATTGTGCAGTCAGCAGTTGAACTGAGCTTTATGTGGCTATTTGTTGCTTTAGCTTTTGAGACTTGATGCTTCTGTGGATTGGTAACTATGCAATTAAGTACCCGAATCTTCAAATTATAGCATATTATCCTGTAGTGCCTCTTGGACATGTTTACAACTTACTAGAATTAATTACTTTGAGAACCTTCAGGAAGAAAAAGCGTTGCCCTTTTGATCTCAATTAACTACAACATGGGATTGAGAGTATATGCTACAAAAATGAAAGAGTATTTTGCTATAATAAAAGCAGCAAAGGTCCTGAAAGATATAGGATATAATGCTAAGGATTTGGGCTTCACAGAGAAGATCTGAGTGAAGGATATGAACTAAATACTTTTCACATATTTTCTTTTTTTTTTTTGTTATAGACTGGTGTAGGGAAAATTAGGCCCTGGTGGGTGAATGTTGTCCTCCAAGCATCTCTATCTGGCTTTTGGAATTTTCCCTAATAATAATAAATTTGTACCCCACCCTCCCTGGCCCTAGGCCCCACCCTTCACTTGGCCCTCTTCATGCCTTCTTGGAGAGTTTTTGCATTTTTGGAATGTGTCCTTGAACTTGGACAACTCATGCTTGCAGGGAGGGAGGATAGAGGGTGTGTGTGTAGAAACTATTCTACTACAAAGGTAACATTTACATTCGTTGCTCCACCTAATTTACCTTCTGGTCCCATCTAGAAGTGGTATGTAGCTCCCCAAAAGGTTACACAGAAGGGAATACAACCCTCAAACTGACCCCCCCCCACTTCTGAAACAAACTCTTGGATACAGTTGCAGACTCAGGCATGCTATCCTTCTGTAGCTTTCTGGTAGAGAATATTTTAAGCTAGATCTTAGCCTTAGTGTATTTGCTGGAGCTCAGTTGTCAAACATGGAAAAACAGTCACTCCTAGTAAAATGATTAGCTGTGCAGATAAGCTCTCCAAATTCAACCTTGAAAAAAATCCCTTGCCTTGTCACCTCTAATTGTATTTTACTTGTCACGGTCAACCAGGCAGACAACTTTTTACAAGGCTTCCTTCAGTTTGAAATTAAAAGATACAATAGCTTTCTAGCTAAGAGAGAAAATAAGGGTGTGGTTTTTTTGTTTGTTTTGTTATTCCTGACTCATAAATGATCATGTTTGGTCATTCCCTACAGCAGCGGTCTTCACACTTGAGACCCACTGTAGACCCCTAACCAGGTACTTGGGATCCCCTGCATTTTCACTTTTGATATTTTAGTGAATAGTGCTAATGTCTCACTATATATTACTCATTGAGGTGTTGGTATACTATATTTTTTTCAGTACAAGTGAACCAATATTTCATGTATTGTTGGTCAAACTTTTGAGCACTTTTAGTTGTTAGTTTTTCTCTTATTTTGTGCACTTTCTTCCTTTTAATCACCTTCTCTGCCACTTTAATTCACTTCTCTGTATACCTGACTCCCGCTAATATCAACTTTTCTAAAATCAAAATGAACAGGGAAAGAGTCGTCACCCACATAACCTAATATAGGCGGAAGCTGTTTTTTGTTGCCCCATTTTTGGATTATTAAGTTTGAAGAAACTCCTCAGATTCTGCTATGCTGAAGTAACATATAGTTGTAGTTCAAAAGCAAGAAGTGTTTCCTTTAGTCTGAAAAGACTTGCCATTTTACAATTTGTTTTAAAAAGCAACTAAATCAAACTACTTTTCATTCTAAAATATTGCATTGAAATATTAAAGTTGGAATCCTGTGCATACTTACTTAAGCGTTAAGTCCCATTCATGGTTGAACTCATGGAAACTTACTCCCAAAGAAGAATGCAAAGGATCAGGCTATAATGTTGACATTCTTATCAGGCACATTTAACTGAAAGTAAAGCCCCATAACTGATAATGATTTACTTATTATACCACACCCATCTGATTGGGTTGCCCAAGCCATTCTGGGTGGCTTCCAACAAAAATACAGGAGGGGAAAGCATAAAAGCTTCCCAAAACAGGGCTGCCTTCAGATGTCTACAGAAAGTTACCGTACATAGTTGTTTAACTCTTTGACATCTGCTGGGAGGGCATTCCAAAACTACTGGGTGCAACTACAGTCATACCTTAGTTTTCAAACAGCCTAGTTCTCGAATGTTTTGGCTCCCGAATGATCGAAACCCAGAAGGACCTCAGAGATGTCTCTCAGTTCATCTTGAGGCTGAATCATTTGGAATCTGGACCATCAGTTGTTGTTTTTTTGTGTGTGTTTGCAGGTGTTTCTCTCTTAAGAGATAACACACTGTGTCCAGAAATTTTTTTTGTTTTATTTTGAAACTTGTTGCTTCTAGTTCACTTATTTGTAAACAAATGTTCCTGGAGCATGTATAGAGTCGCATCTTGATCAGTTATTCTTTCAAATTAAATTTCTTTAAAACAGTAATTCTGGTATTTACTTAAGCTCAGTATTTAATGAGTGCAAAAACTGATTGTTGAAGTTTCGTGCACTGTATTTCATTCAAAGTGCTGGTGCAGTCATTAAATTTGCAAAGACAGTATTGAGTTTTAGAAATGGCTCCTCATTGTCTTCGTTGTCCCCGAGAGGGGGCAATGACAATAAAGATATTATTGTTGTTGTTGTTGTTGTTTTAGGGACTTCCTGGCCCCTGATCCACATCTATACCTATAATTAGAAAGCAATGTTCGACTTTGTATTAGATACAAAAATTGTAATTGAAACATGATATCCACTTGATATTTGTGCCGTTCCACAAGGTTTAACAGGAGAGACCAAAACCTCTCGTAAGCCTGATAATTTCTGTTTTACCTTTTGGCCAAATTATTATTATTAATTTATTTTGCATAGTGCTTTTAACTGAGTTTGGGTCTGGCACAGGAAATGGCAGGGCAAGCTTGAAACTATTCAGCATTTTTGTATAACTGAGAGTGCTCTTAGTATTGTGGCCAGTATTTTTTTTAATCTTTTTTGCTTTTGTTGTAAGATTCTGTTTTTCTGGTATGTCCAGACCATTTTGCCTTTTAAGGCATGGCATCTGAGGGGGCCATCAGATTACAACTCTGGATTCTTAGGATTGTGAATACTTTTATCTGAGCTGTTAAAAATCTTGTATAATGGGGTCCTTTCAGGTCACACTGTGCTCCTGATTATTTTCTCATTAAAATACTTTTCCTTCTCTGGCAATGTAATTTAAATACTTGTTATTTACTTAAGAAAAATCTTAAAATAAGACTCCTGTATAAAGTTAGAGTTCTTAATCTAAGGGCATAGCTGACTTTCTTCTTTAGTCTGTGTGACTTCATTCTGATGTAACAATAAACTATGGCTTATCATTAAAGGAACTAGCCACAGTGAACTTTGGACTAGGACTTGCCAATCAGAAGGTCGGTGGTTCGAATCCCTGCGACGGGGTGAGCTCCCATTGCTCGGCCCCTGCTCCTGCCAACCTAGCAGTTCGAAAGCACCTCAAAGTGCAAGTAGATAAATAGATACCGCTCTGGTGGGAAGGTAAACGGCGTTTCCGTGCACTGCTCTGGTTTGCCAGAAGTGGCTTAGTCATGCTGGCCACATGACCTGGAAGCTGTCTGCAGACAAACGCCAGCTCCCTCAGCCAATAAAGCGAGATGAGCACTGCAACCCCAGAGTCGGTCACAACTGGACCTAATGGTCAGGGGTACCTTTACCTTTACTCCCCCTCCAGTGACCAGGAGGAATAGTTTGAAAGGTCTCTTTTCCATTTTAGAATAATCAGTTAAGCTTTACATCCAAATCTAGACAAAATGTGGTTAGTTTTAACTACAGTTAGTTAAAACAAGTCAGCTTCAGACAAACCACAGTTGGGTATAACCACAGTATGTTCAGTCCTGGGCATAATGCTGAAATTGACAGCTTCTGATCTCCTCATAGCCATACTGGAGGAGGAAACACATGAATCCAAAGCTTGTTCATGCGGCAATCAATTGTTGTTCATCATTACATCAGTGGGTTTTAAAGCTAAGAAAAAGTGTGAAGTCCTATTAATGTTTCAGCTCAGTTGCCTCCCCTGCTGTACATACAAACTGGAACACTGAAAGCCTGCTCTACTTAAAATATCATTCGTTAAGAGCGGGGTGTACTTTAGAATAAAACCTGTTGTATCAAAAGTGGCTAAGGGGGAGAAAGGAGATGTCTTGTGCTTATATTCATAAGCTTATAGAGCCACAGCAAAATATACCTTCACTGCTAATGCAGAGCCTACCACAGATCCAACAAAAATGGCTTACAAGGAGTTATGAGTTACCTCACTTTATCCTTGGTGAAAGTTGTTTCAGAGGTTTCTGTTCAAAGTGTGGGGGAGGAGTTGTGTTGAAAATAAAAATTCATACTTAGATTTTACATGTAGTTAACAGCATTCATCAGCATACCTTATGCTTTGGACAAACTTTATAATGAAGAACACATGTTTATGTTTCAAATGCAAATAACAGAATCATCATCACCATCAGATTGGGCAATGGCACTGGTGACATGGACTATTATAATATCCAAGAACATGTGAACAGTATTTCTCTGCATACTTATGCCTCTGATTCCACAGTGTACTGTTAATTAGAAACAATAAATGCATATAAATGTATATAAAAAAATAATAATAGCACTTTACAAATGCAATCCTATTTTAAATATAATTTTCTAAGAGGTGATATTCTTACATAATAATATATTTAGTCTCTTCATCAGCAATATGACAACAATACTTTTAAATGGTTGCTAATTTTAGTGTAGTTGAAAGCAACATTTTCACCAAGAGGATGCTGACTTATTTACCACAGGGCAACATCAGACTTCATTGCAAGCCAAATAGCCAAACTGGCAAAGCAGCTGCTAAGCAACAGTTGGTTAATATTTGCACTAGTTGTATACTTTTTTCAAAGGATGGTAGATCAAGTATGACAACTTATGATTGAACTATTAAGAAATCTTAACTTAAAAGTCACAAGAGTGAAGAAGCATATTCGTCAGAATAAAGCAACAACAATGCCCATGTAACTAATTTAATTCCTGCCTCCCCACTATCAAACAGCAGCCATGCATGACAGTGTTTGATATGGCAGGCAGCCCTTTGGAATGTTTTGGGCTTTGATTTGCTTGCCTCACTAAAGATATTTAACATTTTTTCTGGTACAATTTCACATGTTGCAATTGCATCACAAAACAGTTGTGAGGCTTCCACTGAAAGTAAGTGGGACTGTGCCATGTTTTTTGTTGTAAAAAGGAATTCTCCGTAACACATGTAGGTGCTTTTTGTCAGGGGTGAGGAATCTGTTGATGTATTACAGGAACTAATTGGATTGACTCATTTTCTTGCATTCCTGTGTACATGACAGAGGACTCCACGGGTAGAATAAAAAAAGTGCACCTATGGACATGTGCAAATCCAGCCCTAGAGATGCCAGGTGGAAAATTAATCATATTTTTGCTGTGATGAAAGATAGTTTCCTCTTGGAGAGGCAGGGATGCACTGAAGCCATATTACTGAAATATTTGTATTTATGCCAGCTGTGTTAGATGTGAGAAATGCACCCGCTTTACAAGGAATGAAGCCTATTTAGATTTAGACTATTGAATTGGCCAAGTTAAATGAAAGCAATAAATCTAAATTTGAATGTGTGAGGTTTTTAAAAATGTATTTGGGTGTATTTTGAGGAGGTGTAAAAGCATTTTACTTATATCTATGCTGTATATGACTACTTATGCTGTACCACTAGTTTAAGTAATAAATCCTAGTAGTGTAATATTCTTACAAAAATATTGTGGGTATTCTTAAGCAGGAAAAATGTTCACTATTCAGTGGTTTTTGTGAAATCATAAGTAATTATGTGATTGAACCACACAATAAGTCTTTTTGTGGGCTTCTTCAGATAAACAGGAAAGCTATTTTCTTTCTTTTAAAAATCTTGAGGGAACTATTTTTAGTGCTCATGTTGCTTGATTTATCAAAAAATAAAACACAGCAAATTTGATATTTAATAGAGAAAATGTAGTGGTAGCAATTTTATTCCTTATGAAGTCTTCTGTTGAGGTTGAATACATATTGCAATGCATTCTCTTCATTTTTCTGAAATGCTGACAGTCATAATTAGTATAGACAATTTGCCAAGAAGATCTTGTGCAGCAACAATTCATTTCCAGTCTGTTCCTTTTCATGTTTACTGGAAAAAAACCTATTGAATTGAATGAGTGTGCATAGGATTGAAACTTTCATTAGTTGATTTCCCTTTTTTAAATAATAAGATTACATTATCATTTTAAATGCAGAAACTTGTTCTGCAACATTGTTTTGCAGTATGACAAAATATTAGGGCAAACTATTTTGGCTGCAGTACTATGAAAGGGATTTGGAGAAATGCAAGGGTGGTGTTTTGCAACGTATACTACATCCATGTTTCAGGAGCATATATTGGCAATAACATGATTCAAATTTATCAGCTTTACTATGTTCATGTGAACCTGAACTGCAAGGTCTGGTGATCATTTCTACTATGGTCAGAATAAGATTGCTATCTTGAAAGAAATAATTCTGCATTATCTTCCCTCTCTCTCCTTTAATGTGTGCAGGTGCTCTGCCCTGGGTCTGGTTTCTTTCGGGTAGAATTTAGTGGTGTAGATTAAGATGGAATACTCATCAACAATCTTGTATTTGGCATATCACTTATGTAGGAGAAAGTCCTGGGATTGCTTGCTTATTTATTTACAGCATTTGTGCTCCACTCATTAGCCAAAAAGGCTCTCTGAGTGGCTTACTTACAATCTATTAAAACAAAGCAGTCCCTGCCCACAAGCTTGCAATCTAAAACCACTACACACAAGGGAAGAAGAAGTAAACAAACTCAGGAATCGTTCCTTAAATAGTAGTATAATGACCAACTGGCAAGAAAAAGTTCAGGGATAGGAGGTGCCTGATGGAGCTGGTCTTTTGGCAAAGCTGGTGAAATAAGCACTGGCCTCCCCCCCCCCCCACTAAGGCAGCCTGATGGAATGAGATTGAAGGATGGAGTAGGACCCAAACCTACAGGTTCAAATAACCAGAAAAGGGAATTTCAGCCAAAAATTACGGAAATTACGGAGTGGTAACAAGAACCTTCACAGTAGAACAGATGGAAGGTGGGAGAATTTGCTTCATTTGAGATGTTTAAGCAGTGCTGGATGACTGCCTATAGCAATGGACTTCCTGCATTGGTTGGGCTAGAAGACCTCTGTTGTCCCTTCCAGCCCTGTGATTCTGTAAAAAAGCAAAAATACAGACAAAACCAGGGCAATGATTTATCAGGTGACAGAAAAGTGAGACTGTTACTGGGAAATAGGGGGCAATGACAGAGATGTGTTCATCTGTCTTATAGCATGCTGGGACACTCCCAAACTCCAAGTCCAAACTCCAGTAAAGAGCATGTTGTTTACTCATGCATGCAGATCCGACTAGCTGAACACAATGCATTTCTAGAAAATCATTTGTGAGCTGATGGTTTCCATTATTTTCTATGGGAACATTTCTAATGTGTGATGTGGCCAACCTCCCTCCCTCCCTCCCTCCCTCCCTCCCTCCCTCCCTCCATGGTTTTCTATTGAAATGGCTGCCGCCGACCAGCAAAACAAGAATAAGCAAGGAAGTGGCTGTTCAGATATCTGAAGCAGTGTAGTGAAGTTTGGGTATAATTATTTGCATTCAGATAACTGAAATTTCGGATAACAGGACCTGCATGTACATTACTCAAAGATTTGCAACTGAACTCATGAACTGTATTGATTGAAAAGGAACATTGATTTTCAGGTGTCAGGAGACATGAACATGTGAGAAATGCAAGTGAGGAAAGTTAATGCTGGAAATCCAGGTGTGCACATTTAGCGCAACCTTTGTCGGTCCAATAGAAACCCCCATCTTTTCCCACTGGTATGCAAAGAAGATATTTGAGGATCTTATGTTGTCAGAATCCCACATCTTTCCTTACTATATCTCTGATTCTAGTCACTCTGTTGCTCTGCAACATGGCAACAAAATATGAAAAGAGCAGATGACCTCACTGAGCCAAATTCTGATTAAATGGGAATGAGGGAGAGGGGGACATTTTCAGGCCTACTGCTAGTGGACCTAACAGAGGACACATCCCTCATTTAGATCTCCTGGGCCCGAACCACTAGTACTGTTGGTTCAAGTACACTCTGAAACACCAAGTCATGGAATCTTTTAGAAGCACAGGCCTAGAGCAGGGATAGGGAACCAGTGGTCTCCTAGATACTACTAGACTACAGCTCCCACCATCTCTGACCATGGGCCATGCTGGCCAAGTCTGGGTCAAAAAACACCTCGTGGCCTAGAAAGTAAAAGAAGGGCCAAGCATAGAATACATCCTTGTTTCCTGCTAACTGCCCCTTGAGTGAGTTCCTGAGGTTTAGCAACCACACCTTGTTGGCAAGATGTAACACTGCTACTACCACTCGTTGCCTCTGGGCCATCCCAGTAGGACTTAAACAATTGTCATACATGTTGAAATTAAGGACCCCTTCATTTGATGTGATCTGGTGGAACTCAAAACAAATCTTACTTCTGTAGCTCTGAGGAGCGTTAGAAAGTTGTGTGAGAGAGCAATTGAGAGATCTGATTTGTGTTGATTATAGTGATACCAATTTGGAATTGGGAACGGGGAAAGGAGTGAAATCTAAATTAACGTCTGTAACATTTTGACTACTGACCTCAGTGCAATACTAGTTATAGTATTATTTGTTATCTCTTTCAATTACATTCAACTTCTCTTGGGTAAAGTTGGGTAAGATCACTTTCGTATTCATATCAACCAGGGGAGAGATTGTTATACCTCTGCCCCCTTTTAAGAATAAGAAAATGAGAATAAGAGACACAGTGCATTCTTTAGCTCTTATCTCCTTGCATCTCATTTTAGCCTCCCAAATATATACCTGAATTCTTTAGTTTCTTCCTAGTTTTGTTTGTGTATAGTTTTGCTGAATTGAAATAGGCCTTCATAGTACTACTCAGTAAAGTTTAGTTGCTAACTATTCTGAACCCCCAAATACCTTTAAAAGCCAGAATGAAAAGCATATTCTTTATAGTAGGAGAAATGGACCAGTACCAATACTACTTTGATAGATTTACAGCCTAAGCTAGGGAACCTGTGGCCCTCCAGATGATGATGGTAAACTCCAACTACTATCATGTCTGGTCATTGGCCTAGTTGATTGGGACTGATGGTGGAGTCCCCACAACATATGGATGGCCACAGGATCACTAAACTGGGCCTTATCATACGCATGTTTACTTGAAAGCAAGACCCACTGAATTCTGTAGGACTTTCAAGTAAGTGTGCACAGGATTGCTATTTTAGTACTAAAATGTGCTTTGGTATATGAGTGAGACAAGCATCTTGTGTTGATTTCTTCTTTTAAACTGTGAATCTTACTGAAGTTTCATTGCACATTCTTGAGTATCAAATTCCCAATGAACATTTCAGGATAATTTGTGGCCGTCTTCAGAATGTTACAGAACTATTTATATTTTACCACTTTTTCTCCCTGTAGGTTTTGGCATTGATTTCCTTCATCTGCATAGAAACCATCATGGTATGCTCCCCTTGTGAAGGCCTTTATTTCTTTGAATTTGTCAGCTGTAGTGCATCGGTAGTTACTGGAGTTTTGTTGCTTATGTTCAGTCTAAATCTCCATGCAAGAATACCACAGATCAACTGGAACATTACAGTAAGTTTTCATCCAAACCTTCACTTTATAAAAATAGCTGAATAAACATTTGAAGTTTAGACTTCAAGCACTGCTTGCCTTGTACAGAAACTTGAAACCGTTGGTAAATGTTATTTGCAGCAAGTAGAGTTCATGTGCTGCTTTATATTCAAAGTGAACCCCACTGGTGCAATAAGGATTATGAAATATTGGATGATAAAGTATATAAAGCTGAAATTGTGTGTAAAATCATCCCCATCCCCTGCATAATGCAGACTTTCCTTCAATGCTAATTTTTATTGTTCACAACTGAGGAAAGTATAGTCTGCAGATTTTGTTTAATACTGTACTTTATATTTACAAATGGTTAAAAATTAAATATGAACTGAGTGTATACTACAAGGTAGAGTCAATCTGTAAATCTGTGGGCCATCAATCCCTCTTCTAAAAACAGTCATATTTTGGGATTAACCTGCTTTTCTGAGTTTGGAAGTTGGAAGTGTGTGCTTTATGCATTTATCTTCTTTCTCACATTCTTTTAGGAATAGGGTTGCCACTGTTTTCACAAGTCCTGCTCTTGTACTCTTTTGAAGACAGGCATTTGGCTGGGGATATTTTTTTCCCCTGATAAGGAGATAAGTAGTAGGAAAAGTTTCCCCTGCTACATGCTTGCATGTCAGACACAGGAGCAGAGCCAGAATGTGGAAAGCAACTGATAGGGGCCACAGATTTCACTGTTTTTGTTTTGGCATAAATTTCACATAATTGTTGCACACAGTCTATTTAGAATTCATTAGAATCCCTATAAGGCAAATCCAAAAAGTCACCTTACGCTCTTCTGATATCTCAATGGGTTTTGTTGGTCCTTTGCAGTTTCTTGAACTTTTGGTTAGGTTCCTCTTGAACCCTATCTTTATATCCCTTCTTTCTTCCAAATGAGCCTAGGTGGCAAACAACAAATGCTAAAACAATTATAACACATTTAAAACAATATACAATATACATAATTGACTGGGAAAGATCTCAATTTAAAAGGCATGCTGAGAGAAGGTCTTCAATAGGTACCAATAAGACAACAGAGATAGCACCTGTCTCATATTCAAAGGGAGGGAATTCCAAAGGGTGGGTGACAACACCAAAGTCCCAATTCCTACATTGTATAGATGGAATCTGCAGGAAGCCCTCATCTGCAGAGCACAGTGATCAGTTGAGCATATAAAGACTGGTATGTTTCATGTATCTTTGCCCCCAAGCTGTATAGAGCCTTGTACACCAAAACTGGTACATTGAATTTGGCCCGATAGCTAATACGCAGCCAGAGCAATTCTTTCAACGGATACATTCAGTAGCTTATTATTTTACTTCACTTGTCCTCCCACCCTTTCTGTGGGTATGCATGAGAGACTGGCAGGTTGGAATACTGGTTCCTTGATCTCTTGGATTCTGGTAGGCCAAGGAGTGTGTACTCCACCTTCTAGTATGTATCCTGAATTGTGTGTACATGCTGAAAACCTTTGAAAGGGGAAAAACTACATGGCGTCATGAGTCTGTCTCAGCTGCTGGCCACAGTAAATTAGATCACTAGGCCAGTCAGTGATCCTTAATCTCTGTTCCTGTTTGGATTAAGGAACACTGTATTTTGAAGTTCTGCCTCCTTTGTCTTACTGTACATGATGAGTATTCACAACTTTCTGGCAGCAACAGAATAAAGAGAGAAATGTTGTACATTTGGCAGCAGTGATCCCATTTACATCCTAACTGAGGAATTGCATGCCATCTGAAATATTATTCAAAATGCAACACATGGAAGGTGAAGCTTGTAAAGGACTGTAGTATGGCATGCTAGGAAGGAAACTGAAAAAAATGTGTCCAGAGAAAGAGTGGATAAGTCATACTCCTGTCTCTGATAGTTTTGCTATGAGAGTATGAAAAATGATAGTGGAAATTTCCCCTTTGTTAAATAAAACAAATAGATCAGCTCTGCAAGGATGTGTGCAAGTAGCATAAAGGAATGTGATGGGCATCTGAACACATGTTTCAGATGAGTTTATAGTCACTCATACTGCTTGCTTAAATGTATTGAAAAGAATCAAGTTATGTATTTTAGTTATTATAATTGCCCTTTCCCATTCCCATATGATTGGCTTGACTGGATCCTGTTTGAAATAGTGCACAGGATGATATCTAGTTTCAATCACTAAGATTCTGACAACAAATGGTTTGGCTAAATGTTAGAAATTTGACTTAGCATTGGAAAGCAATTACTGATTTTGAGTGAGGATTTCAAGGAAAGAACATTATGTGGCAAAGAAGTTGGTCCAGTCACATAGAATAGAAATATGTGAAATCAGGAATAAGGGAAGTGAACAGAGGACTGTTCTTTGTCATGAGCCAAGCTAGATAATCACCCCTTGCAATACATTTTTTATTTAACTCCATGTTAATTTTTTTTTGGTGTCAATATCTAAGAGAATCCTAAGGTTGCTCTAACCACTAGTGATTTCAGATGCCTAGGTTGCTGAAATAGCTCAACGAGAGAGATGTTGTGTTTCAAATGAAGGTCTGGAAGCAAAAGTCATTGTGGACATCTTCAGAATCTTTCAATAAAATATACTTACTTATCCTTTTGTTGCAGTCTGTTCCATTTAGTCCTTTATTTTCTGTTCTTCCTCTATAGAACTTCAACCAGCTTTGTATATGGGAGCATGGAACGATAATTTCAATGAAAGCTTGTTATGCCGTGCCATTATGTTCTGGCTTTGGCTAACTGTGCTTGACTCTTGGCTTACGTCTAACATAAACACAAGACCTATAATTGCCATGCATATAAGAAAATTGCTGTATCTATTCAGAGTTTCTAAATGATATTCTGTGACCTGCACAATCAGCTTAGTTCCCTGTTCCATATTGTAATGGAAAGTTTTGGCCATTGACCTTCAGCAGCTCTGCATTTTTTTAATGACCAAATGTGCCAAGGTGAAATGTATTGTATTATATAAATACCCTAGGAGCTAACATCAAAGCAATGTGCAGACTTATTTTGTTATAGTGAAGTGTAATCAAACACTTTCTTTTCATTGGTTGTAGATGTTAGAATTATACAGGCTAATGAAAGAAGTGGTTTGTTTTTAGATTCCTAGCATCCTTCCTCGTATGTGGAACTAAGACTGGAAAAAATATTTTTTCCCCTTTGCCAGTGTCAAGAGAAAAGAACCCATTTATATATTTTTGTTCAGAACTGTCAGCTGCTTAGAGATTTTGTATATTTCTGCCCTTAAATGCCAGTATCTAAAATGCCAGTATCTAAAATAACCAATGAAGAGGTTAATACTGGCTAAGAAACCTCTTGTCTCTGGAGACAGGCTGGGCTATTCAAGAGTGGGAGACAGCTGTCCTGCACTCAGGATAACCCTTTATTATTTTTTCTCTAATTCAGCGGAATTCCAGCAGTTGCTTTAGGGAAACAGGAGAGCAGGTTGGGGATAAGAAGTTCTGCCCATTAGTAGCTTTCACCACATACAGAGAGATCTAAGATTTGTAAAGGAACATTTTTGTTCTTGTTTCTATATTGCTGGCAACTTGCCTCTGTATTGTTGTAGGCCTTCCTGCATAGGCCAGCACTGGAAGTCTGTCAAATGCTGTGGATGGACTGTATTCTACCCTTCTGTTCTAATGGAACAGGAAGATTCTTTATTTCTTTTATGAACTGGAAAACCTGCAAGCACATTCAGCCTATTCGTAACAAGCCCCACAGGAATCTTATTCCTGGACACCAGAATGAGGCAGACAACTATATCATCTGCCTTTATTTTCAGCCAGTTGGTTTACTTACACTTTCCTCCAAAACCCGTGCTAAATGTTAAGCTTTTATGAATTTGACATATAAGAAATGAAACCCTACCGAACAGCCTAGAAATGTTATTTTCTCTGCAATAGCCAAAGTCTGCAAATTTTGTACTACAACGAGAAGTTTTGAGTCGTGTAGCATCTTTCATTTCTGGGCCAAATAAGTTATTGCTGCAGCCAGCATCCACATTCCTTAGATCAGAAAATTGCTGTTTGGTCATTCCATTAGTTCAAAATGGCAAGTTGTGGGGAGGCTTGAATAGGGCATTCTCTCTCTCTCTCTCTCTCTCTCTCTCTCTCTCTCTTCAAAAACATCTGGCCAGAATATGGATGCCAGAGGGCATTCCTTTCATAAGTGGAAAAATGTTCCCTTGTTACTACCAAAATCACATTACCAATAAATCGGAATTTATAATTGGCTTTTAATAGTTCAATTTCTTGACTTTAGCCATTAAAAATGTGCAGATAACATATCATAATATATTTAATCTTCACTAATGCTTGCACCTTCAGTCACTGTGAGGTAATGTAGCATACATTTTACATGAGGTCTATCTGAGCTAATCTTCCTTAGCAAGGTAACTTTTTAAAAATTAGTGTAACCATATACAGTAGATGGTTACATTTGATAGAATAATCCAGAGAGCTTTTGTATAACAGATCAACAAGCAGTATCCTGGATATTTGTGGTTTTGTTTTTTCATTCCTGTATAAACTTTTCTGCCTGTCCTTCTTGGTAGACATTGGAACGAGACCAAATAATAATGTTGGTCTTTCTGAACTTAGCACAGTGAGTTCAGTTTCTGCATTGTCCAGAAAAGTTTCCTTTCCTTTTGTTTTGTATCACCTCAGAAAGCCCAGTCTTGTTTCGATAGCCAACACTCTGCCTGCCCAAGTAAAATAAACACATGAAGCCGCTGGATAGAAAGGCTCAGAGTCTGCCAACACTTGAAGAAACTGGCATTTAGGGAATTATTTTGTAATTTGGGGTTTAGGAGGCATTGCCTAGGTATCTGACCAAAGTTTGCCCACTGAACTAATAAAATAAAATAACTCTTTCCATCCATAACTCTTTAGACACTGCTTTCCTTTTGACTGGGGCAGCTAATAAGACTTCTTGAATGATGGAGCATGATGACCTGAAATGATACAGAAAACTGCAGTTTTCATTAAATCAGTTATGAATGAGATAAAGGATATTTGCAGTTTAGATTGATTTTGAATCTTCTCCTAGATTGTCCTGCAGACTCTTCTATCCTGGAACTATTTTACTAAAGAAATTGCTGTCTCAAAGCTGCTCTTATTTCAACTGAATTTCTTTCATCTGTGCGGTGTGTGTGTGTTGTCTACAAGATTTCATAGTAAAGCCTGCACTGAGACATAATTCAGAATACCTCATCTCTTTTTAATTAACTGAATTGGTTTAGAAGAATTTTCTAAATAGTATCATCTTTCTGAATAAGCCCCCGAAGTATTAAATTTCCATGGGGAATTAGTATTTGAGCAATAGTCCTCAACCCCCTGATGTGAGGTTGCACAATTCCAGTCCAGCTCCATTCATGCTATGTACAACAGGTTGAAGTTTTCTGGTAGACATCAGAACTGTTACTTTCCTTAAGTCCTTAAGTTCCTTAAGTGCCATAGTGTCAGGACATGGTCTGGGTAAAACTTGAAGCCAACATTCTGTGGGTTTGAATAAGCAATTTAAGCATGCCTGGAAGGAGGAAGGTGAGATGCTTGTATACATTGTTAAGGAGTTGCATTTATATGCTGTAGACAGAACTTTCTCTTCTTATTTGCTTGCTTGGGGATCAAATTGATTTGCCCTGTTCTCAAGCCAGAACAGTAAGGCTCAAAGGCATAGTAGCCTTCAATAATGCAAACTTGATTCCTTGTTTCCTTTGTATGATTACATATTTTGCAGACAGAAAAATCTGTTTCAGTGAATGTACAGATTACACAAGTCTTCTACTTATTTGAGCATGAGATTGAGAATAGTGTTGTATTCGTTGCATTCAGTTTTCATCAGTTCACTATGTTGTTAATAACATATGTATGTCCATACAACCCCAAAATCTTTGCATGTTGACCTAATTCACAGGTTTATGTTCAAGAAAATGGCCAATTTGGACCCAAAACATATTTCTATTATTATTCTCCATTTTGGTGTGCCTAAGCTAATAGTTGAGAACCCCTGGATTTTACTTTCTGAAGGACTTTAAGTTGTTCATAAAACATTAGGCTGGGAGAAAAGTGATCTTGAAATTTGTATTTGTGATAGAGAGCATCCAAAATACAGTCTGTATCACTAACCGGAGCACCAAATTTGTTGGCAGTGGTAGAAACAGCATATGTAAATTATGATCAGTTTGAGTGTTTGTTCTATGTATTTTGTTTGTTTGTTTTTGTTATTTGCATGTTGGTAAGTCAATAAAATACCAAACAAGTTTTCTTTATGTCTGTAACTCCTTAGAATTATAATTATGCCTGTAGCAATATATTAATAGATGGTTTGGAAAGCTTTGAGCTTGAAACTATTTGAGTTTCTTTGCTAAGTAACAGCAAGTCAATGAAACTGAACTGCAGGAGTTTCTGAAAGCTTTGTTATGTTTCAGGGAAAATAACACGTTTAAATTTTTTTCTTTCACTGTGTGAAATGATATATTCATATATGTCAACACAGATCCTGTACCATGCAAATAAAAAGTCAACATGTAGTACAAATATCCTGTATTATATAATGCAGTAGATGCATGTGGCAGTCATGTGAGTTACTTTCTAATTTCCAGAGAGTTAGCAGTCAAAAATAAATCTATATATACTCTATAGCTCGGTCATGAACATTTTTGTGGCTTGAAGAAAGAACAGTATTTTTGGCTGAATAGACATGTTGCACAAAGGTTCATCACTTGGAATGGAAGGAAGCTCTAAACAAATTACAGAAAGCTTTACTTGTTTTCTTAGCAGTTTCCCTCCCTGTTCATTACAGTGCCAGGCCCTAAACTATAGTGCAGTAATTATCTATTGGTGTATATAATATGTGTTATTCTGTATCATTACCTCTTTTGCATAAAGAATATATTGTGTGCAAACTGTTAAAATTGTTCTGTTTTCAACCAGTCACATAGACATTGTCACTGTGAAATAACTTGCCTAATTCTGTTTTAATAGGATTTGGTCAATACTGGACTCTGCACTTTTTTCTTTTTCATTGCATCTGTAGTACTTGCTGCTCTAAACCATAACAAAGGAGCAGAAATTGCAGCTGTGGTAAGAAACAATGTTAATTTATTTTCATTAGTTTATAGGAAAGATAACCGGTTAACTTGTATCCTTTTCACAGTGCTAAACAGCATTGCATGTTTTGCTCAACTTTCTTTTTCTGAAGATTCATCATTTCCTGCTATTTTTTTTTAGTCAGCTTGCAAGCAGTGAGGAGGCTATTAATAAGATGTTAACTTCGACATGCTAGTCTCGTCAATAGTTTGCAACAGTGGTGAAACCTGCAAAGCCAAGTAGACAGTGCTATGCCATAAATCACCAATATTGTCTGGCACTGTCCTATTTCAGTAGTGAGCCGCATAAACACCAGCTTGCGTCAGTAAGAAGCTTCCTTAGGAAGTTAATACTGTTAATCATAAAGAGGGCTACAGATATTCAGCAGCTACTCCTTTTAGTATTTTACTAAAAACATTTACTCTGTGTATTTACTCTATGTACCTCTTTTTTGTGCGTGCATGCGGTCTTGATATATAATATGAATTTTTTTCCAGCCTCTGCTGTGCTATGATACCTGTACTTTATTGCTAGTTTGCACCCCTGGCTACATATTGCACATTTGCCATCCATTGTGCATTGCCATTCATGCAATTCATTGCTTATTTGCACCTTGCTGCTATTCATGCAGTTTATTGCATATTTTAACTGAGATTAAAATTTGAATAACAGCATGTATTCTGGTAACTTCCTTTGATCTTGTGAGGTGAGAGATGGTTGATGAATGCCTAAGCAATGAAAGAGAGAGGAGCCAGGGAGACAATAGTATGGAACCACCATTTCAGTGGTTATAGGCAGAAGGGTTGGTCAAAAAGATATGGAAGAAGGAGTGTTAATTACTGTAAGACTGGAATTTACTATCCTGTAATTACTGCTGGCCCGGGACTGCTAAGTGAAGGGCAGACTACAAATCTGAATAAACAAATAAATAATACAGTCAAATCAAAGGTCCATTTAACTAAGTTTTGTCTACACTTAACGACAGCAGCTCTCTAGAGTTTCAGATAGTGACAACAGCTCTGACTGGAAATATTGAAGGTTGAAGCTGGGGCCTTCTGCATTCACAATCGATGCTCTTAACAATGAGCTATGGCTCTTCTGCAACGCCTGAAAATTCTTCAGCAAATTTTAAAGAGTTTTAAAAGTGCAAGATTCTTAGGCATTGCAGAGAATGGCAGGAAGGTTCTATGTCATATGTTGCCAATTCATGGCCTTCACTGTGGCTCATATAGGCACCCAACACAAACCTCACAGCCAAATCAGTACTGCTGCTGAATTTTGCTGCTGCAATGTAAATTTTATTCCCTCCACCGCCAGCTTGGGAAAATGTGATTGTGAGGGAGGGGGTACCTGGGAGGGCGAGGGTTAACATTCCCTATGCCCATCCTCCCCATAAGTATATACGAGGGTCTGTCTACTGCTGGCTCCTCCCAAGCCCACTGACACGCAGTTCTTGTCCTTCCACTCACCAGCTGCATGGGAAAGGCTTTTATTCTATCTAGCATGACATCAGCTCATCGACCATTTTCCAATGCTTAAATTACTGTTCTGTTGTTATAAGTGGAAGCAGTTGGGGTGTCTGGATTCCTTAACTTAGGTCTCTAGAGAAGTCCTATTAGTAATTTTCAGGTGCTGTGCCTTATTGTCTTATCAATGGATCTCCCTTTATTAAAGGTACCAGCAAGATAGACAATTCCAAAAAGGCAAGCAGTTAATTACCCAGTCAACAAAATGAAGAGACTTAATATGTCTGGCTTGTTTTTAAAGAACTTTTAAAGAAGTAGCATGAAGGATAAATGTACGCTATGTAATTATAAGTGAAGGTATAAGGTCAACACACATAAAGCCAACAATCAGCTGCAATATTTCTGTATAAAGTTACTAAATTCTTAATCACTTAAATAAAATGTCATTCTTTTCCCTTTCCCTTTTTTGTTTTTGTTTAGATATTTGGTTTTCTGGCAACTGCAGTTTATGCTGTGAATTTATTTTTAGCTGTTAAAAATTGGAGAATTAACAGCCGACAACAAAACACAAGGCAGACCAGTGATTATATGCGTGCTCGGACAGAATCCAGAGAAGTGGATCATCGCCCAGAGATTCAGCGTCTGGATGGGTGAAAATCTCACGCAAAATGGGATTTCCCAGAAGAAGTAAAATAAAAGCCTACAGACTTTTTTTAAAAAAAATAAATGTTCACTTTTATAGGAAAAGGGGGAGCATGTGGTGGCCGTGAGCATTTGCATGTACAAAGAGAGAGAGAGAGAGGACTTGAGAAATTATTGGCATGAAGGCCATAATTGCGGAACTTTTCAAATGAAGATACTTGTCCATAAATGTGGTAAATGAAGAGAAGGATACATGAGAGTGAAGAATTGTCTTGGTGCACAGTACTTTGAGTTAGCAGAGTCAGAGAGAAGATTGGTATTCAGTCTACATTCCCACCATCCAGTAAAAATATGATAGTTAGAACTGGCAAAAGATTGTTCTTTTGAAAATGGAGTTTCCAACCGTAGACATAGTGCATCAGGGAAAGAGATAGCAATAACATAAATCAGGTATTGAGTTACACAGCCACTGTGTATGTTCCCTTAACTAGATTCCCCAATTAACTTTAGTTCTCACACTCCTACAGTTCCACTGTGTATCTGTAACAGCCATTCATGCCAGTTCGAGGATTGACTGGTGGAAAATAAGTTTTCTGCTAAACAGAAAACACAAAGCCCACTCCATTTGTGACCACAACCAGGTATGAACTGGGATGTAACACCTCAATACACTACACATTGTTTTCCTTTTCCACTTTACAAGGGAATAATGTGAAATTGGTATTGAGGCTCTCTGTTCCTCTTACATTCAACCATAGGAAAACTGATTGTGGTCAGGGTTGTTTTGTGTTGAGTTCATATCCATACTGCAATATTCCTAAAACTATATACAGTTGTACCTCGGTTTTCGAATGTAATCCATTCCGGAAGACCGTTTGAGTTCTGAAATGTTTGAAAACCGAAAACTCAATAGCTGACAGCTAGGCCTCAAGATCTTGCACTCAGCAGAAGCCGCATGGCATGTTTAACTTCCAAGGCGTGTTTGAAAACCAAAGCATTTACAGCGTTCGAAAACCGAAATGTCCATCAACAGAGATGTTCGAAAACTGTGGTACCACTGTAATTACAGACCCTGAGAGTGTGTGTCTGACTTCAAATTTTGATTATCCAGGTTGCTCTGCATTATTTTCTGAATTAGAATCTTTTTATGAATTTTGCTACAGTTATCTGAATAGTAAGGTTTTTTTAGGCATGAGAGCAGATCTACAAAATGTTTGAATAATTGTCCACAGATGAAGACTTATTTTGCCGAGTAGCATTTATGTGGTTCATTTAGTTTACATACCATTCTATATAATTCCGGTTTTCCCTCAGTCTTCCCAGCAGTGTTTCATGGGAAAAGTAATGTACTCTGTGGGTAGGGGATTTGGAACCAGTCATTAGAATCTCTCTTTAGCTTCTTGCTTCATGCTTTTGCATCTGTTGTTGAGGTCAGCCACAAAATGAGTATATAAAATCAGTAATTCTTCTCAATATGTTTCCATTATGATGATGAACAGTTATCAGTGGAGGTACACTTATTCCTGGGACAGTTGTGTATGCACCTTGAAAGCTAGGAAGTAGAATTGTGAATGTCTGTTGAATGTCACTGATTGTAGAGCGTGAGAGTCCCCATTTTTATATATGTTGACCATGTTGCATGATATTGGTGAGCCCTCTAATCTTCTGGATCCTAAAAGCATATTTAAGCCTTTAAGATCCTTTATTTTTCCTAACACTTTAAGTAAATGTTAAAATAAAAGGAAACATTAGTAAAAATAAAAGGAAAAATTGGGACTGTCCAAGGCTGTGTATGATCTCAACACCAGCTGCTGGGGTGAGATTCAGTATCCTAAGAATGCATTGACTTTCGTTTTTCAAAAAAGCTATTTTGAACTCCTTGAGGCGGTGGAGATAAGCCTGAAAATTGTGGGCTGTCCCTGGAGTGGCTGGAGGGAAATCCAGTCCTCTGCATAGTTCCTGTTGTCAGCAGAAACAGTATAAGATATGCCAGTCACTTGACTTATTAGTCATGTGCAGAGCTATATTTTAGTAATAATCCCAGAACCTTTTGAAAGCATATAAACTTCTACTTTTTGAATGGGAACTTTTATTTAAAGTTGTGTAATTCAAGAGTACTCTGCTTATTGCCATGGCTGATTTCCTCAAATAACAAGGGTGTATTCTGATTTCTGCCCAATTTGTTAAAAATAAGAAAAAGAACTCAAGTTACCAGAAAACCATTTTTTTGTTCTAGTGGTATTTTTTGGGACCAAAGAATAGCTATACATTTTTAGATTGGAGACACATTTGTAATTTGAAAGGGATAGGTTTGGTGTGATGGTACATATTTAATATAAAAAGATTGTATATTTTATGGTATGCTTTGACAATATGCTCCAATGAAATTCAGGCATTCCTGAAGCACAGACTGCTTGGACACACATTTAAGAACATTTTTGTTCTGAATTTCCCCTGCAGTGTCCCTGATACTATGACGAGGCTTTCTTTTTAGGATTTTATTTGATTTGGGGGGGGGGGGTATTAGACGCAGAAACAGTGATCCCAAGAATTAGGCACATAGACCCATATTTTCAAGAAGTCCTTTGACCTTGCACTGCTTGAATAGCAAATCATCAAGCTGCTTGGCAAACGGTTTTTGAAACTGAGTGGAGTTTCAAGAGCAATTTGTAATATGACCTGCTAGTGAGGGAGTCTGACATTAAGATCCCATTGGCAGTGATGAGAGCTCTCTAGTTTTTTGTCCACAGTACATAAGTCAAAACTAGGTAGTACTTCCCTGCTTGCTCAGCTCACTAACCCTCCTCGGTTTTCCTATGCAGGATCACAACCTCTCCCCCTGCCTGCTCCCAGTTTTCTCTGTCTTTCTCAACTGCCAGACAAAGCCTCTGTTAGTGCCAGAGAAGAGCGCCTCCCCTTGGCAGGTCATAGCAGCATCTTCCCAACCCACCATCCTCTTCCTAAGGTGATCCATTCAGACTCTGAGATGAAATTCTGCAAGGGCTGATATCCAAGTCACTGCTCAGCCCATGTGCCTCTTGCACACCTTAGCAACTTGGACTCCCATCACCGTGTGATGTCAGACCAGTACAAATATTATATAGAGAGATAGGAAAACGAGATGACAATGATATCTGAAGAACTTGCAGATAAAAACTGGACATTTTCTTTCAAGTTTGCAAACATTATTCAACTTGTTACATTATTCTGAAAGTGCTTGCTTAAGGGCAAACTGATTCAGCTGCACAAGCCTTGTGCGCTATGAGATTTGTTTGCTTATTTCATTTTCAGCCAAGTTTAGCTTAAGTTGAAAGGAAGTTTCTTAATGCCTTGTGAGTCGCAGTTCTGTTTGGGAGTGTGAGTATGATCTATACAAAGATGACTCTTGATTGAATGTTTACAGGATTTAAAGTTGTGGTAGAGAACAGGGATACTTGATATTGCCTTAGAGATCTAGTGTCCTTTTCATAGCCTATGTATGCTATCCAGCAAAGTCATATTGATAGCAGACCCATTGAAATAAATGGATTTAAGTACATTGATTTCAGTGGGTATACTATGAGTATGACTAAATTCAGTATCACCACAATTTAAGATTTTAAGTAATAAAATGCAGCAAGTGACAGTGTCTGAGTGACTGTCATATGTATGTATATTCTAGTACAGCAATTTATTGTATTTTTCACTCCATTATGCATATGTGCTCACCTGTCCAGCTAAATGTTGTGATCTGTACGGTGCTGGAAGTGTCCACTGATGTAAGAGATTAACCATGTATCCCTTGATTAGCTCTCTGTAGATTCTATAGAGAATCAGATTTTGTGTTCCTTCCAATATGGATTCTTGGTGAAAATGATTCATTTGCCCTAGTAGGAATGGTTCACTCCCTATTATGTTGTTTCAAAAGCATGACTGAACCTGTGTCCAAAACAAAACAATCCACTTTATAAAGTGTGATATTATTTGGAACCCGGTTTATGTATATGTTAATCACTCATCTGGGATAGTGCCTGTCTTAATCTGTCCTGGAAGGGTGGCTGAATTCCTTTTAGTAGTTGATAGTATCTGAATAACTCTTTCGCACACCTTTTAGACCACATCAGTTGTTTCTCTCCTCTCGCCCCTGCTTTTACACATTTTAAGTATGCATCATTTTAAACTTGGCAAAAGCAGGTTTTTTTAATGCATAGCTTGTACAGTAGCCTTGATTCTTATATTTATATTATAGGACTTTGTGATTTCAATATTGAGTTAATTTCTTCCCTATGATTTTCATGGAAGGTTAGTCAGTCTGTTTTAAAGCTTGCTGTCAGCCTTTGTTTTGTAGTTAATTATGAAGACGTAAGTACCCAATGCAACATGTAGATATTTTTGGAGTTTTAACTTCTATAGTTAGGGCTGGTCCCTACAGCTGTGCTAATATCCTCTAGGTGAAAAGCAAAAGGGTGGGATCTACTTTTTAAAAAACAGCTGCAGATGATTTTGCAAAATACAGTTCACCTCTGTTGCAGTTTAATTCAAATGTCTTGAGAGGCATAGAAATAGATGGTTTGAAGGAAATATCTGATTCCTTTTTTTCTATACATTCCACCGATCTTTTATTCTGGAGTTGTCCTGTTCAAGTTCAAGAGTGCAAGGCTGTTCTGAAGCAAAAGACTTAGATTGTAACTTTTTAAAATGTCTTTCACTTGCAAAGATGTAATTGCAAAGGCCCAATTCTTGAAGTGGGCCTTTTGGTAAGACAGGAGTCATGAGCTCTGCCAACAAGCCATGTTTAATGTGGCTTAGGCTGCAATCATATACCTACGGACATGGGCGTAAGCTCCATTTAACTCAGTGAGACATTTTTGAGTACACATGTTTATAGCTTGAATTGTCTATTATGGGAGGCTAATCACTTTTGTGTGCCACAGACACTTTCTATTGCCGTCTGAGGACTTCTCTGTCTAAACATTTCAGTAAAACTAGATGGAGCCTGACACTTCCAGGGCCAGTAGACACTGTAACATCTTAGTTTTCAATGTTGCCTTTCAATACTGTCTTCATTTGTCCAGTGTTTCAGACTTGAATGTGTATTGGTATTTCCCTTGTTGCATGTTATGAACACCTAGGGCACTCCAGCACTGCCGTTAGTGCACCTTTTGGTGAAAGTTTGCAGGGGGAGAATGCATATATTTGTTATCAGATTTAGTGACTCTTGGATAGCTCCCATTCACCTAGACACCCTGGAATAATTGATGCACTTAAGTTGTCTTCTGTGGACAAATTTCACATCTGCATTATTGCGGATGGAACCTATTTGTATATATTGAAGTTTAAGTAACTGATATACCAATATTGAAAAGGTAAACTGTATATTTATTATTCATAGTATCATCCCAGTTTGGATTAGAGACGTTGCCACTTGTTATGCCTTTTCATATCTGTTGATGAACAAGACACAGTCTCACCTAGGGTGCCTTTGTGTGCGTGTGTGTGTGCGTGCTCAGTCAAATTAAGATCCTACACACAAACACTATTTTTGTAACCATGAATGGCTCATAAATTGTAGTTTCTTTAAGCTTCTGTTAAATACCAGCCTTAGTGAAATAACAAGGCTTCTTTTTGGAATATGCACTTAAGTACTCTGCTTTCTAGTTGGACTTGAAAGGTATGCTCCAATTGTGCTGTCATGTCCAAAATAAAGGTTTTTTTAAAGGAAGTATAGGCGTTTTTAAGACCCCAATTAATCTACGTAGAAAGTAAAATTGGTTAGTGGTGGAACCAGTTTGAAATTGGCAGTAAAGGAGTGATACCCAGTTTATGTGCCAACCCAAGGCAGTACATTGAAAGTAGCACTAGTGGGTGAACTGGTCATTTTTCCTCCTCCTAAAGCAGTTTCAAACATGTAGTAAGGTTGCATTTCCACACATCTTGCTTTTTAAGGGACTGTCTGAAATCCAGTAAACTTGAGCTAGACATGGAAATTCAAACCCCAAGTAGTGGCAATCTGTGTCTCAGTTCCCCTCCCATTGACTGATGCTGTGTTCCAGCAGACCTGTTTCACAAACCAAAACTCTGGTGACCAAAAACATTGTTGCATTTTGTGATATTTCTTGTTCAGGATGAGATTTGTGACCATAGAAGCCTGTGTATTGGAACTCAAAATTTTAGTTTGCTTTCAAATATTAAGTTATCTAGTATGTGAAATACTCTTTGTATTAAAACCAGAAAGTTGCTATTAACTTTTTGCTTATAAATGTTTAATTTAATGCAAATTGTGGGCTTCTCAAATGGTTGCAGAAGAATCTTTTGGTTAACTCAAGAGTTAACTTTTTGAATCGGTCAATTCCTGAATTAGGTAGAATGGATCCAGTTTTCTTTTTGGTAGCATGCAGCTGCCCTTAATTCTCTTGATTTATTGGGTACTGTGAAATAACTCAGACATTCCAGCTAAGTACAGAAGAGAGTTAAGAGAACCCATTGCTTGGTATACAGCACACTAAACACTCTTGGAAGCAAGTCCCAAGGATTTAAATGTTCTTACTTCCAAATAACTGTGGTTAGTCATGTGCCTAGAGTACAATACCAAGCACACTCTGAACAAACAGTAATAATTGAAATGCTTGGGACTTAACTTACAGTAAATGTGCTTAAGAACAGAGGTTAGAAAGTTGCTCCAGTTGCCATCTTGTTGCAGTCACTACAGGCTTTGCTGTAGACTTCAGAAGGAAGCGGCTTTCATCCTACCTAGGCCTTCAATGTTTTATTCTGACATGTAGATCAGTCAGTTTCCTTAGATGCTTTCACTGCAAATCACAGCACCTTTACACTAACAAAAGAGATTTGCACCATAATTATATTACTTTGCTCTGCATTCAGATGATGACTTCTGCCTTCCTGGTTTAGCAGCAAAAAATATTTAACTTGGGTACGCAGGAAGCTTTCCTGTGCACAAGACCCCCTTTGGTTCCATATGTGGAGAATCCTGTGTGTGCTGTGAAACCTTTCCAAAATTTAGTTCAACTGGTCCTGAAATCATTATGGAGACAAGTGATAGCTGTATGCCATGCACTTCCTTTTAATTTGCAATATTAGTATACATTTTATAAATTTCAAGATGGATTGTAGTAATGATTTTTTACTTTTCTTGTGATACTGAATGCAATCACTAAAGCGCTGCTTGATCTTGTCCGTTTTAAAATTTATTCTTAAGCGGTGTACTTCTGTAAGTTTTGCTTTGTATATTGGCATGACTTTTTATTGGTAATTTACAGTTTAATGTGGCTGTCTTGTTTTGATCAATGCTAATATTTCCTCTGTTCTTTTTGATACACCAAGATACTGAGCTCTACAAAAAATAATCTCATGGTACATGTCTGTTTTCATAGTGTTTTTTAAAAATCTGTATTTTTGTATGTAGGGAAAACCATAGGTTTTCTGAATCCTAATCTTGTATGAAATCATCGTAAAGGATTTGTTTAATAAATGGATAGGAGCAACTTGTGCCATCATTTTTCTTACTCCTCAAATGACATATCACTTTAATCCACCTTCAAGTGAGTTGTTGAATAGTTTAATGATGCTGAGAACTTTTACCATTCAGGCAAAATTGACTAAAAGCAATGGCCATTGATTCATTTTTTGCATAGGTATCAATGAAGTCCAAGGGACTGTACAAAACCCACGAGGAGCAAAAGTGCAGTTCTTCAAATCTGCAACAGTGTCACAGACAAAGTTGCAATGGTGACAGAGGTTGGGAGATGAACACAGAACACCCCACCTCCGGTGGCTATTCATGACCCCATGGATACTTTGTGTGCATGCTGAGCTTTCAAATTTCCTTGTGGTGGAGGGGGCAGGATATAAACTCAATAAATGTAATATAATAAACCTTTTGCACACAGTCATGTGGCTTTATTTACATAAATATAATGGGTTAAATGCCTCCCGAAGAGCCTTCAATGGGGGCGGGGGGGGGGTAGAGAAAGAATTATAGCCGGCTCCTGAAATATCTGCTTTGGAAAAGGGGCATTTAAAAAACCAAGGGTCTGTCCTGCTCACTTCCAGATGCTAATGTCCCAAGATGCCAATGTATTTCTGTGCCCTGTGAATACCCTGTGAGAGCTTGCTAGAAGATTTAAAGACATCAGAAGGCAGGCTACACATTTAATATCAATGAAGTTTATTCCAGCATGGTTCATAAATTCTGTCCCAGCTTTGACATGCAGTGTTAAAAAGTCAAGTGAAGACACATAAAAAAAAATATCACATTCAAGTGTCTGTAAAAAGAGACAGAAATATAAAATGCCCATTTCAAGACTCCCAAGCCCATGCGCTAGACTAAGACAGGACACTTAGTTACCCTGTGAAGGAGCCAGCCTTCAAGAGGGCAGTATTTTTGTCACTTTCAAGCCTGAAAAAAGTACCTCTAGTGCATTGCTAGCAAAAGTCACTGAAATAAGGATCCCTCCCCCCCCCCCCGGTCTTAATGTATCTACAAAACTACTCTATCAATATATTGTGGCTTATCATATGTGGTAAATACTGTGTAGAAATACATTGTTGAAGGAAATACAAAACAGATTAACCTTTTAGTTGCCAAAAAAGTGGAAAAAGAAATACAGGCTTGCAATGTATAGTCATATCTCACAGTTTAAGGATGGGCTACTGATGCAGCTCACTTTAAAAACAATGCAGGTATTTGTGACTTCTTTTTCTCACTTGGATGTACCCAGTTGATTTTGCCCCACAAGTGCTGTTCCAGCTTGTATTACCGTTCTTCAGAATCGCTATTGCTTGTAGGTTTTTTTGGGTAAATTATTCAAGCTACTGCATTAAAAGCAAATTCCAATTCTCTTTTCCACCTCCCCAAATGCACTTCTGTAAACTGAATAACAGTTGATTTAGAGCAGGCATCCCTAACCTTCGGCCCTCCAGATGTTTTGGACTACAATTCCCATCATCCCTGATCACTGGTCCTGTTAGCTAGGGATCATCTGGAGGGCTGCAGGTTGGGGATACTTGATTTAGAGGAAAACTGCATCCTAATTAAGCATGTTTCCCTACTGTTTCTTTGGTTCAAACAGTGTAGGCCTGTTCATATCAGTTCAGTTTTGTTAAGATTATCCTCTTTTCATAAAAGCATAGTAATTGCCCCCCCCCCTAGAAATTCAAACTTTTCTTGTGCATCATCTCAAGGACAAAGTTGATGCACCTTTAGATTGTCACTGCCAAGATCTCATTTGCTGTTATTGCTTAAAGTCCCATACAGTGGAAAAATAACAGATACTGAGCATCCTTGCCTGCTTTCTCCAAAACAATTTGTTGCTTGAAAATAAATCACCATTACTTATCCTTGTCTATCTTATTTGTTAAGCCAGATATATCATGAAGGTACATGAAGTTGCCATGGGTCTTATCTAATCCTGCAAAGTCTACCCAGATGCAGCAGGAGTACAACATAGGAGGAAAATGTTAGATTCCCACAATGAGCATGCTCTGATAACATTAAGCAAAATCGACGGGGTGGGCTGCTTTGCTGTTACTTGTGTTTTTAAAAACCTTCAATTAGATAGTTTGGTACTGAGGCAGGAGTCTTTTAAAATCCGCTGTAATCCATTTAATAGAGAGTGAACATGTGTTCTACCACTGACCTACAGCCTGACTTTTAAAAAATGATCCAAACAAAGGCTTTATGGGAAACCCAAGCACATGCCACCCAACTCAGCAGAATAGGGCACCCCTGAAGCCTACTGCCATGAATCAAATAAGTAGTTACATCTTGCATACTAATTGTGCAAGAGCTTTGAAGCTGGTCTTCAAAAGACAAAAAGCTTTGGAAGGGGGACTATAATGTGGTGAAAGTTGGGACATTTATCCACTTTCTCACCCGCTTATCATATGTAGTATGATAAGTTCCCTTCTCCAGCTGTTTTCCTCAACCCTTGCTAAAAAACTAAAACACAAGTCAATTCTTTGGAACCTTGCAGCTCTATGTATAGACAAGGCATATGGTGTACAGTGGTACCTCGGGTTACATACGCTTCAGGTTACATACGCTTCAGGTTACAGACTCCGCTAACCCAGAAATAGTGCTTCAGGTTAAGAACAGTTTCAGGTTAAGAACGGACCTCCGGAACAAATTAAGTACTTAACCCGAGGTACCACTGTACAGAAATTGTGGGTAGGACAAAACTAAGTATCCCTATTTCTCTTAGTCATTCTTCTAATGCTGCTTTTCCTAAACAAAAAACAAAGGGATGCTTCCATACATCTGCTTGTAATGTAAAGCATCAATTATGTTGGAATATGTCTTCTTCATAGCCTTTTTCTGCATCTATTAAGTAATAAAGAGGTATCCAGCACACACACACAAACACAAAATCCACTTCTCATATTTCCTTTTTCTCTCTAGCTTAAAATCTCAATCTAAGGAATTGATTTTTTAAAAGAGTGCTGAAGTTCAGACTGGCTTAGAGTTTTGTGTCCAGTACTGAACAGGTTTCATGCTTGTCTGATGCAATCATCAATGTACGCAACCCTGATTATAGTCTGTTTTTAAAAAAAGGGTTAAGAAAATTTACTGAACAGTACATTGTAGTGCTGAATGAGAAAAGACAGAGAAAAACATATCCAGGCTCAAACAGCAGCAGTTTTTCTGAGGAAGTCTTTCATGAGACTAGCATATCCTCAGCAGTGGCTTTGGGGGATGATCTGTACAATGGAAATAAAAAGTTCATAGAAAGGTTACAGTTGCTAAAAGAAGAGTGTGCCCATTGTCCTCCCCTTTTGGCTCTGCAATCTTCTCCAGGCACTGTTGCTTCAGTCGGAATCTGAATCCGAGTCATCATCTGAAAGAGAGAGAGGTTGTCAATAAAAATGTCAGGGTTGGGGTGGGACTTATTTTATATGTGCACAATATAAATGCATTGCATTTGCAACAAACCATGCTTCCATGCCTTGGTATCTTTTGTAATACCCCATCATTCCTATAACTTTTCAAAAAATTGGAATTTGAAATGTGTGATGCACAACACAGCCAGATCATTTATTCTAAATACAGAAGCTGAGGGTTGTTTTTTTTTTATTTTATTTATTTAGCTTCTAAACAGAGGATGGCAATACTGGAGAGAAGGCTTGCTCCCATCTATTGCAGATCTACATCTATTGCAAATATAGCCCACAAATGAGCTTGGATCTGTGGCTGATGGCAATGCAAAGCTGGTTTGTACCTACCTTCTGATTTACGTGGCTCAGGGGCATCTGAAGAATCTCCTTGCTTGAGATATGTCATCAGGTCATTAAAGGTTAGGTAGACGTAAACGCAATAGACAACTGTGGCGATGAATCCAAGCACCTGAAGAGCAAAAGGTCTTGAAAAGCACAGTTTTTGAAAGCACAAATGAAAGGGGGAAAATTGTGCAGGAACAGCTTATTGAAAACATTTCCCTGCTGGAATCAGCTGCTGTATGTGTCCCTATTTTAGGGAATTTCAAGCGTTTCTGGTCCTCATGAAGAGGTACTTAAAGGGTCATATCAAAGTCATACTGATTTCAGTGAATCTACTGTGAGCATGACTGTTATCAAACTTAAATAAATAATAACAATTAAAACATGGTTTACATCTGAGTGAAGACTAGAACTGTGTGGAAGTGACCTTTCAAAACCCTCCACACTAATCACAGGCAAAGAAATTGGAGGGACATTCCAGGGTATGGGTTTGTGGTGGTGTTTTTTTTTTTTTTGCAAAAATGAAATAAAATATATTTAGAAGAAATTCTGCAAAGTGGTCTTTTTCTTAGGGTGGGAGTGTGTAAGGAAAACATATCCAGTCATATCATAAATAAACATTAGTTGAATTCAGCTCTTGTAAAAACTGTAGTTCTGAAGCATGCGTGCGCGCACACACATATGGGTGTGGGTGTATTGCAAAACACCTCTTGACATAATAAAGCATAATAATATAATCACACAGCCCCACTGGAAGATTTGTTGTGTTGCACCGCAATTCTGTATTTGCATGAAGTCAGGTTGTTGTAGGGGAGCAACTGTGAAGGCCGGCTGCACAATAGCCGTGGCCACGGAGCTTCATTAATTGGGCGGAGGGTGAAAAGGGTGCTTAGTAGCTGCATTGTGTGACAGGATGAAGATGTAGGAGGTTATCATGGAGCTTGTTTGGATGTAGGAGGCTTGTGTAAAGGAGGGGCAAGGGAAGCATAGATAAGGGAGTGAAGGTGAAAATGGGTGAGGCTGCAGAATAGAGGAGAAAAGTGGCTCTAGAAATGGGGTTGGAAAGGTGAACATTAAGCTTAGTAGGAAGGGAAAGTTCTAGGGGGTTAATGTGGGGGAGATGGCAGGAAGATTAGTGAGGCGATCAGAGGTTTTTAATAGATTAAAAACCACAGCTCTTATTTCTATATTACGATGGCCATAGCTGTTCCTTTGTATGAGTATCTCAATACCATTCAATAAATCTTCCTTCGTTTTTGGGTGTTTAATCTTAGTTGCATAGAATGGATGCAAAACACCTATCAGTACCAGGTAGGTAGGTAGAATTTATCCCCTTATCATTAACTCCCAGGTATGAACCAGCCTGAAACATCAACTTACTCCTGCTGCCTTGGATGCTGTGTCAGAATATTTTGAGACTGCGGCAATCGAGATGGCAAAATATATAATAGCAGCAATGATGCCACATAAAAAGTCCTGCAAGACAAAGAGTTTTTAAATCAAGTTAGGGATGAAGTTTTAAGCTGGATGGGTGGCAAGGTTATGCACAACACATATCCCCTTAATTGCTGAAAACCAGATAGTTAACTGACAGCCCCAAATCACTTTTAGCTCAACACTGGCAGCTCTACCAAGTTATTAACAGGATGCAATAAAGCTTCTGCACCCAACTGCATATGAGGTTTATTTAGGTTTTGCGCTGGATGTCTCAGCCAGATGCACATGCTCCTCAAGTATCCTTCAAGAATCTGAAATCCATTGGAGATCAGAAAGAGGTTGCTATTATGCACCATGCTGAGAACTGTCCACAGTTGCTGTTCATAGATCTAACGTTACTCAGACCTCACCCCCGCAGTGCAGTTGCAGAATTTCCACAAAAGCAGACCTACAGTATCATCTTTCTATGCCATTGTTACTACTGTGCAGGTGACAATGTCTATTCTTGATTTGTGCCACTGGGTGCTTTTAGTTTGAGACAATTCATTGGTTTAAAAGGAAAAGAAAAGCTGCTTGGTGCTTTTTGAAACAAAAGCTGATTCACAGAAGCATACTTGAGCGCCTTCTTTTGACACAACACATATGGCTTTGCTTCATTGCCTTGAAATCCACTGAAATTTAGTAGAGAAGTTTCCCCGCAAAACATTTGTGTAATTTTTTTCAGGAGAATGTTTTATTGTTAATTCTCCCTTTTACAATTGTTTGGAGAGCATCCTATTATGTCTTTTATAAAATGGGGCAATGTTTAGGGCCAAGTCCTCATTGGGTTTCTACAGCAAATGCCTAGCTCTGCTGCTTATATCTCTCACAGCAGCTTCTCAGGAAGAAACATCAAGAGGCTGATGGGAAATAATATGCTGTCATTGAGAAACTAAGCTGGAGTGCAGCTTTGCATTTTTCAAACATGGCACTGCTAAATAGGGAATTTGTTTGGAGCCAGAGCAGCACCTAGTGGTCAGTTTCAGGAGCAGCTAGTAACTATTGATAGGCTAAGTCAGGAGGAAGACAATTTTAATTTATTTAGTATTTATTTAAGGTATTTATATATTTAGAATTTCTAAGTATATATAAAATCTTTTAAACCCATACAAAGAATGAGAACAATTAAAATTCACCCTAGAAACAAAAATACCTTTAAATGCCTGCTAAAATAGGAAAGTCTTTGTCAAACACCTGAAGTTAAGCAAGGACGGGGTTGGGATGCCTAAACTTGGCTGAGAGGGGGTTCCAAAGAATTGGGGCCCACCATACTGAATGCATGGCTCCTGGTGGTTGAAGCCATGTGTTTGAGCCAAGGGGACCACTAGGAGAGACTTCCCCAAAGATCTCTGATAACTAAGGTCAGGTAAGAGTGGCTTGTCTAAGGCTAGCTAGTGAGTTATTTGCAGAGGTTCAGTTGCACAGTCACTATGTTCTATGAATACTCACTCCATCTAAAAATAAGCTCTGATGGTAAGTGACAACAGATTTGCCATCAAAAAGAAACCTCTGCAAGACAACAGGGAAATTCCATTGTGTTGGGGGGAATCCCAAGGTTTGCAGATACGTATTTTTTCTGGGGGGACCCAGGGGAACGCATACCCCTAAACATTTTGTGAATCTAAGTTTGGCCTCATTGAGGGACAGTATTTCAATATGAGTAGGAAAATGAGAGTACCCCTAAACTTTTTAAAAAGAAAAAAAAAGCAATATTAATGGAAAACCCCCTAAGTGGGCGGCAACCAGCCCACCCCCCAAACCACTCGGTGAGGACTGAGCATGGTCAGTGGTCACAGGGTGAATGGAATGGAGGGCAGCTGGTTGGAACAGTGAACAAGGAGCATTCCACACAGCAACATTTTGCACGTTCCACTTGTAGTTACGATAACCGACGATGACAGCAATAACGAAATTTAGATTTCATCCAAACACAGAAACAAAACTGACAAATGATGTTGCAGCTGAACAGCTTAAGTGCACCTCAGAGACCTCATATGGTACACAGTGACTGCTATGCACAAGATTAATCTTTCAGCCTGGAACTACAAGTCATCCTGGGAGACAACATGGACAGGTTTTTGCCTGTGTTACCGGGTGCTAAAGCAGTCATACAAGGAGGTTATGCCCATCAACACTACAGGCTCTCCCAAAATTCCCAGCTACCCATCATTCTTTCACTTCAAATGTGCCCCTCCTTCACATCTTCCTTGCCAGCCTTGGATATTCACTCCAAGGCTATGCAGGGATGGTCACCTATGACTCTCCTGAAGCTGT
The DNA here is from genome assembly GCF_965113315.1 of Podarcis vaucheri. NCBI lineage: Eukaryota > Metazoa > Chordata > Lepidosauria > Squamata > Lacertidae > Podarcis > Podarcis vaucheri. The sequence continues at coordinate 49,544,535 of NC_138765.1, read as the reverse complement.
TAGTCTCCCAATTGCCCTCAGTTCCAGAGAGCAATACCCGGAGGACCACAGATTCCCTACTAGACAGTGACTGGCAACCCGCCGCCCCCCAACCACCAGTTCATTGACTCGACTCAGATTGATCACATGTGTCCTCACGCTTACCGCCAAAAGCCAATAGACTGCTTTGAACCTCTCATTAAGCTTTAAAGAATAGGCAAAGAAAAAACACAGGGCCGCCAGAAGAGTTAATAGTGGTACAATCAGGAAAGACCCAGCAGAGGAGGCAATATAACAGATGAAGATGATGAACGACAGCACCTGCAACACAAAGGAGAACATTATTGGTCATCTGGAGCTCAGGGCATGTGGGTTCCTCCAGGCGTCCCTTGTTATTCAGCATTCATTGCAAATCATGCTCATTATATTATTGGGGCAGTTATACACAATCAATACCATTTGTGCCTGCAGATAGGGACATATCCACAGGGCCAGATTTAGGTTTGATGAGGCCCTAAGCTACTGAAGGTAAAGGGGCTCTTTATATGTCCAGCTGCCATTTGTCACCAACAAATTGTCACTGTTTTTAACGTTTAATATATGCTATATGGTAATTTATGGACTTAATAGGTTTCTAAAGCCATTTGCACATACAAATAGGAACCTACACAACAGAAAAGAGAGCAGGGTGGTGTAGTGGTTAAGAGCGGTAGACTTGTAATCTGGTGAACCAGGTTCATGTCTCCGCTCCTCCACATGCAGCTGCTGGGTGACCTTGGACTAGTCACACTTCTCTGAAGTTTCTCAGCCCCACTCACCTCACAAAGTGTTTGTTGTGGGGGAGGAAGGGAAAGGAGAATGTTAGCCGCTTTGAGACTCCTTCGGGTAGTGATAAAGCGGGATGTCAAATCCAAAACACGGTTGCTGTTTTCTTTTAAATATTTTTGGGGCCCCCAAGAGAGTGGAACCCTAAGGTATAGCTTATTTAGTTTATATGTAAATCCGGCACTGCATGTTCCATATTTTCCTGTTGAAATCCTGTCACTTTTCATACCACAAATGCTCTGTTTGGTTTTTTCATGTCCTGCTTTCGTTGTGCTACAGTGCAAGAGTACCCTTCCAAATGGGAATAACACAGTCATATTGGAGAACAACCAACAAAGTGGAATAATGTGCAGACAGTCCAGTAGAAATCCACCACTAATGCACTATTTGGGGCTTCTCTTGCACTTCTAAGTTGTATTTTAGAACAGGGCTGGGCCCATTTCAGGCTTGCAAGACCTGCCTTCTTTATTAGAACTCCAATATCCACCAATCAGAGCCAAAGATTCAAAAGACATGTTGTATTAACAAACTTGGCACCTCTGATACTCAGCAAAAGAACTGGTTTTGAGTCTCAGAATGGAGTTCAGCCCTTTCATGCAAACATCCATTCCTTGCTTCCCCCTTTCCAAACTGCTTTAGTTTCATCAGCCTAATGTAGAGCTGGGAAGTTAGTATTGCTAAAAGAAACCCGGGAATCTGAAACTCTTGCCTGGTCTACCTGGAAATCAGCCAGAGATTGATCAGTAGATTCCAATTCTAAAATACAGAAGTCCACATATGGCAAACTAAAGCATCATCAGGAGCACAAACCTCCAAACAATGTCATTTTTATGGCAAAGCAAGATTAAGGCTGCAATCCTAAACTCACTTACTAGGGAGCAAGGCCCACTGAACACAGGGGAACTTTTTTCAGAGTAAACACTGCAGGAGAGACAGCAGGAAGCAAACGAGTCCATCTTAATTTTATTCAGTTGTTCCAAGGAATCTCTGTAGAGGAAGCAGACAGCACTTCTTCCTTTTTAAAGATTTGTTAAACCACTCCAAGCAAGCAATGCAAAGCAGCAAATGCTTACTCTGAGGAAACAAGAGTCACACTGTTTTCAGAAACAGTAACACAACATGCTTTATTTAGAATCTGGAAGTGATTTGTCTTATCGGAACAAAAACCACATAAGCAAATGCGAGTGGTATTAGCTATCTTTTTTTAAAAAATGTAAATGACACTTGTTTCTTCAACGTTTTTGACATTTCCATTCCACTAAAACTGATTATGTAATTAATTACATTACTTTCAGCATTAGGGGATGGCAGAAGCCAAACGGTTGCAGAATGGATGCAGTGCTGATTGTGATGAACACAGGATGCTGGGGGGAGGGGGTGTTTATATCGCTGCTTCTTTAAACCTGGCCTATATTTGAAGCTATATTCCTTGTGTTACACACACTCTCATATATGCACACAGACCTTCCTTTCTGGAGTTCCAAATGGCATGGTGATGGCAAGGTGGGCAACTCAGGTAGTAGGGATTTTTTTATTGCTCTGGGACTTGAGAGCAGATAGGAAGCACACTCTGAGGTAGATTCTTTTAGGGCCACTGGAAGCCTGCCTCCCAGGAATCACATCATGGCATGGGGGAGGCCAGCCAGGCATCATCCATTGGTCAAAGAAGGAACAGCTGCAAGGAGATCATTTCCTCCGTCTCTGCCTGAAAGAACTTCCGGCTCCATCTGCCTGCTGTTCTGGGCTGCAGAAGCCAAGGGGAAGCACACTCTTGCTCTGTCCATCAGCCAAAGAAACGAGCTACCAATTGCTGTTCAAGCAGGAACAGCAGCAAGGGATGATCAGCGTGGCCCAAACTGGATATAAAGACCCTCTTGTAGCTCACCCCTGTGTTCTGACCTTCCTTTGCTTCCCCATGTATTAAAGGTTTGTTCTTTTTTAAATTCAAACCAAACAAAGCTGCAGTGCGATTCAAGAGGTAATGCACAAACGCAAAAGATAATATCCCATTGTGATACCATGATCACTAAGCAACACAATCCACAGGTAAATTCACATCTAGTAACCCCTCCGTGTTGCCACATGGGATGGTGCAGGTAGGTGAGGATCTACGCAGTTATTCATGCAACTTATAAAAGGAACCGGACATAATTAATGCTTCACAGTGCCTTGTACTGCTCTCTCCAATGATGCATCAAACATTCTGGCCTTGAACTGACCCCCTGCCTCTACCTCTTCCCTCCACTCCCTTTTTCCTTGCGTACCTTGTCTTTCTCGTTTGTAAACTGAATGGCTGGGCCTGTCTCCCCCTCCCTCTTTCTTTTTGATGTGAGCCACGTTGGCAGAGACAATAATTATTAGAGAAAAATACAGCAAATGAAGAAAAAGCAAATCTTGCGCAAGAAATTGCTAGTCATTGTCAACAACTGTTTGTGACGTCTGTATTAGAAGGGAGGGCAGAAAGGAGGAGGACAAAGAAGGGGAAAACAAAAAATGGGAAATAACTACATCAAGAGAATAACAGAATCCTAGAGTTGGAATGGATCCCAAGGTCTAACCCCCTGCAATGCAGAAATCTCAGCTAAAGCATCCATGACAGATGGCCATCCAACCTCTGTTTAAAAACCTCTAAGAAAGGAGAGTCCACCACCTCTAGTGGGAGTCTGTTCCACTGCTGAACAGCTCTTACTGTCAGAAAGTTTTTCCAAATGTTGAGTCGGAAATTCCTTTTTTGCAACTTGAAGCCATTGGTTCGAGTCCTACCCTCCAGAGCAGAAGAAAACAGACACGTTCCCTCCTCCATGTGACAGCCCTTAGAAGTGAAGAGGAATTAAAGAACCTTTTAATGAGGGTGAAAGAGGAGAGCGCAAAATATGGTCTGAAGCTCAACATCAAAAAAACGAAGATCATGGCCACTGGTCCCATCACCTCCTGGCAAATAGAAGGGGAAGAAATGGAGGCAGTGAGAGATTTTACTTTCTTGGGCTCCATGATCAGTGCAGATGGTGACAGCAGTCACGAAATTAAAAGACGCCTGCTCCTTGGGAGAAAGGCGATGGCAAACCTAGACAACATCTTAAAAAGCAGAGACATCACCTTGCCAACAAAGGTCCGTATAGTAAAAGCCATGGTTTTCCCAGTAGTGATGTATGGAAGTGAGAGCTGGACCATAAAGAAGGCTGATCGCCGAAGAATTGATGCTTTTGAATTATGGTGCTGGAGGAGACTCTTGAGAGTCCCATGGACTGCAAGAAGATCAAACCTTTCCATTCTGAAGGAAATCAGCCCTGAGCGCTCACTGGAAGGACAGATTGTGAAGCTGAGGCTGCAATACTTTGGCCACCTCATGAGAAGAGAAGACTCCCTGGAAAAGACCCTGATGTTGGGAAAGATGGAGGGCACAAGGAGAAGGGGACGACCGAGAATGAGATGGTTGGATGGTGTTCTTGAAGCTACTAGCATGAGTTTGATCAAACTGCGGGAGGCAGTGGAGGACAGAAGTGCCTGGCGTGCTCTGGTCCATGGGGTCACGAAGAGTCGGACACGACTAAACGACTAAACAACAACAACAACAATCATATCTCCTCTTCTCCAGGCTAAACATACCCAGCTCCTTCAAGTGCCTGCATAAGGCTTAGTTTCCAAACCCTTGATCATCTTGGTTGCCCTCCTCTGCACACATCCCAGCATGCCAATATCCTTCTTGAATTGTGGGGCCCAGAATTGGACACAGTATTCCAAGTGTGGTCTGACTAAGGCAGAATAGAGTAGTACTATTACGGTACTTCCCTTGATCTGGACACTATACTTCTGTTGATGCAGCCTAGAATAGCATTAGCTTTTTTTGCTGCTGCATCACACTGTTGACTCATGTTAAGCTTGTGGCCCACCAAGACCCCTAGATCCTTTTCACATGTACTGCTAGTAAGCCAGGTGTCCCCCATCCTGTATTTGTGCATCTGTTTCTTCCTGCCTAACTGCCTAACCTTACATTTTTCCCCAATGGCGTAGCGTGGGGGGTGCCAGGGGTGCCAGCCGCACCGGGCGCAACATCTGGGGGGGCGCGCTCGCTGCCTCCGGAGTCGCCAAAGAGCCTCCGGCGCAGGCTGTAGCAGAGCCCCATGTCTCGTGGAACCGGCGAGCTGTGCGCGCGCCCAGGCTGAAGGCGTCCGGCAGGCAGCGGCTCTCAGCCCCGTGCATCAGGGCCGCGGAGGACGCGCCAGGCAGCCCCTCCTCACAGCCCCGCCTCCGCTGCTGCTGCTGCTGCCGGGCCATGTTGTATTTTCCTCGCCTCTCTGCCCCCCTCCTCCTCCGGGCAAGCGGCGTGGTTTGGGCGGCAGCGTCAGCGGCAACTCACCTCAGATCGGCAGGTTAGGGGGGGCGCAAATTACTTGCCTTGCCCCGAGTTAGGGGGCGCAAATTACTTGCCTTGCCCCGGGTGCTGACAACTCACGCTACGCCGCTGTTTGTCCCTACTGAAATTCATTTTGTTAGCTTGCACCCAGTTCTCCAATCTGTTAAGGTCATATTGAATTCTGATTCTGTCTTCTGTGGCATTAGCTACCCCTCCCAGTTTGCTGTCATCTGCAAATTTGATGAGCATCCCCTCAATTCCTTCACCCAGGTCATTTATAAGGACATTGAACAACAATGGGTCCAGGACAGAACCCTGTGACCCCCACTTGTCGATTTTTTCCAGGATGACAAAAGGTAAAGGTAAAGGGACCCCTGACCATTAGGTCCAGTTGTGGCCAACTCTGGGGTTGCGGCGCTCATTTCACTTTATTGCCTGAGGGAGCCGGCGTACAGCTTCCGGGTCATGTGGCCAGCATGACTAAGCTGCTTCTGGCAAACCAGAGCAGTGCATGGAAACACCGTTTACCTTCCCGCCACAGCGGTACCTATTTATCTACTTGCACTTTGAGGTGTTTTCGAACTGCTAGGTTGGCAGGAGCAGGGACCGAGCAAAGGGAGCTCACTCCGTTGCGGGGATTCGAACTGCCACCTTCTGATCGGCAAGTCCTAGGCTCTGTGGTTTAACCCACAGCGCCAACCGCGTCCCTTCCAGGATGACAAGGAACCATTAATTAGTACTCTTTGGGTTCGGTCAGTCAACCAGCTACAAATCCACCCAACAGTTACCTTGTTCAACCCACATTTTACCAGCTTCCTCGTGAGAATATCATGGGGAACTTTGTCAAAAGCCTTACTGAAATCAAGATACACTATGTCCACAGCATTTACCTGATCCACCAAATTTGTAATTCCATCAAAAAAGAAAAAAGAAAGAAAAAGAAATCAGATTGGTCTGGAGTGATTTATTTTTGAGAAACCCATGCTGGGTCTTAGTAATCACAGCATTACTAATCACAGCCACCTGCCTGCCTTCTTACATACACCTAGCTCATGGAGTGACCCTGCAAGTGGTAAGAGAAAAGGGTACAAACAAAGGCTCTATTTGTCTGCAGGCTTCACACCAGAACTGAATCAGATTGGCTCAATCATCTCCCCCCTACCACCACGCAGCCGACTCTGGAATTTGGATGCTGAAACTTTATAACAGGGGTGGGGACCTTATTTCAGATCGAGGGCTGCATTCCCTTCTGGGCAACATTGGGGGGGGGGGCGCACACATGCCAGTAGAAGGCAAAGCCAGAATCAAAAGTAGGTGCAGCAATAAATGTATACTTCACCTTTTTATAGTAGGGCAGTTTCTACACATCTCTCTCTCTATCTTCCACCCAGATATGAGGCAGTAGCAGAGGTCAAGGATATACTCCACCCAGGCAACGAACACTTACAGCATGATGCAGGGATGCTGAGGGGTGTGGCCTGGGCGAGCTCTGAGGGCCATACAAAGGCCTGGAGGTCCCTGAGCCTCCTCACCACTACCATGGGGTTGGAAAAAGCATCAGAACTTACGACAAGGTTACCAGATTTTTTTCAATGAATCTGGGGACACTTTTCAACTTTAATGGATTTTGTATGGGGACTGATTTGTAAATCCGGGGACTGTCCCCAGGAAACGGGGACGTCTGGTAACCTTAACTTGAGAGCCACAGCTCGCTTAGTCCAACAACCTGACAGCAGCCAACCAGCTGCCTCTGGGAAGCCCACCAGCTGGACACAAAGGTAATAGCCCTCTCCTCCAAAAGTGCCACCAAGTCCTATGAGAACCAAGGAGGTACCAGGTAGCCAGTGTGACTAAACAGGTCATTTACTGAATCCCCTTTCTGATGCTATCTGCATTGCTGATCCCCACCACATTTTGTGGCAGTGAATCCCATAATTTCATTATGTGATCTGTGCAGAAGTCCTTTCCTTTGTCCGCCCTGAATCTCCTGCCAATTTAGTTTCACTGGATGACTCACTTAACACCAGATTTTGGGAGAGGCACCGATGGAATTTTCTCTATCTAGTATTCACTTTTTGTACAAGACACATCATTTTGTAAAAGTTATGTCATATATTCCGACCCACCCACCCACCCACCCCAACACACACACACAGATGGGAGATGCTTTTAGGAGACTCCCTAGAAGACATCTCAGCACTAGAACAATCAACAGAGCATCCAAAACTCTGCCCCTTTCAATTTTTGTGTGAAAAGTTCCTCCCTGTGGAACGCCCTCCCATCAGATGTCAAAGAATTAAACAACTACCTGACGTTTAGAAGACATCTGAAGGCAGCCCTGTTTAGGGAAGTTTTTAATGACTGATGTTTTAATGTATTTTTAATCTTTTGTTGGAAGCTGCCCAGAGTGGCTGGGGAAACCCAGCCAGATGGGCGGGGTATAAATAATAAATTATTATTATTATCATCCCTCTCAAAAGTTGCATCATCAGGTATGAATATCCAGCTAATCCGCAGCCCTGAAAAAGCTCTAAGGGCAAGATGAGGGGAGACTTGAGCAAAGGAAGCTATTTTAAACCAGGTCGTATAACCTTAATGCTGCTATTCTCAAACAAAGGAACTTCAATGGAAGACTACAACATGAAACGGCTGGATTTGAATTTATCAAGGGATTGAATGCTATCATTTGTAGTTTTAAATGAGATAGTCATACCTTATCACGCTACAGTGAGTTAATTAACTCACCCACAATAGGATTTGTGTTATCGCCTACATTGTGTACCATCACTGCTTTCTTCCAGGCCTGGTTGTTGAGTATTAATCTTCATCCGTTTGCACAAACTTTGCCGGGATGTCAGGGGTGGCTCATCCTGTTGTTTCGCTGCCCCTCCTGTTGCCACCCCCACTGAAGCCTTGCTTACCAGGGTTGTGCCACAGTACTTTGTGGCGACATCTCAGCAGAAGCTGCTGCCTCTGCTCACTTCTCCAGGGCGGTGGGACACCACACCTGTGTGGAATCCACTGCTCAAAGCGGCTGCCTCAGTCCATGCCCTTAGGACTGTTATAGGCACATCCAATGCATTGAGCATTCATTCTGATTTGTTTGCCAGGACCTCACGTCAACCAAATGTTATCCCACGGTTTCCACTGCATTTCCCCCTTAACTTAAAAAGACTGTGGGGTGTGTGGGGGTGCTAAGCACATTCGTTGCCCAAGAGCGCCAAATCCACTTTAATTGCTCAACTTGAATATGACAGGATGCAAACTGATTTCGGTTGCAACATATACAGCCAGCCTGGAAAAGGCCACCGTTAATAACCCCCGTCCTCACTATCTGTTTGACTTTATACAGTTCCTTTCCCTCATACGTCACTATTCTACAACCCCAACGCCACGAGTGCTATTCATATCCGCAACTTCGTGCTTCCAAAGTGGACTCTAGCCCAGAAAACCGTTTGCGCCGTAATAAACTACTTAGCTTCCAGGGTGCCGGAAGCCTCTTTCTTTGTTTTTGTCGCCCGGGCCTGTGCCTTCTCTTGTCTCTCCCTCTCCCCTCCGGGGTGGGCGTGGTGGCCACCATCGGGGTCCCTGCGAGGCGGGGGGGGGGGAATCCTCGTTTCTAGGCGAATCCTACAGGACGCCTGCTGGAGCCAGTCCTGCTTTCCCAAGGGCCTCAGGCTGCGATCCAGCGCGCACGGTTTACCTGCGAGTAAGCGCCTACTGGACAGAGCTCGATTCTGAGTCCACGGGCACAGGAAAGATTGCTGCGGGAGAGGGTCACGTTCAGGGCAAAGGAACCCGACCTCGTTTCCCTCCTTTGCTCCTGGCAAACTTCCCGCGGCGTGGAAGCCTTTTGCCAGGAGAGATTGCGAGCAGAGCCTGCAGTTTCTCCGCCGCCGCCCCACTTCCTCGTCCTCTCCGCCTCCCTTCCCCACGCGCAGCCCTTGACTCGAGTTTGCAATGCATTCGCCCCGCCCCCCCCTCCGCGCCCCATCTTACCGCCTCGGCCAGCAGGAGCCTCCCTTTGCGGGAGCTCAGAAACTCCTTGAAGGATAGGAGCAGGCGAGCCCCCGGCGGAACCGCGCCGCCGGACTCGGGATCCTCCGCTTCGGCTCGCTCCATGCTCGGCTGCGCGGATCCGAGCGAGGCGTCGCCTAGCCAAGAGCGGAGACCAGCGCGCCCCGCCGAGTTTGTGAGAGTTTTTTTCCCCCTCGTTTTCAAAGGGAGGGAAACGGAAATCCTGATTCTGCGGAAATGGGGGGCAGAAAACGCCGAGCCGAAGAAAAAAAAAGTTTCCTCAGCGGTTGCCAAATCTACAGCTGGGGACGCTGCCGAGCAGCCGCTGCCGCACGGCAATCTCGTGCGCCCCGCCCCTTCCGACGAAGAGCCGGGCGGGCGCCACGTTAGGCGACCCCCGCCCCCGACTCGTGCAGCTGCTGGAAACAGGGAGTACTTCCTCAGGCGAGTCCATGCGCGGCTGTTGCAAACCCCAGGACGTGACCCTCGGGGAGCTGGCGCCCCGCTGCAGTTTTGCTTTGAAGGATTCGAAGTGCCTTGCCGCATCAGAGATGGAAGATCCACCTGGTCCCTGTTTCCTAGAGCACCCAGCGGCCAGCAGCCACGGTCACCTCCACACAGTACATTTAAAACACGCGTGTACCACTTTAACAGTCTTGAATTCCCGCAAAGAATCCTTGGAACTGTGATTACAAGGGTACAGGCTTTGCAGAGCTTCAGTTCGCAGCATAGCTGCCAACTCCCAGGGTGCCCAAGCACCCACAAAATTCCCCATGAAGGGGCCGGGCACCCACAAATTTTGGTGCCAGGGCCATGCACACTGCATGGCACCCACAGCCCTGGGACCCATGGTCAGGGGGCTAAGGTGACACTCCTGGTTCCCAGCACCCCACACAAATGACGCTTCCCAGGATTAGCAGTGACTCTTGAAGTGGTTTTTAAGAGTGTGTTTTACCATATGGTGAGGATGTGATATAGATGACTCTGAATGTTCACAAGCTGCCCTTTCTCACCAGTCACACCCTGTTGGCAGCAAAAATAACAATGGCATGGAGACTTAGTTTGGGCTGGGTATGCGGATGAGACTTACCTCTACCTCTTATTTAAAGCAGATCCAGTGAAGGCGGTGAATGTCCTGTTGGAGACGGTTGGAGGATGGATGGCGTCTAACGGTTTGAGGTTGAATTCCAACAAGACAGAAGTATTGTTACTCGGGGGCAGGGAGGGCAGAGACTGTGGGAAAATGATTGCTTGTACATGAGAGCATGAGCAAAGTTCTTATTGTTGCAGGGTGATTTCATAGCTAGAAGCATCCTTGGAGCATGAACAGCGCGTGAACAGCTCGTGCTGTCCTATATGATTGGCTAACGTAGCATGGCCTGATGCTCGCATGGTCTAGTGCGAAGGTCCTTATCTGCTGGCTGAGAACAAATTGCTTGCTTGTATTTTGTATCTTTCTGATTTCACACAATAAAAGCTGTGCTGCATTAGCCCTAGGAGCAGCCATATTTCGGAACCTATCATGGTGTGAGACTGATTTTTCTTTGGATGCCGAGCTGCAACTCGACAATTGGTGCCCCGTGTGACTGCCTTCGGACTTCACGTTGTTTTTCATTATTCAGCACTCACCAACACGTCGTTCATCCACGTAGTGGATCCCTGGTGAGTGCTCCCGTGTGATTTCTTTCGGACTTCATGCTGTTTTACAACGTTCAGCCTCACCTCGCCTGGCAAGGGCTGCAGACACGTCGTTCATCCACGTAGTGGATCCCTGGTGAGAGCTCCCGTGTGAATGTGATTCTGGACTACGTTATGGACTTATCAGCACTTATCTCCGCCCGGACAGGGCAAAAGGCGCCTCCCTCATCCTCCTAAGGATCCCTCCGGTAAGTGCTCCCTGCTCTTTTTGCAACTCTTGCAATCATGGGAAAGTCTCTCTCTGCACCACAGAAAAATTTTTTTTAAAGACCTTAAATTTCTTTTGGCCAGTAACAACTTTGCTGTTCGGAAAGCTGACCTTAAGTCCCTTATAAAAGCCCTGGACACTCACTGTCCCTGGTTCCCCCAGGACGGAAATTGGGAGTTAGACGATTGGAAAAAAATTGGACACTTCTTTCAAAATCATCCTCAGATTGATGTCAAGGTTTTGCATGCCTGGTGTAACGTCTACAAAGCTATGTCGTGCTTAACTCCTTCAAACATTCTTCTGGCTGCTGCAACAGCTTCTTCGCCCGCCCTCCCGGCTCCCGCTTTGCCTGCCTCAAACCTACCTCCTAAACCGCCGGACATTTTCCCTTCGGCTCCTCCTGTCACTCCCCTGCATTCTTCAAATTCTGCAGCACCCCCCGCTCTTCCACCTCCTCCGCCCAAGGCATCTGGCACCGCTTCTACTACTCCTCTCCAAGAATCTCTCCACGCCGCTGCCCCATTGTTGGGTTTTGATTGTACAACTCCTAATCTCTTCCCTGTGATTGCTCCTGCCGTGCCAGGGGGAGGCCCAGCCCGGCACGAACAGTTTGATTTGAGATTCATAAAGGAACTGTATTCCTCTGTCAAGGACAATGGCTTGCAATCTCCTTACACCCTGGGCTTGTTTGGCACTATTTTTCAACAAAATTTGATACCAGAGGATGTTAAGCTGTTGGCCCGCACTGTAATGCAGCCTCATCAAATGATTTTGTTTATACAAGCTTGGCACTGGGCCTGCCAACGTCGTGCTGATGGGATTCGGACTAATCTTAATAATGTTGCATTGGCTAATCATCAGGCTGCTTTGGCTGCTGCCGCTGCTGGTGCCGCACCACCCCCACCCCCCGTCATGTTAACCCAAGCTGATGTCCTCGATGGGTTAACGGGAGGAGGCAATTTTCTTACTGTTGCCCAACAGCTAACTCTCGATCCTCAATATTGGGAGGCCACTACGGCTGCTGCTCAGGAGGCTTTGGCCTCTGTCCCTGATGACAAGAATGAGCGCAATGGTTGGTGGGGGAGCGTCAGACAGGGCCCTGCAAAGCTCTATGGACAATTTGTTGATCGCTTGTATAATACCTTCAAGCGGCAAGTTCAGGACCTGGCAGCACAAGAACCGATTGTACGCCAGCTTGTGTTTGATAATACAAATGAGCACTGTACGCAAGAGCTGCGCCTTCTAATGGCAACATCAAATATAGCCATTGCTGATATGCTTAAAGCCTGCCAGTCAGTGGGCCTGCTAGCCACGGCCTTGACCTCCGCCGTGTCCCGAAATCCTGCTAAGGATAAAACCTGTTGGATTGACAATGGCTAAGGAAAAAATCCAGCGGACTTTACCTATTACGTACCTGAGACACAAGCTGACAGCATCTGCAGCCATTCCAGTTACGCCTCAACTACAGTTTCCTGATCATCTTAAACTGGTGGATTTACAACAAATTCTTGGACAGCTGAATTGGATAAAGAGTTATTTGGACCTGCCCACCTCTACTTTGTCTCCACTATTTTCTGCCCTTAAAGGACATAAGGATCCAGCGGACAAGATCACAATCACCTCTGCAATGGAAGAGGCTCTTCCACAGCTGTTCCAGTGTTTCCTGGCACGCTGAAAGGCCATCTTCACCCCTACTGCATTGGCCCCCCTTTTTCTTGGGAAGCCACTTCAACCACCAAACATCATTACAGTTTTGCCTCCTAATAGCAACCATCCCATCTGTGTCATCACGCTTCATTGGGCTTGGACTTTTGACTCAGCAGTACAAGGAGCAATACATCAGACCTATTTACAGCAAATGGGCTCCTGTATCTGCAGAAATGGTTGTGTGACTTCTCCTGGATTGTGGTTTTTACATGCCAATAATCGAGCCACGAAATATCACGCAGGTTGCTCGGAAACAGCTATTGGAATAATTCACCATTCTCACCCTTATTGCCCCCCCGAGCAACCAATATGGCATCGTCCTGAGTGGCCCCACAATTCCACTTCACACGGGTGGAGCCTCTCCGTGAACTTTGTGAAACGCCGCTTTCGTCGTGCTGCTCTTTTGCAGAAGGCCAGGAGGCCTGAACTTTATCATCAGATTTGGACTAACAATACTTACGTTAGAGACATTAATCATTTTGCTTCTATGCTTAACCTTTCTGATTGTTGGATGTGTATGCATATCCCTCCTCAATCAAAAAGATCTGGCATTTTATTACATGGTATTCCTATAAATGCTTCATATAAGATTAGCAATAATATGAAGGACAATCGCATAAGTTTACCTCCTGTATTTCTATCGCTTGTAGATTTAGCTCCTTATTGTTTTCATTTTAATCATAATAGCAAAAAATTTTTAGGTCATTATCCATATTGTAATTGGACATATGAATACATTAATGGATCTTCTTGTTTTCTTAATGTTACAACCATGAGTGGCAGACCAAAGGTTTTAGTTAATAATGTCACAACTTACATGACCTATGAACAACAAGCTGCGTGTAGAGACTTTTATGTTTGGTTCGACTGGATGAGAAAGAGCAGCCAGAACTACATGTTTGCTTCAATCTGATTTATGGTTATTTTGTGGCACACGTGCCTACAAAGAAATCCCCTCTGCCTTTTCCGGTACCTGCACGTTAGGTATAGTAGTACCCTTGGTGTATAAAATAGATAAGCTCCCAGCGGTCCGTTTGCGTAACAGAAGGGAAGTACAATCACCTATTTCTCAATATACAGGTACAGCCATCTCTAGGTCCCTTCTGCCTTCTTTAGGTGCAGCCATGAACTACCGTGATCTGCATAAATTGGCAAATTGGACAGAAAATTTGTTCAATTCCACTATCTTGGCTTTAAAAATGATTAACAAAGAAATGTCAGAAATAAGAAATGTAGTTCTTCAACATCATTATGCTTTAGATGTGATTCTTGCTTCTAAAGGTGGAATTTGTGCCTTAATTCATTCTCATTGCTGCATGTATATAACTGATCAATCGACCAATATCTCTGCTACTATTGATTATATGGAACAAATGATAGCCCATAATCCTTTGAATCCACCTGAAGGTTTTGATCCATGGGATTGCTTATTTTCTTGGTTGCTGTCAGGGGTTCAGGAGCAGAGACGCAGAGAAGGGAGGAAACAGAGAGCGAGGGGGAGGAATACGAAGGAGGGATGAGTGGGGATGACGACCCGAGATCCCCGAGCCTGTCCAGTGAGTCCGGGGATTCCCAGAAGGGAGCGCCAGCGGTCAGAGCAAGGGGGGAGAGCAGGGGGAAACCCCAGGCAGAAGGACCCAGAGACGTTAAGGAGAGGCGCAGGAGATGGAGCAAGGCTAGGGTATTAAGCTGGTGTGCTAGAGGCGGAAACTCAGACGGATCTTCGCCGGCCTGACATAGAAGACGTAGGGCTGCACATTGCAGTTTGGAAATGGAACCTGTATAACGTGAACGCTGGTAGCGTGGTCCTATGTGAGCTGGGACTGGGTAGCAGCCCTGACAGTTGCCTAATGGATTATGGTTAAGAAATATATTATTGATTGTAATTGCATGTATTGCTGGCTTCATTATGGTGTGTTGTTGCATTCAATGCATACCCTCTTTGATTTCCCAATGCACTGCATGGTGGTACCGACCACGGCCCACCACAGGGGTTACAAGAGGAATTTACGTTGCAAAGTGTAGACGCTTAGGCAATGAAGTGTACGATTTGGACTAATGGTCCCTCTTTTCCTCTAATAATATAAACAAGAAAAGGGGACATGTGGGAAAATGATTGCTTGTACATGAGAGCATGAGCAAAGTTCTTATTGTTGCAGGGTGATTTCATAGCTAGAAGCATCCTTGGAGCATGAACAGCGCGTGAACAGCTCATGCTGTCCTATATGATTGGCTAACGTAGCATGGCCTGATGCTCACACGGTCTAGTGCGAAGGTCCTTATCTGCTGGCTGAGAACAAATTGCTTGCTTGTATTTTGTATCTTTCTGATTTCACACAATAAAAGCTGTGCTGCATTAGCCCTAGGAGCAGCCATATTTCGGAACCTATCATGGTGTGAGACTGATTTTTCTTTGGATGCCGAGCTGCAACTCGACAAGAGACATATGAAGGCAGCCCTGTATATAGGGAAGCTTTTTAAGGCTTAATGTTTTACAATGTATTTATATACAGTGGTACCTCGGGTTAAGAACATAATTCGTTCTGGAGGTCTGTTCTTAACCTAAAACTGTTCTTAACCTGAAGCACCACTTTAGCTAATGGGGCCTCCTGCTGCTGCTGTGCCGCCAGAGCACAATTTCTGTTCTCATCCTGAAGCAAAGTTCTTAACCCTAGGTAATATTTCTGGGTTAGCGGAGTCTGTAACCTGAAGCATATGTAACCTGAAGCATATGTAACCCGAGGTACCACTGTATGCTGGAAGCTGCCCAGAGTGGCTGGGGCAATCCAGTCAGATGGGCAGGGTCCGAATACTACTACTATTAATGATGTAAGTTTTTATAGACGCCACTGAATGCATGATGGCAGGTATCATGCATCTGAAGAAGCAGGCTCCAGTTATTCATGAAACCATGACATCATAAGTCCATTTGTCTTTATATTTACCTTACTTCCCTTTAAGCTAACAGCAGATTGTCATTCTGTCCAAAGTAGGAAGGAACTATGATGAGTTTTAACTATGGTTGAGCGAAACAAACCAGGATCAGCAATAATGGTTTGATCTTGGGTTGTTTGGCCAAAACAGAATGTAAGGAAATGACATGGTGCCTCCTGTGAAGGTTAGGCTGAGATTGAGTGGCCTGCGGTCACCCACTAATGGCTTATGTCTAACACTGTATACTTAACTAAACTGGCTCCTTGACTGGCTACAGTGTTGCTCTTTGAGCTTGTGCTGTTGGATTTTAGGAATCTGCTTGCTTCCACTGAGCACTATGTGTTGGTGGTCATGTGTCAATTGGACGCATGCAGAATGGTCGCCACCTGTATATACAGACACTCTTACAGGCAAACAGGGAGTTGTCTGGAAAGCACACAATGCAAGAGGCATGGGGAACCTCTACTCTGTTGGCTAAATAGGGTTCAGCAGAAGTCCTAAATGCCCGTTGGAGGATGTAGGGAGCTCAGAAAATAGCATGCAGGTCAAATCCTGGTCCCCACCCCTGCATTACAAAAAGTTCACAACTTTCCAATATTCTCTCAGGAAAAATAAACTTACATTGCAATCCTATGTATGTTTACTCAAAAATAAAACCCTTCAGTGCAACCCACCCTTGCACTTTTTTAAGGAAATTGGGACTTTGCTCAACAATATACAGTACACTTATGATTCAGTATTATTACAGGTAAAGCTTTTTTTAATTAAAAACATTAACACAATCCAGTTCATAAAGCTACATCTGATAATAATTTGAAATGTAATGTTGGTTAGAATTGGTATTCCATAAAAGTCACAGGATTATTCTTAATTCAAGATGGCTCATACAGGTGAATAGGTAAACAAGTTTAGAAAAGTAGTACATGAGAATACTATATATTAACATTCATAAATATGTTTCTTCTAACCTAAGAGCACAAAAACATTTTCAGAACCCTGCTCACTTTCCTGGGAGAGTTAAGCTTCTACTTTAAAATCTCTCTTTGAAATCAATTTGACTTTCGTTACATGCTCTTCAGATTTAGAAAAATATAAATAAAATTTGGCACGAGCAGCCTATTGTTCAACAGGCTTTCCAAATGTTTATAAATTAGACTTTACCATTGATCATTCTAATTATTATCATCCCCCGCTGGTGCTCCTTGGTTAAATGTAATCTTCCTCAAAAGAAAAGCAGCATCTATTATGCAGAGAGCACACAGGATCAGACAAAACACCTGCAAATGAAAAGAAAGTAGTTCAGATGCCAGTAAAATGTTCTGGGCATTATTCTTTATTGAATCACAGCAACAGCCTGTGCCTAGTTTACAGCATCTGCCACAGCTCATCAAAGAGTCCTGTCCTGTGAATTTCAATTTTGATGTTTAATTTGTGATAGATGAAAAAAACTGAATTCTTTTCATCTTGTGTTCCATAAAGTAATCTCTGCCCCAATGTTTTTGGGGAAATCGTCTCCGGTTTGACCTTGCTTGACTTCTATCAGTTGTATTCTTCCAGTAGGCTCCAATACTTACTCATCTCAATAGGCTACTCTGACCATGGTAAAATAGGGATACAGTACAGTCATACCTCTTGTTACGTTTGCTTCATGATACGTTTTTTCAGGTTGCGTCCCGCGGCGACCCGGAAGTACTGGAAAGGGTTACTTCCGGGTTTCGCCACTCGTGCATGTGCAGAAGCGCAAAATGACGTCACGCGCATGTGCAGAAGCGGCGAATCGCGACCCGCGGGTGCGCAGATTGTGTTCCTTTCAGGATGCGAACGGGGCTCCGGAATGGATCCCGTTCGCAACCAGAGGTATCACTGTAGTTGCACCTTAGACAAATGGGGATGGTGGAGAAGGATAACATACCTACTTTAACAGAACTGATTGGGCACCATTGCACTTGGCAAGTCTGGATGTAAATTATATTCTTCTCTTTCATATAAGAAACGTGATATGAACTGGTATGCCATTGCTCCGTTTTAATGCAGACAATACTATTATTGGCTCCACTGGCAGAATAACAACTCACTGAATGAAATTATTAACTTTTGCAGAATTCCATTGATTTCACTGTTACTTGCGCCAAACTAGATGTAATTCCATTCACGCAATTAGAAACACACTGATATTTTTCTTTAAGAGTAAAAAGCAGGTGTGGGAGGTCCAATCATGATCCTGGCCTGGGATAGGAGACTCAAATGCTTCACTATAGTCCTGATTTAGATCTGTCCTAACCAGCTATTTGTATTAGGAGAAAAGTTCTCACCAATGGCTGGAGTCAGAACATAGAGTGCATTTAGATATGGGGATTATTGGGTTGGTTTTCCTGATTATGATGCTAGCACTTCTGTCCCAGTAAGAACAAGAACATTCTTTTTACACTACATTATGGAACTGTGGTTTTTTGATCAAGAGACACCACCATGACACCAGTGAATGATATGCTATCAGCCCCCACCCTTTATGCACATGCACTCCCTCCCCCCCCCCCCGATTCACCCATGAAATGCCTGGACAGACATTTTGGAATATATGCTGGAATACCACCCCAAAATTTGCGACATGACTAGTGCCAGGATGCTGCCCAAAATTCCACCCCACAATTTTCCAGGTCAAACAGTGTTGCAAATGGAAACAATTAACATGGAAATGAGCAGATTTTGCTAAATTTCCAAAACTGGCTTGTATATTGTGTGAAAGATCACATAAAAGCAAACATTATCAAGTAAGTAAATGTCAGAAAAAATGATTAAAATAGTGTCTGAAAGCAGTCATAATTTTGCAAGCCATGGTCTACCAAGCTGGGAATGTCACATCTGAAAGGCTCCTCTGGCTTTCATTTCTATGTGACAATACTATCCAGACTCTCTTACTTACCCCTCCAACCAAAGTTTCAACTACGGTTTTTATTACTGTTGCACACAGTCCCACAATGAAGAGAAACAGCGCCCCCACCAGGGAGTTGAAAGCATCCTGAAAAATATAGCAAATAACATGGGTTAATGTTGACTCCAGGACCAGGCATTTTGCTACCTGAGGTTGTGTAGTCAATGGCATCCCGTAAGCCAGGGTGCAAAGTACATACGTGAGGCCAGGAAAGTTATTTTGGCACCCAAGATACAGGGATATTTATATATTATCAAAACATCTAGACTGTTCCTTATTTACAAAAAAGAATCATGCAGCAGTTACCAAAATATAATAGAACACATTATGCAAAGAAACAATTAAAAAACTAAAATTATCAGTTAGGTATAAGACCATCACATGTAACTGCAGTATTTCAACACTTCCTCAGACCTTGAATAGCCTAGATTGCAATCACCATATGCCCAGGAGAAGACACACGTTTTAACCTGGTGCCAAATCCCATCAAAGTTGTAACATTCCGAGGGGGTTAGAATTACAGAGTCTGAGTACCATCCCAAAGAAGGCTCAACCCCATCACCACCTGGTGTGCAACAGGCTCAGTTTCCCCTTTCTGCTTACCACTCTCTCATCTTTTGACCCCATTTCTCTGCTCTCTTTTTCTGTATCCCCCCCCCCCAGGTTTACCGTACCTTTGTTGACTGAGAAAAAAAAGGATTTTTTTTTTGCAGGGGGAATAATTTAAACTTTTTAATTATAGTTTAATCTGACTGGTGCCAATCTTAAATATATGTATTCAATTCAAATAATCCTATGTTGGACATCAACGAAGACTTCTATGGCAAATCTACATTATTTTAATCATTTTATGCTCTCTCAAAAGATGAGTACAAAGAGATAGCCATCCTAATCCAAGCAACAGTGACACCAAGTGGCCTTCTCTCAGTAGTGCTGTCTCAGTAGAGTTCAGAGTTCATTGTTTTCAAAAAATAAAAATAAAAAAAAATCCCCAAGTGAACCGCTCATCAGATTCTAATCTGCACGTTCAGGGTCAAATTAGACATTACATGGGAGATCCATGATCAGGGATTTTGTTATTTAATAGAATCATAGAATTGTTGAGTTGGAAGGGACCTTAAGGGTCATCTAGTCCAACCCCCTACCTAGAAGTGGGTGAGTGAACCATATGCCATGTTAAATTCCCAGCAGTGGCCCACAGTGGTACTATATGAGAAACTTAAAATAGCAGATAGTTCACAGTCATAGCCTGCAGATTGTGATGATGGTGCTGATAAACCCACAGACATTGGGAAAGACCCCTGGATGGGACTTTGTCAGAACATCCCTTGAATCTGGAAATGGCTGTATCCAGGATTTTTGTTGGGAGGGCATGACTAAGTTGGGGGACAGGACTTTTGTTGGTGGTGCAGAACCGATGTTATTGGTCAGTTAAGTATGTATTATTTTACTTTATCAAACACAATCAAGCAGGATTCGGCTATCATTTCTCTGCTGCATATTCTGTTGTAGGTTACAGAACCTTGTTTTTCTTAACTAAATTAACAATACTGAACCATATGGTTTTTTTTTGGGGGGGGCAAGTAGGATAGTTAAAGGCACAATATTCACTTTTGTAATATATGACACTGTAAACATGTTGCCTCAAACAAAAAAGGGTGGTGAACTATTATTGATTAGAATAAGATGCACAAAATAAAATAACAAGCTTAGATTTTAACTTCACACACTCTTCTTCAGCACTTAGTGATTGCACCACCAAGCAATCATTTGCATTTACGCGATTTAAATTGCTATTGCAATTTAAACTGCACATAGTTTTCCTATCATATGGACTTCACCTGCAATACAAACAGATGTGAGGGCCATTTCACACATTTCAGATGGTGAAGGTGTGATCAGTTGGGAGGTACTGCCTCTATTTGCTCCCTGGTAGTGTAATTCTGTTTGCAAACATGCATTTGTAGCATTCATGCTTTACATTTTTAAGTATATGCTTAAAATGTCTTATCGGCATGCAGTGCAATCCTATGCATGGAATTAATCACAGAGTGTTCAGTGGAACTTACTTTTTTGCAAATGTGTCTTTAGGATTTCAGCCTGGGAGATATACATGTGTGAATCACCTACATCCAAATATAATACTCTATGTGAAAGAGATCTGTTTGAACCTAATCTCTGTTTCAACAACATAATCGAATACATCCCCAAGGTATGCTAAGTACTTCCTTCCCTGCCATAGGATGCAGAAAGAGAGCAAAACAATAGGTTGTAGCCAACGTTAGTTCTAGGTAACTTAGCGTTAATTTCAACGGGTCTTTTCTGAGCAGTGATGCTCGAACCCAGATCTATCGCTGATTCCCCTAAGCCCACATCTCTGTCCTCAGAAGGCCGGGGGGGGGGGGGGAGGGAACACCCCCAGAATTCCCCAAAATAATAGTTAAAAACAACCTCTATATATGTACTCTTCAGTTCAATTTGTTTTTAAATTGAATTAACTGCATTAAAAATAAATAAACAATTAAAAGGACTGAAAATATAACATTTTGTTGTTTCTTATTTTGCTGTACGGTATTCAATAGTGTCACTTTTTTTTTGTCTGAATGTTAATAACTGTCTTGTATTGTGGTAATAAGGACAGGTGGGAGGAGGATGCTCCCTACTCCCAACAGTTGTTTTGGAAATGGAAGGGCGGAAGTTTGAAATACCAGCACAATTCCTGCCGTTTGGTTTTGTACTTTTGCAAGGCATGTATACACAACAATAATTTGTGCACATTAATACTTACAGCCAAGGGCCAAAAAAAGAAATTCAGCTTTTTTTGCAGATTCAGCAGATATAGTAAAAAGAATAATAAAGTAATGACAAATTCAATGATCACGAGTGTTAAAAATGCTTCATGCGATCTGTTAACTGCAAAACAGATGATTGCCATAAAAGCTACAAGCTGCAAGAAAGACAGAATATTGACTTAGGATCATACATACATACATACATACATACATAGTCATACTACAAATATTCCAATGTTGCAAAACTATTTACATAGGATGCTGTCATATAGTCAGACCACTGGTTCATCTTGTTCAGTATTGTTTGCCACAGTGGCTGGCAGTGACTTTCCAGGGTTTTAGGCAGTTGTTCTATCCCTGAGCTATTACCTTCAAGTTACTAAAATAATCACACCCAAATTTTAAAATCCTACCGTAATTTATAAATTTAAAATTTGGTATTTGTTCAATCAATGTTTTATTTGGAAACACTGGATCTACAGTGTGTCTTTAAAATGGGCCTGAATACAACTTGCCTTCCCTATGATTCAAAGATCTGGAGGTGTACTGTTTTCTTCCCCCCCTCAAAACAAGAGACTAAGGAGGTGCCTTCTATACATGGGTCCCCAAAGAAGTGTGCATGTGTGTGCACTGAAGAACACAAACAGCTGCCATATGGTTTTGAACGCTACTTTTGTCATGTGGCAAAAACCTCAGACTAGATGCAGCTATTTAGAAAACAAAAACGCCAAACATATTCAGTGAATTCGCTTTTCATCTAGTTTGCCCCAAAGAATTACGGTAAATAATCATAATAAGGCAGTGGGATTTAACAGTGCACGCACAAACACATATATTCTAATAGTCAGATAAGAGAGAACGTATGTGTTATTCCAGTTTATATCTGTATTGGATTTGATACTCTGTTTACATACAAAAGCATTTTCAAACATCTTTTAATTTTCATATAAGCAATAATTGGTGCTGGTCTTCTTGTTCTGAAACCGCTCTGAGATATTTTATGAGAAGCGATTCATACATGGAAATAAATAAATATCTGGCAACACTTTTATTGTAACACCAGGACACCAGAAAGCTACTCCAAAGCAGGTCCTATTTGAGTTTAACAGGGTGACATCCAGAGAAGTGGAAATAGATGGCTGGCTACAAGAGGCAAAAATCAGCATTGCTGAAATTTTCCAGTTCCTTTAAAAATGACAAACGTGGAACACTCCTTGCTCCAGCTGTACAGTGGAAGAGAAGAGCTGGAAAGCAACACTAAAACAAAGTTAAACGTTTTGAAGGTTCACTTAAACTAAGGCACACAGACACAGGGCAGAGTGGCATCGCTTGACAGCAGTCACCTCATAGGTGTGAACCAACTTGTAAACATCCATATCAATATGCAAGTAGCACATTCACCACCTCAGAGAACCGCCCTGAGACCCCAGGGTATAGGGCAGTATATAAATTCCAATAATAATAATAATTATAATAATATGTGCTCTCACACAAAATACAGCAATTTGTTTACCGGGCACTTAATTTGTAAATAGAAGAGGCAAAGATGCCAGGGATCTGGAAACATTACCCTCCACGCCCCCCCCCAAACTTAGAATCCTAGGGTTTAAAGTGAATGCGCTCTGCACAAGCTCAGAGGCAGCCTCCCCCTCTGTTCTTGCTTCACTGTTGAGCCCCTGAGGTAACAAAGAGACTGCAGGGAGGCACATATGAAGACCCACCACCACACGCCAAGGCTTTAAAAACTTTAAAAAAAAATTTTTAATCTAACCTCAGCTCCCCCCCTCCCCCTCCCCTCAGCCTGGCTTCATACCATGCGGGCAATCTTGAGGCCACCCCTCACGGAGTGCAGGAAAAGGTGGTTCACTTCCACCATGGTCACATCTGAGGAGAAGCAGAAGCGCCGGGCGGGCGGGCGGGCGGTGCCGGAAAGAGCGCCGGTTGGGCTGTGGCGCGCCCGCGAGCCCCAAGCTACGCTGCCGACGGAAGGCCCCGCTGCGGTTGCTGGGCTGAGCCGCTGGCTTAGTTCCTCTCGCTCCGCCTGACCCACCTCGCAGGGGTGTTGCGGCGAGGATCAAAAATGGAGGCAGGGGGACCAGGGAGAGAGGGGATCCATGAATCGGGAGTAATGCTACGTCACAGGGAGTGTGGGCACTTACAAGCATGGTTTAAAAAAAATAAAAAATAAGGGCGCAATGGTATCTTCTTATTTCAAACAAGGAAGTTTTCCCTGTATGGTGGAAGGACTCCGTTAATCTCCAAAACCAAATTGATCAGAGCGACTAACAAAACACACTAACCTTTCGAAAGCAAAATCCATCAGCTTCCGCTCTTTCCGTCTCTTCTGATGTCTGAATCAAATGATGGGGTTTTGTCGGAAGCCAAAAGGTTTTGCTTTAAAACTTGGACACACAAAACCATTCATGTTCAATACATGGAGATATCTTAGAAGAGGAACATCAGGGTTTATTTTGCCACAAAACTGTTACAACAATGCTTTTTTGCTAGGTTAATAATCCCAAATAAAAAGCACAACTGACCAAAAGCATCTTCGAGTCTCCTTCCTGATATCTGCGTACACGTGTGTGGTTGCATACATTTAAAGTACATGGTTTCCCCACCAAAGAATCCTGGAAACTTTAGTCCCCTCCCGAACTACAATTCTCAGCACCCTTCACAAACGACAGTTGCCACGATTCTTGGGGGGGAAAGCCACGTCCTTTAAATGCACGAAGAAAAATTTTCACGCTCGGGGCTGGTAATGTTTGAAGTGGTGCTTGTATGCTCTGAGTATCCATTCAGCCAGTGTTATAAATACAGTACATAGGTTTACGTTGCATTCCACATTCAACCGCGTAAGTCCACAACATATGGATACAAATTCCAGCATGGAGAGGGGAACCTCTTGTTCACTCTGCGCCCGAAGTGACAGCAACTGTCTGCTCGATGGGGCGGCTTACTCGCAGGGAGGCGTACATAGGTTTGCAGCCCTAGTCAATGCAGACAGATGCATTCGGGCGACAGAAGAAGGGAGACGCATCATCGTTTGAAAGGCCAGATGGTGTCAAACGGAACACCACCTCCCCGACGCGAACAGCTTAGATCGCGATGGTCAACAAGCCCTGCTGCGCCTTTAAAATTCCCGCTTTGCAAATGCTTCGCTTGCCTCCGGGAGCAGGCGGAGGCGTCACGATCTTGCACAGGAAGTAGACGGTCTGC
Source organism: Podarcis vaucheri (assembly GCF_965113315.1). NCBI lineage: Eukaryota > Metazoa > Chordata > Lepidosauria > Squamata > Lacertidae > Podarcis > Podarcis vaucheri. The sequence goes on along the minus strand of NC_138765.1, from coordinate 49,519,870 downwards.
AGCGGCAAGAGAGGCGGAAGGAAGCGGGCGTTGCATCGCTTGGCTTTGCACATCTAGCACCATCCTGCGAGAGCTGCCTCCGGACATGGGCGATGTGGTTGTTGCAATCTCTCTGCCGCCCGCCCCTTCTAGGTTCCCGGTACGCGCGAGGGATTCGGCTCGCCTGCGACTTCCGCACCTGGAAGGGCAGGCCCGCAAAGCCTGAGCCGCTTCTGCAAAGAGATCCGCGCTTCCGCTGCATGACTGGATCTTCTCAAGACGTTTCCTGTAGGTCTGCTCCTAGTTTAGTCCCCTGCATGTCTAATCAGTATGCTTTTTTAAAAACACCCAAAAACAAATAAAATCCGGAGACGCTGCTCTTTTTCCGTCAGAAACCTTCCTTTGCTGGTTTGGAAGATGCAAAACCGTGTCTGTAGTTCTTGTGCGCTCAAGTAGCTACTGAGCACAGTGAGCCTTCCTGTTGAGTGGACACTTTTAGGGTCGTGCTGTTAATGTTGTTTTAGCACGTGGATTTGAATTGGTGCCTGGACTATTGTAGATACATGCCACAACCTGTATGTAAGTTTAGCCGGGAAGAAGCTCTGTTGAATTCAAATGTGTTTTATTTCTGATTCTGCAGTAATGTGTAATGGTTACCTTCGGTTTTGCTTCTTCGAATACTTGCAGTTTCTGCCTCCACTCCAACAACTCCCCTTTAGCATGTGTTTTGTGTGAAGTATTATATCACACAGACTCAAAATGGGTCAAGGGACTTGGGTTGTGCATAAACACACTCCTTAGAGTGTTTATTTACAATTAAGCAGGATACAAATTACAAATTCTGTTATATTGAGAGAGATCAAAGTTAGTGATATTTCTCAACTTCCCTTTGTACAGATAAAAAACATACAGTGGTTATACCATTTTACTTTCTATTCTGGCTGTGCACATAAATGATAGTGACTTGAAAAAAATGAGGAAGCTTCTTTATAAACTTGGGTCATGAGAGCCAGTGTGGTGTAGTGGTTAAGAGTGGTAGATTCATAATCTGGTGAACTGGGTTCACGTCTCCGCTCCTCCACATGCAGCTGCTGGGTGACCTTGGGCTAGTCACACTTCTCTGAAGTCTCTCAGCCCCACTCACCTCACAGAGTGTTTGTTGTGGGGGAGGAATGGAAAGGAGAATGTTAGCCGCTTTGAGACTCCTTCGGGTAGTGATAAAGCGGGATATCAAATCCAAACTCTTCTTCTTCTTCTTCATGATGCACAAATGTAATAACTAAAATCCTTTGGTCTAAAGAAAGAAAGAAAAGTAATAATACACAGATATAGGTATCTGCTGAATGGATAATTATTCTTATTCACAAGTTGGATGTGCAACAAAATGTAGCATCATGAGATGCTTCTGAAAAAGTATTTGAAGCACTCTATTTAATACTGCCCTGTAATAGATTTCTGCAGGAAAGTATTTACTACCCAATTCCCCCCTATGGAAGATGTAGGGTGGAATGGGAAAAAAATGGGTAGACATCATTAGGAGATAGGCATACGTCTTTGGAAGCAGTTTTCCAAAATGCCTGTCTTCTCAGAAAACAGGCAGAGGGGAGATATATCGTTATGCTTGATTCCAATCTATCTGTTGGACTGTTTATACACACACACACACACACACACAGAGAGAGAGAGAGAGAGAGAGAGAGAGAATCACAGTATTTTAAAGCACCTGTCAGTAATAGGGGATGGAGCCCACAAACCATCAGCAGGTAAATTTATCTCTCACATCTAAGCCTGCTACTGTAGGGTTCTGGAGTGGAGTGCTGCTGGAGGCCTCCCTCATTCCTTGACTGTAAACCTGCTCTGGAAGTTGTTCTTGTGAAGACTAGCTCTTCTTCACTGTCCTCTCTGGCATCTGCTCTTAAGCAGATTACTCAAGCTAATTTTGTCCCTTTAAGATTGACACAGGAGGATTGCACAGAACAGTACTGGCTTTTGTGAATATACTGGCTCTGACATGTATGAGAAGGTCCAAAAGTTGTTGCTATGCCAGCACTGGACTTTCCCCAACCGGGAACTGCAGTGTTCTGACTGTGCTGAAACTTTTTTCTGGTGGAGTTTCAGAAATTTCAACCTATTTTCACACTTAGGAATGTGGGTTTAGCTACAGCTCCTGGGGATCATGGTTGAGCTCCATGATAAGTGGTGCTCGTTTATGTTTCTGCTGTATTTAGGCCTTCAGTACAGTCCTCTCATCACCAGAGAATGCATATGAAAAATAACTAGGCCTGAATTATTGCCCCTGCTCCCTGCTATCTCCCTGTAAATGGAAAGTTAAACAGTGGAGATGCAACTGACAAAGGACTGTACTGTGTGTGTTAGGAAGAGCTCTGCTAAATCACCCCAAAGACCTGTCTTCCTAGTCAAGAATCCTGTTCCTCAAAGTGGCCAACCAGATACCTCCTCGAAGCCCAAACATGGGCAAATAACCCTTTTCCACTGCCATTCACCAGCAAGTAGTATTTGGAAGTATATAGTTTCAGAACATAGAGGTTTTATTTAGCCATCAAGAGTGTTCGCCTCTCTGTGTGTGTTTGAATAATCTGTTGTGTAGCAACTTGGCTTTGCTTTAGTCTGCGACATTGATAATACCTTGTGGTAGTGTTGTTCTTGTACGATGTGAGTCTTTTGTCTTGTTGTTAGCATTATACATAGTGTTGCCTCTACCACATCCTTCCTGTGCTGCAAGCTGTCTCTCTCAACATCTGATATGTGGAGGCCTTGCACTGTGCAGCTGAATGTGTTGCACCTGTGTGCCTTTCAAAAGTATGACTTGCAGCTTTGCATTGGCAACAAGAGCTCTTGCAGCAGACCATACCTGCTTTTCTCCTTGCACAAAAGACCTGAGTTGAAAGACCTAAGTCCTTAAATGTGATGTTTTCTGACCAGTGAGACATAGTGGCTGCCCACAACTTCTAACATGGCAATACATACCATAAGCTGACTGAACTGAATTATTATTATTATTATTATTATTACCATAAGCTGACTGAACTGTTTCAAGTGGGACCTTCAGCAAAATGTTGCAGTGTGTAATGCTTCAATTGAAGATACTTCATTCCCACCTAGTTATTTGTTTCTTCTCCCCAACAGTTAGCTTTCTGTGGCCGTTGAGCATACTTAGTCCTCACTTAATTGTTCTGGATGTCCCTTGCCTTTAGGGTGTCCCCCCACCATATTTTGTACACACTACTGCAAACCAAAGCTACTGATCTGCTTTGGTTCCATGTGCAATGACACTCATGGCTTGAACATCGGTAATAGAATGAATGATTTAAATTGTCTTATTTATTACATTTTTTGTCCTGCTTCTTTCATCCAAGTAGCTCAAGGTGTACATGATTCTTTTTTTGCATTTTATTCTTACAATACTGTGGGGTAGTTTAAGCTGAGAGAGATGCACCTCATCTACACTAAACATTTAAAGCACTATGATGCTATTTTAAACAGTTATGGCTCCCCCCAAAGAATTCTGGGAACTGTAGTTTGTTAAGTGTGCTGAGATTTGTTGGGAGATCCCTATTTCCCCTCACAGAGCTACAATTCACAGAGAGGTGTATCATTCCCTCTTCCCAGGGAACTCAAGTAATTTTAGCTCTCTGACCAGAATAGGGGGTCTCATGGCAACTCCCAGCAATCTTAAGAAGCCACAGTTCCCATGATTCTTTGGGGGAAGCCATAACTATTTAAAATAGCATCATAGTGCTTTAAATGTATGGTGTGTATGTGGCCTTATTGTCAAGGTTAATTTTCTAAGTAGTGGTTTGTTTATTTTTTAGTTAAACACATGGAAAATGGAGGACGGAAGAAGACAGTTGTAAGTATAAGGCTTCCCACTCCCCCCAATAAAGGCAATGTTATTGATATTTGAGATAGTTATAAAATGCATAGAAAGACACACTTGAATGCAAAAGTACTAGTTTAGCTTTTAATACCTTCAGTTATAAGGGAGGAAAAAAATGTACTTTGTTGTTGTTGATTAATTCTTACTAAATATTTGGACTGGACAAATACTATGAAGGCATTTTGCCAAAAAGAACTTTTGAAATAGATGCTGGCAGCTGCCCGGATCTCTATAGCACAACAGTGGAAATCGTTTAAAATTATCTGACTATATCCTTATGGTATAAAAATCTCTGGAATTTAGTTATTGCAGGAAGAAATAACACATAAGTTACAACTCTCATGGGGAAAGAAAGACCCTGATCATTTCTACTCAGTATGGTGGGATTTTATTTCAGATAGTTTAGTTTCAGATTTACAGGTACCTCTTCCCAGGCGTGCCTGGATAAATACGGATGTTGTCATTTTAAGTATGGTGTTATTATTTAATATAGGTTTTGTATTCTGTGCCTTTAGTTGGCTATATTATTGAGTTTTTGTTATCGTTTTTCTTCGTCTTTCTATAATAAATTGAAAACTAATAAAGTTTTCTTTAAAAAAAACCCAAATCATTTCCTCTGAAGCATCTCAGAAGTGATTCCACAATACAATAAAAACATATAAAAACAATTGCAGCTATAGGAACTCTTAAAACCATGGCATGCATAAAACCAGTTTCAGATCAATACAGATACTGGTTGGGATAAAAATCTCCAAATAGGAGACCTGTTAGAAGATTTGTTGCAAGTCTTCAACAGGTGCTGAAAAGACAGGAGAGACAGCAGCTGTCTGATATGTAACGGGAGTGTTTTGAAAAGGTTTAAGTGCTCCACATGTACGAACGCACACTAAAAATCAAGTATAAAGTGGGATAGCATAGTTATCTCCATTTTACAGCTGGAGTGACAGAGGTGGTGAGAGAGCGTGGCTTATGTTAGGCGCTCAGTAGAATTTCCAGTGCAGGCCCTGAACTGGGACTCAGACCCTACCTATTGACTGCAGCCCTTCCTATATTATATTTGATACATTTTGGAAGAACATACAGTGGTGCCTCGCAAGACGAAATTAATCCGTTCCACGAGTCTCTTCGTCTTGCGGTGTTTTCGTCTTGCGAAGCACGGCTATTAGCAGCTTAATGGCTATTAACGGCTCAGCGGCTATTAACGGCTCAGCGGCTTTAAGAAAAAGGAAACAAACTCGCAAGAACTCGCAAGACGTTTTGTCTTGCAAAGCAAGCCCATAGGGAAATTCATCTTGCGGAACGACTCAAAAAACAGAAAACTCTTTCGTCTTGCGCGTTTTTCGTCTTGCGAGGTACCACTGTACAAAATACTCAACTATCTTTTTACCACAGACTTCAGTGTAAAAAAAATCCTTGTGAAACAGTACTATACATCTGCAAAAGATTGCAGGATTGCGAGCCTGATGTGGGGGAGCAAAATTGCTGATTTTCACTGCTCTAGTTCCAAACTGACACAGCAGAATGGCCTGGGATTTGGTCCATTGCTGGTGGCTGAATTGGCTTAGGATGCAGTGGCTCCTTGGTCTGCCCAGGTCTTGCCTCTCTCTCTGTCTCTGAAACACCCCATTTCATGGAGCCATGCTGGTTATTGGCAGCAGAGTTTCTGCTGGTGGTAGCTTCTACCCTATCCACAATATCATTGGGTACAGAGAAATCTCTTCCACATCCTAAGCCCCACTCCAGTTTAGTGGATCAGGGATTAAGATTGCTGTCCCTGCTCATCATGGCTTTCAGAAAACCAAACAGTGCATTTTCCGTTTGCAACATGTGCAACTGTAAAACACTTGTGAAATATACATTCAGAAGAGGAGAGAAGTTAAAGCAAAAACACAGAAGTGACTTGTTAGACTTTTTTAACTCGTAAAAAGGTAACTTATGGATGCCAAGATAGGTACAGAAAAGTGTAGAATTCTCAGAGGTGAGAAGTTTTCTTTTGTACCATTATTCACATTCTCCTTAGGGGGGGAATGCATTTCTCAGATTTTCCTCCACCAAGTTTTGAGCAGCACTTCTGTTTGCAAGTCTTTTGTTTGCTGACATTTAGTATTGTGTATTGTTTCCCCGCCCCTCTCTTACTAGATCTGCATCGAGGGAAATATTGCAAGCGGGAAGACAACATGCCTGGATTATTTTGCCAAAAATACCAGCATTGAGGTGATGTGTTTTGAGATTTCACACAAGTTTTCTGATGACGTTTGATCATAGGTCACATCCGCACCATGCATTTGAAGAACATCAAAAGCAGATGGCTTGCTTCAAAGAAAGCTGGGAATTGTTGCTCTGTAAGAGGTAAACTGGGATGCGGGTGGCGCTGTGGGTAAAACCACAGTGCCTAGGACTTGCCGATCGTATGGTCAGCGGTTTGAGTCCCCGTGGCGGGGTGAGCTCCCGTCTTCGGTCCCAGCTCCTGCCCACCTAGCAGTTCGAAAGCACCCTTAAAGTGCAAGTAGATAAATAGGTACCGCTTTATAGCAGGAAGGTAAATGGTGTTCCGTGTGCTGCACTGGTGCAGGCTCGCCAGAGCAGCAATGTCACACTGGCCACGTGACCCGGAAGTGTCTGCGGACGGTGCCGGCTCCCGGCCTCTAGAGCGAGATGAGCACGCAACCCTAGAGTCAGACACGACTGGCCCGTACGGGCAGGGGTACCTTTACCTTTACTTTTTTAAGAGGTAAACTACAATCCCCAGGATTCTTTAGGGGCAAACGTTGTACTTTAAATGAATGGTGTGTATGACCCAAGTCAGGCTCTAATCCAAAATACGTTTAATGAAGAAGGAAGCCCTGATAAGTTTCTTTGAGTTAAGCACGCTTAGGATTTGGTTTCAGATTTATCCTTCAAATTTCTTTTCATTCATTCATTCAATCATTCATAAATAAATAAAATGTTGGTGAATGCCAGTAGATGGGAACTGGTTTTCCTGGAAAGCTACACAGAGCAGGGACTAAAATTGCCTTCCTCTGTACCGATGCGGCCTCTAGGCTAGCAAGCGAAATAGGCAGCTCAGTTGTCACCTAATACAGGAGTGCATTACATTCCACCCCCCACCCATAATCTGCTGCAAACGGAGTGCAAACACAGGATCTCTTATCACATCTGAATTATGTTTTAATTGTTAAGTGAGCCTGAGTATCTTGTAGAAGCAGCCCTTAAGTGGCTATGTTTAGCTTAGAGAAGAGAAGACTGAAGCTGGGACATAACAGCACTCTTCAGAGTTTTTGTTTATTTGAACCATTTACAGTCATACCTCGGGATAAATACGCTTCAGGTTGAGTGCTTTTGGGTTGCGCTCCACGGCAACCCGGAAGTAACGGAGCATGTTAATTCCGGGTTTCGCCGCTCATGCATATACAGACAGTGAAAAGGACGTCTCATGCATGCGTGGAAGCGGCAAAACATGGCACGCGCAGACGCGCTGTCGTGTCTTACGTTCCGTTCAGGATTCGAACGGGGCTCCGGAACGGATCCCGTTCGCATCCCGAGGTACCACAGTATATGCTTTATCTACAATAGCATCTAAGCAGATTACAATAAACGATACACAAAATTTACAATCCATTAAAACCATAAAGTCAAACATTAATTACCATGCCTGCTGGAATAAAAATGTCTTCAGTAGGTGCCAGAAGTTCACCAGGGGAGGGGCCTGTCTGACCTCAACCAGAAGGGAGTTCCACCAGTACTAACGGCATGGCTCCTGGTGCATCCAAGCCACGCATCTAGCCATGGCGGGAACACCAACAGTGACTCACCCCAATCTCCAGAAAGTGCAGCCCCTGGAAGGGCTGCTGCATTAAAGAGAGAAGAGACTGTCTGAAATGAGAGGATCTAATGAGCGTAGGTTACAGGAGGTTAGGTTTTTGATTGAAGCTTTGTGATGGTAACAGCTGTTTGAGAATGGAACCAGTTACCCAGCAGTGGGTTCACTTCAGGCTGAATAGCCCCTGGATTTCCAGCATCAAGCAAGCAGTTGGATTAAATAGCCTACAAGGACCTTGCCAACTCTGTGATTGAATTAGGAATTTGGGGAAAGGCTGTGGCTCAGCAATAGAGTGCCTGTCACTCAAAGCATGAGATCAAGTACAACCCTGGCGAAAAATGCTGCCATTATTATAGGAAGTCACCCAAACCAGCTAAAACTGAAGGCAGCATCACAAAAGAAAGAGCCAGAGCTAATAACAAATTAAGCAAAACAAAAAATGTTTTATCATTCATTTTAATTTTTATAAATTTCACACTCAGGTGTTGACTGAACCAGTATCTAAATGGAGGAACGTTCGTGGTCATAACCCTCTGGTAAGCTATCTAATAGCAATAATAATACCAAAATAATGAGTTACTGTTGTTTCATAGGCATGGTTCTGTTGTTTGAACACAGTGTGGGTTATGGTGGTGATTTGAAACAAAAATAAAGCACAGCTGTGATCCTGCTCTCATAATGCTGTTGCCTCAGCTACTTGGTTTAGGAATGAAAATTTTGAATAGACAACGTCCCATGTCCTACCTTAATTGTTGTGCCCACTAAACAAAATGACCGTGCCATTGCTTCATCTCCTGGAGTTGCTAGTAAATATAATCCATTTGACAAGGAGATAATAAAAGGCATTATGGAGTATGATATGCCATACTTGGTTATCTGATTTTAGATTCATAGGGAAGGGCTGTAGCCCAGCAGCAGAGCATCTGCTTTGCATGCACAAAGTCCCAGGTTCAATCCTGAGAATCTCCAGAAAGGACTTGGAGAGACCCTGTCTGAAATCCTGAAGGGCCAATGGCAGCTGACAATACTGAACTTGATGGACCAGTGGTCTCGCTCTGTATAGAGCAGCTTCCTATGCTCCTGTGACTTGGAGCTCACTACAATCAGACATTCCATAGCAGCTCATTGGGAATCTTCAAGAGCTCCTCCCATACAGCATTATTATGGATGGATCAAGATGGTTGCTTATTCTGTCCTGCCTCCTGAGCTCCTTTGGGAGGGAGGCCTGGAATATAAATTTAATGAATAAATAATAAACCAAGAACTCTTTTATTTTACGAGCAAAGGAATCACAAGAAATAGATCTATCTAGAAACGGAATTTACTTGCAAATCACTGAAATAATAATTTCCAAGGTAATATTTATATATATATCTCCAAGCTTTATTTTCTGTCATACGGCTTCACTTTATTTTGTGATAATGCTGCCAGACATTATTCTAACTATGAAAATGCAATAAAAATAGTGAGGAAAGCAACGCTGCTTCTCCTTCTTTCAGGGCTTAATGTACCAAGACGCATCCCGCTGGGGGATAACGTTGCAGACTTACGTGCAGCTGACTATGTTGGACCAGCATATAAAGCCAATGGTAGGTTTTGAACTACATTTGTTGCTTTTAACACTAGACCAGGAGTGGGAAACCTTTGGGCTCTGGGGCTGAATGCACATCTCAAGACCTCTTGCTGGTCCTGCTCTGTGCCTTGAGAGCTTTTGCCTGGCTGGAATGTGTCCTTGAACTGGTGGGAATGGTTCTTGCTTGTCTGGATGGAATGATGCGTAGGAGTGTAAAAACACCTGGTTTTTGCCTGGCTGGAATGCAGCCTACTGTGCAAAGGTCAGAAATTTGGTCAGGAAGGCCAGAAATCCAAACAAACATATTGTTCTAAATCCCCATTTTTGTGGGGCCTGGTAGATCTCCTTTGGAAAGGCATTCCGTAAGGTGGGTGCCACCAATAAAAAGGCCCTGCTCCTGGTAATGCCTTGTTGTGGCATTTGGAACAAGATGATAACAACAACAACAACAACAACAACAACAACAACAACAACAACTTATTATTTGTACCCCGCCCATCTGGCTGGGTTTCCCCAGCCACTCTGGGCGGCTTCCACAAAGACAAAAAATACACTAAGTTTTCACACATTAAAAACTTCCCTGAACAGATCTCATATGATATCATGTAGGAAGAAATATATGGAAGAAGGAGGTCCTTGAAAGTTCCTAGGTGCCAAGTCACTTAAAACCAGCACCCTCAACAGAGTTCTTATGTTGCTCTGTAGAACGAGATGCACACCAGACTGCCTGTGGTCCAAGAGGCCCTTCTTGTATTCTGTCACTATGATCACAGGTTGGTGGGCATAAGGGATGGTGTCTTCTCAGTAGCAGCTCCTTAACTATGGAACTTCCTTCCAGGAAGAGTGTGGTTGGCCTTGCAAGCCCTTGCCTTTAAGCCCTTAAATGGACACAGACTATTCATTTGCTTCAGGTAGTTTTTTGTTTTTAGAGTAATAAGTTGCTGTGGTCCTATAGGTTTCTTTTACTGTAAAAAAAATTAAAGTATTGGCTGGTTTTAAATAGTCATAGCATGCTTCTCGATCTTGTTCCTGATACAGCCGTTTTTCATGAATCTATGACACCCCCCCCCAATACTATTGTATTCTGGCTTTCGTAATCCGTTTCCTGTTACAGTTTCTGTATCAATACTGTGTGGATGCCCTCCCTTGCGACACGGGGAAGGAAACGGCTAAATGTCTCTTGAAATCTCTCAATTTGCAGATTTCACCCATTAGAATGATGGAGAGGTCAATCCACAGCGCCAAATACATTTTTGTAGAAAACCTTTACCGAAGGTACAGTACCCATTTTTTTTAAAAAAAATCTTGGATTGTGTTTACATTTTGAAATGGTAGAACCATGCTTTTAGCTTATTCTCTTGCACTGGATATCTGAAATTTTGCTGTATTGTGTTAACTACTTCGATCCAGCATGGTGTGTTTTTTATTTGCTGATGCAGATGCCAAGTAAAGGTTAAGGTGGAAACCTGCTCCTTTTTATGTTCTTGAGATTCAAGATTAATGTCATGTGCAAAATAGATTCTGAATATTTCTGATGTTCAGGCATGATTGCTGTGGCTTTGTGTAGCCAAAATGAAACCACCCACCCACACAGAGAAGCTATGGCAGCCTCAGGGAAATGGTAAGGTTTGCAGACGTTCATACCAAAACATTTTACAGAAAAATCCTTTAGGGCAGAACTCCTCCCCCCTTAAAAATACCCCCAACCCACTGAATAGTTTCAGTGGATACTGAATGACTATTGGGGGTGGGGGGGACATCAGAAAACTGGATGGTTGGCTAGAAGCCTTAGAAAGGAAGCACTCCACGCTGCAGCATTTTGTTGCAGGTCCTACTAGTGTATTCTGAATAAGGATACCTGATGCAAGAACATGTGCTTCTCAGTTGGAGCCTACCACCCACAGTGGCTACAAATAACGTGCAAATTTTTGTCAGTTCCTTGTGCCAAAATGTGCATGCTAGCTGCAATTGCTGCCGCCATGCTGTCATGTGACTTTGTGCTGAACAGGAATTTATATTCCTGCTCGAAAAGACCCCAGAATTAAAGCATTTCTTTGGAAGGGGTAAAGGCACCTGCCTGTTAATCCACAAGGTGGCATCTGTGCTACATAGTCTCTTTGCTGATTTTCTGAAACGTGCTGGTTTTATTATGCAAAAATAAATCGGGAAAGTTCGGTGTTCGTCCATGGTCTGTTGTGGGGTGGGGCTGGGCGAATAACACTTGCTATTTTGTTTGCATGTTAAAACATTCATTTGCTTTGCTTTTTATATATTGGGCAGAACATGCAAGCCTGCTGACAGTCTTGTGTAAGCTTAGAGCCTGCACATATTATTACTGTTTTCAAAATTGCCTTAAGAGAGTTGGCAGGGCCGGCTCTACCATTAGGCAAAGCAAGACAGCTGCCTCAGGCAGCAGATGCCAAGGGGCAGGCAACAACCGTAAGATGTCGGAGAACAATGTTGTGAATGCCACACAGGCTTTGTTATACCTCATAAACTAGCCTACTGCCCTTGGGTGCAGTGGACGTGCTCTCCTATCATCAGAAAGATTTAACTACCTGTCCCTTTGGCTTGTGTACATTGATTTTAAGGGGATGGGGAGAGAGTTGTGCTATCTTGTCTGCCTCAGGCAGCAAAATGGTCTTGAACTGAGGAATGGCCTGTTTAGCGTTTGTGTGTTTAACTTCAGGAAAGAAGTAATGGATTTATTGGATTCAGTGCATCAGGCTGCAATGCAGAAAACCTAATGTGTTTTAATCTTCCTTTATGCTTGATTCAGAAGCTGCAGGTGATGCAGAATGCTGCAGTACAATAGCTGACAGGAGTGAGACCCTCTCAGTGCCTGTGCTCAGAGACCTGCACTGGTGGCTAGTTAGGGCTAGCCTGCTAGACTGCCAGCAGGGCAAGGTCAAGCCCTAACACCTTGGGACCAACTTACCTGAGAGATTGCTTTACCCCATATATGTCCACTGGGATTGCTTTGATCTATGGAACTGGCCGTGTTGCAGGTGCCACAGAATGCTTGTTCTGCATTTGTGAGAACTTGAGCTTTTCATGTGGCAGAACCCACCCTGTGGAACTCCCTGCCTATTGATGTCAGATTTGGCACCAGCTAAAAACATTTTTGTTTAGACACGGCTACCTAGATATGTAGAATATTAATGTGTTTTAATCTGTGTTTAGCTTATCACTCATTTTAATTATTAATGTTTGGAATAGCTGTTTTTACTGATAATTTTATTGTTTTACTCTTTTTGTAAACCTCTTTGTCTTTTTTTTTTTTAAAAAAACACACTATTGAGTGATAAATAAGTTTTATGAAATAAACAGTGAAAATCAGCATTTCAGCCAAAGAATATTTAAGGCTTTTGAAAGGGATAGAGGATGACTTAAAGATGAAGAGGATAAAAACCCTAAAATTACTCCACACCACCCCCATTTGTGGATTTTGAAACACAAATTGTGTATAGTAGCAGATAATATTGCTTTCAGACCTGTTTGAAATCAATCCAGTGAACGTGTTTGATACACCAGTCAGCTTGTATAGAAATATTTTGGCTCGTTTGTGATTTGGTTAGAAGTCATTGCTGGTTTACAGTGAGGGTTTCCAAGGAGACAGATGCAAATTGTGTGTGTGTGTGTTGCCTCAGGATGGCACCATCTGTTGTATAACAGTGAAAGCTCTCTTTAAAAATATTTTTTATTTTTTTTTATTTTTATTTTTATTTAAGTTGCACAGCTCTGTACATTTCCTCAGATATATCCATATTATGTGTTTCTTCTTTACAGTGGGAGAATGCCAGAGGTGGATTACGTGGTATTGACAGAATGGTTCGAGTGGATCATAAAGAACATGGATGTTTCAGTTGATCTGATAGGTAAAGTGCATATGCTTTGGAAGCCCCCCCCCCTATCGCTTTTTTTGCCTCCAGGTTACTAGTTGAGCTGGCCAGATGTGCTAGCATTTTAGGCTTACCTTCTGCCATCAACCATCCTGTGGGAAGGATTCTTGGAGAGAGAAGGGCAGAGGTAAAGGCCACCTCTAAGCCTCCTCTACCTGAACTTTCCTCTCATCCCACCAGGATCCCTGTTGTGGGGGGGGGGGGGAGGGAGGGAAGAAGACATTAGGGCCTGATCCAGGTGAACTCTCCCTTCCCTCCCCAGCTGCCCTGTGACAAGCATTCTGACATTTTACATATTGATCTTATTCTGTTTGTGTTTGATAAAAATATAGTTTAATGCTACTTGTAAACTGCTTTTGAAGCATCTGTATTCTTGACGTTCTCTAGATTTGTAAAACACTGAAAAGCCTATTTAGACATTAAGTGATATGTAAGTTAATAAATAATAATACAAGTGACTCTCAACTTGTGCGGGGGTTATGTTCCAGGGAACAGTGCAGAGAGCCAAAATCCTGTTTAGTCAAAATACATTGGGTTCAATGTCAGGTGGGATTGCCAAAGTCTTTTTTTTCTTGGATGCCTGCCTCATTTGTAAAAATAAATAAATAATAATTGCCAAATGTGTAAAGCTGAATTTGCACAAGCCACATCTGGCTGAATGTGTGTAAGCTGCAAGATACCTGTACTAGATTTGTAAATGAGACACCTGATAGGCTGGGTGTAGGTTATTTCCTGAACTCTAAGCCAGAAACGTAACTTGTCTCCGAGCCTTCAAGAGCAGGACTGACCATTCAAAACCCCTTTCTTTTTCTTTTAAATGACAGTTTATCTACAGACCTCTCCTGAGACATGTTATGAGAGACTGAAGAGAAGATGCAGGGAAGAGGAAAAGGTTATTCCTATGGTAAGGAGGGAGTCTTCCAGCATTTTGGAATGAACTCACCTAAAGGGCCTTGGCAGGGTGGAGGAAGAATGGAAAGAAAATGAAGCCTTATTTCAAGGTGTGCATTTTCTGTGCTGGAGGTTTCTTCCAAGCCTAATGCTCCTGTGATCTTGAGAAGATTCCATAACGCCCCCTCCCTCAACTTAGCAGTTAGGCTTGGGGAAAAAGACTTCCATTGGATAAAATGAGAGCCCTTCCTCAAGCCAGATTACTGCATGGGAGAAATCTGTGGGGATGGATGTAACACACTCTCTGTGTGAAAGTGTATCATCATCATCATCTCACCCTTCACCCCAAGGGCCTAGGCTGGGCTTCAACGTTTTAAATTAAAAGACAACATTGAAAACAGTTTAGAAAACATAATAACGAAAACCCACAATCACATGAAATAGGGTGGGTCCTAAAAATATACATCCTGGGTGTCAAAAGGCCAGGGTAAAGAAATGCGTCTGTATGAAAACTGTATGATGAAATTGCCAGATGCACCTCTGTAGAAAGGGAATTCCACAACATAGGGCTGCTCTAGAGAATGCCCTCTATTGTCCCCTTCCCTCAAGCTGCTGAGGGTGGAGGAACAATCAAGATGGCTGCTTCTGCTGACTAGCACCCAAGAGTTTCTGTGGTGAAGGAGGTGGTCTTTCAGATATTTGAGGCCTGAGTCGTTGAGGGCTTTGAACACCAATGCGAGCACCTTGAATTGGGCCTGGAAACAGTGCATATAAGCTCAGTTTTAAAACTGAGCTTACATGTAAACTAAAAGGAACCCCAGCCTGTAATCTGGCTGCTGCATTTTGGACCAATTGACATTTCCGAGTTGTCTTCAAGGGGATCCCTAACTAGTCTGGATGCTACCAGAGCATGGAGTACAGTGGCCATCTTTGAGTGTGCAGGGGAGGGGGAGGGAGTTCCCCCACTTGCTTGGCTGGGGAATGGATGAAGAGATTCCCCACCTGTGTCCTAGAGTTTTGTGTCTACTGCATGAGTAGGGGAATTTTTTCGAGCCTGGGGGCTGCCTTCTTTCATGGGACACCTTCCAGGGGCTGCATACGGATGTTGGGTGCCGCCCGGCAAACACCACTTGTTGGCCTCCATCCAAGAGGGTTGTTGTACTTCCAGGGACATATTCCAGCCCAGAAGGGAGGGCACAGAGCAGGACTAGTGAGGAGGATGGCCTTGGCCAAATAAAGGGTTGGATAAAAAGGCCCGGAGGGCTGCATTTGGTTCCCAGACCTGAGGTTTCTCATACCGTATTTTTCGCCCTATAGGACGCACTTTTCCCCCTCCAAAAATGAAGGGGAAATCTGGGTGCGTCCTATGGGGCGAATGCAGGCTTTTGTTGAAACCTGGAGAGTGAGAGGGGTCGGTGTGCACCGACCCCTCTCGCTCTCCAGGCTTCAGGAAGACATCCGCAGCCTAGGCAGCCCTGCGGGAGGTCCCGCAGGGATGTCTAGGCTGCGGATAGCAGCCTGCCGCCCAGCGCAAGGGGCGCCCTGAAGCAGAGCGCCCCTTGCGCCCGGCAGACATCCGCAGCGTGGGGAGCCTTGCAGGGATAGCAGCCTGCTGCCCAGCGTGAGGGGCACCCTGAAGCAGAGTGCCCCTCGTGCCGGGCAGACATTGGCCAGCCCCACAAGCTCAGGGGACAGCAGGGAGGCGCAGTGCCGCCATCCCGCTGTTCCTCGACCTGGTTCGGTTTCCCCGACCTGCTTTTGGGGGGGAAATAAAGGAAATTTTTTCCCCTTTATTTCCCCCCAAAAAACCTAGGTGCATCCTATGGGACGAAAAATACGGTATATTGTAAAGAAAACAAAATATTTTCTCCTTTTTTGGACAGGAATATTTAGCAGCTATTCACCAGCTCTATGAAGAGTGGCTCATTAAACAAACAATGTTCAAAGTTCCTTCCCCGGTTCTTGTAAGTATATATTAATGTTGAGTTTTTAAGCCAACCCCTTCCTCTTTTGGGGTTTAATGCCAGCACACACACCTTGCCCAGCTGACCTTCCAGGGCTTTTCAAGCTTTTGACTGACTCTCCAGGAAGCTGGAGAAAAATTCATTTGACGTCTGCAGTGAGCAGTGATGTCTGCACTTCCTTAAGTCTTTAAAACCACCCTAAATGTTAGCATCAATACAATGTTTAATGACATCACCCACAGCTTCTGAATGACACACTTCAAATGTTTGGTTTCTTTTCGAAGGTGCTTCAGGCTGACCACGACCTACAGGATATGATGGAAAAATACGAAGAGAATCAGGACCGAATATTAACCCTTTGCACCAGACAGCATTGTGTATAGAAACAGATTTCCCTTAATGTAGTTCTTGCATCTAGAAACCAGTTCTAAGGAGGAGACCTGAGGAAAAAAATGTTATATGCACACCTCATTAACATCCTTTCTCTGAATAATAATTATGAGAGCTTTTTTTTTGTAGGATGTAATATTGTACACTCCTTGTAATTTGTAAAGTACCTTTTATGTTCAACGAGAACTTAGGGAAAAACAGGTTTTGTTATAAACTTCCATCTTCACTTGTACTTATACACTGACAACTTCTTTTATTCCAAAATGTTGCTGCTATTATAAAGCTATGTCAAAGACTGTTTTCTAAGAAGGCCTCTCTGAAATGTCCATGTATATTCAAATCTTACTCTTACTTAAAGGATTTTTTTTTTGTGAGTTGGGAAGAAAAATCAAGCACTGGGTGGACTTTCACACTTCTTTCCAGTTCCACTGTGGACTGTTGCGATGTCTAGATTAGCTCTAACTGTAAGAACCTTGCAAAATTTTGCAAAACCTATCAGGTCTCCACTTGGATGTATATGTACAATGTATTTCCCATTTGATGATATGTCAAGGAGTCAGAAGCTGTGGTGTCACTGCTGGGTTTTTTCCTCCCCTTGGCTTTTAAAGGGATGAGAGAGGCAGTTGCCATCATGCTTTGGTGCTTTTTTCTAGCAAGCACTTGGTTGTCAGAGAGGAAAGGAGGAGGGAAGGGCAAGAACTTGTCAGTTGCGCCTTGACTGAGATGAAGCAATGGCTGGCAAATGGCACCTGCGCTTCCGGTGGAGTTTTGTCAACATTGCCAACCTAGTTTGCAGAACCCTGCTGAATTGTGAGCATTGAGTTTTTGAAGGATGTGACATATAAATATGTCTGAGTACACCAGGCTGGATCCACACTTAAGGTTCTGTTGATAGCAATATGCAAGGCTAGTCATGACTCACTTAAGTCCCATTGATTTCAATGGGATTTAAGTGCAACTCATCTGCAGCATCATCCTAGGCAGATCGATTTAGATGTCATTCCTGTTACTGCTGGGCAAGCATGTATAGGATGGTTGCTTTAGTCTAGATCCAGCCCTGAGAATTTTAAACTTAAAGCACGTATCTATGGCACCATAGTGAGCCGGGCTCCACAGGTGTACTGCTTTAAGCTCTTTTGTAGATTGGTCACAATGTGTGTTTTAACATGATGACAATAAGTACAGTTATTGTTTTATTTATAGCCTGCCTCACCCCCCCACCCCGAACTGGGACTCAAGGCAGGTTACAACAATTGAAACAAACACGGATAAACCTCAGAACGCTAAAAAACATATAAAATAGTTGAAAAGTAGAATTAAAATGATATAAAAATACATCTAGTAAAAAAACAGCACTGCACTATTAAAAGCCCTTTTCTTAAAAACAGCCAGTTGCTCAAAGCCTCCCAGAATAAAGCTCTTCACCTGCTGGTGGAAGGACAACAAGGAGGGAGCCTGTCTCTTCTCTCTAGGAAAGAGTTCCAAAATCTGGGAGCAGTCACCGAGAAGGCCCTCTTATGCATCCTTGCCAAATGTGCCAGTTAGGGTGGTGGGACTGTGAGAGTAGGGCCTCCCCTCAGAGATCTCATGAGAATGCAGCCCTTCAGATAGCCTGGGCCTAAACTGCATACTGTGTGCAGATCTCCTATACAGTGGTACTTTGGGTTACAAACACTTTGGGTTACAGGCTCCGCTAACCCGGAAGTAGCACCTCGGGTTAAGAACTTTACCTCAGGATGACAACAGAAATTGTGCGTGGCCGCAGGAGGCCCCATTAGCTAAAGTACCTCAGATTAAGAATGGTTTTAGGTTAAGAACGGACCTTCGGAATGAATTAAGTTCATAACCAGAGGTACCACTGTACATATTCTGTCTTTCATTGGCATCCTAAGCCTAGTTGAAATAAGTGTGAGTGTGGGTGCAACTTTAAATACTTCCAGTACAGAATATATCCCACTCGGGACACACTCCCATTTCAATGGAACAAGAGTATAAGTTGCTTGGTGTTTTTTTTTTAATGTATATGTTTTTGTCCAGATGGCTACCTAATCTGTGTAAATCTTTTCAAGAGTGTTTATGGAAAGTAACTGCAGGGTTTCGAAAACGCAGCGTCTCAAAAACATTTTAACATTCCTTCTACTACTTCATTAAATTTCTAGTGCTGTTTAAAGACATCTCTTGAATACTTATTTATATTAAACAGAGCAGTTTTAAAGCAGTTTGCTTAATTTATTCTCTTTGGAACACTGATTTCTGAGGTATAACGGATCTTAACTCTCTCATAGATGAATGGGCTAGTTTTGAAATACTGGTGGAAAAAACCCACAGCAAACCCCTAGAGGAAGCGTTCTTGGGATTTGATTCAAATATACTTTTACACTTCTGAGCTGGGATAAGACTGAATAAAAATCCAAATGCCCGTCCAAGGAATTTATAATTAGCTAGTTTAATGGTATTGCCAAATGACCTGATTTATGTCACATTAACCTAGAAACATTGCAATCATGTTCCAGATTTAAAAACCGTAAAAGATGCAACGTTTTCCAAACATGTATAATTGTAACCAAAAGACGACACTGGTCACCAGTCAACTTTCATATGTTACTTGGATTGAAATGTCATCTGGGATTCGATCCTAAGATCCAGTTCACATGCGCATGTTCATTACCTGGTGACTTAGCAATGTGAATTGTCAGTGACGAAATCCCCAATCCAGCCCCTTATCTGCATTCTCTTTAAGTCCAACGTTGGGACTTCGTATGGAATTTGCTTGCTTGCGTGTGTGTTTTACAGTGGTCTTCCATACATATTAGAATGCAGTGCTATGCCAGTCACATACATTCCACAATGCCCTTTCTACTAAACAGTAGCATCTTTATTATGGAGACTGGCCCCTCGTGAGAAGGGCTATAGCTCAGTGGTAGAACATGGGCTTTGTATTCCAAAGATCCCAGGTTCAATCGCCAGCATTTCCAGGCAAGGCTGTGAGCCCTTCACAAAGCCCTGGAGAGCTGTTGCCTATCTGTGTAGGCAATACTGAGCTAGATAGACCCAATAGTCAGACACTGTCTAAGGCAGCTTCCTGTGTTCCTAGATAGGAGTGCAACTGCTTATGTAGCCATGACTGGCTGTCAAGAGTTGACCTGGCAATGGTGTTGGTTGCAAGCTGCCACTTTAATTTCCCACAACGTTTCAGTGTAGCACTATATCAGGGTCATTGTGGGAAATGAGTACAGCAACTAAATGCAGCTGCTTGGAGCAGTGTGCCAAAAAATTTAAAGGGCAGGAGTCTACAATAAACCCAGCCAAGGCCTGGGACCCCATCAGCTGCACAGACATGCCAGGGGTTAATGCAGCCTCTAGTTCCTAAAACCTGTATGAGCTTTCGCCCATTTTTCTGTTCTCTGCAACTTTCTGGGATGCATCCATTTTGCCACTTGGAAAATACAGATAGGATTGCTGGGGCTGCTTCTGATAGCCTGGCTCCACAAACCTATAGGTTCCCATTGCCTTCTGTGTTAACATTTTTGGGTTGTGTGTGCTGCATTTACTTTTGTAAAGATTACAGGGAGAGAAAATCATTTTCACACTTTTATTCCAAAAACCCCCCAACAACTCCCCACCCCTATTGATTCAGAAATAGTTTAGCAGAGAAATATTTTATTCTTCTACAGAGGCCCACCAGTTTGCAAACACTGACAAGCCACCTCTTTTTAGTAAGTCTACTCATTTCACTTACACAGTCTGTGTTCTGCTTGAAATTTAAATCCAGCTGTTCGTGCAATTAGTGAGGAGGAGAGGGCTGGGAGTTTATGACTTAGCAGGTACCTATTGATTTTTGTAGGGGTCTTTGTTGGGCACACAAGCACAGAATGGTCTTGAGTAATGTTACTGGGACTAACTAGGAGAAAGGGAGCATCATGGCATTGAAATGGGATATATATCTCAATAAGGTTTAGGTGAGTGTTCTTTTTTCCTGCTATAGGTCCTACGTAAGTGTACACAGAAGTAGATCTTAATTGAGTACTTAATAGGCACAGGATTTGGCTGTTTTATTATTGTACCTCAATAGATTCCTTCTGCCCTCCTCTGCTTTCCTCTAAACTCCACTAAAGGCAAATGATGGTTGTGGAATGACATAGAAGGAAGCTGCTTGGCATGAAGCAGTCCACCACCTGCACCCTCCATTCTCAAGAAACCACCTGCGGTTTGGATGCAGAAGGATTTGTTGGACTAATTTCTTAATCATCTTTGTTTATAATGACATAACCTTCTGGGCTAGTTTCATTCACTGGTACAACACAACGATCGGAGTCTGCAAAAGATGAGTGACATCCTTCCCCTCTGCACTGAATGTTTGCTGGAGCACCGCCATGATATCCAACGTCAGGGTGGGTGAAACAAGTTGAGTTGGGTGGTTCACCCATGTGCCTAAGGTACTCTGCAGCTTCCCCTGCTCCCGGAATGCCTACCAGAAGTCTCTCATAACCTGAACCACCTGTGGGACAATTGCACACAGCGATATCACAGAAGAGCTCTGATGAGTAGAGGTCAACGTTGAAGCCCTCTCTATCCCCACCAGGTTGGTCTGAAAGTTTCATCCTAGAATGTTGCAGTTCCTGGATGCCTCTCTTGCTACTTAGGGATTCTGGCCCTGCTGTTTCCTCTACGGGATACACAAGACTCTCCACACCATCTTCCTTAAGATTAGCCAAGGATGAGTCACAGGTTCCCTCTTTACTTGTATTGTTGCATGCCGTGAATTTATTGTTGTGTTGCGGAGTGTTCCCTTTCAGTTCTTTTGGCTTGTCTGTTGAATCTGATCCATGAATTGCAAGGCAGCTCATGGCATCACAGATCTGAGATTCAATAGTTTCCCGAGAGGATTCTTGGCTTCTGTAGCTATAAGGGACTTCGCCTTCCAAAGCAACATCATTAAGTATGGCTAAGGCTTGGGGGCCACTGGCACCAGGAGAAAGGAAAGTGAGTGGCCATGGTTTATTTGCTGGTGGGCCCCGCCTTGACCCAGGGAGTCCTGTGTTCTGAGTCTTGTCCTCTGAGGCTTTTGGATGGGGCTCTGCAAAGTGGAGCGGCTTTTGCGCAATGACAATGTCGCTGTATTTAATCAAGAAATCCTCACTATCGGAGCTTTTGATGCAGGAGTTTGCCAAAGCACTTCCCTGGGCTTGGCTTGCATTTTGCTCACTTGTGAATTTGGAAGCAGCCAGCGGAGTCTCTTCCGTAGTCAATTCGAGAGAAAGTTCATTTCTTTGCCTACCATTTCCAGTTTCTTCAGAGGCCTGCTTGCTGTGGGTCTGCTGAAGATCAAGCATCTCACTTCTTCCTCCAATAATCATGTATTCCTTTCTCTGGCAGGGCCAGTGCTTTCTGTCTAGGTTATCTTCAGGAGAGCAATGGTTTTGGGCTCTTCTCTTCTGTAGGATATCCACCAGATCGCTGTCTCTTACATCCTCTGCAATTTCAAGGAGGTCTTCACACTGGATTCGTGCAAGGAATATTTCAAAGGCAGCTTGTTCTGTTTCCTCCTCACTGAGCTTCTTGGCCAGTGAAAACTCTGTGGTGGTAGTTGCAACATAGCCAATTTCCTTCAGTAGCTTTTCTACTACGCCTTCTGGGAGAACAGATTGCACATAGTAGACAAAGTTTCCTGTAAAAGTCTGGGGAGGGGGGCGGAGAAGAGTGATGTTAGGAAACAAGATGTATGGGGAAAAACAACACTTGGTACTGCTATGGGTTGTTGTAGCGCATACAATGCTCTACAATGTTGGAAGAACCATAGCTCAGTGTTAGCACCCAAGCTTTGCATGTACAGTGGTGCCTCGCAAGACGAAAAGAATCCGTTCCGTGATTCTCTTCGTCTAGCGGTTTTTTCGTCTTGCGAAGCAAGCCCATTGACGGATTAGCGGATTATCTGCTGATCAGATCAGCTGATAAGCGGCTTAGTGGCTTAGAAAAAGGGGGGGGGGGAGGAAAAAAAACCAGCAGGAACTCGCAAGACATTTTCGTCTTGCGAAGCAAGCCCATAGGAAATTCGTTTTGCGAAGCACCTCCAAAACG
Source organism: Podarcis vaucheri (assembly GCF_965113315.1). Lineage (NCBI taxonomy): Eukaryota > Metazoa > Chordata > Lepidosauria > Squamata > Lacertidae > Podarcis > Podarcis vaucheri. Next base: position 49,497,375 of record NC_138765.1, on the reverse strand, counting down.
GAAAACTCTTTCATCTAGCGAGTTTTCCGTCTTGCAAGGCATTCGTCTTGCGGGGCACCACTGTAGAAGGTCCCAAGTATAATTCTTAGCATCTGAATACTGAAAAATTCAGGACACACAAAAGTAAAGTACTTATTCACACCACACAAACTACAGGATCCACTCTGTCAGCTTCCAATGACTACTGGAACTTCAGCCTTTCCTTACTCCTGTTTTTCTTTATGGCATGGTTGGGGAACCTTTGACACCTCCCCCCCAATGATGCTGTTAGGACTGGGTATTGTCAGTTCCAGCCAGCATGGCCAATGGTCCACAGATGGTGGGAGCTGTCATCCAGCAACATCTGGAGAGACAGATTCCCTGTCTCTGCTTCCCCCAGCACTCCAATTCAAAATGTGCCCATTGTTCCGAAAAGGTAGGTGGCCCCTGTGCTAGGCCTTATGGACAAATTAAAAACAAACAAACAAAGCACCTGGTTCAGATTGAATCCACTAAAAAGTTCTTAAAAGGACTCATGTGAAATTGCCCATCTTTTAACAAAGATGACCTTGTCCCCAAAAACATCTTCAACACCAGAGGACTTAAAATAAGAAGAGGCAGTGCTTCCCATGGGGTTACTCAAGGGTACGCAGTACTGGCACCTCTTTTTTTGTTGAATAGTGTGGCACTTACTGTAACAAATTCACGGTGAATAGTAGCACCTATTTTTCTAGAAAAACAGCACTGAGAAGAGGGAAATATCCAGGAAATTAGCACACCTGTTATCTTAACACCCCTGTTCTGGGAAAACTGGTGGAAATAGATAATTATCAAGTATGCAGAAGAACAAGTGCTGCTGAAAAAGAACAAGTATGGCTTCCTCAAGGATAAGTCCTGTCTAATGATAATTTTCCAGAGTCTAAAAAAGTTTATGGATAAGGATTTGCAACATAGCAACATTCTGCTTGTACAATAAGCAGAACCTAGGTTGCTAAATACGGATGCGGGTGGCGCTGTGGGTTAAACCACAGAGCCTAGGGCTTGCCGATCAGAAGGTTGGCGGTTCGATTCCCCGCAATGGGGCGAGCTCCCGTTGCCCGGTCCCTGCTCCTGCCAACCTAGCAGTTCGAAAGCACGCCAAAGTACAAGTAGATAAACAGGTACCGCTCCAGCGGGGAAGGTAAACGGCCTTTCTGAGCACTGCTCTGGTTCGCCAGAAGCGGCTTAGTCATGCTGGCCACATGACCCGGAAGCTGTACACCGGCTCCCTCGGCCAATAAAGCGAGATGAGCGCCGCCACCCCAGAGTTGGCCACGACTGGACCTAATGTTCAGGGGTCCCTTTACCTTTTTTAAGTTGCCATATATGTTATGCAGGTACAGCACAGCTTAGGAAATAACAGGATTTCCCAAGAAAGGCAGAGAAACCCATCTGTGAAATGGAGCAGCTTACCTGAACCCTATTAGAATGGTCAATGACAGTGAGGAAAAGGTGCCCATGGAAACAATCCTAATAGCACACTTTCCACTGTGTGCCAATTTTGTGTGGAATGAAAGGCACCCCAACTGCTTTTCCCCCTCCTTCAATTCTGCAATCCCTCCCTCTAAGCTCCTCTTTCTGCCCATGATGATTTCTTTACCTTTCCTCATGAAGGTGAAAATGTAAAGTGGGGGGAAACAGTGGTGCAGCAACCTGTGGCCATACAAAGAAGATGGGAGTCTAACAATATTTGTTTTGCTTGACACAGGTAGCCATATGTGGCATCCTCCAGATGTTTCTGCATGAAAATATGGTGCAATAGTTAGTGTGTTGGACTAGGGACAGGGAGGCCCGAGTTCAAATCCCCACTCAGCTGCAAAGCATACTGGGTGATCCTTGGGCCAATCAGTCTAACTTGCCTCACAGGGTTGCTGTGATGATGTAATCCGGTGGGTGGAGAGAATTGGACAAGGAATGGGGAGGCTCAGGGCAGATCCACACTCCACATTTATAGCATACCCAACACACTTTTAAAGCACAGGACTTCCCCCCCAAAATCCTGGGAACTGTTGTTTGTCAAGGATGCTAGTAAGGACACCTCTGTGAGGGGGAAACTACAGACCCGAGGATTCTTTGGGGGGAAACCATGTGCTTTAAATGTGCATTGAATAATATAATGATGATGATGATAATGATAATAATAATTTATTCTTTATACCCCGCTCATCTGGCTGGATTTCCCCAGCCACTGTGGGCGGCTTCCAACAAAAGATTAAGAATACATTAAAACATCAGTCATTAAAAACTTCCCTAAACAGGGCTGCCTTCAGATGTATGCTTTCATGTTCAAATCCCCCCTCTCCTGCAAAGCTTACTGGAGTGATCATTGGGCTACCTCACAGGGTTGCTGCGAGGATGCAATAGGGCGGTACACCACCTTGGGAGGAAAGAGTGGGGGTAACAATGCAAAAATAAAACAAACTGCCCCCCACCCCGTGTCTGGCTGGGGTCGATGGGCACCCCTCGAGGGCACCGCCTTAGCTTGCCCCGGCTGCTTACTCCAAGGAGGACCCGCGCTTACCTTGAGCGACTTGATCTCTTTCCTCCACGGGGAGAGGAAGAGGTTGACGCAAATCAGCTCCAGGAACTCGAAGGCTTTGAGCAGCTTCCGAAAGACGGCGCCCCCCGTCTCCCCCTTGGCCGCCAGGCAGCTCTGGGCGAGGCCGGCGACGTCGAAGCCCCCCGGAGCCCCCGCCAAGCCGGGCTCCGAGGCCAGCAGGCGCCGCGCGCGGCTCTTCACGGCCGCCTCGTTGCAGACCAGAAGTTTCCCTTCCGCCCCGTTGGCGCGGTAGAAGGCGAGGTAGTCCCGGAGCAGCTCTTGCGCGGCGCCCGCCCCGGCCGCGGGTCTCTTCATCGCGCCCAGCCAGCCTGCGCGGGAGGCGGAGACGGCGCCTTCTCCCTTGAAATAAGGGCGAGAGGTGCTGAGGTTTTTTTATATAAAAAATTAAGGCACAAACACACACATACAAAACGTGCCCGAGCACTTTTAAGGACTCATCCGGACTGAGGAAGTTGTGGCTCCATCGGAGCTCGCCCTGCTTCAGCCTCTTCATTGGCCTGCTCATTGATCTGCCCGGGATTTAAATGGCTACGCCGGCTGTCAGTCAAAGGTGGATCAAAACGACTTTTGTTGCCGACCCGAATCAGGAAGTGGTGGGGAATTCGAGGCGCGTCAAAACGAAAGTGAAAAGAGCCGCTTGGGATGGTGTCTGACGCTCTTGGGCGTCTGAAGAGTGGACGCTGGAAAGTGGCATTCAACTTTTTTTTTTACTCCGAGTAAAACCTATTGAGATGCCAACTTGCGCCCACTGATTTCAGGCTGTGTATACAGCATATGTTCAAAAGACTTTTATTAAACCACATGTCGTCCCACCGACCCCCCAAGAATCCTGGGAACTGTAGTTTACCCCCTACAGAGCTACAATTCTCATTACAGTACCCCAAAAAACCACACCTCCTCCCAGGATTCTTTGGAGGAAATCATGTGCCTGCTCTGTGTATAATTTAGTTGGTTACAACCCTATTTGTTGTACTTATTACCCATTCTTCAATCCAATGGTTCCTAGGCAAAATTCAACATTTATTTTATGTTAATTAATAAATTTGTGTCCCCGTCCTTGTTCCCAAAGGAGCCCAGTAATAAAACACTAGCATTAAAAATGAAACAAACTTTCAAAACTTTCAAAAACAATTTAAAACATCTAAGGACCTTTCAGAACAACCACATACTGTCACAGCTAATAATTTCAGCATTATGAGGAACAGTGTCTTTCATCCATCAAATGCCTGGATAAATAGGGATGTTTAAAAATTTCTCCTGAATGTTAATAATGAAGCAGGCAGATGGACCTCACCAGGGAGGGCGTTAAATGGAGGACCCTTTGTTACTCTGCTTCAGGTAGCAAAATATTGTTATGCGTTGGGAGAGTAAATCTCCGTGAAACCTTGGGCCTCCTTCCAAGCCTTCCATCTGGTATCTGTAAAGGCCGAATGTATGCGAGGAAGCCTGCCAAACTACTCCCTTTGTCAAGGGAATGGCTTTAGCAAGCCAGTTAAGTGCTCATCGGCATCTCAGAGAATGAGCTAAGGGGTGGTGCTCTTCAGGAAGGGTGGGGCATTTCCCCACATTCCCCTCATCTGGCTCGAGGCCAGGTGATCCTCTTTAGCCAGAGTTGTTGTTATTGTGCGCATGAGCTAAAAAGCTGAATGCTAGAGATTTGCTTGCACTGTGTTGGACTTTGGGGCTCCCCTGGAAACCTAAAGGGGGAGCATTATCTATGGAGCTGCTGTGAGCCCCTCCATCCTGTGCTCAGTGTAAATAAAGCCATATATCCCAAAGACACCAGAGTCTCCACTGACCTTAATTCTTAGGAAACTGAACCCTGGGCAGGTATTTGGAACTGCTGGAGTCGCTCACCGCTCAGAGATTGAGGTGGCCCTCATGGGCTGAGGGTTGTTGCCCATGTTAGCTCTACTCCGAGGAGACCCACTGAAAGTGATGGAAATGACTATATTAAGCCCCAATAAAAATTCAATGGGTCTACTCTTGAGTATGACTTAGCTGTATACAACCCTTAGTGTTAGGATTCAAAACTGGCTTTGCAATGATGTCTCTATTGAGAATTTCACTATTACCTGCCTAGCTCGGTTTTCCCTGTTGCTGCAATATAATGGTGAGAAAAGTCTGCAGTTGCCCTTCTAAGGTAAGTGATTTTATCTGTAGTAAGTCGGGCAAACTCTGGGTAAGGCATACCACAAATTCCGGATCTCAACCACCTGCCAAATCCTACTCCATGTCAAGTTAGCAAGATAAGTGTTTGCTTTCATGATCTAATTAGACAGCTGCATCAAGAGTCTTCCATGAATTGACCTGTGATTACTTTTGAGTTGCAATCAGCAACATCATAATGTTATAGAGCAGAAATGCCTTATTCCCCAAAGTACCAGGATGGATCTTTCGAGCATCATTTATAAATTAATAATCGTAATTTCCTTAAGGAGTCGTGATGATGCATTTGCCCTTCAATAGAAATATAAAAATGGGCTTTCACATTCCAGATCTGATAATTACCTAAGATTCAAAGAGAAGAGTATTTTAGACTGAAAACACTTCAGAGTGAAAACTATGAATGAAAACAGGCAAGATCCAAACACACTGGTGTTTGAAACCATCGGAGGTTCCCCACACCATGTAAGGAAGGTAGGATGGCTGCAATTGCCCCCCTTCTCCCACTTGTTTAAGCCTTGTTCTGGGAAAGATAAGAATGTAGAAAGCTGTCTTATACTGAGTCAGACCACCCACTGGCAGTGGCCTTTCAGGCAGGGGGTCTCTCCTAGTCCTACCTGGAGATGCTGGGGCTTGTACCTGGGTCCTTTTGCATGCAGAACAGATGCTGTACCACTGAGCTCTGTTCCTTCCGTATGGCCCTCACCCAGGCATGTGTGAGCAGCCAGAGCAATAGATGGAGGGGACACTGTCTGGCAGTCAAACCAGGCAATGGGGGGTGGGGGGGAGGGCGGGGCTGTTCCAATGGTAGCTCAGCTAGCCTGGCTATTGTTGCATTGCAGCAGAATTGTTGGGAAGAGTGAAGGAGTGTGTCTTGCTGTCAATTTGTTGGAGATCTTGGCCATAGATCTATATAAGGCCATCATTGCTTTGCAGCTTCCAATGTCCCTAAGGTGCCACAAGCCTCTTTCTTCTGTTTTTGCCCTGGTGGACTGATATAGCTCCATCACCAGAAGTGACTATTATTATTATTACTCCCTAATGAAAGGAAACACAGGAAGGGAATGTGTGATGAATGGACACCTGTCCTACCCCCAGCTTGCACACAATGACAAAAGGGAGAAGATGGAGCAGCAAAGCTTCCACTAGTCCGACCCTTTCCTTCCAGGCAATTGTACAGATTGGGCCCAGAGGGAGAGGGCAGGGGTGACTAGCAACAAGGAGGACGGGTCACTGAGAAGGCATTTTGACTGAGGTTCCCCCTAAAACCTGTAGACCACTTTTCAATTTGCGCTCCCAAAGGGGTGAACAAATAACATGATTCCAATAAGTAAAACAGTGCAGTATCAAAATTGCTACACACACACACACACACACACACACACACACACTCATTCACACCACCCATTCAAAACTCATATACATGGTTCCCTTCCACCCCCAAATCCTAGGAACTGTAGTTTAAGGGTGCTAAGAGTTGTTAGGGACTCTCTCAACAAACTACAGTTTCCAGGATTCTTTGGTGGAAACGTTAAAGTGGTATAAGAGGGCTTTAAATGGATGGTGTGGCTGTGACCATACTCACAGAATCATATATGAGAAATAACAAGGCAGCAAAAATAAAGCACCAGAGGGGGTTAAGTCCCGAAGTCATGGAAGCATAAAACTGTCTTTACTTGGTTACAAAATTATATCACTGAGAGGGATAAACAAACAGCTTGTAAAAGGGCTTCCCAAAGTTCTGGTGCTGCAACCAAGTAGAACCTTTTTCTGCTGAAAGTGAATCCATGATCCATTGAGGAGCCCATGATGATCTTCTGAACACCCAAAATTCTTTGGAACCCCATCTGAAAAACGCTTGCCTGTTGGATACCTGTTGGAGCAAGGTTATGAGATAATTTGGATGTCTTTGTGGGGTTTAGATTGCATGTTACTGTTAATCACCATCCATCAACAACAAACAACATTTTTATCCAGATGCCCTTGCAAGGAACTTGGGCACAGTCTCTTTTGCACCTTTCCCACCCTCACAACATCCCTGTGAGTTAGCTGAGATGTGAGCAACTGGCTCACAGTCACCTACTCACTACTGAGTAGGGATTTGAACCTGCATCTTCTCAGGTTTCTAGTCCAGCACATCACACTGACTCCTTCCAGTCAGATCTGTGCATTTCATTGCTTTATAAAGACAACTGGAGAAATTTGAGGGCCAAGCTAGACATGATGTTAAAATTGGCATTTAATATACAGGATTTTTTTAAAAAAGGTTCAACTAAAGCTTTGGGGCAGGGACTGATAAGTACTGGGGTGGTAGCAGGTCTCAAGTGGGGAATTTACTCTTTTCCTTCCTGAATTTTTCTTCTTCTCTGGAGCTGCTATTTGTCATGACCTCAGAGTCCAGCAGTGATCAAGGCTCAAAGCTGGAGGGCTTACGAGTCTCCAGCTACAGAGGAAGACTAGATTCAGTTTTGAGCCTGCTCTTGGAGATCAGGAGATCTCTCCCCCCCCCCCGAGCTTGCCAGACAGGGCCTGTAGTCAGAGCCAGGACTTCCACTAGCATCTTTTCCTGAGCCTAAAGAATCCAGTGCCTCCTGATGGTCACTGGTCCAGCAGTGTAGAGCATACACTGGAAGGGAGGCGATGGAATGGAGGATGAGTGCCTGTCTTCAGGCCAGAGGGTAGGCCCTTTAAGAAGTTTAAGTTATCTACAAGAGGGTGGAGCCTGGGGGAGGTAGTCTGGGAGCAGAGGCTGTAAAAAGGCTGTCTGCTCACTTGATGCTGTCTGTGGTTCTGCGACTCCTGACCTGACTTGCTCAGGGGGACACAATACTCTATTGCAGGCATAGACAAACTCGGCCCTCCAGATGTTTTGGGACTACAACTCCCATCATCTGTAGCTAACAGGACCAGTGGTCAGGAAAGATGGGAACTGTAGTCTCAAAACATCTGGAGGGCCAAGGTTGCCTATGCCTGCTCTATTGGTATCCCCCCCCCCCAGCGCAAATATTGGCTTTGGGATTTCCCCCAAGTCTGCAGCAGAGGAGGAAAATGTTAAATCACCCTTCCACCCCTGCTGTGACCCTGATAATTATCAGCTGCTACTACCAGGCCCCAAGTTGACACTGTTTGCATTTTTAAAAAAGAACTCTGCACATTACATGCAAATACACATTTAACATCAACTCTACTTTGGCTCTGAGTAGTTGTTATGTGCAATTGCTAAACATGATCTTCACAAGCAGAGGCAGTATACCTTTGCATAGTAGACACCAGGGACACAATAAGGCAAGGCGATCCATCACCTATATGCCTGGCTGCTTGTGAACGTGTCAGAGACAGCTGATTTGTCCCTGTCAGAAACAAAATGTTGGGTTAGATGTACCTTGGTCTTATGCAGAAAATAAGGAGATCAGAGCTGCTTTTTAGCCCCAGTGATCCTGTGAGGGAGAAGAGGCTACAAAGATAGCAATTTGCCGAAGGCCACCTAGCAAGCTGTGGAAATAAGAAGGGATTTGAACACAGCTCTTCTATATTCCAAACTCAGCACTCAAATGATTGCATCACATGCCTCTTTTTAGTAAGACCTCTCCCAGTAAAAATAGGGAAATGCATATTTTCTTTTGCTTTCCAGTTCTTTGGTATGCAACATAATAATCGTGTCTCATATCACAATAAATCTCCCCAGACAGCTTGATCACTGAGGTGGGTAGGGGAAAAGGTTTGTGACAGAAAGTAGATATAATATTTGGGTTTGGAACTGGGTTAGCTCAGTTAGGAATTTAACTGGGAAGCCTCCCGTCTCATTCTCTTAAATACACAAACATTTCCCTATTAATAAAATGGGGATATTCTGATACAAACTAAGGATATCTTTTTATCTCTCTTGAGCTGAACTCTACAGCTAAATGAAACACTGAATCCTCTCCTATTACTAAGTCACTGGCTTACATCTACTAACAATTCTTAAAAAGATAGATGCAACCCCTTTATCATATATTCCTTTTGTTCTAAGACATGCAGAGCACTGTAACAAACCTGACAACTAGGTTTGACTGTATTACATACATCTACATTAGAAGTATTTTAGTCAGATGTGCTTTCAAATGCTACAAAAAGACCTACAGGAGATACCCTAGCACAGGAGTTCCCAAACTGTGGTCCATGGACCAAGCTTCACTCAGGTGTGTCTGTAGATTTGTGGTTGAAGACGGGAGATGGCACATCCATTGCATTAAATATCCAGATTGATTTTTGATGGTATTGTTATTGCTTCTTTTATTTTGCAATATGTTACAATAAAGAAAAGAAGCAATAAAAATACATTTAAAAGCTGTACAGCATCTAGTACAGAGCATTTCAGTTGCTACAATACGCAGAACAATCATTAAGATTGTCAAGTGGTCCGTTGGGTGTGGAGGAAAGTTTGGGAACCACTGCCCTAGTAGATGCATTTATTGTTTTACATTTCAGGGGGAGAAGAACAATCTAAAACACAAAGAAGAATGTGCAGGTAAACTTTCATCCCCCCCCCTGTAAAAACAAAACCCACAAGTAGAAAATAGATAAAGTTTTGTTAAGTATTATGGGTAGGTGGGTGATTATCATTCCAGGTTATCACCCTTTCTTAGTCTTGAAGGATTCCTTCAGAAGCACAGGTCAGGAATCATTGCCCTTTTACATTATTCTGTTGAAAAAAGTCTGATAGTGTTCCGTAGAGGTTTTCAGTAAATCCAGTGGGACCAGTGGAATAGGGATGTTCTGTTCACACACAACAGTTTCGTAGGGAGGGGCAGCTTCCATTGGGAATGACGAGGATAAGGAAATGGAAGGGATGGGTTGCGGCAGGCCCTGCAGTCCGACCGAATACCCAGCATCCCTTTCTCCTGCAGCCCCTGGAGTCACCTCTTCTTCCCAGGGAATGTTTATAGCGGAGTCGTTCCATCGACAAGGGTCTATCAGGGAGTAAGGCGGAGGGTCATCTGTAGGAATACAGATTTGCACAGCTCCAGGCCCCACACATTCATCATAGCTGAAAGAAAACAGAGCCTCAGGTTAGCTTTGCTGCATAAATATCAGAGGAGAATTGGGCTTACAAGAGAAGAAGAAATGACAAACAGGGAGAAAAGTTTTAGCAGATGGCCTATCTATTCATAGCACTTGCTCTTAGGGATAGAACTGTCCATTTTCATTTTTCCCCAAGTTTAAATTCATTTCTCCATATTTCTACAGCAATTTGTAATTTTTAAAAAATTCTCATGAAAATTCAGCAGCATTTTGGAAAAAAATTATCCCAATAATCACATTTTTGTATGCAGTTTTACCTAATCTAAACTTTTTTTGCAAAGCAATGTTCTCTAATATAATGCATTTTTTGTATGTTGTGTTCACAAATATATGTGTTTTTATGTACATGCATGTATATGCATTTTTGTACACACTGCAAAATTTGGCAAATCCTGAAGGATGGCTGTGTTATGATTCTATATTGTTTTGGAAATGCAACTTTGGTGGGTTTGCCTTCAAATGTGATCTGTACTGAATCCCCACCCTCCAATACCAAGTCACAAGAAGCAGATTACTTCAGTGTTAGGTTAGCCACACTGGCTATACAAATATTACATATCATTCTATTGATTTCTGATGTTCAGGCTCTGTGTCCTGTTGTTTTTTAAAAACTAAAATGACACCATCTGCACAAAAGAGGGAAGTATATCAGCTGGGGAGAATTTCCTGAAACAGCCCAATGAGGACCACTGGAATGCAGGGCAGACTGTTGTTGGGGGAAACAGACTCCACACTGCAAGATTTTGCTAGAGGTCCCACTGATGAAAGTGATGTAAGTATGCACAGGAATGCAGTCTTAGGGTTATAATTCTTGTTTGAGCAATCAAAACCAAGCTGTTCTAATTCACTGCAGTCCATAACCTTGAGGCTAATGCAGGATTAATGCTTTCTGAACATACAAATGTTCACTCCCTGTGGGCTCCTGAGTAAGGAGTCTGCTTCATTGGTTTCTAATGCACAATTAAGGTTTCAAAAAGCTGTGAACACTGCTCAGATATACCTTTTGGAGGTAATGAAACATAGGATGCATTTCAGAAGCTGGCAATGACAGAAGGAAGACCCCCTAGAGAAAGTCAGGAGTGGGGTGGGAGGATAGGATGAGGAAGTGGGGGGCTAGAGGAATACAAAGTTGACGAGGCAAGCATTTTTGCAACAAAAGTAGCTGGGAATATATTAGGAACAAGGATGCTGTGCCATTTCCTAAAGAGCCCACAGTAAGAAGTTATCAAAGAGTCCATAAAAAAAGGATCTCCAGAATTAGTTTCACTGAGGTAGAGGCTGTTATCTGTGTGAAACATGCTAATTTAGGTTCCCTATCCCAACCCCCAGGCACCAGTTGACAGAATGGTAGGTTAAATGTCCTTCACTGTAATTTTAAAGAGATGATGGGATTCTAATAACCCTACAATGAAAAGATGTCAGATTTCCATTAGAATTGTCTTTTTAAAAAACAGCATTGCGTTATAATATACATGTGTGTGAGAGGTGGATGGGAGTTGCTGCTTCCAACAGAACTGTTGAATATCTCAGAACTGAATATCTCAGTGACGGAGCACATGCTATGTATACTGGCAAGGTCTCAATCCATTGCCCAGTGGTGGCAGCTTCCCACTGGGACTGGTAGGGTGGAGGGCAGGGAGCCAGAGCCAATGGCAGGTGGGGCAACACTGAGACTATAAAGGCAACTCTGAGACTAAGGAGGAGGCTGATGAGCAGTGCCACTCTCTGGGCTGGATGTAAGAAAGGATGCAGATATATGGGGAGCTGGCTGGGGGCACACTGAGGTTGGTGGGGCTCTGCCCAATTGGCCCCATGGACCAGCTTCCATTGCCATGACATTTCCAGGTAGGTAGAATAATAGAACTGAAGAGCTGGAGGGGACCCTGAGGATCATCTGGTCCATCCCCTTGCAAGGTGATGAGAAAGACCTTTTCTGCCCAAGAGCCTAGACAATTGTTTCAGTCTATGGCAGACAGTGTGAACTAGCTGGATCAATGACCCAGCACATAGACAGCTACTATATATGTTCATAGCAGGTCCTGATTCCAATCTTGGAGGCTTGTAGTAGCAGTGTGATTTGTCATGTCTCAGTGGAAGCGACTTTAAGAAGAAGAAGAAGAAGAGTTTGGATTTGATATCCCGCCTTTCACTCCCTTTAAGGAGTCTCAAAGCGGCTAACATTCTCCTTTCCCTTCCTCCCCCACAACAAACACTCTGTGAGGTGAGTGGGGCTGAGAGACTTCAAAGAAGTGTGACTGGCCCAAGGTCACCCAGCAGCTGCATGTGGAGGAGCGGAGACGCGAACCCGGTTCCCCAGATTACAAGACTACCGCTCTTAACCACTACACCACACTGGCTCTCACACACACCTAGGCAACATGAAAGAGCTTACTAAACAGGCTGAAATTCGTAAGTTTTGATCTTGAGAACACAGAAGAGAGAAAATTTTGAAGATGCTCCTTTTTACACAGGCATCCCCTTGATCTTTTGATGCGAGTTTCCTATTTTAATTGCTGTGCTCTTTTAATGGGATTGTTCCATTGCATATTTTAATTACGGATGTTTATATTCTAACAGGTTAATGGGAATGTTTTATGGTGCGTTTTAATTATGGATGCTTATATTCAAATTTTTGTGTACTTGGTTGTTATATTTGTAAACTCCTTGGAAGCTTATTCTGGAATTAAGCAGTATACAAACAAACAAACAAACAAACAAACAAACAAACAAACAAACAAACAAACAAAAAACTTCTCATGCAACTAGTAAAGGGAAATCATGATAACCAGAAAGCACATGGAGCATGCTCTAAAAAGTTGGTGTGTGTGTACGTGTGTACAGCATACAAAATCCAACTCCACTTGGGCTCAAACCAGACCTGAGATCCATAGTCAGGATCTCCCCCATTTCTGGTAGCATAGAGCTGAGAGATCCTAGAGAACTGGTGAGATCTACGGAGCATCTACTCTCCAGTCACACAAATGGGAAGGATGACCCTGACGCTTTTTGAAGTACAAGCTAAGAAATGACGTTGATGTTTTCCGGAAGGGTTTATGTGCCAGGCTCACTGTCAATGGCCAGTTTGCATAGGTAGTAACAGCCTAGGACAATATTTCAATGATGAACCAAACAAGGCTTCAAAAGGCTCATATGATAACCTTTTCATTTCACAGTGGTAGCAGGGAGAAGAGGAAGAGGAAGTCAGTGTTACTCAGCATCTTGCTATCTTGCCAATAAAGGCAGTGGAACAAAAGTTATTGTCTGAATCATTTTTTGTTTTGTCTTCAGTTTGGATTCTTTTCATTACTGTTCTTTTGCTGAGTTTTAGCTGCATTTGTCATCTGTTTCTAAGGCAGAAGGAATGAAACACTGAAAATCGTTTTTGCTTTTGCATAGGTTGGTTGCAGAATGTGGGTTTTCAGATTTTGAATTTTGGGACTGGGAATTGGGATGGATTTTATGCTACAGATTTTATGATGGCAGTTTTATTTTGCAGGTTCAAAGATCTCACTTACACCATATATTTAAAGGACTCATATCACTTTAACAGCCATGGTTCCCACCCCCAAGAATCCTAGGAACTGTGGTTTATTAAGGATGCTGACCTTACAGAGCTACAATTCCCACCACCCTCAATAAATTAATTACCAGAATAATTCAAGACTGTGATATTAGAGTGACTTAAAAGTATTGTGTGGATGTGACCTAGATGTTGCTGGACTGCCAACCCCCAATCAGCCACAGCCAGCATGACCAATGGTTAGAGATGATGGCAGCTATAGTCAGCAACATTTGAAAGGGTGCAAGTCCCCAAGCCGGCTTTACTGAGACTCTAATGGAAGCAGTTGTAACAGATGTTCTGGGAAGTTTTTGAGAATTTGAGACCCCTGGAAGCATTAACTGCACCAGCACAAAACAGAAACTATTGATGAAGGGCAGCCGGATATCATTTGAACCCTCCTTTACAACAACAACAACACCACCACCACCACTTTGCATCGGCCATTTTTAAAAAATACATCTCACATCAAATAAATCTGCCATGCTCACAGAGATCCTGGGTCCATGAGAAAGCCATTAATTCACCTAAAGGGACGATTATAGATATCACTACCATCTAGTTAGGGTTGTCAAGACAAATTGACCGCATGGCTTCCATCTGATTGCCTTGTGAGCATGGCAGGATTATGATTTTTAAAAAAGATAAAGAAATAAAACTCAAATGAGAGCTGTAGCAATTCCCTTAAATTTAGTGTGAGAACCGATTAGGGATACATCTAGAGAGATAATCAAATTGAGTCCTAAATGAGATTTCAGTCATTTGTACATCAAAGCAATTAAATTATTAAACACCCCTAAGGCATCTTTCATAAATTAATTTCCCAATTAGAATTTTATATAAATAGTGTTTCTGCCCTAGACGTTCTTCAGAAACACACACACACAGGCTCAGATTCATCCTGCAAACTGTTGAGTGGTTATCTGTCTCTTGCAAGGGCTTAAACCCTAGAAGATGCTAATTCTCTGCCATACAATGACTTTGGTCCTGTTTCAATACCTGCCACTTTAGCATTCCTGGAGGGATCATTTCTGGGTGAGGACCTGACAGCCCCATTTAGTTATGCAGTTGCAGATCTGAGAAGCAATGTACAGTTTGCATGTACAAAAGTGGTGAACTGGCCCTTAGATGTTTGGCTAGTATTACTTCATAAAATGGAGGGGATCTTAGCAAAATTGAAAAACAATATTGCAATTCGGTACAGTGGTGCCTCGCAAGACGAAATTAATTCGTTCCGTGAGTTTTTTCGTCTAGCGAATTTTTCGTCTTGCGAAGCACGGTGTCGGGAAAGTTTTGGAAAAGCTTCAAAAATCACCAAAGTCTTCAAAAACCTCAAAAAAGGCTACCACACCGCGTTCTATGAGTTGCTCCTCGAAGTCAAGTCGCAACTGTATTAACGGTGTTAAGAAAAAGGAAACAAACTTGCAAGACGTTTTCGTCTTGCGAAGCAAACCCATAGGGAAATTCGTCTTGCGAAGCAGCTCAAAAAACACAAAACCCTTTCATCTAGCGAGTTTTTCGTCTTGCGAGGCATTCGTCTTGCGGGGCACCACTGTATTAAAACCCTACTCCCTGCATATAACACAAAACAAACTCTGGGTTTTCAATTTTTGACCTGAGGATGTCAGTAATGAACGAATGAATAAATAAAGTTGTGTGTGTGTGTGTGTGTATGGCTTTTTCATTACTATTTGATACTGCTCTGTTTCAAATCTTCATCTTGGATCAGTGGAGTGAAAAACCAATCACACAATTCGTTTAAGAATTCAAGCTGTCCAGAGGAGACAAGTCAGCTTGCCCTTCTCATACGATAACAGCTCCAACTGGATATCTATTCATTCTAAAACTGTAGTTAAATAACTGATTGTGCTTATTAATCGATTCATCAGACAGCCATGAATTACACCATTCAGCCTTCCTCTTTTGTTTTTCTTGCCCACCTCTGCCAAAGAGAATATGAGACACAAGGCATACCTCTTCTGCTCTGTTGGTGATTTGGAAACTATGC
Organism: Podarcis vaucheri; assembly: GCF_965113315.1. Taxonomy (NCBI): domain Eukaryota; kingdom Metazoa; phylum Chordata; class Lepidosauria; order Squamata; family Lacertidae; genus Podarcis; species Podarcis vaucheri. Next base: position 49,482,000 of record NC_138765.1, on the reverse strand, counting down.
ATTCAGTTTCCACCTTCAGAAAACTATTTTAAAAATCCATTTCTTACTCATCAACTTCTACAACATAATGCTTTCATCCATGGGAGCACTTTTGAAAAGCATTCCTTTGGAGGAATATAGGCGGGAAATATTATATTAATTTATCATTATTATTATTTTAAAAACCCACACCATTTATTTTTAGTGAATGAAAAAGCTACGGCTGGCAGAAAGCTAATGCTATTTATTCATTAAAAGCAGCAGGGTGGATTCTCAGATCCCATAACATGGAAATCCTTCGGTACAATCCAGAGGAAGTTGGGAAGGGCTGCTTTACATGGTACTTGCTCTAGTGAAGCTGTATATACAATGCTTATAGTCACGATGGCTATGTTCTGCCTTCACTGTTAGGAGGCAGTAGGCCACTGAACACTGAACTGCCTACAATTCCCAGAGCTCCCTGGGAAAAGAGGGGTGGATTGTTAAACCACTTTAAGAACTGTATCTCTGTGAGGGGAAGAAGTGTCTCCTAACCACTCTCAGCACCCGAAACAATCTTCAGTTCCTAGGATTCATTGGGGGTAAGCCATGACTGTTGAAAATGGGATGATACGGCTTAAAAAATGTGTAGTGCAGATGGTTACTTGGAGGCAGGGAGAGGGGCAGAGAAGGAAAAGAAATGGCCTAATCTTTTTTTAATAAAAGAATAGAGGTGCACTGGGTGTAATGTGTGGGTGGTCTTTGCCTTTGCCCGAAATAATTCTGGGCCCCTACACTGTTCAGACAGCCTCATTTTTCAGTCCTTTTAACCCTGTTCTACAGTGGTACCTCGGGTTACAAACGCTTTGGGTTACAAACTCCTCTAACCCAGAAGTAGTTGCTCTGGGTTGCAAACTTTGCCCCAGGATGCAAATGGAAATCGCGCGGTGGCAGCAGCGGGAGGCCCCATTAGAGAAAGCACGCCTCAGGTTAAGAATGGTTTCGGGTTAAGAACGGACCCCCGGAACGAATTAAGTTCATAACCCGAGGTACCACTGTATTGGAGAGCTAAACGAGAGAGACCATCTATTATCCTGACAAGTTGCTGTAACTACCGTGTGCTCAGCAGAAGAGCAACAAATGGAAATCTATAAAAGGAAGATAGCGACAGCCACCCCAGTTATTTATTTATTAAACGTCCATTCTCCCCGCTTTCTGCCAAAGGAGTCCAGGGCAGCAAAAAAAACAAAATAGCAAAAGATACAATTAAAACAAAACAAAAAACAAAACAAAAAACCCCCAAACCAGTTAAAAACATTGAGTGGTATCTGATGCTAGTCCTATTCAGACCAGACCCACTGAAGTTAAATGGGTATGGCTAACCTAGGCTCTGGTTCCTCAATTCTGAGTAGGCCTTAGATGGATAAAACCTATTAAAAACATTTGGGGGGAAAAGTTTTTTGTTTCATTTAAGTTCTTAAAACAAATTATACAAATATAATGATTTAATAAATAAAATTGTAATAATTTAATATTTTCAATTATTGTATTTTTTTTATTATAGCCAATAATTTCAAGGTTGCCAGAATCTTGGGGAGTGTAGTTTACCCCACACAGAACTACAGCTCTTAGCACCCTTAACATGTCATGGTTGTTAAAAGTGGTATAAATGTGTTTCAAATGCACCATGTGACCTAAGTCCCACTCCATCCCTGAAACTTGCCTTTGCCCTCATCACTGCTCACAGCTCAGACTTCCACCTGTAGGTCTTTATTGCCTTCCCATCACCTGTTTCTCCCACATCATTTATAGCAGCCACTGGGGTTTGGAGACCCTGTCTGTGTCTCTCACCCACACTCAATGCTGAGAGCATATTCTGGTGGAAGAACATTGGGACTGAGCCCAGCAGAGCTCCCATTTCCACACCATTCATCCCAGTGATAACAATGCATTCGAAAGGTGCTTACTGGGGAGGTGAGTCGGGGCAGGTGACATTGACCTGTGTCTCCACATAAGTGCTGAAATAGAAGGCTGGAGGGAACTCCTCTATGCAACTGGATCTTAGTTCTCCAACTGAGCCGCCGTAGAAGCATTCTGGAGCTGGAAGAAAGGAGAAAATACTGGTCCCACAACACTGTAAGCAGACATTTTGTAGATTTAAAATTATTTGTATGCTGCTTTGCAGACCTGAAAAAAACCCCACACAGATCACATCTGCACTACCCATTTTTTAAAAAAGCATTCTCATATTGCTTTTAACAGCCATGACTCCCCCTCAAGAATCCTGGGAACTCTAGTTTTTTAAGCATGTCAAGAGTTGTTAGCAGACTTCTATTCTCTTCACAAAGCTACAATTGATGAGTTTCCTGGGAAGAGGGATTGCTAAACCATTCTGGATAACCAGACTCCTGCAGAGCATGTGTGACTGAGAGCTCTTGAATGGATGAAATTCTTAAATCATCTCTGGAAACTGGTGAATTGCCTTGGTCTATATGCCTTTCCCTACCAATCCCAGGTTATTTTCATGCCACTAGGGTCTCATACACACCATACATTTTAAGCACACTGGTACCCAATGCTTTCCAAGTTATTTTGGCACCTGAGGCAGAAAATCCTACCAGCGCTTCTCCCTGGGAGTACAATGCAATAAATATAAGTCAAACAACCAATGATTTGTAGCCTTCCATGCCACCCCAAATCTGCCGCATCACTCCATCTAGTGGAAAGGCCCTGTTCAAACACACAAAGCCTGGCTCTGCCGTATCCAGTTTGCTAACTAAGCGCGACAGCAACAGAATGAAAAGGGGCTGGTGGGAAAACACACTGGAAACGTTTGCAGAACATCTATATTTTTGAAGAAGTTATTAAAAACATCAGAACAGTCCTCTTACTGTAACTGGCATCCCTCCTCAGCTGGAGATGTTGAAAGCACCTATTCTTTCGCAGGCTGCCGATGATGATGGCCACGCAGGAAAGGAAGAGAACTGCTCCAATCACTACACCAGCTACCAGCACAGAAGAATCCGACATGCTAGTGTCAGCCTTGCCTTCAGTGAAGTGGGTAAACTCAGTGATGGGGATGGTCTGGTTCAGATAAATTGCTACACACCAGTGAGGAAGAGAGGAAGAGGGAGAGTTGAGGCAATACTACTGGTAGGGATGGGCAATCTGGTTTATTTTGGTTTCTCTCAGTTCTTAATTTTTCCAGTCTTCAATTCTCCACATATCCACATCAGTTCATGATTTTTTTACATGAAAAAACAACTATTCTCTCGTATGAACTTTTGCATGCAATTTTACCTAATACACACATATTTTTTTTACCACTTGGGGATTGAACCTGTGACATTCTGCATTAAAAGCAGATTCCCTACCAATGAGCTACAGTCCATCCATCACCAGCTAAAGCCCATTCACTAATGCACACAATTGTGCAATTTCCCCCAATAAGATGCATCTTTGTATGATATTTTCACAAATATATGCATTTTAATCCACCTTTTACCCCAGTATATGCATTTTTGTACATGTTACTTGGCTGGAGAATGGCACAGCAGAATTCAGAGAAGTGCCAGTTTCAAAGGATAGCTGTGTTTTGGTCTGCAGATTGTTTCTGGAAGTGTGGATTTTGTAGGTTCACCTTTAAATGCAAACTGAACCAAATTTCTCCCACATCCCATACTACAACATAGTAGGCCCATCTGCTCCAAAGAGCTACTGTTTTGATCAGACACACGAAGGAGCCCATGTTAACATAAAACCCACATCCCTATGGAAACCTAGCTGCTCACCAATGGGATATACCTAACAGGATGAAAATGGAGTGCACAAGTTCAGGGAAAGGGTGCAGTGAGGGGCAGACACAGGTTCATCACACCCAAACCCTCACCGGCCACTGGCAATGCTCATGTAACCAGGTGGAATTGACATCACCAAAAGGGAAGGTGTAAGGAAATTTAACTCCATAGGAGGCGATGGAAGAAGCAGAAACAAATTTTACCAAGTTCCCCCCACCCCACTGATATGTCCACAGTGGCACACAAGAACTCAGGATATGATCATAGAATCATAGAATCATAGAGTTGGAAGAGACCACAAGGGCCATCGAGTCCAACCCCCTGCCAAGGATCTCAACAGCCAATCACAACACAATCCCTCATCCTTCGTGCTACACACCCTGTGAAAATAAGACCACCAGTGATGGCTTCTCTTTAGCCTGCTTAACAAAGGTGCCTGGGGAAGATGTAGCCAAATATTCCAATTTGCAACTATGCAAATTTACTCACAAGTAATCCCATTGATGTTAATAATATTTACTTAGGCTGTGATACACTGTCTCCTGGGTGATTTGTTAGCTTCCATTTGCATTCCAATTTCACCTGTAATGTGCAGCTGGCAGCCTAAAATTATTATTATGCTAAGTCCCTGCATTAACACCCCATGCAGCAATTAAGAAATGTTTCCTCAGATGCACTCAAAAGGGATATATTTAAGGAGGTACGACACAAGCTAATAGACAGAAAATCTACCATTCCGGTGACCTTGACTAGCTCATCTGAGGCGAAAGAGCTGGCCACCCCTTGAGATCACTAACTCTGCCTCTTATTTCCATGCAGCTATCAGATAATGGCCTCCGCCTGGTGCATTGACATCCTTATTAAAGAGTCAGAAGGAATCAGATTGGATCACCAGCGGCCTGCAAATTGAGAATGTCAGGAGCAAAAAAGCATGTCACCGCAAAGGAGCTCTGGAAATAAATCTTTTCAGATGCCTCTGGCTTCAGGTTATTATGTTGATGTCACAGTACCTTGTATAGGTGCTGCTTCAAATTAAGCAGGTAAACAAAACAAAGCAAAACAAAAAAACCCTTCCAATCTTCAGAGCCAGGGAATCTTTCATCAAGATGATAAATATTGCTACAGCGAAACAAATCACTTGGGAGGCAAAGCAGCACATGGTGTATGAGGCTGCCCCTCGCCCCCTTTCTCCGGCAGAAAAACCATTCTGGACTCATGCAAGCTTTTTTAACGGGGCTTCAGGTCCCTTTCCATAAACCATTTCCAGGCACTGCAATAATTCCAGTGAATAGGTCAGGGTGGCTTTGTTTGTTGACATCAGTAGTGGTTTCTGCTGGCTCACCTGAAGTCAGGAAAGAATATTCTGCCCCAAATTTTGTCCTGCGATTTTTCTGGGTTAATGGGGTTGCAAACAGATTTATTCTGGAAGCAATTAACATGGACATGAGTGCTAAACTTCTGCTAGATTTCCAAAAGTGGCTTCTATAGGTTGTGTGAAAGATCACATACAATGCAAAAATGATTAGGTTAGGAGACATAGGGAAAACGGAATAGTGGTGCCTGAATGCCTTTTTAGTTTTGTTCATCTTTGCTGTGCTGTAAGTAGTTTCTGCCCTAATCTTCCCTCACCTCAAAGATCTCTGATTACTTTCGAAATCACATACACATTGGTTTGAAAAAGTCCCACTCTAAAACAAAAACTCAGCTACCAAAGAGAAATAAAATCTACCCAAAGTGTTACAGGTTTTTTTTTTATGAAGTCTGCAAAATGAGACAGGAAGGATCATGTATGAATTTATGGCCCCTGTCATAATGATTGCTGGCGACATTAGTTATGGCCTCATTTCCTCTGACTCTGGCTGAATGGCGTTTTGCTACTCTGCTGCATAAAAGATGGAACGTCGTCAGTGAACAATGTGTTCCTCAGCACGCTTTGCTAGTGCATCTATCTTTTTTAAAAAAGAAAGCGATTATTCACTATTTATTAGGCTCTGCAGCAAGGAATAAATTCTTGGCTCGTCAGTAAAATTCTCATGCTGTGTTTGCTGCATGTTCAACGTAAAGTCTCACAGTAAAACAAAAATTCAAATTGATTAAAGGATGAAGGAGAGGCAGAACAGCACTGCTAATTCATTCACCGTTCACTTTGAAGAAAAAACACCTTGAGCATCTATTGCAGAAGGTGGGGAATTTAAAGCCCAGGGGCCAAATGTAGCCCTTCAGGTGTCTGTCTCTGGCTCCCAGGACTCTATCTAGGCCCCGCCTGGCTCCCTGAGTGCTTTGGCCAGGCTGGAATGTGTCACTGAGTTCTGATCATGCCTCTTGCTTGTCTGGATGGAGGATAGAGAGGGCTATGTCAATCTGTGTATGGAGACACTAGCCTACTTTAGAAAGGGGGGGGGATGTGCTCGTTGCTCTGCCCACTCTTGCCTTTGCCCACTGCTAACATGTGGCGTCCAGAAAGGAATGTGATACTTGAGCCGCGGAAGATTCTCTATTCCAGATCTGTTGCCTAAAACTCTTTGTAGCAAAGCCTCTGGTACAATGAGTAACAGAAACCATGCACTTCAGAGAAATCCAGAAGCGAAGAATGGATGGCAGATAAAAACTCCAGGTAAGAAGTCGCCTCTGCCTTATATTTACTATCTGAGATGTCTGAGGACTGGGGCATGGCAAATCTCACCCAATGATTTTCAGCTGTGCCCCCTATACATGTCCTCTCTGCATTCCTTATTGCCCCCATTTGATGTATTAAGGGTGCCAGCTTCCCCTCCTCCACCAAGCTGCATGCTGGGAGGATAAATGTAATATTTCCTCTCTAGTGCTGACATGACAGTTTCTTTAAATATTTTTTACCAATGTTGAAACTGGGTAGTGTCTGTGATGTGCAAAATGTCATCCTGACTCACTGCAGCGGCACACCGTTGCGTCCCCCCCCCGACTCTGACTCGTTTTGTTCTAAAAATATGTGAGCACCAAAAATAAGCAAGTCAACCATTCTAACAAACCTGCTCTACTTGTTCACACATATATAAATACACACAAACACATCTTATCACAGGCTGTTACTGTGATGCGTTACCAAGCCAACATTAATGTGGAAAGCAGATTGTCACCAGCTTTCATTACAACTTTGATTAATCATCTATACACCAAGATGCACATATTGTTACCAGTATCGTTGCTGCCACAACCTGCATGCTGAAACAAGATCTGCTCTGTAAAGGGGAAAACCAGCAGGAAGTTTTCTCTCTGATCCATAACTGAAGATTGAACTTCCTTGTTATAGGATCAATGGCCAACCAGAGGCCTCAAGGAAGATGTGCAGGTAATAGACCCCCCTCTCCCACAATAGTTCTTTAGAAACTGGTCTTCAGTTGCTTGTATTGCATTGCTAAAGATTGCATTTAACAATCTTGACCGGTAGCCTTAACCTCCAACAGTGTGGATGGCACTTAGTCTTCAGGTGAATTATTCCACGGATGTGCAGGAAGAATTTGTATTCACAAAATCAGAAGGCCGCTGGGAGGAGAAATGCTTCAGGAATTTTATATACGTGAACTCCTAAATGTAATGGTCTAATCTGTAATTTCTAGACTAATGTGCAGATCACAATTCAGCTGTCCACTGGATTTTGCATTTCTCTGAATGTGCACTTGGATGCAGCAATGCTTCTGAATACCAGCTGCTGGAAACCACAGGAGGGGAGAGGTCTCCTTTTCTCAAATCTTCCTTGAGGGTTTCCCACAGGCATCTGGTTGGTCACTGTGAAAACAGGATTCTGGACAAGATCCCATTGGTCTGATCCAGCAAGCTCCTCTTATGTTCTTAGGTTAAATGTTTAAACACCTTTAAAATCTGCATTTAAACATTTTGAGGTGATTAAGAAATTGCAGGTTGATGTAGAAATGGAATAGTATTATGGGTAGGAACATGCAAGCCAGAAAGAGTGACATAAGCCAACAGCAGACAATGGTTACATCACCATTCACAATACACAACAGCCAATGGATGAATGTGAATATAGTATTAGATGTGCATACTAAACATGCTTTATTGTTTTCAGACCAATCTGTACACCCTGGAGTGGAATAACATACACAGTTAGCACTAGACAGGTATCTGCTACAGTCAGTCTTCCATAGCCAGATGCATTTCTACCAAATAGCCTTCCTCAGTGGCAAACCAACAAACCTGAACAAACCGCTTGACCACAAAGCTACAAGAAGCCCTTGTGAGGCATGCTCATGTTTTTGATATGCTGTTCTATCTAATTCCTTTCCCCAATTTTTCAGAAGTTAAAGCTGTGTTGTATTATTGTGCCAAAGTACATTCCTGATCTTATCTCTCTATGGCGGAGGATGTACTTTGGCAAATATTCTGGAGCTTTATTTTTCCATATTAAGTTGCTCTTGGCCCTTTGAAGTAGGACCGTGTTTGTTTCGTTTAGCTAAGAAGTGATTACTTTTGATGAATATTGCATGAATGAAATTAGAGAGAGAAAGCTGATCTGCAATTTTTGCCCATGTATTCCCTAACTCATAAGTTCATATCCTGTGTCATGTGTCTGAGTGCTCTATTATATCCCTTTTATTTGTTTTTATGCATTTCTATACTGCTCTTTTATTGGCTTTGGGTTATGTTTTGGTTTTAATGTTTTAATGACACATTGTTTGTTTTTTAGACTATAACCATGTAATAATTATTTTTTTAACATTAAGCGGTTTATAAATGCTTTTAAATAAATAAAATGAATGTCATGGTTGAGGTAAGGATAGTGTTTCAGCAGTTTCACTGAGTGCTATTTATTGCATTCTACCCTTTATCTTGGTCTCTGTTTATAGTACAATTTTGGTTGGTGTACATTCCATAAAAATTTCAAAACCCCATCTAATATCGCTGTGAGGGTTTAAGTAGAAGTCTGAAGTTATTTCTCCCTTCGCTGAGCTTCAGAGGTTAAAAGGTTTATGCTTTACCTCATCATTTATTAATTTTCATCACCAGATAACCCAAATAACCTTCATTTTGTGTGATCTAAATTACTTTGCATTTTCTCTTGGTCTCAGTCCACTGGGGAATTCGCTTGCACAAACCCCATCAAAACGGCTGAGCGGCTAAAGAGCGTAATAATCCATTTCTAGTGACTGGTGCCCCGAGTCAGCAAAGCCAGTTTTCAGGTTCTTCAGAATGCTACTTCAAACTGGATTTTAAACAAAACAATGTGGAGAGGAGGAGATACAAAGATATCTCTTGGATAAGCTCACCCCTAAATTCCGAAGAAAAAAATTGTACCCTCAGAGAGAGAGAGATCGAGAGAGATATCAAAGAAGGGATTTCTACATGAACCCCTCCACAGCTGAATAAACACATGGAGCAGGCTTGTGGGGGACTCTTGCACAGATCATAATGTTCTCCTATCACCTGGATGTTCAAAGGATGGTTGGAAGGAATTCTATGCACATACAGATGTTCCACAATGCAAGCAAGGACTCTGCCCAATTAGAGTCCCTACTCAGGTGGACAAACTCTACCCACAAAACATGTGGATGCACACAGAGCTGCATCCAACATTTGTAGAATGCAGACCTTGGGGAGCATGACAGTGGGCAGGGCTAGATGGACCACACTGCACTGTGACCCCCACACCACACTTTCTTTCCCAGAGCCTGATGATGCACAGAAGGAGGGCAACTAGCAGCCAGGACAGTTCTTTTTGCTGATGAGAGTTGTGGTCCAGAACATTTGGCGGGCACAAGGTTGGGGAAGGCTTCAGCCATGTTCTCTGAACAACAGGCAGATGAAAACTACAGCTGAACATTTTTTTTTTTAAATACAACCCACTGTGCACCAAAACCACTGCTTGAGGCACTGCAACACAACTCTAAAACACATTAGCTGTCATAAAAACACGAGAGCGGATACACAAAGCAATTCAACTGACAGGGAATAAAATTATTTCAATACTGAACTAGAAATACCACAAAATTGAAACAGTATGTTCACCCTAAAGTAATATGTTCACCCTATAAAGACTGGGTGAACAACAACAAAAAGTTGTTGTCTGGTGCCAAAAATATATTAATGTAGATGCAAGAAGGTTCCGAGAGAGCGCATTCCATAGCTGAGAGGCCACAACCAGGAAGGTCCTATTCCTTGTAGCTACCCAACAGAGTGAGGGGGCACTTGAAGGAGGGCTTCTATTATTGATTTAGGGGGTAGCCAAGATACATATACGAAGAGGCTATCCTTTAGGTAGTGGGGGTCCCAAGTCATACAGGGCTGTATTAGTCAAAACCAACACCTTGAGTTGGGTCCAGAAATGGATTGGGCATCAAAGAACTGCTCTGTTGATAGGCATGAGACCAGGGGTCGGCAGCCTAAGGCCCATGGGCCACAAGTGGCCCATGGGGGTCATTTAACCGGCCCATGGACCCCCGCCGAATGCTCAGTTGGCTTCTGTGCACTGCACTAAACTGGCACAGGGCAGAGCTGGGACTGCATTCCGCGATGCTGGCCAGCTTCCCATTGGCTGCAGGAAGCTCCTGCAGCCAATGGGAAGCTGCGCACGCCTCCTCTGTGCCAGAAGGAGCGCCGGAAACAGTATTTGCGCATGCATGCACACGCGTGCACTTCGGCCCACTGCAGGGTCTGCGGGACCGTGAACCGGCCCAAGCCACAAAAAATTTGCCGACCCCTGCCTGAGACGATCACATTTTCTATTATAAGGGAAGCTAATGCCATATATAAAGTGGCTACTGTATATGTGACAAACAGCAAAAGCACACTGGGAAGGGCAAAAATTATTACAAGTCACACTGGAGGATCATGAAGTCAATCCTGTGCATCATCTTTTCAGATATGATCACAACAACTTCCTATTTTTCAGGATAAGTTCTACCTCTATAGCCACATTCTTAGCTTCTGCACATGAATTCCCATGCAGGGAATTGTGACACTGATTGACGACTAAATAAGGGCAATCCCAACTTCACCGGCGTGATCATATGCTATGTGAGCTGATGCCACTTGACAAATCTGGGCCCTTCCCATTTATTTTTGTCAGGGTTATTGGCTGCATTGTTCATTTATGCTTGTTCTGTTTAGCACCCAAGGGTCCTTTTGAAATTCACCTTCGCATCTGCTATGCATCAATAAGTTCTCTGCTCAACTGCAATTTCAGCCTCCACTTTGTAATCAAATGCTTAATGAAAAGATAAGAGTGATCAACTTGAAGATGGCTGGGATAAAATGTTCACTTCTAATTAACAGTGACTCAAGGGCCATTCTAGGAAATGCTCCTGTTGAGCTTCTTTGTACATAGACTGAGACAAGCAAGTTGGAATCTTGTTACCGTGAAAAATTAATACAGGCAGCTTCTGGCAATCTAGGAAGCAACCAATCAGAATTCATATGAAGAGCCAGAAGAATTTCCGAGCCATTGCTTCTTTTTTCTTGTCCCCTGTAAGGGTGTAGTGCAGGGGTTGCTAAGATGGTGTGCTTCAGATGTTGTGGGCTACATCTCCCATCATTCCTACCCAGCATGGCCAATAATCAGGGACGATGGGAATTGTAGTCCAAAACGCATGGAGAGCACGACAATGGTTACCCCTGTTAAAGTGGATAGATTGCAAGGACGTGCATTGGGGAGAATTATATTCAGGTCCCTGTTCAGTTGTGAGGCTTAATGGATGACTTTGAGCTAGTCACTCTGGGCTATGCTTGCACCATAAGGAATTCAGTGCAGATGAAGAAAATCACATTTAAAAAATAGACAAACAAATGGGTTCTACAGCAAAATGTTATGAGCATGCATGTTCCTTACTAGGCTTATCCCACCCCCACAATATGATGTTGTACTTTTGCAAACTTTTGATTCCCCCAAGCCTACTGATCTCTTCCTCTTCTGTGTGGGTGATACCGTTTTGGCCATATAAACAATTAATAACACATGGATATTGAAGCAATTACAATAAGAGATCTTACAAGAGATCTCTGTTTCCTTGTCTTTATGTTTCTTCTTTTAGCTAAATTCTAAATGAAAGGGAAAGCGGAGCAGCACCAAAAGACAAAAAAGCAAAAAAGAAGAATTTTTCAACTGGTGTGACGCCCCAGAATATATTGAATTTAACGCACGCTGTCTTTTTTGACAATATACATCTTTTTCCTCCTCCCCAAATACATTTGCCTGTTCCAGCAAGGAGTTTTCTCAGATTACCCCTTCTCACATGGAGTCTCCCAAAGGAGTTTATCGAACCACTGAAAATTTCTGAATAAAAGCTGGTTGGCAAGACAGGTGACTATCAGGGCTGACTCTTGGCTCATGGAGGGCTGGGCAAGGCAGGAGCAACATCTAAGTAAGGCTGAGGGCAAGCAGGGGAAGCAGGGTCCCCTAGTTGTTCAGAAAGAGAAGTGGTGGTGGAAAGGAAGCACCCAGGGTCAGCTCAAGACAGTTTGTTGCCTTAGGCAAAGACAGGAACGGCAGTCAAATCTTATTTCAGCTCTTGTAAGGGGCTGACATTCTTGTCTGTTGCTGGCGAGTATAGGGCAGAGAGGGGGACGCTGAGGCCTAGGTGTCAAATGAGGCCCTCCAGACCTCTCACCTCAGGCCGTTTGAGCCACACCCTTCACCAGCCCTGCATTGCACCCTCCTTGAATGTTTTTGCTTGGTTGGAATGTGTCTTTGGACTGATAATGCTTCTTGCCTGCCCAGATAGAGGATAGTCACTATTCAAAAGCCACAATTATTGCTCTAGTCTATCTTGCCTCTGGCCCTGTCCCCTCTCCCCTGAAATTTGCCCAGAAGGGAAGGTGGCTCTTGGGCTAAAGAAGATTCCCTACTCCTGGTTGAGGGGATGTGGGGCAGGCTGCACAGCACATATAGCTCTCTTCTTCAATACTTGTTGCTGCTTCCTGCCCATCAGCATTTGCTGCCTGAGGAAGCTGCTCATTCTGCCTAGTGATAGGGCTGGTCCTGGTGGCACCAAGCACCAGAGGAAGCAGAAGAAGAGGCAAAACCTCAATATGGTAGAGCAGAAAATCACCAATCTTTAATATTTTTAGTAGGCCTATGCAATACAGCTGTAGGCAAATAGGGAAACCATTTCAGACATCATGCTGAATGTTAGGGGACACTGAGGACATAATTAGCAGGTGTGGCCCCTCCCATTCTTCACCTGTATGTATGGGGGGGACAACTGGAATGAACCAACGGTAACAACTGGAATGAACCAAGGCCTTCAGATTCTGCATCTGATTACAACAATAGATCTTACCATGTACAGTGGTACCTCAGGTTACAAACACCTCGGGTTACAAACGCTTCAGGTTACAGACTCTGCTAACCTGGAAGTAGTACCTTGGGTTAAGAACTTTACCTCAGGATGAGAACAGAAATCGTGAGGCGGCAGCAGGAGGCCCCATTAGCTAAAGTGGTAACTCAGGTTAAGAACGAACCTCTGGAATGAATTAAGTTTGTAACCAGAGGTACCACTGTATAATCTATCTTCACTTTGGCTCAAAATGTAAAAAACCCAGAGCCAAGAATTGTGCCTCATTATACAAAATCTCTCACTTTCCCTGTAGGCATGCAGTCCTTGCACAAAAGTTCACATGAGACAGTGGATAGAATGAGGTTCATTGTCTCTCGATAAATGACACTTGCACATCCCCCACCCCACCGCGGTTTCCTGGTTATATAAGCTTTAAGACATGAACAATGCTGATAAAGACATGAATATGTACAATGAAAGACAGGCTGCTAAATTATCAGCTAAACAAAGCAAATGTTCAACATAGCTCTGGCACAACACAGATCTGAACAACTTTTTTTTTAAAAAAAAAGCCTTGATTTTATACTACTATAAAATCTATTGCCCTGATCTCGCCACTGTGATCCATGCAACGGTCACCTCCAGGCTTGATTATTGTAACTCACTTTACGTGGAGCTGCCATTGAAGCTGACCCAGAAACTCCAGCAGGTGAAGAATGCTGTGACGAGATTCCTTACAGGGTCTTCGTTGCAGGATCACATTCATCCAGTGCTATATCAGCTTCAATAGTAGTAGTAGTAGTAGTAGTAGTAGTAATTTATTTTCACCCCACCCGTCTGACTGGGTTGTCCCAGCCACTTTGGGCAGCTTCCAACATATATAAAACGTAATAAAACCTTAAACCTTAAAACACTTCCCTATACAGGGCTACCTTCAGATGTTTCCTAAATGTTATATCCTTAACATCTGATGGGAAGGCATTTCACAGGGTGGGCACCACTACTAACTGAAGCCAATGCTACAGTCAAATTTTGCTTTCAAACCATGTGTTCATATGGCCATCATGCACTGACATAGGGAGCGAGGTTGCACTGACAGGTGCTGATGGGAGTTGTAGTCTAAAGGGCTACAGATTGGGGAAGGCTGCTCTAAGAAGTCAGTAGAAGATAAACTACCACTTAACCGTTCTCCTCCCGAAGTTGGGTCCACTGGTAGCAAGACACTTGGCTGTACCCAATTAAGTTCTGTTCAGAAGACACCCATTGAAAACAATAGACCTACGTTAACCATGGCTATTAATTTTAAGAGTCTACTGAGAGTAGAACCAACAGTGACTACAACCCTGGGCAACTGGCAGGAGGAGAGGGGATCAAGGTTTTCCTACGCGGGTTATTTATAGTATTTGGCAGGAAATTGTATGTGTGCAAAATAAAGAAGTACAGAGAAGTCTCATCTTTCCTAAGACTTTGTTTGGAGAGTAGCACTGCCCCATCATTATCATCAGCAGCATCGTCATTTCTTAAACTCGCTGTTAGCATTCCATTTCCATCTAATGTATCGCCTTGCCAATTTCGCCTTCCTGAACCGCTCCCATTGAAGCAACTGACTTCTTCCTCGGCAGACAATGTGGTCATCTGGCTTCCTTGAAAAGCCAGAACAAAATGCTCTCCATCACTTCCTTTCATCTGGCCATTAAATAAATGAATACAGGATATTAGGTTAAGGCGTTAATGACTCAGCAGACCGGGGGTAATTTGGAAATTGCTTCCGATCTCAGCTGCGGTGATGCACTGCCAACATCCTTCTCCTGGCAATGTCTCTTTCTCCCATGGACACCCACCCACCCAATGTCTCCCAGATGTCTTGGCATATTGGGAAAACCTATTCATTCTTTGAGTCATCCATGTATGAATGCATTCTCAGAGAGGGGCAAAGGCAGACACGGTAGACATGCTTATATTAAAGTGAAGGCATTTGAAAGCATGAGTTGTCCTCCAGCCTATACAGAAAGTATCCCCAGAGCAATATGATAGATTGGCTTAGCAAATTCAAAGTGAATCATGCTTCTGAGAAGACGTGTGTGTGTGTAAGAAGGAAGTGTGAAATGCTATGCTGGATCAGACAAAGGTTTGTCTAGTATAACAGGTGTGTGCAATCAGCAACCCTAGGACAAAAGCCCCCTGCAGCAGATTGCTCAGTGGGGAGGAAGAGGAAGACAGAGATGGGGAGCAGAAAAAGAAAAAGGGAGTAGCCCCATTCACCCCTGACTTTGGCCCCACCCACAGTCAGCATGCAGACTGACAGCTTACCTCTGAGGAAATGTGGTTCTTTATAGAAAAAAGGTTGGCAGCCACTGTAGGCTAGCATTCAGTTCAGCAGCCAACCAGATGATGCTTGAGAGCTCATAAGTGGGCTATGGAAGTGGGATCATCACTTCCATGGCCCACTTCCCTGAAGGTGTATTCAGCTACTGTATATAAAGCCCCCATACGCAGAGGTTCTGTTTAGCAACTGGTCATGTCCCACTATGTCCTCTGGCAGGACCAGCCTTGAAGCGTGTGAGACCTTAGCAAAAGAGGAAGATCTAGCATTGACGGGATTCCACAGGAGTCAGTGGAGATTAATAACTCACCTTGGAAGATACCTAACATCAAAGAAGCTTCAGGTCAGGAGGAACCAATGCACCCTGACTGGTTTTACCTCTTCATTAAGACCTTAAGCAAAGACACAGAGGCATGTCTGTATGGAGGCACAAGGTCCATTAGCAGCAGAAGGACACTCCCTGAACTCTTCTTGTGAGTAGGATGCTCAATTCCTGAAGTGCTCTGCATAAGGGCCCTGATTACAAGCCAAGAAGTGGTGGGGCAGCCACACCAACCATTTAGCTGCTCAAATAAAGACAAACCAGTGTGGAAGCAACATCTCTTCTTGCCTCTGTTCCCTCTTGGACAGCACCCCTGCTGTTCTAAATCTCCTGAATTTTGACTTACTAGATGGTTCCTGATAAACTGAGCTGTGTGGCATACAAAGCAACCAATCTTTCTCTAAGCCATGACCCTTTCCCTGAAAAACCCTTCCATGATTTTAAGAAGTCCTGTAAACTACTGCCCTTCATCACATCTTGTGATAATGAATTCCATAATTTCTTACACGTTGTGCAAATAGTTCAAGGTTCTTTATTTCAAAATATTTGTTTCAAAATTACAGTGGTACCTCTGGTTACGTACTTAATTCATTCCGGAAGTCCGTTCTTAACCTGAAACTGTTCTTAACTGAGGTACCACTTTAGCTAATGGGGCCTCCCACTGCCGCCACACTGCCGCAGTGCGATTTCTGTTCTCATCCTGAGGTAAAGTTCTTAACCTGAGGTACTACTTCTGGGTTAACGGAGTCCGTAACCCAAAGTGTTTGTAACCTGAGGTGTTTGTAACCTGAGGTACCACTGTACTTACAAAGATATAAAACATAATAAAACACACTTATTACAGATAAAGAAATACAAAGTATAGCAATACAAAAATTAGCAAAATCATTTAAAACAGCACAAGACAATTATAAAACGCCTCCCAGAGTTTAAAAGAAGACATGTTCAGCACCAGTCTAAAAATGGGAGGACTTCTCTGGGAGAGTTCCAGAATCACAGGGCCAGCACCAAAAAGTCTCTGTCCCTGGTACTAACCAACTGGAATATCTGAAAACAACGCCAACAAGGGTTGGACCTTAAGCCTTTAGCACCCCTGTAAGGGAGACTAGGCTGAGAGAAAGTAATGAGTCCAAGCTCATTCAATCAGCTCCAAGTCTACATGAGGATTTGAACTCAGGTCTCCACTCCAAAGTGCTATATGGGGAATAGCCATAGCTCATGGGTGGAGCATCTGCATTGTATACAGAAGGTTCAATCCCTTGCATCTCCAGGTATGGCTGGGAAAGAACCCTGTCTAATATCCCAGAGAGCCACTGCCAGTCAGTGCAGACAATATGGAGCTGGGTGGACCAATGGTCTCGCTCAGTGTAACACAGCTTCCTATGTTCCTAAGCACCACACTGCACTAGCAAAATACTTTGCAAACCAGGTAAATGAAAACAGGCCATTATTTAAACATGCCATCCCTAACTTCTGAAAGCATTATAGTTCCAGAACTGCATTATGCTTTCCCTGAACCTGTAGGTTGGTTCTAACACAAGGAAGTGAGGCAGATAGAATGGGACTTGCCCAAGTGTTAGAATATGTGAGCAGAGTTTGGCCATCCACCCATCGAGGAAACCTTCAGGTCTAAGACCTGCTGACATAACTCCTGAAAGGGTGGACTCACATAACCAGGAAATCTCTTCCTGAAAGTCCACATTGTCAGTTGGCATTGTTAGTTCCAGAAATGGCCAATGAAGGACTTCCTCCTAATGCAAATATCAGGATCAGATGAGGGATTTCCTTAAACTAGCAGCTGTAAAAGATTGCATTGCCCCTCCCCTGTAGAGTTCCTGATAATTATCAGCTGCCTTCCATTTGAAGCAATTTACATTACATCCCCATCCTGGGTGCATGATAATTGCAGAGACACATTAAACATCTCACACAGTTTCACCCTTAAGTACGCTCTTTTCTTAAGTGCACAGAACAAATGTTAGAATTAGGAAGGATGGAGTGGGGAGGAGTAATACAATGGGGAAGGAATTGGCATGCAATGTGTTTTTACGGATGTGAACGGAATCCCAGTCAGTCAGTGCTGTGCTCTCTAAAATTGCCAGCTGGTTGCAGATACCATTAATTGATCCTATTACAAAAGTGCCTGACTCATTATGCAGTAAAGAGTTTACATGTGAGTAGCACATGGAGGATTCAGCTGACATCTGCTGTCTTGCTGAAGCCATGCACACTCTATACTGAATTCTGTCCTCCTGTCAACGGTACGGATATTTCAAGCAAAAAACAAACCCATACATAGATGCATAAAAAGAACAATATAAAAGACAATTATATTTGTTAAAAACTAGATTAAAACATCCCACCCAAGCAAAAGGGCCATGGATAATTAAAAGTCAATGGCCTGATAAAAAAATCAATGTTTTGCCTAGTGTCTAACAATATGTTAACAAAAACGTCAGGCCAGCCTCCCTGGGGAGAGCATTTCACAAGTGGGGAACCACTATGGAAAAGCCCGTTTTTGTGTTGCCTCCCTCCGGACCTCCTGTGGGGGCTTCTGATAACTATTGCAGGGTCCAGGTCAGTTCATAGGTGATCCTATTGGGATCCTGATCTGCAGAAGACTTTGTAATTCAAAACCAGCACATTGAATTGATTCTGGAAATTGACTGGAAGCCAGTGCAGTCAGGCCAGGGTCAGTGTCTTGGCCAGGTGAGCAACCTGGCCACCGAATTCTGCACCAGCAGCATTATCCAAGGCATCTGCAAAGGCAGCCACAAGTAGACTACATTACAGTAATCTAACCTAGAAGTTACTATCCCTGTCCAAATCGGGGCAATTGAACTCATACTTTTCCATCCATTGGGAAGCGCTTGATGGGATGTATTTGTACTGTGTGTTGTTGTCATTTCCCCTTATTTAGTATTTACCCACATTCCCTTAGTTCAGGAAATCTGAGGCCCACTGTGGGCATGAATGCAGGTGTTTGTTCACCTGTGCAGGTGGCCAAGTTGTCTGATATGCCAGATTTGCACAAAACAGTAGGTTTAAAGAAAGTGTCATGCCCAGCCACACCCGCATTGGAGTGAGAGATGGGACCCAGCAAAATGCCGCCACCCATTTATTTAATTTTTATTGATTAAATTTATATACCACCCTATACCCGGAGGTCTCAGGGCAGTTCACAGAAAAGATCACAATATATAAAAATAAAATAAAAACAATAACTCAATAACCTCCTGCCCAAATAACACATTTAATAATAAGAATAATAATTTTATTATTTACACCTCACCCATCTGGCTGGGTTTCTCCAGCCACTCTGGGCTGCTTACTGCATATATCAAAACATAATAAAACATCAAACATTAAAAACTTCCCAGTATAGGGCTGCCTTCAGATGTCTTCTAAAAGTTATGTAGTTCTTTATCTCCTTCACATCTGAAGGGAGGGTGTTCCATAGGGAGGGCGCCACTACCGAGGAGGCCCTCTGCCTGGTTCGCTGTAACGTCGCTTCTTGCAGTGAGGGAACCAGCAGAAGACCCTCAGAGGAGGACCTCAGTGTCTGGGCTGTATGATGAGGGTGGAAACGCTCCTTCGGAAATACTGGGCCAAGGCCATTTAGGGCTTTAAAGGTCAGCACCAACACTTTGAATTGTGTTCAGAAACACATGAACAATGTGCTTCATCATGACCACAGCTGGTTAACTTGAAATTTCATGTTGGATTCCAGCCTTACTGGATCAAATCCACTGTTTAACTGCCTTTTTGGGGGGGAGATGATCTACAACTTCAGAAGAATCACACGGTACAGCCATATTTGGGTGCATGGCTTCAGAATGATGAAAGTGGTGAGGTCACATAATTAAATGCTCCCCTGTCTCAAGAACTTCCTGCTCAGGGGCAGCTGCAGTTAACAGATTATGGGGAAGGTTAGGCTAGCCTAGAACGAGTTCTCTCTAATGTGCTAACTTTCCTAGTGGAGGATATTATTGACACGCAATCCTAGCATTTTGAAGCTGTATGGTCCAAGGGGGGCTGTGCCATGATTCTTCTCAATACATTTCCTAACTCTTTCACAGTGTTCAAAGGGAAGTCCAACCACCGTAGACATGCATACCTACATGAATGGCAATAATGTCTGATGTTTTACTGTGTTTTTATATATGCTGTAAGTCGCCCAGAGTGGCTGTGGGAACCCAGCCAGATGGTCAGGGAATAATAATAATAATAATAATAATAATAATAATAATAAGCTATAGAGGTACCAACCAAACCACCCAGACCCATCTAAGGTCTCTGGCCTGGTCAGTATGAATATAACTGATCCCACTGAAGAATATCCTGAAGGATTACTCACTTGAACAGGTGATCTTGATGGTCCCATAGTCTTTGCCACAGTTCTTCTTGAAGTGGCAACGCAGGCAGTTCAGCAGGCACTGAAGTTCCTCCTTTCTGCAAGGCTGGATGCCCTTTTCATCTGGGGGGGGGGAGAGAGAGAGGAAGGGAAAAAAGGGGGCAGGGGCAGGTTGATCAAGCAGTGAAATATGTACATTAACAAGGGCTCAGATCTTTGCAAGACTCATTGCTTGGATGAGAGTTTTGTTTTGCTGTCTTTCCATACAACTCAGGAGCAAAAACAAGGCTTTGCCTTTCCTTTTATCAGTGGGAAAACAGTGCAGGACTCAAGCAAACCTATGCTAATTTGAGTTGTGTCTCTAAGCTTGGGCATTGTGAAATTCAAAAAAGTGCAAATTTGGAAAGATAATGTGTGAAATGAATCTCAGCTATCTTTCCAAATTTGCACTTTTTTTAAAGGAAGTACGAGAAAGGTATGTTTACATTCAAATGTGAATGCCAACCACCACCACCACTAGTCACAGGTGATGGGAGGCCACAGTGAAATCAAAACCTCTGCAGGGCCACAGGTACTTCATCCCTGCCACGAAATATTCTTAGGGAAGGGTGTGGGGAGCAACCAGTCTCAGAAATTGTCTCCCTGCCTCTTTAAGCCTCAGGCAGACAGAGAAATCACACCTCTGTCTTGGCTGGCTCAGCATTCACAGCTGGGCCTTGTTTTCTGCTGCCAACATTCGCTGGCAGTTGGAAGGCAGAGGGCACATGGGGCCCTTGGCACTTGCCAGTTTTTCTAGGGTGGGCTTGGGTGGGAATTCATTTTGATATCCCAATATTTTGGAATGTATCCAGTCCTAGTCCTACTCAGAACAGACTCTATAACTTAAAGAAAAATACCTTAGGTAGAGTGGAATTATACGAGTTGGTGGTATATACATAAATCAAATAAATACCAGCATCCTTGCCACCCCCTGGGCTCAGGCCACCTTCCTCTCTTAATACTTTGGCACCATGTGATGATGTAATGGAATAATTTGAAAGTGAAAATAAATGAGAGGCTGACCAGAAACCAACTGCTCTTTGCAATCAAGGATTAGGAGACTGGTAGCCCAGCCTTCAGCCAGCCGTGCAAAAGGCAGGCTGCCTAAATCAGGTTTTTGTTTCTCTTCCAGTCTATTTAATTCAAGGCCTTTGTGTCAGCTTTCATAGCCCAAAGCCCATGCAGTTAGGCGTAATTGTTCGTGATTTGCAATTCTCCATACAGCTGCTCCAGCAGAAGATGTCAGTACCCCCAATGCATTCCCCAAATATCACTGCCTCTGACCACACGCTGGTTTTGTATGGCATAGTCAGCCACACGCTTGCAGAAACCTGGAGGCCCAGCTTTGCATGGAGACCCATAATGAGATCAGTTTGGCTTCTGTGCTTTTAGCACTTGGCGGATAAACATTCTCTGCGCAGCCAAGTCATTAGTGGCAGGTATCTAAAAGTCAGAATCTTGGAAACAAGGGCATTTCCCCAACAAGGGCAGTGTCAACTCAGCCTCCTCTAAGTCACACAACATATATACCCCAATCTAGCACTCTTTACAGGAATATTAAAAACCCCCAAGACAAGACTGTCTTACAAATAGCTGCCCACAAACTTACTAACTAACCTACAACTATTTGAGTAGCCACAAATACTTAACGTCCACAAATATTGCGATGGCCCCAAAGTGAAAAACGATATTCCAGTCTGCAATAGGCTTTATTTATTTTTTGGTGGGGAGAGTTTGAACTTTATTGCTAGCTGGCAAGAAACCGTACTGAGGTGCTATGAAGGTTGTTTTGGAAAGACTGGTGCTGCTTTAGACGACCACAGGGTCTGTGTCTCTGCTTCCCACCTGCTCAAACTGTAGGTTTCTAACAACGCTGGCTGATCAGCAGAGCAGCAGGCAGCAACACAGAAAAACACGTGTTTTTCAGAACACACAGCTAGTCCTGAAAAAGCATCCTTCTCCCTTCTCAACAAAGCAGCAGCTAGTTATTACAAAAACAATTCAGGTTTCTAGTACTCATCTCTCCACTAGGGAACTGACCGTCTGAATCTTTAGAACTTCCTACTGCTCAGAGAAGTGCAGATTACAACAATTCCCTTTATTTGCAAAGTTTAGGGATGAGTATGGATCCTTATGTAGGTAAAATAGCGCCATCCATGCAAGAGGGAGATATCAGCAAACTTGGGGGGACCTCAAGTTTTGCAGAGATCTCAAAAATCTTATTTGGTAAAAAAAAAATCTAATACCCAATGATGACTGGGCATGTTCAGTGGACACCGAATGCTGAGTCGCTGTTGGAGCAAAAGATAGAAAACTGGCTAGGGGGGAATGGAATGGAGTTTCCTGGAAAAGAGCAGAGCTAGCAATAACCCTGAATAGGAATATTCCATTTTTATGGATTCACAAGGCCCTTTTCTCGTCTCAGTATGCAATCTTATTGCTGATATAAATCGTATCGTATTCAGGATTTGCCTGTTTCATGTCTCTTCTGTGCAATAACCTGATTAGTTTCCAAAGCCATATGAAAAAATCCTCACCTTCTTGTTGTTGCAGCCGCTTTCCTTCCCACCCCCACCTTCTCCTTATTATAAAATGCTCTTTGGCTTCACAGTACATGGAAGCTGTGTTTGAAAATAAAATTGCACCAAAGCTATCAAAACAGGTCTCTGTTGTATTAATTGGAAGTGTTAGAGGAGGGCTCTGGGGAATGATATGATATTTAAGGGAACAGAAGGCACAAAGAATGACTTGTTTAGAATCTGATGGCAGAGGAAGCTGAGGCAACCTCAAAGGAGGCAAGCAGGAAGTGACCCAGAAACATACGTCCTCCTGAATCAATTCACAACAGGTGCAGAATATCAGAAAGTTCCAAATTAGCTGCCTATGCCTGGGGACCAACTAGAATCACAGTGTTGAGTTGATTAACTGGTCAGCTTTATCAACACAAATTTAACAACTAAAAAGGTCTGGCAAAATGCAGTTATTTATTCAATAATTTTAAAGCACCACTTAATATTTTAAAACCTCTAAGGGGTGTATAACATTTAAAACAATCTGAAATACAAAAGAAGATAAAATAAAACCAGTAAAATCATAGCACAAAAACCATATAAGAACAGGAATGCAGGGCATCCAAACAAGTAAATAACAACAACAGGGTCCAACCTTAAGGGTCAAGGAAGGCCTGAGCAAAAAGTCAAGTCTTTACAATACATCAGAAGCAAATGATGGAAGGGTGGTCCATAGTACAGGGGCAACAGTGGAAAATGAACGTTTTTAGGTTACAGCTCTCTGACACTCTGTAGGGTGCACTGTGGTACCACAGGTACAATTGCCCCAGATGACTCAAGGGTCCCCAAGCAATAGTAGCTCCAAGGAGAAGATGAACCTAACTCATTTCCAGTAAACCTGTCAGCAACAGATTCTGCACATGGCTCCCTGATCTGTGATGAACTACCAACTCCTCTGAAGATGAAGAAAGTTCTGAACAGCTTCCAAGGACTATATCATGGCAGCCTCAAGCCCTGCCAACTAGAGCAATGGTCAGTTGGTGCTCTCAGAATGTGTGGCTTCAGTCTTGATCCTCCAGGGGAGACTGTAAAGCTGTGGAAGGTGCGGCAGGCCAATGCTGAGGCAACTTGCTCCTCTTGTTCTTCACTGTAGGATCACTGTCCAGGGTCCTGAAAATCTTGCTTCTGTTTCCCAACTCAGCACCCTTCAGAATCCTGACCTCATCCAGGCACAAAGATGACTTGGCCAGTCCCGCCTCTTTCTCACCACCACTTTCCCCCAGTGATGGCTACTGCTATGGGTCAGGACACTATTACAGTCTTACACACTTCAATCAATAGGAGAGACAACAAAGGAAAGGAAATACTGGGTGACAAGCAAAAATGGGAATAGAAGACTAGGAAAGCTGAGGATAACGAGGGATGAATATAAGCAGAGAAAATTTCTATGTACTTACGGTTCATTTCAGCTGCGGATGAGGACAACACAGGTAAAGCCAAAGGCTACAGAAATGGTAGGTTTTGAAGAGGGATCTGAAGAAAGAAGGAGACCCAGCAATGATACATCTGCTGTGTGAAAATCTGAGAACATTTTCCATGCTTCAACGAAGACCGTATTAGTCATGGTGAGGCAGCTGGGCACCAGCATAAAATCCTAAAAATGATTCTCTGAACCCTCTGCCCCCCCCTTTGCCTTTCTGTTCAAAACAGCAAATCATCCAGGAGAAATCACTCACCTCCCATTTAATAAGAAATAATAACCATTTTGGAGTCATTGCTGAGCCTCAGCAAGCAATATATATTTCTAGGCTGAGTCCTTGACTGATGTTTAAGACACCTCTGAGCAGAACAACACCACAGTTCAATATGGAACTGGAATATGCTCTTAATCCCTCTAGGAATCCATACAGACTACGAGTGCAGGAAGGATCATAAAAGTGTTCTCTGTGAAGGACATGACACTCTGGAGGGCTGCAGAGCTTTCTCAACAAGTCATTTCCCATGAAGGATTCAGCTGCTCAAAGGCAAGCCACAGTTGATTCATTCTGGACTGGTTCAGATGTTATGTTGGGATATGAGGATGCTAGAGGAGGGTTGTATTTTGAGGTATATTTTGCCAGAATCTTTCTGGTGCTAGAATCTGAGCCAGCACACCAGGCTCTATCGGGTAAACACACCCTTTAGACCAGCTTCCCCCATCCTAGTGCCCTCTAGTTGTTGCTGGATTACCGTTCCCATCATCCTTTACTATTGGCCATACTCTCTGGGGCTGATGGGAGTTGGAAGTCCAACAACACCAGAAGGACTCCACCTTGGCTACCCCTAGGCTAAATAAACAACAGTTCCAACAAGCTCAGAAATTATGGGAAACTGGTTAGTTTAAAAATCAGAAGCAATTTTTTTTCTGTCTCCTTCATGCAAAAGAGGAGAGGGGATGCTTGCCCCAGTTTGTTTACAAACCCTAAATTCTGAGGGAATGTTGGGGCCCATCAGGGCTTCAACACCCCCCCCCCCAAGCAGACAAGCTAGACCAGCTCTGGAGCTGGTGTAATTTATTTCTCTCTCACTGGAAACTGGGAGCATATTGGGAGCCTATTAGGAGAATATGTAGATTCACAGCCCCTCGTGGCACACCCCTTAATCACTCCTAGAATGCTTCCTCTGACACTGGAGAGAAGCCAGTTGTGGACTTTTCTGCAGCCTTTCAATGGGGGCATCCAAGGTTGGATCTCCCTTTTGAGGGTAGATCCATCTCTCTTTCCTTGGAGAGAGAAAGATGTGGTTGTTCTTACAACTCACATGATACCTTCCTGGGGCCCCCACATGATTTCAGTCTGAAAAGTGGTTTATAAATCTTTTAATAACATTTAAACAAACAAACCACGACATCCCCTCTCAAATGTTAATAATTTAAGAGAGCCAAATTTGCACAATTATTCCTAAACTGAGGCTCTCAGGAAGCTGAATCCTAAGCCAAATATCTACGTAATTACCGTATTTTTTGCACCATAACACTCACTTTTTTCCTCCTAGAAAGTAAGGGGAAATGTCTGTGCGTGTTATGGAGGGAATGCCTACGGGTGGCATACCTACGGATTTTCCTCCTCTAAAAACTATGTGCATGTTATGGTCGGGTGCGTGTTATAGAGTGAAAAATACGGTATTTAAAGCAGGTGTGGGGAACCTTTGGTCTTGCAGAGGTAGCAGGACTACAATGCCCATCATCCTTGACCACTGGCCATGCTTGCTGGGGCTGGTGAGAGTTGCAGCTCAGCAACATCTGGAGGACTAAAGGTTTCCCCCACTCTTTTCACCAATATAGCTGAGGCAGCATAGGCTATGAAAACGGAAAAATCCAAATTGCAATTTTAAAAATGGTTATTTAAAAACATCAAAGCCAGCAAGGGATTAACCCCCCCCCCACAATTAACAATATAAAGAAACAGAAACTGCAGCATCTAAAAGCCACAATATAAGATAGAGGAACGGCAATAAGAACGACAAATCAAGCATTAAAAAGCCTGCTGCCGTTTGCCACCTTAAAAGCAGCTAAGTTTGGCACATCACTAAGTCTGCAAAGGGCACTCTTGAAAAAGGCATTCCCCTGTGCCTGCAGGACTGCAAAAGCAGAGCCTAGCTATCAAAAAGGCTTACATAGGAGATGGGGGTCCTGCAGGGATGGTGCAACTTACCTGCTTCGATCTTCTTAAGTTAGAGCAGGGGTGGGGGCATTTTTCAGCCAGAGAGCTGCATTCTCTCATAGGCAACATTCTGGGGGCCACAGGCAGGGCCAGAGGCCAAAGTGAGTGAGCAACTGGTGCACAGGTTTCCATGTATACCCCACCATTTCTCTACCCTCCACACAGGCAAACAGGAGGTACAATCCCAATTCAAGGACATATTCCACTCTGGCCAAAATACTCAAGAAGTAGCAGGGTCAGAATGGGGTGCATAGCCTCTGGGTAGGCAGTGTGGACTGGGAAGAGTACCACCCCTGGTCCTGAGGTTCTGCCACCCCTCAGGGTGTTTCTGCTGCACTTCCTACGGAACAACTGAGAATACACACAGCCTGTAGCTTATATGCTCCTAATGCCAGTCCAGAGTGGTGCTCCTTCCTGGTCACTGAAGGCAATGTAGGAAGGACATGCAAGTGGAACAAGGGTCTCTCTCACTCAGTCACTGTGCTGTGCATCTCATTTTCCCTACCTGGAATGTGGGAGGGAGGCTGTACTTTTTACCAGAGGTGACAGGATTCACACCTACAGTGGAATTGCATTCACTAAGGAAGGGAAGGGGAAAAAAAAGAAAAGAAACTGAAGAAAATGAGGGCACCAACCCAGCTCATGGATTCTGCTTGCAAAGCAAAGGAAGGCACAGCCATCGCCACACAAGCTTTCACCATGCATAAAAAAACCTTGCCTCATTTTTACAGTGTTCAGTGATCACAAGCAATATTTAACAAATGATGATGATGGCAGGAGGAACGGAGGTTCTAGAACAGTGGTTCCCAAAGTGGGAGGTACCTCCACCTGGGGTTTTACCTGGGAGGTGGGCTAGAGGCAAGGGGGCAGCAGGAGGCTGCTGGAGGTGTAAATGACTATCAGACTTTGAAAAGCTGGTATCAAACTGGATCAATTTCATCAATTTTGTTGAGTCAATTGAACTAGGTTTAATTGAATTTTGAATATACATGCAATTAATTGTTACTCTTTTGAATTTTATTGTCTTATTATCTTCCCATATAGGGTAGGGTAAGGGGCACTGGGGATGAGGTTATGGAACACTTCTTGTCATTATGCAACAGCATCAATTTTGGAATCATGGTTGATGTACCTGAGGGAAGAGGACAAGGTCTGTATCAGTGGCGTAGCGTGGGGGGTGCCAGGGGTGCCAGCCGCACCGGGCGCAACACGGGGGGGGGGCGAGTCCAGAGGGAAGGGACAAGCAATCGAGGCTTGGTTGGGGTGGGGGGTCGTCGTCTCCGCCACTGCTTCTGTTTTCCGCTGCGCTGAGGCAAGCTGGGCGCGGCCAGGCATGCAAGCACAGCGCCTGGCCAAGCGCTGCAGCTTGGGGAGCCGGCGCCTTAGCGCCTCGCCATCGGCCGCGCAGCCATTGCCCAAGCTCGACAACTCGTGGAGGGCGCCTCTCTCTCTCTCTCTCTCTGCCTGGAGGGGAGGGGCTTTCCCTGCTCTTTGTTCCGTTTGAGCAAACACAGCAACGAAACAGAGGAGGGTGGGCAGTAAGACCCTGAGGCAGAATGCAGGAAAGCAGCCACTTCCTCTTTTCAGGTTTCCCTTCTCCGGTACCTACCCACCCACGTTTATTGCGAGGGAAATCTAGCTGACTGCAGGGAAGGGGTTGGGTGCATGTAATGTGTGACAAAGGCATCAGGTGTACGTCTTGGGTGGAAAGGGTATAAGGGTGGGGAGGTAGAGTGCATTTAAAAAAACCAAAACATTGTGGATTTAAACAAGGAAAATGTAGCATAATCTACTGTTTGTAAGGGCCCTTTGGGATTGGTTTTACCCATCTCAGACAGTTAGCTCATAGTGTAAATAAAGATGGCTGTTGTTTACATTTTTTTAATAAAAGCATCAACAACAATCCTTTTGCATGGTTTGTTGTACTGTGTTGCAGAACTTTTTGCAGTTGCAGGATTAGGGATGGTGTTCTGTGCTACAGTGGCGTAGCGTGGGGGGTGCAGGCTGGGCCGGCCACACCGGGCGCAACATCTGGGGGGCCGCGCTCCACGGGTTAGGGGGCGCAAAATCCACGGGTTAGGGGGCGCAAATTACTTGCCTTGCCCCGGGTGCTGACAACCCACGCTACGCCACTGGTCTGTATAACTACCCTGACCTGTCTTTGCCAACCTGGTGCCCTCCAGATTGCCTCCATCATCACCATGCTGGCTAGCACTGATAGAAATTGGAGTCCAACAACATTTGGAGGCAATTTCATTCTGTTATGGGGCAGCCCTATACATAACAATTCAGAAGTAGGCCCCATTGCTTTTTGGTAGGGCTTATATATATTGGATTGCAGCCTTAAACTACTTGGCTGCTCACGAACTGGAGGAGAAAAGAAACAGCAAAGAGGCAAATCCGCCAGTCCAAGCTAAAATCAGTTATATGACTCAGACCACATTCTAATTAGTGTAATAGGAAAGGAGTTATGCCTGGCAAAATGTTGATACCTCTCCTGCCAACTTGCTAGACTTGTGCAGATTCCACAGTGTGCAAGTCATCCTTGACACAAGTTCAATGCAAGGCAATCAGAAGCTACCCTCAAATGACCTTGACAGCACAGGCTGTGACTTTGGGGCAATGGGAAGATGGAGTTATTGGCTTTGGCAGATACTTTCCCTGCTTCTGTACTGTGCTTTGCTTGGGACAGGTTTGTAACAGGGGGAAAAAACCTTTGCGTGGTTTTGTCTTGATTCCCCCCCCAATGTTTAACGAAAATAATAAAAATTGCTTAAAAACAAAAAATTAAAACCAGGTAAAAATGGGCACTGCTCATGAAGGTGGGCTAGAAATATTGTAAATAAAAGAATTCAAGATGAAACCAAGAACACAATGAATAAAATCCAAAAATGGGAAAATAGGCAGTACACCTTGGTAAATACATAAAAGCGGCAAGAGGACAGAGCAACAACTTCACTCCCCCATGGGAAAGTGGAACAAAACAGAACAATAAATAGGCAGCCAGGCAGCATGAAAGTCAGGAGCTAATTGGACCCCATAAAAACCGGATAACATTTGCTAAAAGATTTCTGAAAGAGACAAGTCTTGGCTGGACGCCTAGAATAATATAGTGTATGGGAGGTGATTCCATCAATCCTTGGCATCTCCAGATACAGTTGGGGGAAGAATCTCTGTTTAAAACCCTGGAGAGCTGGTGACAGTCAACGTAGACCAGGGACAAGCACCTGTTTCAGCCAGAGGGCCTCACTCCCTGCTGGACAACCTTCCATGGTCCATATGTGAGTTATGGGTGTGGCCAGCAGCAAAAGTGGATGGAACTACCGTTAATTTTACCTTGATACGGTAGACTAGTTTCTATGCATATACATACAACCCTCTCAATCATCTACCCAGAGCAAGAGAAACTTGCTAGTTTTTGCCAGTCTGTCAAAACCACTCAATGAGGGTGGAAAGTAGGGCCAGTAGGGGTAAGGACCGGCCCAAGACATTTTGGCACCTGAGGCAAACCACAAAATGGCACCTCCTCCTTCCCAGGGAAGAAGAGGTGAGTGAAGATCTACATCAGGAACAAGAAGGAAATAAAGATCTACATCAGGATCTGCTGCACCTGTCGCCTAAGGTGGCTGCCTCCCTTTGCCTCATGGGTAGACTGGCCTTGGTGAGGGTTGTATCATGGGGTTCCAAGGGCCAGACAGAGGCCTGGAGAGCCGCATTTGGCCCCCAGGCCAGAAGTGCCATACCCTGGTGCAGACTGGCCAAATGGATCCGTGGTATCTGTCTCGATGTAAGGCAGATTTCTATGTTCATTCAGCAACAGCCCCTGGAAAGAGGCCTCAAATGCAAAACAAATGAAAGCAGCCCTTAAGATGCCCTGGTCAAAATCTCTTTAGGCTTTATATATACCAGATATTTATTTGGTCCTACATGCTGAGTCCTGGCACCCTCAGACCAAATTAAGTCTTGCACATATCTGCGGAGCAAGCAGAGCAAGCTTCAGACTGGGCAAACGTGCCTGTTGCTTCCTGCAGCAGCGTCCAGCTTACAGAGGGATTATTCTGTCTTGCTGGATGAAGGATTTGGTTGGGCAGGACTTAAATGCTTTCTCAACCTCTGGCCTCTCTGGTTCCGGTTTCTGGAGCCCCAGATTGCACAGGCGCCAGCTGTACAAGCAGGCATGATCTGGAAAAGGGCGTCGAGCGGGCAGTGCCTTGCATGCATTTAATCAAGAAGCTGCCAAAACTGGGGCAGAATTCCTTGTAGAAAGATTCTCAGCTGGCTCTTAAAGGCCCTGCTCCCAGATGGGTTAAGAGCATGGGAGCTAAGCAGCAGCTGCTTAATTAAGAAGCTCTGCCCTTCACAGTCACGTATGTCACTTCTTTCAAGGCCAAGGGAAGCGCTGCAAATGCTGCAAAGCTCAGAACCAGGAGACAGCGAGGAAAGACAAGACTAGGACTCAGCCGCTGTTTAGTAAGTAGAAGACCCCAGATGCAACTGCCAGCATTCCCAGGGCTACATCCATGCCATACATTTAAAGCAGAGTCATACCACTTTAACTGCCATGGCTTCCCTCAAAGAATCCTGGGAACTGCTGTTTCTTAAGGCTACTGGGAACTGTAGCTCTGTGAGGGGTAAACACTAAAGCAGATCTGTATGTATTAGGGCTAGTCCATAGTGGATGGTGGCACCCACCTGACCTCCTGACAGCTGAGTCACTGCTGCTTACTGGGAAAGAGAGTGGAGAGGTGACAGGGAGGTCGGCATGGTAGAAACACACTGTCAGGAGGGCTGAATTGGCTCTGCTGGTGCTTTTGCGCTGTGCCAACCTCACCACTGCTTTGCCCTTTCCTTCTCAGCAAGGAGCAACAATTAAGTTGTTGGGAGGTCAAGTGAGCAAACCACCCAAAACCAGGGCTGTTCCTTCAGAATATGCTGTTCTGACCTAAGTGTCAAGAATTTAAGCTAACCCATACTGAAATTAAACACAAAATCCATGTTAAAATGTTTCCTTTCTGGGAATTGAGGACTACCAAGTGTTCCAAAATAAGCAACTGAGACATTCTTGGTCAGGGAGCAACCTAAATGGACTACTTGTTGCTGAACTACAACTCAGCCACAGCAAGGAGAGAAAGGGGGGAAATCCTTTGTTTGGTTTTAGATGATGTAGTTGTGTTTTGTATTTGTTTTCTTATAAGAGGTATCCATCCTTACCTGGCATTCCTCCTCATACAGGAAGGAATGCCTCTTAAGGTGGCAGAGACAGGAAACCTGCATCCCTCAAGAGGTTGCATGCCTACAACTATCATTCCTCTTTGTTGGCCATGCTGGCTAGAGCTGATGAGAGTTGGAGCCTGGAGGGTGTGAAGGGCTACAGGTCCCGCACCCCTCTTTTACATATTTATGATAAAATAAAGACTTAATGTAGTCAGCAAACACACATCCAATATCAGTCCATATTATTTTAAAAGAATCATATTTTGTTTCCTTCTCACCAGTCAGCAAAGAAATCAACATGAATCTGTACTATTTTGTCATCATCATCATCTTACGTAAGATTCTAAATTGCACCCAGTTCTGCAAATGGTGGCAGGAAATCCTGTATCTCCAACTTTTTTCTGTGTCTGTGTTCTCTAACACCGACATAATTTGTTAATTCGATCATATCCACAATAACAGAATTTTATATTAACAAGATGTCTCTTCCCCCTCTTGCTTATTGTCTCCTTTCCGCTGTAAGAATAGCATGTTCTAATCATCTGTTGGGATTATTGGTCTGACATAACAAAATAATACAGTTAAAGGGTTCAATGATAGGGTTCATGCCATTTCCTTTATGTGATTAAGAACTAGCTTCCAAATGTTATGACCCTAGGACATGTCCAGTAAATACGACCTATATCTGCTTGCATTGAATTACACTGCCAGCGGTTATTATTAACCCCAGGGAAAGTTCAGTTGGATCTCAATAGACTAAGACACCACCAGAATACAGTAACAATTTATAAGAGCGTTCTTTAAGATTCACACTTTGGCATTCACACTTAAAGAGGCCTTTAATGGTGGCAACCAAGTTCTAAACCCATTTTTAAATAGCTGCAGAAATATTCTGCTGTAACTCTTTCCTCCTGGCTATCATGTGTGTGTATAGGATTTCACTGTAATCCTATTCACACTTACCTGGGAGTCAGTTCCATTGAGCTCATGGGACTTATTTATTAGATAACAGTAAACGTCCAGCTTCAGCAGTACTATAGCTGTTCCAAGGTCATTCCCTGGTTCTCGAGTGAATCAAGACCTTTGCAGTCATACTCACACTCATCCTCATCCTCATCACTGTTATTATTGTTATTTTATTGCCTTCTGGGCATATGTTTCAAGACAATGCACAAAATTCAGTAGCAACCACCCTAAAAGCCCCCTCTCTCTTCTATTGAATGCCACACTATCCCCATTCTCAACTTCAGAAACTCCTATCATAGAGGAATATAGGCTTTGCAGATTCACCACTCAGAGCGTGCCAAGGTAAACTCAGTTAATCTCATTGGGCTCCTTTGTGTGTAACAACAACGTTCACACCTACAGGAAGATTATTCAACCCAGAAAGCGAAGACAGGAAGCTGCTATATTGACTACTGGTCCATCTAGCACAGTATTGTGTATGTTGACTGGCAGCGGCTCTCCAGAGTTTCAGACAGGAGCCTTTGCCCAACCTATGCAGAGATGCCAGGCACCAAACCTGCATGCAAAGCAGGCGTGCTCTGCCACTGGGCAGAAATGATCTGCTTCCTTCTATTTTTGTTTCCACTTCCAGATCAGGAAAGCCGGTTTCACAAGCTCTTCCCAGCCTGAATGACCACCAGACCAACCAATCTTGTTTCTATCTGGCCAGGGAGTTCAAGGCGGTGTGCGTGACTCCCCTTGCCCCACAATTTCACTCTCACAACAACCCTGTGTGGTAGATTAGGATGAAAGGCTGCAATGTCACCCACTGAACTTCATGGCTGAGTGAGAATTTGAACCAGGGCCTCTCCAGTCCCAGCCCGAGTCTCTAACAGCTACAAATGAAAGAAATTGCTGCCAATGAACCTAAACAGTCGTAAACCCAGTAAGCTCTATGGCAGTGATGTGGCCATCTTTGGTCCTCCAGATGTGTTTGGACTCCAGCAAAGGTCCATGATCAGGGATGATGGTTGGTAGCTGTAGCCCATATGGAGGACCACAGGTGCCCCTGCCCAGGTCTAGGGTGCCCAAGGCACAAGTGTTGTTCACCTAACTTGATCCATCGTAATCTGCTGTGACAGACAGGCTTTTCTAATCAGACATAATGAACAACTCCTGGCAGGGGAGAAAGATGACAACACTTCGTTTGCCACACTGTACTAAGAGCAAGTGTGCCTGCATAGCAAATTTCAAACTACCAAGATACAGACACCCCACATATACATTAAAAGGTCTTCAAGTACCAGGCTATACACACAACACACCTATATGTCCACTGAACATATAAGGGGAGTAGATCAGGATCTTGCATGCTGGTCACACACCCAGCACTGATGTTGCTGCTAGCCATGTCCATCAGGTGACTACAGTGTTAGTGAGGAAGGGACTTACTGGCATGCAACCAGTCAGGGATCCTAACTGACACATAAATGATAAACACAGAGTTGTAGTTTCTTATTAAGGCAGAGCAGGCAACTGCCAGGAGGGGATATGGCCAGTGAATTGGGACAACCCTGCTCAATGAGAGGGGCTGAGTGGAAAACTCTCTTCTTTTATTTAATTAGGCTTACATTACCGAAGCTGGCTAAAAGTTTGGGCAATCTTATAAACAGCTCTGTGAATGCAGCAAGGCTTTTGCTCTCCCCTCTCCTGATCGATTTCTTTGTGGGAATTTTCAAGGGAATGTTCTCAGAGTACAGCAACTGCTGACTATTAAAGCAGCTACTGATCTCCCACACGGACACATGCACACATACACTCTTTGGAGCAAACAAATTCGTAAACACTAGCAGATTACTTTTGCTGATTGGAATACTGGCTGCCTCTTCCCAGATGGATAATGCTTCTCAAGAAAAGAGAACGGTGGAGGTAAAGAACTTGGTGTGTGTGTGTGTGGGGGAAGAGTCTTAATAACAGTTTGTTTTGGTTTGCACAGCAGATGTCATTTAGTGGTACATGACGTTGTCAAAGCACACCCACTCAGTTTACTAGCCAGATTTTAGGAATCCATTAAACATTCGCTCCAGTGAGTGGAAATAAAATCCAGTCATTCACTTACATTTTGGAATGCCTCCTGTTTTAGGGAGCAATGTGCACAGCTTTCTGTTCTCTTACAGGGCAATCCTATTCATGTCTACTCAGGCATAAGACATGAGACTTCAGTGGGGCTTACTCCCATCTAAGTGGGCAAAGGATTTGCTGTCTTAAGGCCTCATAGGGGCAGAGACAATTGTGGGCTGTGTAAGTGAGCACGCTAAGGGTGCAACTCTAGCCCCAGTTACCAAGGAAGATCCATGTCCACAGGATTAAATTAAGTCTTTCTTCTGAGCAGACATGGTTAGGATGGCACTGTGATTCTCTTTGCTGCTCTGCTTTGCCACTGCTCCCCACTGAAAGGAGAGGGGAGGTTTCAGACAAATCCTGGAGGACCCTGGACCCACCCAGCACTGATTTACAGCAGTTGGCTTCTGGGTGGAAAGGGAAGGTTAAGGGGGGGGGAATGCTGTTGGGTTGATGTGAATGGTTTTTGGGGTTTGTTTTTATCTGCTGTTTAGTGGGTGTGAATTTATCTCTGAAAATGGCTAATGTCTTTTTGTTACTGTTTAGGGAACTGGTGTGTTGCTTTTATTTTCCTATATGGTGTATGAAATGTTAACATATTATATAGCCTCTCCTGATTTGGATGTTATAGAGAAATAGATTATCTGTATACTGGTGACATCTCACACCAAATTTCATAATGACCATTCCCAACAGTTTCATGTAGATGTTAAATACTAATGGGGACAGGATGACACCCTGTGCCACCCCACAATGCAGCTGCCAGGAGGCCAAGAAGTGATCACCCAGTGATAACTCTGAAACTGACCCTGGTGAAACAGTGCCTCAGTACTCATCTCACATGGCCAGTTCAGGAAGGTATCTGTTAAATTGTGGGTGAACATATCAGACGACACAGCGATTCTTCAAACAGCTCTTGTTTATTCACAGGCCCAGAGCAGCACTGAGCTGAAGGGTTCAGCCAACCTGCTTATATAGAGCTCAACTACATTTGAGCAAATTAAAGATAAGCTAAATTGGCTACATTACCACCAGATTAATGAATTGTAGAAATTGGATAAGAAAAATGGTTTTGCCTTGGAAAAATCTAAGTTGGAGATGGAGTTGTTAGAGACTGAAGGTAAAAATTTATCTAAAATGTACAAGCTTTTGCTGGAGTGGCATACGAAGGATGAACAAGTTAAATCGGTGATGATAGATTGGGCAAGAGATTTAGGACATAATATAATGTTTGAGGACTGGGAAAGATTGTGGAAGAAAGGGGTTAAGTTCACCGCATGTACTTTGTTAAAGGAAAATATTATGAAGATGTTGTATAGATGGTATTTGACTCCTGTAAAATTAGCAAAGATGTATCATAATTGTTATAATACATGTTGGAAATGTAAAGAAAAGGAAGGAACATTCTTGCATATGTGGTGGACTTGCCCCAAGGTGAAAGACTTTTGGGGAAAGATTTATAATGAATTAAAAAAATGTTGAAATATACATTTATAAAGAAATCAGAGGCCTTTCTTCGTGGAATAACAGGTTCGGAATTTCCAAAGAAAGATGTTAATCTATTTTTGTATGCCACAACTGCGGCTTGTATTTTGTTAGCTAAAAAGTGGAAAGCTCAAGAATTACCAACAGTAGAAGAATGGCAGGTGAAGATGATGGATTTTATGGAGCTAGCCGATCTAACCGGAAGAGTCCGCGACCAGAAGGAGGAGGAACACCACGAAGAATGGAAGAAATTTAATGATTATTTAGCTAAATTTGTTAAGCTAAAATAACTGGAAATAGCTTCCAGATACTTAATGGGCTTAGGATTGTATTTATGTTAACTGATAAAATAATATGTTTAATACAAGAAGGAGAAGATTTAAAGATGTTAATGCTTAATTTAAAGGGTATCAAAATTGGGATTTGGAAAACCGTTATAAGGATATGCAATGAAATTCAACTAAGGGGAAATGAGTAAGTCGTTTTTACAAAGTAAATAACTGTTATTTTCAATAAGGTTATGATTTATGTTTGTTATGTTTTGTTTGTTTTGTGTTTTTGTTTGTCGTTGATATTGTAAAAACTAATATATTTTTTTGCAAAAAAACAAAAATAGAGAGAGCTCAACTACAAAGCAACAGTAACAACTTTCTTTAACTATCCAATCACCGAACGTCACTTTCAATTCCTTATTTGCATATGTGGACCTGAGTGAAAACTATCTACAGTATCCCCCTGCTGGCCCAGGGTGAAAACTTCAGTACATAACAGTATCATGGTTAAAGACACCAAAAGCAACTGAGGAAGAGTAATAGGGTCACACTCACTTTGCCTTTCAACAAAGGCCATCCATCAGGGCGACCAAAGTTGATTCAGTCCTGTAACCAGCTCTGAACTCCAACTGAAATGTGTCAAGATAATCAGTTTCACCCAAAAGTACTTGCAACAGTCACACCATCACCTTCCTCCATCCCAAGCATATGATGTAAACAACAGGAGCCTATTGACAAAAATGTACTCCAGTCAATCAGTGACCCTAGAAGGTATCTCACACATTATAAACAGTTTTACTAAAAGAACACAAGACCCACCCAGACATACACTTGCACCCTGTCTCAGAGAACACCAACCCTCTGCCAGTTACAGGTTCTCACCCTGCACAGGAAATGCACCTGACTTATGCCCTCACTACATTCAGTCAAAATAGAAGAGGAGTAGTGCCCTTGTCCTGGGGACAAAGGGGCTCCCCAACAGAGGGATAAATAGATAAATATATAAACAGAGTGATATCATCAAGACAATACTTTGGGGCAGAAGCTCAGGGTCCTGCTTAACAGAATGAGCAGGAAAACCCCCAAAATGCAACAGGCTTGGTTTTTTACATTTTAAATTGATACATAGTGCAATCTGAAGTCCAGAGCCTAAAATTATCCTAACTGCATCATTGCATGCAGTGTATCTGTCCCAACCTGGCATCTTCCAGATGTTTTGGACTACAATTTCCACCAGCCATGACCATTGGACATGCTAGCTACAGCTGATGGCATTTGTAGTCCACACCTTCTTGAGGGCATTCAGTTGAGGAAGGCTGATGCAGAGGATTGACTTGTCCTGCTTTTGTTCAAGATGAGTTAAGTATAGGGCCTTGCATATAGTGCTTTTAATATTTTATTGCAGCATCTGCCTTGCATGCAGAAAGTCCCAAATTCAATCCCTGGTGTCTCCAGGCAGACCTGGGAGACTCCTGCCTGAAACCCTGGAGAGCTGCTGCCAGTCAGTGTAGACAATACTGAGCTGGATGGGCCAACAGTCTGACACAATATAAGGCAGCTTCCCATGTTCCAGTGTGCCTCCAGTGTGGGAGAGCCCAGCACGCCTCTAGGTAACCAGTTCTATGGTCAAACTGCTCTACCCATCAATTCCCCCCTTATGTTCAATGGAAGTCCACCATATTGTAACCTAAGCCCATTAGACCCAGTCCCACCCTCTGGGGCTGCAGAGAACAAATCACTTAGATGTATACCAGGTTTTGAAATGCAATTGTCTATGTTTGCCAAAACCAAAACAAACCTCCACTCTCCTTCTGCTACCATTTGTGCAGTTATAAAACACCCAGCAACAATTAGCATGTAAATATTATTTTATTGTCTTTCTTTCCTCCTCCCATCAAATAATGTCAAAGTAGGAAACAGAAGCCCATCTGCTCTCTTGCTGCAAGTGGCCCCATCCCTTGTGCCAGGAATGGAGCAGGAAATGAGAGAGAGAGAGAGAGAGAGAGAGAGAGAGAGAGAGAGATGCTTTTGTAGCTGTACTTACGCATGCAATGTGTTACAGATGCTTTAAAAGTTTCAATAGAAAACCCCACTGCCGCTGACACAATTGTGCCAAAAATGATGTGTTTCACTGCAGGGCTCTTAGACACCACATGCTCATCAGCACAGGTGCTCTCCTCCTCCTCCTCCCTTCCTCTCCCTCCAACTATACAAAACCAATTAAGAAGGGAGGGAAACACAGACCAATTCATAGATGTGACTAACAGGTGTACATGCAACACATTTCCCCCACCCCATGTAGAGATGCAGGCTTTCCCTTTCACCCACTTGAGCTGCATAATCGGGGAGTGGTTAAAAAAAGGGGTTTAATCCATACTCTAAAAATTTAGACATACAGTACTGCATTCCAGAGCGCGCTTTCTACCCTGCCTGCGTTTCCACGTTGCCCGGTTGAGTGCAAAAATATGGAAAGGATTATATTATTTCCGATAAAATCATCTGGATTCTCCTCCCCAACCAAAAGGTGAATTCCCATGAAACAGACATGCACCCGTTTAAATTTAGCACAGCCCTCTCCAACCTTGCGCCCCCACCCAATGTTTTGGACCACAACTCCCATCATCCCTGAGTACTGGCCATACTGGCTGGTGCTGATGGGAGTTGGATTCTGACAACATCTGGAGAGCAGCGGCTTGAGGAGGGCTGACCTGGTGCGTGGGCATTTCAAGGGATGCGCGCCCGGGAAGAACGATGCGCGTGGGTTTCGTCTTAAGGATGGATGGATGGAGGAAGGAAGCCTTTGGAAATGCAGGGTGCAAGTGCACAGCCGCGTGGGCTGGCGGGGAGAAGCCCCGGGAGGGAACCTTCTGCCCGCCCTCCCTCCCGCAGGATCCGTCGCCCCGTCCCCTGCCTCTTACCGGAGCCCATTCAGGCGACCGATCTCTCCATGCGCTCCGACGGCTGCAGCCCGGCGACGACGGCGAAGGCGGCGGGAGAGGCAGACTTCCGCTTTCGCCGCCGCCGCCGCCGCCAGCCCGGCCAGAGCAGCGGCGAAGAGGCGGAGGCGGGACGCGGCGCTCCGTGACCTCCGACCGGCGGCGGCAGCAACGCCTTCCCAGTGGCTGCGGCGCGGCGCCGGGCTGCCGGCTGCCGAGAGAGTCCCGCGTGGCCGTGCGCTTGGCGCCTGCAGGCAGCCGCCGCCGCCGCCGCGGCATCTGGGCTCCCTCCGAGGGCCCAGCCCGCCGCCCGCCTGCTCAGCCGCCCGGTCCGCCTGTAGCAGCAGCGCCTCGACGTGGCGGAGAAGAGGCGGGCAGCGGAGCGCGCCGAGGGGACTGGCGCCGGGACGTCCCCCACCTCCCCGCCAGGCTCTTCCTCGGCTGCCCTTCTCAGCTGGGGTAGAAGTTCTGCTCAGCCAAGCGCTCCGGAGGAAGAGGAAGAAAGCGGACCTTTTAGACACAGGGAAAGGAGGGTGTGAGCATCTCGAGTGCAGAAAGAAAAGGTGGATTTCCTCCCGTCCACCTCTCCCAATGCATTCTGCAGCATTGATTGATTGTCTTTCTATGCCAGGTTTTCCACCAAGGAGCTCCAGGTGGTCCCTGTCCTCGTTCAATCCCCCCTGTGAAATGAGTTAGGGACTGAGAAGCGGTGGCTGACCTGAGGTCACCCAGTGAGCATCCTGGCTGAGTGGGGATTGACACAAGTCCCAGTCCAACATTCTAACCATTGCATCACACTGGCTCTTGCGTTAGTAGCAGTATTTGATGCAAGAATAGCATATTAATGACGAATTTATTCTGGATTGTCCACACACTTTATCAGCGTTAGTAGCAGTGTTTGATACAAGAATAGCATATTAATGACGAATTTATTCTGGATTGTCCACACACTTTATCAGCTGTTTTGCAAAGCTTTCCCATGGTTATTACACACAACTATGCCTTCGAGGCACATTCTTTCCTTCAAAGAATTCTGGGCACTGTGGTTTGTTAACAGTTGTTGCTGGGATCTATAGCTCGGTGAGGGGTAAACTACACTGCCCAGAATTATTTGAAGGAAATAATATGCTTTGAATGTGCTTTAAAGGTCTAGTGTGCACCTAGCCACATTACAGTATTGCCACCTGGAGGCATGCTGTTGTGCAGCAAAAGCTGTGATTTAGCTGTGATTCCCTTATTGCAGGGGTTGGACTAGATGACCCTTGGGTACCTTTTATGATGCTAAACGTAGGACAAAAACAACAACCCTTAGAATATTTATGGTATAAAAAGTGGGATTGTGTCTAACTGCCCTGAGATCATGTGGGCACAAGCCATCCTGAATGCACAATGAAAATGATGTCTTTACATTATTTTCTCTTTACCTAGTGTTCTCTAGGTCAGTTCTAAGAAATCATTGGATGAAAATAGCCCTGCGATCAAAGGCAATTTCAGCTATCAAAAGTGACAGTTTGGAAGCAATGCATTAATTAGGAAATGATTAGTTCCCAGCATGATGCTAAGAATCTAAGTCTGGAAATATATGCTATGCTGTTAGCAGTAGGACTTAAATCAAATTTATTCTGTGGTGATTGAGTTGGTTCCCCAGCTATGACTCAGAACTTTTCAGGTGATGCTGGTTCTATCCACTTTAATATGACTATTCCAGGAAAAGAAATCAGTTTGGCATTGCAATATTTTGGCTCTGGTTCAGCAACACAGCTGCACCATCTCAGGTGTATGAATGTTTCTTGCTCTCTTTTTCTTCTAAGAGGGGAATTAAAAAAATAAAAATCAACAGATCAAACTAGCAGGCAAAAAAGTGCCACCTACATGTACAGTTGTTAAGTCTTGTATGCAGTCATCCAGAGGGTGGATCTAAAATGTTAAGATAATTTATCTGTACTGGCTGCTGTAACTGAGATGAGGGGGATTACTGTACAATTGTTAATAAATGATATATATCAAGGCCATTTGGAGTCAAACCCATCTTTCTTTGTTAATCCTCTTATCGCCCTCCAATGGTGACCTGAGCATTCCATAAGTGCTACATGTTCTGCACATATTATTGGGTCCAGGTTTCTGTGGTGGGAGGGTTTTCCTCCTCCAACTGGAAGCAACTATTTGTCTTGCTGCTGTCATAAGAAAGAAGACCAACTCTTTATGCTGAACACTTGATCGATATCATTTTGCATTGACAGTAGGGCTAACCTGGGATTGGGTACAAGATGTTGCCCTGTAATGATGGATGGCAATGGAAAAATTTGGGTCCAGAAATCTTTAAGAAGCAGACACTCCCATCACACGTGAAGGAATGTGCCTTTAAAAATACATCCTCTCCAGTGTAAGAGCGAGAAAGTAGTTAACTCTTGAAAGGCATAGGGACATCTAGTGCCCTCATATGATCTTTAAAGAGGTTTCCTGCAATTTAGCCAAAATGGTAAGCAGTGGGAGCACCATTTGTGTTCATCAATTTGTTGGCCTACGTTGGCTTCAGCACTTCCCTAAAACTCTGCCCAGTGTCCATTTGTAGGTCCAATAATGTTTTATAAATTAGAGAAGCTTCATCTTTAAATTCTGTATTAGATCTAATTCCTAATGCTTCAGACTTCATCGGGGATCGAAGCCCTTGGATTTAACAAATGAGTGAATGTATTGTATACAAATTTGTTGCATTTAAAACCAATTAGTTGAAATATTCCCAAGCTGTTTCTTTAAATTTTCCATGGTAATTGAGCATCCTCTTGGGAGAGTGTCCTGTATCCTGAATACTCCTGCTCTTGCCCACTGTTTATAATGCCTAAACTTGTCTGTATAACGGAACCTTAGGTGGTCTAAAATAGGCATACGAGGGGACACTGCAGGTGCCAGCTGCACTTCCCATAGTTTTCAGACTTGAAAGGGAACCTGCAAGAATGGGTTTTCCAGTTTTTTTAATTGCTGCTCTGGAGGGATGCAGAAACGTGAGCACATAAATACATCTGACATCAATAGCAGGGAAGATTCTGGAGCAGATCATTAAGCAAACAGTCTGTGAGCACCTAGAAAGGAATGCTGTGATCACCAATAGTCAGCATGGATTTCTGAAAAATAAGTCATGTCAGACTAACCTGATCTCGTTTTTTGACAGAATTACAAGCCTGGTAGATGAAGGGAACGCAGTGGATGTAGCCTACCTTGATTTCAGCAAGGCATTTGACAAGGTGCCCCATGATATTCTTGTAAAGAAGCTGGTAAAATGCGGTCTTGACTCTGCTACCACTCAG
This sequence comes from Podarcis vaucheri, assembly GCF_965113315.1. Lineage (NCBI taxonomy): Eukaryota > Metazoa > Chordata > Lepidosauria > Squamata > Lacertidae > Podarcis > Podarcis vaucheri. Next base: position 49,439,449 of record NC_138765.1, on the reverse strand, counting down.
TGGATTTGTAACTGGCTGACTGACCGAACCCAAAGGGTGCTCATCAATGGTTCCTCTTCATCCTGGAGAAGAGTGACTAGTGGGGTGCCACAGGGTTCTGTCTTGGGCCCGGTCTTATTCAACATCTTTATCAACGACTTGGATGATGGACTCAAGGGCATCCTGATCAAATTTGCAGATGACACCAAACTGGGAGGGGTGGCTAACACCCCAGAGGACAGGATCACACTTCAAAACGACCTTGACAGATTAGAGAACTGGGCAAAAATAAACAAGATGAATTTTAACAGGGAGAAATGTAAAGTATTGCACTTGGGCAAAAAAAATGAGAGGCACAAATACAAGATGGGTGACACCTGGCTTGAGAGCAGTACATGTGAAAAGGATCTAGGAGTCTTGGTTGACCACAAACTTGACATGAGCCAACAGTGTGACGCGGCAGCTAAAAAAGCCAATGCAATTCTGGGCTGCATCAATAGGAGTATAGCATCTAGATCAAGGGAAGTAATAGTGCCACTGTATTCTGCTCTGGTCAGACCACACCTGGAGTACTGTGTCCAGTTCTGGGCACCACAATTCAAGAAGGACACTGACAAACTGGAACGTGTCCAGAGGAGGGCAACCAAAATGGTCAAAGGCCTGGAAACGATGCCTTATGAGGAACGGCTAAGGGAGCTGGGCATGTTTAGCCTGGAGAAGAGGAGGTTAAGGGGTGATATGATAGCCATGTTCAAATATATAAAAGGATGTCACATGGAGGAGGGAGAAAGGTTGTTTTCTGCTGCTCCGGAGAAGCGGACACGGAGCAATGGATCCAAACTACAAGAAAGAAGATTCCACCTAAACATTAGGAAGAACTTCCTGACAGTGAGAGCTGTTCGACAGTGGAATTTGCTGCCAAGGAGTGTGGTGGAGTCTCCTACTTTGGAGGTCTTTAAGCAGAGGCTTGACAACCATATGTCAGGAGTGCTCTGATGGTGTTTCCTGCTTGGCAGGGGGTTGGACTCGATGGCCCTTGTGGTCTCTTCCAACTCTATGATTCTATGATTCTAAATTGAAGGTTCCATGGGAATGTTCTCCAATTGTATCCAAGGTATCTCAGTTGCATTCTGGACTAGCTTTAAGAGCTGCTTCAAGTGGAATGCCTTGAAAGAAGATTTTTAATGTGGCATCCACAGTCCACTCTTTTTGCATTGTTTGTGAAGTGTTTGCTACCTAAATGGGTAATTGTACATTGAGGCTCCACTGAATTTTACACCACAGTACCACTTTAATCAGCCATGTCTCCTCCCAAAGAATCCTGGGAGCTGTACCCCAAAGAATTAAGGGTGCTAAAAGTTGTTAGGAGGCCCCTTCTTCCCCTGAAAGAGCTACAATTCCCAGACTTCCCTGGGAAGAGGAACTGATTGTTAAATCATTCTGGGAATTGTAGCTCTGTGAGGGGAACAGGGGTTCATGAGTTTCAGGCACAATGGCCTCCCTACCTGATGCCCCTGACTGTCCAGGTTGTTTCTAGAGTCAGGGGTCATGACACCATCCTGCTTATCTGGATTTTGGCCTGAAAGATCAAGGAAAAGCATAAGTTGTGACACTGCACATCACTGCTGATCCCAAGGACATCTGTTAAGGTGGCAGCCTTACCTTCTCATTTCCTGGCTTTGTGGAGTTTGGGCCTACATGAGGTAGTCTTAACTCTGGTCATAAACCAGCAGGGTTTTTATTTTTTATTTTTTAAATAATCATTGAACTGCTTTCCTACTGAGAATATCACCTCCCACTTGGCACTTTGTGGTGGTTAAATGGAAGATGGGACTCTGAATTTCACACTGCTGGAGGCCATCCTTGCTTCTTGTTAAGTGCATGCAACTCATGGCACATTTTAAGCAGGGAGCACATTAGCATCCCTGGGACTTGAGAAAGGGAACGTTTCCAGAAGAGGTGGAAGAAAAAGAATTCTGAAGGAGATCATTTCAAAGCTAACCAGTTTATCCTCAGGTATGAAACTCTGAGAACCCCCCAAAAAGAAATGGCCTGTCAAGTTACTCAACTTTGCAGCCTTTTGTATTCTCCTGGATTGTTCTCTGTTATGAAATGAAATAGAGAATTCAGTTTCACAGCTTTGGCTATGAAGTGTCCATAGTTCCCTTATGAGAATGTGACACACATTTCTCCTCTGACAGTATGTGTTTTAAATAAGCTTGACCTGTAAAAAAGAGGTGGTAAGATGATCAGCCAGGACTTCTTTATATTTTGGAGGAAAAAGGAAGGGCAAAAAGGCCGAGGTCCTAGGTACACGAGAGAATAGCATCCTTAAAGGGCTGCCAGTAGATTGAGACGATGGACAATCCATTTGCAGAGGGATGTGAGAGAGGTTTAGAAGACCAAAAGGAAAGGATGCACACAAAGAGGCTCATTGAGGGTCATGGCATACAAAATCCTGCTAGAAGAAAGAGTCAAGGTTTAGTGATGGATAAAGGAGAAGGGCAAAACCATTGTTTCTGAGAACTCTTTATGCTGCCTAAAAAAAGAGAGAGCAGAGAGCAAAGCATATGTCAAGAGCTACTGGGTATAAGACACTTAAAATGCATCCTTTGCACTTTCTGAAAGGGCTGTTGGTAAACAAGGCCATGCTTGAAAGTCTGAATGCATTAAGACTGACCTTCACGGAGAACAAAAAAGACATCTATGGGGGGCAAAAAAATATCCAAGGGTGGCTGATATTTTACAAATAAAGTGGTGAAAAGGAGGAGGAGAAGGAGATTGGGTGCTGGAAGTATGGTAGGATACAAGTGACCCCCCCCATTTTATCTTGCCTCACCTCCAAATATGCTGCCCTGCTATGAGTTTAGGGTGGGGGTAGGCTGTATGCAAAGTCCCTTCTAATTCCTGGATCAGGCATGGATTTATTTCCTGGAATAACTAGGCTAGCTTCCTGGTGAGGTAATGGCCTAAGTATGAGTTGTTAAGATAACAAAGGAAGTGAACCTACAGTTCTACAGTTCTATGATTTGATGACCCTGTGCCTGAGTGCTCTGCTGAAATTTCCTAAGTGCTGCTAAAAAGAAGGAAGTGTTCTCCAAAGGGGAAGCTGCAAAGACAGCCTTTGTGTGGTATGCCCCCCCCCTATTTCTACTGGCAACAGCACTGCTGATAAATTGGGTGGCAGGTCACTCAGGAAGTCTTAGCAGGCCAGTTCTGAAGGAACGCAACACAGAATTTGAGTTCATAGATTTTGCCCACAAATCCACACACAAAATAATTCTATGGGGTGTGATATAAGGCAAAACGCTGTGCTGGAACCAGTTTTGGCATTCTGAAGAACACAAGGACAGCCCTGCTGGATCAGGCCAGTGGCCCATCTAGTCCGCCATCTTGTTCTCATAGTAGCGGGCCAGATGCCTTAGCGGAAAATCTACAAACAGGGCCTGAGCACAACAGCAGCAAGTCATATACTTGGGCTTGCCTCCTGTTTTTAAAAATACAGCAAAATTTGGAACAAATGGTCTTCCCACAGATGTGTCACTGTGCTCTGAAGGGTATCAGCAAGCAGAAAATGCACCCAATGGCACCTTGGAGAAAAAAATAATGTGAAGTTATATGTCTGCCGGTTTTTCACACAAAATGTATGGAGCTACCAGCGGCAATGGGCACATGTGTCAGAGGGAAAGTGTTGTATGAAGACCTGCTGATAAGGACTGCCATATAAAGAGAAATGGGAGGCACGGCATTTTTGCAGTCTGGGAAAGAAAGAAAAGGCATTTGCAGAGGGGCATGGAGACTTTACGTAGCCCAGTGCTTTCCTTCTAGGAAAAAAGGTGTCGGTACTCACCATGAAGTTGTTACAGTAAGTGCCACACTTTAAAGAAGTGCTTTTCTTCTAGAAAAAAAGGTGGCGGTACTGCGTACCCTTGAGTATCCGCAGAAAAAAAAGCAGTGACGTAGACTTTTATTTTGGTGTTTTCCCATAGAGGGTCAAGATTCCTTTATAGAGACCAAGAGAGCTCTTGAAAATTCAACAGCATCATCTGCAAACAAAAGTTTGTTATGAAGCTCACATATAGCTGTTTTTCAGTTTGAAGGACCTGTTGGATTGCCTTTATTATGATTTGACAATGCCCATAGAAGTTTCTAATCCTTTTTATCTCTTTTGCAGCACCATTCATTCATTCAGTCCTTTTATTGGTATGCCACTTTCCCACAAAATATTTGTGCTCAAAGCAGTTTACATCAAAGAAAGCAGGAACACATTTCAAACAAACACTATTTAAAAATGTCATAGTAACATAGCAAAACAGGAGCAAATATAAAAAAATACAAAAATCCAATGACCTGGCCGGGCTTGCTGATGAAACCTTCTATGGGCTACCCTTAACTTTGCTTTTCTGGCGTATCAAGCACCTGGAACTAGACCAGGGGTCAGCAAACTTTTTCAGCAGGGGCCGGTCCACTGTCCCTCAGACAGACCTTGTGGGGGCTGGACTGTATTTTGAAAAAAAAAGAACGAATTCCTATGCCCCACAAATAACCCAGAGATGCATTTTAAATAAAAGCACACATTCTATTAATGTAAAAACACACTGATTCCCGGACCGTCCGTGGGCTGGATTTAGAAGACGATTGGGCCAGATCCGGCCCCTGGGCTTTAGTTTCCCTACCCATGATCTAGACACTTTTTAAATTTCCCCAAATACCCCCATCCTAGCTTCTCTCTTGAGTCGTTGTGGGAAACTAAAATGTGGTAAGAGCCAGGTGCTTGGCACTGCTCAGAGTGCTGCCACTGCAGCCCGGTAAGCTTGCCAGGGCCCATTGGCAGAGGTGGGGGGAATTGTCAGACAACCTGGAACTGTCCTAGAATTCATTGCTGTGAACCAGCTAGAGGTGGCTACTGGCTTAGATGTTCCTCCTCCTTCTTGCTGTTGTTGCCTATTCACCTGTACTTGCCCGATGAGCAAATGAGAGGAAAGAGAAAAAGAATAGTAACCACGGCACATCTTGTCCTCTAACTTTAGAAATTGTTGTGATTAGGCCCAGAATTAGGCAAGGGAATGAGCAGTGCCAATAGTACTGAGTTGCTAATGGCCCATTGTGTTAATGACCTAGGATTGCCTCCTATCAGCATATGGGCCTTGGTGAATACATAGCTAATGCCAACCCTGCGAACAGCTCTTCCCAGTGCCCCAGTGCCCGTATGCCTCAGAGTCCCTAAGGGAAAGTCTACACATTGTCTGAGGTGGCAGACTGGATTGTACCATGTCAGACCAAATTTAGGTAGGGCCATTTTTAAATGTTCTTCCTCATAAAGAAAAATAAAAATCTTCTTGTTCAAAGCTAGGAGATTAGGAAGAAAGAGTCTAGCCCAGTCTTGTTCCCTGTTCTGCTAGTTTTCCGTTTGCAGGGAGTTCTGTTTTTTAAAATGAACAAGAAAGCAAAAACTTAGAGGAGCAAATTTGACCTCTGCCCTATTTTCTGAAGTGATACCTGCCATTCTGTCACCTCAAGTCTACCACTGCATCCCCACTTCATTCTGCTGCATGCGGAGACCACGTTTTAGAGGCAGCGCAGGGCTATGCATGAAAGCATCCAGTCCTGATGGCAGTGTATTCAGTCTATGCAAAAAGCAAAGGCAGGGAACAGAACTGCAGAAGTGTGTTGCCTTAATTATGGCATTGCTGGAGCTGAGTGCCACCTGCTGCTCATTTGTGTACATGCCACAACTAAATATAGATATATGCTGATTTCACTGAAGACTCAGTTACATGGCTGTTTGAGGGCCAAATTACTTATGTTACAAACAAGATCCATGATTTCCCAATGTACAGTGGTACCTCGGCTTAAGCACTTAATTCATTCCTGAGATCCGTTCTTAACCTGAAACTGTTCTTAACCTGAAGCACCACTTTAGCTAATGGGGCCTCCTGCTGCTGCCACGCCGCAGGAGCACGATTTCTGCTCTCATCCTGAAGCAAAGTTCTTAATCCGAGGTACTATTTCTGGGTTAGCGGAGTCTGTAACCTGAAGCATATGTAACCTGAAGCGTATGTAACCCGAGGTACCACTGTATTTGTTTACACAAAAGAAACCTGGAGAGGCAATGGGCAGGCACTGAAGGGGAGCAGCAACAGTGTCGGCTGGTAGACAGTGAGCCTGATGGGGCAGGAAGGAAGCAACAGGGTCCTTGCTAGGAGTGATGAGTCACCCCTCCCTGATGTTTCTGGGATGCAAGCTGTCTTTCTTGTTCTTGTGCAAGTTACTGGAGAGAGCAATCCCTCTGTTAACTTGCCTAGGGGAGAGAATCTCATGACCCCCAGCAAGGATACCACAAGGGTAAAGTGGATGTGCTTCTTCCCTGCCAACAGCCATTTTTGGATCCACAGTATACACAAGTTAATGGAGCTGGCATGTTCATCCCTGCAGTCCCCCACTCTTGTGTGCTTAATTAATTCCACTGTCAAAGACTTGAAGGGAGTCAATGGCCCATCATGTTAATGACAACAGGATTGTGGGTTTATGTTTCCTTAATGGGACTGAGCGTTCACTTTGATACTGACCATCTGAAGAGAACAATCCCCACTATTGCTGTTAACAGCAGTCCTTGTGAAATCTTCTCCATGAGCACTAGTGGGAACCAGCGTCAAAGAAAGCAGGAGAAGGCAGCATCTTGCCATCTCTGTGGAAGAAAGCCCTGTAAAGCAATACAAACAATGACTACAGATGTTGGGATCTTTCCAATGAAACTCTCCCCATGCACCTGAAGGCCTATCTTGTCTAGCATCCAACTTCCTACAATTGCCAATCAGATGCCTCTGGGAAGCAGGGCATGAGGACAATAGCCCTCTCTCACTGTTGCTCCGTAGTAGCTGCTATTCAGTAGCATGCCACCTTTAGGTTTGGTGGTACAGTGGTACCTCGGGTTACAGATGCTTCAGGTTACAGACGCTTCAGGTTACAGACTCCGTTAACCCAGAAACAGTACCTCAGGTTAAGAACTTTGCTTCAGGATGAGAACAGATATCACGCAGCACAGCGGCAGTGGGAGGCCCCATTAGCTAAAGTGGTACCTCAGGTTAAGAACAGTTTCAGGTTAAGAACGGACCTCTGGAACGAATTAAGTTCTTAACCTGAGGTCCCACTGTATGTCTCCAAATACCAGTGGCTAGGATTCACAAGTGGGGAGAGTGCTGTTGTACTCAGGTCCTGCTTGTGGGCTTCTTGTAGGCATCTGAATGGCCACTGGGAGAACTGGATGAGGTTTTGGGCCCATTCTGTTCTTTTGCTGAACTGTTAAAATCTTCTGGCCAGTTAGCTATTATTTATTTCATTTATATACTACCTTTCCATCATTGCACCCAGGGCGGTTTACAATTTTAAAGTACTCAGGGAAATGATATAACACGTAGAAATGGAAAGGAGGGGACAGTCTCACTGGACTGCCTCTTCAGCTGGGTCAGGTGTGTGAAAGGGAGTGTGGAAAAGGTAAATGACTCCAACTGCTTTCAGCAGGAGTGCTGGTTTGAAAGAGGCTTCCTGTACTGAGCCTTCCTGTACTGAGCCTTCCTTGAAGGGCATGCAAGATGATCCTGTTTCTGGGGTTGTAATCTGCATGTCTCAGGGCAAGGGTGAGTGAGTGAAGAAGCCCAAACCCTATTTACATAAATGCAAATGTATGATTATTGAAAACAAGACCATGCCATCAGGTCTCACTTGTGACCAATATATCACAATGCGTTCATTGGTAGGTTAGAACAGAGCCTATGCAGAAAGAAATGTGCATTAGCAGATTCCATCAATGCAAATAGTACCCTTACAAAACACAAGGTCTTGAACCTCCATGAGAGACCCAGAAGGTATACAGCTGTATCTGTACAGGCTCCAACCCAACCTTTTGATGAATATTTGGAGGTTGTGATGGGTTTGCAACACTGCACACCATCCCGTATCCTTTTACATAGGTCACATGAACATTGCTCCAAGCACCTTGCTTATGTGATGCCTTCACCAAGTGCAACCACAAGCTCCTTCTCAGGTGTGCCACAGTTCTTTGAAGGGGATTTTCATTGACACCTTGGAAGGCATAAATAGGCCAGCACAAGTGATTATTTCGAAAGGTGCCCAGGGGTGAAACATAATTCAGCAGCTGTTCTCTGCTACTTTGTTTGACAAATATGCTAGATGTTAGCAATTATTTCGCAAAGCATCTTTTAAGTCGTCAAGAACAATGTTTGCTAACTAGGCCATGTATTACTCCCTAGGCTACGGAGTGTTTATTTTATTTTGAAGAAAATCCCCCCTGAGTTCAATGAGCTTACCCCTGAGATAGGCACTTTTTTGTGGTAAGTGTGCCATACAGTAAGACAAATCCAACAAATGAGAGAGTGCTGCTCTAGGAACACAGGAACAATATCACCTTATATTGAGCCAGACTATTAATCCCCCTGTCTCAGTATAGAGGATGCTGGTTGGCTGGGTTTCTCTTCAGGGTTTCAGTCAGGAATATTTCCCAGTCCTGCTTGGAGATGCCAGGGACTGAATTTGGGAATTTCTGCATGCAAAGGATGTGCTGTGCCACTGAGCTGCACCCCATTCCTCAGTACATTTATAGCCCTTTTATGCCTTGGGGGTGACATACAAACATAAGGGAAGAAGTGGTTCCTCAGCAATCTGATAAGCAGATTTTTTCATCCGGTTTGTAGATTCCCCTGCTTTTAAATGCACTAAAGTCACCATAGGTTTGCCTGAAGATCTTACTAATGAGCAGACAAATGCAAGTATACATGAATTTGGCTTTTATGTAAGTAACCTTCCCCATCCACAACATACATACATACAACTTAAATAGGAAATGAAACTATCCAGTGCAAAAACCATTGATGTACAGTAGAGTAGCTTTTAACACAAACAGATTACAAAATACAAGGATCACAGGACACTTTAAAAACTGGATATCGTTTACAATTGCCTTACAATAGCTTTAAATGATTTTATAGTTAACCTCACTGGTTAAACATCACATACATTAATTACACCCAACTACTTTCATTAGTAGGAATATTTTGTTAAACAAATAATAGCCATACATTATTTAGTAGAACCATACTTATATGTATAGTTTGGATTTTGCATGCTAGTGAAAATGAGTATACCCTGCTCACAGAAAAAGTAAAGGTAGTCATGCTGGCCCATTAGAAAACAAGAAAATCTGTATCAGGGCAACCAAAATATCACACAATAGGTGGGAGGATTTGGAGTTTTTCACAAAGAAGTCTTCATTAGGCAACATGGAAAACAGAAGAATGGGGATTGTTTGGGGGGGGGGGGAGGAACTCGGCGGATGAAGAAGCAGTAGATATCAGGGCACAGTTGTAATGTAGACTGGGGGAGGAGGTAACAGCAATGGAGACTAGTCCACTGGGGTAAGTGGGGCACTGTCCCCTCCAAGTTCAGCCTGTCCTCAGCTGGCCCCCACCTACCTACTTCCTCACAGGTCCAGGAGGTAGCACAGGCTGTCAGCCTCCTCATCCTTAGTCTCAGAGCTGCCATTGTCTAACTCAGCAGAGAGGAGAATAGGGACAAAACTAGAATTAGTTGGCCCCTCCTATCACTCGCTTTAGTGCCCCCTACTGTTGGCCTCCTTATCTTCTGCTCTTCCAGTCTCAATGGACACCAGCCTCCACTGGATAACAGGCAACACAGCACCTGGGAAAGGTCTAGGCTAGTTTTGGAAAGGTCAAATCAGTGATGAATCTCCTATTGGTGTTTTGGAAGCATCAAATGCTTGAAATATCCATGTTTACAGTACCTGGAAGAAGGGGTGAGGGGCACCAGCAAGAAGAAAAGTGTTAAGATAGTTTCACAGTTAATGAGGCTTGTAACTTGGAAAAGTTCCCTGATGCAGCTGAATTTCTTCAGCTGTGTTTGGAAAAAAAAAAGCATTTAAAAATGAATAAAAAGTTAGCCTGTATATACATGCATAATGGAAGTTGCAATCAAATGAAACCTACACTCAAGACTAGGAAATTTGCACTCCCTGAAGTCCCAGAAATTGTTCCTTCCAGAATCATGGGTGGGTTTTGACTTAAAAGGGCAGATATTCTAAGTAACTAAAATAAGCAAGAAAGGATCATTAATGCTTGGCTGGGAGAGAGCCACACTTTGAAATGTGTGTGTGCCTTGGGATCTAGCCCTGCCCTTGCTGTTCATACATGTGTCAGAGTGCACTAGATAGGACTCTATGTGGCCCAATCAGGGTCCTTCCTCATGTGCAGGATGCATTAGTATGCTCATGGAGTCCCTTCTGAAGTGCTCAAAAGTCATCGCTTTTGCTGTCTATCATCCTGGTCATGTAAACCTGCTCCGAAAAAAGTATGTTGAGCTGATTTAGGTATTGGGAATGCAGGAATTGCTAGTTGGTTCTGTCTTCTGAACCAACATTTTCTTAGCCACATTGTCTGTGGCTAAGGCTGGGGGAACAGAACGCTCAATACAGAAGATCTTCACTGGGTTCCAGCCCATAAAGGTCTGCCAGCATTTTAAACCTGGGACCCCAGTCATTCAGAAAATCATAGTCGATGTCAGAGTCTGAGGATCCTGATCCCAAAGAGCTTAAGGATTCTGCAATGGACTCGGCCCCTTCATAACCATATATATGGAGAGTGTCATATGGCAGCAAATCCCCGTCGTTGTCAGCTTCGTCTTTTTTCATCTCAATCATAATGCCCATTTCTCCAGTGCCCGAGATCCCATTTCCTGGGGGCTTTTGTACACGGGAGTACACGCAAGGCCTGTTCTCCGTGGTCATCCTGGGTGACCTCATGCTGGTCTGGCGGACTGAGTTGAGGACTGACACATCGTAGCTGGTGGTGTCCATTTCACCACCACCTTCTTCATCGTAGGCCACCAGCTGCTCGTGGATATCCGTCACATTCTTCCTGAGAATGTTCAGGTCTTTCCTGTGTCGCTTCCTCATAACTATTAGCACCATAATCACTGCAAACAAATCATAAATTAGTTGCAGAATGGAGAAGCAAAACAAGCATGTGGCTGAATAGAAAACGTAACCTGATTCAACCTGAGGTTTGGCAAGGTGGGAGAAGTAACCATCTCTGAAAAATGGTTGCTACCGCATGACCTTAAAGAGCAAAATTACTCCATTTTCATATCCCTTTCTGCCACCCCTTTATGTTCCTTATATGTAATAAAAGGGGTCTTTCCCCCTTTCCCCTGGGAAGGCCAGAAATGTGAATATTTTTGAGTAGATTTACCAATGATGGTGAGGATGCAGACCAAGATGGCAAGTAGTGCTTGGACGCTGACTCCCATTTGTTTTGCTGGCTCTTCGCAGAAAGTGAAGTCCCCTTCCTCGTTGCACTTGCAGACATGGATGGCAAGGGTGTTTGTGCTGCTCTGCTGGGGTGAGCCGTTGTCAGAGATGATGATAGGCAAGTAATGGGTTTTGACTAGTTCCCGATTAAACTGTCCGTATTTGACGGTGACATTCGCTGTGCTATCTGAGGAAGGCAATAGCGTCTCATTAAGTGATAATCTCAAATGGTGATTGCCTTGTAGGAATGCCAGCAGTCTGCTCCTGAGGCTCCTGAGGCAAAGTAATCTTTTAAGGAACACAGAAAATGTCTGGGTGGCCAGGAGTCACCAAGACTTCTTCTATACAGGAGTGGTTTGTTTTGGGAAATTAGCAATTTTAGAGCATCAGTTTGATTCAGTGTTGGTCATTTGTTCTGTATTTTTTAATTTTGTGATGTTTTAGTGCTTGTGTTGTACATCACCATGATAGTTTTGAATGAGCTGGCAGTTTAGAAATGTTCTATAAATGATTATACAATATATATAATACAATATATAGACAGCCCTAAATAATTTATAAATAGGGACAAGCAAACCATGAAGCTGTATTTGGAGCATGGCTAGTTAACATTCACACAATGTTTCCTTTTTGCCACCTCATGAAATCCACAGAAACGTACCGTGATTGTCAATTAGAGTGAAGTTGCTCTCTTCAGACACCAAGGAAAACCTGAATTTCACTCCTGGTGACATTTCATCCTTGTCCACAGCAGAAATCATGATAACAGTCTACAGAAATTGAAAAGGTTGTCGTGAATACATAGGGCCATCTTTTCCCTCAAACAATTGCCCAGGAAGAGACTTCATGTTATGAGGTACAGTCACTCCCTGGGAGCAATTTGAGAAATATATTGTACCACACAGCCACGGGCTTTTGTGGAGCAGTGTAACAGGTTAAAAAGGTTAAAAAGAAGAAAAAGCCAGTCCTTGAAGCACCTCATAAGTACAGTTGTTGATTATGTGGCTTCATCTGCAGATCAGTTTTTTCTTAGTTATATTTTATCGAAAATTTTCAGTGAGAAAAGAAAAGAAAAGAAAAGAAAAGAAAAAGAACAAAACAAAAGCAAAAGCAAATATTAAAGAAAAATATAAAAATGCTTGAAATTGTGATACAATATGAAATAAACAGTTTTGAAACTAAGGGCAATAGATTCTTCATATTATTTTTTGTTGTATAAAACATTAACTATAGAAGCTAAATTATTGTCCCACTGCTTAGGTAAAATAGGAACCTCCAATTCTTTATTCTATTCATTTTTCAGATGCTGTATGTCAAATTGATTAATTGAGACCAGGTATCTGTGGAAAACATTCAGCAGCTTTTTAGTCTGAGAAGATTTAACCAATTGTTTTATTATCTTAGGTGTATTAGATGCTGTAAAAGCTGCCGGTCCACATAAAGATGTTAGCATATGGTGCAGCTGCAAATATTGCCACTGGGCTGAATCAAATAGGTGGTGTTTTTAGTTTAATATAGCACAAGTATAAAATTCATCATTCTCATCTATTAATTGGCCTAAAGTCAATATGCTTGCCTCCATCCTGTTCTTTCATATTACCATTCCCCACCCCACCCTGATTTTTAAAGTGGGATTTCCCCACAACGTCAGTTTAGCATAGGAAAATCGTGTGTTCCATAGGAAAATCATTGTGTTCCATATTTTCTAGCTGACAATCTTGTTTCAGGAGAATCCAGGGTTTTAACATATTGTGATCCTAGTGCAGTCCATAAGATAAAGGAGCTATACATCTATATTCTAGGGTTGCCCAGGTTGGGAAGTTATCACTAATTTTGGGTTTCAAGTTTCTAGTATTTGTCAATAAATAAGCTTGGTGATATAATACCAAATCCTCCTTGTTTTATTTGCAGTTGCATTTTTAATAATGATACTCTTGGAGTTGAAGAACCCCAAAGGCATTTCCTTAATAAGGGGTTTAATTTTGGGAAATATTTTCTGAGAATATATCTGCAGATCAGTGTTCTGATTTGCACATAGGTTTAAGGGGGGCAAAATGGGAAGATTCAATCCAAAATATGGAGCAAACTGGAAACTTCCCCATCCAACTTCCTAGGCTGGCAAGGATTGCTGGTCTGTGCGGCTGAGTAGTAAAAGCAGTTTGGTTCTGATACTTTACCTTTCCTGGTGCGGCATTTTCACACACTTTAGGATTGTAAACATCAGCAAATTCTGGTGCATTGTCATTTATATCAGTAACTTTAATGTAAACTGGTACGTGGGTTTCTAGATTGGGCACAATTCCTGAAGCAAGAAAAAAATCACAGATTTATCAATCAGGCATCCATCTGAAATCAAATAGAGGCAACCAGTATTCACACCACATCAGTGCAGTGAGTGAATCAGAGTGGAGGAACCTGGTTGGCTGGCCTCAGCTCTGAGACATGGAGGAATGTCTGCAGAGAACTGCCACGTGTAATGCACAATTGTTCGCTTAGGGCTATCTTCATGTGATCTGGAATCCTAAAAAGCAGGGTTTTGGCTCACATAGGGTTGTATCCAATTCTAATATCCATTGGATGCAACTTGCAGAGAGCTGAGGAATCTGCTTTTCAGATGGTTCATTCCACGTAGGGACGGACAAATCTATCAATTTTGGTTTTTGTCAGTTTCTAATTTTTCCAGTCTAAAGTCCAGCTTTCCACATTTCTACATCAGTTTGTGATTCCCCCCCCTCCAATAATGTTCTCATGAAAATTCACCAGTATTTTAGTGCAAATTTCTCTTGATATGCACATTTTTGTATACAGTTTCCCCTAATGTATGTATTTTTCAAAGCAATTTCCCCTAATATAACATGTTTTTGTATGGCATTGTCACCAATACACACATTTTTTATGCTCACTCTACTCTATGCATTTTTATAAGCATGTCTTGGTGAGAAACCTGCATTGCAAATTTCAAACAACTATGAATTTCAAAGGATGGCTGTATAGCTATAGTTTAGGAAAGTGCGAACTAGGTAGATACACCTTTAAATGTGAACTGATTTGAATTCCCCCCTCCCTCCCTGCATTCCGTGATGCTGTATTATCATGCAAATATGGGTTTTTAACATAAAATCATATCCTTGACAGGACTGGAGGAGTGGGGGAGTGAATCAGATAGTAAGACCTTCATGATTGGTGCCATCCACTTGGCACAAGGCCTTGGAATGGTCCCCACTGAAGAATGGCTTTCACGGCATGGATACAACAGCAAAAAGGTTCAAAGAGGGAGGACTTGTATTTTGCCTGCTTATTGCAATCTGCAAAGAAGAGGGAATGGCTGGGTGCCTCACTCTTGTCAAATTCCCTAGTGACACAAGTTCATACTTACTGCCTTGCTCCAGTTCATTGGCTGCCACAGTTATGTTATGCCAGGCACTTTCTTCCCTGTCCAAAGGCTTCAAGGCAAAAATATGTCCCTTGGTGGATATTTTGAAATAACTGGATCTCAGGATGTGATATCTGTGTTGGGTGCATTAAAAAATGGTATCAAAGTAGTATCTGAGGAGGAGCCAAGGCAGAGACAGAGTTGGGGCCGGGGGATGAGTCATTGGACAGCGAAGGGGAACATGAGGCATAGTGCTCTCTCCCTCCCTCACGGCCAGCTCAGGGGCAGGGCATGCGCCAGAGTCCCTTTGCGACCACAAGAAGGAGGCTCTGCCACTGCCCCAGCCCCAAAGGCCCGGCCACATGTCATGGGAAATGTGCATCTGGAGCCATGGCCTCATTGGCCCTGCCCATGCTATGCCTCTGGTTTAACAACATCTGGAGGGCCATAGGCTCTTCATCGCTGCATTATACAGTATAAAAAACCCAGTTCTTCAACACATTATCATGGGCTGTATTGTGGATAAAGTGTTGTTGCAAGGGATGCAAACTCGGTTGACTAAGCACCTTTTGGGTACAGAAGAAACTTTCTGTTACCTTATTTCCCGTTTTGCTCTATCTGGGTCATGTGCCGACACAGATCCGATAACCTTTTTGATGTCACTTTCTTCTTGAACTTCAAATATATAGAAAGGTTGGGAAAAGACAGGTGGTTCATCAACATCGAGAACTTTGATTGTTACACTTGCAATACTCTTGGATCCTTTCGTTCTGGAATATGCATAGTTAATGTCGGCATCAGTTGCTTCAACATCAAACTTGTAGGAGGATACCTTCTCAAAGTCCAGTGGCTAAAAACACACACGCGAACATTATCAGTACACAATAAAAAGGGACACTGTGTCTACAATGAACACATATTTTATATTTAGGAACACAGGAAGCTAGGTCACTATTATCTACACTGACTGGCAGCAGCTCTGCAGGGTCTGAGACTGAGGTCTCTCCCAGTGCTACCTGGAGATGTTGGATATTGAACCCGATGTGTTTGCATGCTAGGCAGATGCTCTACCACTGAGCTGTGGTCCTGCTCCTGTGGAGAGAGTTATATTTATATTTCTGGTCTGCAAAGCCCATTTTGGAATGAACCTGGAATTTAATTTAATGGAAACTCTTGCAAACTCTTCTGGAAGTTTTGTACCCATGTAGATTTATTTAGTCAATTATTAGCCTGTTGTGTGACAGTGGGTAATAATAATAATAATAATAATAATAATAATAATAATAATAATGTTATTTATTTATACCCCGCCCATCTGACAGGGTTTCCCCAGACACTCTGGGTGGCTCCCAACAGAATTAATGATAATAATAATAAAAAAGATAAATCACCAGACATTAAAAGCTTCCCTAAACAGGGCTGCCTTCAGATGTCTTCTAAAAGTCAGACAGTTGTTTATTTCCTTGACATCTGATGGGAGGGCATTCCACAGGGCGGGCACCACTACCAAGAAGGCCCTCTGTCTGGTTCCCTGTAATCTCACTTCGTGCAGTGAGGGAACTGCCAGAAGGCCCTCAGAGCTGGACCTCAGTGGCCGGGCTGAACGATGGGGTTGGAGACACTCCTTCAGGTATACTGGATGTGTCTAGATGTATGAATGGATGTGTGTGAGAAAGTGGTTGTCCCATCCGTCTTTTGTACTGGCCCCACCAACCATGGGCACGTGCTCCCAGAAAATTAAGGGAAGGTAGTTCTTGGGCTCACAAAGATTCCCCACCCCTGATGTAAACAATGATACACTGATCATCACCATACCTTCTTAGGTCTAATTATTCCTTCATTTGTGAAGGGGTTTGGTTCTATTCTGAAGGTATCTTGGTAAGGTCCTTGGACAAAACTGTACTTTGTATTTCTGTTCTGTGGCTCATCAATGTCTTCAACTTCCAGTCTACCAACTTCACCGTCTAACCTGGTATTTTCAGGGACTTCAAAATGGAAGTTTTCTGGAAAACAAACAAATAAAAGTATCTTGGAATAAAAGGAAAATCAGAACACATGTTCTTGCTAACAAAAGGATCATCATTTTTCTCATTTCAATTTTTATCACTAAATTGTGTGGCATTGGCCTTATGTGTGGCCATCTTGAGTGTTTTCATGCTCTGGGGCCTGGGTATCCTTTTAGCTAAGGGGCTGCATCGGGATCAGCTGTTGGAAACAGGCTGCCCCTGGAGTAGCTTACATAACATACATTAAATAATGGACGTGATGAATAACAGAATATTTGGCAGAAACCAAACTGCAGCAGAATGGAAACAGCACTGTTTGTGACAAATACAGATCACAACAGAAAGTGCAGCCTTCTTACATTCCCACTTGCGATATGCCTGTTCATTTTTAACCAGTTATGTAAAACTTGAAATTCAATATTTTTGTATCTAGAGGCCCCTTCTAATTTGAGGCCCTAAACTGTAGCTTCTGTGTGTAAATCTAACTGTTTGCTGTAGACCCACCCATTCTTTCTTTCTTTTTTTCACTGAATGAAGGGGAAATGATGGCGTGTCAGTTGGTGGCATGGACAGAAGGCTGTGTTAGCTTCAAGGAACACAGGGCTGTAACCAACTTAGTCCTACTCAGAGCTGACCCACTGAAATTAAGGAATTTAAGTTAGGCGTGTCCATTAACTTCAATGGGTCTACTCTGAGTAAAAGTAGAATTGCATAACACCCATAGAAAGAGTCAGACCTAAGGAATGTTGAATGATGTTGGATTGAAATTAAGTGGTTTCAAGCTGTAATTATGATAAAATGGTTTTCTTTTTCTAAGTAAGAATTTGAAGTTATAACAATCTAAGACGTTGGAGAGAAAATAAGGTGTTTCTTTTTTCTTTTTTCTTTTCTTTTTTAAGCTGAAATGCTTTGAGATAAGGATTTGCTGTATAAACAATTTGAACTGGATATATAAGAAGGGGAGGTATGGGGAGGTTTTGGAAATAAGTTATGAGAAAATAAGTTGTGAAAGTTAATGTGTTTTTAATGTTTTTATGTTTGCTTTTTTCTTTTTCTTTTGTAAAAAATTGGAAACTTTAATAAATATTTTTTTAAAAAAATAAATAGAAAGAGTCAGACCATTGATTCATCTAGCTTAATACTGTCTAATCTGCCTAGCAGTATGCAGTGCCCCCTTCTTGGAAACGCTGGACAGCCACTGCCAGCCAGTGTAGACATGCTGTACTGGATGCATCAGTGGTCTGACATGCTGTCATGCAATATACAAATGTTCTAAATATCTAGTCAGATTTGGAACCCACACTGCATTACATCCAACTGAATGCAATTTCCATGAACTGAGTTAGGAGCAGATGGCTTCATCAAATTCAATTCATTGATTTTGCAAAACTAACTTTTCCTAAATGTTGGGAAGTTGTCGTTGATGTCAGTCAATGAGATGCGGACTGTAGCAGTGCCTGATTCTTCTGAGTGTAGACCGTGGCCATCCACGGCTTCTACCACAATTGTATAAACAGGGTTTTTTTCTCTGTCCAAATCCGGTACAGCTGTGTAGATTGTTCCTGTAAAAGAAAAGAAGAAAGCTAAACATGTATCTGCCTCATCTATCACCTCAACATTTTTTTTTTACTATTAATCTGTATAACCTAAATTTCTACTGCTTGCCTTTAATTTAGCATTTATTTTTAATTTTAAAAACAGTTAACAGAATTTTAACTCCCTCCCTCAGGTCACTACTTGCCAGTTTTGGTTGTCCAGCCGTCTTCTCCAAGGCAGTCCTCTCTTCTCCCTTTCCATCCTTCCAAGGTAAACTTTATGTGTGGTATGGTCTACCTACCTACATACCTACCCACCTTCTTCAAGTCTAGAAAAGCCAGCTGTCAATGTTTGCTCCTCATCAGCAGATGAGGGGGTGAGAAATCCTTTGAACTTTTCAAAGATCCTTCTAATCCCAAACTTTGGTGGTTTCATATCTATTGGTTTGGAAGCTAAATGGGACAATTAGAAAGCATAGGTGCCAACTCCCTGGGGCCCTGAGTGCCTGAGCTCCCACAAAATTCCCCACGAAGTGGCTGGGCACCCACAATTTTAGTGCCAGGGCCATGCACACTGCATGGCACTCACAGCCCTGGGCACCCATGTTTGCAGGGCCAAGTTGGCACTCCTGTCAAAAAGGCATTGGTTTCTGCTTGCTTGGAAGACTCAGCAGGTGGGTATGCAGAAGTATATTATTTCACAGTGAGTCTGAAAGTTCTCAAAGGTTGACAGATCAACAAGCTGACTTGACAGATGATGTGGTGTGGCCTGACTTCTACACAGAAGTTTCCTACACAGGCTTGCCTGTTAGTGTGAGCAATAAGAGCGCTTTGTTCTACTTATGGATCTCAGACTTCCCAGGACTAGCTTTCCTGAATTGGGAGGAGTTGAGTCTGGCAGGATTACTTTTCACCAGCCGATTTATTGATATCATACCTACCAGTATCATCTATTTTGAAGTATTGGTTTCCCTGAATAACTTTGTAGGAAACACGAGTATTGCCAAGAATTGTGGGGTCATCAGCATCTACAGCTGTCACTTTGGTGACTGATGTTCCTAGAGAGAGCAAGAGCAAGAGCAGAGTGGGGGGGGGGGGCAGAGTGATTGTTACCAAAAGATGATACTCAATTATTAGTGTTTAGATTCTGTTCGTGTCAAAAACTGCCAACAAGAACTGTGATGAATCTGCTTAAAGAGGTGTGAAAATTTGACTCTCCTGAGACAAACCTTTTCCTCCCTCACCACTTTGAACCCTCCTATTTAATGCTGCTGTTGTTAGGACATTTCTATCCTACATTTGCTCCAAGGCACTCAAGGCCATGTAAGTGTACACAGTTTTTACTCTCCCTCCCCATTTTATCACTGCCGCCACCCTGTGAAGTAGGCCAGGCAGAGAGACAGTGCCTGACCCAGGCTCTTGGTCCAGAACTCTACTCCAGTGTTTTTCAACCTTTTTTGGCAAAGGCACACTTGTTTCATGAAAAAAATCACGAGGCACACCACCATTAGAAAATGTTAAAAAAATTAACTCTGTGCCTATATTGACTATATATAAAGTAATTCTCTTGAATAGGAATCAAATAAACACAAAGAAGCATGTTTTAACATCCGCTGATCCCCGCTGAGCCGGCGGATGACAGCTCCGTCTCCGCACTGTGTGCGGAGAGGGAGATGTCAGAGCCCCGCTGCTCTCTATAGGGAATCAGATGAGAGCGGACCACCTGTCCGCTCTCATCCGATCCCATCCGATCTGATCCCCACCCAGGATGGATGGAAAATGGGGTGGACAGAGTCCGGCGCCTGCCTAGTGGGCGAAAATTTGACTTTTTTTAAAAAATCTTTTGAATTTTTCAATTTTTCCCATGGCACACCAGGCAACATCTCGCGGCACACTAGTGTGCCACGGAACAGTCGTTGAAAAACACTGCTCTACTCCACTACTCCACACTGGTTATAATAAGAATGCTCAATTAAACAATCAAATAAAGGTATAGCCTGCTCTGCCTCCCAAAGGAGCCCAGGGTGACAAACAAGTGATGAAACAATAAAAATATATTTAAAACAATTCCAGTGCAGATGTAGACTGGGAAAGATATCAGCTTAAAAGGCTTGGTGAAAGAGGAAGCTATTCTGGGGCTAGCCATACAAGTGGTGAGTCAAGGATGGAATGGGTTAACTAAGAGAAGGGAGAGGTTACTTACAGACCAGGGATCTAGGGTGGGTTCTCTCTCTCTCTCTCTCTCTCTCTCTCTCTCTCTCTCTCTCTGTGTGTGTGTGTGTGTAAGCTCTCAAAGAACATTATGCATCTAAGTGCTAATCTGGGCTTGGCTGAGCTGGCTAGATGTCTCTTGAACCTCCATCCAGGGCCATAAATCACTGCACACGGCTAGCTCCACATGACTAGAGTGGCTCTGAGCCATCGTCTGTTTCTGCAAGTATTCAGCGTAAGAAACTAAGGGAGAGTTAGCTTTCTTACTGCAACTGGATGATCTATGCTTCTTTTCATTTATATTAGTGGTGGGAAACCTCCGGCCTCTGAACCCATTTCTAGCAAATTCTGCCCACTTGCCAATCATGTGACATCATTTGATGTTACCCATCTATCATTTTTATTTGTCCTGTCACTTTCCACGTTATCTGTGGCTTTCCCCTGATTAAACTTAACATTTTATGTATCTTACATTCATTTTAGATGCTTTAAAGACTAAGCCTTAAAGGAGACTTAAATTTAAGAATATGTAAAATGTTTGCAGAATACATAAAAATAAAATAAAATAAATAAAAAATATGCACATTAAAAAAAATGTTTTGTTGGTATTTTTGCTTTGTTGGCCTTTCAGCTTGCTGACATTTGTCCCTCCCTTTTCACTTCTAGCCTTGCCTGCTATTGGGCAGAGAAACAACTTCTAGGGTCCTAGGTTGGCTAGGTTTGAATCTGTCCCTTGGGCAAAAAGTGACTCCCCATGCCTAGTTTCTGTTAAGGTACCCATTTTTTGCATGCAAGCACAGTAGCATTTTTAAAAAGAGAGAGATGAGCTTACCTAGTGGTGACATTTCCAAGACAGAACCATTAAACACTTTTTGAACAAAAACTGGGGCATTGTCATTGATGTCATAGACTATGATACGAAACACGGAAGGTTGTTCCAATGACTTATTGGTGAAACGGTCAAGAATGTGAGCCTTCAAGTGGTACTCAGCTTTCTTCTCTCGGTCCAGCCTCTCATTTGCAGACACATCTCCAGTGCTGTCTTCCACTCTAAACAGAGTCCCAGCACCTTCCCCTTCAAGAACGTATTTAGCATTGGGATTCCTGATGGTTGATGTGATCTAAAAAGTACAACAAAGTCTGTAAATAAGAATTAAAATGTGAAAGCAGAACAAAACTGTGACAGTCAGTAAGGAATCCTAGGAACACAGTCCCCAGATGCTGCTGAACTACAACTCCCAGAAGCCATAAGAAGCCTAGCCAATGGACAGGGACTCATAAAACCCATTGCTCAGGTTGTATATATGTGTAAACAAACCATATTTATAGAAGGACACCAAAGTCTTTGCTGTGCCTCATTTCCAAAAGAAAACACAAAACCTGGGTAAGCGGCCTGGAACCCTTAGAGTCTCATCCCGCTTGGAGATAGGGGTGGCATACAGCAATATAGTCAATGGAACAGTGTCAAAATAAAAAAAAACCTTCCTGTAGCACCTTAAAGACCAACTAAGTTAGTTCTTGGTATAAGCTTTCGTGTGCATGCACACTTCTTCAGATACACACACACGATGCATGCACACGAAAGCTTATACCAAGAACTAACTTAGTTGGTCTTTAAGGTGCTACAGGAAGGATTTTTTTTTATTTTGACCATGGCAGACCAACACGGCTACCTATCTGTAAATGGAACAGTGTATTATGAAATCCCCTCGATTAACTGCATGTGACTCAGGCAAAGCTTTTCAGATGGTGTTCATTGCTGAGTTTGATGCTGTCCTTGATGGAGGCAGCTGTATGTTTTCATCTCCCTGAATGTTAGCAGGGTTCTGTCAGGCTGTCATAGTGAAGTGAAGGGGACCTTTCTGGATCAGTGCATTTGCCTGACAGGCTGTGAGTACTGCAACAAGTGCTGTCTGCTAATGTGAGCTTGTTCTGTAGGACATGGCGAAGCTTCCTCTCTTTTCCTGGAATTGTCCTCAAAGAGAGTTCCTTCCTTTGTATGTTTGCACTTTCGTCTTCCAAGAAAGGAACAGCATATATCTGATTCCTTCTCAACATGCTTGTGTTAGCTCTCAGACCCGCAAATGCATCGAAGCTTTGCAGAAAGGTCATAGTGCTATAATACTAGGGCTTCATAGAAAATGATAGATTTCCAGCTTTCATGGCTTTAGGTACTTTCATGTAGATTCATGGGCAAAATAATTTCCCGGAACTGCTGTGGTGTGCACTGCTTGTTTAATGTTTGCTGAATAATTTCTATTTCTATTTATTTTATTTATTTATTAAATTTCTATACTGCCCTTCACCTGAAAATCACTTGCTGTTTACAATATATAAACACAAAAATGCATAACATAGTAACAAACAAAAACAATATCCCTTCCCACCCAGTTTAAAAGGCCATAAATTGTTTAATTAGCCAGAGGCCTGGGAGAAGAATGTTTTTGCCTCACACGTAAAGATATGTAAGGAAGGGACCAGGTGAGACCATTCCACAAGTGGGGAGCCACCGCAGAAAAGGCCCGTTCATGTGTTGCCACTCTCCGGACCTCTCGTTGAGGAGGCACATGAAAAAGGGCCTCAGAGCATGTTCTCAGTGTCGGTTCATATGGAGAGAGGACATCCTTGAGGCATTGCGGTCCTGAGCCATTTTAGGTCAAAACCAGCACTTTGAATTGGGCCCAGAAACTAACTGGCAGCCAGAGCAGCCGGGTCAGGATTGGTTTTATATGCTCAAACTGTCTTGCCCTAATGAGAAGCCTGGCCACTGAATTCTGCACCAGCTGAAGTTTCCAAACCATCTCCAGAGGCAGCCCTATGTACAGTGTGTTGCAGTGATCTAACCTAGAGGTTACCAGAGTATAGACGACAGACAATAGGCTATCCCTGTCAAGATAGGGGTGCTGCTGGGCCTCCAGCTGAAACTGATGGAAGGCACTCCAAGCCACCAAGGCCATATGAGAACAGTAATGGATCTAAAAGGAACCCCAAGCTGCATACCCACTCTTTCAGAGGGAGTACAACCCCATCAAGAGTAGGCAACCTCCCAGCCACCCGGTGTAGGGAACCACCCACTAACAGTTCCTCAGTCTTATGTGGATTGAGATTCAGTGAGGCAGGCAGTAAACCAGCAGAATCTCCAATCTGTCCCAATTGCCCAGGGCCAGGAAAACACACTCTAGATCTCGCCTCCAACAGGACAGAAAGTTTGAAGGGGGAGAGAGAATCTCTATAGACCACAACAACTTCCCCTCCCTGATACTGCACTGAATACACAGGTGAGCACCCAGGTCTCAGTGATACAGACCAGATTGGTCTCCTCATCTATGAGTGAGCAGGGTCTTCTCAGCAACAGCAGCCACAGGTTGGATGAGAGGCTGGCACACAGGCAGACAATAGAAATGAAAAGGAATTTGGAAAAATATAGGAAGCTGCTTCATAACACGCTGGACAATTTGTCAATCTGCCTCAACTCTGCAACTCATAGGCAGAGATCTTCCTCGTCACTAGTTACCTGCTTGTAAGAACATAAGAAGAGCCTGATGGGTCAGGCCAATGACCCATCTGATCCTGTATCCTGTTCTTGTAGAGGCCAACCCAGAGGCCTATGGGAAGCCCAAAAGCAAGACCTTCATGCAACAGTATTCACAGCAAGTGCCTTGGGCCATGGAAGCAGAACATAGCCATCCTAGCTAGTGGCCGTTGATAGTTTCTTTCAACTGGAGACTTCAGGAATTGTACTTATGCCTTTCTGCATATAAAGCACATCCTTTACAACTGAACTATGAATTGATGGTTCATCAATCGTTAATTGTAAAAGAACAGGGTAAAAATTACATTCATTTGGGAGGATGGGCAGGACTGAAATTCAACAAATATATTCTTACCCTCCCAACATGATGTGGTAGAGTCCCATTGTGTTCTTCGATAATATGCATTTTATTCCAGATCCACTCTCTCTTTATGCGCTTGTTAATATTGCTGTTAACAGCAGTCCTTGTGAAATCTTCCCCATGAGCACTAGTGGGAACCAGCAGCAAAGAAAGCAGGAAAAGGCAGCATCTTGCCATCTCTGTGGAAGAAAGCCCTGTAAAGCAATACAAACAATGACTACAGATGTTGTTGGGGTCTTTCCAATGAAATTCTCCCCGTGCACCTGAAGCCCTATCTTGTCTAGCATCCAGCTTCCTACAATGGCCAATCAGATGCCTCTGGGAAGCAGGGCATGAGGACAATAGCCCTCTCTCACTGTTGCTCCCTAGTAGCTGCTATTCAGTAGCATGCCACCTCTAAGTTTGGTGATACAGTGGTACCTCGGGTTACAGATGCTTCAGGTTACAGACGCTTCAGGTTACAGACTCCGCTAACCCAGTAATAGTACCTCAGGTTAAGAACTTTGCTTCAGGATGAGAACAGATATCACGCAGCGCAGCGACAGCGGGAGGCCCCATTAGAAGAAGAAGAGGAGTTTGGATTTGATATCCCGCTTTATCACTACCTGAAGGAATCTCAAAGCGGCTCACAATCTCCTTTCCCTTCCTCCCCCACAACAAACACTTTGTGAGGTCAGTGGGGCTGAGAGACTTCAAAGAAGTGTGACTAGCCTAAGGTCACCCAGCAGCTGCATGTGGAGGAGTGGTGACGCGAACCTGGTTCACCAGATTATGAGTCTACCGCTCTTAACCACTACACCACACTGGCACCCACTGACCCTTATAAGACAAATCTGCTGCTTAAGTATTTCTTTTTGGCAGGAACACAGATACACTGGGTTTTTAATACTTTTGAAATGTTAAGATTTTGCTTTGAATCGTATCACTTGCATTTGTATTATTTTGCATTTACATTATTGTATTTGCATGTATTTGTTTACTCTTTCTGAGCTGCCTTGGTGGCCTTTTTTTGGTCAAAAGGCAGCATATAAATAAACCGCAATGTAAAATAGCAAAGGGATTTTCAGGCAGCTTTTTGGGGAAAACAGCCTACAAACAATCAATTTAACTGAACTAATAACTAAATATATACCATTAAGAGAGGAAACTGAAGCACAGGTCTCTCACCTGCCATCTTTCCGCACCTCTTGGCAATGTCTGAACCAGCCTGGAGTTTTACGGGCCTACAAAGTCTGATGGTTCAACAGAGTGAGGCCACACTGAATTCAGTTAATTGAAGGGACATGAAATTTGTGGGTGGTGAGCTATTGTGGGCCTCCAACTGCCATCAGGCTCAGCTAGCATGGCCAGTGCTAAGAAATGAAGAGAGCCGTAGTCCGCAATATCTGGAGGACCCTGGTATATCACAATACATCTAAATACTATGGGAGCCTTTATTCTTGGGATTACCTTAACCTGCCCAGATTTTGATGAATCATGGGTGTGATGGGGTTGCAGCTGCATTGTTTTATCAGGTGCGGAAGTGGTGGTCTATCTAAGCTCACATCACTGCATTCTCATTGCAAACATGCCTGATACCAGGTGACATTTATTGATTATAATTTATGAAACACCACCTCAGGGCCAGTCCTATAATTAGGCACAGTGAGGTGGCTGCCTCAGGCAGTTGATGCTGGGCACTGGTGGCTGTGGGTTGTGTGTAGGACATCCTCAATTCAAAGGGGAGATGAGCAGGTTGTGTAGACAGTACTGAACTATTTGGACCAATGATCTGACCCCAAAAACGGCAGCTTCCCTGCATCATTGAAAAGATGGCCACAGTACTTCTCATCTGCCCCTTTCCTTCCATTTCCTTCACAATCATTTCTTTTTACATTCCGAAAACTTGCAAAGGGTTTCACTTCCTCCAAGTGCTTTTTTTGAGCAGACTTTGTGTCGCCAGATAAAATACATCTGTCTCTTCTTGACTTTTGGGAACTGGATTGTCAGCCCCTTCTCCCTGGAACAGTTTGTTTGCTGAAGCCAATATACCATTTCTCTTGAAGTTTTCCAAACCAGCCACAAGATTTACTCTAATATTACAATGTTTGCATCATGAGCAAAAAGTTTGGAACGTGCATGTTTCCACTTGCAAATCCCTTCTTGCCAGTAATTTGAGAACACAGGAAGCTGGCTTATACTCTGGGCCCCTGCATATTGGTGTTTTGTTGCAGTGGGTATATTCTGCAACATGTCATTGACACAGTAGAGAACCAGCGGTGGATTTATCCTGCTGTAGTTTGTTCTGCAACACTTCCCCAATGCTATTGCATTATTGCTGTCTGGAGGGGTTGTAGCATAACAAACGTGGGGCAAGCCCCTCCCCCCCCACATATTTGTGGTATAAAAAGTTATGGGATCTTAGCAGAAAGTTATCAGATATGGACTGATTTGAAGTGAATCAGTCTGATCGTCCCCAAAGCTTTGCAGGTGCAAATAGTATTAAAAACAGGATCATGTCATTAGTACAAATAATCATGAATGTGCAATAAAAAGAAAGTCTGGAAGGGCCCTGAATCAGACTACTGGTCCACCTACATTGTTATTGGCTGCAGTGGAGGTGGGGAACATTTCTCAGCCCAATGACTGCATTTCCTCATAGGCAGCCTTCTGGGGGGGGGGCACATGCCAGTGGTGGGCAAAAGTGGGTGAAGCAATGGATGGGACTCCTAACTTAGTACAGTAGGGTACATTCCAGTCATGCAAAAGTCCATGGACACTTTCCAGCCAGGCAAAAATACTCAGAGGGCATGGAGCAGGACAAATGAGGGCTATGACCTGGGGAAATCCCAAGGGCCATACAGAGAATCCTGGAACGCCACATGCTGTCCTCAGGCCTCAGGTTCCCCACTCTCATCTACAAGGTTTCAGAGTTTCCCACCTCTGTCTGAAGATTAGAACAACTGAACCTAAGACCTTTTTAAAAACACACACACACACAAAAAACACATGAGCTCTGCCACTGAGCTGGGAGTCCTTGCTGGATCAAATTAAAGACCTGTTTCAGACAGGGCAGGACTTATCATATCATGAACCACGCTGACAGCAGCCCAATGACCCATCTAGTCCAGAATCTTGTTCTCACGGTGGCCAACCCAATGCCTATGGGAAACCCACAAGCAGGAAGGACATGAACTTAACACTGCTCTCCCCTCCTGTGGTTTCCAGCAACTGGTATCCAGAGATTTGACAGTGGAAGTAGAACATGGCCATCAGGATTTGTAACCATTGATAGCCTTATTCTCAAGTTCAGTTCCTCATGTTTCCACATCATTTTGCAATTTTTCCTTTTAAATGTCCTCATGAAAATTCACCAGCATTGTAGTGCAAATTTCTCCTGATAAACATGTTTGTCTGTAGTTTTTCCTGATATACAATTTTTTGCAGAGTTATTTCCCTGAATATACACATTTTACCATAGCATATGCATTTTGGTTTACATTACTTGGCTGGAAACTGCATTCCAAAATTTGGAGAAATGTAAATTTCAAAATATGGCTGTAACACTGTTCATGTGTTATTCTAGAAAGTGTGAACAAGGTAAGTTTGACTTTATTTGTGAACTGAATTGAATTTCCCCCTCCATCCCTATACAGAGATGAGCAAAACAAAGACTATACTATAGTCCTGTATGCGTGAAGGTTGGGAAAGGTATGTTGGTATTATAAAAGACACAGAAGGAGGTTGTGGATCATGCCCTTAATCTACATACGATGGGCACAACACTTGATTAATTTCCATTTATGCATGGTTACAATCTCATCTACCAATCTAGTTTTGACAGAGGATTTGGATAATGAGTGAATATTACTTCAGTAAGTGAAGCCTCATGATACTCAGCTAAAAGAGATAATAAGGACACTTTCAGATACATGTGCTTTTTTCTTCACCACAAGGCATCTATGACTGGATGAACAATGCATTTATGTTATATAGACAAAGGGCTTTATTGCAATTCCTAACATAAATAGAATGCTATTACTGGAAGAAACCAATTTTCTGCTTGCATTTACAAAGGAGTTCGATGGTTTTTTTTTTCATTGAAAGAGTCCTTTCAGTTTTTTTTAAAATGTAAGGATACATTTTGTAATGTTGGAAGGTTCTTATTTTCAGAAGTTCCCAAGCATTTAAACTAAGGCGGGGGTGTGTGTGTCTTAAACAGTATTTTGTCTTGCTTTCTGTCCCTAACTTTCACTAGGCTGAAATTAGGGACACTTGATATGACTTTTCTTTGGTTCATTTTTATGGATCAGGGCATTAATCTTGCTTGTGTTATATTGAAGTATCAACCTCTCAGTGACCCCTTACTCTGCTTGTGATGTAGAATGAAACATCAGGCTTTTTGACTGATTGCAAGGAAGCATATACTGATAAACTATTTTGCCACCAGGAAAACCTGCTAATCAGTTTCCTCAGGGATTTGTAAGTTGGATTTGAAACAAACACTGATTCCATTTAAGACTTAATTGATAACACTTAGAAATAGCAAGATAAAGCTTGTTTTGCCTGAACGTATGAATTTGCCCTACTCACCTCCATAGACACTATGATAATCTTGAGGAACAATCATTAAACTTTATAGTTGAAAGGAATCTTTTCCTTTTTTAAATAATTTTTTTATTGGTTTTACACGTTTAAGACAAACATACAAACATACAAACATACAAAAACAAAGACACACACGCATAATCTCATATCCTTAATTTCTTAACCTCTATCCCTGACCTCCCCACCCCTCCCCTTCTTGTATCCCCATTCCAATAGTTAATTCAGCAAGTTCATTATTTCCACTTTAACCTTATCAATATTTTACTTAATTTGTCTTGATAGCCACATTTATCTTATATATCTAAATTAAACCATAATATAAATCCTTACACCCTTTTCAAAGGTCGACCCAAATTCCCTTCCACAAAATTCCCAATTTTTATATTGATTACATACTAAAAGACAGCTTATAATTATACACCCTTTACATTCCAAAATTTTCTCCCCCCCCTTTCCCGGTTTCGACCCCCCCCCAAATAGCCTAGGCCAATCAGTTCTCAGCCTGGATCTCTCACGTCCGAGGCCCTCAAATCTCCCACAGTCCCTCTCAGCCGGTTTTGTCGATAGTCTTTTATGTTGAACCTCATATCTCGGAGAAGCTCTGTCCCAGTAAGGTCAGTATTTCTTCCAGCCAGTCCTCCGCGATCAAGACTGGAGCCCAAAACATATTTCATATTTCTTTTAAGTCCAAATGTCTCAAATGTCCCAAAGGCTCCATCTTTCTCCTTGTGCAAGGTTGTAATCCAAGGGTCTTCCAATATCCCCTTGGAAAAGTCTCTACAGTCTTCCTTCTCGATTTCAAACCAAATTTTAATTGTCCAAATCTTATATTCTTTGTAATCCAATTTTGGAGGCCTCTGGTTGTCCTTTTTCACCAACGGCTTTTCAGCTCCTCCTTCCCATTCCTCAACACATTTCTCTTCTTGTTCAGCTGCAATATTTTTTTGAATCCAGTCCTTGGTACCATCAGCAAGTTTGTTTACTGTAGCATTCAAGGTCTTAATATCTGTAGCCATAGCTTCACTCTGGTCTTTTAATTTTCCCACGAGAAAGAACATTCTTTCCAACTCAGCCTGTATTTTTCCATCTGCAGCCATTGTAATGTCCAGAACCCCCTCTAGAGGGATTCTGGTTACTTAGTATTCTTTCTCCAACAGTCAGTTTACTTTATTTTGTTTTATTTCTTCTTTACTTTCAGCAACTTAAAGTCAAATGTAACAAAATAACCAGCAGAGATAGCCACAAGTTAATTTTCCTAACTTTGACAGCTGTCAAACTCCTTATGTCTCCTCAGCCGACTCTCTCACGGATCGCTCCTGGATCCAGGGGAGGTTACAGATCAAATTTTAAAAAACAGTTCTTATCCTTAAGCACTGTGCTTGTATTACCAAACTGTGGAATTAATAACTTTTGTTTCGCAACGAGAGAAATGGTCTCTCGACCTTAGTTATCCAATTCTTGCTTTAAATTGACTACAAAACTGGGGGGGGACTTCCTTTTGACACTCCCCCCGATCATGCCAAATTTTTTTAAAAAAGATTTTAAGTCCAATTTCCGTAGTACTCACGGGTTGTTACTTTATGGTCCAAATTTCAAGGAAGAAAGTCAGCGCTCTCCAGCCATGGCTTGCGGCTTCACTCCGTAGAAGTAGCGGTTTACTCACAGCACCACGCCACACTCCGTCCCCCGCTCCAAAGCCTTTAAAAAGGCTTCTTCGCGGGTTGGGGGGCGCAAACGGTGCCCGCTGAGTCACCAAGTCCACAGGCTTCCGCACCTGTGGTTTCTAAGGGTCCCTGCGTCACCGCCGCGGCAGGACCCGCCCTCTACAGAGCCGATTCCCTCCGGAGCTCGGAGGGAATCCGCCATTAGCTTTTCGCGCCAACCTGGAAGTCCTCGAAAGGAATCTTTTCCTGTCCCCTTTTGCAAGTCAGTACTTTCCCTCCCGTTTTACATGCAAGTACATGAGACCCCAAATCATGTTCAAGGACAGGTTTTGCACAGGTTCGGGCAGCACCCTAAAGCTCTAACAATTTCCACCCCACTTCACGCCACTCTGAGTTTTAGCACTCTGCTGGAGATCAGACCAAGGAAAGGGCGAGATCTCTATTGCCTGACACGGTGACGGTTTCAGAGGTGAGAGCTTAATTCTCACAGATATAGAAATCTTCATTCTGACTTTTGGTCCAGAGCCTCCTAGATAAGGTATAATCTTGCCTCTATCCCTATTTTTCATGAGTCCCATAACACATGCCATGTTGATTCTCTATGCTTATGCTTCTTAGGATCCTAAGGTCTTTTATCCTTAAGCGGGAGTGCTAGGAATGTAGCTACAGTAAAATGCTGCTATGGTGTATATGTCTATGTTTATCTCACATGGTTTACTGTCTCTGTAGTACGCCTACTCTCTTTTCCTTGTAATAATTCTTTTGTTAGTTCTTGCTGTGGAAAGTTCTTTTTTTGGGTATAAGGGTTGGAACACTCACACTTTTAGAACAATGCACCTTTGTCTCCACATACAACACTCTGTTTCTCATCAAAAAGGGTATGTTAGTGTTCTCATGCAAGCTGGGCATGTATGAGGGTTCA
Organism: Podarcis vaucheri; assembly: GCF_965113315.1. Lineage (NCBI taxonomy): Eukaryota > Metazoa > Chordata > Lepidosauria > Squamata > Lacertidae > Podarcis > Podarcis vaucheri. The sequence goes on along the minus strand of NC_138765.1, from coordinate 49,407,941 downwards.
GACATAAACATATAACAGGACATTTGGGATATACTGTATGTATCCAGAAGGCCATCAACTGACTAGGAAATTGCTGTGGTAAGCAAATTTTCTGGAACACCATGCCAAGGAGCAAAGAAACTCTTACTACACTTCTTCACCTCATCTGTATCCTCTCTCCCAACCAAAGTCTTCTATCAGCTTTTATACATGCAACTTTCCTCAGTCCCCTCCTTCATTCACGATGCCAGGGATCTGGTAGAGCTTTCATTCATGATCAGGTGATCTCAAAGATTGACTCTTATCATGTGCTTTACAAGAAGTTGCCATTGAAGGCGCTTCAGAAGCTAGAGCTAGTGCAATGACTGGCCTTGGTTTTACTATAAACCTGAGCAACTACCTTATTGTATTAGTGTTGTGTGGGGAGTAGTTAGGCTATACGCCTGAGTCCCTTCTAATTCCTGGATCCAACAAGGATTCAATTGCTGAAATAGGCAGGCCAGCTTCCTGGTGAGGTAATGGTCTAAGTACGGGCCATTAAGATGGCAAAGGAAGTGTCTCTATGACACAAGGGAAAAGAGTACCTCACTCCCCCAGCTGGCTTGTAGTTAGAAAGACAAAAGTCCCAGCTAAGGTGTGTGCAAGCTAGAGGCTAGAAGCAGCTGAGAGACAGAGTCATGCCTGATTTCTCCTGGGATCCAAGGCTGTGGCTATGGGAGAAGGAAAAACTTCTTGGGGTGTTAATGTTGCATGTTGAGACCTTTAAACCTTCCCCTTAAATAAATTCAGACAAGACTCAAATTTTAGTTCAGTTTTTTGGCAGAATTTAGGCCACAACTTTATTGATTACAGCAAGTGAGTGGTTGCATAGGCTCTGGTTCGACTAGCTCCCTGCACCATTGCAGGTAGTGCTGACCCAGGGCACCAGCATAGGTCAGGCTATGGTGAACACCTGGATAAGCGGAAGGCTGAGAACAGGCTATCTCCGCCACCCAAATGCCCCCTGGACTCAGGCACAGGTACAACCCCCTCAAAGGGTTGACCAAACCATTGAGTCCCTGGATTCCTTTAACGGAATACCCTTCACATAGGGATGGCGAGAGCATTTCCCCATCCCTATCACCTGAACCAGAGCCTATCTGCAACCTTACAAGTTGTGACGATTTGCTACGCGGCAGGCGAAACCCAAATGGCACCAGCCAATCAGCCAAGTGGGGAAAATTACTGCCGTGCCCCTGTCCCAACAACAGACAACACATGATGGCATAGCAAGGTCAAGCGCACAGTCCTAAATATAGGGAGAGGTGGACGGGTGTTCCGATGCATGCACCGAAAGAGGAAGCTCTGGGTCACATGCATAGTTATATATAGGTCCCTTGATCCATTTAGCTTGCGTCCCATTGGCCTGATTAAACCCAGCATCAAGGGACCTACCAATTGGGTGTTGTGGCTATTCAATCAAACCCACCCACAACACAGGGTTTGGTTGCCAGGTCTCACCACAACACGAGCCCTCTTAAAGGGAGGACCTGATCTGTGAGCACTCAGGCTGTAAATATGTGCAAATAAACCATATATCCTAAAGACACCACAGTCTTTGCTGTCCCTCATTTCAAGGAAACCGAACAATACACACAGACACTTGCATCTCTCTACAAGCATTCCACTTTGGTCGGTGGTGAGAATTCCAAGCCACATCTCAAGTAAAAAAATGGACTATTGAGAAGCCCTTGATCTGTGGTCCTTTACCACAGAGAGTGACATATCCAACCTTTATCAGAGCTTCACTAGGCAACCTGTTAATCAAGCATTCATCCTGATTTGCTTGCCCAAGGCTTAAACAGAAGTTGTACTATATCCGGTCTTTATTGAGCGCTCATTATGATTTGTTTGCTGCAACGTTATATGACAATGAGCAGTCATCCTGATTTGCTTGCATGGTGCTTACAGTCTTCTCATTAACTGAATGAATTGTTTACAGCAGTCACAGATCAATAAAATTAGATGCACAAATGAAAAATATGACTAGTTAAAGCAATTAAAAGCAGATGCATTTACAGCCTCCATTTTTTCCTCTTCCTCTCTCTCAAGCAGCCAGCAGAAAATTTCTCCTGATCCTCACTGAAGTCAGAATTTATTTATTTATTGCAACTACTCAGTGATCTAGAGGAAACATCCCATAAGCAAAACAGGAGATCTTCAGGAGATCTTCCATGAAGAATTCTTATTAGAGGGAGAATCAACCTCTCTCTACATTCACTATACAGGCTGTAGCACAATCAATTGTTCATCACCCACTGTTCAGCACATTTCTGTCACTTTCCTAACTGCAAAAGTCCTTTTTTAAAAGTAGAACTGTTGCCCCAGGATGACCGAACACTCCACTTTAAGTGCTCAAAACTAAGCTCCAGTGCAAAATAATGAAAGTCTAGAGGCAACCCTGGAAAGAAGATTCTGTATCACGCCTTCGAGTGTTACAACAGTGACTATTTTGATTTCAGTCTCCAGTTACCAAGTTCTTATTACTGCCACATTATTTCTCTCCACCTTCCACATCAGGCATGTCTGATTAGCTCATAATTATGGACCATCAAAAGTTACGAAGAAAACATCATCTAGCTCTCTGTGTGCATTAATAGAACCTCTAGTTATTTAAAAATTACTAGAGGTAATTATTTCTACCTTTGACCAAAAAGGGTCATTCTTGATATAGGCACTTTAGGAGTGCATACAACATTCATGCAAGGTCTATTTTAAACCAGGTAAAATAGGAAATAAGGGCATTTAAAATGAGAAATGGCGATACCTTATCCTGTTGCTTCTGCTAGAGAATTATACCCACCAGATGAGTATTAGTGCCTTTGGACTTTGAAGCAACAGCAGAAATGGTCATCTTAGTTCATTCCATAAAATGCTGCACTAAGCAGTTTTGCAATTATCACAACATGTCAAAAAAGTTCAAGGCGTCTTAGTTTCCTTTTGGTTAGCTCTCTTCCCCTGCACCCCAAATAAAACAGAGCTTACAATCTGAAAATGGAATACTGTCTTGATCAAAGTTCTGGTGGGCCACTATGAGAAGAGGATACTGAGCTAGATGAGCCTTTGGCCTAATTAAAGAGGGTTCTTATGTTTTCATTGAACCATGAACCTAAGGAATTGAGATGGAAGGAATTGGCAGTTTTGATTCGACTTGTTTCTCATTTTTCCAACCTTAAATTTGGTTCTCTGCATTTCTGCAGCAATTTACACATTTTCTTTTAAAATATCCTCATAAAAATTATTCAGCATTTTAGTGCAAATTTCTCCTAATAAATACATTTTGTATGCAGTTTTGAATAATGTACACATTTTTGCAAGCAAGTTCTCCAAATGTAATGTATGTCATTTTCATCAACATACTCATTTTTATGCCTACTTTTACCTAATATATACATTTTTGTAAACACTGGTTGGTTGGAGAATTGCATTACAAAGTTTGAATAAGTGCAAATTTCAATGGAAGCCTATGATTCACTTCTCATAGTATTTAGGAAAGTGCAAATGTGATAAATTCTGCTTATAATGTGAACTGAATTAAATTTCTCTGCAAGGCCTGAAGAAAGAAAGACAATACCTCTCTGTTCTTTCCTCCTCAAATTATACTCTGTTTTTGTCCAGTTTTGCTCAGTAATATGATAGCAGGTATTTTCTCTGTGGACTGTATGTGTTAATTAAGTGACTTTGCTAACAGATAGAACGAGGAAAGTATTTTTACTGTTAAACCTTCAATGTGTTTTTGAGGTCCAGATTCACCCTAGCCTATCCTTGTGTTTGAAGCTGGGAAGGGTTGCATGATCTCAGAGATGGATCTAAATGTGTGGTCCTGTTGTACCCACGTTGCTTCATGAGTACATAAATATGACCTAGCAAAGGAAATGTCCATACCATGTTGTAAACTAGCTATGAGTTGCCTCATAGCTTTAATTACTTCTATGATCACACAGTTGCTTTTAGTTTTACTTATTTCAGCAGGGAACACTTTTCACATTCAGATCCTTAATAGAACCTGTGCTTATTAGGATTTCTTGGCCTGGATGATGTTGTTGGGAGCGAGCTAGAAAAAGATACAACATTTACAGTTTGGCACAGAGGTGACAGAGGGCAACAGCCAACAATTTGCAAGCCTCTTGCTGTTCATGAGATCACATTGTTTTGCATCTCCACCCACTTTGAGTTCTTTTTGGCACCCAAGAGCTCTGAGTACAGCAAAAAGTGTGCTGAGTGCCAGGAAGAAAGTTCACAGCTGGAGTGGCTTTGTAAAATAGTTCTACAAAATCGATCTTTTGAAAGCAAATTGTTAGTCTGTAACGACCACATCTCACCATTCACGAAGGTTCTTCAGGAGTAGGGATGGGGAAGAAATTGGGTTCAGTTCACATTTAGAGGTGAATTTATCATATCCACACTTTCTGAAACAATACACGGACTGAAATGTAGTCATCCTTCAAAATTTGCATTTACCTGAATTTTGTGATACACTTGTCCAACCAACCAATGTTTTTGAAACTGCATATATTAGGGGGAAGCATGCATAAAAATGAATATATCCATGAAGATAACATAAAAAATGCATTACATTAGAGGAATTTGCTTGCAAAGATGAGTATACTGGGAAACTGCATACAAAAATGTGTTTATAAGGAGAAATACACACCAAACTACCGGCGAGTTTTCATGAGGATTAAAAAATAACAATAACTCTCAAATTGCTGTAGAACTGTGGAGAACTGAGTTTAAAATTTGAAGAATGAGAAACTGTGACCCTGACTCTGTGGATGTGTTCTGTGGACGTGTCCAGCTCTGTGCTATCAGAAGGTTTCTATTAGCTGACTGGGAAGTGAGGAATGGGCAGAGGATGGCAGAAGAATGGAAACTCCAGTGATTTCAATGGATACTATGGGAGACCTAAAGGTCACGCTATTCTATCCCTGGCAAGACAAAGACAATGGATTAATGTAGCTTGGGTAGGGATCAGGCAGGGAATTCAGGTTTGTTCTAATTTTAGCGAGAAGCTACTAAATTCACATTTCTCAAAACAATATGTGAACTGAAATGCAGGGATCCTTCAAAATTTGCCCTTCTCTGAATTTTGTGATTGCTTCTTGAGCCAAATGATGTGTACAAAAATGAATATATTAGAGGAAATAGAAATAATAACATGCAAAATGCATGAAATTAGGGGAAACTGCTAGTAGAAACATGCATATTAGTGAAATCTACACACCAGCATGAGTTTATCATGCACTAAAATGCTGGAAAATTTTCATGTGGATATTAAACTAAGAGAACTAAAACTGGCAGATTCATCCAGCAGGGCTCCGCTTATGTTCTTATGTCCTGCTTGCCAGCTTCCCATTGGTGGTTATGAGAGCAGAACACTGGACTAGATAGGCCTCTAGTCTAATCTAGCAGGCAGTGGTGTATGAGGAGGGAAGGTCAGATTTCAGGAGCTCATAGCTCTAGGACTCCCCCCAACCTCAACAGGAAAAAAGTGGGAAGATCTCATTGTCAGTGGTATGGCATTTGCTTTGGGTGTAGAAGGCCCCAAATTCAATCCCCAGCATCTCTAGGTAGGGTTGGGGGTGCTCCCTTGAGAGCACTGCCTGTAGTCAATACTGAGCTAGATGCTTCAACTCAATATAAGATAGTTTCTTAGGAGCACTGATGATCTCCCGTGGAGCACCAGGGTAACTGGTGGAACTTCCTTGCACCACCAAGCGATAAGGAGGCTTTCACATTACTCTGTTTGTGTACAGATAAGCATAGAGGAAGTCAGAAAATGAGGTGGAGAAAAATGCTGGATACGCCCTCCTTTTTTCTTTGATGCGGTTCCTACTCCTTGTCAGAAGTTATCTTCCTGTATGCATCTGGTGGACTACTGTGAGAACAGAATGCTGGACTGGATAGGCCTGGGTCTGATCCAGCAGGACTGTTCTCCTTTCCGGGGTGGGGAACCTGTGGCCCTCTGGAGATTGCTTGATTACAATCCCCCTAATCCCTGACCACAGACCAACAACTTCTGGAGGGCCACATGCTCCTTTTTCTTATGCTTTAAGTGCTTATGTTGCAAAGACAGGTTGAATGATACTGGAGTGAAATACTCCACCCAGTGAGAAGTCTGATGTGGCATTTTATTCCAAGCGAAGTTTCTGGAATGCTTATAGAGGACTGCTTCATGTAGAGTGAATGGAAGAAGTCCATTTTGGGGGTTACTAAAGCATGAATGCTTGTCCCAAAATCTGACCATGGTTATCTGTTTTGGTTGCAATGTTTTGTGCAGTTTGTTCATTAGGGGACTCAAGGCAGCAAACTCAGGGCACATAACAAGCAGTTGTACATCCAGGTACTAACCAAATTCAAACTTGCTTAGGTTCAGCTATTTCATGTTCTTTCAGACTATGCCTAGCTTGAAAAGGAATGTGTGTGTGTGTGTGTGTGTGTGTGTGGTTCACACCCATTATTCATGTACACCCAGCCAAATCGATTGCAATAACCTACCCCCCCACCGCTATCACCGCTATCACTCAAGGATGGCTCAAGGATGGCTACTTATGCACCATCAAAAAAAGAGGACAAATCAGTATACAGGTCTACATACAATTTGCATATGCCAATGCATATGGAGAGTTAGAAATGGAAAAAATAATTACTGTCATTCAAAACAGTGCCTTCAAAAGCTGCTCACTAGATGAGGCAGAGCCACTATGCTAGCTTCCCAGCAGGTGGGTTACTGTTGCTTACTGAGTGGGTGGAGAGGTCAGCATGGTGTAAAATGCAATCTGGCACTCCTGCTGGTGCGCTTGCACAACGCCCGACTCCCCATCACCTCACCCCTCCTTCTCCTGGGAGGCACAAGCCACCCACATGCTGGAAAGCTGCCATAGCAGCTCTGCCCCACCCATCAAGTCATTTATGAATACCTCTTGCCACAGTGTGGAAGTCTGCGGTCAGGTGACCCCTGTTTGCTATCCAGGTGCTAATTGTTGGTGAGCAACTTAGCAACTTACTCTTCCTTCTTTAAACTGGTGCTGGACTGGACTTCGAGCAATTCAAACAGGCAACACTTTCAAATAGACAACTGAAGTAGAACATGTGGGTACCCTAAAAGGAAGGGGAATGTTTGTAGATTTTCCTGCACTTTGCAGTCAAGTTTGTTGTTCTGCAAGAAAGTCAACCTGCTCCTGCTTCCCCCCCATCTAGCATAAATTAACAAATGCAAACAAACACCCAAATAACATCTCCTCCCTCTGTTGTTGAAGAAGGGCACTCAAATGCCAATTACCACTCTGCTAGGAAGCCATGTGATTTCTGTTTTCTTGAGAAGAGAAGAAAGAGAGGGATTTCTCTTTAAATAGTATCTGATGTTCATACAATTCAACTTGGCAAAGGCAATCCATCAAAAATGCCTCCAAAGGTTAAAAAGACTATACAAATCCCTTTACATATATCCTGTTTTCAATTACTCCATTTTGCTTCAACAAAAGCAGGATATGAGGCAAGTCTTTTCAGCTTGGCAAAGCTCTTTGCAAACTGTTAACTGTTTAAGTGAAAGTTTACTCCTTGATCTCTTCTGTTATTTTATTTATGGAACCCCAACTTTCCTCCAAAGAGCTCAAGGTGGTGTACAAGGTCTTCCGCGCTTTATCCTCAGGACAAACCGGGCTGAGAGAGAGATAGGATGACCACTTCAAGGTCACCCAGGAGCTTCATGGCTGCGTGAGGATTTGAATCCAGGTCTCTTGGCACACAAGGCATTTCCATGCCATCACTCCTTTGGGGTGGCTTTTGATCACGTACCAGCTAATTCAAATTGTGCAATTAAAACTGACTGGCAGCTCTGTGAAACAGCCCCCACAACCCACCCCCCATAAACTTTTTGTCATAAGGAAAGCTATAGGAAAATGCCTCAGAAAGTGCAGGATAACACTTGCTCTGACGCTATGGTGAACAAATGTTAAACAAATGAGAGCAAATGCTCATTAAGTAGCCAATGATCTCTCTGTAAACAAATCAGGAAGGAGGTTCAATAAACAGGTCATCTGGAAGGGACCAGAGTGTGTAGTCTGACCTTTGGGCTCTCCAGGGTATGGAGTAAAATCTCAGGGTGAAGGTTCTGAGTCAAGACTGCTATTTTCTGCTAAGTTTGAGAATGTTTGCCATTTGCTTTTCCCTCTTCCTCCACCCCATCAGGCCCCACCCTCATGACCCCGGGCATGGTGAAGATCTTGCCTTGACCTTCCACATGCAGTCATTTGCCCCCACAGAACCCCCACTTTGCCCCATTCCACAAGGGGCCCCTTGATCTGCCAGGTTCCACCTCTCTGCTCACAAGCTCTTTGCCCCTTTGCATCTTGGGGTCTGAACAGCTGGCAACCCTATTCAATGCATACATGCATCTTCCTGCTCCTACATAAATTAAGCTTCATACTTGAATCTGTACAGTTTTTGCTATAATCTTCAGATGAATGTTTGAAGCCGAAAACAACTTGGGACTTTGCATACGTGAAACTAACCAGTTATTCTGGGCTGATGTGTGTTCTCGTTTCCCAAAACCTGACAAAGTGAATTGCTCATCTGAGAACTAAAAACAAATCAGAACCCTTTTCTCCAAACATATATCAGTTTTTAAAATATATGTATTTAACAATAGAGAAAAGACTGCATAGCTCTTTGCAGTGCTCTAAGTATTTTTTATGCATTTTCTTAGTCGTCATTACAACTGCTCTATAAGGCATTATACTAACATCCTAACACACACATATTTTGTAGGCTGTTTTGTCTAATATTCACATTTTTGTGCAATTTCCCCTAATACAATGCAATTTTGTATATTATTATAACATATATATGTGCTCCATGCACATTTTCTTCTATTATATGCATCTTTGTACATATTTTCTGGGGATAGGAAAACTACATTGCAAAATTCTGGAGAAGAACTGATGTTGAAGACTAGCTGTATATTTCATTCTCATATTTCAGGAGGTCTGAACCAAATCTCTTCCCTATCCTTTCTGAACCTTAAGTGTGGTGGCTGGGCACCTCTGTCCTGCAAGTCTAAGTCTAAGCCTTCTAAAGACCATTTTCCCCAAACTATGCCTACCTATCCTGACATCATATATTTTGTCAGATATGAGGCAGTTAAAGACATGACTCCCTGATGGATTAAAGCAGGGCTTGCAGGTGTCACGCATCAGCTGCTTGGCAGAACCTGAAACCCCCTGAGACTTTGCCCTTTTGACTTGATTTCAAATGAAAACAAGTTTAAAAAGTTTCACCTGGCATCGTGGTGATGTCAAGTGACTGACCAGTTTGACAACCCTGCCCACCTTTCAAAGTGACCAACAAGGCTTGCGAGAGGTCAAGGTCTGGTTTACTAGCCAGACTCAGTTCAACACCCCTGCTTTAGGGAGAGTGAAGCCTGCACCAGAAAAGGCTGAACAGCACTCACTTGGGCAGATGAAACATCTGTTAAGAGCAATTCCATCTTGCCTGGCTTGCGCCTCAGTTTATTGTCCCAAACCAGTAAGATATCAAAGCAAGCTTTCAAGGCCTTTTTATCAATTTTTGATAGAACAGCCAATATATACACATATGTATCTGACTCTGTAAGTCTTATTTCTGATTCATCTACATATGTTCAGCAATAAGCTACAGCCCGTGTTTTCACATATTAGCAGAGTATTTGTTAGAAAGAAAATCTGACACTTTTACAGTAGACAAGTGTCAACGTATACATTATGTTTTTTACATAGGGCGGTACAGAAATATGTATTACTCATAGCAGACCCAGTGAAATGAACAGACACGACTAGGTTTGTCCCATCAATTACAATAGGCTTACTTTGAGTAAACCTTAATTGAATACTACACATGGTTTGGTGTTATGTGGATGATTTTTGTTAAATAAATAGCTGGTATTGTTTCCCCTGAGCTGGATCAGGACCATGATATGAGGGAAGGGTTGTTTTAAGTCTTTGTTGCTCTGTGGTCCCAGTCCACTCACCATCCCTCATTCTTTATATTATGGGCCCAGTCTAACTCAGGCTATTTCATTTAACATAAATCAGCTACATGGTGCCGATCCACATGACAAAATTTAAGGCATATTTTAGTTCTAAGGTCACACACACAGGATACATTTGAAGCATGCCTATACCACCTGCAGTTCCCTGGCTGCTGAGGTTTGTGAGGAGACAGCTAATCCCCTCACAAAACAGTTCCCAGCATGCTTAGCAAACTATGGTTCCTAGCATTCTTTGGGGAAAGCTTTCCTGTCTCTCAAACAGAAACGTTTGCATTAAGGCTCTCCAGGTACACACTGGATAACTGAACATCTTTCTCTCCCCCACCCCTCAATTTCCTTGTTAAACTTTTATTGGCAGCGGCTTGGGTTCTTGGTGACCTGACCTGAACACCCTTTCTCAAAAACACAAATCCTCCGCTTTGCCACCTGAGATTGTTATGGCAACTCCAGGTAGTCCTCCTCAGCAATGCAGTTGGTGTACAATGGCAGGATCAAGAAAGCTAGCTTGTTGTAAAAGTACATCCTGGACTATTGGACGCTTTAAAGCAGGTGTGGGGAACCTTTGATCCTCTGGATGTTGCCGAACGACAGTTCTCACCATCCCTGGCCATTGGCCATGCCTGTTGGGTCCAATGAGAGTTGTACTTCAGCAACATCTGGAGGGCCAAAGTTCCACCACAATGTTTTAAAGGGAACCTTAGTCCACCAAACTTTGACAAAGCTGCTTTTAAGTAGCAGATTTAAAAATCCCAAGAACAATTCTCTCTTTCCTCACTCCCCAAAGACCATGTTTCTTACCTGGGCTGGGCTTTATTCCAAATCAGGAAGAATCCGAAATCAGCCTCCAAGCCTCAGTTGGATAAAGTAGAGTAGATATAAAGAACTAAGTGAAATCCGTTATTTCACTGCATTAAGCAATACAGGGAGTGTTCAGCTTTACAGTCTCCAAGGTTTCCCAGCTGGGTGTCCGCCTTTTTCCCATCCTGCATCCTGTTATTGTTCCAAGCCTTACTAATGCCAGGGAGAGAAGGGAGTGGAGGAAACCAGATAAAAACTTTTTTTGACTCATTACTGGTTCAACTTACCTTCAGCCAGCTAGTCGCAAAAGAGGCAGCGCAGGGGACAGGCCACAGGAGAGGGGTGGGGGAAAGACTTCAGGATCGTTGTCATCATCTAACATCAGTACAATGTAAGAATGGTAACACCCGACTTTTATTAAACCCCTGAAAGAGAGGCCTGCGTTTTCCTCAATTTTCCTTGGCAAGCTGATTCTAAGGGTCAGTTTAAACACTGCAGTCCATTGGCAGATGCGGCAGCCAAAATGCATTTCTCTATAGTGATGCACCATGAGTATAAGGTTTGAAATCTGAGAGGAACAAAGGAAGCTGCCTTAACAACATAAGAAGAGCCCTGTTGGATCAGGCCAAAAGCCCATCTAGTCCAGCATCCTGTTCTCACAATGGCCAAGCAGATGGCCACAAGCAGGGCCTGAGTGCAACAGACCTCTCCCCATTTGTGATCCTGGCAACTGGTATTTAGAGGCACACAACCTCTGACAATGGAGGTGGAACATAGCCATTGACAGCCTTACCCTACATTCATTTATCCAGTCCTCTATTTGAGCCATCAAAGTTGGTGGCCGTTGCCACATCTTTTGGGAGCAAATCCCATGACTTAACTACAGTATGTGCTGTGTGAATAAATACTAGCCTGAATTTTCAAAAGTTCAGCTTCATTGTATGCCCCCAAATTCCAGTATTCGGAGAGAATGAACATAGGTTCTCCTCATTCGCTTTCTCCACATGGTGCGTAATGTTATACAGTGGTACCTCGGGTTACATATGCTTCAGGTTACATACGCTTCAGGTTACAAACTCCGCTAACCCAGAAATTGTACCTCGGGCTAAGAACTTTCCTTCAGGATGAGAACAGAAATCGTGCTCTGGTGGCATGGCAGCAGCAGGAGGCCCCATTAGCTAAAGGGGTGCTTCAGGTTAAGAACAGTTTCAGGTTAAGAACGGACCTCCGGAACGAATTAAGTACTTAAACCGAGGTACCACTGTACAGAGTTCCTGGGAAGAGGGATTGGTTCTTAAACCACTCTGAGAATTGTAGTTCTGTGAGGGGAAGGGCTGGAAATGTAGCTCGTGGCAGACCTTGGCACCCCAAATTTCTGTGGCGCCCTGCGTGATGCCCAAATCTGGTGCCCCTTGCCTCTCCCATTGCACACGGTAGTGTTTGTGCCTGCTGGAGAACTCCAGAAGCTCTGTGTCGCTAGAGTTACCTCTGATATAGTCCACCATAACAAAGGAAAGAGTCACGCCCATTGCACCACCCACTTTCTTGTTTATGGCTGGCCCTATGCACCACAGGCATGTGGCCCACAGAAGGTTGCCTATGAAGAATCGGGGCCCTTCAGTAAAGCAAATGTGATCTAAAGAGCACCACCTGCCCAGAGTCCAGAGTTTAAACTAGCTAACCACTAAGGAGTGTGACAGTCCTGATCAGATGAACTCCCCACTTCAGTGGTAGCTGCTGTTAACCTTTCAAAAACCAGTAGGAAATCCAACCCAGACTCTTCCAGTGCTGCATTTAAGCAGGAATGGGATGTCTTATTTAAATAATGTAAGAATAATTATGCAATGCTGGGGACAGACAAGGGAAAAAGAGCTTAATTTGAAGGCTTCACAGCTCTGTTATAATAAATGTAGCCAAAGGAACCACATCTCTTTATAGGCGACTTTGATAACAATCCTGAGTTAGATAATCTCTCACCTCTGTTATTCACTACAGCTTAAAATGGATAAAGGGACTGCTTTTTCTCACTGCATTCATGATGACTGAGCTCTGCTTACATTATTTTACATTTTTATGACACAGAGCCCTAAAGATGAATTGCACTTTTAAAAAAATCTGTTTCATCTATTATTCAGGAAGGTTAAGCAACTAATGAGGGAACATTTTTCAAAGCCTTCTTGGCAGAGGCTGTTTACAATTAAGTTTCCTCATAAGAAAGTACATGGCTGGGATTCCAGGAGGAGAGAGGAGGAATCCAGGAAGGATGTTGAATGTCTTATAATGAGCTGAAGTTATTTTGCTGAATGCAACACAGCAAGGGTTGAGTTATTGATCCAGGCTACGTCTGTGTTCTGAGCTGCAAGCACGTCGCACCAAAGAGAGTTGTTAGGAGACTCCTATTCCCCTCATAGCGCTACAATTCCAAGAGTTCCCTATGAAGTGAGATTGACCATCAAACCACTCTGAGAACTGTTGCTCTGTGAGAGGAATATGGGTCTTCTAATAACTCTCAGTACCCATAACAAGTTACAGCTCCCAGAATTCATTGGCGGAAGCCATGGCTGTCTAAAGTGATATAATAATGCTTTAAATGAATGGTGTGAATGTGGCCACTCTTTCTGGTGCTGGGTAAAGATGTTTCTGTTTGCACAAGCCTTTAAAATTTATTTTATTCTCTTGTCGAATAGTTTTAGCCTTGTGATTTCTGAGATTTATTACCTTCCTTTGATTTTGTTTGTTTTAATGTTGTATACTTACTGATTTTGGTCAGGGGTACCTTTCCCTTTACTTATTGATTTTAATAAACTCTACCCATGGGTAGATACCATAGGTGGTATACAGCTAAACCATTCTGAAAAAATAGTTTTAGATGAGCACTGGGACTCCCCTGCCCTCTCCTCTTCCTGTGGATGCCCTGTATCCCCCTAAATCTGCTCTGGGAGGTGTGTGGGGGGGAACCCCAAGAACGGATTTAGGGGTTGTGTGGAAAAACGAGACAGCAGTGAAGTTCCATTGCACAGACCTTGTGCTAGGGGAGCTGTTTAATGGGATACCGCCCCATGTGACAAAAGAAGGTACACTTTAGAAAACCTTTTTTTAAAATCCAAGCAAATAACTATGCAGTGCAAAAGCACAACATCACTGAATTATACATGTACGGCTCCTGGCCTTGCATCTGCAGATCATTTTTCTTTTTGAGTTGCTATTCCATTGATGATAAGGTTTTTAAATCATTTTTCTCACTTACCTTATGCCATAAGCTAAGACTTATGGAGTGCTACTTGGTTTTTGTGCGTGTTATTTTAAGGGAAGGCATTCTTGCCCTTTTCATCCAGTGTATTTTGCTTCCTTATGACCGTCTTGGAAGCTCACCTGCTGTTCTTTATACTATGCTTTTGTACACTGTAGTTGGTTACTTTAGAGCAGGGAAGATCTCCAATTCCCAGAGTTCCCTGGGAAGAGGGATTGATTTGCCACCCCCTCTCCAAATCAACTGCAGAATGCCTACTCTTTTTACATGTCCATACACGAAACCTTAATAGAGTCTTTTTTTAAGAAAAAGAAAAACGTCAGTAATCTAATGCCTTGAAACAAGGGGCTCTTGGAGAGGAAAAGAAATTTCTATATAAGGGCTAAGGTGGAGCAATGGCACATCTTAACTGAACAGTGTACAAAAAAACCTCCTTGTTCTCATGAGTCAGAACATTATAATTGTTTCAAGGAACTTGAATCAGAATCGGGTAATGATGCCGGTCACTTCCAGGTACTCTTTGCTCACCAAGTGTTGATTATATCCTAGAGCAGGTCCAAATTCAGTTTCCTGTAAGGAGATTTGCTAGACATTAAAACTGCATGATTCTTCAGCAAAGAGTGTTCTTTTTCAAAATGAATTTTTAAAAATTCTTTAATTTATTTCACAGATATAACTCCTGCTCAACTTTGCAAAGCAGGGAAATTTTAAGGTGGAAGTGCCATCAAAGTGAAGAACACAACCATTTGCTCAATTAGCAATTGCTTTATAAAAATAAATAGATGCAGAGCATCCCGATCTAGATTGGGTCCCTGTTGTTGGAACCCTATTGTTGGGGTGTGTGGGGGTAGGTGGGTTAACCCTTTGCTCTTTACTTCTGTCTTCGTTTGGAACCGCGTCCTCACACCTGTAACCTGCTTGGGAATAAAAGTCAACAATAGTCTGCTCCCACTCAGGGTGGACAAATCTGTTAATTTCGTTCTCCAAGTTTCTCGTGTTTCCATTCTAAAATTCACTTCTGCACATTTCCACAACAATTTTTATTTTTATTTTAAACAAATCACTAGCATTTCAGGGCAAACATATCCTGAGAAAGATGTATTTGTTTTGACTAATATACACATTCTTACGTCTCATTGCATTGTTATTGTGATGATGAAGCTATCTTAAAATGATAATGTGATGGAATGATTGTTCATCCCTCACCCTGGGCTGTACTGAGTGGAGCTTGATGGGAGCTGGAGTCCAGCAACATCTGTGGGGGCCATCGGCTTCCCATCCCTGATGCACAGAAAACAGGCAGGATGCAGGAGATGATTAGGATCTCCCCATGTTATTGTTGTACTGATTAGTAGTGCTGTAGGGTGCTTTAAAGATGCAGGAAGGGTTTAATCTCTTTTTCCTGTGCTTTCTTTGCTCCCCCCATCTGAATCCCCCTAAGGCTGCTATAAGCTCTACATCTGTGCTTCCTTCCCCCTCCTTCCCCACAGAACTCACAGGACGGGGTGGTGAACCTGTGGACCTGCAGGCATTGTAGAACTGCAATTTCAATCACATCTGACCACTGGCCATGCAGGCTGGACAGTCGTGGTTGGTGCACATAGGGACTGATGGGGAGCCCAGCAGTGGGTGGAGACATAGCCAACTGCAGGCAGAGACAACAAAGTCTAGTTTCCTCCATCCTCCTCCCTGCTAAGTTCTACAATGGTAACAATGAGCCTAAGAAAGAGGAGAAGAGGAGGAAGCTGGCATCAAATGTGACCTTCTGGGTTGGTTGTAAGAAAGCAGGGAAGTGGGGGCGGGCTTAGGTTGGTGGAACGGCAACCCCTTAACCTTAATGGACCAGCCTCCACTGGGCTGGGATCGATGAGCAGTGGAGTCCAACAACATTTGGAGAGCCTGTGGATGTTTATCTCATTGAGCTTTTTGGAGGTGTGAGTCTAACTGTGGCATAGGGGTATGTGTGTTGAAACTTGCTGAGGAGGGAAAAGTTAAAACTTTCTGTGCAATGTGGCTCCACTGCAAACTGGGACCCCATGCTGATTGAAAGGAAAAGAAGAAGAAAAACCCACTTGCGGTTGCTAACAATTAAAGTAACATCTAGTTTGGCTCTGAGCTTTTAGAGATATGCAGCTGGCTAGTGTTGAACAAAGAGCAAATGGACCTGGGTCTAATCCAGTGAAGAAATCCTTGTTTGTAAGGCAGTTATTCTGTGTGAAAGTAGCAAAGTGTTTGGGGACCCAATGCTAGACAGTGCAGGGGTAGCCAATGCTCATCATCCCATTTGGTTGTCTCTCTGAGTTCTTAACATTTTTGCTGCAGCGACATGGCTTCAGTGGCCTTGGCAACACCAGAAAGGCCTGGGGAAGAACGGAACTCCTTGTTTCCTTTGCTGAGCAATGCAGTTAGACTCAGTGCTTGAGTCCAGTGGGGTTTCTATCAAGAGGATTTCCTCTGTATACAAATCTCCAGGCTGGCTATAAATGGACGGAAACACTTTGTATGTCCTGTCTTCCCAAAACATAGTGCAGGGTGAAGTTGTGCTTAGCGAGTCTTAGACCTCTGACCCTGTTCCTCAAAATGTATTTTCTTTCATTTTTTAAAATTACATTAGAGAATGGTACATTAGAGAAAATTTGGAGAGGCATGTGGGGAGAGAGAGAGAGAG
This sequence comes from Podarcis vaucheri, assembly GCF_965113315.1. Taxonomy (NCBI): domain Eukaryota; kingdom Metazoa; phylum Chordata; class Lepidosauria; order Squamata; family Lacertidae; genus Podarcis; species Podarcis vaucheri. Next base: position 49,391,180 of record NC_138765.1, on the reverse strand, counting down.
AGAAAGAAAGAAAGAAAGAAAGAAAGAAAGAAAGAAAGAAGAAAGAAAGAAAGAGAAAGAGAAAGGAAGGAAGGCATTTGCTACAATCACTCTTTAAGGCAGTACTCAAAATATTGGGTTGTATCCAGTGTCACAAACCTATGTCCATTAATGTCAATGGTTCTTCATTGTGTAAAACTTAGTTGGATACAACCCATCAATAACTGCAGAAGTCACATTTCCTCTAGTTGTTGCTGTACACTCGAATAATATAGTTAGCATTTCCCTTCACACACACACATATAGATAGATATAGATAGATGGTCACACAGATACTGCACACCCACCTGCGCATGCTTGCACATACAGTATATATCTAGTATCCAAGCTCGGATCCTCCAGACACTTTCCAAGTGATGCTTAAGGGTAGGCATGGGTACCCTGTGGCCCTGCAGGTACAATCCAGCAACGTCTGGAGAGCCAAGGTTTTACCATTCCTGCACTGGACTGTCACTTCCATCCTTTCTGATTTTTGCCTAGCTGGAGCTGGTGGTAGATGTGTTGCAAAGCATTTTGAGGGAACCAGGTTGTGGAAGGCTGACATAAACACATCAGAGAGAAACATATCCTTAGCACAAACTCAGACCGGTATCGTACCACTTAGGGCTGCCATGCAAAATTTCCTGTGAATTATAAACAGCTGAAGTGTTTGGAATCAGAATATGGCAGGGGACTTGTGGTCCCCACGCACTCCACAGAATTTCATTCCCCAGGGCTCCATGTAAAGAGGAGATGCCTATATTAAATCAGTTTGTTTGAAATACATATATACTTTAAGTTGCCATGCTACATTAGCTCTCCATATCCCTTTTTAGACATGTGTTTTCTGAAGTTTTGCTCAGAGTAAGGGGAAAGCTTCTACGCAGCATTCTGTGTTAATTACATTAGCCTGTACATGGGCGTAGCCAGGATTTTCGTTAGGAGGGGCAGACCTTTGGTTGGGGGGTGGGCAGAACCTCTGTTTGCTATGTATTTTTTATTGATTTGGAGGGGCAGATGCCCCTCCCTGCCCCCCTTAGCTAAGCCCACGAGCCTGTAATCTTTTTGCGAAGTCTAAACTAGAATGCATGTTGAGAGGGTATTGAATTCCCAAATTCTTTAGATTATCAAGATAGATTAATGCACTTTTCTTGACCCTTTTGGATTCCTGACTCAGTCAAATCTGCCTTCTCAATTAGCTGCAATAACTACCTTCGCCTGCTGGCTTGTCATACATAGTGTTCAGGTCTGCCTGAAGTCCAGCATTTCAAAAATGTAGCCCCACCTTTTGGAAGTGAACAAAGGCTTAAGGAAATGAGTAAAACACATTGGATCCATCATAGCGTAGGACAGATCTCATGGGAGGGCATAAGTTTAAGAAGTCATAAGAATGCGAGCTGAAGCCCAGGGTGTGTTCAAACATTGCTTTACAACGTAGCCTTCAGCAACAACACTGTATATAGTAGAATGGGTATTTGTCTATGGTTGGAGGCTGTGGTCTGTGGTCATGTTTATCTTGGTAGTGGATCACGACAGATATACAGTTCATTGCTGGGGGCAAGAGATTATTGCTAAAGAGACAGCTGCAATCATTTTAGCAAATATTGACCTTAGAAAGGTAAAATAACCAGAATCAACATCCACACAATACATTTAAAGCACACAGTTTCCCCCAAAGAATTATGTGAACTGTAGTTTGTTAAAGGTGCTGGGCACTGCAGTCTTGTAAGGGACAATCTATAGTTCACAGGATACTTGGGGGGGGGGAGAGCCAAGTGCCTTCAGTGCATGGTGTGGCTGTTACCTAGGAAGCTGCCTTATACTTTGTCTAGGGATGAAGGAGAAATTCTATTCACTTCACAGTTAAAGGTGAACCTGCCTGATTCACACTTCCTAAACCTGAAGCACAGCTGTCCTTTGAAATTCCCTGAATTTCGCAATGCACTTCTCTAGTCAAGGAAAGTGTACAAAAATGCATGTGTTAGTGCAAAAGGTACATAAAATGAAACTAAATTACAAAAGTGCAGTAGAAAAAAATTGCTTTGGGAAATTGTGCATAATAGGCAAAAATGTATACCAATGTGTATACTAGGAGAAATTTGCACTAAAATGCTAATGAACTTTCATGAGAATTCCTGCCTCTCCAAATTGCAAACTGATGTGGAAAGGGGGGCAACTGAAGATTGGTAAAATGAGAAAGCAAGAGAAACTGAAACTGCTTCCCCCACCTTGTTCGTAGAGCTCCCAAGCTGCACCTCAGATCTCCTCTGACTCTTTAAACGTGTAAAGAAGCCAGGGCTCCAAATGCAGAACTATTTATCTGGTCCAAGCAGCACCACTGTGGCCACACTCCTGACCAGTCCGGCTATGTACCCTCCTGGATTCCTTGAGAGTTTTTGCCTGGCTGGAATATGTCCTTGAACTCTGATAATGCTTCTTGTTTGCAAGATAGAGAACACAAAGGTATGTGTGTGTAGAAACTAGCCTATTCTATAAAGGTACATTTTGCATTCATTACTTTGCCCATTTCCTCCTTCTAGCCTGGTGCCCCTGGAAGGCTGCTAGGATGGAATGTGGCCCTTGGCTCAAGGTTTATGAATTAGGAGGGCTCCCTCCCCAGTGGAATTGATGCAAATAACTTCACATTTTTGTTGGAAACACTGGAAATTGTAGTCCCCCTTGTGATCAGGCTGGGGAACCTGAGGCCCCTTAGATGTTGTCAGACTCTGACTCCCATCAGACTCAGCCAGTATGATGGAGACAGTATGATGGATCTCTCTATGGAGAGCCAGTGTGATGTAGTGGTTAAGAGTGGTAGTCTCGTAATCTGGGGAACTGGGTTCGCGTCTCCGCTCCTCCACATGCAGCTGCTGGGTGATCTTGGGCTAGTCACACTTCTTTGAAGTCTCTCAGCCCCACTCACCTCACAGAGTGTTTGTTGTGGGGGAGGAAGGGAAAGGAGAATGTTAGCTGCTTTGAGACTCCTGAAGGGGAGTGAAAGGCGGGATATCAAATCCAAACTCTTCTCTTCTTCTTCTTCAGTATCACCAATGGCCAGGGTTGATGGGAACTGTAGATTCTGGCAAACCAGCAACGTCCCTGAGTCTACTTGGCTTGCTCTTTTGGTGGGTGCAGACAGGCATCAGCCCTTTTTGATCTTAAAAGTAACTGAGCACCTTTCTCTGCCAATGAACAAGGATGAGAGGAGTTGTGGTTCAATAACATCTGGAAGGTCATGGGCTCCCCATCTCTGATAGATGCTCTGCCAAGGAGCTAGAGTCTTTTCCATTGCCTTTGCTGTTGCCTCACCTTCTCCTGCCCCAGGTAATTTGGTGGGCCCTTGACAGGCAAGGGGAAAGTGACAGAGGGCTCCTGAGGTGTGGATTAGCATATCCTGTGCATATTCTGCTTGACTCGTACCTACTTATGAGAAATTGAACAGGCGTATTTGTTTTTATGAGCGCACCTAGTAGATTTCTCACAGCATCTCTTTCTTATCATTTTTCTTCTCTTGCCATTAGCTTCCCTAAAAATAATGAGCTAAAGAGCAGTTGCGTGTGGCATCAAATACCATCAAGCTAAAATTCTAATAATGAATTCCCATCGGATTACAAATGAGGCTGATTGGAAGGCTATCAACGTTTTGTAGCCTTGCCAATTGTAAGTTATGTCTGATCTTTCCATGGCAAGATGGCTATAAATACTCATAATCATTCTGAATTCTGTCAGGTATTGTACATTAGGCTTGTAATGCATTTAGTAGTGAAAAACATGGGGGTATAAATTATAGCACAGTGATGTGGGAGGAAATTGGCCATACTTCTGGAGGGAGAAGCCTTACTGATGCCAGTGTGGGTCTACCCTAAGATGAGAAGGACTAGCAAACCCAGGTGCTATGTAGTCAACCTGGGGCAGACAGTAAATACCAAGGACAGACTTTTATTCCATCTTCACAATGTTTCTGTGCCTGTTCATTTTGGACTTTTATGTGAACTTTCACATGACACTGAAGCCACTTCTGGAAATCTAGTGGAGATTTAGCTGCCCCCACCATTTTTTTTGTTTCCAGAAAAAACAACAACAGCCATACATTTGCAACCCTACTACCTTGGAAAACCCTGGGAGTTTTGTGCTGATTAAATTTGTAGCAGTATGCTGACATACTGTTCTTTTCTGCCACTTAAAATATGGTATATCAATCACAAAGTCATGGTTCCACAGCAAAGTACCGCAGTGTAAAAGAAATGTTAGCAATCAGGATAGAAGCCCCAGCATTGTAACTAGTAAAAGTAATGCAACCTAAGATTTGAAGTACTGCAGTGGAGAAAAGAATGTAATGGTGAAGCTTTTTCCCAAGCCAACCTGAGAGGATTGACCATGCTTCATTGCCATGGAATACCATGAAGGGAACGGCTGGCTGGCTAGAACCCTGAAAAGAAGTAGTTCACACTTCAACATTTTGTTTCAGCTCCCTCTGTTATATTTCAATTATTTGCGTCCCAGCATATTCAGCTGGGATATTTATGTATTTTATTTATTTTAATCCCACCTTTCTTCCAAAGAATTCAAGGTGGCGTACAAAGGTGGCACACAAAGGCATTTTCTTCTCCATATTATCCTGTGAGGTCAGTTGGGTTGAGAGGCAGTGCTTGGCCTAATAATAATAATAATAATAATAATAATAATAATAATAATAATTATTTATTAATACCCCACCCATCTGGCTGAGTTTCCCCAACCACTCTGGGCGGCTCCCAATCAAGTGTTAAAAACAGTACAGGATTAAATATTAAATACTTCCCTAAACAGGGCTGCCTTCAGATGTCTTTTAAAGATAAGATAGCTGCTTATTTCCTTCACATCTGAAGGGAGGGTGTTCCACAGGGTGGGTGCCACTACCGAGAAGGCCCTCTGTCTGGGTCATCTAGTGAGCTTCATGGCTGAGTGGGGATTTGAACTCGGGTCTCCTAGGTCCTAGTCCAACACTCTAATCACTACACCACACTGCCTCTCTCTGATGTGAAGCCATTTCTGTACTTTGGTTGAGTGTTCCCTGTTTAATACGTGTGTTTATTACGCCTACATTTTGCATATGTAGGTGTACATTTAGAAATCACAAAATGAACTTTTCAAAATGTGTTTTCCAAATCACTGGCAACTGGGAATGGCTCTGACCAGTTTTCAGAGCTGTAGCTGGCTGCATTTAGCCTTTTGCATACAGCTAAGACATACGTGTGGCACTTTTAAAGGCTAATATGTTGTTGTTTGGACGCAGGTGGCGCTGTGGGTAAAAGCCTCAGCGCCTAGGGCTTGCCGATCGAAAGGTCGGCGGTTCGAATCCCTGCGGCGGGGTGTGCTCCCGTCATTCGGTCCCAGCGCCTGCCAACCTAGCAGTTCGAAAGCACCCCCGGAAGCAAGTAGATAAATAGGGACCGCTTACAAGCGGGAAGGTAAACGGCGTTTCCGTGTGCGGCTCTGGTTCGCCAGAGCAGCGATGTCACGCTGGCCACGTGACCCGGAAGTGTCTTCGGACAGCGCTGGCCCCCGGCCTCTTGAGTGAGATGGGCGCACAACCCTAGAGTCTGGCAAGACTGGCCCGTACGGGCAGGGGTACCTTTACCTTTACCTTTTTATGTTGTTGTTTCTATTTATTTTTATAAAAAATACTATTTATTATTATTCAATAATACACTGTTTTCATCTTTATGGCACTACAAGCTTCTCCCTTGTTAACGAAGGACTGGGCTAATACATAGCAAGTGCATAAGATGCTGTTTCAAAGGGATTCTGCAATGTTGACAGTGTATGTTCAGGTTTTCATGTCAACTCCCAACATTTTTCAGTGGCTTCAAAGTACAGATGTAGACAAATTCTCCAGAAATCCCTTCCCATTATTTATATTTCCTTACAGTCTGCAGATGTGCCATTGTTATTCACATCAGAGAAATAAATTCCTGGATGCTGATGCCAGAAGTATCTGTGGGCCTTGACTTTTTATTTATTACAAAAAACTCATCCACCCGACAGCAGCTGCAAATGATGAGACAAGCTTAAGTCATCTTCTTGTTTGACTGGCTGATCCTTTGGGGAAATCTGTAAATAGTTTACTGGTGGCTTGCGATGAAAGTGAAGTGGCAAAGTGCCAACTTTGGTGAAATCCACAGGGGTCATAAATATTTTTAATCTGAGGATGCATTAAATAACAAATATCTTGCATTTAGAAAATTTGAATCTTTGAAAAATTGAAGCTTCACATCCATTGAAAGGCCTTCATGCAGAGTGCAACAAACTGGCTGAGAGACTGAGCGGTGAATCAAGATATCCGTAGTTTGATTCTCATCTCTGCCATGAACTCACTTCATGGCAGCCAACCTTGCTCACCAAACCACAGTATATCACATCTTGCAATATGGGGGGGGGGAGGGATATACTTACAGGATATCTTTAAGGATAATGCATGTGACGTCCTGAGCTCTTGTGAAGTGCTCAAACACATTTTAAATTCTTACAACATAAAAAGGTAAAGGACCCCTGACAGTTAAGTCCATTTGCGAACGACTCTGGGGTTGTGGCGCTCATCTTGCTTTACTGGCCGAGGGAGCTGATGTTTGTCCGCAGACAGTTTTTCCAGGTCATGTGGCCAGCATGACTAAGCCGCTTCTGGCGAAACCGGAGTAGTGCACAGAAATGCCGTTTACCTTCCCGGTGGAGCGGTACCTATTTATCTACTTGCACTTTGACGTGCTTTTGAACTGCTAGGTTGGCAGGAGCTGGGACTCAGCAACGGGAGCTCACCCCGTCATGGGGATTTGAACCGCCTTCCCCTGGCTTGCGCAGAGCAGCCTGTTCCGGGGGCTGGGGTCGGGGGAAGCTCGGGCTTCCCCCGCCCCAGCCCCGCGCCTGGGAAAAAATAAATAAATTTCCCCCCTTTACCCCCCCCCAAATCTAGGTGCGTCCTATGGGCCGGTGTGTCCTATAGGGCGAAAAATATGGTATATTTCCAGGCTGATTTTAAATTTCTGCTGGTGTCCTCTCACCAGCTCCAAACCTGGATCTTAACATCCAAGGACTTCTCCTTTTATATACCTATTTTTCCTTGCCATCAACAGTAAGGTAGGACAGCACTATCTCCATATTGCAGAAGGAGGGCTGATGTTCTGACATTCTTAGCTCCTACACTTACACCAACTGTACATATTCCTCAGTTGTGTTCAGAAAAGGCCTACTATTTACACCCACTGTTCATAGATGATGGGAGCTTGTATTCAACAATATCTGGAGGGTCACAGAGTCTCCATCCATCGTATAAGGAAAGTCACAGCAGTTTCAAAATGGTATCAATCAATATACCTTTGTGGCATAAATATGGTCCAATATGGTAGGTAAGTCATTGTTGCTTTAAGCTTTGGTTGCCTAGAAATATGTTATTAACTGTATGTCAGGTTTAAACCAGTGTTGTAGATTATGCTGTGCATAAAATAAGAAGAATAGAAATAAAGGATCAGCTGTGTTGGATCAACAAATTGGTCCTTTAAAAGTCACAAGGGAAGTGCTGTAGCTCAATGGTACAGTATTTGCTTTGCATGCAGCAGGTTCTAGGTTCAATCCTCAGCAACTCCAAGTAGTACATACTGAAAATACCCCCCCCCATCTGAAAATACTCCCAATCCGAAACCCTTGAGAGCTTCTGCCAGTCCATGTAGACAATTCTGAGCTGGATGCACTAATGGTCTGCCTTGGTATAAGGCAGTTTCCTGAGTTCCTAAGCCAGCTGCTACAGATTTTTTTTTAAAAAATAGAAATACTAGCATTGCCAAAAATCACAGTTCCGCTCCCCCTTTCAGTTTTGTGGCATCAGCAACACAAATGTCACCACGATCTGTCTGTACTACCACCACCTGCTGCCTGAAAGATATATTGCAACCATTCTAGCTATCACAAGTGTTAATTGACAACACGTAGCTATTCTTGTGAGCCAGCAATAGCCCATAATTATGATGCATTATGGGTAGGTGTGCACCCATACTGGAGGAGACAATGTTGAGGACAACTCCCCCTTTTGATCCCAACATCTGGTACTGGGTGGTTGCCCGTGAAAACTAAGAATCCATGTAATTACTTGGGTTGTAGCTGTCACTAGACATGCCTTCCATGAATTTGCATTCCTTCCCCACTTTTATAGTGCAAACATATCTAAACCAGCAGTGGGTGGAAGGTCGATCAGGAGCTACTGGTAGAACTCACAGTGACACAGTCAAATCAGCAAGAGTTTCCAACTCCCAATTGTCCTCTTGTCAACAGTTTAAATGGCTGACATATTAATAACCTGCAACCTGGAAATTAATAACTGTGAAGGTAGGTGCCTCTCTTTTCAACCCTTTAAAAAAATGTCGGGCAGGGCTAGAGGCAAAAGTGGATCTTGTTAGCAAATGGAGTTTACAGTGGTACCTCGGGTTAAGAACTTAATTCGTTCTGGAGATCTGTTCTTAACCTGAAACTGTTCTTAACCTGAAGCACCACTTTAGCTAATGGGGCCTCCTGCTGCCACTGCGCTGCCGGAGCACAATTTCTGTTCTCATCCTGAAGCAAAGTTCTTAACCCGAGGTAATATTTCTGGGTTAGTGGAGTCTGAAACCTGAAGCGTATATAACCTGAAGCGTATGTAACCCGAGGTACCACTGTATATGCAGCAGCAGCAGCAGAAGTTAACTTCAGTTGAGCAAATCCTTGCTTGGAGCACACCTTCAGCTGAAAGGTCATCAAACTGAGACTTGGTGTAAAATAAGAAAGCTTATGTTTATTAAAGGAAGTATATTCTTGATAGGAAAGAGTTCTATAGTCCTAGCTAGCTGTCTAGTTGGAGAAAGAAAGAACCCTTTGTTCTCAGGAGTATAAATTCAAAATGACCTCTCTCCTTGAAGTCCAGAAAAAGAATGTGAGGGGGAGCAGGGAGTTGTCAAGCCAGATGCAACCTCAGGTTTATTACTATAAACATCAAAGCGATAGAGAGAGGTCAGTATAGAGATAAAGTTACAGGGATAGTCTTGAAAGCTGGAAGTCAGCTACTCTTCTCAGCACCCAAACTGCCAACATATTTTACCTTCGTACTATGGACTATTTTCTTCACCCCCCCTTTCTATTCATTACCCAAACATGCGCTCCAGTGAGGTAAAGGGGTGGGTGCAAAGCAGGGCTGGTGAGCGATGTGACCCAAGTAAAGTTACATTCAACCCTTGGTCCTGAAGCTCCTCACCTCTTCTCTAAGCTCCCGTAGCACATGCCTGCCCTATTGATCTTGTATGATAGTTTTTCCTAGAAAGGTTTGGGTCATTTTGTCTCTGAAAACCGATTTTCTTTCCCAGAAAACTAAGGAGAAGTAAGTAAAACCTTGTGCGTCTTTGCTGGCCTGAAGATTTAGGAAAACACAGTACTGCTAGCCTTTTGCATGGGGAATGTCATGTTTTTCTTTGGATCTTATGCTAACCTCAGAGTATATGTGGATTTGATTTAATACCTTTACTCGGATAGTTACTTAAACACAATCTCTGCAGTAAATCCCATCAAACGGTTTCTGCAGTGCTCTACTTAATTATTTCAAAGAATGAAAGTGACCTTTTCTCTGTATTGGCTGTTTTCTCCTGTACTGCAGGAAAAAGAAGAGTGCTTGAGGATTTGCACATGTGAGAGGCTGTGTTCGGTCTATCCCAGGGTTTTCTCTTTCTTTCTTAATGCCAGTGAGTAGATCCGTCATGAAACATAGGTTCACATTTTGTGATCACCTACTGCGGTTTTGAGAGGCAGGTCATTATATTGGATCACGCTTATAACTGTGATTCTTGTGCTAGCGAGGCTTAAGCTGACCCATATGTCTGCATGTTCCATGTTTTAAATGCACCACATTCCACTCAATTAAATGTGATCCATTCTTACCCTGGAGGTAGAATAGACTTTGAAGCTGAATTGAGGAATGAGTTAAAACTGTTGCATATGTGGGAAAAGGCGTGTGCGTGAGCAGTGCGCATCCCTTTTATGAGAATGGAGTGATTTATTTGCATTGGTGGTGCTCATCTGCCAGCAGATGGTGACATACCGCTGGAGAAGGATTCAATTTTCATACTCCAGTTTGTTACCCTTGGCAGGTGGAGGCTGCCGTGTGTTGTCAGGGCCTTCGGTAATGGAATCTATCGGTATCGACCTTCGGCCTTCGGTATTGAGTTCTGAGGTTTTTGTAAGGTTTCTGCTCATGCCCAGGATTAGCTTCCGACTGCAACATTTGAAAAAGATTTATAGCAGATGCATTCCAGCTGCTTTAAGTACAGATTACAGAGCCGTACACAAATGGCACTTCTCTGAATTGCAAAAAAGAAAAGAAAGCAAAAAAAAAATGATGCTGTTCTTCTTCCAAGAAATCTGGGGGAAGTTTTTATTAAGCTGCAAAGAAATATATATATATCAATATCACTGAGATTCAATGTAAATATATATTTGTCCTATTAACTCACATTCCAGGAAAACTGGGGCATCCTGGTGGCTGCTTTTGATTTTTTTAAAAAAATCTTAAACCAAGTCTACATAAAAATGCATCCCAGAGCAGTGCACAAAAATATAAAAACCAATGTAATAACACAAGGAGTGGTTGCTGGTGATGCAGTGCCAAGTGGACCTCACCACCTGGCACCAGTGTCACAGCCACTTATCAGAATGGGGTTGCCGGGGGCAGGTTGGTGGTGAGGTTGGGGTGGTACAGCCACACTTGCGGAACCAACCAGAAATGTCTCCACCATCCCCACCTTGTTACCTCCCTGTCCCACCTCCACACCTTTCTGGTACACAGCAGCAATGCGGCTTCCAGGAGGCCAGATCCATGGCACCACCACTCTTCATTGACCGCTCCTGCAGAGCACAACATCCTCCATAAAAATCAACGAAACTGAGACGCAAAACCACAAAATGATTAAGGAAATAGAGTTCATAACACAAGTTCAAAATAGCTGGGTTGATATTGTTACTTGGTGCTGAAAAGGTTGTAGTAGCAGCAGCTGAATTCCCCAGGGAAGGGTATTCAAATGTGGGGTGCCACCACAGACAAGGCCCTTTTCTTTGTACATACACAACACACTTCACCAGCTAGGGCTACTTGGAGAAGAACCTCATTAGAATAGCTTACCTCTTAGGCAAACTGGTGTGGGAGGAAATACTCCTTCAGGTATTTATGTCCCGAGCTATTTGGGACTTTAAACTTAAAAGTAGGTGAGGTATTCACTTCCTTGGGGTTGGCAGCCTCAGGCCCCAGGGGCCGAAGAAGACCTTCTCAACCTCTCTTTCTGGCCCTTGGGACTCTCTCCTCACCAGCCCTGGCTGCAATGTGTCTTTGAACTCTGACAATGCCTGTTGCTTGTCTGGCTGGAGAATAGAGAGGGGTGTGCAAGTGTGTGTAGAAATGAGTCTAATGTACAAAGGTGAAGTTTACATTCATTGCTCTATTCCCTTTGGCCTCTGGCCTTGCCCATCACTAGTATGTAGCCCTGAATGGAATGCAGTCACTAAAAGGTTGCCCTGAATGGAATGCAGTCACTTATGCAGCAGATACACTTGGCATTCTGCCCCCCCTGCAATGCAATTGCATAGTGTGTCTTTGGGACAGGGCTGGCCCTGCTGTCAGCCGAACCAGAGGGCTTATCAAACCTACGCTGGGCTGTCATTCATGGCTAATAGACTATGTTCTGCTCTAGAGCTTACAAGTTGTCCAGGCCTGGCCTTGTGGCTTTGAAGGATTTGGTAGTGTTAAGACCTTTGGAAACAATGAATACAGCCATTGAAACGGCTGTGTTTTTGTTTTGTGAAGTATGAAAGGTAATATCTGCTAGTCCCGCTGGGAGTGTTACTAGCATCCTTAATAAGCAGACCTAAGAAAAATAAAAAATAAAAATAAATTGTGTGCAGCTGAAGCAAATGATGCGCGCAGCCTCCATGGTAAACAAGAAGCATGGGGCTCTACGGTGCTAATGTATTCGGCAGTTTTCCTTTATTTAAAGCGGCTGGCAGAGAGCCAAGGTAATTTAGACTATGGGGTGTTGTGGAGTTTCTAAGCCATGAGAAGGATTTTAGCTGCATGACTTACACTGACTTCAAGAGCTCAGTGAAAATGGATCTGCAACGGCAGCCACGAGTGAATTAATAATGCTCACTCCCTTCACTTACTTAATGCTGCAAGAGACAGTTGGAAGCCCCAAAGGTTGGCTTGATCTGGTCCTTGGGAGTTTTGCGAGACATGCAGCAGTGGAGTGCTCCAAAAGAGAACTGAATCAACACCCTGCAGCGTTTTCCTAAAAGCATGTGCTAAAACTAGGCTGGATAAATAACAGCAGAATGCTTTTGAAATGAGTGAGAAAGAGATCACCGCTCCCTGGTATGAAGGATCAAGGGCTTGCATTTATGCTGGGGTTTGGGGCTGGAGGCAATTGGGGCTGGATCTAGACATATCAAAAAAAGCGATTCAGTCAAACGTGTTGTAAACTTCATAAAGGGGAATTCCCTTTGGCGAAAGACGGGACTCCACAGTGCCATCTGGTGTCACAGTGTCGTAACTCATATAATGCGCTTTTTCTTTACTAATGTAGCTGAGTCCTGGGACTGGAGTAAGCAGCCTATTCATGGTGGAAAGCATGGAGAAAAAGAGGACTTGGCAGTCCCAAACAACTTGGGAATGTCCCTTAGAGTGTAGCAATCCCAGTAATTATTTCTCCAACAACTTTCTATGTCCTCAGAGCATAGCTGTCAACTGTCCCTTATTTGGCAGGAAACTCCCTTATCCCAGCACCGTGTCCCGCTGCTGTCCCTTATTGATGATGTCCCTTAAATTTCCCAGGTTTCAAAGGAAGAAGCTCCTCTCCCTCCCTCCCTCCCTGCCGGCCAGGGAGGAGGGAGGCTCCAACTGTGTTGCTTGGCTGTGTTGCTCACCCAATAAGGAGTCTAAGAACGACTGGGGGGTGGAGCTTGCATGCCTTGTGCCGATCAAATCGGCCACGTTGCCTGGGGACTCGCCTTTGCTCAGAGCTTCCCAGTGGAGAGGTGATGGTGGTTTTCCTTGCTGCATCCCCTTTGCCGGGTTGCTGCGCTGTGGGAACCACTGCTTGAGGCTTCGTTTGGCTGCTGGCTGGGCTTTCTGCCTTTGGCTCGGAGGGGCTCAGAAGCTGAACATACCTGTGCCCTGAAAATCCCTTATTTTGGCTGCTGATCCCTTATTTTTGAGGCTGCTGGTCCCTTATTTTCAAATCTGTAAGTTGACAGCTATGCCTCAGAGGCCACTGTCTACCATCTCTCGGCAACTAGCCTGCAGTAAGGAGAGCCCATCCTCTTCAACAGGACACACTACTGGGTCTCAGCCTAATGTAAGGTGGGTCATGACAGCAGCATTACCAAATACATGGTAGGAAATTAAGAAGTGAATCCTCAAGGTGTGAAAAGGTTGAAGGCAACTGTTTCAGAACACCTCTGTTCGCAATCACAGTTATGTATTTACTAAACTGGCTAGATGATCAATAGCATCTCTGTGCATTGTGCAAAAGGTGAAAAAAAATGGAAAGGCAGGGAACTCAAGTGGCAATTAAACAATAAAAAGGGAGCTGAAATGTATAATGAATAGCAAAGAAAGCCTTGAAATGCCAGAGAATAAAATAATAATAATACAAAATTGGCATTAGGGATGACACCTCACTATACCATTTTAGATGCCTGCAAAAAACATTTTCATTTCAACAAGCCTCTCCAGATACATCATTTCAAAAATGTATCCTAGTTTTTAACATTTGCTGATTTCATGAGAGCTTCATTGATGTTAATTTTATATTGTTTTAGGTACACTGGAGTTTTATTATTAAGCGGTTTATAAATATGTTCTAAATACAAATAAATAAAAGGCGGCGGAAGGTTTAACAACCAATCCCTCTTCCCAGGGAACTCTGGGAATTGTAGTTCTGTGAGGGGAATAGGGATTCTCAGCATCCCTATCAAACTAGTCACCAGGTTCTTTGAGGGAAGCCATGAGTATTAAAAGTGGTATTGTAGTACTATACTTTAAATGTAGTTCATGACTGTGGCCATAGTGATCCTGATGGACCTTGGAAGTTGTGATGGAACACAGGGCTGAGTATGATTCTAAGTGATACATGACCTTAATGTGCAGTTGGCTCTTGAGTGCAGAGGGTCTTCTACTAATTTCCCTCATGTGCCCTGGTCTGTATCAGAACCCTGGCATGAGAGGGGATATGGGAAATTCAACCCTTTGGCCCCTCCATTGTGGCCCTGATCTGGATTTGTGGAGGGGGAACAATGCATGCAATTTCCATTGCAAAACATAAAAAGGCCACATTGACATGAATGAGACTTTATTTGCAATGTATATATATTTCAGATGCAGTCCCCCACAGATCTGAATCAGGACTGCAGTGAGAGACAAACGGTTAAAACCCCTTCTGCACCTCCCACTCTAGGGTTCTGATATGGATTGGGTTTCACATGCTGGATGTCTTGCCCCTATCCTTCTAAATAAATAGCAGTATCTCTGATGCCAGGAGGTCAGGTGTGCTGCCTCCCTCCCTGCAGGCTACTACTGACTCAAGGGCAGAAGTATGGTATGCAGTTAGGGCCACGCATAGCTTTTGTCATAGGTATGTTGGTGCACTACTTATTAGGGACCAGCTTGATGGGCATAGGTAAAGGTACAGTGGTGCCTCGCAAGACGAAATTAATTCGTTCCGCAAGTTTTTTCTTCTTGCGAGTTTTTCGTCTTGCGATGCACGGTTTCCCATAGGAATGCATTGAAAATCAATTAATGCGTTCCTAGGGAAACCGCCTTCAGACCAGGTCCGGGGACAGTCTGTCCCCCGACCTCTTCTGAAGGCTGGGGGGGGGGGACAAGGGCTTTTCTTCCCACCCCCCCGCCTGCCTTCAAAAGCCGTCTGGGACAGCGGAGAAAGACACTGCCTTTCTCCGCTCTCCCGGGAAGGCAGGCAGGGGGGAGCAAAGACCTTCGCCCCCCGCCGGCCTTCAGAAGAGGTCCTGGACCTCTTCTGAAGGCCGGCGGGGGGGCGACAGTCTTTGCTCCCCCCGCCTGCCTTCAAAAGCCGTCCGCGATAGCGGGAAGCGCTTCCCTGCTATGCCGGACTGCTTTTAAAATGCTGGCGGTGGGGAGCAAAGCCTTTCGGCCCCCGCCAGCCTTCCTGGACCTCTTCTGAAGGCCGGAGGGGGGGGGGAAGGCTTTTCTCCCCACCACCAGCATTTAAAAGAGGTCCCCGGAGATTTCCCTATGGGCTTTCGTCTTGCGAAGCAAGCCCATAGGGAAATTCGTCTTGCGAAGCGCCTCCAAAACAGAAAACCCTTTCGTCTTGTGGGTTTTCCGTCTTGAGAGGCATTCGTCTTGCGGGGTACCACTGTAAAGGGACCCCTGACCATTAGGTCCAGTTGTGGCCGACTCTGGGGTTGCGGCGCTCATCTCACTTTATTGGCCGAGGGAGCCGGCGTACAGCTTCCGGGTCATGTGGCCAGCATGACCAAGCCACTTCTGGTGAACCAGAGCAGCGCACGGAAATGCCGTTTACCTTCCCGCCAGAGCGGTACCTATTTATCTACTTGCATTCTGACGTGCTTTTGAACTGCTAGGTTGGCAGGAGCAGGGACCGAGCAACGGGAGCTCACCCCGTCATGGGGATTCAAACCACCGACCTTCTGATCGGCAAGTCCTAGGCTCTGTGGTTTAACCCACAGCGCCACCCGCATCCCACTTGATGGGCATATACGACAACATTTAACCACAGTAAAAAGAATATGCACATTTCATTGTGCCAAGACAGTTTACTTGACAGGGTACATTATATTTAAGTACACATTAACACTTTGAAGAAAAAAAATAACATTGGAGACTGGCAACCTGAACCAGCTCAGCAGTTTAGCACCTTGTTATCTCACTTCAACAATTAGCTAATGAATTTTTGACTTTAGAGCTGTCTAAACAGTGTTCTGCATAGAAACTCACATTTGTAGCAGGCAGAAAAAAGGAAAAGATTTCACTGTTCCGCCCCCTCCATTCAGAAGTTCCTCAACAATCCCAGCCAGAAGTTAGAAATGTACGTACATTTCCTTTGGGCCTGACATTAAATAAGCCTGCACAACTTTCTTAATCATGAAATTGGCTTCTTTAAAGTAATGGGGGCTTTTCCTCATGCACATTTCATGTCAACAGCCCAACTGAGCTGGTCTGGAACTGCAGTGGGGAGCAGAGTGTAAAAGCAGCCCCCACCCACCACCGTGCACTAAGAGTCCTGATCCAGAAAGCTCCCTGAACCTCCAAAAATTCCCCACACCATTGCTAATGAAGATATCCCGTTGCGCTGCAAATGCATCGGAGAAAATGTCTGATGTGCCATTGCAGTCACAACATTACAGGAAAAAGAAAAAGGCAGCAATTCTTGTGTTCTTCTCTGGGAAGAAACAGAGAAATCAAAAGTGGAAATGTTCAAGGTTGAGAGCAGAATAAGAATCAAAGCAGAAGAAGATGGCGTGGAAGACAGTAATTTAATGAAAGAAGGATGTCCTCACCCTGAGCAAGGAAGGGAGAACGATGGAGAGAAGTTCATTCAGCTGAAAAGATATCTCCAAGGTCACTGTGAAGCTGTAGCTTGCTTGGAAAAATGCAAGCTGTGCAAGTTAGGTTGCCTCAGGGTGCCTTCATCTCTACATTTTTATTTTCAAAGATGCAGAACAGGGAAAGAGAGATTACACTATGTACTGTATTAGCACAGATCACTTCCCATATTTCTTCCCTCCAACTTTTTGAGGGGTTTTTTTTTGGATAAAGTTTTTCTGAGAGTGGGGACTTTGGATAGTGATTCACAGAGAATGAAGCTCAGAACAACTTTAAACTAATTGAACAATTGCTTTAGGAGCTGATTCATAGGCACAGGGTCCAGTTGAGGGATGTAAGGAGATGTCATTTTTTTGTTCCACCTTGTACTTGTATGTTACATGTAACACTGCTTCCATTTTTTCATTCCACTAATTCCAATGGATTTACTCCAAGTAGAACTTAGTTGGATACAACTTCATATGTGTACAGTGGTACCTCGGCTTAAGTACTTAATTTGTTCCAGAGGTCTGTACTTAACCTGAAACTGTTCTTAATCTGAAGCACCACTTTAGCTAATGGGGCCTCCTGCTGCTGTGCCGCCAGAGCACGATTTCTGTTCTCATCCTGAAGCAAAGTTCTTAACCTGAAGCACTATTTCTGGGTTAGCGGAGTCTGTAACCTGAAGCGTATGTAACCCGAGGTACCACTGTACAAGAATTAAGTCCCATACAGCACTCTACTTCTGCAACATAATTCTGTATGCATTAATAAAGAGTTGTTTTTAAGCTGTTACATGTTTTATCTGTTTATGTTCAGGTTATTTTAGGAAACATGGGGTGTATTATACTTCTAATAATGCATGTGAAATAATGCATGCGTATACTATTCAAGATTTTCTCCTATTTTTAGCAGCACTGGTAAAATAGCAGACAACCCTTAGTTTCTCATCAAGATCAAGAACTGAGACAGGAATTAGAACAAAATCCATGTGGATAAAGCTCAATAAGCCTGATATCAAGGTTCTCAGAGAATTCTATCCCTAATTGCTGCCATTTTGTGATTTTTATGTTTTATTTTTTGGTATCTTTTGTAAACCACCCTGAAAACATCAGCTGAAAGACACTCTAAAAATAAATCAGAAAAATAAAAATAAAATCTCTTGTCTCAGAAATAGGGGAACATGGTCTGCCAAAGCAGAAGGTTGCTCTGACTCCACATGGTTAAAAAAATAATAAGAATGCTCCCACACACACGTGTGTGTGCATGGCATTATTATTGTTTTGCTTCAGGTGAAAAGATACCACATGTCAACCATGGACAGTAATTGACAATAAAGGGAATATGTACCAGACGAAGCTATAAAAAGAGTTTTAATGACATTTACTGGTGTTGTCTGTTCTGAGCGCTGTGTCTCTGATTAGAGCTGATGTTTGCTAAGTGTTTAAATGTGTGCACACTTTTACCTGCTCAGATATATGGCTCAGCTGAGAGGAAGAGAGGGAGGTATTGCCTTCAAAGGACTTAACCACAACAGATTTGTTGGAGACTGGGGCTCGTTTTGTGGAATGCACAGCTGTAAAAATGAGGATGAAGTAGTTGTAAATCTGTAAATAGCTCAGAATAAATCCTGTCCTTTTAGCTGTACATGAACAAAGTCTGCTCATGTAAAGATTGCAACCCCCTCCCACCCAAAAAAGTGAACTGTGAAATTCTAAGGACTGTAAACAGGAACATATTGTGTTCCTCATTCTTCTCCTTGTGCATTGTAATACCACTTCACTTCCTGTTTGTCCACAGCAGTGCATTTTAAAACTTTCTGTCTTCAGGGAGCCACGTTGGCTTTTGTGGAACCCCTGCATACACACCAGGGAACTCAGGTGTGTCACAAAGTGTTTTTGAAAGTTTTCTCTGGGGTAGAGATGGAAAAAAAAAAAGATTAAGTTTGCATTTAAAGGCAAACATACCTAATCCACACTTTCCAAAACAATATGGAGGCTGAAACACAGCTGTCCTAAATTTGCACTTAAACAAATTTTGCAATATACGTCTCCAGCCAAATCCTGTGTACAAAAAATCATATGCTATAAAAATGCATGTATTACTGCAAATAGTGTACAAAAAATGCAGAAAATGTGTACATTAGGAGAAATGCACTCTAAAATTCTGATGAATTTTCATAATAACTTTATTTTTGTTTGTTTGTTTTGTAAACAGATATGGGCCTGTGGTGCACTGAACTTAAGACTGGTAAAATGAGAAACTGAAACTGACATACAGTGGTACCTCAGGTTAAGAGCTTAATTCGTTCTGGAGGTCTGTTCTTAACCTGAAACTGTTCTTAACCACTTTAGCTAATGGGGACTTCTGCTGCTGCAGCGCCACTGCTGCGCAATTTCTGTTCCCATCCTGAAGCAAAGTTCTTAACCTGAGGTACTATTTCTGGGTTAGCAGAGTCTGTAACCTGAAGCGTCTGTAATCCGAGGTACCACTGTATTTGCTCTTCAGTTGACCCAGTTGTATAGGATTCCTGTCATCCTATCCCGCTCCAGCTTTCTGTTTTCCCCCAGCAGGCATCATTCCATGACCACGGTAGTATTTTCATTCCTCAGTGGGCTGTCCTGGGGATCTCCTTGCTTTTTGCTAAATATATTTTGTAATTCTGCAAGCTGTGGGATACCTGTAAGCCTGGTGAACACTGATAATAAATAGAGGGAATGATTTGCCATCATACCACTCTGTGTTGCAGAGGATTCTGGGGAGTGTTCTAGGCAGCACCCTCACTGTGCAGGCCTCTTGGGTCTCCAACTGATGTGAACTGAGAGAACCTTCAAAAACACAGCCAAATTAAAGTCATATATTACCAAATGCCAAGAAGCCTCCAGTGACTCCCTTCCAAAGGGAAACAAGGAACAGGTAAGCACTGTGCGATTCCAGGTAAGCACCACTCAGGCAAGTGAGATGAGCAGAACAGTGTAAACTGAACCAACCACGCAATCGGTGTAGACTGGTGACAATAAGACATGCAAAAACAACTTGGATATTACTGGGTTCAGCAGAGGGCAGTATGACATTATATTATCTGCTTTTTTGCAGTGATTTATGCAAGGATCCTCTCCACAGCACCCTTATTAAGCTGGCAAGTTATTACAGGAAAGTACAGTGCTGAAAGCTGTTGAAGATACAAAGCTGCCAGACTTTGCCCCAAAATGAAGGAACCTACGAAAGCATGCACCAATAGAAAAGACAGGGGTTCAGGCCAAACACAATACGTAGCAAACAAAGTACAACAAATGTATTTGTCACAATGTACCCTCTATTACAAGGCATTACAAGCAGTACTCCAATATGAATGGTACTCCAAAAACATCAAGTGAATACAGAGTTACAATTAAGGATGTATTTTCATATCTCCAACACAAGGAGAGTGACGGAGCAGCTCAGCAGAAGCCTCAACTTGTACCCAGTGTGTTAACTTACAGGTTGAAGAAGGAGTTTCTCTTTGAAACTGGGATCACGGGGCTCCAGTCCTGATTGCTACAGCTGCTCCCCAAGTAGGCAAAATGCAAATACAGTTTGTCCAGGTGCCAGTACCAGAAATATGGAATCATCCCCAGCAATTAGAGACAACTGGCACATATGTGCACTGAGAGGTGCTTTACATCCGTGCTTTTCACCAGAGATTGAACTTTGGACCATCTGCATGCAAAGCAGGTTTTCTGCCCCTGAATAGTGGTCTTCCATCCTTTTTGAATTGGAGAGGCTATCAATTGAACTTGGCAGAGCAAACTGTATGTTCACCAGTGTGGCATAGTGGTTAGAATGTTGGACTAGGAACTGGGAGACCAGGGTTCAAACCTCCCAACGGTCATGAAACTCTCTGGCTGTCCTTGGGCCAGTCACAGCCTCTCAGCCTCTCACAGGGCTGTTGTGAGAATAAGATGGAGGAGACGTTAATTGTACATGCCACCTTGAGCCCCCTGGACAAAAGGTGGGATATAAAATGGAATCATCATAATCTGCCAGAGAGTTATGGCCCCCTCTGTAGGCAACTTATTGACCCTGGATAGAGGCATTTTGAGCCACCTTCATGAGAGAGGATCACACAGCACTGTTCCAGATGACCTGTTCACTAAGCATTCATCCTAAAAGACTATGGGTTGCAGCCAGGTAACTGTGAACTGTGAAATGAATGAGACTATACATTGTCCAATAATTTCAATGGGCCTAGTTTTGAGGTCCAGCGCCGAGGGCCTTCTGGCAGTTCTGGCAGTTCCCTCACTGCGAGAAGCGAAGTTACAGGGAACCAGGCAGAGGGCCTTCTCGGTAGTGGCGCGTGCCCTGTGGAACGCCCTCCCATCAGATGTCAAAGAAATAAACAACTATCAGACATTTAGAAGACATCTGAAGGCAACCTTGTTTATGAAAGTTTTTAATGACTGATGTTTTAATATATTTTTAATCTTTTGTTGGAAGCTGCCCAGAGTGGCTGGGGAAACCCAGCCAGATGGGCGGGGTATAAATAATAAATTATTATTATAATATTATTATTATGGCTAATGTGGGCTACAACCTCATGATTTGTTTTTATTAGTATTCAGATTTGTTGCACAAGAGCACCAAATCCATTTTTATTGCCCAGCCTAGTTTTCCTGGAATACAATTGAATCCCATCTGCAAAACAGAGACAGCCAGAAAGTGGCCACACACACACTTGTTTAGTTCAGCACTGGTGAAAGAAAACAAGGCCCCAAACACCCAGTTGTGGAGTGTTGTTGCTAATGATTAAAACTAAACAATGCATAGGAATAATAAAACTGCCAAAGAATGTTGGATTTTTTTTCTTTAAAGGGGAAAGCAATAACTATTAGGAACACCTTGTTTTGTACTCTGCCTACTAGCTCTACAGTGGCAGTTAATTAACAAACACAATCCACAGAGCTGTGTTGACATTAATCGTTGTGCACAAACAGAGATGTTATTGGTGTAAAAAGGCTCATTGGAAGTTTACACTGCAGCAAATGCTAAGCAAAATACCTGCATTAATTTGAGCTCCTTCAAAAAATGAAGTGAGGGAGGAGAAAAAAAAAGAATAATGACAATAATTTGTGTTTGGCAATGCAAAGGAAGAAAAGTGGAAGGAATGCAGAGGCAAGCATAAAGCATTGGCTTATGAGTACAGTGGTACCTCGGTACTCAAACAACTTGGAACCCAAACACTGCAAACCCGGAAGTAAGTGTTCCGGTTTGCGAACTTTTTTCGGAAGCTGAACATGCTCCGTTTTGAGTGCCACGCTTCTATTTTGAGTGTTACGCTGTTGATTTGAGTGTTACACTGAGGTCTGTCTGTTTTTGCTATTTATTTTGCGTTTTTGTTTTTGCGGCTCTTCTTTTGGGTGTGTGACTGTGTGGAACCCAGTTCAGCTACTGATTGATTGATTGTGTGACTTCAGTACATGGTTTATTGTTTTCATTTTATGGATCAATGGTCTCTTTAGATAGTAAAATTCATGTTAAATTGCTGTTTTAGGTATTGTTTTTAAAAGTCTGGAACGGATAAATCCAATTTACATTACTTTCTATGGGAAAGCGCATCTTGGTTTTAGAATGCTTTGGTTTTGGAACAGACTTCCAGAACGGATTACCTTTGAGAACCAAGGTCCCACTGTACCTGAAAGAAAGAGGCAAAATACTAGTTACACTCTAATTTTCCATTTTAACATGGAAAAGGCTGTACAATAGTACCTTGGTTCTCAAACTTAATCTGTTCCAGGAGTCCGTTTGACTCCCAAAACTGTTCTAAAACCAAGATGCAGCTTCTGCTTGAGTGCAGGAAGCTCCTGCAGCCAATCGGAAGCCACGCTGGACGTTTGTCTTCCAAAAAGCGTTCACAAATTGGAACACTTTCTTCCAGGTAACTAAGCTGTTCAGGAACCAAGGTTCCACTGTACTAGCTTGAAGCTATGACCCACAACCCAGAAACCATGAACTGTGCAACAGAGGACTCAGGGGAGGATGAAGCACCATCTTTGTCTTTGCGGTGTGGTGGTGGGTGGAAGGAGAATTGCCAGGACCACCTTTGGAACCCTCCTGACAGGAGGACACAGCCTGGGTATCCTCCTCTGTTTTAGAGGATGACCCTACCATAGGACCCTTATCTTCCCAGGCCTGCAGGAACCAAAGGCTGTAGAATAAGATGATGTCCCTTTCACAGCCAGCCAGTTCTGCAAGAGAGGCAGGGCTTACTGAACCACAGGTATGTATACAAAGCTTCAGCTAGAGTCTGGGACTTGCCAGACAACAACTGGTAAAGCTATCTCAGCAGGGCATTGGGTGTTCTCCAAGGTTCTGCAAGTGTGCCTGACTTAGTCTTTTATTGGGACACTGCTGAGTTGCCCCTATGAGCCGTGGGCTCTTGTAGAAGGGGATATTTAGCTGTTTTGGACTGTGGTAGCTGTGGGAACTGTATATGCTGCCCTCTGGTCCCTAGTCAGCTAGTAAGTTACTGTCCAGGCACTGGATTTGAGTTTCAACTTCTTCAAAGGCAATATTTATTGTCACGGTCCAGAAACTGAATGCTGCATGGAGTGGCCAGTGTGGTGCAATGGGGAGAGTAACAAGGGCCGTGCCTCTGAATACCCGTTGCTGGGAATCACAGATGGGCAGTGTGCTGTTGTACCCATGTCACAGGCATCTGGTCAGCCAATGTGAGAACAGAATGCTGGCTTGATCCAAGTAGGCATATTTTATGTTCTTATGAAACCCTGAAGTCCTGCTACCAGTCCATGTAGGCAATACTGAATCAGATGGAACAATAGGCCAATAATTTTGCTATATAATTGTTGGCTCCAAAAATGTACCAAAATGCATATACTGGGTTAAAATTCTGAATGAACACACATGTGAAATTGGTACATGTCAGAAATAGACATATACATTCTGATAATTCAGACATAGGCATTTTGCTGATTTTTCAGGGACAGAAAATTTTGGAGGAGCTTTTTTTTTGGCAGGGGAGCGTAACATCAGTGGTATGGTGGTCCTCCCCTGCTACTTTAAAGCTTCACATTATCTCCACTGCCTGTGCCTTGTTTCCAATTGTAGTAGGGTAGAATATATACTTTATGGCAGAGGAGAAGGTTAAGTGCTAGCAATGATGGCCAAAAAGGTTGCACTTCTAAACAGATAAGTTATCTGATCTCCTGATATGCAGCACTTGAGTAGTTTCCCCTTAGGTAGAACATAAATGTTCCAAGTGCATCAATAAAGCCAATAATCAGTTTCTTCATAGATGTTCTTGTACATATCATTATTGTCTTTTCACCAGTCTTCTGCTGGGTAATGAGGGCCTCCTTCTGTCTCTTGGTAGACAGCTGTGGGAACGTGGGCTGTGAATTCAAGGCCTTTCAGTATAACCCAGAAGCATTTACCATGAGTGCATGAAAGAGGAAACAGGATCTTGGTGGCTCTCCTTGCCTGCCCCCAGTTTGCACTTTCCCTTGTAAATTTATTTGGAGTGTACATGCATACCAATTATATGTAGATAGGCTCCCTGTTCACAAAAGACCAACGGATGTGTGGAAGTCCAGAACAGGGACAGCAGGTGGATGATCTGCTCTGTTTCCCCTGTGCTTCGAGCTCATGAGAAAATATCAGAGTTCACAGATGCATTCCAGTCAGGGAGGGTGCAAAATAGGCCTGGAGAGTCCCCAGGGCCAGGCAGAGAGACTAGAGAGGGCCACATTTTGGTCCCTGGGCCTGAGGTTTCCCATGCCTGCTATGAACCCACAGAGAAAAATCTTTGATTATTTTTGAGTGCATTTATCCTGTCTGTCTGTCTGTCTGTCTGTCTGTCTGTCTGTCTGTCTGTTTGTCTGTCGTCTAAATGGATATTTCATCCTTCCTACCAAAGGAGTCCAGGGCAGCTGGGAGCACAGTGAAGTCCTCAACCATCAAATGTCTGGCCAACATTTTTTGACTCAACAACTGTGGTTGACTGCAAGAAGGGTGCTGATTTCCTGTCCATTTTCGTAATTAAAAGCTGACAACCCTTTCATTTGCAGCTCTTTTGTTTTAAGCTTGTTGCAGCCGCTTGTATGAGTATAGCTCAACTCTCTAGACTGCAGCCTGCTTTTGTGACAGCTGTGTTCCGTGTCCTCGTTTTCTCCCCTCATGGTGCTGCACGCATTTGCAGGCATTAATTTGTAGTGCTAGTATGGTTTTTGCACATTTGGCAGGGTTGTCGCCTATGTGTTAATATGAACGGGGGAAACATGCACACACACACACACACACACACACACACACACACCAAAGCAGTGAAGAGATACTGTGTGAATAGGAGAATTCACTCCTGTACTGCTAAGTCAAGCTATAGCTTCCCAGTACTGACACAAGTTCAGAGTCAATCAGTATTTTCCCACAATAGTTTTCCCCCAATGGGTTGGGAATAAATATGAAGGTTCTAAGCGGTGTTGGGAGCCTATCTACGCACATATGTGTCCAATGTGTAGACAGTGAGGGCTCAGGCTGGCAAGGAACTTGATGAGGGAGGACAGGGCCAGTGAGCGACTGCTCTCATCACATAAGGGGTGGATGATTGAAGTGAGCTTTATGTTGTTTTTACAACTGGATTGTAAGGTTTAGTGGTTACTGGTTGTCCATAAAATATGAACCTATTCCCCCCCATCCTATATACATAACAATGTAAGGCTGTTGTCATGCTGCAGTTTGTGACCCAGGAAAGTGGCAGGTGGCAGGTGAACCACCAAAACTGCTTAAAGGAGAAGGGAAGTGCTTCAGAGAGTGCTTTGCCAAAACACTGTCTGAAGCACACGGACCCCTTTGTTAAACACAGCAGCTATGAGATTTAACAGAGGTGGTAAGGTACTTCAGAGAGCACTTTGGCAAACTGCTATCTGAAGCACCTGCCTCTGTTAAACATGGCTGAGTCAAATTCTGAATAGGAGCATTCTTGCAGGGAGGGAGGGTGCGCTGATATATTTAGTTTCAGCCCCCTACTAGTAAGCATCATCATCATCATTACTGTATTTAAATCAGCAGTATTATTATTACTGCTAAAGTCATTATTGATTACACTAGCTGTATGCCCAAGGTTTAAATGCAATGCAGGGACACTTAGAGAGGTGGTATCAGAGGGTGCAGCCTAGTTCTCTCACTCTCAGAGTTACATTCAAACCCCAATCTGAACATTTCCTACACTTTAAAAATCAATAGTTTTGCAGTATAGTATGTTAATATATTTTATAGTGGAGTCCGGCTTTGATTTTATCAGACTATGGTTTGATATGTTTTAGCAACACAAGACACTGATATATATTAAAAAATCAGGTTTCTTGCTTAATTATTATTATTAATATGCACAGGGTAGAAAAATGCCCAAAGTATCAGCAGAGGGCAGTAGAGTTATAGAGTTCATGTTTTACTGCTTCACAAGCTGGGAAAGTGTTGACAGCAAAGTATTGGGAGTCCCTTCCTCAATCCATCAGCCCCCAAATTTCTAAATGTATGACAGTGT
The DNA here is from genome assembly GCF_965113315.1 of Podarcis vaucheri. Classification (NCBI taxonomy): domain Eukaryota; kingdom Metazoa; phylum Chordata; class Lepidosauria; order Squamata; family Lacertidae; genus Podarcis; species Podarcis vaucheri. Next base: position 49,365,003 of record NC_138765.1, on the reverse strand, counting down.
CAAACTGTAGCATTTTATAAATGGGAACAAAATGCAGTTTAACAATCTGATTTTCACCCCGTCTCCAAAATGCTTGCAGACATTTTTTTCTTCGAGAAAACGTGGCCAAATTCACTCGGCAGTTTTGATTTAAGCAGTGTGTACATATAGAGATTTTCAGCTGGAAACAAAAATGTATGCCTCTAACTGGTGATGTAAAATGACAGATAAATTGTTTTACGTCCTTCGAGTGTGATTTATTGTACTTGGTGCTTAGTGCTCCTGGTTTGTGTCTAAGCTACTGTGTAAATGGAAAAGGACATGCTGGATGCCTAACTCTGAGGCCAATGCATCTTCGGAAGGATTTTAAAAATAGTATTATTATAAAGATCTGCATGAGTCCCAGGCAGAGATAGGACAAACAATGATCAAAATGCTCTGGTGAAGGAGGTATCTGTAGGTGACTTTAGATGTTCTCAAGGTCGTCTGTAGGAAACTTTGCAATCAGACCAAAATGCCAATACTGTCTGTTGCATTCTCTCCTTCCATTTAACTTCCACATTCAAACTGGAACCACTCATTTCTCAAGCATACTTTATACTTCCATCTAAGATTATATGCAACCTCAGGTTATGAGAACTCTGCGCATCGCATGGCCAACTATCGCAGCTGAAAAATTCTTTTCTGATGCATTCATTCATATACATTTCCCCCCAGGTTGCTTTATGACTCTCTTAGCTGGATCATGTTCCTTGTTTTAATTACAGCTTTCTGGGGTGTGCTTATTTGATCATCTTTTGACACCTGGAGAGTTTTATGTGCTGAGGCTGCTTTTAAGTGAGCTCAAATATGACTGCTGGCCATTTGGAGTCTAGCTGACTTAACATGTGATTCATATTAACATTTTCTTTAAAAAGCGAGACTGTGGTTAAAATGAGTTTATGAGCATAATGGGATCTTCAGCACGGGAAGAGATGGGTGCAGCTTGCTTTTGTGATTCTGTGTGTACAGAATGCCATGCAGGGCTGGGTGTACAGACTACAACTGCCCCCTTTAGCAGCTAACTCAGCGTTCCTGTGTCCACAGGACTGGGTTAAAAACAGGACCAGGGGAAAACAAGAGCGAAGTAATGGGATCCTCGGTGTTTTCAGAAGCACCAAAAACTAATGGGACAGATTGAGCTCCTGAGTACTCATCTCATGTCTCTGGGTGTAGGCTCATTAGAATTTAGGGTTTTAAGATGCACCGCCTTTCCTCTGATGGATCTCATGCCGCTTTGATACATATCTATGTGCCTCTCTCCTAAAAGCAACATGAGCAATGAGCAACCGGCTTCCATTTTCTTTCCTTAAAAGTTTATACTATAACATGTTTTGTTGCACAAACAGCATTTTAAACCATGCACATCTAAGCATCTGTGTATATATATTTAACCCAGTCAAGCTCATAAATCTGCACAGAATGAGTACAGAGAACTTGATTGGGAGCGTTAGGCAGAAATCTTTGCCATTTGTGGAGTACCAGACCTAGAGGTTCTATTTATAATCAAATAGTATATATATTATGTTAACTGTGAATAACAAAAGTGGATTTTGTGGGCCCTCATGGCAGCTAAGAGACTTACACTTTGAGCCTGTAAAGATAAACACTAACTCTCTATTACTCAGTAGTCTGAGGACCTCACCACCTTTGTTAAATTTGAACATATTTGCTATAAACACCAACTTTGTGTGAATGTCTGGATAACTTGTATCAACTTATATGTTTAATTTTAGGATGTACTGATGATTACTTTATCCTAAAGGGTTTACGTCCTTTGGTTTTCCTTCCTTTTTACTTCTTTCTTAAATTTGCTATTTTTAATGTGCTAAATAATTAACAATTTTTCATACCTATTGTAAACAATAGTTCACACCCATTATGTGCTTGTTGACTACGTGCTATTGCTGTGCAACTGCAAGAAAGCTAGTCTCTTTTACATTGGCAATGCAGGCAGCCTCCGAACTGCTGACTTTTGTGGAAGCTATTTGATCGTGTACAAATAAAGTAGGTTTGCATCATTAAAGTGGATTAAAGTGGCACAGCCACTTAAAATACACAAACAGACTTTTTGCGGTTTGGAAAGTGACAGGGAAACGCATTGAAAAGCATGAGACAAACAAAGGATTACAGTGGTGCCTCGCAAGACGAAAATAATCCGTTCTGCGAGTCTCTTCGTCTGGCGGTTTTTTCGTCTTGCGAAGCAACCCTATTAGCGGCTTAGCGGATTAGCGCTGTTAGCGGTTTAAAGGTAAAGGTAAAGGTACCCCTGCCCGAACGGGCCAGTCTTGACAGACTCTGGGGTTTGTGCGCCCATCTCACTCAAGAGGCCGGGGGCCAGCGCTGTCCGCAGACACTTCCGGGTCATGTGGCCAGCGTGACAAGCTGCATCTGGCGAGCCAGCGCAGCACACGGAAACGCCGTTTACCTTCCCGCTGGTAAGCGGTCCCTATTTATCTACTTGCACCCGGGGGTGCTTTTGAACTGCTAGGTTGGCAGGCGCTGGGACCGAGCAGCGGGAGCGCACCCTGCCGCGGGGATTCGAACTGCGACCTTTCGATCGGCAAGCCCTAGGCGCTGAGGCTTTTACCCACAGCGCCACCCGCTTCCCTATTAGCGGTTTAGCGGCTATTAAAGGCTTAGCGGCTATTAAAGGCTTAGCGGCTATTAAAGGTTTAGCGGCTTAGCGGCTTAGCGGCTAAAAGGCTATTAGCGGCTTAGCGGCTTAGAAAAAGGGGGGGGGGAAGCGAAAAAAACCGCAAGACTCACAAGACGAAAACGTCTTGCGAAGCAAGCCCATAGGGAAATTGGTCTTGCGAAGCGCATCGAAAAATGGAAAACCCTTTCGTCTAGCGGGTTTTTCGTCTTGCGAGGCATTCGTCTTGCGGGGCACCACTGTACTGGAAAGATGTATAGCCACTCTGCAAGCAAAGCACTATGAATGCTCATTGTTGTGTAATCACCCCACAAGCCAATTTTGGAATGAATGCTCAACAGAGATTGGATATAATCTAACTTCCCCATAAGCTTTTGCAATGCTCAACAAATAGGTTGCCTGGAGGCTTCCATGGTTAATCGGACACTTGATTTTTGCAATGACCAACCCAATAGAATTTGTGTCAACACAAAATGCTTTGTTGGCTGTTTTAGCAGCTAGAGATTTGATTTTGCTGGATTCGTTGGGTATCAGCTGCTGTGAATGTCTGGAATCCCAAATGAATGGAAATGAGACCTGTTGATGTTGGGCAGGAAAGAAAATATACTTTGAACCAGCACTCAGAGTCTGGAACCAATTATGTACACATGTAACATTCCCAGTTGTGCTTCAGGCTTGAACTCTTGACCTGTGGTTTATATCACTCTCCCCCCTCCAAAGCACTAATGTTTGTAGGGTAGTGACTAAGTTTTTGTTTTCTATTACTCAAGAAAGGGATGTAACTAAATCCCAAGGAATTTTAAGGAGTTCTTCCCGAGAAAACTATGTTGTTAGTATCAAGAGGTCTGCATAGCTAAGGGTAGATATTATGGGTTATGCTAGAAATCTGATTCGGGAACGTTAGTTAATGCTGTGCTCAGTTTCTAATTGCTAGCAGAGTTTCCTCTTAAATAAACATTCCAAAAGATTTGGAGAATGTTTCTGACTCAAAATAAAGTTGCTTAAGCTCTGGTTTGCCTTTTCTTTTCATGAAGAATGCTCTGCTACAAATTATATCTTATCTGATAGCTGGATCATAATTCTGGGAGGTGCAGATGATATGGACTTGTTTATACAATAGAGCATCCTTTGACAACAGGACTCTGGTTTGAAAGGCAGGGACCAGAGGCTAAACTCAACTGAAAGTAAGGATGGGCAAATTTGTCAGTTTCTCATTTTCCTAAACTTAAATTCCATTCTCTACTTCAGGTTGATATCCACCCCCCCCAAGAAAATCCTAATGAAAATGCCAGAAGGAAGACACTTGATCCTCCTTCATACTATTTTCTGAACCTGGCCCCTTAAGTTGGAGTGAAACCACTGTGAAACAATGCCATTAACTCATAACTCACAGAGATGCTCCAGGAAGGTACCCTGGTCAAGGGTATCAAAATTCTTGAGATATCAACAAAGAACAAAAGGATTACATTTGCCCTTTCCCTAAGATGGTCATCTATCAGGGCAATGAAAGCCCATTTTGTCACAAATCCGGAGTTGAACCTAGGCTGAAATGGGTTGAGAGAACTGGTTCCCTTCTGGAGTATCTACTGAAGAACTGTCACTACTCTCACACATACGTTCTCTTAAAAAAACCAATCTTTTTGTGTGTGTTTTAAAATAGATTACAAAAGTAAAGGAATACAAAATGTGCAACATGAATTTTCATCTCTCCACACATTCCCTAGGCCATCAAAGAGGATGACAAGAATGGTGGGAAGATTCAAGGGCAGTCAAATAAACATTTAAACTTTTAAATGCAGTACAGTGGTACCTCGGGTTACATACGCTTCAGGTTACATACGCTTCAGGTTACAGACTCCGCTAACCCAGAAATATTACCTCAGGTTAAGAACTTTGCTTCAAGATGAGAACAGAAATTGTGTGGCGGTGGCGCGGAAGCAGCGGGAAGCCTCATTAGCTAAAATGGTGCTTCAGGTTAAGAACAGTTTCAGGTTAAGAACGGACCTCCAGAACGAATTAAGTATGTAACCAGAGTTACCACTGTATAGTACAGCACATACCCCCCAACATTCCTCAGATGAAAATAGGGGCAGTTCTCACTCCCCCCCAACTGACCCTCCTCAACCCTCCCATTTTTTGTGCCCCCCTGCAGAGCATTTCCACCACCACTACACCAACGGGACACAGCAGGCAAAACCTCCTTGTGCTCCACTTCACCCCCACTTTCTTTTCCCCCAGGGTGGCTCTGCCCTCTGCCTACACCTCAAGGCCAGTGCATTACATGTGGAAAGCCTTGGCGGTGGAAGACTCTCTTCCTCCTCACCCGCTCTCTATTATGAACTTGCCGGACACTGGGGAGGAAGAAGATTCTGGCGAGGGGTGTAGCCAGGACTGAGACACACCAGAATGCTGGGGATGGGGAAGGAGAGATTGGTGTGGGAAATACTCATGGGGTGATGGAGGATGTCGAGGGGATGGGGGTCAGTGCACAGGAACCAGAGCAGCAGGGCCCATCACCAGAACCAGAGGAGCCCCTGTTTCCATGAATATGGGGCATACAGAGCAGTGGGTGAGGCGCTCCAAGAGGCTGAGGCAGGCAAGGGCCCACAACCCAGCTCACTAGTGGGCCAAGTGGGCCCACTAGTTGGTTCTTGTTGGTTCTGGGAGGAGGTGTGTGATTCCTCAGCTGGAGTAAGCTTGGAACAGGCGAGGGTCACATACCTCATCAAGCCCAGATGCTGCAGTCAGCATGCAAAGTACAAAAGGGCAGCAGAGCTGAGGTGTTGTGTTTGCTCAACTGCTGAGGTTGATGGGTCTCAGCTTGGATGCTCCACGATCTCTGCAGGACTATGCTTTGGTTTGGACTTTGGACATGTGGATTGACCTTGGGTTGGGGATTTGACATACTGACTTGCTGCCTGGTAGGCCAGGGGTTCAGGATACTCTGCGGCAGCTGCTATGAGCTGCCCACTGTCTGGCAGCAGTGACCATGAAGAGGCAACAGGAGTTGTAGCCCAAAGCATTTGGAGAATACCAGGCTGGGAAGTCTGGTTTGTGTAGTCCTGCGTTCTGCTTCCATCAGTGTCCAGCCAGGTGCTTATGGGAAGTTTATAAGCAAGGGAAGAAGGCAACAGTTTGTCCCTATTGCCTTCCTTGAAAGCTGGCATTTAGAAGTGTACGGTATAGTGCTATTGTATATTGTAGCTCTTCTCAGGACATAAAAAGCAGTAGAGGCTGCTCTATTAGATTGAGTGAGGCACTGCCTGTCAACGCTCTATCTCCTTCTTGACTTTCTTCTTGCTTACAACCAGTGTAGAGGGCACTGGCTTTTGGCTTCCTCATCCCTATTTTTGGTGTTGCCCTCACAGAACTCAGCAGAGAGGAGGATGGGGGTTAAACTAGAATTAATTGGTTCTGCCTATCATTGGCTGTGGTGGTGCCTGCCATTGTGGCTGTGCCTGCTCTGGCTTCACCTACTATTGACCTCTTGCCCTACAGCCTTCCAATCCCAATAGCCACAACAAATAAAAAGGTAACGCCCCATGGAAGCTGAGCAGCACTCTTTTTTTTTTAAGCTTCAGGTGGAATGGTACAACCAGCACAGAAGTCTAAAGCTCTGCTTAGTATGAAGTAGGTGAGGTACCACCCAAGACCATTAAGTCCAGAGTTTAAAACTTACCTAACTGCACTACTATTCAGAACTATTTCACTGCCACGAGGATCACATCCACATCATACACGTGCCATTATACCACTTTAACAGCTGCAGAGAATCCTGGGAACTGAAGTTTGTTGTTAGTGCTGACTTTACAGAACTGTAATTCCCAGCATCCTTAACAAACTACATTTCCCAGGATTCTTCATGACTGTTCAAGTGGTATAATAGTGCTTTAAATAAAGAGTGTGGATGTGACCTAAGAGCGCAGTCCTGTTTTTGGCAGCCTATGTTTTCTTGTTTTCTGCTTTAACCAGTCAATCCTATCTGTTCACATCCCCCACATCTTCTTTTATATAACTGGAGCTCTCTTTTCCAACTGGTTTTCTCTTTCCAGTTGATTCAGCCTCCAAACAAAGGCTGCACATGGGCTCTTGATCCCCGATGGAATTCAGTAGATAGAGGGTACGCAGTGATAGAGGGCAGTGGATAGCTGTAAGAATACCAATGAGCTGATTATCACAGATTGTGTTCTCTCTTCAGATCAACATGTGGGCTTATGACTGTCTGCTCAATATGTAAGGAGTAAAAATAGTCCTTCCAGCATATAAAGAACTCTCAGCTTTTAGGAAATCCATCTGGGCCTTGAATGCACAGCGCATAACTTGTTTGTCACCTGGAGGGCCTCCAAAATGTAATTCATCCTTGGTTGGTTCCTTTTCTCTTGCTTCATAACTTTTCCAGCAGCAAAATGTTTTGTTATATTTTAGATGTGCAGGTAGGTGTGGGGCTTGGCAAGTTTGGCAGTGGCCACCTGGTCTGGCAACGAATATGTAATATGGGGGCCTGCCTTATGCCCTACCAGTCCCTATGGTCACCAACTCCCCACAGTGATTCACTAAAATTAAATGTTGATTTTGGCCACACTGTATATAGCAAAATGGCTGTCCAAGGCTTTGTAGTCTTGAGTGGGGTGGACATATTATAAACCTGATGTGTGGGGATTATAATGCTTGCGTCCCAAATAGTGTTCTGCAGCATGACATCATCTTGAAAGCTGAGCATGTCATAATATCCAACAGTTGCAACATGTATATCTTTTGCCTGTCATTTGTCTAGCTTTCAACTTTGCATGGGAGCAGCTTATTCATACCTTATTGGGTGGCTTTTGCAGGATCTAGAACTGTCTACGGGAAAGCTGGAATGGTGGAGCATAGGTTCAAGGGAAAATCAGGGACACCACTGGAAGTTCAAATACAGTATCAAAGCCAAATGAAGGATGTGAGGTGACAGAGATATTGGCTGCAAGCTTCAGAATTTGTCCCAAAATCTATCCAGAAAGAGGTGAGAGATGGTCAGAATGCCAAGAGGAAGCAGGAAGGGTCTCAGAGCAGTGATGACTAGTCTGCACAATTTATACTGTATGCCATTATGCTCCATCTAAATCACTGAGCTCCTCTGTTGGGGTACTTCTGGAGGTTCCCCATGTCCCTGAAGTTTGATTGGCCTTTGCCATGGACCAAGCCTTTGTTTAGTGTGGTAGAACCAGTAGATGTTCAGGAGGAACCACCCTTGCTTTCCTTTCCTAGATGTCTTCTGAAAACAGTATTGATTAGACATGCCTGCACCATATGCATTTTTCCTTTTAACCAATCAGTATTTATTGCAGTTTTAAATAGTTTTTATGGATATGGATACTTTTACTGATTTTATTATACTTTGCATGTTGTATACAATCTTATGTATTGTTATGAAAGTGTGGGTTATGAACAAATAAGTATCCAATATTAATTTTGTTGGTTCAAGGAAAAATAAAGAATCCAGGATCCAAGTGTGGGGCAAGTACCTTTTGGTGAGAGAACCTCAGCAGAGATTTAAAATAATAAAATATGCAGTGAAGTGAAGCATGGAAATATAGACTGTTAGACCTTCAGGTAGCATTTGGAAACTCAGAAACTTTGGAGAACTGATGCCATCCTGGTGTCATTGGACTGGAACTCCCATCATCCCTGACCACTGGTCCTGTTAGCTAGAGATGATGGGAATTGTAGCCCCACACATCTGGAGGGCTGGAGTTTGCCTATGCCTGCCCAACAACATCCAGAGGGCATTGTGTTAACTATTCCAACAATGGTCTGACTTGTTACAAGGCCATTTCCTATTATCTTACTTAGGATAATAGCAGGGCATTCCTTTTGGAGGTCCATATGCTTGATTGACCAGGATTTGAGCAGCTATTGTAGAATTGGATGACTTAGGTTCAAGATCTGAACCCTCAATAATTACTTGCCTCAGCATACTTTTTCAAATTCAGATGTTCAGGGATAAGATGTCTCTCTTAATCTGCAGCAAAGCATTGAAATGTTTTTTTGTTTTTTTAAAAAAGGAGAGCTAACATTTCCTCTGCAGGTATTCATAGTTCTGAATCCCAGTGGGGGGAAAACACAGTTCATGGTAACATTCATAGAGAGGCTGGTTATATACGCAGCCTTATGTCAAAGCTGAAATGCGTATTCGCTGAATCTATGCCAGGCAAAAGGATCATCTCTGTGATAGGGAAAGCATTGCATGATGTCAACATAAATCCTTGTATTATTTTCACGCTGGGGGAAAATGTCTTATTTTAGGTTGTCAGCTCTGCCATATATCAAGGCCGAAACATGCTGATCATCTATATTTTTAACCAAGATAAGTTTGAGGAGACTGGATGCCCTCAAATCATTGTGTGGGATCTCTGGAAATAATCTGCAAGGAATTTCTCACGGGTGGCTTATTTAAGTGTTTGCTTTGTTTAAGAAATGGAGGAGGCGGCTGGGGGGACGGGTAGAGGAGAGGAATAGACACTAGCAGTTGGACTAGCTTTGCGGCTAAAATGATTGGAAGGGCATCCCACCTTTTCTGCAGAGAAGATACTAGAGTGACATGGAAGCAGCTTATGGATTGATTTGCAAGGAGGAGAAAGAGAGGCCATAGCTCAACGGCAGAATGCAGGCTTTCCATAAATTAGGTCCCAGGTTCAAGCCCCAGCATCTCTAGGTAAGCCTTGGAAAATTCCTGCCTGAAACTCTGGAGAGCTGTTGCCAGTCAGTATAGACCAGGTGTTCTCAAAACATGGTCCAAAGACCAGTGGACCATGAGTTCCATTCACAAGGTCCATGGCATGTTGGTATTAATTATTCATATTGAGCTTTAATGCTTATTTTATTCTATTGGGTTACAATTTGAATTTTTGGAAAAAATACAATTAAAAATCACAGCACAATACAATTGCTACAACAGGCAGAAAAAGTAATTGGTCTGCCAAGACCACCTGAAACGAGGCAGATTCCTATGTTCATACACATCCCTGTTATTTGGAAGGGCTGCGGCTCAGTGCAAGAGCATCTGACTTGCCTGCCTTGGGTGCCGGGTTCAAAACCTGGCATCTCCAGGTAGCGTTGGAAAGACCTGGCAATTCCATAGTCAGAAACTCCCATAGCCAGATATATGAAAAATACAGTGGTACCTTGGGTTACAGACGCTTCAGGTTACAGACTCCACTAACCCAGAAATAGTACCTCTGGTTAAGAACTTTGCTTCAGGATGAGAACAGAAATTGTGGGGCAGCAGTGAGGCAGCAGCAGCAGAAGTCCCCATTAGCTAAAGTGGTACCTCAGGTTAAGAACAGTTTCAGGTTAAGAACGGACCTCCAGAATGAATTAAGTTCTTATCCCGAGGTACCACTGTACTGAGCTAGTATAAGGCAACTACTCATGTTCCTAAGAAATGTTAGCCAAAGGCCCAGATTGCAGAGAAAACATATGGAGATGAGGACTGGGCAGATGAGTGCCAGCTTCAACTTCCCACAGGGTTGTTGTGGGTATTGAATGAGGAGGAGGAGATCCATGTTTGTCTCCTTGAGACTAGACCAGATAACGCTTCAAATAGAGAACTGTACTCAGATATTTAACTCTTAGAGATCCTGGGGATGGGCTAAACCAGGCACCCCAGATTTGGCCCTCCAGCTGTTTCGGGACTACAACTCCCATCATCCCTAGCTAACAGGACCAGTGGTCAGGAATTATGGGAATTGTAGTCCCAAAACATCTGGAGGGCTGAGATTGGGGATGCCTGGGCTAAATTTTTGCCTCTGTTAGCAAAATGTTAAGGCAATTGCCAAAGAGAGAAACAGGGGTCATGATCTATGATGGATAGGGACTAGAAAATAAAAACTGTCCCTTGTAATCGGGGACATTTGGAGTGTATGTTCTCTATTCCCTGTTGCCAAACGAGTTAAGCTTATGCCTGCTTTTGCTATGAACGAGCCTGAAGGTTTTTATTGGTTATTTATTTATTTGAAGTGGGAGGAAGGCTTCAGGCAGGGGATGGAATTGCTGAAATCATTAAGGGGGAAAGAGCTGCTGACTGGATTCCGCCCCCCGCCCCCCAAAACAACAGGATGTGAGAATTAAGAGTTGAAGGTGTGATAGCCTTTCATTAACACTGGAAACCCAAGATAGTGATGATAGTGAGTAAAGCCACTGCACTTTATTACATTCCGGCAGTCATTTTAAATACTCCATAATAGGTTTTCCTAACAATGCAGACCCACAGAAATTTGGCTGGAAGTAATTCTTGCCGGCATCCTGACTCCAGAAAAGTTGTTTTTAACAAGCAGGCCTTTGGGGAAAGCTGTTCCCAAACAGATGGCCATTGTCTGGGGGAAAGAATGTATGGGCTATACTACACTAAGGCATTTCTGTTGCAGAATATGAACTGAACAGGGGAAGAGATGTTGCTGAGTGTGGATGCAGAAGGTCCCAGGTTTATTCTCTGACACCCCCAGGTAGGGATAGGAAGGTAAAGGTAAAGGTAAAGACTGACCATTAGGTCCAGTTGTGACCGACTCTGGGGTTGCGGCGCTCATCTCACTTTATTGGCCGAGGGAGCCGGCGTACAGCTTCCGGGTCATGTGGCTAGCATGACTAAGCCACTTCATTTCATCAATTCATCATGCGAAAGGCTGGGCTGGATGATTCCCAAGCCAGAATTAAGATCGCCGGAAGAAACATCAACAACCTCAGATATGCAGATGACACAACCTTGAAGGCAGAAAGTGAGGAGGAATTAAAGAACCTTTTAATGAGGGTGAAAGAGGAGAGCGCAAAATATGGTCTGAAGCTCAACATCAAAAAAACGAAGATCATGGCCACTGGTCCCATCACCTCCTGGCAAATAGAAGGGGAAGAAATGGAGGCAGTGAGAGATTTTACTTTCTTGGGCTCCATGATCACTGCAGATGGTGACAGCAGTCACGAAATTAAAAGACGCCTGCTCCTTGGGAGAAAGGTGATGGCAAACCTAGACAGCATCTTAAAAAGCAGAGACATCACCTTGCCAACAAAGGTCCGCATAGTTAAAGCCATGGTTTTCCCAGTAGTGATGTATGGAAGTGAGAGCTGGACCATAAAGAAGGCTGATCGCCGAAGAATTGATGCTTTTGAATTATGGTGCTGGAGGAGACTCTTGAGAGTCCCATGGACTGCAAGAAGATCAAACATATCCATTCTTAAGGAAATCAGCCCTGAGTGCTCACTGGAAGGACAGATCGTGAAGCTGAGGCTCCAATACTTTGGCCACCTCATGAGAAGAGAAGACTCCCTGGAAAAGACCCTCATGCTGGGAAAGATGGAGGGCACAAGGAGAAGGGGACGACAGAGGACGAGATGGTTGGACAGTGTTCTCGAAGCTACAAACATGAGTCTGACCATACTGCGGGAGGCAGTGGAAGACAGGAGTGCCTGGCGTGCTCTAGTCCATGGGGTCACAACAACAACTTTAACTCCCATCAGCCACAACCACTGTGGCCAATGGTCCAGGGTGAGAGAGTTGATGCTGAAAATGTCTGGAGGGCTTCAGGTTGAGGAAGGCTGTTCTACAGAAAGGTCATTGCTTTCTCAGGTATATGAGAACAAAGAAAAGAAGCAAATTATAACCAAAGCACACTATTCTAATCACACAAGGCCCCCCAGGTTCTTTCTAGTACAAAGCCTTCAGAAAGAAGCACAGGTGTGGGTTTAATGGCATAACCAAGAACATGCCGTCACAAAATAAAACACAGTATTGACAAGCAGAAGCTGTAAAATGAATAATAAAATACAATTGGCAAGCCAGGATGAAAAGATCAGAAAAAATAATAATAATCCATCAGAATGGATCACAATTATTAATAGCCTAAGGGAAGTTAGGCTAGTACAGTACAGAGGAAGCCAGATATTAAATTTCTACAGATCTTTACAGTTTACTACATTACAGCATAAACAAATGCATGGCAAACAGAGAGAAAATCAACATCTGGAGCTTTCCAGATCACTGTACCTCCATGCAAGGGAAATAATATTTTAGTATTTCATGGAATAAGTGTGTGTGTGTGTGTGTGTGTGTGTGTGTGTGTGTGTGTGTATTCCCAATGCAAATAGCTGTTTTAGGGGAGACAATTCTTTCTGAGCCTTATCAAGGGTTACATTTCCTCTTTGTCCCTATTGAGATTCTGGTAATTATCAGTCCTCACCAAGGATACTATTTGCATTATTAAAAAAGGCAACCCATGGTACATGCAAATACACATTTAGCTTTACATTTAGTTTGGCTTTTTTTAAAAAAGCATCTGCTGTAGCTAGCTTTACAACCTGTAATCTTTAGGTTACACACACACACACACACACACACACACACACACACACACACTTTCATGTTTGAATGATTGTAAATTTTGTAAGCCACTTTGTTTGTCCACGGACAAAAAGCAGGGTAATCAATTCAAACCATCTCATGTTGCTGGCAGGAGGCTGTGGGTCCTTCTTTGGAGGACAGTCCTCTGTTTGAAGGGATGCCCAGTTTAGAGGGAAAGAAACCTTAAGGAGGTAGAGGAAGAGGGGCTGGACGCCCATCAACAGCCAGCACATGAACAGCAGCCTAAGGAAGCACACAGGTCAGCTGGCCTCAATGTAAGATTCATTGCATTTATTTGAATTATAGACAATATATAGCAGGAGAAGAGCAGTTGCCAGACCAACTACAAAGCAGGTAAAACTTTTGCTGCCATCTTCCTGTTTTGCCTTGCTGCTGCTCCCCTCTGAAGGAAAAGAAGAGATGCTAGACATCCCTGGAAAAAGATGCTGGACTCACCCACTGCTGGGCTCCAGATTTTTGGGTGCAGCAGGGAGGCTAAAAGTGGGGAGGTAGTTGTTTATCTGCTAATTGGTGGGTCAGAGCATTTTTTGTTTATTATTTGAGTACAGTGGTATCTTGGTACTCGAATGGCTTGGCTAGTGAACAAGTCGGCTCCTGAACGCCGCAAACCCAGAAGTAAGTGTTCTGGTTTGCAAACGTTTTTCGGAAGCCAAACGTCTGACACAGCTTCCGACTGAGTGCAGGGAGCTCCTGCAGCCAATCGGAAGTCACACCTTGGTTTTTGAATGGTTTTGGGAGTCAAACGGACTCCCAGAACAGATTACGTTCGAGTAACAAGGTACCACTGTATAGTTAATGTTTGTTATTATTGTTTATTTATAAATAATATTATTTATAGGGTGGGCGATATACTGATGCATTGTATGATCTCCCATTTCTTTTTTCCCCTTATGGCATTATGTGTGTGACTGTGTGTCAGCATGTGTGTGTATGAATACATGTAAGTGCTGGACACGCATGTGGGTTCAGACACATACTTGTAACCAATGGAAATCAATTCAGTGAATACAGTTGGTGTTTGCTGTTCTTGTTGTTTTCAGTCCACAAATGGGCCTCACCAGTAAACCTAGCCCTGCATCCACACATTTTGGGGTCACTAGTGGTGGTGGGCTTGGTTTCGTACAGGAAAGTCTGTTCACCATTACTAACTGCCAGGTACCAATATGCACCAGCTACCACTGGTTGTTGGTCACATGACAGGGGCTTATTGAGACTTCCAAACTCCCTCTTCCAGGAGGCCCACCTAGCCTACTCATTTTTGATTTTTTGAGAGCTAGTGAAAACATCTTTATTTAAGTAGACCTTAATTTTGATGCATTCTGTACACACCCACACACCCATTCTCACACACAGTGTGTTGCTGGGAGGCAGGTATTGGTTTGTTTTTGTTTTACTATGCACCATATTTTGTGTTCTCATTTTGTATTTTTATGTTGTGAATCTTTGCATGAAGGGTAGTAATACAATTATTATTTATTATTTGTTATTTATTTATCAGGCCCCTTTTGGTGTTCTGCTGCTTATGCTCTTTTTTAATGATTGGTTTTTTTCATATCTTGTTTTTATTGAATGCAGCTTCATGTGCTTTGCTGGTTTATCAAGTGCAAAAAACAAAATAAGAACAAGCTAACAGAATGCATTCGAAATTTAAGACAGCGCCTCCCCACCTCGCCATACTCCTGCTCATGTTTCAGAGTGCAGCAGCCAATATTCTGCCAAGGATGAGCTACCTTAAACGCAGAGATCAAACCAAGAAAGCAGTTACTCTTCATTACTAGAAGTACTTGGCAACAGAATTGCTGTTGGGATAATATTAAATGAATATCTGAATCTTCAATTTTAATTTGGGGAAATAGGTTCCATAAATCTCTAGGAAAAATCCCCACAAGGGTTGGTTAAAGATCTCCAATTCCTACATCAAGATAAAGTGATATATATATTTATATTTAACACCCCCCCAATAGAAATACTTCTGTTTGGCTCAGTTCATTTTTACGGCACATACACAATGAAACACAGTCACAAACTAGGCCTGAAATTCAATTAAAGCCTGGCCATTCAAAAGCACATTCTTGGTTTTTAAAAAATCTTCGATAGGTTTATGTTCTCACCGGCAGGTATTTCCATGAATGCCACTCAGATGTATAGCATATAGACTTAAGAGATAAGCTTCAAGTCTATCAAAGCCATGTGGGTTCAAAATGGCACAAGGGAACAGAATGTTCAGAAGGCTCCGAGAAAAAAATTCCCAAACTAATTAATTCCTTAATTAAAGCCTAATCAAAATCCCCACTAAGGCCACTTCAGAGGCACTGTTTTGGAGAAATCAGTCTCACAATTGAAACCCAAGGGTTCCCAGTGCTTTCAAAGAGCTTTGGATTACACACTAAGAGAACTTTATTTTGGAGCTGTGTGATTTCCAAAGTGTGTTCCTTGGAAGTTGCAGAAATAATGGCCAGCACAGAGATAGGAGGGAAGGGTTGCATGGCTGTAGGGGCGAGTGCCTTAATTCCTGGCCTTGCAGCCCCCTGCCACCATGCTTGCTCTCTCCTCTTCTTCCGAGTAACACGTAGAGGACAGTGATCTTGCTGGCTTGAAGCTGATAATAGAGGTGAGGAGTCCTTGCTGGTTTCAGAAGTTACTGGTCAAAACACAATAATCATTTGAAAACTTCACTCTCACTTCTGCTGACCAGGGTACCATGTGGTGAGCCATGTAGCTCTTAAGGAAAAATATTCTAGATCTGGCCTGGCCCACCCACTCTGACCATTGACTCCCCCTGGACAGGAAGCCTTACCCTGAGTAACAAGGTCTGCCTGTGCGCTAGCATACCTTGTGTTTCTGATCTGATTCTCCCTCTGTTCTGTACTCCAGCTTCTTCTAGCCTTCCAACTTGTTTTCTGAGCCTGTCTTCTGGTTTCCCCTCTGACCCCAATTGCACTTTGGTTCTGATTCCTGGCTTGTTGCCCAGTCCCGTCTTCTGGTTTGCTTTCAGGTCCTGATTGCTCTTTGGTCCTAGCTCTTAGTTCTGAACTCTTGACTCTCTCTGGACCACTGCCTACAAACCGAAGCCCTAGCATGAGCCAATTACAAATTGACCCCAAGGTGGGTTGGGGTTCTCCCATCACTAGCAGTGAGCAAAGGACTGAGAAGTCAAGTGACATGCATTGTTTCATGAATGTCCCACTTTTACTTTTAGACATAGTCTACCCATGTGGAGAAAACGAAAAGACTCCTCTTCCCAAACAACTGCAGAATGCCTGTTGCTTATAGTTCTAATGCCTGACATTTCTCCCTTGTGGTTAGTGCTTATTAATTCCCTTTCACAATATTAAAAAATGTTAATTCAGTGTTTGCTAAGTCTCTTGTTTCCCGGGGAGAATAAGACCAAGCTGTTTAATCTTTCCCTACAACCCACTGTAATTTTTGAGAATTGTTATCATTTTGATTACTTCGTAATGCACCTCCCAGAACAATTATGAACTCTGTAAGTGGAAGCTGCAGTGGGTTGTTTGTTGGAGGAGAATTCAGTCTGCATATGACCAGCTTTTGTAGCTTTGTCTTAAAGATCTGTATTTCTTCACTTACTGCCCTTTGACATCAATCAGATTTGCTTTCCCTTTCCTGAGCTGCAGGATGTTCTGGCCTGCCTTTAGGGAAACCAGTTTCCTTTGGGAAGTGTCATGTGTGATTCCTTACACACTACACAAAGGGAACAGCTGGTCAAAGTACAACGAGGATTTCAAGCTGGTTTCTGGGACCATTTGGTCAAAAATCCCTCATGGGAGCTAAGGAATTAGGTTGGGATGGGGTGAAATTTGGATTGCTTCACATCTTAATGCAGACCTACTTAATTTGCATTTCACAAAACAATACCCTGATCAAAACACAACTACCCATTGAAATATTAATTTCTGCATATTTTGTTGCAGCTGTCTAACCCCCCCACCAAATAAGTGTTTTTATTAGGGGAGTGTGCTTAAAAATGAATATTTTGGTGAAACTAACATATACAAATGCACTGTATTTTTGCAGAAATGTGCATATTAAGAGAAATGTGCCCCAAAATGCTGACAAATTTTCATGAGGACTTAAACCCAGTGCTTTTTTCCCTAGAAAAATAGGTGCCAGTACTCACCATGAAGTTGCTACAGTAAGTGCCACACTTTTTAACAACAACAAAAAAGAGGCGCTGCTACTTGAGTAACCCCTGAAAAAAACACTGCTTAAAAACCCCCTCAACTTAATGGAGAAATGTGACAAACTGAACACAAGAAACAGCAACCAGTAGTATAATTTCAGGCATCGGATCTGAAGAAAGGGCCCAGGAGTTGGAACCAAGGAGCAAACTAAAATCCACTCAAGACAGGAAGTCCTGACTCACACAGGAAGTCCTTTTTTAGCGCTTCTTGTTAGGGTCGGTTCAGAAAGATGCTCTGAACAGCAGCCCTGGTGACTCTGCATACCAGTACACTTACGCACAAATCCAAAGGTTTCTGATTCTAGTCCTGGTAAAGGTAAAGGTAAAGGGACCCCTGACCATTAGGTCCAGTCATGGCCAACTCTGGGGTTGCGGCGCTCATCTCGCTTTATTGGCCAAGGGAGCCGGGGTACAGCTTCCGGGTCATGCGGCCAGCATGAATAAGCCGCTTCTGGCGAACCAGAGCAGCACATGGAAACGCCGTTTACCTTCCCGCCAAAGTGGTCCCTATTTATCTACTTGCACTTTGACGTGCTTTCAAACTGCTAGGTTGGCAGGAGCAGGGACCGAGCAACAGGAGCTCACCCTGTCGCGGGGATTTGAACCGCCGACCTTCTGATCAGCAAGTCCTAGGTTCTGTGGTTTAACCCACAGCGCCGACCTTCTGATCAGCAAGTCCTAGGTTCTGTAGTTTAACCCACAGCGCCGACCTTCTGATCAGCAAGTCCTAGGTTCTGTGGTTTAACCCACAGCGCCGACCTTCTGATCAGCAAGTCCTAGGTTCTGTGGTTTAACCCACAGCGCCACCCGCATCCCTTCCTAGTCCTGGTAGCAGTGGTTAAATTTGCTTTGATTTCTTGGGTGGCCCTTTTACCTATGGACAGGGCACAATAGTGGGAGGCTTCTAGAGATGGAGAGAGGACTGACAGTTTCCTGGGTATGGAAGACATTGTATTTTTGCAGCTGGCAGCATAGGAAGAAGGAAAGCTTGAAAAATGAAATTATGATCCAAAAGCTCTTTTTCTTTTTCTTAAAGCATGTGTTGGCAGGAGTGTACTTACCAGATGCTTACTTTAACAAAGAATCAGCATATAATTCGCCCTGTTGGATCTTACTGCTATTTATTTATTTTTAAAGCATAATGCTATAAAACAGTGATTAAATGGATAGAAAAATCTGTATTTGGCAAGAATATATATATATATATATATATATATATATATATATATATATATATACACACAGTATATATATCTGTAAATGGTTCCCAAGAAAAGATGTGTAAAACAAATGTTATTTCTTCAAAACTTACCTGTCCTAGATAGTGTAAACAATCAGCAGCTGAATGAAACACAATGCCAAATCTCCATCTTGTTCCTAGCACAGCCCTTTCTGTAATGCCTTAAGCTCAGGTGGTAGGGACTGAAGAACAGCACAAGAAAAACATTGAAAACACAGAGGAAAGAAAAGGAGCAAAATGTTGATCCCATATATTGATACTAGTTATATCATTTTATTAACCAATGGGAGTCAGCAGAACTGGTGAAAGAGATAGGTAGGGCTTTGCTTTCTGTTCCACCCTATATTCATCATATGCACCATTGTTTTCTTTCTGCTGCGATTCATCTGCCAGAAACTATGTTATTTGCCTCACTGTCCATTGTGGTGAAATTATGCAATTTACTTAATTATATAAATGATGTAAATCGTATTGTCATTACATAATTTCACTCCATTCATTTCAGTGCAAAGGAAACAAATTGCAAATGGAGGATGGAGGTACATAATCGATGATGTATCATTTGTGGACAGAAAGCAACAAGAACAGCAAATACTGACTGTTCACCGGATTGATTTCTGTTCTGGCTGTTGAATGAATAAGCGAACACCAGCAATTCCCATTCCCATTTCTGTTTTCGTCAGAATTCTTCAACATCTCAAGTGATGGGTAGCCTCCATACTGGAAATGTGGTGGAATGGCTTGGCCCTACTGGTCCTACCTTGAAATTTAAACCCTGCTGTGCGGTTAGTGTGTGTGTGTGCTCAGAGACCAAGCAATTCTGGGCAATGACTTTACTGTCATGGTTCATGGTCTTCTATTAATTTGGAATAAAGCATGGCTTGATAACAGAAGTAAATTGCTTTCCATATGCAGATGCTTCCCTGCAAACACAAGATTGGCCATTCTGCGGCCTGTTTTGTGTGCTATTATTGCCACTAAAATTTGAATGGTGTTCTGTATTTTCAACCAAGCGTTGACAACTCCTTTCATCTGTGTAATATCCATCCCTGACTGGTTGAAAAGCCCTGAACAGAATTGCCTAAAAATCACTGGAGCATTCTTGTTATTGCTGAACTGATTTTCTGGCACAGGAGACTCTCACTCATTCACTTGAGTGCAGACCTCTGCAATATATTTGCGGTTACTCATTATCCAGGCTCCAAGTGTCGGATATCTCAATTAGAAAGTATAGTGGGTCTGAACACCATTGGCTTGTCCTTTGAGGGGGAGATGCACCAGAGACCCACTGTGTGAAACCCCCCCACCATCATTTAACATTCAGCTTTTTACTTAATCAGTTGTGCTTCATGACCTTCCTTGAGAGACTATGTCATGCTATGATTGTTAAAGATTTGATTAATATAACTTGGGTAAAGATCCTTATTTGATTAATACCTGCACACTGGAGATCTGATGTTGTGAGAATCCTGCTTTTGAAATCAATAGAAGTTTTGATTGTGTAGGGAATATGGGATCCAGTACATAATGAGCATAGATTATGTGCCATACTTTATGTTATCTTGGCTCACATGTAAAGAAAGCGAGGGGGGGGGGAGCAGGGGGAGAATTGTGAGATTTCATTAAACCCAGTGAGAAAATAGTGCTAGTCGGTTTTCATTATGTAACTGTTTCATAAGGTAAGTAAATCCTGACAAACATGGGTACGCATTCACCCAGCCCTTCAAGATTTCATATTTGGGACCTTTAGATCAGATTAACATTATATAATGTGGTGGAGCCATGTGTAGACCATCAGATATGGAAGGGCCAGGAGTAAGCATTTGTCCTGAGGTTTCTCTTAGAGATTTCTCCCTCTTTTCTGGCACTGTAGTTCCCAGAGTTCTTTTGGAGAGAAGGAATGAATAATAAACTTGTTTTTGTCCCTAGTTGTGCTCACAGAATAACTTTCTTGGTGGTAATTCTTCCAGCTATGTGTGCCAAAGTTGAAGCAGGGCCAACTTGGTCATTAGGCAGAGTGAGGGAATCACCTCAGGCAACTGATTTTGGGTGTCATGAAAGGCAAGAAACAAGTTGCTTTTAGAGCCCCTGCAGACTGGTATTTTATTGTAGGTTTGTTCTGCCACATGCTCTTAATACCATAATAGTGCATTAGCGGTGAATTTATTCGGCTGTGTTTTGTTCTGTGTTGCTTCCCTAGTGCTATCACACCAGGGCTGTCTGCTATAGCACAATGAAAGTGGGACAAAAAACACATGAAAACACTCGTATAGAAAAGCTACAGGATTTCAGCAGGAAGTTACAGGATATGCACTGACTGGAAATGAAGCAGCGTGACCACCTCAATTTGTTTGCAGACACAAATGGCACTGAAAGTGGAATCACGTGTAACCACCCTGATAGCATCATGAATGCAAATAGTCACAAATGCACAAGGAAATATATGCCTGGAGGGGCCCTTACTCAAGTTGCAAAATAACTTATCTGGCCTTGGACTTGGAGGGGGAAGGGCACCATTTGCTGCTTCACCTCAGGCGGTGAAATGTTCTGCGCTAACCCTGAGATGAAACCCAAAGGCTGCTGTTCTGTGAGTGGATTTTCCTAGCTACTCTCCATCCCACTCACTGCCACAAACAGTCTGTGAGAGGTGACAGGAGTGACTTGTATTGACAAAAGTTCTTCCGAGCCACCTGCCCTACTTCCGTCCATGTGCTGCCTTATGTCATTTGCTCTATTTCATTTTGGTGAGAGCTCCTGGTGTTCCATTTTAACAGGTATTGCCTCTCCTCATAAGAACTTACGAGAGTGCCATGAATATGAGATTTGTCAGTTTGGTTTTGGTTTATTCCTGCTGTCAACTTTTATTGATTGTTATAACTTATTTTTTCCCCAGCTCCCCACACCCGCACTTCTCTCCCTGCAGGCAGACATCCCACACTTTTGGACGCCCTGCTAAATTGACTCTCTGGTGTGTTGTTCAGGATGTAGCACAGACGGAGTTAAAAATAAAGGGGACGCCATGTGTCGCCGTTGAACCTCTTGGTGAAACGAATTATTGTGCTTTCCCTGTTTTTCACAGTGCGGGTTGTGCAATAGTCTTGACAAGTTTATAACTGGCATTCCTGATACACGATCAACTCAGAAAGTTTGTTACGACCCTGAAGAAATATACTGTATACCCTTTCCCCCTGCCGCTTCCTTTTCCCGTACCCCTCTTCCAATCTATAATGGCACAACTTTTTTGGACAGGATATATTAGTTGTCGCGTTTAATTCAAAACAAAGTAAGGGACGAGTAATGTTTGCCATAAAATATAATGGCAGAAAACTTTAAATCCTCAAAAACTGCCCTGGCTTGCTCTTTCATATGGAGACCCCCGTTGTACTCTGTAAATGATCTTAGGTTTCATCTTATGGGTGGGTATATGTGTGGCTTTCCAGGGCAAATGAAAAAAGTAGCGATTTATCAAAGAACTTAGCTAGCTGAGGCTGAGTTGATTTTTTTTCCCCCTGGAGGGGCCAGGAATACAGTGGTTTTTAAAAACATTTTTGGCACCTGGTTGTGGAAGAAACTCATGTGAAGCCTTTTTGTATGGGTCTTTGTTCTGCTTTAACTGTTAAGCTGCCCTTTAACTGCTTTAACTGTTAAACTACAGATTTTGAAAGTTTAGATGAATACAGTATAATATAGCTTTAACCTCCCAGCATCACTGGAGAGATTTCTTTGAACTGTGGCCAGTGTTTGTTTATTTATTTATTTATTAAAGTTTTAATCTTTAACCAGAAATCCATCAGCTTTACAGGGTACAATGCTGAGATGTTTGATGTCTAGACAAAGGATTATTTAAAATACTGTTGAATTTTAAAGCATTACCTACGATCAGCTACATTTTACTTTAAACTGGGCCACAGCCGAACTGTGGGGAGCTTTATTGTTCGAAAACCCAGATCTTAATAGCTATTCTCCCTTTTTAAAGGATAAAGATAACAGAGATCCTACAATTACCCCATACTTTCTCTCTCCTTTGCAAGTATCTTGGCACCACCCGCTGGGTAGATAATAATAACTTATTATCACATTTTGAGTTTTGACAGCTTTTCAAATGGGTTGACTCTGAAACAGAACTTGTAAAATGTAATAGATTCCCATTTAAGAAAACTAATAATAATAATATGCAATTGCTTTGTGAGTCTTAGCTTTCAGCATGATAAGCCACCCCATTTATTTATTTTTTTAGGGTGAGGTGGGAGATATTTTTTCCCCAGTTGCTTAAGAACAAATGTGCAAACAGTATGAAATCTAAACTGTAAGCAGCAGCTTTCAGCCTTCACAATGCAGACTTTTTCCTTTCCGTCTGTCCAGGTAGAATGGGTAAATTGCAACTAGAGACTGGCAAGCAGAGGGCTGCTGCTGAGCCTGAAAATTAATCTGGCCATTGGGGGATGGGGTTCAGTGTCCAAAAGAACACTTGGATGGGTAGGTATAATGTCCCACAAAGAAGAAGAAGGTTTAGGGATGAGTCACAAAACCTACCTCTTATAACAGAAGAAACTTGGGGTTTATCTGATGCTTGTCCTAGTCAGAGTAGACCTGTTGAAATGAACAAGACTGAGTAACTTAGGTTCAATTTCAGCAGGCCTACTCTGAGCAGTACTAACATTGGCTACCTAATAATAATAATAATAATAATAATAATAATAATAATACATTTTTTAATTTATATCCCGCCCTCCCCAGCCGAAGCCGGGCTCAGGGCGGCTAACAACAATCAAATAATCCAACATTCTAAAAACATTTCATTATAAAAATTAATTAAAATCAAATTGATGGCAACCGTTAAGCAAAATTCTGTGCAGGTTGCCAGAGGAGGGAGTCAGGCTGCGCCCTGACCAAAGGCCTGGCGGAACAACTCTGTCTTGCAGGCCCTGCGGAAAGATGTCAAGTCCCACAGGGCCCTGGTCTCTTGTGACAGAGCGTTCCACCAGATTGGAGCCGCAGCCGAGAGGTCCCTAACCTCTCTGTGGCCTGGGACCTTCAGGATGTTTTTATTTGCAGACTGTAAGTTCCTCTGTGGGACATACCAGGAGAGGCGGTCCCGTAGGTACGAGGGTCCTAGGCCGTATAGGGCTTTAAAGGTTAAAACCAGCACCTTAAACCTGATCCTGTACTCCACCGGGAGCCAGTGCAGCTGGTATAGCACCGGGTGAATGTGATCTCATAAGGAGTCTCGCCGTAGCATTCTGCACCCGCTGGAGTTTCTGGGTCAGTCTCAAGGGCAGCCCCACGTAGAGCAAGTTACAATAATCCAGTCTGGAGGTGACCGTCGCGTGGATCACAGTGGCTAGGTCAGGGCTAGAGAGATAAGGAGCCAACTGCTTAGCTTGGCAGAGATGAAAAAATGCCGCCTTTGTTATAGCTGTAATCTGCACCTCCATAGAGAGGGAGGTATCGAAGATTACACCCAAACTCTTAACGGATGGTGCTGGCACTAATTGCACCCCCACAAGAGATGGGAGTTGCCCCCTCAATCCCATATCGTCCCGTCCCAGCCAGAGGACCTCTGCTTTCGAAGGATTTAACTTCAACTGGCTCCGACGTAACCATCCAGCTACAGCTTCCAGACATCTGGTCAGTGTGTCTGGGGCCGAGTCAGGATGGCCATCCATCAACAGATAGGGTTGGGTGTCATCAGCATACTGCTGGCAACCCAGGCCAAAACTCCAGACAAGCTGGGCGAGGGGGCGCATAAAGATGTTAAA
This sequence comes from Podarcis vaucheri, assembly GCF_965113315.1. NCBI lineage: Eukaryota > Metazoa > Chordata > Lepidosauria > Squamata > Lacertidae > Podarcis > Podarcis vaucheri. The sequence goes on along the minus strand of NC_138765.1, from coordinate 49,340,742 downwards.
AAGCATCGGGGAGAGTATCGCACCCTGAGGCACTCCACACACCAAGGAGTGGCGTGATGACAATTCCCCTCCAAGCGCTACCCTCTGTCCCCGACCAGAGAGAAACTAGCGCAGCCATTGAATGACTGTGCCCTGGATCCCCACGCTGGCAAGGCGGTGGTCCAGGAGTTCGTGATTGACCATGTCGAAGGCTGCTGACAGGTCTAGAAGAATCAGCAGCCGCAATCCGCCTCGATCCAGCTGCCTGCGGAGATCATCTGTTAGGGCGACCAGAGCTGTCTCGGTCCCATGACCAGCGCGGAAGCCGGACTGGAATGGATCCAGAGCCGATGTTTCATCCAGAAACCTGCCAAGCTGTTCAGCAACTGCTCTCTCAATCACCTTACCCAGGAATGGAAGATTCGAAACTGGGCGGTAATTGGATAGATCTAAGGGATCTAATGATGTTTTCTTTAAGAGCGGGCGCACCACTGCCTCCTTCAGTTCCCCTGGGAATGTCCCCGTGCCAAGGGACAAATTGATGATATCCCCCAGGAGGGCCCGCACCTCGTCTGGACACGCTCTAATCAGCCAAGACGGGCACGGGTCGAGAGGACAGGTGGTGGGCTTTCCAGCTCGGAGGAGTCTGTCCACATTGGCTGGGGATATTCTGTCAAAGTGGTCCAATACTGGACCCAAGGACAGTCGAGGGGCCTCCAGTTCCTTTATTGTATCCAAATTGGCAGGGAGGTCATGGCAGAGCAACAGGACCTTCTCTGCAAAAAAACTCGCAAATGCCTCACAGCTGTGTGTCAAATTGTTATTTAAATTTGGCTGTCCTTCAAGGGACTTTAAAGACCTAATTATACTAAATAATTGCGCCGGGCGAGAGCTAGCGGATGCAATGGAGGCCCCTCTTCTAAATAGGGGAAGTTGGGGCACTCAACTCCTCATTAGATACCCTTTCAGATTTTTACATGACTGGGGGTGAGTGGGGTATATATATAATTTTCTGTTGCAAAATGGTACAAACATAAATCATAAAACATGACTGATGAAAATCACTAGGGGGGTAAATACAAAACAATTATTTTATAGTACATAATGAAGTGGTTACAGCAAACCAATTCAATGGATTCTTCAATAAATCAACTTGGAAACACAGAATAATAGGAGCTACCGTAAATTTGTTTTAGGAGTGAGCTAAATATGCTTTAGGTGCTGCTTCATTTGTATATTTTTTGAAAATTATACCATACAGTGTAAATATTATTCCCCCCCCCCCTCATGCCACCTTCAATTTTTGTGACATTTCCATTATGGCTGTTTGCCAGGCAATTTCATACCAGGTTTCCCCCCCTTTTTTCTTTTTTTTAATGGACTGCTGAGGCACCACAATGAGCTTCAGCAGACCCTGTTTGGACTTGTATTGCCTTTCACATATCTTGCTTTACCTCTGAATAGCCCAACTTCCTTTTGATGCACCCCACTTTGGCTCAGGATTTGAGATTTGTTTGAATCTGATGCATACTTCTAGTAGATATATTTGTACAATGCTCATAAATAAAAATATTCTGTTATCTTATGGGACATGACATTAAGTTGAACATGTTGCTCTTTGCAGGTTGAATCCTCTGGGAATTAAGTCAACAAGAAATGTTTCAATTACACAATAAACCCAGGTGGTACATGGTCCAGATATTTGCTTCTTTAAAATTCCCCAATCTTCATTATTTTCTGCTTGTAAAATAATAGCAACAATCCCCTTGTGCAAAGGAGAATGCCTTGTAGAGTGAATATCATGAAATAAGTCCTACACAGCACTCAACGTTCTGCCTTCCAAGTATAGGTTATTAAGCCCTCTATCATTTTAAATGCAAGTTCATCATAACAGGTATCACAACTGTAACCCAAAATGTAATTTCCAATCACTATACAAGCCTCACTTTATTGCACACCAAACTTTTGCTCAAACTCAAGGCTTTTCCCCCAATTAGTTGTCTCAGCAGAAATTTGCAATGTGGCCATTAACACCCCCCCCCCGAAACCTCTGCATCAATACCTTTGGCTATCTTCATCCCCAATATTTACCCAATTTTGGCAGAGTATCAGTATAGTTGGTAAATAATCTTTGTTTAATTTTGGTTCAGCTGGCAGTTACTACAAGATAGGAATTAGTCAGCTGAAATTAAATTTAATAAATTTCTTCTTCAGCCAGTGGAGAAAAACTATTGGATCAATAATCGGCTTGCAATGTTTATTTATCTAAAGGTTTTTATAGGTCACCTTTATGAGCAGAACTGTCTCAGGGCATCTTACGCACAAGTAAAAATGAGCAGTAGTAAATTCTTATTGTTGCTGGTTTTATTTGCTATATAAAATAAAACAAAACAATTAAAAATAAACAGTGGTAAGAAAAGTACAGTACAAAACTTCCCAATATAACCTCAACATAAATGGAACTAGTGATAATAACAACCACATATCCAGCCCAGAAAGAATGCACAGTTTTAGAGTAGTCAAGCCTAGAAGTGACTAGGGCATAGATTATTATGGCCAAGTGCAACTTCTCCATTTATGTCCCAATTTGCCACATTGGCCAAAATTGATGGAATGCACTACAGTAATACCTTGGTTCTCAAACATAATCCATTCCGGAAGGACATTTGACTTCCGAAAACGTTCAACAACCAAGGCGCGGCTTCTGATTTGCTTCAGGAGCTTCCTGCACTCAGTTGGAAGCTGCGGAAGCTGCATCAGATGTTTGCCATCCAAAAAACATTCGCAAACTGGAACACTCACTTCTAGGTTTGCAGTATTCGGGAGCCAAAACGTACGAGTACCAAGGCGTTCGAGAACCAATGTACAACTGTATTGGCTACTGCTACTACTCAAGCTCTCAAACTGTGTACTTCATCTTCACAGGAAGTGAAACCTCATCGAAGACCAAGTAGAAACCACCTACTGGAAATGGTGACCTTCCGACTCACAGCACCTTTGTCTTGCCTGGATTTAACACTAACTTGTTAGCCCCCATTCACCCAAGAACTGCCTCTGAAATGAGCACTAGAGCTAAATGCCACTGGCATTCTGATGACTTTGCAGCCCAAACCTCCAAACACTTTCTTCAGCAGTGTCACGTAGGTATTAAAGAGCATAAGGGGAACAATATTGATCCTCGAAGGGGAAGGACAATAGCTCAGCGGTACAGCATCTGGCTACCAGGATTGATTCCTGGTATCTCCAGGTAAGACTGGGAATTGTCCCCTATCCCCACTCCCAGTCAGTGTAGACAATAGTGAACTATAGGGACCAATGGTCTCACTCTGTATAGGCAGCTTCCTGTGTTCCTGTATAGGCTAACATCCATTGAACAGAACCAAAGTACCTCAGCACCACAAAGTGGTGGCGGTGATGGCAGGTTCCAGCAAGATCTTGTAGCATCTTGCAATATTTTGCTGCTTCACTGGCAGCGGAGGCAGCAGGGCATGCTACCTCTTGCTATTCTGCTGCCTGAGGCGGCTGCCTTAGCTCACTTCATGGGCTGGCCAGCCCTGCTTTATCCTGAAGCCATGCTATATTGATTTATCTAACAAGTACAAAGTCCTCTAACAGGGTCACAAGGCTGTTTCAATCTCAAAACCAGACCTGAAACTAAACTGGAATGGAGTTAACAGTCCAAGGTATGAACCAAAGAAAATATGAAAATCATGTCCGCACACCTGGGAATCTTAAATATAACACAAAATCAAATGCGTAGACAATTATTTTTTGTAGTGGGGAAACCATTTGCCACGGTTATTGAAGTCCTAAGAAATGCAATCAGATTTTTTAAAATGAATCCCAATTCCACAGGCTCTTAATTCTAGCTGCCCTTTGATTTTTGTTTTGTTTAAGTACTGTGAGCTCCCAAGGTCATAGATGCAGACCAGTGAGATTCACTATCGATCGGGACATCCTGCCTAGTTTCATAGACGTCCATTACATTGATATCCTCTAGTATTAACCACTAAAGTTCACTAATCTCACTTTGTATGATGCTCTGTGTAAGTGGTTATAGGTTTAGGCAGCATTTCTGTCCCCCCACCCTTACTTGCATGCTGCAGGGAGGTGTCACTAGCTGGGATAACTGATTACCTTTTTAGGATGCCAGGGATGCAGATTCAACCCTAAGCATTTGAGAAGTTTTCCTCACCCTGACCACTGACCATGCTGACTTCCAAGTAGAAGCCTGTCCTCTTCTGTGGGACACAAGGCCACTTTAGCAAGCAAGGAATGCCCATGGTCAAGCATTTAAATACGGGTTCCATAGCCTCTGGAACCAATTCAGGTTCAGGATTATGTTGCTGAATATTTGGAGGGCATTTAGCAAAATAATCTGGATCCTCTGACTTTTTTTCTGTTGTGGAATTGGGAGAGGAAATTCACCCCTAATGAAAATTCTACGAAGGCTTAGTCTTTTTAATGTTTGTGGATTGTGTTTGTGCTCTTAAAACTCGAGAAAGTAGGGCTTAGGATCCTGCGAAGCTTACTTAGTTCAGGGAAAAGCATCTTCTGTGGAGATCACGGTTTCTTGTGCTGAATGCAGAACGTGAAGGTCATTCCTCCCACCTCACATCGGCTGGCCTAAACGAATATAAATATCTGTTAGGAGGGTGCCTAGTCCCATGCTTCGCCTCCAGCACCGAGCAGCACATTTTTATTGAAATTGATTCTGAAAGGCTTCAGAATTGGGAAGCACAGTGGCCTGGTCGAGGAAGATTGCAATTTAAATTGAGATGTCAGAAAGCCAGAGAATGTTATCGGGTGCAGTTTCTTTATGTGATAACAGTAGCTGGCTAATTCCCGAAAAGACAAACCTTCTAGGCCTTGGAAACCAAAATAATAACCATCTTGTAAACAAGGCTCCGGTATGATTGGTCTTGACATTTTAATTTGCTACTTGTTAAAAGTTCATTTTCTGAGGCCTGAACAGGCTGAATTTGGAGTGAATCTGAACACCATGATGTAGAGTTGCGGAAAACTGTTTATGACATGGTAAAAATATACATCTCAAGAAAAGGGAATGAATATGCAATTGTCTTCCAGCTGTAGCATCTGGCCAGCATATTTGCCTGTTTGATAATGGACCTTGGGTATCTCTTTACAGGTGACTTTCAATCTGAATTATGATGGTTATATACCATTTTGAGACCAGGGAGTTGCCATCTACAAACACTGCCATGACCCACGGTTCTGCACGCACAAGGCTTTCTCTTTCATGTTATGAAAAGAGAAGCTATACATATAGGAAAGAGAATACAACTTGAGGGTTGAGAGTAATGGTATCATAGAGCTGAAGGGGAAGGGAACCTTATAGGCTCAGTGGGTACATTCTTTGGGTACAATGAGAAGGGAGAGACACAGAAAGGGGGGGAAAATAGTTTTAAACTTTACCCTATTCCATTCCTCAGCTGCCTCCTGTGAGAGAGGTAAAGCATGTGGAGCCCTCAACTATTCAGTATCTTCACACAATGTAGTTCACTCCTGTTACCATAGTAGTCTTCAACATGAAGTTCCAGGTTCCATATAGTAATTTGGAAGAGACACTTTATTAACAATTTAGGCACAAAGGAAGCTGGCACATAGATCCATCTAGTTCAGTACTATCTACGGTGACTGGTGATGGTTCTCTAAGTTTTCCAAGTGATGGAGGTGATGGAGCCAGCAACCTTCTGCATGCAAAACAGCTGTGTCAGCTATGGCCCCACATTCTGATTGCCCAGAGGATGAGCTCCGACAGATCTGTGAATGTAGCAAGGCATGTTAGTGAGATCCATGCAAATGTTTCACCAGTTATGGAAGTTATAGGAATCAGTACAGTTATACTTTTTGGCCACTTGTGCTCTGGTGTCCCCTATGATGTATTTATGTAGATCAGGCTTCCTCACCCTCAGCCCTCCAGATGTTTTTGTTCTACAACTCCCATGATCCCTAGGTAGCAGGACCAGTGGTCAGGGATGATGGGAATTGTAGTCTCAAAACATCTGGAGGGCCGAGGTTGAGGAAGCCTGATGTCGATTTATGTAGAACATTTATTGATACCATCAAAATCCTCTGGGGGTGGTTAATACAGGATTTAGAGAGTATACAATTGAAATGTTTTAAACAAATATCTAAGGGACTATTCATCTTTTTATAATGCTGTGCTCTACTCTTCATAGACACAAGTAAAGACATGACTCCTTGTAGCCCATGTTGAAGACAAGATGAACATGGTTGCCACACATCATGAGGAACACTACAGACTTGCAGGTTTGTGCCCTGTAATTTCTATTATGCATGGAGCTGTCCAGGCTGCAACCACTCTGAAGCCGACTTTAATTTCTGGTGTTTCTCCTCTAGAGGTGTACCTCTCATTGCCCTTTTAATTATAATCATGTAAGGGCTCAGGCGACTAGCAATGTTCATTTTGAATGAGCTGTTCAGAAGATAAACCTAATTTGACAGTATTTGAAACCAGTATAAGGGTAGATGATCTATTATGCTGCTAATGAAGCTGCTTCTTCGAGGGGAGAACAACTCCTTTGTGAGCTGGCTTTGACATGCTAAAGCATTTATGCAGAGGTTGTCTCTCTCTCTCTCCCCTTTCCTCTCTTTGAGCCAGCACAGAGGGGATTGTTGAATTGCATATTGTAAGGCACCAAAAGGATGGAATCTCTGTGAGTGATGGGGCAGGCCAGACTGTGTCAGGCTGTATCAGTCACTGGTGTGCACTTGCTGCATTTTTAAATCAATAGTTCTCTAAGCACCCAGCCAAAGTGTGATTTAAAGTCGGGTTCAGTTGGATGTGTTTTACAGCACTTAAAATAAAATAAAATAATTATTATTGCCAGTGACAAGAGTGGCAAAATGGACTAGGTGCCTATAGGCTGGCCAGGATTGCAACTTTATCTTTTCTCTTTTGTGTGCATGTGCTTGTTCTCTTAAGTATTTTTGGATAGTTTGGCAAATCTGTAGTTTCAGGCAGTTCAGCACATCTCTTTGTAATACAACATAAATTCAACCATAAAAACTAATGGGGTGGAATACATCAAGGCTTTTAAAGACTTATAGCCAGCGCCATATATTTTGTGCAGGGAAAGAGGCTATCAGCCTAGGATTTGTCATACAAAAACTCAAGCTGAAATTGGGAAAAAAGAAAAGAGGAAAAAAACAACCCTATGCAAGGCTTTCTGGCAATTGCAATTTGTCTTGGGCAGAGAATGATCTGACTTTTATTGAAATGCAATACTTGCATGCAAAAGCCCTTTCTAAGCAACAGGAGGGTGTGCAGAGGGCGGATGGCACACAAATCTTCTCACTGTGGAAAAGCACAGCGGTGAACAAAGCATGGAACACATTTTGCTTGAAAAGGGAAAACTGGCTATCTAAAGATGTAAAATCTACATAATGTGAGTAAGCTGGTAGGCAGGCTGTAGCCATTTTCTGCAGATAGCATCTGAAGATACGGCAGGACTCTCAGAAGTCTGAACCCTGACCTCTTCCTTTGAGAAACATGTTAGCTGGGAATACAGATGCCATATCTTAAGGCTGACTTCCTTCCCTCTATTTTGAGATCTGGCTTTGCCTTTATTCTTAGAACCAAATTAAAGGTTAGATGCAGATGAGTGTAACTTTACCCCTGCAGGTTTTTCTTTTAATTCAAAGCAGGTGTGAGATGGTGCAATGGGGAGCAGTGGAGTGAGTGTGGATGCTGTGTGTGTGTGTTTAAAGATAAAGAACCATAAGAAAGGAGAGCAGGGTCCCTGAAGGCCCCAGGAGCAGTTAGCATCTGGACAGCAGGAGAGTTCCAGTATTCCCTTCACCCAAACAAAACCCTGATGTTCAGGTGATGAAGCCATTTATGCTTCCAAAGGTCCATGGTCTCAGTTTGCCAGCTGAGGAAAATTAAGGACAATAGGATTGCCTGGTGCAAACAACTAATGACGTAGCCCCTGAGGAATATATTTCTGAGCTATCAGCTCAAACATGGAAAACAGGTGGGCCTATCCATATCTGGACCTGTTGTGCTTTAGTCCCAAGCTTCACCTGAAGTCAAAGTGCTAGGCCACACAAAATCTGAAATACCAAATAACTGCGTCTTCAGTGCTATAGAACCTTGAAGTAGGCTAAAGTAGGCAAATGTATATGCTTGAACCTTTCTGTGATGCTTGTTTTCCCAGTCTAAATCATCTCCCACCATCAATATTTGCCTCTCAAATATTGTAGTCGGGGGGGGGGGAGTATTTTTAAAGTGGGAAAACAGGCAACAGGGGAAAGATTATGAGAGTCAGTGTGATTTGCATGTTGGACTGATTGGGGATTTGAACCTGGGGGTTCAAATCCCCAATCAGCCATACTGCTTACTGGGTACCCTTGGGCCACCCACTGACTCTCAGACTAACCTAACCCAGAGGGTTGTTGATAAAATGGAGATGGGAAGAACTATGTAAATCACCTAGAACTCCTTGGTGGAAAGTTGAGATAGAAATGTAAGCAAGTGAATAAATAATATATGTGATTCATGTTCTGGATCCCTGGGCTCCTTTGGGAGGAAGGACGGGATCCATTTCTGCTTATTGAGGCTCAAGTGGCCGTTGTGTTTTTTTTTTATAATTTTTATTGGGTTTTCCGCTTTTATAAAAACAAAACACACACAAAAATAACACAAGACAAAAACATGTATAAATTCAGCAAATCCTCGTTTCATAACCTTGTTCCCTGACTTCCCCCCACCCCCCCTCGTGCATCCCAATTCCCAAAATTATATCAGCAAGTTGGTATTTCTCCTCTTAACCATCTTATTCATCTTATTACCTCTTTTATAATAAAAAAAATTGATTTTCCTAAGTTGGACTTAAGTTCTCTTCCATCGATTTTTCATTTTATCTTAATTAAAAGTCATAATAACCAAACCTAAAAGTCTTAAGAGTTTTTAAGAATCTCCTCTTCCCTCCCTCCCATCCCCGGTTTTTGTCCCTTCCCAATAGAAATCCAAAGTCGAGATTCTCAGCCTGGGTTCCTCACGTCCGAGGCTTTCAAGTCTCTTTCAGTCCCTCTCCGCCGGTCTTGTTGGTAGTCCTTTATGTCAGTTGTCGAGTCTGGAAAAAGTTCTTTCACCATCAAAGTATATTCTCTTCCCACAAGGAGATTTGAAAGCGACTGCTGGAAAATTTCCACAAAGCCTGTATCTTCAGAATCAAAGTCCAAACGGAGGCCCCAATCATATTTCTTTGTTTTAAGTTCCTGTATTCCATAATGTCCCAGGACCTCCTCCTTCTTCTTCTGCGTCTTTCGCAGACTTGTGGTAGATATGTTCCCAGTCTCCTTGCTTGTATTCCACAGATGTCAGCTTTTGGTTGTTGCTTCCCAAGGTTACTTTCTCTTTTTCTTGTTTAGTCTCTTCCACCTCTGTAAATATTGTTTCCCATTCAGCTGTGGATTCTTTCTCATTCAGGTCCTCAATACAGACAGCAGAGTTGCCTGTTCCCAAGGTCATAGTCATAAGTTGTTTATTCATGGCCAAGCTCTGCTCTTGTAAAATTCCCACCAATTGAAACATCCTTTCGATTTCCACTAGTAACTTTCCATCCACAGCCATTGTATCCATTGTAGTTTCACAGAATTCCCCCTAGGGGGAATCTGGTTACTTATTAGTCTTTTGTCCAACAGCCCTTTAACTTATTATTATTACTTTGTTTCCAACAATTTTGGCTCAATTATCTTAGTCCAGAGGGGTCTTAGATAGCGATTTTTCCACTTTAAACTGCCCGTTTGACAGCTTTGACAGCTGTCAAACTCCACAGCTCTTACACAGGCACAAAGGCAGGACGTTCCCGAGCCCGGGAGGGGGGGTTGTTTAAAACAAAAAGAGGGTTTCCAAAACTCCACTCTCCAGCACAAAATTTCCTTTAGCTAAATCTTGAAAGTTAGCGTCCTTTTTAACTCACCCCACCAAGGGTAGGCTCTCCAGCTTAGCTCTTATGTCGTTGCTTAGATCGTCTGCAAGGGGGGGGGGGTGCGGACTTCCTTTTAGCACACCCCCCGGTCGTCTCCAATTCAGGGTAAAATTTTTAAAGTCCCAATCCGTCTTACTCACGGGTAATTCTTTCAGTCCAGATTTTCAAGGAAGGAAGTCAGCGCTCTCTGGTCATGGCTCGCGGCTTCGCCCCACCGAGGTAGCAATCGACTCTCAGTGCCACGCCACCCCCGTATCCCCTCCGCAGCCTTTAAAAAGGCTCTTCGTGGATCAGGGGGGGGCGCTTGAGGCACCCGCCGAGTCTTCAGTCCGCAGGCTTCCGCGCCTGCGGTTTTTAAGGGTCCCCGCGTCGCCGGCGCGGCAAAGACCCGTCCTCGGTAGAGCCGATTCCCTCCGCAGCTCGGAGGGAATCCGCCATTTCCAGATCGCGTCAACCCGGAAGTCGGCTCAAGTGGCCTTTGTGGCATGGAGTGTCTTCCATCAACTTCAACTGGTGGTCCAGCTGCACTTCTATCTGGACATCAGTTGTCTATGCTCTGGTTGGATTACTGCAATGTGTTATATGTGGGGCTGCATTTGAAGATGGTTTGAAAACTGCTGTTGGTGCAGAATTCGGCTTGCATACTCTTGCTCCATTTCACATATAAGAAGAAACCTTTTTGTGTAACTTTTGTTCATGCCCCTCCAAGACAAGATCCAGATATAGTTCAAGCTGCTCTCTGCAGTGTTTCCATGCCTGGGTTAGATTAGTTGCAGTGAAATCTGGTAGTTTTCAGGCTTCACCCCATGATGTAAATGCCCTTGCCGCTTTATATAGCTTTGCTGCATTACTTCAGCAGGCTGAAAACACAACTGAAACAACAAGCTTTCACCACAGAAAGAAATGGCTTCTAAAGGCAGATGTGCCAAGCAGAAACCAGCTGAAATGTGCAAACATGAACCTTGGGACATGATTTTGCTGTCACTGTGAGTACCACATAGGGGTAATATATCTACTGGTGCCATTATGGCTGATACACCAAGGTAACAGTGGTGTAGTGATACATTTTGAAGTGCAAGAGCTCATCATGAAAGTCAAAGAAGAACCTGTATCCACCTGGCAGCTGTCTCCATCCAAGAGTCATGGCATAGTGAGTTCACAAGGGGGAATGACATGATTAGCATGCTGGACTTTGGCTGGGGAGGCCTGGGTTCACATCCCTGGTGAGCCATGAAAGTCAGTGGGTAAGCTGGGGCCACTCACTGTTTGAGGCTAGTGTACCTAACAAAGGTACCATGTGTCAGATGACTCTGAGCAGAATTGTTCTCCAACCCACCAAGCTTAAAGCACTGGCAAATGCTCCAGCAGATGGTGCCTGGTGCAAAGAACATCAGAATTGTACTCTGTACAGTTCTCCACTGGTGCACATTGTACTGTGGAAACTAGCTCACAATATATGAATGTCCATTTATCTATCCATCCTTCCTGCAAAGATGCTGGCAATAGGCTCAGACTCATTTTAAAAACACACACATATAAATCCAGCTGCTCCCTCATCCGACAGTAACATAAAAGCAAGTCATTTCATTCTTGTCATGCAGTTTCATTTGTTGTTTAGAGTTTGAGCCAATATGTCAGAAAAACTATAGTTTTTCTGTACTCATGCTGAGGCATGTTGTAGCCAAGAAAGTTTGGCTCGCCAGCTGTAAATGAGCAGAGTAAATAAAAAGTGGGTATGCTTTATTTCCTTGAACCTCCACACCTTTTTATTTCTAAAGATTTCTGTAACAAAAAAGCTCAAAATTATACAGTGGTACCTCCGGTTACGAACGGGATCTGTTCCGGAGGCCCAGCCAAATCCTGAAAATTTCATAACTGGAGGACCACTTCTGTGCATGCATGCCGTGCCGCAGAGTGCTTCTGTGCATGCATGAAGTTTGCCACGTTCTGGGTTTGCCGCCTTCACAACCCAAAGATTACGTTACCCGAAGGTAGCGTAACCCGAGGGTCTACTGTACAAGATATACCAAAAGGTAAGAAAACAAGGGTCAGAGATGCTCAGTTTTCTGACATTCGGTGTATGCAAGTACTGACAACCTCTGTTTGGTTGAAGGAGGGTTACTTAATTATATGCTCTGATAGGATTTCTGGGTCAATAAATAGGGGCAGTGCTATCCATGGTTCAAGGGTATGACCTAAAGCACTGATGGGGATTCTGTGGTTCTCCAGGTGCTATTGGACTCCAACTCCCATCAGCCTCAGACCGCATGTCCAGTGGAGAAGGATGATTAGAGCTGGAAGACAACCATAGATTCACTATCTCTTATCTAAAGGTACATGAAGCAGTTGTTGAAGCTAAGCAGATCTGGCTCTGAAATACCACCTGGGAATCTTATGTCACCTTAAATTCCAAAGTAGAAATGTGAGATCTAAACATAAATTGTCTTAGCTACAATGGCTTGCTCAAATTTCATTGGTGAGTAGGCTAGCATCACACAATGAGCTCCATGGTTGAGTAGAGGTTTGAACCCAGGCCCCCTTGATCTAAGTCCAGTACACAGATGGATTATTAAATTACTAGAGGTATCACATTTAATACCCAAAAAATGTTTGTTCCTGCACATTGCTGTTCATCAGTCTATTGGCCTGAACTAAATCATTCTGAGCTTATTGGACTGCAACCCATCAGAGGACTGGTTGATGAGGACTATTCAACGTGACCAATTTTGCAAAATGATTTCATGCTATACTCTTTGATTATCTGAAGCTAAATGAAGACAGTAATTTATGTGAAATCTTTAAGACATCCATTATGGTTAAGGAACAGCTTGGAATCTGAACTGACCAAAGCACTTCGTGAATCCATGACACAAAATATTTTTATTAAGGTGGTTACCCATGCAATATTTTATTGTGAAAAGCAAAAGGATGACTTAGTACACACTGCTATTGGGTAAGACAGAGGGCCTGTGTAAATCTAACACAGGTTAAATAAACCCAATGCAATAAAGTTTGGGAGAGATATCTATTGGGATTTCAGTTCCCACCAGCTGCGAGCAGGCAGCTACATTGTTGACATCATGTGATGTCCCTGAGCGTGAGACAGGAAGTCTCTGCTAGTTCTCAGTGTAACCGGGTGGAGTTATTGAGTGTTGTTTCTTCTGTTTCTGTGTAGAAGCAGAGTTGAGTCGGAGACTCTTATGCTGTACTGCTCAGGAGTGGTAACCTCTGGTTACCTCTTTTCCAAGGAACTAGAACTTCGGCTCTACCTTGGCTAGGGAGAATTGTGTTGTGCCTCACAACCCCCAGGAGTGGCTTTGTCTCTGCCTTGGACAAACCTTGAACCTGGGTTGAGTTGTCAACAACAGCTATACATGCAACAGCTGAGTTAGCAAACTCCTGAGAGTACCATTAGAAGCATGTACAATAAAAGCTTCAATTAAATGCAAGACAAAAACAGATGAGTTTTTCAAATTACTGAACTGGATTTAAAGAAACATAGGTGCACAGGCACATCTCTCAGAATGAAATTTCATAGGATAGTTGCCATCATTGAAAAGACTCCGTATTTACTGCCTGACTAAATGAATGAAACAGGACTAACGGCCATGTGATTCTTGGACCTGGTGTGATCCAGCAGCGGAGCTAGCTGCTTGGGCACCCAGGGGTGGGGCAATCCACCCAGGGGGCAGGGCGATCCTCTCAGGGATGGCACCCGGGGCCGACCTCCCCCACTGCCTCCCCTTCCTACGCCCCTGATGTGATCAAAAATCTACCACAATGGGCCTGATCTGTACTGATAAGTGTGTTGTCCCCATTTCTCTCAGATCTGCAGTACAGGTTCAGCTTATAACTGTCCTAGACCACTTGGGCTTAGTTAATTAATCATATCCTAGTAAGGATCTGTAGAAAACCTGTCTGAAACCCACAAATTGTTTGCTTCACAACAGATTTATCAAATTAAGTTTGTGTCCTCAGAAATAAGTTTGAGAGACATTCCCATAGCTAATATCTCTGAATTAACTTAGTGGATTTAATTCCATTTATTACAACTTGAGATAGATCTATTTTTTCCCCTTACAGGTATTGTTCAGACCTCTAAAATCCCTAATTTAATAATGTAGCATCATTATAGAATGACACTTTGCTACAAATGCAATTTGAAAGGCAGCCATGATCAATAAGTCGGCCTTTATCTATGCAAGCAAATGAAGGGATTTTTCTCTAGCAATGAATGTTGGATGGATTTGTGGGCAGGATAGGATGTATTATTTTACTGCTTATCCTCCCTTAAACAATTAGTTTGCAGAGTTTAAGACACCATCCCTTGCAGCATTAAAGTTTAGCTACTTTCTATATTTATCCAGGCAGGGCAAGAAGCAAAAGTGGGCAGAGCAACAAATGCAAATTTTACTTTCGTATAGTTGACATTCACACACACCTGTTCTCCATCCAGACAGACATTATCAGAGATCATGGACACATTTTAGCCAGGCAAAAGCACCTGCAGGTGGGGAGGAGAGTAGTTGAGAGCTGTGTCCTGCAGTGATGGTGTGTGGTTGAGAAGGAGGTGCAGCATAGAGAGTGTCTCAGGGACCAGATAGAGAGGTTTGGAGGACCACCTTTGTTGTCAGACCTAAGGCTTCCTGCCCTTGCTCTCAGATTCTAAAATGTGCTGGGAGTCTTCATGAGTAGAGAAGGCTCCTGGCTGATGATTTTCACTGTCTGTTGGTTTTGCAGATGCCTAGAACATCTGAAGAACTCTTGAGTTTCCTGAGAACAACATATTAAGCATATTAGTGGCATATGTAGGGAGGTAAGAAGGCAGCATTTTTCATCGTAACCTGTATTTTTCACATGCAGCACTGTTTCCACTCTGCTGCAGCCCATCTTCCAAACCAGGTTATTTGTCCTATTGTTAGCTGTGGCAAAATTATGTAACCTACATTATGTATGTAAATTATGTGGTAATTGCATTATTCTACCACATTCATTCAATGCAAAGGAAATACAATGTAAAAGTATTGTTTGTGGAGTGAAAGCAGCAAATACTGATCAGATTTACTGGATTGATTTCCATTCGGGACATGGGACAAATCAGTGAAGATCAGCTATTCTCATTCCCTTTGGACTTCTCCAACATCCCTCTTCTTCTGTGCTTGCTTTTTCTACTATAGCAAGTGAATTGCCCAAGGCCTTGAGCATCTCACTCTCCCCTCCAAAAATCTTGGTTGTTTTCAGTTGCAGTAGAATTATGCCAATACTTAACATTTGAAAGGCCCTGTAATGTTATCAGTAGGGGAACCAAACTTGCACTAGCAAAGAGGGAGGCATCAGAGGCAGACAAGACTACAAATGTGGGGGTGAATGGATGCTTTTGATTGCCCAGCCATTCCCTTTATGGCTAACAATAACTTATACGTAGCCCTGCAATGCGGCCATTCCAGAGTTGTTCTCGTGGTAAATAAACAAAAGCAGGAAGGCTGCAATTGATTATTATTTAAAAACCTAAGCCTTCATTTCGAGCTCCCCATTAGTATCTATCATAAAGAAAAATAACACTACATGTGTTTATGGCTCTCACCTGGTTCCTTTCCACAGTACATGTGTTTTGCAGGATATTAAAAAATCTATGATGCACAAGTGAGTTGTAACAGGCAAAGCAATTACATCTCTATCTTGCTTTTTATTCTGAGCACATTGGATCTTGGGGCTGCCGAGACAAGGCTATGGCATTTTCAGACTGGCAGAGTTTGTTGTTGTTGTTGTCCACATTGTGTTGAAAATCCTTTAAAAATATTTGAATGAAGGTACAACATGGGAGAGGATTTACACATCAATCCTATTCATGTTTACTTGGAAGAAAGTCCCATAAATTCCATGGGATTTACTGTCAGGAAGTGATGTCACTGAGTTGCATATTTCCTGGTTTGGAAATGAGTTTTCTTGTAACAATACTTTTAGGAAAACTGCAGTTCACAGCATTCTTGTTGTTCATAGCCAAAGAGCATACCAGGCCCTAGAGGCAGAAGAGAAAGATCTCCTTCTTTTCTTCACTGTGCTCTCACCAGATTATCATGTATGTGTCTTGATGGCAGGGAGAAGTTTGGAGGAAGTGTTGACATGCCAAGAGTCCCAGATTCAATTCTCAGCATCTCCAGGCAGGGCTGGGGGAAAAACTCCTGTCTGGAATCCTAAAGAGTCACAGGCCAGGACTCAGGACCAAAGAGCAATCAGGATCAAATGGCAACCCAGAGGGCTCAAGTCAGGTCAAAGGAGCAAGACCAGAAACACAGCAGGCATGCGGAACATGTGGCCCTCCAGATTTTGTTAGACTCCACCTGCCATCACCCTCAACCAACCATGCCAACGTTCAGGAAAGATGGGAGTTCTGGTCCAGCAACATCTGGAGGCCGAGAGATTCCCTAATCCCTACATAAGAGCTCAGGTAGACCTTGTTGCTCAGAAAACCTTCGGCCCAAAAGGAAGCCCTTTGCTACTCCTTTCTGCCCTAAGCGATAATAGTGAGCCTGGGTGAGTGGAGTCAGTCTGGGAGTTCTTTGCTGCCCCATGAAGTTCAGTGGATCACCACATGGGACAATCACATGGAGATTGCAGTAGCATGTGTCACTAATCTAATGGGACAGACAGGCAGATAGAGACACATCATCATCATCATCATCTTCACAGCAAGCTTGACTCAGACAGAAATTATTTTGGGTTCCTGAAGCATCCTTTCTTCTATTCAACAGCAACAGTAAAAGCCATTTTGCCATCCCTGTGGTGGGTTTTCCTACAACCATAATTGAGATATCTACAAATCCATGTGCTTACATTGCCTTGTTAGGCCTTCACAACGTGCCTCTTGAACACATTGCAGAGTTTAGAATTCAGATAATAGGCTGTCGGGTCTCTTGCCATTTCTCAGAGCACCAGTGCAAGCCCTTTTTTGAGCACTATCTGGCCTAATCTATTACTTGGAATGGAGCAGTAATAAAATTCCTTCAGAGATCTATACGCGATAAAATATTCATGAATGACAGATGATGACTTTAGGTTCTGAAATCTTCCCAGTTGTACTGGGGGCAGCAGCTTTGCAACATGATTTGCTGGGTATGTGTGTAAGTGCGTCCACCCCTTTTTTTGTACGTGTGTGCAGCCTTGATGTTTTATTTGTAGTGTGTTGCGGTTGTGCTGGGGGATAGCGTATTTGTGAGTACTGATGTAATTTTCTGTGTAGGAACATCATACCTGACATTCCATCAGCCGCAAATATTTTATGTTATGGAGGTGGCTTATGGAAAGAAGGAAAAATATAATTCCTGGCTCTGTCTCTCTCGCTGTCTCTCACTGCTCAGGCTGTCCCTCCTGATTTCTTTCGGTCCCAGTGGAACGTTAGCTGAAAGCTCTTGTAAGTTCTATTGAATTTGAGGCTAGTGGGACATTTATAAAGCACCTCCACTATGAGGAAAAGTTAAAGCATTTTTGGCTTTTTAGTTTTGTATGTGTGACAATTAAGGTCTGGTCTACACATGCACTCTCCCAGGTACACACAATGTCAGTTCCCAGAACAATGCTCAGGTATCCTCCCTGAAACCTCAGATAAGATCATTCCTGCTGGATCAGACTCCTGTTCTCACAGGAGACAGTCAGTTGTCTCTGGGAAACCCACAAGCAGGACATGGGGGCAATAGAAATCTCTCACATGTGATCTCGAGCAGATGGCATTCAGGAGTTTACTGACTGGTAGTCATTGGTAGCCTTATTCTCCACAGACCTGTCTAACTCTCCTTTGAACCCATCCAAATTGGTGGCCACCACTCCTTTTGGTGAGAGCAGGTTCCACAGTTTAACTATGTGCTATGTGATGAAGTGCAGTGGTACCTTGGGTCACAGACACTTCAGGTTACAGACGCCTCAGGTTAATGGTAAAGGTAAAGGTACCCCTGCCCATACGGGCCAGTCGTGTCCGACTCTGGGGTTGCGTGCTCATCTCGCTTAAGAGGCCGTGAGCCGGCGCCGTCTGAAGACACTTCCGGGTCACGTGGCAAGCGTGACGAAGCTGCAGCTGGCGAGCCAGCACCAGCACAGCGCACAGAAACGCCGTTTACCTTCCCGCTATAAAGCGGTACCTATTTATCTACTTGCACTTGGGGGTGCTTTTGAACTGCTAGGTGGGCAGGAGCTGGGACCGAACGACGGGAGCTCACCCTGCCGCGGGGATTCGAACTGCCGACCATGCGATTGGCAAGTCCTAGGCACTTCAGGTTACAGACTCCTTTAACCCAGAAATAGTGCCTCAGGTTAAGAACTTTGTTTCAGGATTAGAACAGAAACCGTGCGGCGGCAGCGGCAGTGGGAGGCCCCATTAGCTAAAGTGGTACCTCAGGTTAAGAACAGTTTCAGGTTAAGAATGGACCTCCAGAACGAATTAAGTTCTTAACCCGAGGTAGCACTGTACTTTCTTTTGTCTGTCCTTAATCTCCCATTGCTCAGCTTCAGTGCATGGGCCTAGGTTCTAATATTATGAGAGAGGGAGAAAAACTTTTCTTTGTCCTACTGGATCAGATCAAAGGCCTATCTCTTCTAGCAAACTGCTTCCCACAGTGGGCAAAAGAATCCACTGGGAATGTCCCAAGCAGGATCTGAGTCTCCAGAACTCAAAGATGTGAGTGATGGCTGGAAGCATCTTGCCATTAAGTGCATATGTGCTTAAAAGCAAAGGGAACATGCCATGCGCAGCTTGCCTTATTTTGCACATTCTAATTACTGTATTACTGAATGCTATTTTGAAGTCTTTGTACTGCCTCATAGTTAGGAGTCTATGAATTTATCAATTTCAGTTTCACTCAGTTTCACATTTTTCCAATCTTAAATTCAGTTCTCCACATTTCCACACCCGTTTTGTGATTTTTTTAAAAAAAAGCCCTCATAAAAATTCACCAGCACTTTAGTGCAAATTTCTCTTAATTTTCAGCATTTGTGAAGCAATTTCCCCTGATGTAATGCATTTTCTATGTTGTATCCATTGACATATGCATTTACATGCACATTTTAACATAGTATATGCTTTTTTGGACACTTTACTTGGCTGCAGAACTGCACTGCAAAATGCAGAATAAGTATGACTTTTGAAAGGTGACTGTGCTTTGGCTGGAACATTGTTTTGGAAAGAGAAAATTAGATAATTCAAAAAGAAAGCATACATTCAAAAAAAGTAAAGTACACATTCCCATATTCTTAGTTTTATCCCCCCTTATACACAATTTCTATAAATGCTTTAACATGTCACACTTTTCTTGATCAGTCTAAATCAATCTCCATTATTTTATTTTCCTGTAGTTTTCTATATTTCTGTAGCAGTCATTCTAGACCTGCCAATGAAAGTCATATTTTACAATTCTCACGGAGATATTTTCTATACAAGTCCCACTCTCTCCTATCATGCCTAGTAGGAAGGTTTCGGGGTTTTTTTTTTGGTAAAGTAGATTTTAAATACCTTTTAAAGTTTGTTATTAATTATCTCCCAAAATTCATTTACTTTCCTGCACTTTCACCACATATGTAACAATGTGCCTTCTGCCTCACCGCATCTCCAACAACTGCTTGAGCTATTTCTATACATTTTTGCTAGTTTTGATGGAGTTAAATACCAGCAATATAACATTTTCATACAATTTTATTTCAAAGTAAAGCACGCCTTAAAACCTTAGATCTTCCTTCCCTAGAGTTAGGTTTACTCTCTCAATGAGAACTGGGCACAGGACAGTGCCTTCCTCCAGCTTTGTAATTTTTAAACGACCATTTGAGCAACATTATCAGCAACATTTGCTTTTCTTGTTGCTGACGAGGCAAAGGGACTTGTGCCTTTGGACTGGGAAGCTTGGCTAGTATATAGGCCCATTTTCAATGTAATAATAGCACCTTCCTGTCTTTATGTAAGGTCTTTCTGCAGTACAATCACATGCGGTTTGAAAGATGGAAAGTAGACAATGACATTCCCTAACTGGATCCCCTGAGTGAAATGTTATCAATACTTTTCTGTGAATGGATGTTCTGTTTTAAACATTTGGTTAGGTATCGAGGGGAGGAGGCTTGCAGCCAAGTATTTTCTTTTAAAAGCATGTAGGAAGAGAGCCAGCTGTTTGGGTCAGGAAATATCTGGAGGCAACACAATTGATGTGTAGGTGTAGTGGATTTTTAATGATACATCAGTGAATCATTGACTCTTGGTGTGAGGCCTTCTTGTTTATCCCAGCAAAACTACTGGACTATAATCCACCCCCCTTTTTTGTAAGCTATTCCTTAGCTTTGAGTGGCTTGGGTATTCTTTTTGCAGGGAAATATGCTGCCAATTTCTCTTCTAGCTTTTAAAAAACTGACAGTGAACACTGGCTTTTATTCATAACATTTTTTTGTCCTACCCATGTTCCTCTAAGGAGCTCAAGGTGCTGTCCATACCCCTAGCCCCTTTTCTCATAATAATAACTTTTAAGGTAGGTTAGGCTAAGAAATAGTTACTTTCCCCAGATCACTAAATAAGCATTTTTAGTTAAGTGGGTATTTGAACCCAGGCTCCAGCCCAACACTCAGCAATAGGATGAGTCAGGACTCCCAGATAAGGCGGCTAGGGCTTGTCAAGATAGTTCAGCTTCATAAACTGAGACTGAATGGGCATGGAGCCTTCTTGAGTGATGGCAACACCAAAAGCAGATGGAAACTTGCCCGATAAGGAGAAGTGGCAGATTTCAGGGATAGACTCTTTGAGAGTCAATGTATCCTCATGAGTAAGGTCTTCTTCACAAGGAACACCCTGTTTACCCAACAGAGTGTGGTTCCAGCAGCTTCAGTGCAAAAGCTTCAGTTCCTAACTTAAAGAGCTGCTGGAACCATGTTTTTCTACCGGCACTGTGCCTTGTACTTAACTTTCTGCCTTGTACCTACACTATATATTTACTAGGGTTGTTCACCCCTTGGTCTATCTACCTTTTGGCTGTCTATCTGTTTTTAAAGACCTCCCTTGTCAATCATGTGCTCCTCCCCTTGAGATACCTGCTCAAGGAAGTTTAGAACTTTTAAGTTTCCTGCCCCCAGGAAGAGATGTGCAGTTAATCACATCAGCAGTGACTGGATGCCTATGCCTCCACGTTTTATGAGCTTTGGAGCACTTGCTAGGACTCCAAATTAACCCTATACTCTGCCAATGAGTGAAAATATGCATTCTCATTTTATATACAAGCAGTTCAGGACAGTAATGTCCAATTCCTCCACAAGCTTTAGAAAACCAACAGACAGGCAGTAGGATATTTTAAATAATCATTTCCCAAAGTTACCATTGCCCTTAAAAACTAAACAAATGCTTCATGGTTATTGTATTTTAATTTACTGCCGATTGCTTTGGAAGTTTGTTGAAGCAGTAAGGTGACATAGAAACATTTTGAATGAATGACTAAGTAGAGATATTAGGTCTAAGGAAGCCTGCAACCTGTGAATCTGAATCACAGAAATATGGGGATAGGCTATGTTTTTGTTGGAGTTTGCATGGTATGCTAATGAGCGAACATTCCTTTTAGAGCTTTCATATTGATAAAAACCCTAAAGGAAACATTTTTGGTCTCAGCTGTAGCTGCTGTGCCATAATTCTGAAATTACAAAGTTTTATTCTGGGTTGAAATAAAGACACTCTAAGCTGCTGTACCATGGCTTAGAGTACATGAGGCATTCACACATAGTCTCAAATGTTCCTTATTTTTTTACTATTATTTATTAAAGTTGTATGCTGCCCTATACCGCAGGTCTCAGGGCAAAATTATTTCACAGTATAAAAATAAAAACAAAGCCCACCCACCAGAGCATCTGCTCAGATCTGTCTGGCATTTCTGCGTCTCCTGGTGGCCAAGCAGGGCTCTGAGGCAACAGATACCCCACTCTTGGCAACTGGCATTTAGACATTGTGCCACCCAGAAGTTGGGCGATCTGGTCTGCTGGTGGATCGTCACAGCAGGAGCATCAGCATCATGCCTTAGGGTTGCCACATGGCCCTAATAATACTGTAAGCGACTGTCCCTTATTCCAAGGAAAAATGCTGCTATTCCTGCCTTGCTTTCTCCTCCCTCCTCCTCCTCCTCCTCTGCTGAGGCAAATGGTAAGCTCAACTCCTCCCTCCCTCCCATCTCTACCAGCGCCGTTGCCTCCCTCCTGCCTGTCCTTATTCAGTAACTGGCAGCCAGGGGGTAACCTCAATCTATGATTGCAGAATGCAGATTTTATCTATCAGTACTTTGATAAATGGAGTACATCAGAATGTTCATAAGTCAAGGCAACAAGCCCAAATAACTCACTCCTTCAATTGGTGTTGTGGGGTTTGGACGATCTGTTACTAAACTTTGGGGTAAACGAATGTTGCATGTATATGAGAAACCAAGAAGAAAATGCAGATGAGACAGCAATTCTCTTTATTGCAGAGACGAACAGATGGTAGAAAATTTACAGCAAGTTGGGTTTTATTGCAAAATATGGTCTTGCTTTGAAGCCCTGACACCTGGTCTGCATCCCACTGTGAGAAAAACATCCAGGCATTACACTAATGGACTGAACAATAGTCTAAAAGAGAACATCTTTTATTGTGCTGAGAGGTGGGGAACTCTATTTCCCTGGCTTCCTGCTGTCAGTCTATTTACTGTAGTCTGTCGGAGCCTAAGTGAGGCACACTCGAGGCGATACATTAAGACTTGAAAGGAACGATATATTTTACAATTAGGTTAGCACTAGTGTTGCCTCCCTGATGATAATTACAAATCAATTATATGCATATATATAAAATGATAACTCCAATGGCGCTTCACTAAGTGAATTTCCCCTCTGTGAGCTGGGAAACTCTCAGGGGCCCAGAATTAGAAGGAGTATAGTTAGCAACAAGAATGTTTAACCCCCCCAAGCAATACCTTTGTAAAAACTAGATTAAATTAAGGTCAGCTAGAGCAAACAGCTGCTAAATATGGCCAGTTTAAGTTTTCCAAAGGGGAAGGCTTTTGTAAAAAATAATAATAAAAGGGGGGGGAAATCTATGCAATGGAGGATGTAATACCAAACTCTAATAGCACACTATTCCCTTGAGGTCAAAAGGAGATATGGATATGGTAATTGAGTTCAAAGAGGCCATCATTTTATTGGATTGAAATTAGATCTTCAGAAAAAGAAAAATCTGGTCAACCAAACCATTCCACCTTACAAGTATCACTGCTGATAGTGCTCTCATTTTTCTTTGCTGGGTAGGATTTGCAGATGGTCATCATTAGCAAGTTACTATGTCAATTCAGCTGATTTATTCCTCAGTGATCAACACTTTTCAAAGAATTTGTCCCAGCTAGGATTGCTGTGTTTCATCTCAATATATTTCTTGTCTACTCCAAAGTTTTAGGAATAGACTGTCTAACACTTGTATCACCTTCAAATGAGACTCTCTCTCTCTCTCTCTCTCTCTCTCTCTCTCTGTGTGTGTGTGTGAGAGAGAGAGAGTGAGAGAGAGAGCGCGCTTGTGGCTCTCCTGAGATTGTTGGACTGCAGCTCCTGTCACCAGCCGGCATGGCCAATGGCCAGGAATGATGGGAGTTTCAGTCCTGCAATATTTGGAGAGCCACAGGTTCCCCCTGCCTCACTGCTATAAGTCCTCTTTCTGTTTCAACTCAACTTCACATGTGTCCTTTAATAGGTCTGTTCTTTCCCTCTTTTTTGCAGTTTTTAAAATGCATAAAATTGCATTTAAATTGAATGCATTCTTCTTCTGAAAATATGTATCTTTGTATGCATTTCCCTCCTGCAAAATATGCATTTTGGGGCACACTTTTTTGAACCAATGCTGTAATGCAAAATTTGGCAACGTGTATAATCCCAGTTAAAGTTGCATTTTGATGCCTGTCTGTCTGTCTTCTGCTCTTCCTCTGGGATTAGTATTTCCCTCTGGAAATTTCTCCTCCATTCCTGCTTCAATTTTTTTTTTTTTAGTTTGTCTTAAACTTCGAACCCCTGAAGTTCTGAAACCCTTTAGAGCTGCTGCCTATCAGTGTGGACAATATTGAATTAGATAGACCAAGTCTCTGGCTTGTTATAATGCAATTTCCTATGTTCCTGTTGTCCTTTTAGATTTACTAGACTGCCCCCTCTGAGGAGTATTTTGTGGCGGGGAATGGATAGCTGCTACCCCCCAGAAAGGTGGCTGCTGGTGGCCCACTATCTCCTGATGCATGGATTGGTGGGGATGTGCAAATGGGTCACTGTGAGAGACAGGAGGCTGGGTATGAGGGAGAAATTCAATTTGGTTCACATTTCAATATGAAACTACCTCATTTACATTATCTGAAACAAAATATGAACCACAATACAGCTATCCTTCGAAATTCATAGTCCTCTGAATTTTACAACCTAGTTTTTCAATCAGCGTGTACATAAATGCATATGTTAGGGGAGAGTGCGCATAGAAATGCATGTTTTAGTGAAAACAACATTTAAAAATGCATTATATTGGGGAAATTGCTTGCAAAATGTGCACTGAAATGCTGACAATTTTTTTTGAGCAGTTAAAATAATAATAATCACCAAATAACTGATGCAGAAATAGGGAGAACATGAATTTAAGGTTGGAGAAATGAGAAAATGTGAGAAACTTAAATTGATTGATTGGACTAAGAGAGGCTTTGCACTGATTCAGAAGGGATCTTCTTAAGTTCTTACATCCAGTAGAGGAGTACATATGCACACACACACAAAGTTTTGAGCTATGCACGGAAGTCTTAAACACACACACTCTCTGACAATAAATCCGGAAAAGGGAGGGGAAAAATCAACCCACAGCTTGACAGTTAAGGTGTCCCACTGTGGATTTGCCAGCATTCCAATTGATAATACAAGTTGCTGATACTGCAGCTTTGTGGCACTTCTCATCAACTATGACAGGTTTTATAGTGCTTCTAAATTGGAGTGTGGAAGACCATAAGAGTGGTTAGAAAAAGAGAGCATGGTAGGCAATTGCTGTATAGCATGTTGTCAGTTTTTGTTTCAGTGAAGTCTAAATACTATATTATTGTCTGTCTTGATACCAAATGGGGGTGGGGGAAGAGAAAACTCAGACTTGGACAGAAATGAACTGCTTTCCTCTGCTGTGGATATGCAAGAACAGGGATTCTGCATCATTTACTTACAGAGGATAAGCTGAACCAGCTTCCAGCTGTCCAGTTGAATTGTCCAGAGAGATTGAACTTTGCATTGAGAGGTGCCAAAGTGCAGCTCCGTCTTCCATGAGAGAGCTGCCTACAAGAACTTCTGGACTCTTTTTGAGGCTTACTACTCTTCATTTTGAACTGTAGCCTAAAATGGAAATTGTCCTGGGCAAGAGTGTTGTCCCTTTATATTGAGTGCAGGTTGTGGCCATGTAGGCATGGAGTGTTAAGTATAATGGTTTAATTCACACAGAAATGAAAAGTGTGTATGTATTAATGAAGGTTTAAAATGGCTAAATGTGTATTGCTAACATTGTCCCTCCCCCCACCAATGGACACTTTTTTCTAAAGGACTCTGAGCTGTAACTAGTTAATGATTACCTCTTGATTATTTCTATATTCTGTACTGAGAGTGAACCTTTGATCATATGATGAAGGTATTGAGTTGCAAATTTGCCATCTTGAAAGGGTGGTTGCTGTTAGTCTTCCTCTGAACTCAACAGAGAACAAAGCATGTAATAATGGCTCTCCAAGAGCAAACAGCCTGACAGCTGGAAAGCAGGCTGGAGAGAGAGAGAGAGAGAGAGAGAGAGAGGAAGACCTTTGCTTACAGATCTGTTTGGATTATTTCATATTTTGTAAGATGCTGAGCCTGCGCTGGACAGTACAGGATATTATATGGATATTTTTGATGTTTCGATTCTGTTTTGAAGAAAGTTTTACTAGTAAAAGTTTTAATAATATTTCCATGGGCCTGGACACAGCAGTCAGTTCTGATGCTTCCAGTTGCTTCAAACTGATCTAATGGGCAAGTGATCTATTTACTATCTGCAACATGGAGATTTTATGTCCTTCAGGAAAGGGTCATAGCTCAGTGGCAGAGCATGCAAAAAGTCCCAGGTTCAATCTTTGAAACTTCAGGTAGGGCTGGGAGACTTTGGTCTGAAATCCTGGAGCCTCTCTGCCACTAGCCAGTGAAGGTAATGCTGAGCTGGATGGCCTCAGTATTAGGCAGTGTCAGGAGCTGACAAAGCAGACTTATTCCTTGGGTGCTGCGAGTTAGGCTGTGAGGCTGTGAGTGTGTTTATAATGATTGTATGATTACCCTGCAGGAATATTACGTGTGGAGGTGTAAAGCATTGTGCTGTTAAAATTTCAAGGAGGTATTGTGGTGGAAGGCACTGCCACAAGTCTTTGCCTTGACATTTTGTAAGATGCTTGGACAGATGGAGTCAAAAAAAACAAGCAAAGGAATGCTGATTCATAATTGGTTTCTTGGGAAGATCCCGTCCCTTCTGCTTTAACTCAGTTGCCCAGCGTAAGCTGTAAGCCTCCCAGTTTTCAAGGGATAAAGTGGATACATTTCATAGATAAAACAAGCTCAATATTGAGTATCTTTTGAAGATGCATTAGGCTTCTTCACACATTACGCTGAACACAGGAATAAGTGTAGTGTCTCTACACACATGTAAGTGTGTAGAGACAAATTCATGGAGGAGAGGGCTATCGATGGCTACCAACCATGATGGTTGTGCTATGGCCTCACAGCTGGAGGCAGTAATGAAAATCAGTTGCTGGAAACCACAGGAGGGGAGAGTGCTCTTGCACGTGAATCCTGCTTGCGGGTTTCCCACAAGCATCTGGTTTGCCACTGTGAAAACAAGATGCTGCCCTAGATGGTCCATTGACTTGATCCAGCAGGCTTTTCGTGTGTGTGTGTGTGTCTGAAAGATCTGTTGATTTGTACAGCTCAACTTCTGTGTACACAGACTGCACACTCATTGAATGCTACATGTGAATAAGAGGGCAGCTTGACTTTTTGTGTACAGACTGTACAATTGTTGAATGTAACATGGAAACACCTCTCCTATTAGAATCTTTGGGTGCGCTGTATGTTTCGTGAAAAGAAAAAAAGAAAAGAAATCCATTGTACATAAAGACTTAAATATTGTCGCTGCCCAATCCTCCCTCTTCCAAGTTCATCAGACTGGTTCCTGAACTCGTTTGCTGTTCTCCTGCACCTGTCACTTGCCCATTAGATCAAATCACAGAGCAATTTGGCTTCTCATGAGCCACCTGTCTGTCGTCTTCATCTGTATTCTGCTCTTGCTCTCCCACTTCTCCTATTCCCTTAATGCGCTAGAATGGGAGGTGCTCATTCACCCATTTCATTCTGCCACTTCCTGCTTGCTATTACTTCCATGCACCAGCCTTCCATCCTTCTCAATGGCTCTTTGGGCTACTTTGCTGCCAAAGGTGCACAGGCAAAGGGTCCCTTGCGATATCTCTTAGGAATAGTGCTCCACCTCGTGCCCAGGATCAATTGGCAACACAGCTGAATGGAGATCTTTATCTATTTGAGAATAAAAAGGTGGTCTTTTTTGAAATGTGATTTGTGGTGTGTGTTGGAGGATGTAGGTTAGGAAAAGTATGGGACAATTGTGAGTGCCAGAGGAATAGAGATATCCTGATGGACACTTGGCCTATTAACTTGGGTTAGCTGCCATCACCCATTCTGTTTGTTACATTTAAGAGCATTTAAGCAGAATACCAATGGCTTGAGTTAAATGTGGCAGAATCCTCTTGGGGTTTCTTAGCCTTCTTGCTGCTTGGCATTTCAATTTGGGGGCAGCGTCTGTGTCACTGCTCTCCCGAAAAGACATTGCAGGCTGACAAGGCTTAACACCCAGTTTGCGATACTGAAAAGCACAATGAGAATCAAAATGAGTTCTGTCTGTGATGCTACTTGCGTTAATAGACAATTACGTTAATTTGCATTCAATTTGATGTGAGTAATTGATTTGATTGATTGGTACAGTCAACATCCAGGATAGGGTGAAGATGAGAGGAGCTAACCTGAACCACACTGGAAAACATCATGAGTTTGTGGGTGATTCCTTTTGTATTTACAGCACGAGTCAGTGTATGGCTGCATGCATATCATACCGTTAGAGCCTCCCCTAAGAATCCTGAGAAGTCTAATTTTTATAAAGGTTTGTGAATTGTAGTTTCCTTGAGGAGTAAACTATAATTCCCAGGATTCTTGGGAGGGGATGCTTTAAACCTGTCTATGTGTACTCAGGAGAAAGTCACATGGAATTCAGGGAGACTAACTTCCACAGGTGTGGGTACAGGATTGAAGCCTTAGTCTCATATTTGTGTTTTCTTCTTCTTCTTTCCTGCTCTTCACTAGCAGGGCCCAGAGCAGGTTACCACCATATAAAATTCAAAAATTAAAAGCAAGCGAAACAAATTAGTCTCTTGGGCCACCCCACAACTACCAAATGGGGCCCTTCTGTTCATCTTAACACCCAAGATGGTATGGAGGGAAGGAGGCAGTCTCAGCTATCTTGGGACCTAAGTTGTTTAGGGCTTTAAATGCTAGTGTGAGGACCTGGAATGGGGCCCAGAAATGAACTGGGATATGAAAATGGTGAGAGGAATGGAGATGCTCGTAGAGGGGAGGGCTAGAGAGTCATGGGGGATCAATGGGTAGGGGCATGATGAGGTTTGACTCTTCTGACTGTCTCTAATTAAGCTACTTCTTTATGTTAGAGTGAGATTGTTTGGGTTAATCTGATACAGTTCAATTAAAGCCTGGGGAAATTCACTCATGGCTACTTACTTTCGATAACGTTAGACTAATATCAAGATTAAAAAAACGTGAAAGGGTTAGGAAAAAGAAATAGAGCTTAGTTATTTTAATTAGCATCTGTGCAATCTGCTGCATTCCTAATCACTAGGACTTGTGGACATTTAGCCACTAATGCAGCAAATTGCACTATTTTTAAAAGTGTTGTATTTGTTAAATAATGCTGGTAAATATTAAATATGTTCTACTTATACACTGATGCCCAGCCTTTCATTCTAGCACAAGGACCTAACAGTTCTTCCTTAGGAGATTATTAAAGGAAACAATAGGATACATAAACGCACATGTCTTCAAGAGCATTTGAAGCATAAAAGCAATCATGCTGCTTTGTGAGGTATATTAATACGCCGCCCAAACTTAACTGAAGAACTCATAATTTTTATTACCTTGGCATAAGGCAAACAATAGATTCTCAAGATGTTGGATAGCTCTGTTCTTTAAAGCAACAGAATCATTGCTTATGTGTGGCTCAAAATCCTTGCCCGTCTTTTTTTATCATTGTGTTTTTCTTTATTTGCAATATATATCAGTCATAAACAATGATTCAGACACAGCTGACTTTTTTGTTTTCTTTTTACAACACCCCCCCTTGGACCAGATGTAATTATATTTAACTTTAAAGTCATTTCAGTTTTTAAGCAAAGGCATCATTCCACAAATCACCAATGTTCTTGGAGGCCTATAACTAGGTTCATGCAATATTACATATGTAATAAAACCACGCCAGATAGACTTTATTTTTTTTACAAATTGTACAATCTCTGAAGGATTGCAGATCCAAAGTTGGGGAGAAACCACCAAGGATACTTGTTTATGCTCCTTTAGCCTTTCAAACATGGTACGTGGCTTGGATCACTATCAGAAGACTATTCTGGACTGGCCAGAGAAAAGTATGCACTAGACGCAATTGACCTGGAAATTCTTCCATGCAAACTGTGTTGAAAGGAATGGGAGCTGAGCAAGAGTTCCTGTATAAGCATCTATAGGTTCCCTGTAAATATCCTTTTTATTGCACACTCATGATGCTACTGGACCAATCACACATGTTCTGCTTTCAATACTGTTTGTGTTTTGGAATCATTTTGGGATGGCCAAACTGCTTCATTTCCAATCAGTGTTTATCATGTAATGTCCTGATGAAATCCCAGGACTTTTTATATTACAAATATTCTGATTTATTTTTGTTTCACTTTTGTTGCATTGTAGCCCCCCTGGAAAGCAGAAATGCAGTAGCATAGGGGAAATGTTGCAGAATAAACTAACGCAGAATAAATTCATCACTAGTGCACTGTTATTGTTTAAAGAGCATGTTGCAGAATAACTCACAAGGAAATATCAGTCTGGAGGGGCCCACAGAGTTTGTGCACTAGAATACAGCACATGAAGTAACATGGTAGGCAAAGAGGGACAGGATTTTAAACTAAGTATTTACTTAAGCTTCTTGCCTGTATATATTTGTATGGTGGTTCCAGTTCACTATTAGGCCTTTCATCATTCATTTATGGCAAGCTGGATCTAGAATTTGCTCTGAGGAAGCAGAGCAAACATCAAAAATAAGCCAGCTGGACAGTTATGTTCCTCTTCCTTCTGTGTGCCTTCATCTGCAGAAATGATGACTTGTGCTTGAAATAAAATGTCAGCTTTTATTTATGTTAGGCTGAAAAGGCGAGATGTCATTTCTTCCCCTCTTCTTTTGATGGAGTTGAGCCTGATCTGGAAGTTTTCAGAATCAGGTGCAGGTGACTTTTTATACATGCTAAGAGGTATTTGTAGATGGACCAAGTCTCTGAATCTCCATTTTAGAAGATGAAAGACCTTAAGGGGGAACCATAAAATGATGTGAACACTCAAGCATTTAACTAAAGTACATTCTTCCCTTTACTGATGACCAGGGGAGTTGGCAATTTGCATCCTCTTCAGAGTGCTGGGCTGTACCATCCATACCATTCTAATTTTCTTTTCGTTTTGTCCCCACCTTGGTGTGTAAGCCACTCCTTTGATGTGGCCGTGGTCAGAGGTGTAGCAAGGTCAGGTGGCACCCGGTGCGAAATTTTTTTTGTTACCCCCCCCGCATTGCAATTTTGGGAACGTTGCCCAGAGTTGTTGAGCTTTTTAAAGGGAGGGTACCCTAAAGTTGCTGAGCACTGCCCGCAGGCAGATTTCTGTGATTGGCACAAACGCCGTCGTGAAAATTTGCCCACTGATCGCACAAATACGCCCGGCCGCCGATCGCGAACATCTAACCACCGATCGCATAAAACCTCCTGCTGGGGATGTGAGTGCTACCCACCAGGAGGTGCGAGCACTGCCTGCAGGGGGGTGCCATGTTGATTGCTGGGTGTATTTGCGCGATCAGAGGGCGGATTTGAACGACAACGATTGTGCCAATCGCCAAAATCAGCCCACTGGGGGTGTGAGCACTGCCATGCAGATCCTCCCAGGGGGATTTTGTCACCCTACCTAGGCATGACATTCGGGCCAGAAGGCACCCCCCACACCCACCTTGTGACGCCCCTGGCTGTGGTCACAGGACTACTTGATTTAGCAATACCAGGTCACAGATTGCTGGAGACAAATCCAGTGATTTCTAATCTTGTGTTGTGGTTAGAGATGGGGGAGAACCTACCAAATTTGCACTTCCAGAAACAATACAGGAACCAAAACACAGCCATCTCTCAAAAGCCATACTTCTCTGGATTTTGCAATGCAGTTTCTAAAGGATCATGTACAAAACTGTATACACTAGGGTGGAACATGCATAAAATTGTATATATTAGTGGAAATAACATATAAAATGTATTAGGGGGGCATTGCTTTGCAAAAAATGCATACATTAGAAACCACATACAAAAATGTGCATATTAGGGGGGAAATTACAATAACGTGCTGATGAATTTTCATGACAACTTTTTTGAAGAAAAAGAAAAGCACACTGATGTGGAAGTGTAGAGAATTGCACTTCTCAGAAAAGTGAGAATGTGAGTGAAACCAAGATTGACAGAGTTGCCCATCCGTAATGGTTCAGACTGAATTGAAGTGAGATATATAAATGCAGTGAATTGGCAAGATCTCTCTTCTTTTTTTTAAGAGAGAGAGAGAGAGAAGAAAACAACAACGCAGCAGTTCATTTTTAATTCCCCATAGACAGTTCACAATGATTGACTTTCTGCGTTGGTTTCTGACTGCCACCAGCTAAGATTCTACCTCCGGAGTCCTGCTTTCAACAAATAACAGTACCCTCACCCCATGCAGCCAGTCAAGGCTGCACACTGTAATTGTGTTAAGACAGCATTGCAGAAATGTGTTTACAGCTTACTGTCCATCCATCCAGAAACAAAGAGTAAGAACTGAATGGCAAAATAACTGTTGAAGTCTAAATGGCTCCTTGCCGACACTAATAATATAACTGGTAGGATGGCAACATGTCGGCCCCCATTAAAACTGTCAGCATTTAAAACAATTACCGCACAATGTTCCCTCAAATAGCAGCTGATAGCAGGCTCAGAAGAATGTGCTTCTGATTGGCAAATGTCAAATTCGACTTACACATGTACACCAGTGCCAAATCAGTTGTATTCGAAAGCTCCTTATTAGGAAAGCAACAAATGCCATATAAAAACAGAGTTTTGCTGTACTTCATAGAAGAGAAATGAAAAGTGTGTGGAATATCCCCATTCATGGGGCCATTTGTCCCCTGCAAAGTGGTGGTGGTGAAGACCCCTTTTAAAATTTAAATTAAATTTAAATTCTCACATGCCTTTTTTCTTTAGTGTAGTCAGAAGAGACTTTTTCTTCTTCTGTTTTTAAGGTGGGGTTTCATATTAATGTTATGTTAGTCTATTTCTAAGCTGTTTTGGTAATGTTTCATTACGCTGGTTCTGAGTTTTAAAGACATATGTAGTGGGATTGATTATTTATTTAATGTGCTGTATCTCTGTATACTATTGGTTTCTTGGGAAGCCACCCAGAAGACTTGGGTTGATAGGTGGTCTCGCAATGGTGTCAATGGATAAATATTTGGTGCCCTTTGGGGTAGCGATCTGGTTAAGAAGTTTCATGATGTAGGATTTTTCTCAGAAGTGTCCTGTTCCCTGAATGTGGCTGAAGACTGTGGAAGGCTTTTAGTTGGGGGCTGTTGTTCAACAGAGGAAAGAAAAAAATCCTTGCTACCCTCCCAAATTCATAAAATTTCCCTCACACTGAAGCTTAATTTGCCATATAGCTTTCACTTGGGAGAAGACATGAATCATAGAATCATAGAGTTGGAATAAACCACAAGGGCCATCGAGTCCAACCCCCTGCCAAGCAGGGATGGGCTCTCCTGTGGGGAACACATGGGCAGGAGTGCCCAATAGGAGAGAAGCAATCAGGCTGTTATTTAAGTTCTTCCTCCCTACAGTGTGGGTTTTTGCAAGTTGCTTTTTGGACGTACTGTGTCACACAGCATCCAGGTAAACTACAGAATTCACTATCACAAGACCCACATCCTGGATGATTTTAAATGGGGAATTAGATGAATTCATGGAGGATACCAATGGCTATTAGCTATAATGGCTATGTGCTTCCTCCAGTTTCTAGGTGGCATGCCTCTGAATACCAGGTGCTGGGAATCACAAGTGGGGAGAGAGAGTTATTGCATTCAGGTCCTGCTTGTGGGTTTCCCATAGGCATCTGATTGGCTGTTGTGAGAACAGGATGCTAGACCAGATGGGCCTCTTAGTGTCATCAAGCAGGGCTATTCTTATCACAGTGCAGAATTGCTTTGCAGAAGTCATTGCCACAATATGGCTACTGGCTTAGATGACTAGACAATGCCATGAAGGATTGGTCTACCTGTGATGGCTGGATTCCATCTCCATGCTCAGCAGCATTGTGCCACTGAACGCTAGTTACTGGGAAGCCACAGTGGGAGAGACTGTTGCCCTCAAGTTCTGCTTCAGGACTTCCTGGAGGTGATTGATTTCTCTTTTGGAGGGTGAAAAAGTTGAGACTATAAACTATGTCAGAACTTGTTGCTTTGGAGTGTGTGGCTGCTGCTACGTTTAGGGAAGAGGCCTATTCCCAGGCCCATCCATCTCAGGATTGTCTACAGTTCCTGGAAGTGGCTCTCCAAGGTTTCAGACTAGCATCTTTTCCAGCCCTAATTGGAGATGTGAAGAATTGAACCTGGGATCTTCTGTTTGCCTAGAATACGCTCTTCCACTTAGCTACGGTCCTTACCCATGTTTTGTTCTGCGCCAGTCAGACTCTTCTTCTGTTCTTCTTGAATCACTTTTTAAATAGAACCGTAATGAATGTTCTTTATTTCAGACACTTTCTCTCCCAAGTGTCACATCCGAGATTTTGATCTGGGATCCCTAGTGCAGATGACAGAAAGTCCCCCACTGAGTTATTTTGCTTGGTATTAAAACGTTTTTCCTTAAGTTGCATAAGGATGTATTTATTTTTAATGCTGAGTTCAAACACGTAGGAAGTGCTTCTAAACAAACAGATCATTTGCATGCACGCCATCTATACAAACATGCCAAAATCCATCATTGTGTTTTATAGCTTCCTGAGAGGGTAGGGCCTTGTCAGACCTGTGACTGCTGAGGTTCAGTACAAAGAAAGTGAGGGATCCTGTCACTTTGTCGCTTGAAAGAATTAATTTGCCATCCAGGGCCATTTAATCTCACAGAGTATAACTGTTTCCAAATTATTTGTTTTATATCACTTGGAGAGAGAGAGAGACGTTCCACCCTTTGATGTCTCGACTGGTTTTGCCGCAGGGAGGAAGCCGCCAAAACAACCCATGCCTGAGTTTAAAGAGTCTTTGGAGTCTAAGTCCTCTGTTTGCTATAGTGGGAAGGGGGGGGGGATGCATTTCACCTTGTCAAATGGCAGGATGCTAATTAAATGCCAGCTAGGACCAAACATACTCTAAATGGGGATAGCTGAACTTGCTTAGGAGGCTTCTCTTTAGCATGCCTTCACACATTTTTTTTATTATTATAAAAAATGCCTTTTCAGTTTTCACTTTGGTCAGCAAGAAGAAACAGGCCGTGCTCATTGCCCATTGCCCACGCTGCACCTCTGCCCCCAGAGCCTGTATTGGAAATCTTTCCAGCCAGTGAATTCATCCATTATTGATCAATGGTTTTGATTCATTTACTTCTAACTGGTTGCTGTTAGTTAGGTTTCATCTCTCTCCCACCCAAAGGCCCTTCTTGCTAGGAGAGCAAGAGGTTGAAAAGACATGATGGGAGATATTAAGAGCTCGTATGGTTCTCTCACTCCCCCGACCCCGCATTTTTTTGCTAAATGTTGAAATTATTTACTACATCAGAAATTAAAGCACTCCAATTGAGTGTTTCAGACTCTTTTGTTATGTATGCAGAACAGCTTTCGCTCTTTAGGGGTCAAGAGCTGGCAGGTCTAGAATAGCTGCAGAGCTGAATTTTCAGGGGATTTTATTTTAAGTGATTCTTTTTTTTGGGGGGGGGGGCGAGTGTACCATTGGTGGAAGTTAGGGCCGAGGATTTTTTTTTTGTCCCATTCATATTTTGATGCAAACCTACTTAACTTGCCCTTCCTGAGCTAATATACTGACCAAAGCACTACTATTTTTTGGAATTTGTGGTTTGCTGTTCTCCTACCCAAGAATAGGGAAAGTTGCCCCCCCCCAATGCATTCTATTTGGTAAAGCAATGTTTATTTATTGCAAAAATGCTTGTTAGGGGAAAAAACTGTGTGTAAAAATGCATACACACAGTTATGCACACAGATAGTGGAGCTATCTTTTTCTCTTTATGTGTGTGTGTGTGTGTGTGTGTGTGTGTGTGTGTGTGTTTGCAAACTGAAGTTGTGAAACTCCTTCCCCACAGAGGTGCATCTGATATCTTCAACATACAGCTTTGGGTGAATGCTGATTACCGTACATGGTTTTAGGATTGCAGCCTAAGTGAATGATTTTCTGCAACGGAGCATGGGATTAGTTCTCCCGAACTGCTCTGGGAGGTAGAAGAGGCCAATGATCCTTTGCTGTCTCGGAGGAAATGGCAAGACCTCAACACACAGCCTTGGTTGGCTGACTTACTGATAACAGAGTTAACCCTTAAGTTACAAACTGAATGATCCCTGCTGTTTTACTTCCAACACAATCAATGCAGGGCAAAAGAAGAGAAATGTTTCATGTTGAGATGTCAGAACATGGTTGAACGGAAGGAGATGTTAGGGAATGGGAATGTCTAAGTATGCAGCTGCCCTACACACCTGTTCATCTTCAAGCCAAGCCTGGCCCTTCTTTATATGCTTCTCTCAGTAAATAATCACACATATATTTTGCAACCGTTGATAAATTTCATAGTAATTTGTTGTGTATGTGTTGCAGGACATAACCGAAAGGAAATGGTACATTTATACAAATGGTACATTTATACAGTTCCTGAGCTATAGATAAGAATTAAATATTCATAAATAAATAAATAAATAAATAAGCAAGCAAAAGCATTTCTATCAATAAAACATTAACAAGAGCTTATCAGTCATCACACAGGTCAAGTCCAAAGTCAATTGTGTAAATATCGAGACTTTTTTTTTGGCAAGATTTAGTGGCTGACTCTGCATTAGCTGAAGTTAATCTAATGATGTTCTTACTGGAGTTTGCCAGTCAATAATCAATTGTTTCTCTCTCCTGCAAATCCAACCAATACTGTCTCCACTTCAGTAATGATAGAGAAATGTACAACAAGCTTGCACTGAAATTGAACTTCACAGCATATAATGAGGAATATATTCCACAATTCAATCTGGACATAATCAGAAATGAGACTCAAATGAGAGATTTCTGAGTTGCTCATCAACAATATATGATGGACAAAGGCTGCAGTCCAGTGCACGTTTTACCTGGAAGTAACTCCCACTGAATTAAGTGCTGCTTACATCTGAGTAGACATTGACAAGATAAGTGTTCAACCAAGTCTTCCATACTTGGGCTGTGTACACACCATACATTTAAAACATATTCCAAAGAATACAAACTAGTTCTCTAGATTCTTCGGGTGAAATGTGCTTTAAATGTATAGTGTGTATGCAGCCTTGATATTGCCTATGTGTCTTCACTCTTAGTATGTTGACACTTTGCCTGATACGTAAGCAATCAGTTCTTTACTGTGTGAATTGTTGGATATTTCCATAGTTCTTAGATGATTGGTGCTCTCAGCAAAATTGTGAATTTCAAGAGCGCCTTCAGTAATAAACAAATGACCCCAAAGGCTTTCTATTTTGGCAATAGAAGTGAAAACAGATGGTTTTTTTTTTAAAAAAAGGGAATTGTCTGAACTGCAGTTGTGTGGGTAGAATGGACAAAATAATCAATTGGGAAAAGAAAATGTTGTGCCCTCAGGGGGATTATTAAAACAGCTAGATACCCCATGCTGTTCCTTTATGTTAGAAGAAGATGCATTATTCAGGTATAAAAATCTTCCATTATAAGCAGAGAGGAGTCTGCTTAAAAATATTTAAAGGGGTAAAACCAGCATTCTTATAGCAGCAACAAAGGTTGCCACACATTTCTGGCATTTTTTCAAGGCTTACATTCCTTAAGCATTTCTGGCTTGGGGGTCCAGGGCTGTATGTAGATCCAGCACTGTGAATACCTTGGGCTCAGTGTCATAAGAAAATAAGGCAAGCCTGCTGGAGGCCAATGGCCTGTCCAGTCCACCAGCCTGTTCTCACAAGAGCCAACTAGAAGCCCTTAGGAAGACCACAAACAGGACATGAGCACAAGAGCACATTCCCTTCCTACAGTTTCCTGTAAGCTGCTGCTGCTGCTTCTTCTTCTTCTTCTTCTTCTTCTTCTTCTTCTTCTTCTTCTTCTTCTTCTTCGGTGATCACTCGCAGCCAAGTAAGATTGCCTTCCATAAACAAGTTTTTTTTTAAAAGGGAGTCCACAAGTGACTGTGGAGGCCAGTTCTAGACCCACACATCCTTCCACAGTCATAGTGCTTCTGACAGTGGAGGTAGAACATAGCAATCAGGGTTAGTCGCCACTGACAGCAGCACATCATGTCACTTTGCGCCACACTGATCCCAAGGCATTCTGAGAAGTATGGCCGGCTGGACGCAACATGAGGTTCTCTGCAAAGCTTCCTGGTGAGATGCAGTAAGGTCAGTTGCGCAACCCCTCTCTTGAAAATTTCAGAGGAAGCCTACTCCATACGAAAGCAGCAGAAAATATCCCCTCCATTTTTCCTGGGGTAGAATATTTTCAGGAAAGTGGAAGGGGTGTGTGTGACCCAGTCTTAGGGTTAGCTTACAGCATTAAATCTTGTTCCATAAGCTTTATTCTATATCTTATGCCTTCTTCCTGTCAACCTCACCAGAACTAAGCCTTTTGCTTTTGGCCACATCTACAGCTATCATGTGCCCCTTGGAAGGAAACCCAGAAGGGAATGCGACCCCCAGTCTCAAAAAGGTTCCAAGTTTAAGGTCTGATCCCACTGACCTCATAAAAACAAACAGAAGTCTTTTGCCTCTGGTCCTTCCCAGAACGGAAAATGACCATCTGAACGTTCTCCACCCTAGTTCTAGGTCTGATTCCACCTACCCGATTAAAAAAATCTCCACCCAAACCCAAGTCCCTTCTTTTCCAGTGTGGCTGGGTTCTTATGAACTAATTCAGAAAAGAAGTCTGTTGCTGCGAAGTACTCCCCCTCCTTTCCCCACAAAAAGGGTTGAGACACAGTTTAGCTAACTGTGGTTTTGGCTTATTAGATTGGAATACTGTAGCGTTCTTTCAGACAAAGGAGCACTATATTGAAAGATTTTGAAAGAAATCCCCCCCAATGCTCTAAGCCAGCCACCCCAGTGTGTCCTGGAGGCTTTCCTCTCCCCGTGCCAGATATTAGGAACTATTGTATCCCACACACAGCAAGACAGAGAGGTTCTAAACTTTAAAAAGATTACTTGTGGGTATTTTGGCAGGACATGTAGATATTTCCATCTGTAACGTCTCTGACCAAATCCTTGTGGGCATTTCATGCCTTTGACAGCCATTATTATTGCAATCCCATCCTGTGTCCAAGTTGAAACAAAAATCAAACGTTGCTCTCCCCCCCCCTTCACATGAAAACTCTGTTAATGAGATGCAGGAAAGTATCTGGGTAATGCGGTCATTTTTGGCAGTGCTCACTCCTTGAACATTTAAACTCCAGTAAGTGGCACTGGCTACATGCTGAGTAGTGGGAAACAGGATTCTTTGTTGATAAATAGTGCAGGGAGGAATGGTTCCAATTAAATTCAGGCAGCGTGAACTTTGTAGAGTTGGTTTTCTTTCTTTTTGGATTGTTCTGCTCTTTGTAAAATTCCACTTTGCAGATGAAGCTATTGGAGAAAGAGAAAGAGAGAGAGAGAGAGAGAGAGAGAGAGAGAGAGAGAAAACGAGAACTCAGGGAAGATTGGTGATTTGCTAAAATTCCATGCATGACTTTGACCTCCCAAACAGTATACAGATCTAGAGAATAGCTTGGATGGAGACACACCTGTAACTTAAGTCAGGGGTAGTCAATGTGCTGCTCTCCAGATGTTGCTGAACTACAGCTTGTATCAGCCTCAGCCAGCATGGATAATGGTCAGGGATGATGAGAGTTGTAGCCCAACAATATCTGGAGGGCTTGACATTAGCTGTCCCTGCCTTAGATCAAATTAGATCTAAGTAAATCAAATTAGCTGTGCAGGCAGTGGAACAGGATAGAAATCATACCATCCTGGAATTGTAGAGTTGGAAGGCACCCCTATGGTCATCTAGTCCAACTACCTGCAATCTCAACTAAAGCCTCTATGACTGATGGCCATGGTGAATATGTGGAAGGAGGATGGGATCATGTCTGCAGGTCACAGCATTCCATGCACTGACTGGACCTTGTGAACAGAATCTTGCATGAGCACACCTTGATTGATGTAGTCTTCAACTGTGCAATATGTGGCTATGAGCAGTGTTGTTTGATGTGCATAAGAGCCTGAGCATAATTTGTGATAAATAATTAAGGGTCAGGGGCAAACCAGTTGTTGTGATTCCCCCCTCCCTCAACTTCTCACATCATCATTTCTACAGTGAATGCATTGTGGATGCTACAGTTATCACCAGTTAACCACAGTTTAGTGTTAGGTGCAAGCCCTAAACTGTGCTTATCTTAACTATGGTTTGTTGAAAGAAGGTAGCTTCATAAACCACACTTTGAAGTTGGTTTGTTTCAGACAAATTAACACAAGATGCGGTGGTTAATAAAAAATGGAAGCGAAAGCTTCCAAATTCTTCCTTGTTGCCATGCTGGGAGGCAGGAGCATGAGGAGAGAATAAGTTTGATCATCCAAGAATACACTATGCCTTCTTTAGGGCTGCCATATGTCTGAATTTCTCTGGACATTTTTGGGATTTCAAAGACAGAATTGATGTCTGGGGGACATGGTCTGAGCAGGGGCCAGTGCTATTTTTTTTCTAGAAAAAGAGGCGCTGTAACTCATCATGAATGCCTCCCTCATTCTCTTGGAATGGCTAAGAGAGGTGCCGAAATTGAGCTCCGGTGAGT
Source organism: Podarcis vaucheri (assembly GCF_965113315.1). Lineage (NCBI taxonomy): Eukaryota > Metazoa > Chordata > Lepidosauria > Squamata > Lacertidae > Podarcis > Podarcis vaucheri. The sequence goes on along the minus strand of NC_138765.1, from coordinate 49,300,349 downwards.
TCCAGCTGAAAAAAAACCCTGGCAGGGACTATTGTACTTTCAACGTCTGAAATGTAATATCTGTTTGTGTTACACTTCTCAGATGTTGCAGCGAGGAAATTTCAGAAGTGCAAAATTTCGCTCTTTAATGAGACTACAACAACAACAAATCCAAAGACTTTATAGTCACATTTGGAACGGCACTGTATCCTCACTTTGCCATCCCCACCCCAAAAGTCCTATCACATTCTATAATTTTTCCCCCACCTATGCAATCTGGGTAGTTCTTAGAGTGATAAGGTTTTGTTTCCTTTCTAAAAGCCACAAGAGCATGTAAGAGAGGAAAGATAGTCATTGTGACATGGGAGCAAATCTTGCAGGTACTAAGATAAAGTGACAATGTTCTTGTAGGGAAGAAAGGCTTGTATATTCAAAGAAAAGAGCTATTCTTTTTGTGTGTGTTATGCCTCGGTTACCTGAAGAGCTTTTATCATGAAATTCACTTGTATTAAACAGGATCATATTCTCTAAATCACAGCCACACTCTCTAATAAAAAGGGATAATTGTCAAGCTCACAAAGGGGGAGGAGGGTTGGTGGGAGTAGGGAAAAGTGTAAATTCATTCTGACTTCCTCCAACCCACAGGAGGCTTCTAAAGCATACAGCCCAAAAAGGAGAACAACGCTTTGGAAAAATTCATTTGGGAGCAGACAGACGTCTCTTTGAGAGATCTGTAAGGTATTAAGCTCAGCTGTTTTCCATGCACAAAGAATTCATTGTTCATTACAACCTATATAGAGAAATACACACACACACACACACACACACACACACACACACACACACACACATTATAAAGCAGAGATGGGAAACCTTTTTTTCTGACCCAAGGGCCACATTACCTTTTGGGAGCTTTCTGAGAATCACATGCCAGAAGGCAAAAGTGGATAAAGGAAGAACATGAATTTTACAGTAGGCTACTTTCTACACACACCCTTCTTCATGCCTCATCCACCCAAGCAACAGGCATTATCACATTGTGTTTCAGCTAGGCAAAAGACCCTCAAGGAGGCTGCGAAGCAGGGGCAGTGAAGGTTGTGGGTTGGGTTTGGGGCTGTGCCTGGGTAGGGAGTATGGTATAGGGAGATTTCTAAGGGCCAGATGGAGAGGTCTGGAGGGCTGCATTCAGCCCCAAGCTTGAGGTTTCCTGTTCCTGAGCTTAAATGTAAGAACCTAATAACCTCCCATAAATCACACACTTCCCCCAAATGGTGTCTTGGGGGAAACTGGCAATATTCAGGGTGGGTGGGCAAATTCTCAGAATCTGTGGGTGAGGAAGGGCTTGCCTTTACAGCCAGGGGGCCCATTTAAAGCAGTATCCTACCACTTTAAGCAGCATGGCTCCTCCAAAGAACCTTGGAAACTTTCTTAAGGGTGCTGGGAGTTGTTAGGAAATCCCATATTCCCCTAAGAAAGCTACAATTCCCAGAGTTCCCTATGAAGAGGGATTGACAATTCGACCATTGAATTTAGGGCTTCATAGTTGTACCCTATTCCTAGAGAACTCTGGGAACCGTGACTCTTTGAAAGGGAGAGTAATAATCATACTCACAACAATAATAATTTTATTAGCTAAGACCACTAACTGAGAATTTTCAACCTGGTCACCAGCCTTTCCTTCCCAAGTTCCATTGGGAAAGAGATGGCAGTGAAAACTGGTAAATAACAGATGGAGGTTTGTCATACGGAGAGAGAGATGGCGCTGAGTGTATGGCTTTGGGAAAGAAAGGTAGCAGACTTGCCAAACGCATTCTCACTCCCACTTTTTCTCCCTGGCCATACCACGCCAGTTTTATGATGAAGGGTGTGTCACAGGGTTTTTCAAATGGCATTTAGAAGCACATTTATTTTAACTGTCGTGCAACAAATCTTCAAGAGAAAACACTTTCCCTCTTAGCACTGACTTTGCTCCCACAACTGCTGTCTCCTTTAAGTTGCGAGGTAGTTGACAGATAATCTTAACTGTCTTCTCCCCCTTTACTTTCTGCAGGAAACAGGATTCCAGGAAGACAAGTTACCACAGTGATTTTTCTAGGAGTGCCATTCCTCATAAGGGATTTTGTGCCCTAGAAGGAAGGATATTTGTCTCTCTCCTTTCCTCCCCACCAAGAAGTGAATTCATAAATAACTATCTAACTGTTCTCTGGCAGGAACACAGGGTAGTGTCTCATACCATATCATCTGGCCCACTAGGTGTCAACTCTGACTGATAGTGGCTCCAGTCTCAGGTGAAAGTCTTTGTCATCATTTGATACTTGACCTTTTTAACTGGAGTTTATTTACTTGTTGCATTTATATCCACTTTTTTTCTCTCTCCCAAGGAACATGGTTTTCCCCCTCCTCATTTAATCCCCACAACAACACTGTGAGATAGGTTAGGCTGAGAGGCAGTGATTGGTCCAAGGTTGCCCAGTGAGCTCCATGTCTGAGTGGGGATTTGAACTCTGGTCTCCTAGGTCCTAGTCCAGCAATCTAACCACTGCACAATACTGGCTCCAGGGAATGAACCTGGGAGAAGGTGTATGTAGCTGGCCCAGAAGAACAAAAGTGGCAGTGAACCACCAATAGTACTCCCAGAAGCCCCCAGGAGTGGTGTGCCTTTTGACAAAGCCCCCCATGATATTCTTACAAGGAATCTGGTAAAATATGGGTTGAATGAGGTAACTGTTAGGTGGATTTGTAGCTGGTTGACTGACCGAAGCCAAACAGCTCAACACAGTATTCCAGGTGTGGTCTGACCAAGGCAGAATAGAGCGGTACCCAAAGAGTACTCATTAATGGTTCCTCATCATCCTGGAAAAAAGTAACAAGTGGTGTAAATGTGCCCAGCACACTGAAACTGATTGTCTGTAATTTGGTAATTTATTTATTTGATGGTTTATTTAATGCTTTTTTATCCCACTGCTCCCCCAAACAGCACAAGGTGGCATAAAGAGATCTCCCCTTCCACATTTACGTAATCACCTTGTGAAGTCAGTTAGACTGAGAGTCAGTGGCAGGCCCATGACTGAGTAGGAATCTGAACCCTGCTCTCCCAAGTCTTAGTCTGTCAAGAGCATCTTCGGCATTGTTGAAGAGCTCAACAACAAGACAACTTTGTTGACACTGTTGGATTGCACCTACTTTCTTCTAATTTTCTAATTGAAGCACACTGCAAATGGAGGGAAAACTGCATGCGACACATTCTGCCTTGCCCAAAGGGAAGCAGAATGAGGGGGGGGGGGGCAGAAAAAAACATAAGAAGATGCTTCCTAATGGCAAGAGGTGTTCAGCAGTGCAACAGACATCTGCAGGATATCATGGGCTTTCCTTCAAGGGAGGCATTTAAACAGAGACTGGATGGCAATCTGTCAGGGGTGCTGTATTGCAGATCTTGCATGGAGTAGGGGTTGAAGTAAATGGCCACCAAAGTCCCTTCCAGTTCTCCGAAGTACACCAGTTAGGCTGTGATGATGGAAGACTGGGCTACAAGCCCCACTGCGGACGTGGATTACTCATTTGCTTTTATTTCAGCCTTACCATCTGATGCAAAAAGATCCCGAAGGACACTATAATAAAATAATAAAATGCAATTAAACTGGAGCTTTCCTTCCCTCCAACTGATCGCACATCTCTTGGGTGGCCTCCCCACCAGTTCCCATTATGTCATTCTGGCTACTTTCATTCTCTTTCATCTTGCCTGGTATTCTTCTGACAGTGATCTCTCAAAGACCTTCTGGGAGGTTGCTATTACACCAAAGATTACATATACCGCCTGGCATCTGTCTTCATTTTCTTTGGCAGTACCTTATGCTTATGTGTTATTTTCACCTGTCTTCTCTCTAAGGAACTCAGGTGGCATATCAGGTTCATGCCTCTCAATGTATCTTCACAGCACCCCTGTGAGGTAGTGTAGGCTGAGAGGGTGTGACTGGACTTAGGTCACCAGGTGAGTGTCACAGCTGAGAGGGAATTTGAACCTGGGTTTTGCAATGTGAGGTACGTCACTTTAGAACATCAATATCACAGTGGTTTTCAGGTTATAGTACTCATAACCCTCAGATATTCACATGGTTTAGTCTCTCTCAATAAGGAGCACATCAGAATCTGCTTGGGGCACACGAATCTGGATGGAAATTATAAAGTTCCAGGGAGGGTCAGAACCAGAGACACCTTCCTCCCAGCAGACACAGTTTTCATTTGCAGCTGGCAGACCTGCTCTGCAAAGAGGCAGGGAATATAAGGGAGCTTTTGGTCATGGCAGCTTCTCCCTGATCCTTCCCTGGCAGGCTGTTATGGAAGGGAATCTAATCTTTTTCAAAGGTGGCTTTCAGCATGTTTCCAGAACATAATGAGGGGTATCAGGGCCAAGTCTACTATCTTCTTGACCTTCTGCATTCAGCATATCCATATAGGTCGCTTTCAGTATATATATTTGTTGTTGTTGTTTAGTCATGTCCGACTCCTCGTGACCCCGTGGACCAGAGCACGCCAAGCACTCCTGTCTTCCACTGCCTCCCGCAGTATGGTCAAACCAGGGGCGTATTACCCGTTAGGGTTAGTGGTGCCCTACGCCACGGCACGCGCCCATCACGGGCGCCCATCAACGGGAGTCCGGGACCCAGGGACGTCTCTACGCGGTGGCAGGGCGCCAGGATGAGACATTGGCGAACGAAGGCTAAATTGCTGCGGGGCGGGGCAAACTGCAGCCCGCCCATGGAGGGGGTTTGCTTCCCCCCGCACTTTCCCTTTTTCTGTTTCCTCCCCCCTTTTTTCTGGACGGGAATTTTCCAGCGGGAGCTTTTCAGGAGCAAAGTTGGACTGTTCCCTTTTTTTGGCGCTCTCGGGGAACTTGCGCTTTGCAAATACCGTAATCTCTCTCTTCCCCGCCGTCGTCCATCCCGCCGTCGTCTCTTCCCCGCCCCTCTCCCCAGTGTGCATCCTCTCCCAAACCCAGACGCTCCCCTCCTCTCTCCTTTCCCCCAGCACAGAGTTCCCCCTAACAGTTAACCATGTGGGGGAGGGGAAGGCGAGAGCGGATGAAAGGGCGAAAGCGGGCGAGATGATGATTATTAAAGAAGAAAAAGGCACGACGAGGGGAGGGGGGCTTGGAAAGGAATGTGTTTGCGGCGGCGGCAGCAGCAGCAGCTGGGGAGGAGGAGGGCGAGCGTCGATCATGTAATGAAATAATAAACCAAAATCCTGAAGTCTGATTTGGGGGGGGGGGCGGAGAAGTGAACTCTGTGCAATGCAAAAAAACCCAAAACACGCACATGCACACCCACCCACACCCTTCCATTCTTGAACGTCCAGGTCTTGCAGAAAGATCATAAAGGAGGGAGGAGGAGGAGGTGGCCAAGGCAATGGGAAATCCCCATATGATGGTGGTGCAGGGGCTCTAAGACGCAGCTTCCGTGCTTCCTCCCCCTTCCCTGACCCCAGTGCTGTGAAGGGAGGCTTCATGCTGTCTATCAGAGCAGCCCTGATCCCAACTCCTACTTGCGTGCAAGCAGGAGTGGGGTGGGGGATCTCTCAGCTGTGAAGGGAGGCTTTAGGCTACCTATCGGAGCTTGCCTGGAAGCAGGAGGGGGCACGGATATCTCAGGGATGGAGAAGGAAAGCGAGAGGGCAGGAAGCCAGGAAGCCAGAGGGAGGGAGAAGGAAAGTGAGAGAAATTGAGCTCAGTCATTGAGCTCAGTCAGTGCCAGTTAAGCTTCCCAGTTAAGTTAAACTTTCAGGTTTCCAAATAAATGGTTGAGAGTGTAAATAACTTTCTGAGGACAGCTAGTGTAGGGATTAGAGAGTTCAAACCCTGCCTCTCCACATTACTTGGTTAATTATGCATATATATACATATATATTTAGGAGTCCGATCCATTAAATTCAGCGGTTCTTACTCCAAAGTGCGTAGAGGATTACTCAGAAGTAAGCCCCATTGAGCTCCTCAGCCCCAAATAAGCATGTCTGTGGGATTGAATCCTGTGAAATTCTGTATCAACTTATCTAGAAGTCCCATTGAACTGAATGGGACTTGCTTCTGAGTAGACAAGCATAGGATGGCACTGTAAGTCACCATCTTTTTACACTCTTATGTGTGCATTGGGTGGATAAAATATGGGAGTGTAAGTGGGGTTTATTCTAAGCTCTGACCCCCGCCCAAGCAGCCAGCATACTGCCCATCACCAAAATGAATGAAATGAAATGAAAGAGGGAAGAGAAAAGAAGAATTAACACAGAAAGTGGCAGGGAATAAGAAAAAAAAATCACAGGAAGAAGGCTTGAAAATTGGGAAAATGAGAAAGACAGTGAGGGAGCAAGAAAAAGCAAAGTTTCATTGAAAAGAATGCGGTAGTAAGGGGATTCACACTACCACAGTTTCTTGGGCAAAGTGATTGGGGAAGGTTCGTACTAAGTATTATAGGTGCAGGCTCTCAATCATGCCGTCAGAAACCTTGATTGCACAGGGTCTACACATGTACAGTAGGTGCATAAGGTCTCTGTTCAGACCTGCTGCCAGATAAATGAAAGTGAGGAGGGTGGATCTAGTGAACATGGTGGGAAAGGGCTGGTCCCTCCTTCACCCATTCAACAACAACAACGAAAATGGAGGGGCACTTCTGAGAAACACTTCTGAGATGCCCTGTTCTTGCCTTCTACTAATGCAGTGCTGGGTGAGTCCCCCAATACACAGATTATTGTTCATAGAGTAATAAGAATATTTCTGAACTGCATCTTCTTTCATGTTGTGAACACAGAAAACTGCCTCATACCGAGTCGGACCATTAGGATCCATCTAGCTCAGGATTGTTTATAATGATTGGAACCAGTACTCCAGGATTTCAGACAGAGGTATCTTCCAGATCCACCTGGAGATGCAGTGAATTGAACCTGGGGCTTTCTGCATGGAGATCAGATGCTCTACCCCTGGACCACAGCTCTTCCCATCTCCATTGGTCATGCTAGCTGAGGTTGATGTGTGTAATATAAAACATCAGAGGGGGGCGCATAAGCTCTGTACTCTTGCTTTAAGGCAACTGGAAGTCTGAACGAGCACATCACCATTTTGAACATGTGCTAAAATGACCACAGGAGTCTGGTACATTAGGGGATATTTTGGATTAATCATTGCCCTTGACCTTCTCATTTTCCATTTTCTGGACAGGCTGTTGTGATTATTAATTACACTTTGAAAGTTATTTATCAGCTCTGCAGTCAAAAGCACAACTGAAGCTTTAGCCGTGCTCGCTAAGCTTAATAGTTGCCGGCACCCTGAACGGCAATTGGATTTTTTGCTCTTTCTGTGCCCTCGATCATGTCGTTGAATGATTGGGCTGAATTCAGAGCTCTGGAACCAAGAGAGGTTTCCCTGAAGACTCCATGGCTGCCACTTCAAAAGGTCAATTCCAAGAATGGATTTCTCAACTCAAGATTGATCTCTGCTAATGCAAGAGACAAGCCTTGTCTGGTTTCAAAAGGCATGCTGAGCCAAGACTGGACTGGGGAAGCAGAGAAAACCACAAAAAGAAAGAGAGATTGGGACTTCCAAAACATGGAGCAGCATTGCTGGCTTTCTTGATTTGTTTCCCTGTGTGTGGATGCATAATTGGACACAATGTAAGATAGGCTTGCACCATGTTGCTTCTAAAGCTCTGAGAGATGTGGTGATGTGCAGTGGGGAAGGAATTGGGGTAAATGAACACACTTCACTTCTCCCTTACCCCCTGCTTTTCTCCTGCAACCTTCTTCCCACCTGCTTTCTCCTACTTTACTCCGCAAGCATGTGTTTAGAATCTGGCTGGGTAGGAATCAATAGGGAAGGGCTGAGACTGGAGGAGAGAGTTTTTTGAACTTCTGCCCCCTTTGAACTCACTCTAATTTCTATACCAGAGATGGAAAACCTATGGTTCTCCAGATGTTGCTGCACTTCAGAACTTCACTTACCGTTGTCCATGATGGCTAGGACTGATTGATGATTAAGTAAAACAACAACTGAAAGGCCACAGTTTCTTGACCCTGTTTTAAACCCTGCAATCCCTTTGGCAGACATCTCTTCATTGGCCACAGAACCCTCAGAACACAAGGGCTCTAATCCTGATGGCTATATTCTGCTTCCACTATTGCACACAGTATGTTTCTGAATATCAGTTGCTGGAAACAATAGGAGGGGTGAGTGCTGTTGCATGTCTTCTGTTCTTAAGAGTCATTGTAAGAACAGTGACCTAGATTGGTTCCAAAATCAAAAACAGTACAAAACTAGAGTTGGTAATGTCTGAATTGGGATTTTGGAGGATTCGCCATCCTTATGGCTCAAGATAGCTCCCTTTGCTTTGCTTTAGTTCTCCTTGCCTAAAAAGAGAACTTAAGATGTGAATGTCTTTGTCTTGGAAGTTGCTGAAAAGATTCCCGCCCCCATTTCATTTTTTAAAAGAGAAGATTTGGAATAAAAGAATCATCAAATTGAAGGGCTGGAAGAGGTGCCAAATGACATCTTAGAAATAATGGTTTACCATGTATAGCATTTACCTATGGAATTGAATAAGCTGGTCAAAATGTTTATGTGATTTTTGGAGCATTGTATACCTATTTTTAATCATAACATTTAGATTTTTTTAAAAAATGTTAAGAAATATGGCTAAGAGTTCCATATCCACTGCAAATCTCTCAAGTGGTTGTGGTTGTGGTGGAACCTTGCATATTGAACATATAATGAAGGACTTTGAAGAAGACAAAACTCAAAAGACAAAACCAAATATTTCTCCCTCTCTCACATTGAAAATGAAGTTTGTTGTCCCTGAAGAGGTAGAAGCAGTCAAAACAAGGTTTCTGTACTGCTTACTGTGATTAATCTCATTATTTCTGAGAGATTAGCTACAGTTGCTGTTGTTATAAACAACAGTTTGATTGAGGCATCAAAGGTAAATCAATGGATAGAGAACATGGACCCAAACATTATAAGTTGAAGAACCTGGTATTGATTGTAACCACTTACCCCAGGCAATGCTAGGATAGGAATAGCTCTACTAATTGGATGCAACTTCCTTTACAGGTTAGCTTCATAGAAAACTTTCCCCTTCAGTTTGTATCATCATTTCATATACACCAGAGGTGAACAATGTCCAGCAGGTGGGGTGGATCCTCTGCTCCCCCACCCTCTATGGGTCACTTTGACAGATGGGTGGGGCTGCCCACCTGTCACTTGGCTGACATCACTATGGTGCCAGGTGACCCATCTTCAAAGGAAATAATTGGGAGTGCACTCTCAAGTGTGCTTCCAGTTCCTTCCTTTGCAGTCTGGCTTGAACTCAATTTGGGCTGCAAAGAGAGTTTGCAGTCAGCACCAAATGGATGATTCATGCTGAGTGCAGCTGATTCCAACAGGATTTGCAATCAGCACTAATGAGCACAAGAACTTTCCTACCTGTGCCCTATTCTGGAGAAGCAACCGAAACCGATGCTCCAGAAACGAGTGAAGTAACAGGGTCATATTTTAAACATTTCCTTCTACCCAGCTCCTAATATGATGATTCCTTAAATGGATATTGCCTTGGTTCTATTCTTGCTCTGCTGGACAGCTCCCTAGTGTAGTATGATGAGAGGAACCTTGTCGCACCATAGAGGAGGGGTGCCTGGGAGAGCCCCCAGGACTCTCTAGCCAGCCTTCAGAACTCTCTTCAGGACACATTCCCTCCCTAGCCACATTCCCTCTTTCCAGGTCATACCTTTCACCAGCTTTTCTTCACGCCTCCCTTAAGTGTTTTTGCTTGGCTGCAATGCATTCTTGAATTCTGATAACACCTTTTGCTTGTCTGGATGAAGGATAGAGAGGGTGTGTAAGAATGCGATACAAAAGTAAAATGTAGTTCCACACACTTTAGCCTCTGGGCCCACCCACCATCGGTATGTGTCCTTCCAGAATGTTGCCCAGAGGATAAAGCAGCCATTAGGCTGAAAAGAGCTTCCCTATCCCTGCTTTAGAGGGTTGGCAAAACACCTGATACATGTTAGAATTCCTGCTCTGTGATTGCAGACATGGGATTGTTGTCTTTCACATGATGGTATATGTTTTGACTCCACAGAGTGGGAAGTGACGGAGGCAGGATGTTAGTGTTACTGTGTTCTGTGAAGTGGGACTATTGTCCTTTGTTTTTTCTCTTTGCTGTCTGATGCTAGAGAGAGAGGGAGCCATGTTGCAGTGCTCCGTGTGTGTTCATATGTAAATAAAGTAGATTAGCCAAAATGCTGAGTTGCTGGGCTCTGTCACGCAAACTGCGAAGACTCTGCAGATCCCTAAGTGTGTCGATGTCTGTTGGCATCGGTCGCTGTGATGTTCCGGCTGAAGAAAGCTTCTGAAGTCCCGAATGATCGACCAGCAGGGAGAGAACATGCCAGTCGGGCATGTGTCTCTGCCAGGGTCCTACTCAAGTGTAGGACGAGCTCCTGACAATACACACTCTTAGCCATTATGCTACAACAGTTGTTGTTGTTGTTAGTTAAATTTGTATACTTTCTGAAGAGCACAGAGTGGTTCACAACATAAAAATGCAAAATACATAATAAAAAGTATGTAATAAAACAAAAGCAAAACACACCACTGAAGAAAAGACCCATTCCCATGTTGCCACCTCGTGAGGGAGACACCAAAAAAAGGGCCTCAGATGATGATTGCAGGGTCCAGCTCGGTTCATATGGGAGCAGACGGTCCTTGAGGTATTGTAGTCTTGAGCTATTAAGGCTTTATATGTCAAAACGAGCACTTTGAATTGGGCCTAGAAACTATGGTCACATCTGCACCTTAAATTTAAAGCATTATGATGTCACTTCAACAGTAATGGTGTCTGTCAAAGAATCCTGGGGACTGCAGTTTGCTATGGGTGTTGAGAGTTGTTGGAGATCCCTATTCCCCTCACAGATAAATCATTCCCAGAGTTCTCTGGGAAAAGGGATGGATTGTAAAACCACTCTGACAATTTAAGCTCTGTGAGGAGAATAAGGAGTCAGCACCCTTAACAAACTACCATTCCCAAGATTCTTTGGGGGAAACCCATGCCAAAGTAGTATATGAGTGTTTTAAATGTGTTATGTGGATGTGGCCTATTTCTGGCTTACTTTATCTATCTCAGAGTGGAATATTCAGCCCATCCTCTGCCATTTTGCCTTGGGAACTGCCTTGATCTAGCCCCGCCCTTGAGTCTCTTGCTCTTACCTGTGTTCCAAACAAAACACTGCATCATGGTGTGCCTGTCTTGAAACTCATGCGGCATTACAGCATTGCCTTGGCTCTCTCCCTCTCCCTCCGCCTCCTCCCTTCTTTCTTGCTTTCCTCTGTCATGAATGCTGTTAACATAACTGCAAGAAGACCAATTGTATTGGGAACTGGCAGCTGCGCTTGAGGCTCAGGAGCAGAAAAGAGAGATCAGTTACAGCAATTTCTTTTTGATTTCTAAAGGGATTGCCAAAGAACTCATCCCTTTGAAGGAAAAAAACCTTACTGCCCCTTTGTATGGGAAGTTTTTTTATTATTATTAACTTAAAGAAAATGTCTTTTGTAATAAAAGGGAGAACATTTACTCTAGAGGAACTGTAGGTGGCCCATATAGACCTCCAAAAGATATTTGAAGCACTAACTAGAAGGAGAAGGGTTTCAAGTCTTGAAGGAAAGCAGCAATTTAAAACAGTTCTGTGGAGGCATAATTCAGGGCCATCTATTTTGAACTAAGTAGGGGAAAATATTTTCCACTGCGTCTCTGTGCCAGCCCAGAATAATCCAAACCAACATTTCATACTTCCAAAGGTTGGAGAAACATCACATAATGTTAATGTCATTTCATTTTCAAAGCTTATATACTGCTTAAAATAACAAAATGTCTAAGTGATTCACACATATTACAATAATAAAATGCTGTCATGTGTTTTTAAATTTATCGTTGACTTTAATGATTCTTTGAAGGTTTTAAATTGTTGTTTTTAACTGGTTGGTTTTTTTACTGATAATTTCATTGTTCTGTAATTTTTGTAAACTGTTTTGAGGTTGTTGTTTTTTACAATCAAGTAATATATAAATTTTATATCGAATGCGAATTAGGCAGATTCTCGTAAAAATTAGAACGGAACCATTCCTCTCCCCCCCCCCAAGTCTACTTCTCACTTGCATTTTCTTTTCCTTCTTGGATGATGGCAGAAGATAGTACAATGTATTTTGTATAGCTAAGCCTTTACCTCTATCTTCAGTACATTGTAGTATTTTATTTCATTGCTATGGCTAGTGGCTGATTCAAATAAAGATTCTTCTGATCTGATCACAAATAGTAATTTTGAAAGTGAGCAAATGTGAATCTATTGTTAGCTTCTCACATCACAAAATGCTTTTAAAAAATCTCGTTGTTTTGGCACCAGGAAAGTACTTTTTTGTTTTTTGTTTTCCTGGGCCCTAAGGCAGCGCCAATGATGGGATGTTTTGACTCCTGACTATGTTTTTAATATGCAGTTTATTACTATGTTGTATTCTTGTTGCAAGCCACTTTGGGTCTTTCTGTTGTGGGAAGTTTCTCATAAATTCAGTAAACCTAACCTACAACTGAATTACCCTGAGGAACTTCCATAAAACATAATAGGTCATATTAGGAAAGAACATGCTAATCACAGAGATAATCAATCAATAGATCTCATAGCCATTGAGCTGGGAGGCTTTCCCTCCATATTAGTTAAAAATCACAGCCTAATGCCTTATGGATATGCGTAGCTGCAATGATGTGGTAAGTGGTGATTGACAAGGCAGCATCCTATGTCACGAGTAGCTGAGCCTAGGTAGAGATGACTTGTTACTTTTTAAAAATATGCATTTTATTAGTTTTTACATATATTTTCCAAACATCTCATCTCATCTCATCTTATACAACATTTTGGCTATTTTAGCCTGAGACTTCCATCAACAACGTCTAATGATTTTCAAAACTCATCTCTTAATCTTACAGTTGTTATCCTAACTATTACTTTTAATAATCCATAACTTAAAATCCATTCTCATAATCTGCAATATTTCATATAGTTCTCCTTACAAAACTTCTTGTAGTCCTACAAGCATAGTCAGTTGGTTACAATTGTCTTTCAAATAACTCGTATATTTACTCCAATCTTTCAAGAATTTCTGGTCCTGCTGGTTTCGAATTCTCCCTGTCATCTTATCCAATTCTGCGTAGTCCGGAGACGACTTGTTTTTTAGGTACAGCTTAATATGAGAGCACTCTTTAAGTGAAGCAAAACTCTGATATATACCATGTGCTGGACAGATCCAAAGTAGCCAAAAGGTCTTTTCGAGTGCACATGCAAGACAGTCCTCTTTAGTTAGTCTTGCACTCATTCCACATAATATTTGCTTGTTTCTACTGTTTTCCATTTTTAGTACACTACTAGGCGCAGGTCAATTCTTTGTCCAGGGCAGCTTACTACCAGCTTCATCTGATACGCAGGCTGAGACCCTACCTGCCCACGGACTGTCTCACCAGCGTGGTGCATGCTCTGGTTATCTGCTGCTTGGTCTACTGCAATGTGCTCTACGTGAGGCTACCTTTGAAGGTGACCCGGAAACTGCAACTAATCCAGAATGCAGCAGCTAGACTGGTGACTGAGAGTGGCTGCTGAGACCTACATTGGCTCCCAGTGTGTTTCCAAGCACAATTCAAAGTGTTGGTGCTGACCCTTAAAGCCCTAAACAGCCTCGGCCCAGTGTACCTGAAGGAGCGTCTCCACCCACACCGTTCTACCCGGACAACGGACACTGAGGTCCAGCGCCAAGGACCTTCTGGCGATTCCCTCACTACAAGAAGTGAGGTTACAGGGAACCAGGCAGAGGGCCTTCTCAGTAGTAGCGTCCACCCTGTGGAACTCCCTCCCGTCCATCAGATGTCAAGGAAATAAACAACTATCCGACTTTTAGAAGACACCTGAAGGCAGCCCTGTTTAGTTTTTAATGTATGAAGTTTTATTCTGTTTTGAATGTTGAATGCCGCCCAGAGTGGCTGGGGAAACCCAGGCAGATGGGCAGGGTAGAAAATAATAATAATAATAATAATAATAATAATAATAATAATAATAATAATAACAACAACCACCAATGGTAATTAGAAAAAACAGCTCCAGTGTGGGGGCTGTAGGTCAGGAAACAAGCAGGGAAAGTCTGTTCATGAAAAGCAGCAAGCTGTGGGATCTGAAATGAATTGGGAATCTCAAATTTTGCAATCCTTCTGGGTGGGTGACTGGGCACTTTTCAGTTTCCTTCCTTCCCTACCCCCAGGCTGATTCTTTGCGTGGACAGGAGAAGCTCTGGAGCCAAGTGAGAATTCCCAGGTAAGATCCTCCCTCTATTGTGTGGGCAGGTAATCCCTCCCCTACCTGGCCTGCTCTCCTTGGCAACGCCTCCCCCAGGTGGGATTGGACAACTGACTGAGGTAGGCGGAGACCTCCAGGTATCCCACCTGAGGGAAGGCAAACCAAGCCTATGCTGTTGGAGCCGCTCCAGATCTAGGGGCTGCGCGTGCCCACGCAAAGGGCGCCCCCCATTTTAAGCGTGGAGCGGTCATTCCCCTTGTCCCACCCTCAAAAAAGCTTACCTGGGATGAGAGAAAGCAGGTGGCACATCCAGCCATTGCTTGGGTGAAAGAGGCTTGCCTGGCGCCTCTCTCTGTCTCTCTCTCTCTCTCCCCTGCCTCGGCTAAATTATATTTTACAAATGATTTGTGTCCCACCGCCTTAAACATGAGCCACAAACATTATGGATGCCAGATTTCAAAATCTGGCACAAGATGTACTCTCCAGCTCCCTAGTGCATAAATTTATGGACACACAGCATTTGCTTCTAATGAGCAATTTGCTTGTAAAACAACAAGAAATCCAAGCCAATTGCTGTAGAAAGCATACGCGCACACACAATACTGTAAAGTTGCAGCTACTTTTTAATTATTGATGCCAGTCTTGCAGCATATGTTATAGGTATTGAATGATAGGGTGCTAAATATTTTGACACTAATTATCTCAAGAGCTGAAGGCAAACTAGTTGTGTTTGGAACTAATTTAAATCATTTGCTAGGCTCTCTTAACGAAATGTACTGGAACAGGTTCAAGAGTCCGATGTTTCCAGAGACTGAACATAGAATGCCATTCCTGTCATTCTGATGGGAGCAGACCCCCCCCCCCCGTGAAGGACGAAGGGTATGAAGGAAAGAGAACATGTGAGTCTGTTGAGCCAATCAGCTTGGGAGCTGGCAGGCACTTTTTATCAGCAATACCACCCTGAGCTCACCCTTTTCTTTATTGGTAGCATCTGCCCTCCCATCCTTGGCTAAGCCCTTGAGAGATGAATAAGAAGTTTTGGGGTGTTCCTTAGCTGGCCCTGGGTGCACCTTTTCCCAGTTACTCCATGCTGCCCTTAATTTGCTTGGCTTCTGGTAGGTCTGGTCTTTTTGATTTGAATTGCAATGGGCCATTTAGTGCAGGCAGGAAAGTGAACTGAAGCACTATTGCTGAGCATCTTGTGAGGCTGCTTGTTTTGGTATCCTGGAGCCTGGTGGTATCTGCTACCTGCTGAATGCTGAATAGGGGTGGCGGTACCAATAAATTAACACACAAACACAGTACTGCTCTTTAGGGAGAGGTGGAAATTATTGCCTCTCCTTATTTACCTGCAGCTTTTCAACTCTAACTCCTTGGTTTTTGACTCCATAGCTTTCTTAGTATCCTATTTCCTAGCTTAACCTACAGTCAACATTTTCACTTCCCCTCCCAACCTTTTAACCAATCAGGAGGAGAACAGTATCTTGGTTAAGTTTCTATTTCCCCTTAACTGGAAGTTTCCTTTGTCCTTCTGGAGCAAAACATCCCCGCGTACCTTTAACTTTTGACCCTCCTGTGCAGAAGAACCTTTAAAGGAAAAAGCAACCATCATACAACCCAAGTTTTACAACTCCAAACCCAACACAAAACGGCAAAAAGTTCTATTCGTTCACACATGGTGTGTGTACCAGGAGTTCACAACTCTTTTCACACAGGCACAATCAGGCTAAGGAGCAGTGTCTCTGTGTTTGGGGTTTCCATGTTTTGGGGTTCCACCTTGCTGGGGTGTCCTTAGCCTTTCTGGATTTCTGACAGAGTAAAGCCTCTGCCACTTTACTGGAGAAAATTATCTGTGCATGTGTGTAGATGTGTGCACAGCTGGGAAACAAACAAAAGAATCAAGGAGGAGTTTCTACCAGGGTAGCCAGCACCGAAATAACAACAACCACAACCACCAAAAAGAGGACAGAGGTTTGCACACAGGTTTGTATGGCATTTGCACATGCTAACTTAACAAGCATCCATTAAATTTCTAACAATAAGTCAGAATGAAACTGCATTGTGGGAGATTTAAATGGTTGCTTTCAGACCCACTTGATGGCTGGAGCATTTCAATAATTTTAAAATGTGGAGGTTTTTCAGCAATGATTGGATGGCCATGGATGCTTTAGTTGAGAACTTGCATTGCATGGGTTCCCTTCCAATTCTACAATTCTGTTATTCCAAGGTGCCCCAAGGGCAGGCACCAACAATGGCCCTGCAAGAGTTAGGGGATCAAGAAAGCTGTCCAAGAATGCTTGCCCTGAGCACAGCTTAAAAACTACTAGTGTACATCACAGAACATGCCAGTAGTGGGGTTATAGATAGAGTAGTGTATTTTCTAAATAAAAAAATCAGCAAAATATGAGATAAGTCCCTCCAAATATAATAAATGTTGCTTAGTGATAATTAGATATTTTAAGGCTGGTGAGAAAAAAAACTATTAATATTTAACCTTATAACTCTATACTGAAATAGAAGATAAAAACATAATCCAGTTTTATTGTCGTATGCCTTGGCTCAATAAAGACTTATAAAGAAAATGTAATAAAAGTGCTCAAGTAAATGTCTCCCAGTAATCCCCATGGTCACTTTCAATGATCACACTCAATTGTTCTCCTAGTGTAAGTAATATCTGGTAAACAGAATTATGGCTTCATTCATTGCTGTCGCATAATCGTGTCCTCTGCCACTGGTGCAATGTATTTCTGCTAAAAAGGAATAAAAACAGTTGGGAGAGAACCATTCCCTGCAGTATTTGTAGCCGACGATAACAAAATCACAGACCAATAAGTATCCACAGGCTCTTCTTCAAAAATAAATCCCATGCCCTTTGGATGATATCATATCTAATTCACAAAAAGCAATATGAATACAACATTCAAGTCGAATGCGCATCGTGCTTTACTCCCAAAACATTTTTGTGACATGTGGAAAGCAAGCTGGAACAATGCACTGCATGCCAGTATCAGGGCACTGCTGGTTGGGGTGATGTAGTAGCTCAGTTTTGCACCATGTTAAAATGTGTGAAATCTTGAACTTGACCTTCACAGCCAAGTTCAAAGGCGTACCCCTGTGGTGGACTCATGATCTGTGTGGTTGTCAGGAAGTTATTATCTTTCAGCCTCAATGGTCTCCCTGTCAAAATAAAGGAAGAATACTGCCTATTAATTGCTTAACTACTAGGAAGAATTCTCTACCCTAAAGAACAGGGCTATCTACAACAGGGAGCTCTAGCCTATCAGGGTCGTGTCCTAGTTGGGGTGCAGGAGACCACCAAGCCCTAGATGTACACCAAGCCTTCCACCTGGGAGTGAGGAGCTGGGATGCTGTGACAAAGCTGAGAAAGGTGAGTTCAGCCTCTGACACCAAGGCCAAATGGTTCCCATCCTTGAAGGAAAGGTGGTACCTTAAGCACCACATGAAACCCAGCCCATCCAGGAGTGGGGAGCAGTGGTACATTGTTGGAAGACAGAGTTACCTGTCTTACCATACAGCCTGATCTGCATCCTCTAAGCTCTAGCCAGTTTCCCTCAAGTGGAAAAGGGTATCCTGCTGCTATTGTTGTAGGCAGATTCTATCAGTGGGAGAGGCAGAAAGCAGAGCTCATTCCATCAGCTTTGCTGAAAGACCAGCTGTATCAGGAACCTCCTACTCCTGAACTGTGTCAACTGGTCATTATAAGAACAACTGAGTTTTCTCTCTTTCCTCCCTGTCCTTTGTATTTTTATTTTTTTAATATTGCAAGCCTGCAAGCAGGGACTGCCTTATTTTAATTGATTATACAAAAGCCACTCTAGGGGCAGTTTCATCTGAAGAGTAGCGTACAAATGCTCAAAGTAAATAAATCCCACTGTCCGTCTGGTTGGTACATAGTACATGGAATGTGAGAGGAACACAAACCATCCTGTACTTCATATCAGATAGCAAAATGTATTAGGTTGATCCTGACCCCACAGAATCTTATCAAATCCAAAGGTTTTTTGATTCAAGGCCCCTCAGAAAGGACTCTAGGGCTGTGCATTGGATTTGGTTGAGGCCTGAACCAAACTGGGCCAATCTGGAGGGGTTGAGACAGCACTGGATTGGCTCAGGTGAAGCTGTCTGGAGTGATCAGGGGGTGGGACATGGGCAGGAAGTCTGTAGGGGTCTGCCTTGCCAGAATGTTCCTCACAGGATTTAACCGTCTTGCTTTTGGTCCAGGAGCAGGGAATGGGACTAGCATCTGCTCCTTCCCACTTCTCCTCCTGACCATGCATTTCATTAATTGTTTTTTTTTTTAAAAAACTAATTAAATGTTACCCCTGCCTCTTAATTGATTTGGGGCTGGATCCAGGCTGGGTGTTTCACAGGCTAAATCATGTTTGGAGAGGGGTGGGACTGTGCACTCAGCGACCTTCAAAGTGGCTGTATATTTTAGGAAGAACTGAGCTAAATTTATATCAGAAAACAGTGCATGTTCTCACTGAGATAGCCTTTCAGTGTAGATAAAATGTGTGAAGCTATAAAGCCAAATGAAGCAGGAATTACTGTAGAATGGAGATGCCCACTCAGACAGCTGAAGTCTGACTGACTTTGTTTTACTGCTCAGCTCCGGAATATATGCTGTAAAACCAAGAGCGTTTTATAATTGTGTACGCTTTGCAGACCACAAATAGGCTGTGATTTATTAGCTAATTTGGGATACAAGTGACCATAGCTAATTTAAGTAATAGGTATCAAAGGACTGTGTAGAATCCATGAACACATCAACATTTTCTGTGTTGTTATTATATCCACTCTGTAACCTAATTAGCAGTTAACACTCTTGTTATCCTAACCAGCCAATGTTATTAGGAAATTAAAGCTTCTAGCGCACCGTGCCATCTGAATTTCCATAATTTATGGATCTTACAATTTGAGAGGGTAATAATAATAATAATAATAATAATAATAATAATAATAATAATAATTTCCCCAAACCAGGTGTAGAATGCTGTACCATGCTCGCAGTGCTTCTTTTTTCTAAAAAAATGTTTAGGGGTACTCTCATTTTCCTACTAATATTGAAATACTGCCCCTCAATGAGACCAAACCTAGATTCACAAAATGCTTAGGGATATGCGTACGCCTGCGTCCCCCCAGAAAAAAAGCACTGCATGCTCCCATCGGGCTTCACAATCCTGATCGTGCAAGTTTATAAATTTCATAGGGGGCTGTGTTGGCTGAAGCTGATGGGAGTTAGTCAAACACATCTGGAGGGCATCAGGTTGATGAATGCACAGAGAACAGGCTTCCTGCTTCAGACATTCATCTCAAGCACAATAGGGATGGGATGTGGGGGCAAGGCCAGTAAGCCTTCCCCTTTATGTGATTCAAATCTCAGGAGGGATTGAACACCCAAATAAGTCTGTTGCTATGGGTTGTGTTCAGTGTGAGTTTCAGAGTAAAGGTAAAGGTACCCCTGACCATTAGGTCCAGTCATGGCTGACTCTGGGGTTGCAGCGCTCATCTTGCTTTATTGGCCGAGGGAGCCGGTGTACAGCTTCTGGGTCATGTGGCCAGCATGACTAAGCCACTTCTGGCAAACCAGAGCAGTGCACAGAAACGCCGTTTACCTTCCCGCCGGAGCGGTACCTATTTATCTACTTGCACTTTGACGTGCTTTCGAACTGCTAGGTTGGCAACGGTAGCTCACCCTGTCATGGGGATTCGAACTGCCGACCTTCTGATTGGCAAGTCCTAGGCTCTGTGGTTTAACCCCAGCACCACCTGCGTCCCAGTTTCAGAGTAGACCCATTTAAATTAATTAACACTTCTGACTAAGTTCTATTAATTTCAATGGGTTTGAGTAGCACTTAGTTAGATATAATCCTATAGGTAGACATGTACATATGTTGCAATATTTTAGAAATAAATGCCAGTTCAGCTTTCCATGAAGAAGGGGCATTCCTTTGAGGAAGAGGAAAATAAACCAGGGCAGTGCTAATTGTTTTAATTGCACAAGCAAGAAAATGCAATAATGAAGAATGTCCAGTCTGAATAAATATATGGGCAATTAGGGTATTGTTATGGAGATTTCCACTGAAAGCAATTTGAAAGAGAAGGGGGAAGGGGAGCATGGGTAACTAGGAAGACTACCTCATTGTAGAATGTGACTTGCATTCATAACTCTCATTGGGCAAAGCAATGAGCATTGGAAGTAGGACCTGATTTTGAGGATACAGGATAGCAGAATAATCTGCAGCACTATCTTCTGCATGCTGAACATCCCACTGAGTTCAATGGAGCTTGCTTCCAAGTAAGCATGCATGAGGGTTACAGCCTCTTTAGGCCATCTATAAATAACCTTCAGGGAAAATTGCTGCTGTTGTTAAAAAAATGCAACCTACACTTCCTATTAAAGGACCCCAGGGTGATAAACAGTGAAGTAGTAAAATGGTATAATGGGGGGGGGGGACAAACATATTTAAAACAATTAAAAACAATGACGAACATTTAAAGCACTCATATACCCCTGTAGGTAATAATTTCAAGGTTGCCAGGAGCAGTTGTTGGCATCCATCTGTGCTGAGAGACAATGGAGTGTGCTTCTGGAGGTGAAGTCAAACCACCGCATTAGCAGCACTGAAGTGACCTCCCCAGGGCGCAAGCCTGGGCAGTGTGTATGGAGGTCCTGGGCTGCCCAGATGACAAGACCCCTCTCACCCTCACTGATGTGGTCCAAGGGAAAGTAGAGCAATATGTTTGGCACCAGCCTGGCTGCAGGAGTTGCTGGAAGAAGGGGTACAAGGCACCATGCAACTGTCTTAGGGACTTTACTCTGGATTTATGCAAGGTTTACTCCTTAGCCTTTTCTTCTCCTGGAGATAACCTGCAAGGCAGCAGAGGTTTAGCACCAGAGTTTTCCTTCTCCTAGATGGACTGCCTTCCCAGGTTGATGAGTTCCATCAGGCATCAAATGCCTGGGTGAATAGGGAGTGATCAAATGTAGATCAGTGTCAATTGGCCAAGTACTGTAAGAAAATATCTATCATCTATCTATATCTATCTATCATCTATCTATCATCTATCTATCTATCATCTATCTATCTATCTATCTATCATCTATCTATCTATCTATCTATCTATCTATCTATCATCTATCTATCTATATCTATCTATCATCTATCATCTATCTATCTATCTATCATCTATCATCTCTACAGCTTAATGCTACGATGGCTTGTAAGCAGTTTAAAAGCACAAAATCAATTACAAAATCCATACATAATTAAAATTTACAATTAACCAAGTCCACTAAGAAGCATAGCAATTAAAACAGTTTACAGAACAATTAAAACAATTAGATCAGGATCTTCCAGTTCAGGGGAATGCTTGCCTAAACAGGTATGTCTCCAAGAGCAGGTGGAATGCCAATACAGTGGTACCGCATACGCTTCAGGTTACAGACTCCGCTAACCCAGAAATAGTGCTTCAGGTTAAGAACTTTGCTTCAGGATGAGAACAGAAATCGTACTCTGGCAGCGCAGCAGCAGCAGGAGGCCCCATTAGCTAAAGTGGTACTTCAGGTTAAGAACACTTTCAGGTTAAGAACGGACCTCCGGAACGAATTAAGTACTTAACCCGAGGTACCACTGTACTGAGGGGGTCTCTAGCAACACCCACTGGGTGCAGGGAGTGCATTTCACAATATTGGTGCCACCAGTGAAAGCCAACTTCTGTTTTACTCCAAACAGCTAATCACTCACTCACTACAGTCTAATTGTCTCATTTCTCCAAATATACTGCCTGTCAAAAGTGCCATTTATCCCGTCTACTGTTGTGCTGTGGTTATACTTAACCTTCTGTGGTTGCTTTTCTTTTCTTTTTTGCTTCTTCTGCATTAAGTATTTTATTCTGCTCCAGAGGGCTACTCTGCATATATTCTGTTTGCCAGTCTGGCATGCTCTTTGGTGTCTCCTAGTCCCTTTGGCAATTTAGATGTCTAGCCAGAATTGTACTTAATATTCAGTGCTATTATGAAACCAATCTGCTTTATGTCAGATCTGGGAAGAATCACAATTCTTGCCAAGAAGATCCAGAGAGTATAAAAAGAGTTAGGCTGTGCATTCAGACAGGTGTGACCAACATCAGTAGGCACAGAAAAGGAAAGGAAAGAAAAGGAAAGGAAAGGAAAGGAAAGAAAAGAAAAGAAAAGGGAGGAAGGAAAATAGTGTACAGCTATACATCTTTGATCCCATTTTGCCTTCAATCTTTTCAGACTGGGAACCCACCCTTAACCCTAATCTGTAACATGGGGCAAAATTTCACTGTTTGACTATGGCCCTTTTCAGATGATAGCAAATGAGCTTGCTTAGGCCTCACGATCTGCTCTTCCTTCATGTTCAAGGAACAAATCTACTGCTTTCTCTTTAGAACAACCCTCAGTTTCCTGTTATGCATGAACACAGGAAACCATGGTTTGTCCCAAAGTGAATGTTTTATATCTTCTCCTCTCATGCATGAAAGAGGCGAGGAGGTCTTCACAAGCCCAAAGATTCGTAAGGGTACATTCATTAAAACAAGTCTGGGGAACCTGTGGGAATCCACATGAGTCTGTACTACAACTCTCATATTCCCTAACAATTGGCCATGCTGGCCTGAGGCTAGCAATTTGAATCCACTTCAGGAGGGCCACAGGTATTTTGCTCCCAGTAATGCACTGCCACTTTCTGGGTAATTGAATCGAAAGAAATATGGCCCTCAGATGACCTCATAAGTACAGTGCAGACACTTGCACTATTCAGTCCATTGATTAAATGGCTTAATATTCAGATCAAAGTTCTGACCTGTGTGTGGGTTTGAGGGGAGAAAACTTGGAAGGTTGTCTCCAAAATGTGGAGCAAACCAGCATCCTCCCCAATTCTACATGCAATTGAGGATGCTCTTGATACATCTGATGGAGTAGATGGCAGTCTAGAAATGACTATGCCATAATAAATTCGTTAGTCTTCAAAGCAGGGGAACCACAGGCCCAGAGGTCAAATATGGCCCCCAGACCTTACTATCTGGCCCTTTCATCTCTCCCTACATCACAGCCCCTTTCTCCAGGTTCACTACTCCTGCTTTAAGGTGTTCTCCTATCCTTCTAACTGGTGCAGAATGCTAAATGCAGAAGGACAAGGTATTGCAGAATAGGCTATCAAAGTCAGATGAAGATTTTTACTTTAGTGTGACAGTTGACTTAATGCTCACAACAGAACCACCGATTTTGGAATAAATAAAAGAAAATAGATCCAATGGACTTTTTTCTTTAAAAAAGAAAGGGAAAAAAAGAAGAAGAGAAGAGTTTTGAAGGTCTGTTTTCTCCCCAGCCTCTCTGAGCTGGTGAACAAAAGTGTTATGCAAATAGTTAAATGTAATCTTATTATGCCTGCTTGCTTTGGAGAATAAGGGAGGAGGCAAAAATAAAGTAAAATGCAAAGGTAGTTTGTATTCACTTTCCTGGGTGACCTTTCAAGGAAACAAAGATAAAAGCAGAATACCCCACAGTAATAAAAACAAAATAGGAAAAGCAGCAGCCAGGAAGAAGTGCAAAGGATCTGAAATGCAATTCTTCAGCTAGGCTGGATGCCAAATCCTCCTGGAACACCCCGTTACCGTCTCTTCTAAACAGGTTCAAATGACACATAGCAGTAATCATGCATAGTTTTCCCTTGCTCCAATGTTTTTTGCTTTGCTTTTTAACCTAAAGCAGTCATCAAGGCTGCCACCTCCAACAGGAGGCCACAGCGGAGGAAGGAGCAACTTAACCCTCCCTGCCAATTTTCCACCTCCAAATTCCAACCCCCTCTTCAGCTGCTTTTATCCCATTGTGGGAAACAAAACAGATACTTTTATCTCATCAGACTACTTGTTCATCCAACCCAGGATTTACTACTCTGAGCTGTTCCAGATGTCCTTTTTATTGTGCATTCATGATTTGTGCTCATGATGTGATGCTCCTTCTTTCTCTGACCATGCTCTGAACCAATGCCTGATTCTGATAGGCTAATGTTACTGCATAAGGCTGTTTTTGAAGTAGTCCTGACTCCTTCCCTATCTGCCATGGTGGACAGGCCTCAGAACAGCATATGGAGTAAGAGCTTTCCTACCAGCACCCTAATCCTTCACATGTTTGACATTTAACTATTAATCCAAAACACTTCTCCCCCCACCCCAATTAAAAGAACAGACTTAGATGTCTTCTGATGCAAAAGCTCTGTCTGTGAACTTGAATCCACACCTTGATAAGGTCACATTTTTTGTCTTACCTTACTTTGCCTTGCCCTACTCCAATGTCTTTCCTACCTGGGGAATCAGGAACTTTGTTTCGGCCAGTACCCTTCCTTGGTGGTGGACACTCTTGTGGATCATAACTTATTTTCATCCACATCAGTTGTGGAAAAAACAATAAATGGTCTGATAAGTTAGGTTTGTAGTTTAATATGTAGAAGAGCATATCTTATCTTCATTTTAAGTCTCAGAATCATTGAAAAATTAATGGATTTTTAAAGCTCTGGCGTGTGGCTCCAGTATGCTCTCACTCCCTTTATCTGCAAGTGCAGCTTTTGGCTGACCTGGTGTGCATCAAACCTGCATAATGCCTTATTATCTCGAGATTACTTTGATAAAATCCATGCACTGATACATCATTAGAGTGATACTTGATAATGCACAGTCTAACCTTTCCAGCTAATCCCACCACAAAGAAGGGGCTGTGGAGTGATTTCCCCTCAGTGTTTCCCTTTCTATATAACTAATCCCTGAGAGATCATCGTCCCTACTCTTTTATGGCTTGTAGCCTTCAACCTTTTCAGAATTAGGACTCATCTGTAATCCTAAACTGCAACAGGGTACTCACTTTATTTGCCTCACCACATGTGCACTCCCTCCTCCATTTTAGGGTGACCAAATGCAAAGGTTTTCAGGGATCCTATATTTTTAATAGCTGTATAAAGGGGGGGGGGGTGCCATTTTCTTCTTCTTCCCCAGTTAACAGCTTGTCACACAGGAGTGAGTAGTAAAATATGCATTTCTTCACAACTACTAAACATAAAGGAAAAGCAACCCAGTCTTCTTTTATATCTGGTTTCCTGGTCTTAGAACTTTTGCTACCAAGCAGGGTTGGCTCAAGACATGTTGTTCCCTGAGGTGAAGGACAATATATCTAGCCTTGAACTTCTAACAGGCACAGGGCCCTTAGAGGACAAACTAGACACCCCACAGGTTGATGATCTTGAGGAGCAGGCAGGGCCCCATGAATCTAGTGCTGAGGATTCCCTTGATGGGCCTTCTGGGTTGGTATCCGATGGAAGGCCCCTGGAACTGTCAGAGGAGGAGGTGGAGCACATCTCCACCAGCCCTTCAATGTGTCATGGAGAAAATATTTGGGTTCAGGTTGAAGTGTGATGACACAATATAAGTATGATGACACAGCAAGAGTGTACAGACCCAGGAGAGTCCATCTACTTAGAATCATAGAATCATAGAATCATAGAGTTGGAATAGACCACAAGGGCCATCAAGTCCAACCCCCTGCCAAGCAGGAAACACCATCAGAGCACTCCTGACATATGGTTGTCAAGCCTCTGCTTAAAGACCTCCAAAGAAGGACTTGTGTGTGAGTGAGTAAGTAAATAAGTAAGTAAGTAAGTAAGTAAGTAGTCTCTGAAGCTCCTTCACTGCCACCAGCTGTGGCTGGGGTGTGGTTTAAGAGGTCAGAGTACATTAGGCTTCCCCTTACACCTTCCTTCTTCCAGTTGTTCAGCAGAATCCCTGATCTGGACCTTGTGTAGAAATGAATTCTCTCCACCACAAGAATGCACCTTAAAGCTTTACTGCAGAACAGCTTTAAATACTAGTTACAATAAGATAACAGAGTTTGCAGGGCAGCAGTTGAAGAAGGAGCAAAAAGGGTTTTCTTGTGTGTGTGTGTTTCTTTGTGGCTCATTAGCTGTTTTCCCTGTGTAAAGGTCAGAGGGGGCAGGGTTTCTGTTGAGGCAGGGGATTAGCTGTGGGAGGAGCTTATCAGAGTTTGCAGGGCATCAGTTGAAGAAGGAGCAAAAAGGGTTTTCTTGTGTGTGTGTGTTTCTTTGTGGCTCATTAGCTGTTTTCCCTGTGTAAAGGTCAGAGGGGGCAGGGTTTCTGTTGAGGCAGGGGATTAGCTGTGGGAGGAGCTTATCAGAGTTTGCAGGGCAGCAGTTGAAGAAGGAGCAAAAAGGGTTTTCTTGTGTGTGTGTGTTTCTTTGTGGCTCATTAGCTGTTTTCCCTGTGTAAAGGTCAGAGGGGGCAGGGTTTCTGTTGAGGCAGGGGATTAGCTGTGGGAGGAGCTTATCAGAGTTTGCAGGGCAGCGGCGCGCGCCTAGCGGCGCACGCAGTTAGATCCATCTTTTAGATTTAGGGGAGCTAGTCTCAAACGTTTGTGGGGGGAGATCTAGGTGTTTTTTTGTGTGGGGGAAGTTATTTGTCCTGTCTTCAAGCTTTTTATGATGGAGGACCTCTGTAGCCAACCCCAACGACACGATCTCAAGATGGAAGGGGAGGGAACAGCTGCAGTTGCCTGCGATTCCTGCGCAATGTTTGCCATCTTGCCAAAGGTTGCAGGCAGCTTTACCTGCAGCAATTGCATGTTGATTGCTCTCTTAAAAGACAAAGTCCAGCAACTGGAGGAACGTGTAGCTACGCTCCAAAGAATTAGAGAGCTGGAGCTCTTCTTGGAAGCAACAGAGCACACCGTCTCCACCAAGGAGGAGACAGGGGACTCCCCTGAGAAGGAGTCTAGTTCACCAACACAGGAGCCAGATATATGGAGAAACGTGACTCAAAGAAGTAGGAGGCCCAGGGTTCACTCTGTTTGCTTAGAAATACACAATCGCTTTGAGGTCCTCTCCCCTAGCATGGAAGACGAAGAGCAGACTCCATTTGAGGATCTCTCCCTCATTACAGTCGATCAGGTATATGAAGACGAGCAGCAAAGTCAGTCCTCAGGGAATGTGCAGGCGACCTTGGAACGGACAGCTCACGGAAGAACCCCGACCAAACCCAAGAGGAGGCGTGTAGTGGTGATAGGGGATTCCCTACTGAGGGGAACAGAAGCAGTGATCTGTGGGCCTGACAAGATGTCTCGGGAAGTGTGCTGTCTCCCCGGGGCTAAGATCCAAGATGTAACTGAACGACTGCAAGGAATCATAAAACCCACTGACAAATACCCCTTCCTCTTGGTTCATGTGGGAACCAATGACACTGCAAGCAATAGCCTCCAGAAGATCAAAAGAGACTACGAGGCTCTCGGCAGAAAATTGAAGCAACTAAATGCACAAATTGTCATCTCATCTGTCCTCCCAGTTGAACGACGTGGCCCAGGGAGAGAGGGGAAAATAGTGGAAGTGAACAGCTGGCTTCGCAAATGGTGTAAACAGGAACGGTTTGGATTCTTAGATCACGGACTGCAGTTTCTTGAAGATGGACTTCTGGCAAGTGATGGGCTGCACCTCACAACGGTTGGGAGAAATGTTTTTGCCAAAAATCTCAGAAACCTCATCAGGAGGGCTTTAAACTGACTAATGTGGGGGAGGGAGACAGTGCTCCTGAAGGTAGGAGTCTATCAATTAATGAAGATGATCATCCAAATGTCATAGACCAAATGGAGAAAACAGCACACGGACCTAGTGGTGGGAGGAAAAAATCCTTAAATAAGAGACACGGGGGAATGAGTAATGGACTTCAATGTCTGTACACTAATGCGCAAAGCATGGGAAATAAACAAGATGAGCTTGAGCTCTTGGTACAGCAAACTAAATATGACATAATAGGCATCACTGAAACCTGGTGGGATAAGTCCCACGATTGGAATGTAATAATGGGGGGATACAATCTATTTCAGAGAAACAGACCAGACAAGAAAGGAGGAGGAGTGGCGTTATATGTCAGGGATGTGTATACCTGTGAAGAGATCCAAGATTTAGATCCTCAAAGCCAAAGTGAGAGCATTTGGGTCAAAATTAAGGGAGAGAAGAATAACAGAGACCTCATTGTGGGAGTTTACTATAGATCCCCAAGCCAAACAGAGGACATAGATGATGCCTTCCTGGAACAGATGGCCAAGCATGCAAAAGGAAGGGAGATAGTAGTAATGGGGGACTTCAATTACCCGGATATTTGTTGGACGTCAAACTCAGCCAAGAGCATAAGGTCAAACAGATTCCTCACTGGCCTTGCAGACAACTTCATTGTCCAGAAAGTGGGAGAAGCAACAAGAGGAACAGCCATTTTAGATCTGGTCCTAACCAATGTTGATGACCTGGTTAGTGGGGTAGAAGTGGAAGGATCATTAGGCGCGAGTGATCATGCTCTTCTGAAGTTTACTATACAGCGGAAAGGAGCAGCCAAGCATACTAGGACTCAATTTCTTGACTTTAAGAAAGCCGACTTCATAAAACTTAGGGAAGTGCTGGGTGAGATCCCATGGACAACAATACTAAAAGGAAAGGGAGTTCATGATGGCTGGGAGTTTGTTAAGAGGGAGATACTAAAAGCACAACGTCAGGCAATACCAATGAGACGGAAACATGGAAGGTGCCTAAAGAAGCCAGGGTGGCTATCTAAAGAACTTTTAACTGAATTAAGATTAAAAAAGGATGTGTACAAAAAATGGAAAAGGGGGGAAACCACCAAAGAGGAATTCAAACAAATAGCCAGCACATGTAGACACAAAGTCAGAAAAGCTAAAGCACAGAATGAACTCAGGCTTGCTAGAGAGGTTAAAAGCAACAAAAAAGGCTTTTATGGGTATGTTCGTAGCAAAAGGAAGAACAAAGAAACTGTGGGGTCACTCAGAGGAGAAGATGGTGAAATGCAAACAGGGGACACAGAAAGGGCTGAACTACTCAATGCCTTCTTTGCCTCAGTCTTCTCCGATAAAGAAAACAATGCCCGACCTGAAGAATTTGGAGCAAATGATTCAGCAAAGGAAACACAGCCCAGAATAACTAAGGAGATAGTACAAGAATATTTGGCTAGTTTAGATGTATTCAAGTCTCCAGGGCCAGATGAACTGCATCCAAGAGTATTAAAAGAACTGGCAGATGTGATCTCAGAACCACTGGCAGTCATCTTTGAGAATTCCTGGAGAACAGGCGAAGTCCCGGCAGACTGGAGGAGGGCAAATGTTGTCCCTATTTTCAAAAAGGGGAAAAGAGAGGACCCAAATAATTACCGCCCAGTCAGTCTGACATCAATAGCAGGGAAGATTCTGGAGCAGATCATTAAGCAAACAGTCTGTGAGCACCTAGAAAGGAATGCTGTGATCACCAATAGTCAGCATGGATTTCTGAAAAATAAGTCATGTCAGACTAACCTGATCTCGTTTTTTGACAGAATTACAAGCCTGGTAGATGAAGGGAACTCAGTGGATATAGCCTACCTTGATTTCAGTAAGGCATTTGACAAGGTGCCCCATGATATTCTTGTAAAGAAGCTGGTAAAATGCGGTCTTGACTCTGCTACCACTCAGTGGATTTGTAACTGGCTGACTGACCGAACCCAAAGGGTGCTCATCAATGGTTCCTCTTCATCCTGGAGAAGAGTGACTAGTGGGGTGCCACAGGGTTCTGTCTTGGGCCCGGTCTTATTCAACATCTTTATCAACGACTTGGATGATGGACTCAAGGGCATCCTGATCAAATTTGCAGATGACACCAAACTGGGAGGGGTGGCTAACACCCCAGAGGACAGGATCACACTTCAAAACGACCTTGACAGATTAGAGAACTGGGCAAAAATAAACAAGATGAATTTTAACAGGGAGAAATGTAAAGTATTGCACTTGGGCAAAAAAAATGAGAGGCACAAATACAAGATGGGTGACACCTGGCTTGAGAGCAGTACATGTGAAAAGGATCTAGGAGTCTTGGTTGACCACAAACTTGACATGAGCCAACAGTGTGACGCGGCAGCTAAAAAAGCCAATGCAATTCTGGGCTGCATCAATAGGAGTATAGCATCTAGATCAAGGGAAGTAATAGTGCCACTGTATTCTGCTCTGGTCAGACCACACCTGGAGTACTGTGTCCAGTTCTGGGCACCACAGTTCAAGAAGGACACGGACAAACTGGAACGTGTCCAGAGGAGGGCAACCAAAATGGTCAAAGGCCTGGAAACGATGCCTTATGAGGAACGGCTAAGGGAGCTGGGCATGTTTAGCCTGGAGAAGAGGAGGTTAAGGGGTGATATGATAGCCATGTTCAAATATATAAAAGGATGTCACATAGAGGAGGGAGAAAGGTTGTTTTCTGCTGCTCCGGAGAAGCGGACACGGAGCAATGGATCCAAACTACAAGAAAGAAGATTCCACCTAAACATTAGGAAGAACTTCCTGACAGTAAGAGCTGTTCGACAGTGGAATTTGCTGCCAAGGAGTGTGGTGGAGTCTCCTACTTTGGAGGTCTTTAAGCAGAGGCTTGACAACCATATGTCAGGAGTGCTCTGATGGTGTTTCCTGCTTGGCAGGGGGTTGGACTCGATGGCCCTTGTGGTCTCTTCCAACTCTATGATTCTATGATTCTATGATTCTAACTGTTACAAAATAACAAAGTAATGCATTGCAAACAAGCAATGAGGTTCATTTCTATATGCAGTTCAGTGAACTTTGCCTCTCTCTTGTCCCAGAGGGAGATCCTAAGCTTGTTCATCATTGCAGAACTTCTTTGCAATGGTTGCTGCTGCTGTTACCAACCATGTCCAGCAAGCACAAACAGCAAATGATGACTTTGGTAGTCCAGCAACCTGTTGGTATGTCTGATATTTGCTGCCCATATTTACTGTCAAACTGTGCTCTTTATTCAGCAGAGGGAGGTTCAAGCATAGAAGGGATGGGAAACCCAGAGGTCTCAATCTTTCACATTGCCTGGTAACTTATAAATGCTCTAATTTGTGCAACAGCACCCCTGAAAGAATGTAAAAAAAGAATAAGAAAGTTCAGTGGTGTCATATATCCTTTTCATTTGCTCATTAAACAGGAACATTTGCATAACAACGGGGCTTTTGTTTCTACGTATGTAAGGCTCCCTGCTGATAGTGCTCACCTGAATTCACAATTTTCTGATAGCATCCTCCTCCCCTTGCAGTCAGCTGCAGTCTCTGCAAAGCTGTAATTATAACCTCAGGTGCAGGGTGATCAGTAGAGTACAAGAAATACAGATAAAAATAAAGACTCTGCATTCAAGAAAAGATCCTTCATAATAAGGAATGGTGGAATTATGGATACTCATAAAACAAATATTTCCAGATAGAAATTATTTCCCTTAGAAACCTATACGGGGTGAGTTAGTTTGTTCAAACTGTAGGCTAGTAAACAGTTTATTGCTTACTTGGCTAATACCAGGACCAGCCTTTCTAGGGTAGTAATTGGAAGGGCTGTTAAGACCAGTCTATTTGGTGCCATATCTGTTTTCATATGAATCTTTTTAAAGAAAAAAGTATTCACACAAATTTGCATTCTTTTAGAAGTATTGAAGAAAAGCACATTTCATTATCAAAATAAAAAAATTCCTTCCAGTAGCACCTTAAAGACCAACTAAGTTAGTTCTTGGTATGAGCTTTCGTGTGCATGCACACTTGTATCTGAAGAAGTGTGCATGCACACGAAAGCTTATACCAAGAACTAACTTAGTTGGTCTTTAAGATGCTACTGGAAGGAATTTTTTTATTTTGACTATGGCAGACCAACACAGCTACCTACCTGTAACTGACACATTTCATTATGTATTTTAACCTAAAATATGCACATTTATATGCACATACATCTAAGTTATCTTTCCCAACCCTACATGGAGATGCCACTGGTTGAACTGGAGTCCTTCTTTGCATGCAAAGAATCATAGAATTGTAAAGTTGGAAGGGACCCCAAGGGTCATCTAGTCCAATCCCCTACAATGCAAGAATCTCAACTAAAGGATCGAAGACAGTTGGCCATCCAACCTCTGCTTAACAACCTCCACTAAACTTCTGTTGATGCAGCCTAGAATAGCATTAGCTTTTTTTTTTTTTGCTGCTGCATCACACTGTTGACTCATGTTAGGCTTGTGGTCCACCAAGACCCCTAGATCCTTTTCACTTGTACTAGTAGGAAGACAAGTGCCCCCCATCTTATATTTGTGCAGCTGGTTCTTCCTTGCTTGTTTCCCATACACTGTGCTCTGCCATTGAGCCATGGCCCTGTTTACGGAATTACAACTTGATACTCCTGTTAGATCTCTCCTTTGTAATACCTAAGAGCCCTATTGCTCTTTAATTCAGTTGGTGGTAGCAGTTACTGATTGTTTCAGATATTTTAGGGTGGGTTTACTCTAAGTGGCAATGAAAGGAACAAGAAGATGCCTATCAGGTGTGGCTTATTCCATAACCTCCTGTGGTGCCATCTTAAAGAAGGAGGTGTAGGGACCCTCCCAGGGACCTCAGTACATTACATTCAATACCCTGAAGCTTCATCTGTAGATAAAGGTAAAGGGACCTCTGGCCATTAGGTCCAGTTGTGACCGACTCTGGGGTTGTGGCGCTCATCTCACTTTATTGGCCGAGGGAGCTGGCATACAGCTTCCGGGTCATGGGGCCAGCATGACTAAGCCGTTTCTGGCGAACCAGAGCAGCACACGGAAACGCCGTTTACCTTCCCGCTGGAGCGGTACCTATTTATCTACTTGCACTTTGAGGTGCTTTCAAACTGCTAGGTTGGCAGGAGCAGGGACCGAGCAACGGGAGCTCACCTCATCGCGGGGATTTGAACCGCCGACCTTCTGATTAGCAAGTCCTAGGCTCTGTGGTTTAACCCACAGCACCACCAGTGTCCCTCATATGTATATATAAAGCTCATAAACAAAAATAATGCTGAAAATCCTCTGCAATTCAGAATGATTTTCATATTTAAAAGATTTCAGTTTGGCTGTGGCCTTTTCGTGTACTCACACCTTTTCCATACCCATTAGATGCTCAGCTTCTCCAATTATTTTTAAAAGAACGTTAAAGCCTTGCAAGGTGAAAGGTCACTATTCACATCACAGGCATGTTTTTTCCTGTTTCAAATGTAGTTAATGCAGCTGTCCTGTGATAGCACAGCCATCTTCAAGGTCAGGATTTACCCTATCAGCGTGCTTAATTGCCAACACAGGAAGAAGAAACTCCAACTGGTTAATTTTTAAAGATGTTTTTAGGGGTGAGTGAACAACTGAATATTCATGAGCGATATGTTAATCTATGGGCTGCTTTTAAACAAAAGAACAGAAAACGGAATAGTGCTCCATTAATTAATCTAAATTGTAACCATCCAAGAACAATATACTATAATGAAAAACATTTCCATTGTCATAGGCAGAACAAATTATATTATTCACAGTGAATATTGGATTTTGCTCAATTCCAGAACTCTTATGTTGCCATTTATTATCAGCAAGAAGGAATGCTATCTGGAGGGTGTGTGTGTGTGTGTGTGTGCGCGCGCGCTATATTGAGACTAGACATGTGAGAGAACAGCCTCTTAAAATTCTCCAGCCTATTAGTTGACAGAGAATATGGGGTGACTATTGAAATGGACCATCTCTGTTTATGTTTTACTTGGAGCAGATCCCTTAACATTACACAGCAACTGTGTTGGCAGCCTAACCACCATTTTGCATCTTCTACAATGTCTCAGACCTAGAGTCATGTCTGGGCATTTTGTGTGTGGGGTGGTGGTGGTGGCAGGCACAAAAAATGTAGAGAATATCTGAAGAAAAATTGGCAAAGTGTATTTTTCCTAAGGAATGAGAAAAACCTCAAATAGATGTTCTAAAAAAATGTTGGTTCCACTCTCATTCATTCATTTCTTAGGAGTACCTATGTTTCTGGTCAGCTCAGTGGCTCTTGACAACTTGTCACCTGTTAGTCATGCACTATAAGTTACATTCCACTGCTGGTGCATCAGAACTTGAGTGTGCAACTTCATTCACTCAAAAGAGTCACTCAGTCAGATCAGTGGGACTTGGCTGAGCGTCATGATATGGACAGAAATATGCATTGGGACCTTTGTGTACACAGTTCTGTCTTGTTTGATTGGAGTAATATTGGAGGAAATTGCCTAAATTTCCTATGTATACCAAAAACGTCAATCAAATCTGTGTTGATAATATTGTGGTTGTTTACTGTGAGGTATTAAAAAAAAAACTAATGACAAATATTGTTGCCATTCACTGCTGTGTGTGCTTTGGTTAGAGTGGATATGTGTCCTACTTTACAGGGGACAGTCCTCTGTTTGAAGGTGACGTCTGTTTTGAGGGCTGTCCAATACAAAAAAAGTTTGGTTTAAAGATAAATAACCTTAAGAAGGGAGAGCTGGAAGGCTCTTGAAGTTGTCCATCAACATTTAGCAACTGTTGCTCAGCAGGCTGAGCAGGCACATAGATCACCTGCTCTCAATCTTCCACACTAGGTGAGATTATTGTTTTTCTATTTAAATTATAGTATTTTGGATCACTTCAGTGCATTCTGTGGAGGGCTTCCCTTGTGCTTGGTCTTGAAACTGAAGTTAGTGCATAGTGTTGCAGCATGATAGCTGATGGGAGTGAGACCTTGTCAGCCTACAACAGGCATCCCCAACCTTTGGCCCTCCAGATGTTTTGGACTACAATTCCCATCATTCCTGATCACTGGTTCTGTTAGCTAGGGATCATGGGAGTTGAAGGCCAAAACTCTGGAGGGCTGCAGGTTGGGGATGCCTGGCCTACAACATCCTTGCTGGCTTTTAATGTGTTAACTGAGCCAACTTCAATAATAATAATAATAATAATAATAATAAATTTTATTTATATCCCGGCCTCCGAAGCTGAGCCAGGCTCAGGGCGGCTAACAACAATCAAATAAACAATCAAATAATCATACATTCCAAAAATATTTCATTACAAAAATTAGTTAAAATCAAGTTGATGGCAACCGATCAAGCAAAATTCCGTGCAGGTTGCCAGAGGAGGGAGTCAGGCTGCGCCCTGACCAAAGGCCTGGCGGAACAACTCTGTCTTGCAGGCCCTGCGGAAAGATGTCAGGTCCTGCAGGGCCCTAGTCTCTTGTGACAGAGCATTCCACCAGGTTGGAGCCGCAGCCGAGAAGGCCCTGGCTCTAGTTGAGGCCAGCCTAACCTCTCTGAGGCCTGGGACCTTGAGGATGTTATTATTTGCAGACTGTAGGTTTCTCTCTGGGGCAAGAGGACTATTAGGCTATAATTAGTGTATACATCCATTAACAGCTTGGGAACAGTTTATCTGAAGGTTCATATTACCCCATATATGACATCAGGCAGGCATATTCTGCAGTTTTCTTTTTGGTGCTTGCTAAAATCTTCTATGCCCCTTCATGGATCACTGCCTTGCCGTGGCGAAGGGGCTTGAAGAACTCAGAGAAGCTATGAACTATGCCGAGCAGGGCACCCAAGATGAACAGGTCATAGTGGAGAGTTTTGACCAAACGTGATCCACCTGGAGTAGGAACCGGCAAGCCACTCCAGTATCCCTGCCAAGAAAACTCCATGGACAAAGACAACAGGCATATAAAAGTTATGACACTGGAAGATGAGCCCCTCAGGTCGGAAGGTGTCCAACATGCTACTGGGGAAGAGCGGAGGACAAGTACAAGTAGATCCAGAGCTGATGAAGCGGCTGGGCCAAAGCCGAAAGGACGCTCAGTTGTGGATATGCATGGAAGCGAAAGGAAAGTCCAATGCTGTAAAGAAAAATATTGCATAGGAACCTGGAATGTAAGAACCATGAACCTGGGTAAGTTGGATGTGGTCAAAAATGAGATGGCAAGAATAAATATTGACATCCTGGGCATCAGTGAGCTAAAATGGACGGGAATGGGCGAATTCAGTTCAGATGACTATCATATCTACTACTGTGGGCAAGAAACCCGTAAGAGAAATGGAGTGGCCCTCATAGTCAACAAAAGAGTGGTGAAAGCTGTACTGGGATGCAAACATGTGGGATGACCACAGCAAACTATGGCAGGTTCTTAAAGAAATGGGAGTGCCTGATCACCTCATCTGTCTCCTGCGAAATCTCTATGTGGGACAAGAAGCTACAGTTAGAACTGGATATGGAACAACTGATTGGTTCCAAATTGGGAAAGGAGTACGGCAAGGCTGTATATTGTCTCCCTGCTTATTTAACTTATATGCAGAATTCATCATGCGAAAGGCTGGGCTGGATGAATCCCAAGCCGGAATTAAGATTGCCGGAAGAAATATCAACAACCTCAGATATGCAGATGACACAACCTTGATGGCAGAAAGTGAGGAGGAATTAAAGAACCTGTTAATGAGGGTGAAAGAGGAGAGCACAAAATATGGTCTGAGGCTCAACATCAAAAAAACGAAGATCATGGCCACTGGGCCCATCACCTCCTGGCAAATAGATGGGGAAGAAATGGAGGCAGTGAGAGATTTTACTTTCTTGGGCTCCATGATCAGTGCAGATGGTGACAGCAGTCACGAAATTAAAAGACGCCTGCTCCTTGGGAGAAAGGCGATGGCAAACCTAGACAACATCTTAAAAAGCAGAGATATCACCTTGCCAACAAAGGTCCGTATAGTAAAAGCCATGGTCTTCCCAGTAGTGATGTATGGAAGTGAGAGCTGGACCATAAAGAAGGCTGATCGCCGAAGAATTGATGCTTTTGAATTATGGTGCTGGAGGAGACTCTTGAGAGTCCCATGGACTGCAAGAAGATCAAACCTCTCCATTCTGAAGGAAATCAGCCCTGAGCGCTCACTGGAAGGACAGATCGTGAAGCTGAGGCTCCAATACTTTGGCCACCTCATGAGAAAAGAAGACTCCCTGGAAAAGACCCTGATGTTGGGAAAGATGGAGGGCACAAGGAGAAGGGGACGACAGAGAATGAGATGGTTGGATGGTGTTCTTGAATGTTCTAGCATGAGTTTGATCAAACTGCGGGAGGCAGTGGAGGACAGAAGTGCCTGGCGTGCTCTGGTCCATGGGGTCACGAAGAGTCGGACACGACTAAACGACTAAACAACAACAACAACAAAATCTTCTATGTGTAGTCATGTTTACCCAGACATATAAAGTCTATCTGTAACTTGAGTTTAGAATGTATATTTTTAACTGCTGATTTTATTCAGTTTGCTTTTTTTATAAACTTGTTTTTAACACTGAATTTGATTAACAATTTTAATGTATACTTTATATTTTTTGTAAGTTGCCTGGAAGTTTTATTTACAGTTACGTGCTATACAAATTCTGCTAAATAAGTAAAAACAAATAAATATATTTACCTCTATACACACATGTTTCTATGTGCAAAATTTGTGTAAACCCATGTCCTCCTTTGTCCCTTCTCAAAGGGCACATTTCCTCTGTTTTGGTGATGTATGTAAGTAGTCCATGTCATTACCGAGGAAGCAGGCTTAGTCGTTGTCTGAGGACTATCCCTGCCTCCAGGTCTGATCCTGACCGGAAGGATACTGGAATCAACAAGGGAAACCCACATGACCTGAAAGTGTTGCTGTGCAATGCCAGGTCAATGATGAATAAAACCACTGCCATCCACGACCTGATTGTGGATGGAGGATTTGACCTGGCATGTGTGACAGAGACCTGGTTGGATGAAGCAGATGGGCCCGTCCTTGCCGCTGCTTGTCCACCAGGTTTCTCTTACGCACAGCAACCCAGACCAACATCAGGCGATTTGGGCTGGGTGTTCATCAGTATGCGGATGATACCCAGCTCTACCTCTCTTTCAAATCAGAACCAGTGAAGGCAGTGAAGGTCCTGTGTGAGTGCCTGGAGGCGGTTGAAGGTTGGATGGCGGCTAACATATTGAGGTTGAATCCTGACAAGACAGAAGTACTGTTTTGGGGGGGCAGGAGGCGGGCAGGTGTGGAGGATTCCCTGGTCCTGAATGGGGTAACTGTGCCCCTGAAGGCCTGGGAGTCATTTTGGACTCACAGCTGTCCATGGAGGCATAGGTCAAATCTGTGTCCAGGGCAGCTGTTTACCAGCTCCATCTGGTACGCAGACTGAGACCCTATCTGCCTGCGGACTGCCTCACCAGAGTGGTGCATGCTCTGGCTATCTCCCGCTTGGATTACTGCAATGCGCTCTACGGGGGGCTACCTTTAAAGGTGACCCGGAAACTACAACTAATCCAGAACGCGGCAGCTAGACTGGTGACTGGGAGCGGCCACAGAAACCACATAACACCGGTCTTGAAAGACCTACATTGGCTCCCAGTACGTTTCCGAGCACAATTCAAAGTGTTGGTGCTGATCTTTAAAGCCCTAAACGGCCTTGGTCCAGTATATCTGAAGGAGCGTCTCCACCCCCATTGTTCTACCCGGACACTGAGGTCCAGCACCGAGGGCCTTCTGGCGGTTCCCTCACTGTGAGAAGCCAAGTTACAGGGAACCAGGCAGAGGGCCTTCTCGGTAGTGGCGCCTTCCCTGTGGAACACCCTCCCACCAGATGTCAAAGAGAACAACAACTACCAGGCTTTTAGAAGACATCTGAAGGCAGCCCTGTTTTGGGAAGCTTTTAATGTTTGATGTATTATAGTATTTTAATATTCTTTTGGAAGCCGCCCAGAGTGGCTGGGGAGGCCCAGCCAGATGGGCGGGGTATAAATAACAAAGAGGGGCCTTTACCCCTTGCTGTGATTATTACTGCTGAAATCCATATCGCGAATGGCATCAAGGTTTCCCTTCATTGTTTTGAAGTTGTTTTATTATTCCTTTGCACATTGCTTCTAAAGGTTCAAAGCAATGCTTGTCTTTGCTTGTTTCTCATTGCAACAACCTGCTGTAAGGCAAGTCACTGGCATTGGTTTCCTTTTATTTATTTATTTTGGCAAAGAGACTCTGAGATGACAATTTATCTTCAATGGCTTAGAATGGAGGATGGAGGTAAATGATGAATAGGGCTATTGAGAGGGAGGGCTATAGGGGGTCCTAGAAATGACTTGCTGGGGGCTACGCTAGCTTCTCAGCAGGTGGGTCACTGTTGCCTAATGGGAGGCAGGGTCAAGGTGGTGGGGAAGTCAGCATGGTGCTAACACTTTGGTAGGAACCCTGGATTGGCTACACTGGTCTGATTGCACTGCACCAACCTCCTTACCTGCCAGGAAGCTAGCAAAGCAGCTCTGGCCCACCCAGCAAGCTGTACAGGTTTCACACATGTTGGTCCTAGAGCCAGTAGATGGTCCAGACTCTGAGCTTCTCCCCTTTTTGTGAGATATGGGCGTCTCTAGTCCCTTTAGAACAAAAGCTATGAGGCAAAATGTGCTATGCAACCCAATTCCTTTGTGAGATTGTTCCCACTGTTCAATATTTTCAGCCAATGAGTGAAGTCAAAGCTGTGATTCAACCTGAGGGTCATACAACCCTGAGGGGGGATCCCAGAAAGGGTTCCAGAAAGACCTAGGACATCTCTTCTCCAGAGAATTGAATTGTTGCTTCATTCTTTGGGATCTTCTTTGGCGGATGTGTCACTGTAGAATTTCTCTCTAGATTCAAACAATGGGAAAAGGACTTACTGGTTCATTCTGAAGGGGTTTCTTCTTCTTCTTCTTCCATGGTAGATAGTTGACTAGAGAAAGTAACTGAGAAACCCAGGATTTTAGTGTAGTTTTGACTTTACGACAGCATGTCTGCTCAAAAGAAAAAAAGTAGGAGTGAAAACAGGAGCTGGTGCTCATTCTATTTCAGGTTTAATTTCATGCAATTTCCCCCCTGAGTTTGTGAACATTTAAAAAAACCCACTCTGCTAATGTAAATACAAATAAAATCTATCATTAGTGTATCTGTATTGCAGGAAGTATTGTGGTTGAGAAATCACAGGTTGTCTCAGCCCTGCAAAGTATCCCAGTATCGGTGCACCAATATTATGGTGCCAAGAATGTCGTTTATGACAACCGTACAGTGTAGACCAGTGTTATCCTCTGTGTATGTTTTAGAAAAATGCCATTGTGGGGAGCTTGGGGCGTGGGTTGCTGGTAGTGCTCCACACACAAAGATGAGTACATTCAAAGTACATGAGGACATGTCAAAGGCTCAAATCCTTTTAGCTAAAAATAAAAGAGAGAAAGGTGGCTCTTTGATCTGTCCTGATAACATTGCTGTAGTTATTATAGGGTATAAATAATAAATAGTGACAACAAATGCTTTTAGAACACCTTGCTTGGTTTTTAACAATTCAATCTTGAATTTACTCAAGCATGAGCATCTGAACCCAGCTCACTGTAAATCTTCAATCTGTTTTGACCCTGCTCCCCTAAGCATTGCCAGCCTAAGACAATAGGCCTATAGTAATATAACTGGTTTTAAAACTCATTTAACTTGAGTTCTTGCACAGTTTAGTGTCGGCACTGAGGAAGAACAGGGCTCTTTCACTTTTATCTGCTGTGTGGCAGAGAAAAATTAGTGGACTCGTAATCTGGTGAACTGGGTTCGCTTCCCCGCTCCTCCACATGCAGCTGCTGGGTGACCTTGGGCCAGTCACACTTCTCTGAAGTCTCTCAGCCCCACTCACCTCACAGAGTGTTTGTTGTGGGGGAGGAAGGGAAAGGAGAATGTTAGCCCCTTTGAGACTCCTTAGGGTAGTGATAAAGCGGGATATCAAATCCAAACTCCTCCTCCTCCTCCTCCTCCTCCTCCTCCTCCTCCTCTTCTTCTTCTTCTTCTTCTTCTTCTTCTTCTTCTTCTTCTTCTTCTTCTTCTTCTGTTTAAGTGTTTCCTAGAGCAGAAAAAAAACAGCCAAACTAGAGGTGTTCAAGCACACATTCCAGCTAGGCAAAAACGTTCAAGGAGGGTGCAAAACAGAATTGGTGAACGGAGGTGCTTGGCAGGGTGTGTGGCTGGAGGAGGATCTTGAGGGCCAGATAGAGAGACCTGGAGGGCCTTATTTGGCCCCTGGGCCTGAAGTTCCCTGCATTACAGTTTATCATAGAAGACTTTTTCCTGGTTTCAGAAACTTGAGATCCTGTTTTGGATACTTTGCTTTTAGCTCCCTCTCCCCTTCCGATCTGAAATTCATTGCCTTTGGCAGTTCTTCATGCTCAATCCATCTCTGTGTTTTTTAAAAAAAGAGAGAGAGAAAGAGAGAACTCAAAGCCTTTCTTGTTTGCTTTGACTGGCACTTCCAAAGCCCTTCTCATGGGGAGGCACCTTGGGACCCCAACTGGATTGCCTGAGTGCCATTTGTGTTGCATTAAAGTGATGCTCGATTTCAAGTGGTTTTTTCATTAAGATTTTTGGAGTGCAGAAGATTCAAATACAACCTTTAACCAAGTCTGTAGATTTTGTTGTCCATTCTCATTTGTCTGTATATTAGCCAGAATTTCACCCTGGGCATCTTAAATGGATTAATGTTTTCTTGATGATATATGGGATCGCCAGCAACATGAGTGAGACGGTACGGAAGAACTGAGTCGAGTTGTTATGTTTCCTGTCTCAGCATATAAACAGAGACACTTGTTCAAACAGCAGCATGGACAAGAAACAGCTTTCCTTCAGAATCTGTAACTAGTTTGTACTTTTCATAGATTTTTATGTCCTGCGCAGTATATTTTTAAAAGTGACGGGAGTGGAGTGGATAAGGGAAGATGCAATGTACCATAAAGGTAATTTGCTTTGCATAACATAGCTTTAGCGCTGGTTACTTGAGCCCCATGATAGATTAAGAATGATATCCAGGGTCTTTTCTCCCCCGCCTGAGTTGAACTGTATTGCCAGTACCCCCCTGAGTCAAATCAAGCTTCTAACGAAGCCTTATGTTATTCTGTTGCTAAGTAATTTCTGAATCTTATATCTGTGTTTATTATCCCTCTTCTGCACAACAAACTGCACCTGCCAACCTGTCACTTCTGCAAAAGAATGAAAGGTACAGGAGCTCTGTACTTCTTGGTCTTTGGACACCTTAATGCACAAATATGCAATTCATTTCCCCATTTATTCTTTCCTTCTTTTATAATCCAACTGTATGCAAGATGTACAAGAATGCCCTCTGGGCTTAGCAACACTTCTGTTTTTCTTAACCGTAAGGGCAGTTAAAGTTGCATTCTGCAGTAGGTGTTAAATTAGGCAGAACTTTAAAACCAATTTAAACCTTTTTATACAGCATCTACTGAGTGCGCAGAAAAGGGCACACATTTATCTGAAGGATCACTGTGCCACCATAAGTGGTTTCCGCGGCTTTGCAGAACATCTCTGGGTGAGCATTTAGGTATCTGGAGTCTATCGAGGTGACATCACCCATGAAAAATTTGTTCTCCCTTCACTGCTTGATCCAGCTAGAAGGACACAGATGAGAGATCTAATAGGCTGCTGCCGACTGTTTACTTGTAAATATAGATGGGAGCAGGACTCTCATGGCAACTCACTGCTTGGAAGTTTAAAAGCCATTCATATGCAGTTTAGAAAAGAAATATTATGTTTGATTGATTATGTCTGTTTCCTTCACTCCCTGCTTTTCAACAATTATTGCTAGCACCAAAGTCTGCATCCATTTTGTTTATTTATTTCAACAACATTTTTCTCTGGGCAGACTTGGACCAGCTTAAAATGAAACGATACAAGACAAATAAGACTTGCACAATACTAAAAAGAAGACATGATTGTCCAGCAGGTGACAGTCTGATAAAAACTACAACAGTGACAACAGTTCATGGTGAAAGGTGAGTCTGCCACAGTAGCAATAAAGAGACTGAGAATTCCTGTGGCTGACAGTACAGATTCCAAGTATCCACAAAGGAGACAGGACAATACGTAAGGCACAGAGTCCACAGTTTGTGTGCGCATGGTCCCAGGTTTCATCCTTGGTATCTCCAGTTAAAAGAAGCAGGTGGGTGATGAAGACACACATCCTTGCCTGAGACCCCCAGTGTGGGGTATTTCTAGGTACTTAAAAGACTTGGGGTAGAGGTCCCTACTACAGATTTGCATATATTTTGCATATGCTAATTTATACGTATTGATGTAAATTTAGGCCAACTTTCAGAGGGGAAAAGAAGAATAAGTGAACTCTAGCTCTTGCTGTAAGGGCATATATTGAGATA
This sequence comes from Podarcis vaucheri, assembly GCF_965113315.1. Taxonomy (NCBI): domain Eukaryota; kingdom Metazoa; phylum Chordata; class Lepidosauria; order Squamata; family Lacertidae; genus Podarcis; species Podarcis vaucheri. The sequence continues at coordinate 49,256,879 of NC_138765.1, read as the reverse complement.
TAGGAAGTCAACAGGATTTCCTGGACACAGTACACAGTATGGGATTGGTTCCTCCACTCAACCTGCAATGTATTGACAAGAGCTGCTGCTTATTAAAACTAAATCAGGTCTTATCGAGCATCTAAGAAGACACCTCTTTCTCTCACTCAGTCTCACATGCAACCAATGAAAACACATGCACACTTCCTTCTCCGCTCTATAGAAGTTATCAAGTTATGGACATGTGAATTTAGCCTTAGCTACTATACTTAGCTAAGGAACGCGGGTGGCGCTGTGGGTTAAACCACAGAGCCTAGGACTTGCTGATCAGAAGGCTGGTGGTTCAAATCCCAGCGACGGGGTGAGCTCCCGTTGCTCGGTCCCTGCTCCTGCCAACCTAGCAGTTCGAAAGCACATCAAAGTGCAAGTCGATAAATAGGAACCGCTCCGGCGGGAAGGTAAACGGCATTTCCATGCACTGCTCCGGTTCACCAGAAGTGGCTTAGTCATGCTGGCCACATGACCCGGAGCCTGTACGCCGGCTCCCTCGGCCAATGGAGTGAGATGAGCGCCACAACCCTAGAGTCGGTCACGACTGGAGCTAATGGTCAGGAGTCCCTTTACCTTTACCTTTACTATTCTTAACAGATCTCAGCTATGTTGTAGGTTTGATTTCCATATGCATACCTATAAAATCTCAGTATCTGGTATCCTCTTGCTATGGTCTAGAGAGATTTGCAACTCACTGTGAGTGAGGCCCCCCCCATTCCCTCTCTCCTTCCCTTGGTCTTGCAATCAAGTTCACCTTCCTGTTTGATCATGGAATGAAACCGTAATCCTGTCTTTGTGATGCTGCAAGGCTTTTGACAGAAATGAGCATGGTACTGCCGGTTAATCATTAGGGCAACTTCACTTGTAAGCAGCGAGGGTTTAGGAGCCAGAGACCGGAGCCGTAGCTTGCATTTAGAGAGCCCCTTTCATCCCAGTGGATCTCAAAGCTCTTTAGAAGTGCAAAAGAGGGTGGGGGGAACCAAATCAGAGGGGTGTCAGTGCGCTTAGCTGTGTTCATGGCTGCTAAAATCCCATTTCCCAGCACAATGTAATATTTAGTGATAGTTAAGAAGGAAATCTGGAAAGAAGCAACCTTTAAAAATGTGTGGCATAATAAACTACAACAGAGACCGAATACCAGGCCCAGTGCTTATTACATGATGTAGAAGTTTCTCTAATCTCATAAATATTTTTCCGCCTCTTCTTCCATCCTACTTAAAGAGCCTTCACCTGTCTGCTTCTATGACCCTTCCACTTCAATTCAATATGCAACAATGTGATAAAGTTGGTACCCAAATTTTTATTCCACTTTCTCTACCAGGAACTTGGAGAGGCATATGGGATTCTAGTCTCCCATGATTACACTACAGCAACCCTGCAAAGTGACTGACCCAAGGTCACCCAGTATGAGGGGCCAAGTGTGGGTTTGAAGCTGGGCCTCCCTGGTTCTAGTCCAACATGAGGATAGCCAACATGGTGCCCACCAGTTGTTGTTGGACTCTGACTTCCATCAGCTTTAGCCAGCTTAGTCAGGGATGATGCAAGTTGTAGACTACCAATATCTAGTGGGATGTGCATTATCCACCTGGCTGTACGGTAAGACCTGATGTGACATATTTATCTAGGATCTTCACATCTTCATTGACAGCCTTTGGCTCAGAACAGTATGTTGGCAATCACCTAATAAGACAAAGAAGACCCTTCCCTCAGTGATTCAAAAGGCACCTTCAGTGATCTGTTTTTGGGACCTCCTGAGAGGGTTTTGTCCAGACCTTTCTGGGTCTGTAAGCTTACCTTTTTTAAAAAGTGGAAAGAAATTCTGTCTTTAGTTACTTTATTTCAGCAGCTGCTTAACCACCATTGATTTCAGACTATTTACCGTATATATAACTTCATTCCCAATCCTTCCCCCTCAATATCTCCCGACGCCTTTTAACCTTGCCAACCCCCCTTACAGCTCTCCCAAAACATGCCCTTTCCCATTACAGCTTGCACAAACTGCATCAGAGGCCAAGGAGGAAGGAAGTGTCAGGCTGCTGCTGCAGAGCAAGACTATGCCCTGGTCTATCTTGATTGCTCCTCAGAGGCTCTCTTGGGATGCCTGCCTTCCTCTGCTTACCTCTCCCTTAGTCTCCAATACTGCTGAGGGAACATGGCATTGTCACTGTGAGGAGGGTTGCTGGGGAGCTGCCCCAACCTGTTTTTCTGCAGCTCACCTGAAGCAGCCTACCTATCTAGGCTGCCTGCTCACTCCATGGTTTGCCTGGGTCACCTGCTTACCAACCTGCCTGAGCTTCTGACCTTCTTTGGCTGCTCACCCTCTTGCTTATATACCTGCCTGGGCCACCAATCTGTTTGCTTGCGAGCCTGCCCGCCCCAATCTCAATCTTTGTTTCCCTCCCCATCACCCTCCATTGCTGCTGTTCTGTCATCATGCTGTAGTTTGCAGTGCCATCTGCTACTGCAAACAGCAGTGGGACAACATCCCTCAATTTTTATTATAGAGTAAGATACAGAGTTAATATATAGCACACTGTTTATTTATTTATTTATTTAAAAGCTGCTAAGTGATCTAAAAATGTTCACAAAAACAAAACAAAAGGAGCATCAGTTATCTTCCCAGCTGTTCCATGAGAAACAATAATTCAAGAGCAGAACAAAAAAACATACCATCAACATCCAGAAGCCCATGGAAATTTCTGTCGCACCCCCATTCTTGTGGCAGGTGTGAGGGAAGCCATTAGTGACCCCAGCTAGTAACTTTGCATTTACACTTCTGAGACATCGAAAACCCTGTGAAAGAGGAAAATGGTACTTAGCTGCAAATAGCTTTGACAATTAGCAGAAATGAGGGTGAGGGGAAAGTAGATGCATCACATGAATAGGGGAGCAGATTCATATTCCAGGAGCCACTTTCAAGATTATTGCAGTGTGTGAAGGTTCTTTTTCAATTACAGATTGTGATCAAACATAAATTGTCTCATGCTAGTGATGCTCCCCCACCCTCTTGTTCTGTTCTTAGGCCTCTTTATTATAGGGCTTTTAAATCTTAATATTTTTCCTCACAGAAATTAAAATCGTTATTAGCATCTGTTGTGTCTGTGCAATTATTATGCTTGTTAATTTTTTAAAAAAACAAAACTCTGTTTCAGAGGTTACTATATCTTTGCTGCAAAATGTCTAAGTTGGCAATTAGCAGTTCTTCTGAATATTGTCAAGGGATTAGTAGCAGGGCCTCCAGAATGATCATCTGATAGGCGATGCTAAAGTAGATATGGTCAATTTAAGTTGGAAGGAGAGGGAGGGGGGCAGCTTTCCATGGTGTATACTGTCAAGGAATTTCAGGCCATCTTGTTTAGTATAGGAAGCTCATCTATAGCAAGGCAGGCCATTAACTCTTCCAACTCAATATTAGCCACTCCTAGCTTCCCCAGTGTGTTGACTTTTGGCACCATGCTGCTCTCAAATGCCTTCCTTGACAAATAACAACCCCCCTGCCCTGCCACTTTAAAAATAAATAAATAAATAAATGGGGGCCTTGTTTGGCGGTTGGCTTGTTGTTTTGGTCTGTGCCTTATTTGTGTATTATGGAATTATGGAATATAGTTTTGTTATGGAATGCTCTCCCCAGGGAGGGATGCCTGGCACCATCATCATTTGCTTTCATGCACCAGGTAAATACATTATTATTCACCCCAGCCTTTAGATATTAAATCTTTTAAGGGAGTGGGGTGAAATTGGATCACACATTTGCATATACATGTGTGTTTCTGGTCATTTATACTTTTTATTATTTTAAAATGTTCATTTAAAAAAAGTCACTGCTACTACTAATTAATTAATTTACTAGTTATCCTGCTGTTCCTCCCAAAGGAGCCAGGGCAGCAAGCAGCAAAACAGCAAAAACAATACAAATTAATAACAATAAAACATAAAATAATAGAGTTTCTTGGTGTTTTGCCTGGTTTTTTTGGAAGTGTTTCTGAGCATCACTGTTTTCTATCCCCCCCCATCTCTTAGATTCCCAAATGTTTACCCAGGCCCCCAAAGTTTGGCGACCCCTGATCTATGCTGATTAGCATCAGCTCTTCAGGCTCCTCCAATATGTCTCTGACATTTCAGTTTGAGACTAAAAATGGACAGCAACAGTTCCCTTATTCACCTGTAGCAACTGTGGCCATATTCATCATGGGGCAGTGTACACACAAAAGAAAGCAGTGACATACACACACTTAGCTAAAAATAACTTTTGAAAACAATATGACCCCCCCAAAAAAACCCTGCAGATGGATGTTGAAATTCTAGGGTTCCTATCAGAAAGAAATACTTCATGACACAGTAGGAGCCCTGCTGAATCAGATAAAAATGGGTGGGTCCTTCTGTGACTTCAGGGCCACAGCAGTTGCCCTAGTATGCTTTGTGCTGGGCCTTGGCCATGATAAGAAGATGGAGCCTTCATCTTCAAAGATAGTATATCTCTACTTAGCAGATGCTGGGAATGGCCACCATTTTGAGGCATGGCTTTCTGAAACACCTGGCCAGCAGCTTTTGAAAACAAAAGAATGCTAGTGTAAGTAGTGCATCTGATCCTGGTAGGCAATTTTTATCACTAAGCAGTAAATTGTCTAAATGGAATAACTTCTTTCTTTTCTTTTCTTTCTTTCTTTCTTTCTTTCTTTCTTTCTTTCTTTCTTTCTTTCTTTATTTATTTCCCATATCTTCCAAGAAATGAGAAAGAGAGTATGTGAGAGAGATGGTCATTCATAGTTATGACAAAATGTGAAACACACTAGCCAAGGGATAGAATAACAATGAAAAGAACTCTATTTTAGGGTGAATTTTTTAAAGTGTGACTGTGTGTTAGGTACATAATAGAAATTCATAATTAATTGAAATTTCCTTTCATGAACACAGGTTTTTTTTGCGGGTGTAAAAGTCTGTCCTCTGAGAGAACAATGGGAAGCCACCTCTGTTATTTTTTGATTACCTTTGTGTCTTGTTTTCTCCTCTTTATGCTAATTTTTATGTTAATAACCTTCCTGCATTAAGTTTCACTTTGTGCTGCATAAACTGATGGATCGAGCAATATTTATCAAGCATAAATATTAAAAGCACTATCAAGACTTTTAGGCGGCACTTGTAATTATAATGCTAATTTATTCCTAAATTACACTTGTAAGCACCACGACTCCGTTCATTGCTGAACATGGCACAGAAGTGGCAAAATACCACAAATTGCTAGTCCTTAATACCCATAATTAATCAAGTAGGAAGGCTGTCTCTGAACAAAGAAGCCTGACGTAATTGACTGGCTGATACAGAGATAAGATTTATAGCTGTATTAAAACTGGGCTTACTTGAAAATGTATATTTAAGTTAGGGATGTATGGACACTTGCCTTGTCAACTGCCCAAGTCACTGCACTAGTCTTACCATAGTACTTCCTCTGCAATTCCTCAGCCTGGACAGTGGAACAGAAAAAGAGGGGAGTATGCCATCCCTCCTTTTGAGTGTTGAGTGAATTTTCCACCCTACACGCCTACAAGAATAGAGAGTTGGTTCATTCCAGAGTGGAGCGTGCTATGGCATGTGGGGGCCAAATAGCTTATGAGGGATGAAGTGGAAACCAGGCTATTTCAACTGGCTCCATCCCACACTTTTCTCTCTTTTCTTGTGTTTAAATTTGTTTGTTGCAGATCCTCCAATGTATTAAATATAACCTTCTTCTAGAATGTATAGTCTCAACTCTTCTTTGGGGTGTTGGCAATGGGCAGGAACACTGCAGAATACAGGTGGGACCACTTCTCCCCATATATTCCTGCCTGACAGCTGCACTTCTCAGATGGGGTACTCAGAGAGTACTATAGGACCTAGAGCTGAGCTTAGTTTGTAATAGAAACTAGGCTTTTAGTGTTTCAGTTCCAGCCCTCTGGAATCACCAATGAATATTAGAAGGTTGCTTAATGTCCCGATGTTAACTGAACAATTTTTCAGAAACATTTTTATTTTGCTTATGAGCCTATAGCTTTGCATTTAATATCTGTATCTATTATATCTTAACTTGTATTTAAATTCTGCATCTGTGGAATTTTATCCCATTCTATCTTTTGGACACTGCTTTGATAGCTTCTGGCTGTGAAGTGGTTTATAAATCTGCAAAATAAATAAAGCAAATAAATTTATAATGGCCAGAAGGGCATTAAAAAGAAGGAAGAGCCCCTTAAGAGCTAACAAATTAATTTAACTTGAAGCACTTAAGGTTACCCAGTAAAGTTAATGCACATGACTAACTTCTGTTCATTAATTTCACTGGGTCTACTCTGAGTAGAACCTAGTTAGATACAACCTTAAATTATATCCCCACAGCAGCAAGCTTCTACATAAAGGCAGAATGACAATTTTATTCATACTTTCCCCCTCATCTTTTGCATTCTGCAGGAAAAATAACCTGATTAATTTATAGAGAGTTTTGGTTGTTTATTTATGTGTTATCTGCATGAGTGAAAACACTGCGCTATACAGGCGTATGTGGGAATAAATAATTGAAGGAGAGCTAAATTAGAAATTAAATGTACATTTAGTTCTAAAAAGCGGAGCTGACTTAATCTCTTACAGGAATTAATTTTGCATTCTAGCTTCCTGTCATGTGAAAGCAGTGAGTTGGGGCCAAGCTTAGTCATGCACAGAGCAGCCCCATTGAAATCAATGGGAATTAAATAAGTAGGTCTTGTTGATTTAAATGGGACTATTCTAAACATGACTAAATCTGGATTAGGAATAAGGGAGAAAATTGATTTGGTCTGCATTTAAAGGAAAACCTACCTACACAATTCCCGAATTCCATCATCTGGAATTTGCAGATTTTGCAGTGCAGTTCTCTAACTAATATGTGCATAGAAAAATGCATATAAAGTGTGCATGAAATGGCATATATTTCTGAAAATAATATATACATATGTATGTATATTAGGGAACACTGCAAAAATATGTATATTAGGAAGAATTAACCTTAAAATGATTGCTAATGTCCATGAGGACTTACAAAATAGAATTCACATACAGACATGGAAATTTGGAGACTTGAATAAGACTGGAAAAATGAGACACTGAGAGGAACTGTAACTGACAGATTTTCTCGTCTCTGGATCCAACCTCATGTCTCCCTCTATCTCCTTGCAGATTTCTTCATCCACATTTCTATGTAGTGAAAGAAATTCTAGGATGAAATTCAAGTTACTAGATCCCCCAAAGCTGGAATTCTGTTCTGATCCGAAGTCCTTGCAATGTATGTTTTTCCTTCCTACACCACTGGAAGGGATATTACATATTTTCAAATGTGTCTAGAGCAAAAAATAAATAAAAAATCCTATCATTTCCCAGGACATTGTTAAATATCAGTGCTACATGGCTTCCTTCCAAAATGAGCAACAGAGCAAAACCGATTATCAGGAGGAATGGCATTTGAAAGTGTCTGACAGCCTGAAATCTGGTATCGGTTCTCAGAGAGGGGAATGAAGAGCGCATGTCTGATCCTTGTGATAAAGCGGATAATGATTATGCCAAATCGAGTACAAAATGCTGGCAGGATATCAATGAATTATCAAGGCTATTTGACTAATGGTGTAGCGATAAGCAGCAAATCGAAGTGCAATTATCAATTCATCTGTAGAGGGAGACCCAATCCCACTAAGTATGAACGTTGTAGCTCGCACAAATGTTTCTGTACATTATAATGAAATTTGCCAAGGTAAAGTGAGGGGGATAAACAGTTTGTAGAAACTCAGGCTGGCTGTATAGTAAAAGCAGCTGACAGATTTGTTTGCAACATGAATAATATCTTGTTCTTCACTTTTGAAGCAAACTGGCAATCACTTCCATAATGACTCCAGGTCAGCACAATGATAATATATGCAGCAAACAAATCAGTCAGAATCATAACAAACATCAAAGCAGTGAGGAAATGGGACATGCTTGGGTATGTGCATGCAAAGATTCAATTCATTTTTCACTGCAGAAGACCAACAGAAGTATAAAGTAACAAAGGAGGGGTGCTGCTGCAACAAAATATTGCAGCTTGGAGTGTTCCCAATCCATCAACCTTGCCCCAGTTTTCTTTCCCATCGTTCAGCCCGGATACTGAGATCCAGTGCCGAGGGCCTTCTGGCGGTTCCCTCATTGCGAGAAGTAAGGTTATAGGGAACCAGACAGAGGGCCTTCTCGATAGTGGTGACCACCCTGTGGAACACCCTCCCTTCAGATGTGAAGGAAATAAGTAGCTAACCTATCTTTAAAAGACATCTGAAGGCAGCCCTGTTCAGGGAAGTTTTTAATATTTAACGCTGTATTGTTTTTAATACTTGATTGGGAGCCACCCAGAGTGGCTGGGGAAACTCAGCCCGATGGGCGGGGTATAAATAATAAATAATAATAAAAATAAAAATTAATAATAATAATAATTTCCCCACCCCCTGAGTGTCCAAATTCCATTTTATCCTCAGAAGAACAGCCCCAGGATAAGGTCGGCTGCAAGAGTGTGATTGGCCCGAGGCCACCCATTGAGTACCATGGCTAACTGGGGATTTGAAGCTACACCTCATTAGCTCAGGTGAGATTTTCTAAGCCCTACAACTCTCTGAATGTGCATGTGTGACCCAGCCCAAAATGACACAGTTTTGCATTCCACCTTATTCTGAAATAATTCCCATCATTCTTCTATGATCGCTGTCACTATAGGCTCATTCACACATGCTCCAGATGTGGGAAATTATTTAAATGAATGCCTCACCAGTTTGAGCAAAGGAGTGAGGTACCAAAGCAGTCTTCTTTTAAGAGTCTTCTCTCAGATCTACCACCCCCAGGTAGGCAATATTTCTTCTTCTTTGGGACTATTCTTTTGGGCATAATCTTTTGGAGGCCGCTTGCCAGCAGTGGGTGGGGACAAAACCCAACAGAATGGAACCCAACCCTATCCATCTCTACTTCTGCTCCCCCTAATCCCTCTCTTCTCTTTTTCTCCCACTCCGTGCTCTCTTTCTTTTTCTGACCCTCCCACTCTCTATTCCCATCCACCAAGCAGGCTACTGCAGCAGAGACAGATCACTCTTGTTTGAACAGATTATTTGCAGTGGGTATTGAAATTAGGCCAATGACTACATGAAATTAAGCTGAAGGGTACAGGTTGCCCACCCATACTTGAGTTGGTACATTTCCCCCTTCCTCCCAGGGTATCCACTGAGTTCCTTCCTCCAGTCATGGGTGCAGCTAAGAGCTACTTTCCATATGTTCAGTGAATCCTTCTAATAAAATGCATGGCAATAGAAGTGGATGGTGTGGGGGACAGACTATACTAACTTCCTAGCAGGTAGGGAAGGGAGTGAGGTGGGAGGGTAGCCAGCACGGTGTGAACACACAGGCAGAGCTAATCCTGCATTATTTCTGGTTTGTTTGCACCATCGTCTCACAGAGTTACAATTCTCAGAGTTCCCTGGGAAAAGGAAATGACTAGATGACCCTCGGGGTCCCTTCTAACTCTATAATTCTATAATTCTATGACTGTCAATTCACTCTGGGAATTGCCGCTCTGTGACTGTAAATTCACTCTGGGCAGGGCTGTCTTTAGCATATGTGCCACCGGGGTGCAAAGACCTGTCCAGCGCCCCCAAATTTAGTTAATTTCGCCTGCACAGCGCCGTTGAGACGGACAAGTGCTGTCGTTGAGTCTGACAAGCACCGCCATTGTGAATGACAAGTGCCACCACTGGTGTGGTGCGTTTTTGGTAAATGAGCGCACAAAGTCGAAAGTCCTTTAGTGAAACAGTAGGTATACATTTCCGTAATACCTAGGTATATATGTATTTTGTTTTTCTAGCTTGATCAAAATTATTTATTATTTCACAACAGGTAGATCGTTAAGAGCTTAGGCAGCTTCAGCGGTGGGTGCCTGGTGCCCCCCCGAATTTGGTGCCCGGGTGCCCCTGCACCCCTTGCACCTCCAGGTAAAGACAGCTCTGACTCTGGGAATTGCCATTCTGTGGCCATGCATAAAACTCTCATCATCCTTAACAAACTACAGCTCCCATAATTATTTGGGGTGAAGCAGTGAGTATTAAAATGTGCAGATGTAGCTTCAGATAGAGACATCCAGTCCAGGGAACAGTGAGTTCAACCCCTCACTCAGCCATTCACTTTCTGTGAATTCTTGAACTAGTCAGGATATCTCAGTTCAGCTGACATCGTTGTGATGATAAAAGTGAGGCAATATTTTGGAAGAAACATGGGATTTTTAAAAGTATGAAATAAATTCAAACAAAGTGGTAAGCACTTTCAGTTTCCTAAAATGCAATAGCTTGCTGCTAGTATGAAGGAGGTTTCTTTTCTTTTGAAAGTTTATTTTTTTAAGAGTGGCAAATTAATGTTTTCAGGAGAAGGGTGGTGTTTGAGTTTTCTTACTGTTTTGGTGTTTTTGCATAAAAGATAGCTGCCTACTAGGTTAGTACACAGGGAAAATTACTGTGTAGGCACTATAATTACAATAGGGGAGGACCAAATATGACTGTTTCACATTGTTTAGACAAGTACTCTTACTCATGATCGGAGAACGTGATATTCCAAGTGTTGCTTTGACCCAAGCATTCAATCAACTTCTGTAGGATTCTACAAATAAATGGAATGCTAAATTGAGACACCCCACACTAGAATGCCACGATCCTGCCCTTTAGTACTAAGGCTGTGTAAACCTCCTTGCCAGCTAATATATACACATTTGCATCCTTGATGAAAATTTGCTTCTAAATACAAACCTGGGCTAGTCTCCATTTGGTAACAAAAGCATTTGTTAAAAGATTGAAAGAAAGAGGGGTCTCCAGGGAGAAAAATGTTCCTGCAGTCCTGCTTTTGTGTGTGACATCAACATGCATAAAACACTTCATCTCAATGTGAAAATGGTGGGTTAGGCTGAGGCTGTGCAAACACAAATGTCAGAATCCAAAATGGGCCCTTCAAATGCATGGTGTAAATGAAGCCTATTTGAATCTTTTTGCTTGTTTCGTGTGATTTATTCAGTTGTCTAGGTCCTGTGCATTTCTTTCTTTTTGGCAAGGATAGTTGGAATGGAAAGAGGGAAGAATGCATAGATCAGCTAGCTGTGGGCAACAGGAATAAGGGAATAGATAACAACAGCTACAGGAGAAGAACAGCTCATTGTGGAATTAATTGCAACCTCACACTCTCAACCCTTTGAGACCTCTGAGCCACTTGTGGACTTCACTGTACTAATTTCCAAGGCATCTTCCAAAACCACAAGAGCTAGAATCTTAGGGACTACTCTTTAGACCACAGTGTATGATGGCTGCAGGAAAAAGATCAGCAGTTAGTGGTCAGATGGTGAGTATTGCCTACTCAATTCATGGCAAGGCAGTCATGAGAATGCAAGGCAACATGAGAAGGTGGTTGTATGTAGCATGCCAGGAACAGCAAGAGCTGCCCCACTATTCCTCACACACAAGCACAGTCGCTGCCTAGAAGACAATATTTGCTGTGCTTCCCAGTCCAACTGACCCTATAGCAGGGGTGCTTAATACGTGGCCCTCCATATGTTGTTGGCTTCAAGCCCATGAGACATAGTCAGCATGGATTATGGGAACTGCAGTCCAACACCATTTGCAGGGCCACAGGTGCCCATTCCCTGTTGTGCAGGATAGGGGCAAGACAAGAATTGAACATTCATGATTTGGATTTCCCCTTATTAAAACCAGATGTTCACAGATAAATATTGCACTTAAAATATTCATTAAATGTAACATTCCAGATGTGGTCTCAGATTTCCTGCCTACAAAGTTCACAGCACAACAATGAAACAAATACTGTAGTTCTATAGCTGAAAGATACAATGAAACACATGACTTGGAGGAGCAGAAGGCTGTTAGTCTATAGCTAAGATATACAAACAACTTGAAACTGCTCACGAACCAAAAGCCAGTCATGACAATTTATGGTGGAAGCCATCAAATGTGTCCTCTTTTTATATTAAGAGCCCAATAATCAGAATGCAGTGAAATATGTGCTTTTATGACTGAGGGCCTTTGTCTGCATTCCCTGTGGAAAGAGAAGAATTTTATTATTCATCTATCATAATAAAATGGTTGCACGCACTTGCATTTGCTGGGAAGATGTTTTTGTCAATGCACAAATATACTTGGTTTCCTGGAGTCTATTTCCATACCTTTTTACACACACACACACACACACACACACACACACACTCATCAGATGGCAAGCACCCCTGGATGACATCCAAAACCGGATAGAATCAGCCTGCTTTTTTTTTTTATTAGCATTCATGAGTACAGGTCCTGAACTCCTTTTGGAGCCCTCTGAAAAGCAGAGCATGATGTCAAAGGAAGCCCTGAGCAACACAAGCATCTAGACGAGTACATTTCATTTGCATGACAAGGAGGAACACTACAGGTCCCTGCTACCGAGCCAACAGGATGGACACAGACCTCTTTTTCCACCAGATTTTGTTTTATTTCCTTTTGAGGTGAAGGAATGGGACACGCATTGTTTATTCAGTTTTGAACTTGAAAGCGGGTTTCATACTGGCAAACATTTGCAATTTCAGCTGGGGGCATGGATATATTTGTGTCAGCATCACTTTGGTGCCTCTTGTGCGATGTGAAAGGTGGCCAGCTTCCAGGTCTCTTACCGACTCTGAGCGAGGAGTTTGAAATAAGACTTTGTAATCTACCCACCGAAGCGCCAAACTTGACATTATTGAATAAATAATAAGAAAAGCTATAGCAGCTCTTGAGTTTAATCTACACTTGACCTGCCGGGCTCTAGAAATGGATGAGATTGAGGTTGGATCTCAATAGCGGCATTCTTGCTTACATCTAATTAAGCAGGCTGCACTTGGGCCATTCAATAGTGCAATAACAAGCGAGGAGAAGTGGTTCTGAATAGGGCGGGTTTGGATAAACGGTGGTGGCAAATGCGCTGTTTCAAGGTCAAAGGACCGAGTTGTCAGAAAAACAAATCAGCAATACTTGCAGTGCATTAGGAAAGGCCAAAGGGAGGAATGATGAAGTCTATGTTTGAGTATTGCAATTTCAGTCTTTCTCCCATAGTGGCAGCCCATGATCAATAAAGTAATATTAAGGGGGGGATATTGTTAAGCTGGCAAAATGAAGACAGAAGGAGGGGATAAAGGGAAACATATTTGCTTTGCCTTCTATTGTCTCTATGAATGTGGATGTTTCAGAAAGATGCAGCAGTGGGATGTTCAGATTATTTGGGATGTCCCTTAAACCCCATTGTTTATAGTGGCTGCAGATGGGGAGGATTCTAGATTGCTCTTCGTTTTGAAGTGAACTTCATCATTTTGCTTCCCTTGGACCCATGCACAGAGTGGAACATTGATCTGCAGGTAATGCCACATAATCAACAGACCTAACTGCACAGGGGCCCATATTGTACTTGTGAGGTGGTCTGAGGGCTGCCTCTTTCTTCTTTGTAACAGTTTGAGCTGCTGTGTTTAAGCCCTGTAGCCGCATACTGAAATCTCTACTTGAAAATGCTCCCAGGAAACGACTATATGTCATAAGGTACTGTCTGTTCCTGGGGAAACTGTACAGAAAAGAACAACAACAGCTGCCCCCAAGTACCTCTGGGGTCAGCCATCTTTTTTTTTGTACATACAATGTCTTTAAAAAAAGTCAGCCCACAAAAGGGACATAATGAAACTAATTTTGCAGAAAACAGAAAGGAACTTGCACAGTATAGATCCATCCCAGTGGTGGCTGTTATTTGTATGGGAGAAGTCACTGGGTGAATATGTCATTGTCAGTGTCTCACAGTTTCTCATTTTTCCAATCCTAAATTCACTTATCCACATTTGTTGAGTGTGTGTTGTGTCTCCCCAACACATACATTTCTGTATGTAATTTTGCCGTATACATATTTTTGCAAATTGGTTTTGTTACTACAATCTGCTTTTGTATACTTTTTTGCCTACGTATATTTAAGCACTACTTATCCTAGAATGTGCACGTCTGCAAACATTACTTGTCTGGAGAACTGCAGTGCAAAATTCAGAGAAGTGCACAGTTCTAAGGATTTCTTTATTCATTTATTTCTTGTATTTCTATCATGGCATACATGGTTCTCCTCCTCATTTCAACCCCACAACAACCTTATTAGGTAGGCTAGGCTGAAAGACAGTGACTGGCTGTGTTCTGGTTTCAGAACATGCAAATTAGCTAAGTTTGAGTCTGTCCCTGATACTTATTCTTTGCACCACACTCTCAGCTCCACTGCTGTCACAGGGTGTTTGCTGCAGTAAGTGCATAAAGTGAGCAAGGGCAGCGCAGAGCATGGACATATGCCAGGGAATCATGCTGATCACAGTTTCCCAGCATGTGTACACTTTGTGCCCTTAAGCAAGCGACTTCTAGCCTTCGGAAAGTTCTAAGTGCAGTAAATAAAAGAAATCTCTTTGAAGCGTGTTTAATGCTTGCTTAGATCCTGCAAGATTAATGGTTTCCTAAATGGTTAGTTTAAAACAAAACAAAGCTAAACAAAATGCTTGGCTTCATCTACACGATGTCATTTAGCTTCTTAGCTTAAGGCAGGGCCACCAACCTTTTTGGGACCTGAGGGCACATTTGTGAACTGGAGAAACTGTTGTGGGCACCATACACACACCAGAGTGGCACGTATGGGCACACACACAGTGGTATCCACCAGAATTTAATGGACTTCTCCCTGTTAAGTTCCACTTTATATCTGAGCTTTCACACAATGTGAAAACCACTTCTGGAACTATAGTGAAATATAGTGCAAGTTTGCTGTTCTTTTCCATATCATTTGCTTCTAGGACCTGGGAGACAAGGGTTCAAATCTCCACTTGGCCATGAAGGTCACTGGGTGGCCTTAGGCCAGTCAGTGCCCTCAGCCTAATTTACCTCATAGGGTTGTTGCGGGGATTAAAAAAAGGAGGGGGAGAACCACATGCACCTCCTTGAGCTCCTTCGAGGAAGCGGTGGGATGCAGATGCAGTAAATAAAGAGAAACATGGACTGGTAAGCAGAACGGCCTGGGGAGAGTGTGGTGTGAGGTAGGTTCTGAGAAAGACAGGGCTTGGAGGACCATATTTGACCCCTGGGGCCTGAGATTCCTCACCCCTGACTTGGAATATGCTGAATGTGTGAACTTCATTGGGCAATGCTTACTCTTGTTCTGTTATACTCTCTTGGAGTTCACCCCCCCTTATCTCCCTGCTCCCTTTCCCTGTCTATCCCCACTATGCATGTTCTGGTTAGACTATAGAGAAGCAGATAAGTGGCAGAATACACCAGGCCATGCTTTGATACACGACTCATTTTAGGGGGCTAATCTCACAAAATGTGAAGGCCATTTATGTTTTTGCCAAGTCTGATTTACGGTAAATGTAGCATTACTTATGGGGCAGCATCTTTGAAAAGGTTCAGTGGCATTTAAATAAACTAATAGAAGAAGGGTCAGTCCTTTCACCTCAAAGCAAATGAAAGGCCCAGTGACAAATGGCTCTGCACACTAGTGAGGATAAAACAAAAATATTTCAAATCGAGTGAGAAATCACTGAGTTGTTTTCAGCTGAACATCGGCCCATTTTGTTGTTGTTGAAGTTATATATCCAATTAATTCATCTCATGAAAGCCCAGTGGTAGTTTTTAAGCCATAAACCATAGTTAGAGGACTCAATTAACACAATTAAAGCACTCGGAAGTAAAAAAGAAAAAAGAAGAAGAAGAAGATAAAATTGGATTTGAGAGTTGCGGGCACAATATGATTACTCAAGCGACAGGAGATTGTGTGAAGATTAATGGGGAGGGAAGGTAACATTTCACTTGAAGCTTGTGATTATGGGAAGCTGCCAGGTCAGGCCATTTGTCCATCCAGCCTAGTGCTACTGGCTCTAACAGGCAGCAGGACTCTTTCACATCACCAGATGCCTGATTCTTTCTTTTTATCTGGAGGTGCCGGTGGTTGAATCCCCAGACCTTTAGCATGCAACACATGTGCTCTGCCACTGACCTGTGGTATTTCCTTAGCCACTACGTTTTAATGTAATAAACAACCACAACTGGTGCATTATGTTTTGATAAAGGTGAAAAGCCAACTCTGGGCAACACCAACCATCATAAGAACATGAGAAGAGGTCTGCCAGATCAAGCCAAAGGCTCTTCTAGTCCAGCATCTTGTTCTCACACTGGCCAACCTGCTGGGAAAGAAGCCTGCAAGAAGGACAGTCCTAGCAACTGGTATTTAGAATTATAATGCTCTCAGTAGTGGAGAACGAAACATAGCCATCAAATTCCTCTCTAAAGCAACCCAAGCCAGTGGCTACCACTACACTTTTGGGACGCAAATTCAGCTATGTTTTTCTTCATAACTGATACCTGCCACTCCAAAGAACTCAGACCTTTGAACTTGACCAGGTAGCCCCTCCTCCTACCCCACCAAGCTTGCTCAGAAAGAGTTTTTGATTTCCCTGACCCAACAGACTGAACAGCCTGTTCCCTGAGCTACTGAGCCGAGGGCAAAGCATTCACAGGGAACCTAAAGAACTGGGGAGGCCCACTCGCAGGTATGTGTTGAGTACGTAATGTTCACTGTGACAGCCCTCTTCCCATTGCTTTAGTCAGGAATGGTCAACATTTTGAAATAGGCGAGAGTTATCTGGGGGTGGGTTCTTCTTAACAGTGGCCCTGAGCTCTCCCTGGCCCAAAAAGGAATCTATCTCAGTCTGGTTCTGTTCTGCAGAATAAAAACACAAACAAAGCAAAAATAACTAAAAATGAAATAGGGTAGCCTTCTAGGGATCCTGGTAAACTCCACTTTAAAATCTAAACAAACAAAAAACTTTGCTAAGGAGCCGCAATTTCAATCACTTATTTTTCTCTCTTCATCCAATGCTTTTAAAGCTGTGCTCATTCTTTTTCCTTTCTGTGCTAATTATAGGGATGAAACTCCAGCAAGTTTTCTTCTTAAACAATGGTTAAACAAAGTGCTATTTTGAGTGCTCTGTTAACTGGCATGTGAACAATAGGTAGAGAAAGAGAGGAGGCTTGTTCAGCTTGTCAAACCATTTTCTGGCCATCAATACCTATAGATAGGCTCTCACTGATTCCTCCCCACTTTTTTATTTGATTATGAGATTGCTGTCTGAACTCTGTGAATGGATCTCTCACTCTAGTCTTGCCTAAAGTGTCTCTGGATGGGAACCTGAGGTTTGACACAAAGCCCTTAATAATTTTCAAGAGCTGTGACTGTTTCCTGAATAGTAACTTTACTTGCTGGGTTATGAAATTGTGTGTGAGTTTGGCAGTTTAAAATTTGGAGAAAAAGCCCTCCTTAGACCTGGATGATACTAATAATTTTAGATCAGTTGCAAATGTCCACTTTTTCTTAAGAGGGCGGTTGCCAACCAAATCCAGGTCCTCTTGGGGGAGACAGATTTTCTAGACCCATTTCAACTGCATTTGAGGCCTGGTTTCAGTACAGAAGCTGCCTTTATTGCCCTGAGGAGAGAGACAAAGGGAATGTGACTCTGTTAATCTTCCTTGATTTCTCATCAGCTTACAATACCATCAGAAATGGTATCCTTCTGGGGTGACTGAGTTGGGTACAGGGAGCACCGCATTGTGGTGGTTCTGTTCTTCTGCTCTTGTAAGGCCCAAGATAACAGGGAAAGCAATCTTTTAGGTATTTGAGTTCCAACCCCTTTAGGACTTTTTTACACAAGTACTAGCACCTTGAAGTGGGCACAGTGGCTCATCATTGCTGTGCCTTCAGCATCAGTGACACATATTCCCATCAGGCTGCCCCACTCATCAACCTGACAGCCACAATCTTCACTAGCTGCAGCTTCTGGACCATCTTCAAGGGCAGCTCCACATGGAGCAAATTGCAGTAGTCTAGATGGGTGGTGGTGGGAGGACATCAATTAAGCATGAACTACTAAGGTTTGGCTATCCTAGGCCATGAATGGCAGGAGCAGTAGACCAGGATGGGGAACCAATGGTCTTGCAGATGCTGCTGGACTCCCATCACCCCAGACCATTCACCATTCTGGCTGAGGCTCCTAGAAATTGGAGTCCGGAAACATCTGGAGGGCCACAGGTTCCCCACCCCTGAGGCAGAACCAGCTTGGAGACATTTGGGTTGGAAATTAATATCTGCAGATTAAAAATAGGAGTGAGGAATTCTGGATCATGAGATTGTTTATATTTCCTCCCTGCAAACCTCAGAATGTCAAAGTCATTAGTGGAAAGTTTTTATTTATCTCTTTTACATCTATGATTTTTAATGATTCTTTAATTGAAAACTGTCAAGGGCTCTGCTGAGACTTCAATGCTTTCCCTCTCTTTGGTATATGGCTGAATGATAAAAGCATCCCACTAAGCAGTACAATGAAATGCCACAAAGGGCAAAGAAACCTAAAGTGCCTCAATGCAATCAAAGGAGCAAGGAAAGGCAACACGGGGGGGGGGGGGATGGGATCGGAGGAATTTTGTTAAACTCCAACTCCTGTATAATTAGATGACAACATTTATTTCAAAACATGGAGTATGAACCTGACAGCACCATAATTTGTCTTAAATAATTTGTTCACATCATGCAAGTGAAGATGCAGGCTTCAAAGTTCAGCGCTGTCTATCCTTTTTATATTTCCTTTAAATAAAACACATACACATACACACATACACACACATCTAAATTGGGAGTGTAAACTATATGGGAGAAAAGAGCTTTGAGGAAGGAAGGGTTTGACATATTCTTGTGAGATCATTTGTAAATGGTTAGTCATGCTTTGCTATATGTATTTATATACCTTATGTCCCCGATAGCAAGTGTGGGTGGATTCATTTCTCTTCCCCTCCCAGTTACTGAATACAGATGCTAAGATGGGTCTGATGAATGTGATTAATTTATTTAGCTGCCAAGCAGCAATCTCTGAGAAGTCAAATGTTGGAACATCAGGGAATGTGGCGGGCATGTCTGAATCAGTCCCCTCTCAAGAGTCTGTTGAAGCAGAGAAAGCATCATTTATATCTGCAAATCATTGCTCGGTATTGTTGTGCAATTTGTTGGTAAGTGTGATTACACATAAACATTTGTAGTGTTGAGTTTGTTGTTGTTTAGTCGTTTAGTCATGTCCGACTCTTCGTGACCCCATGGACCAGAGCACGCCAGGCACTCCTGTCTTCCACTGCCTCCCGCAGTTTGGTCAAACTCATGTTCGTAGCTTCGAGAACACTGTCCCACCATCTCGTCCTCTGTCGTCCCCTTCTCCTTGTGCCCTCCATCTTTCCCAACATCAGGGTCTTTTCCAGGGAGTCTTCTCTTCTGATGAGGTGGCCAAAGTATTGGAGCCTCAGCTTCACAACCTGACCTTCCAGTGAGCACTCAGGGCTGATTTCCTTCAGAATGGAGAGGTTTGATCTTCTTGCAGTCCATGGGACTCACAAGAGTTTCCTCCAGCACCATAATTCAAAAGCATCAATTCTTCGGCGATCAGCCTTCTTTATGGTCCAGCTCTCACTTCCATACATCACTACTGGGAAAACCATAGCTTTATACAAACCTTTGTCAGCAAGGTGATGTCTCTGCTTTTTAAGATGCTGTCTAGGTTTGTCATCGCTTTTCTCCCAAGAAGCAGGCATCTTTTAATTTCGTGACTGTTGTCACCATCTGCAGTGATCATGGAGCCCAAGAAAGTAAAATCTCTCACTGCCTCCATTTCTTCCCCTTCTATTTGCCAGGAGGTGATGGGACCTCCTGAGTTTGAAGACTCCCCTAAATTCCTAGGCGCAGTAGGTGTTAGAATTTAATCAAGGCTTGGAGAGTTAAACTGGATGCCAGGCTTCTAATCCCTGAAACCAGCTTCCCTCTGTTCTCTTTGTGGGACTTATCCTGCCCAAAGTGTTAGTGACTACCATTTCAACACCTGTGCCTAACTGTATTGGACTGGAGGTGGGGTGGGGGAAAGATGAACTTACACACCCAGAAGGGATGCTTATTCTCACCAGACACATGAGCCTTCATCTTGGCAACTGAAGTAGTTTTCAGAAGTTATTTTGGAATAACCCATGTTTATGTGAGCTGGGAATCACAGAATATTTTAATAAGATTGCCAGACGGCTTTTTTTTTTTTTTAAAAAAAAGATCTGCTTCTGTACTTTTAACAGCAGCCTGACACAAAGAAACGTAGCAGGTGCTTTTCTTGGCATGGATCGATACTACTGGCAAAGCTTCACCTGCTTTAATTTCTTCAGGTTGGGTTGCTGTGAAAGACAATGGACTGGGGCCAGCAAAAAGTTGGAAACCCTCAATCTGAGTCAGTTTCCTTTGCTGACTATTAGAAGTTGCCCACAGGTCACTAAGATTGCTGGAAACTGTTTTGTTTGTTTAAATCAGTCCCTACCTCGTGCCCTCCAGGTGTTTTGGATGACAGCTCTAGCCAGCACAGCCATTGAGGGCCCCTCCAGACTGATGCTTTGTTGTGGGTGCAACATGCTATGGACTAAATAATAGTGCAACTGTGGTTGAATTTATTCTGCTTTAGTTTGTTCTGCCATGATTCCTGAGAGCTATTACATTATTTTTGTTTGGAGGGGCTTTAGCACAACAAAGGTGGGACAAAGGCTGCATTCAGACCACAGTTCCCAGCCCCACCTACATTTCTCCAATTTTCCTTGCCTGATAATTTCCATGTTTCACGTGATATTTCACACAGTGTAAAAGCTGCATCTGTTTGCAACCACATTAACCCATAAAATCACAGTCTTGCATTGTAATTTCCCCCCCTTTTTGTGCATCATGGCATATGATAAAAGTTGGGGTGATATTCCACCATACAGCATATTTCTCACTGTTTTCATGAGTGACTTGTGGGTAGTGTAAACGGAAACCAGATGTGCTAGCATTATAACCCAGAAATATAACACAATAATTCTCACATCCAAATGCACCAATATTGTTGTTTATCCAGAGAGGCTTTAGTGCATCAAAAGTGGAAAAAGGATAAAGCAGAAAATTTGTGGTATAAAAAGATATGGGAGTTCAGCAGGAAGTTGCAAAACTTTTGAAGGTACAAACACAAGCATGAATGCACAATAAAAATGAATACTGGCAGGGCTTAAATTATAACGGGCTTGCATTATAACCCACTCTTCCAATACTGCATCAGAGTAGCTTTCAACAGATTTTGAAAAACACCCTACAGTGATGACCCTCCAAATGTCACTGAACTCCGACTCCCAGCAGTCCCATCTAGCATGGCCAATGGTCAAGGATGGTGGGAGTTGGAGTCCACCAATATTTGGTGGGCCATAGGTTTAGCATCACTGAGATAACAAATGCACTGAAATTGGCTAACCCCCTCCCTGCTGGCTGTAAGTCTTTAAAATCAGGTCTGAATGTCAGAAGCAGGAAGTATCTTACACCTGTGGAGGATCCCCAAACTGATCTCCACCTTGCACAGTCAGCCTTCTAGATTGCAGTGAGCCTGTGAGTACAAGAGATTCCCTGCTTCAGATTTTCATCCTCCAACTTATGGAGGCTGTAAAACAGGATGAAAGTGACACACCAAAGGGGCTGGGGCTTGGCATCTCACGCCTGAACATGTAAGACTGCGGATAAACTGTAAAGCATGACAACACTTGTGACTAGCACAGGGCTGAGGGAACATTTTCAGCCAAAAGACCACATTCCCTTTTGCACCACCTTTTAATGGCCACAAACCAGTGGTGTGTGGGAACGGAGACTAAAGCTAATATAACAACCAATGTAGAATTTATCTTTGAACTACAGGCTATTTTCTGCACATGCTCATATACCCCTCTCTATACACCATCTGGACGTACAAGTGGTAGACTTTTTTGTGGTTTGGAGTGGGTGGGGCCAGGGACATTGGTTGCAGGGCTCCTATGGAGTGGATGTCCTCCTGTGAATTTTTTAAATGTCTGAATAGTGCTTCAGCGACTAACATTATTTCTTCACAAGCTGAAGCACATAAGATGGCAGCATTCAGATTTCTTTGGAGAATGACGTTGCCACTGGGAGTTATTCTACCCCCTGAGATATGCTATGTTAATGTGCAATTACACAGATAGATGTCATCATCTCTCCAAGCCCCTGTACCTGGTTGACACAAACATTTATCCATCAGTCAAACTGGGGATGGCCAAATAGATTTTGCTACCTGAGGCAAAGGACAAGAAGGTGCTCCCATTTCAAATGTGGAAGTTGACCGGATGGACTGTTTATTTACTTTAGGAAGGCACTGGTGATGGGATAGTGTCCTCCACCACACCTGAGGCAGCAGGGTTCCAGGACACGCCATATAGCAACTGAGGGCAATGGCTGCAGGGCTCAGGAGCAAAAGTATGGGGCTGCCTCACTTTGCCTAATGGTAGGGCTGATCTTGATCTAACTTACACTGCTTTTTCAGCAAATTCTGCCTCAGACTGCAGGTCAAGCTTTCCAGAAATTAATCCTCCATCTCCCTTATGTCTTGCTTATTTTGAACTTTAGGCAGGCACTATAAAGACAGCCTGGGATACTTCACTTCAAAAGGCATTTTCAGCTTCACTGGTTGCTTTTATTGATTCAGCAAGTCATGAATCATTTAGCTATCCTACCTACATGCAGGAACCTTCAGGAAGAAACACTAATGTTGCTAAAGTCATGTACAAAAATAGTCAGAGACAATGCAGCAAAACAATAGTTTGTTTGGGCTACTGTCTACTTTAGATAGTATTTTTTAAAATCCAACTATCACTTTTAAGCTACAAAAACAACAGTCTTGTGACACTTTAATGACTAACAGATTTATTATGGTAGGGGTAGCCCTAGTCATCATGGCCAATGACCAGGGATGATGGGTGCTATAGGCTACCATGTTTGCTTTCCCTATATTATGGTACAGTGGAGGGTAACTGGGGGAGTATCCCATCACATGGAGATTAAAAGGTGACATTTTTTAAAATGTTCCTCCACAATACCCTCCCATTACCACAATATGTTCTTTCCCCCACATGCCTGCTTCCCTTCCATTTGAACTGCCAATCTCTCATTCTTTGGCTAATCGGCTCTTTCCACTGCTCAGCCAATCCCAAGCCAAAACTATTGCTATTGCCTGAAGGGCCCTTCCCACCCATCTCCAGGCAGAAAAACACATTGACATCTCCTCACCTCACTGTCCCAATGTGATGATCCCAGCATATCCTGCTTGTACCATGTATTCCACCCTGCATTACAAATGCTAGAAAACGAAAGAACAATCTAGTGAATCTGTTTCGTTAAACTGCGCACACACCACAAATTACATGTTGCTCATTGAGACAGCAATTAAAAGGGCTTACAATGAAGCCCCTGTCACAGCATTCAATGTGTTATATTTAAGCTCTCCAAGAAACTGAGCCCATAATTAGTGCTCTCTTCAAACTGTGCACTTCACTGTCAAAGAAAAATGCGCCTCTTAATCATACTGTAATCATATTCTGCCGTGTGAAGTGGAAACATGACAGGCCAATCAATTTTTCAAAAATATTTAGAAAATGAGTGTAATTGTGGGGAGTCCAAGTAAATAACGCTATTTCTGCCCACCTCCTTTGCAGGGAGGAATCTGCCTGCTGATTAATTATCTGTCCTTAGCAAGAGCTGTGCACCACACATGGTCTCTGAAAGGAAACTGAAATGTACTTCCATAAAATGGCAGTGCCAGCATTCAGGATGACTGTAGAGGATAAATGATTCCAAGTCCCTAAAAAGTAGGCAAAGGCAGGGTGTGGGTGGCGGAGTGACACTTTCAATTAACTGAGCAAAACAAAGACGTTGTGTATGGTTTGAAGATCTCCTTGACATTATGCAAGGCATATACATGCCACAGTTATGGTTGAAGCTGGAGGTCCAGGGTAAGGACTGGCAAATTTTTCTACTTTCCATTCTCTGGGTTTCTCGTTTTTTCCAATCTTAAGTACATTTCTTCACATTTGCACACCCGTTTGTGATTTTTAACTTTAAAAGTCCTCAAGAAAATTCAAGAAATTTTGCCTAATATACACATCTTTGTAAATTTCCCCTAAGATAATGCAATTTCGTATGTTATTTGCATGAATATGTGCATTTTAATGCACACTTTCCCCCAGTACATGCGTTTTTGTCCATGTTCCATAACTGGAGAATTGCAATCCAAAATTTGGTGAAGTGTGAATTTCAGAGGGTGGATGCATTTCAGTTCCCTTATTGTTTCAGAAAGCGCAATTTAGGTAGGTTCACATTTCAATGGGAACTGAATAGAATTTCTCCTCCATCCCTAGTGTCTGGACAGAACAGTTTATTTCTGGCCGTGTCTGTTCTGCATGTGTTCATTCATAAGTTGCCTCTATCCCATGCTGGCATCGTTTTGCTTTTAAAAATGACAACACATTTTTTCATTATGGACTGTACCTCCAAATATGCGTATATTGCAACAAAATATGTGTATTTTGCAAATGATTTTGAGCTGAAAACTGTATCACAAAATTCAGAGAAGTGGAAAAACTGAAGGGTCGCTGCCTGACAATTCACTTATTAGTCCATTTTTAATCTGGTTTCCTTAAAAGTGTGGACCAAGTGAAAGTTTTGAGCATTCCTTGTGCCAGGCATGGATGGTATTTCTTCCAGTTTATAATTCTTGTCCCTTATCCTAGAGCCAGCAGAGGCTGACTAAACAAAGGCAGAATCCAACACATTTGCATTGTGTTGAGAAAATGTGAGATTCTTTGAGTCTAAATTATAAGCTTGATGTAAGCTGTGTAGGCATCCTTGGCCATGTTCCGACATCCACTAATGAAATTGCTGGTTCAACTTTCTGGCTAATGTAACAAAATTATTCAGACCTAAATTATACACACATGCTCCCAAGTTCCTAGGCTTCATTAAATACTAAGGGATTAAAAATGGGTATAAATTAATCAATGTGCTATAATCCTAAAAAATTATAAAATGAGCCCTTGAGGATGTAATGTAATAGTGGCTTTTTAATTAGCATGACACCAGAGATTCATTGTTCTACGCAAAGCAAGCCATATGTTTATGAACTGCCTTTTCTTTTTAGAAGATAGAAATTTCTGAAGAGTGGGTGGGTGGTAATCTCGGAAAAGAGGTTTGTATGACATCGCATCTGTGGGTACTGAGAGTCTGTATCCGATCTGGAGAAGAGATTAATTTTGATCTACAGTAGCACTCCGTTGAAATCTGTCACTAACTATGTAGAGCAGAGTGGGGAACCTTTTGCAGCCTGAAGTCTACATTTCCTTCTGGGCAACCTTCCAAGGATGCATGTGACCAGTGGTGCATGTGACCAGAGGCAAAAGTGGGTGGAGCAACAGATGGGACTATTATCTTTGTACAGTAGGCTGTGTTCTAGCCTCGCAAAATACTGTGGGGTATATACAAACAAACACACACAGACATCCACATCCATCTTTCATACAGGCAAGTGAAACACATCATCACAGTTCAAGGACACATTCCAGCCAAGGAAAAGCATTCAAGGAGAATGCGGGACAGAGTCAGTGAGGGGTGTGGCTTGGAGAATGGGCATGGCCTGAGGAGAACTGCAAGGGTTGGACAGAAAAACCTGTTGGCATTTGGTCTGCCCCCAGGACTTTAGTTTCTCACCCCTGAAGTAGACCTATTCACAAGGACTCAGCCTGGATAGCTCAGCTGGTCAGAGCATGGTGCTGATGATGCCAAGCTTGCAAGTTTGATTCCCATATGGGACAGCTGCATATATTTGCATTGAGGGTTGGACTAGATTATCCAACCGCCAACCCTGGCGGTTTTGTGCCTCTTTTTTTTCTTTGCTTCCAACTAAGTCGTATTCAAGTAGACACATTTAAATCAATAGGTCTACTCTGAGTAGGACTAACATGGGATGCACTGCTCTGATTATAATACATATTGTGATTCTCGCCTCTTTCATGAGATTGTCAATTTAGTGTTGTTATATTTTTTTAAAAAACATTGTTATTTATATCTTGCTCTGATATGCAGTGCCTCTTCATAGTTATTTATGATAACTTCAGCTTGCTGGTGGCTCTGAGTGGTTGGGATCATTTATCTGTTGATGTGCTTATTGTGGGTCTAATATTCTGAATACGTTATTCTAAAAAAAATAAAAAGTGTGCATACAGCTTAAAAGAATGCTCAGTTTGAAAGAGTTCAATGAGCTTTTTGTGGCATTGTCTCAGCCTTCTTTTTTAAAATATCTCAATTTATTTGAAGAATGCCAACATTATAGTTTGTAAATCATGAGCTAGATTTCCCTAATCACCAGGGTAGATGCTGCCTTTGCTTTCATTTGAAAGAGAAAGAGAAGAAAGTGCTTGTAAATTAAACCCTAGTGCCCCCAGAGAGACAGGGTGTTTTTCATATTAGACCCTTTTTTATTGTGAATAATGGGAGGAGATGAGTCAATTTCAAGTTCTGATCACTACCTCTGTGGCTGTTTCATATATAAAAATAAGTCTCTTATGATCCGAAAAAGCACATGGAGGAAAAATAGTAATAATAAAAAATGGAATTTTTGGTAGTGAGGGTGTAATTTAATGGTAGCCTTACAGCCTTTATTTATAAGTATGTAAACTTTGCTTCTGGACTATCAACTTATATCAAATGTTCCAGTTCAATGAATTCCAAAGGAGGCGAGACAGTAAATAATAAAAAACAGGGTTTGGAAAAGATAAGTGATGTCAATCTTACTTGTAACTAGAATGTCTTCTGTAGCTTGTCTACTAGGATATGTACGCAGCTGGATTTTGAAAAGGTCAAATGCCTAGTTATTCTCTTTTAGGGAGGAAAAAAACAGTTTTGTAGTAGTCACATGGCTCATTTATAGCAGGAATGGGTTCTCATTTTTACTTTTGCTACCACAGGTTATCAGCTGAGCCTGGTTCCAGCACCACAAGTGGTCAGGTATTGCATCTGCACTGAACTCTAAATACAGCAACTTATGGAGGCCGATCAATTTCAATTGTTTTCAGCTGAGTTTAGCTGCTGGTCCCAAAGTTGAAAGAATTCAAGTGCTCTATGTGCATGTGTGCATTGGGTTCAGCCTGTTTAGGACTGGTCTGCATTTCTTACTTTTATTCTTCAAGCACCTTTTGACGTAATGGTCTTTGGAAGTTTTGCCTAAGCAGGCATTTCCAAATCTGATTTGACTTTAGGCAAAAGTTGGCATTGGTGCTAAACTTGTCTGACTCTAAACAGATCTCGGGTGGCTCACTCGATTCACTTTTGCTGTGGGCAATGCATGTGGAGACATTACAGTTTCAATGTATATGCATGGAGCTACTCAAATTGTCCAGGACTGTAGAATCATAGAATCATAGAATCATAGAGTTGGAATAGACCACAAGGGCCATCGAGTCCAACCCCCTGCCAAGCAGGAAACACCATCAGAGCACTCCTGACATATGGTTGTCAAGCCTCTGCTTAAAGACCTCCAAAGAAAGAGACTCCACCACACTCCTTGGCAGCAAATTCCACTGTCGAACAGCTCTTACTGTCAGGAAGTTCTTCCTAATGTTTAGGTGGAATCTTCTTTCTTGTAGTTTGGATCCATTGCTCTGTGTCCGCTTCTCTGGAGCAGCAGAAAACAACCTTTCTCCCTCCTCTATATGACATCCTTTTATATATTTGAACATGGCTATCATATCACCCCTTAACCTCCTCTTCTCCAGGGTAAACATGCCCAGCTCCCTTAGCCGTTCATCATAAGGCATCGTTTCCAGGCCTTTGACCATCTTGGTTGCCCTCCTCTGGACACGTTCCAGTTTGTCAATGTCCTTCTTGAACTGTGCCCAGAACTGGGCACAGTACTCCAGGTGAGGTCTGACCAGAGCAGAGTACTACTTCATATTACAATTGCAGGAATCTCTCTCTGTCTGTCTCTCTTACCTTGGCATAGAAATGGTAGCTTTAGGAAGCACTTTGATCAGAGAAATGCTCCTCCATAAGTGCCACTGCTCTGACTAAAATTCAGCTCATGTCCACATGCTGCATTGTACTGACTAAATGGGGGGACATGAAAGAGAAAGGCTGGGGAACTTGTGGCCCTCCCTATGTTGTTGAACTCTAGCTCCCATCAGTCCCAGCTAGTGTGGCTACTGATCAGGGATGATGGGAGTTGTAGTCCTTCAGCATCTGAAGTGCCACAAGTTCCCCATCCCTGTGACAGAGATTTGCAAAGTTATGTTGTGCAGCAAATGGATAAGTGACATTTCCCCCCTTTTGTAATACTACAGCTTGAAGTCACCCAAAGGAATGCACTGTTCTGTTCCACTTGGAATTCTTTTGCTTGCTTTATAACTGCAATGGCTTTATCTATTTTTATAATTGCGTGTTCTAGCATCGCAACCCACCCTGGGACTGTATGGTGAAGGGTGGGAAAGAAATCTTACAGACAAACACATGAATTTATAATAGTTTCAGAACAGATTCAAACCTAGACCCCCCCATGTCGCATCTGTTTTGGCCCTGTATCTGCAGATACAAAACAAACAGTGCTTTGATGATGATTAGATATTGTGAAATGCTAGCATTTCCCGGCTTAGTAGAGTGATGGGGCATCCCTTTCCTGGTCTATCTGTCCTATAATCATTGCTGCTGCCCTCTCCTCTTGCCCTCTGAAAGGCAGGCTGAGAGAGCGTCCCATTACCAGTCACAGCACGTCGCTCCCCCTGATTGGAAAGCAGTCACACTCTGCCAAGCATCTTCTCTGTTTACTGAGATGTAACACCAAGGAACAGCAATTCACACCTGCAGCAAAGCTGTTATACTTCCCATTTCTTTTTCTTTAATCTATTTTTATCTTGTTCGTCTGTCCTGTTGTTTCTTTCCTAATATTTCTCCTCCTCTTTCCCCTTATGATGGCTGTCAGGTGCTCATTGTGGGCTGTAGGATTAGTTTGCAGGAAAACACACCTAGCCCTTTTCTATTTATTAGGAGATGTCTGAGCATGCATTGTGCAGTCTGTAGCCATCACCTTTTGGTATATTAAAATGAAATAAAAAACACCTTCAGTACCTCCCTTCAGGTCAATACCTTTCTTGTCCGGGTTACTTCCAAGCCAGTTAGTCTCATAATCTAGCAAAGTCTTTTTGAGAGAGGTCTTTTCCACCCAAACGTCATCTCTGCCAATAGAGACTGAATTAGTTTGGATTCCCTATTCTGTCCAGCACTGGGGTGTCGGAGCCAGCCGTCACAAATGGCACAGTTTAGCGTAAAATAAGGACACAGAGAGCCAGCAATATTTTCATGGATGGAGGGCAGCTCCTTTCGAACTTCTTCTCTCCTCTCCAGTAATTTTTATTATCCTTTGTTCTCTCCTCTTGCATGGCCGTTTGCCAATGTCTCACATTACCTACATCCGGTCATGGCTTAAACCCACCCATCGCCAAATAGGGTCATCACTGCCCAGAGGAAACACAACTCCATTTAAGGTCAATACATTCCAATACATTGTAAAGCTCAGAGTGCTGGACAGCCGAGGTCAGGGGGCACCCTGCAATATTACAAGCCTTTGCCGTGGCTTTATGACTCCCACACTGGGGCAACATGTGAGTGTGTGTCAATGGACAATCGTAGCAATAGTACCATAGATGGAGTTCAACATGCTATTTCTAAAAATGGTCAGTTCACACACTGAGCTGCCAATCCAACTGTATAGTGATTATATTCGAAGAAGTAATGTGATGATTGTGTACATGCGGTCCATGATCCAGAGGGTTCTTTCTGATGCTACATTTGCAAGACACAGGGAGGGAGGGAGGTAAGGAGGCAGGGGTTTCTATCCTATGTTGCAGTCAGAGCTGTTTCTGTTCCACTACGGTTCAACTGCCACATAAACCTGTGTTATTCACCTTCCTATCCAAGTGGCCAACACTGATGTAATTAATAATAGAATCAGTTTCAATTCATTTCAATGGAAGGGAAACATCAAACACAATGCAGAAAATAACTTAGGTAATTATTTTCATAATGTTTGCCAACTGGAAAAAAGTAGAGAACAGTGTTTGTATTTGCTTGTATGATTTCCATTCCATTACCTTGGCCAGTGTGATGTAGTGCTTAGAGTTTTGGACTGGGAACTGGGAGGCATGGTTCAAATCCCCACCCTGCCATGAAACTCACTGGGTGGTCTTGAGGCAGTCATTGCCTGTCAGCCCAGCATACTTCATAGGGTTGTTTTAGGGATAAAATGAGGAGGGGGGAACCATGCATGATACCTTGAACTCCCCCCAGATGGCCTACAAGTCCCATCACCCCAGCCAGCATGGTCAATAATTAAGGTTGATGGGAGTTGTAGTCCAAATCCAATAGAGGGTACCAGGTTTCAAAAGGCTGATCTAAAATAACATCAGTGAGATGAGAGCCAGTGTGGTGTAGTGGTTAAGAGTGGTAGTCACGTAATCTGGGTAACCGGGTTCGCGTCTCCGCTCCCCCACATGCAGCTGCTGGGTGACCTTGGGCCAGTCACACTTCTTTGAAGTCTCTCAGCCCCACTCACCTCACAGAGTGTTGTGGGGGAGGAAGGGAAAGGAGATTGTTAGCCGCTTTGAGACTCCTGAAGGGGAGTGAAAGGCGGGATATCAAATCCAAACTCTTCTTCTTCTTCGTCATGTTATCTGCCGTTAAGAAAAGGTTTTGGGTTGAATCCATGGAAGTGTAACTAGAACACTGTTCATTCACCTGGAGTTTGGAGAACATTCCAAAATGGGGGTAGCTGTTGCACAGGGTGGTGTGTAGCACAACAGGAAACTTGTGGAAATCAGTGAGAACAGTATTGTGTGAGCAGAAATGCCTTTTGTTTGGGCAAGGACTTGCATGGATGCCAGTCATTGTTTGGAATCTCAGATTCATGAAAGTCTCCCTTAAGACAGGGAAGGCTAGAGTCACACAATACGTTTGACAACATTGGTTGCATTTATCCTCTCCAAAATCCCTCACTGTTTGTGAGATAATATCTGAACCAACTTAAATGGAAAACAAATGGAACACTGAACTTTTTTTTGGGGGGGGGGGACTTGAATTAGTCCTGAATATTAAATAATGGATATGTGTTCGTGAAATATTCAAATGTTTTCAGCATTTTTATCCTCAAGATTAAATTTTCCATTAGTATTCCACCTCTTCACTTTTGCCCAAGGACTATTAATTATATTTAATAATAATAATAATAATAAATTTTATTTATATCCCGCCCTCCCCAGCCGAAGCCGGGCTCAGGGCGGCTCACAACAATAAAACAGTACAAAAGTACAACATAAACAACATTCTAAAATCATTCATTATAAAAATTAATTAATTCAAGCCACTAGCAACCATTGGGCCAGAGCTCTGCGAAGATTGCCGAGGGAGGGAGTCAGGCTGTGCCCTGGCCAAAGGCCTGGTGGAACAGCTCTGTCTTGCAGGCCCTGCGGAAGGATGTCAAGTCCCGCAGGGCCCTGGTCTCTTGTGACATAGAAAAGTTACCTTTTTGTGTGTGTGAGCCTATTATTTGGGAACAAATGATATGAATGCCAACTGTTGATTCCCACCCCTGCCCCACATAACTAGTTCACTGTAACTATGTATGCATAAGACTTTTCTGCATCATATTAATTTTTTCGATCTATATTTCTTTCAAATCCACAATTCCAGTTTATTATCCCTGTTGACTAAAGCTGAAAGATATTGTGATGGCTTGGCAAGAAGTGTGCTTGATATCTGTGTATGGTTTGCAGCGGTGGGTGAAACATCCTTTCTTTCTATTTGTATAGATTTTAATGTGCTGCAACAACTATGCTGTTCCTGGTGTAGAAACCAACAAGAACATAATAAGAACCCTGCTGGATCATTAGACCAGATCTAGTCTAGCATCCGATTTCCCACAGTAGTCTATAGGAATCTCATAGGCATGGTTTCCAGTATTGTGCAGGTCTGAATGCAGGTCTATGTTGCCAGTAGGGATGGGCAAATCTGTTAATTTCTGTTACTCTTAATTTATAATTTTCCAATCTTAGATTCGATTTTCTGCATTTCCATTTCAGTTTGTGATTTGTTTTTACAAAAGAAGTCCCCGTGAAAATTCATCAGCATGATTTTCTCCCAATATACATATTTTTGTGTTCAGATTCGTCTAATATACAAATTTCTGCAAAGTGGTTTCCCCTAATATACTGCATTTTTGTGTTATTTTTGCCAACACATGTGCTCTTATGCAGACTATGCATTTTTGAATACATTACTCGGCTGGAGAACTGCTCGTTTTAACCCAGTAATTAAAAATAAAACATGGTATTGTCATTTCACTAGTATCCTGGGGTTTGTTTCTTGGTTATTTCAGAGCAGGGGTGGGGGACCTTTTCAGCCCAAGGACCACATTCTCTTTTGTTCAGAGGGTCATATGCAGAACAACAAATATATGTCTTATCTTCATACAGGAAACTCGTATTTGCAAACATTCACACATACCTCTCTGTTCTCCATCCAATCAAGAGCCATTACCAGAGCTCAGGGGCACATTCCAACCAGACACAGAGATTTGGGGTGCAGAGCAGATCCAGTGAAAGCTGTGGCCTGGGGAGAGGGAATGTGAGCTGGTGAGAGTAGGTATAAGGTAAGGTATGTTTGAGCCCTGGACCCGAAGCTCCCCAGCCCTGCTCAAGAGTGTAAAAGAACATTGGGAACTGAATTTCCACATTACAGTCGTACCTTGGAAGTTGAACAGAATCCGTTCCAGAAGTCCGTTCGACTTCAAAAATGTTCAGAGACCAAAGCAGCCAATCGGAAGCCGTGGAAGCCCTGTTGAACATTCGGGTTCCAAAGAACGTTCACAAACTGGAACACTCACTTCTGGTTTTGTGGCGTTTGGGAGCCAAAACTTTTGACTTGCAAGGTGTTCAGGATCCAAGATACGACTGTATATGTAAAATGGTTCTATGGCTTCTGACAGACCATTCTTTTTCGACCTGGAAGAGCTGTTGTAGGCTGGGGCCTATATCACTGTTGTCATACATTTGCCTCCATTTATGCTCCTGTGAAGAAAGTGAATACAGTACTGTATAACAAAAAGCACACTATGTGTGTCCTGTTCTTTTTCATCCCAAGGGAGCCAAACTCACACAGTGCTGTCCCGCTACAGAGCAGAGGGGGAACATGCTAAAATCAATCTGCCCTGCACTCAGCTGAAGACAGTGGGGATAACAGCAGCTTCAGAAACCACCAACAATAACTGGCTCATGAATCCCATAACCTGAGTACGCTTAGCATTGAGGCACTGCCTTGTAAAATCTGCCTATAAAAGAAAACAGAAGCCATAATACAAAGTGGAGACTGTTCTAGACAGCATCAAATCACCCAGGCTTTTCTTTAGCAACATGTTTTGGGTTTGCTTTGTTTGCTGCCTACAATATTCCCCATTGTTGGCTTAATGAAAACGATTTGCTTGTAGTTTGGCATTCATAAGTGAGATTAATTTCATTGGCAAGCTATTGTTCTGTGGGTAGTAGGTCAACTGCTTTTGCTGTTCCCATCAGCCATGTGTCACTGAGTTACTCCCTTAGGGTTAAGTGCTTTTCAGGATTAAGAAACTTCATTAAAATGGAAATATCTTTTAAAAGGATTCCTTGTGGTTTTTTTTTTTTTTTAAGGAGGGGGGATCTGCTCCAATGCTAATACAGGCCTTGATCCTATGCTTGTCAAAGTCAATAGGAAATATTTCATTAACATTTTATGGCCAGGGACAAGGGCAATAGCAATTATTCAGTTCTTAGAAACTCCAAATGAGCATCACTTTGAATTGCCTTAATTAGATCTTTAACATAAGGTTGTACAACTTTTTCCAATGGCTACGTAAGGAATTCCTGCCATGGCCAGATGATACTATAATAATAGTAAGTGGCATGAAACAGGATTGACAAAAGGTCCTATGCAAGAGATCTGCAAGTATTGGAAATGAGGAAATCATGGCCCAGGGGTCACCAATATGATGCCTATGGACACAATGACACTCCGGCACCTATAAAACCTCTGAGTCCTTACCATTTACTACCATTGGTAATGAGACAGAAAGGATGGTTACCCCTTTTCCCTTTGAAATATACCATATTTTTCTGTGTATAAGACCATATCCCCCCTATTTTTTCATGTTTAAAATTGGGGGTCGTCTTATACATGGACATGGGGGATTTTTTTATTTGGAGTCCCCAATAACAGGGGTCGTGTTATACACGGTGGTGTGTTATACCCAGAAAAATATGGTACATAAAGCTGAAGGAGGAAGTTGGAAGAGCGATACTTGTTTCCATTTTCTCTTCAGCTCTATGTGCCTTTCAAGGCTCAGATTAATTTAACTGCATCTGATTTTACCAAAATCCATTGGAAAAGCAAAGTGTATATTCGTGTGCTTTCTATCTCTGTGTGTCTCAAGTGAGGGTTGATCTCCAGACAGGAAGGCAGAAGTGACCAGAGGGAGTGGCACCCATGGTGCTCATTCAAAAACCAAATGTAGCAACAGGACTCAAAATGTTGTGACCCCTGCTCTAGCCATATTCAGTCATTTTGCACCTCCCACCATGATTACCATAAGAGGCAGAGTGGGATTAAGCCTGTTGTACCCACCTCCTGTTGGCATATTCCCATCACTGTTTATGCAGCTCCTATGTGTTTGGGAGTTGAATGTATGCAATGGGGGCATCTGCTGTTCCATGTGCAATTGATAATCCTACTCTGCCACAGTTCTAATCTGAGTCCAATATGTGGGAAGCTGCTGGAATGGTCTGTCATAGCATTGGCCAGCTCCCTGCCTGATAACCAAATGTTGGATGGGTTGAAGGCAGAAGCTTGAGCAGACCAGGGGATATTCTCTCTAGTCCACTCACATTCAATACTAATATAGAGTGAGGCCCTCTATAGACCCAGTTACTTTGCTTCTGGCTTTTGTGGAGAGCAGAGGGGAAGCTGCCTAATACTAAGTCACACCGTAGGTCAATCTAGCTCAGTACTGAGCTATCAGTACAATCTAGCTCAGCCTACTGGCTGGTAGCAGCTCTCTAGAGTTTCAGACAAAGGTCTCTCCCAGCATTACCTGTAGATGCTGGGGATCCTTCATGCAAAACAAATGCTCTACCACTGAGTTATAGCCCTTCCCAAAGACTGCCTGGCAAAGATGTGGACGATACCAAAGGGAGAGGAAAGTTAACTCGCCATCTTCCAAGACACATTGGTGATTGCTGTACCAGCTGTAGTTCTTTTAAGCTTGCTGCTTATGTAGTCAGAGTGTACCATTAGCACTATCACAGAATATAGAAGCCTCTTCCGTGCTCATAACACCTGATAACTTGGATCCAATTTAAAAGCAACTTTAACAAGAGCTTACTGAAATGCTGTTGCATGTGCCTAGTATCTCAAGCACAGGAAGCACCAGACTATCGGTCCAACCAGCTCAGTGTCTGCATTGGCTGGCAGAAGTTCATGAGGATTGTAGTGAAGAGTCTTTTCCAGACGAGATTCCAGAGATGAACCTTTTGCATGCATATCATCCACAGCTCATTTGAAATGGGCCTCCATGCACTATAAGTGTTGTTGTCAGGGGTTCAGGAGCAGAGGCGAGGGCAAGGGAGGAAACAGAGAGCGAGGGGGAGGAGGCAGAAGAAAGGATGAGTGATGACGACGACCCGAGATCTCCGAGTCTTTCCAGTGAATCAGAAGATTCACAAAAAGGAGCACCAGTGGCCAGGGCAAGGGGGGAGACTAGGGGGACACCCCAGGAAGATAGAGCCAGAGGGGACTCAGAGGGGAGCAGTTGGAAATCGGGACCAGCGTCACCGCCAGAGAGTAGGGAAGAGGAAGAGCGCCAGGGATCAAGCGCTGGCAGCTCGCAACAGGAGGGAGGGCACGAGTCAGGAGTGGCCACACCTTCATCGGGGAGCGAAGTGACGGTTAGACGGAAAGTGGAAGGTTGGGCGCGCGCGCCAAGTTCAAATGCACAGGAAGGTGGCGCAGTAGGCAGCCCGGAAAGGGAGCCAGGTCCTAAAGCCCGGCGCAAGGAGACAGGAGGGTCCGGGGGGTCAGCGTCAGAAGAATCCCGGAAGGAAGAGACCCAGGGGGGCAGAGGGACCCAGAGGAGAACTGTCAGGCGGAAAAGGTGGAGCAGGGCTAGGATATTAAGTTGGTGCACAAGGGGCGGAGACTCAGACGGAGCTTCGCCGATCTAAGCATAAGACGTAGGGTTGCACGCAGCAGCTCGAGAATGGAGACTGTAACTCAATAAAGACTTTTATTTAACGATCGCTGGCTAGCGTGATCCTCTGTGAGCTAGGATCTGGAAGCAACCCTGACAGTTGTGCATACTCTAAAACAGGAGGGGCATTAGTCATATAAAGGGTACATTCCCATCTGGGCAACCCTCCAGGAGTCACACGCTAGAGTGAACAAAGGAATCAGAATAAAATTTACCTTTGCACAATAGGCTGATTTCTTCGCATGCTCTCTCACACCTTTCTCTGTCCTCCATCCAGAAAAACAAGAGGCATTATTAGAGTTCAATGGCACATTCCAGCCAGGCAAAAACACTTAGAATGTGAAGCAAGGTCTGTGAGGGTGTGTGGCCTGGGGAGATAGTGCCCAGGTCTTCGGATAGTTCCAAGGGCCAGAACTTGAGAACCAGAGGGCCTGACATTCCGACACCCAACGTAATCAGTTGCATTATATAAATCAGATAATCTCAATGTAGACATTTCTAAGTGTATTTTGTAACAGAAGTTAGCGCTTTCTTGAGCCCAGAAGTATATTGCAGATCAAGAAGTAAGTAGGAAATCTGAAGGTCATTAGTCCAGGAGGTGCTAATCAGGCAGGGATTGCCCTGAGATTCACAGAAATAAAATCCCTAAGGAAATTGTACCTGCAGTTAGAAAACAATTATAAATATATACCATCATTACAGCCTCACTGTGTATCTTTCCTCTTTTCTCTTCTGCAACCAGTTATTTCATTAGAAAAAGTAAATTTTTGCTTCCTCTGGGAAATAGTTTAAATTGTTACCTTTCGCTATCCCTGCTTTTAAAGGTTTCCATATTTTAGCTTCAGCTTACACACCGGAGGGAGTGGTATATTTCTGCAAAACATACTTTGTTAGCACTACTTTTAATAGCTGCCACTAATCATAAAATGCAAGTACTTGTAACTCTGGGACTGTAACAGTCACAATATTCTAAAAATAAATGAAAATAGTGTCCTGCACATTGCTGAACTTATTGGCTTTTTACCCATGGGAGATGTTATGAATATTTATATATTTGATGTATAAGCTCATTATTAATGGTTTGATCTCTCTGAGGAGAGAGAGAGAGGATTTATTTCAACACAGAAAAGTTTGCAAATTTTGCTTCCTAACACTCAGCCAATATGACTGCATTCAGTAAACTTGGACATGTTGTGAATCTTTAGGTGAATGTTGAACATGTGGGCATCCATTGATTGTGTTGGAGTTGCTCAGCTGCTTAGCAAGTTGGGGAAATAGCAGCCCAGTAAACACAATGCCTCGATTCACAGGGAATGGCAAAACTCACAACTGTTTGGCAGCTATGACACTCTTTTGGCTGTTGGGCCTCGTGGGGCCTACCCACAGCCACAGCCAGCCCCCTCCCATGACATCACAAACATGCACCGGACCCTCCCCCCAAGTTGGGCGGAACCTGGAGTGTGTGTCTTACACTACCAGTAAAACATTCCCAGCCCCTTCTAGGATCTTAACTTCACCCCAAGGAACTGATCTGCATTCACCAGCTTAGCTATCCCCTAGTGTATTTTTTTAAGAAAACTATTTTGTATTAAAGATTTTCCTTGTTTACAAAAGCACATGCATTGTCTCTTTCTTCAGGTTGTGTTTTCTACAGATCAGTTACATTTATTGTGAGACACTGGTGCTATATGCAGTATAGGGTTGGGAAGGAAAGAGGGCGGGAGACAGGAGAGAGGAGATGGGGTGGTAAAGCTTATGTTCTTTTACTTAGTGCATGTGTGTGGGGGTTTGGGTCAGCATCACTTGGGTAGGTTCTCTTTTCTTATGTTTCCTTGGTAGTGTGGTTGATTGTCTTTGGTTGGCTGCAGTGGGATTTGTTTGTTTGTGTGTGGGGGGCACACGTGTTGGATTAAGTTAGTCATATTGATTCGTATGCTGTTGGTGGGTTCGTGTTGTTGTCTTGTTGGGCTGTGTATGTGATAAAGGGAAGCCATACTAGAGTGAAGGCATCCTCGTCTTTTGTCCTGTGTTAATTTCAGTCTATTAGTTAGCTTTTCTAGTAAGGCTGTTTCCCATACTACTTGATACTAGTGATCCTTGTTTATTCCTGACAGGTCCCTCCAGTGTCTGGCTATGATGTTTCTGGCTGCTGAGAGTAGGTGGGATATGAGCTCTTTATAGCATGAGTGGGCATTGTTTTCTTAGAAGATGTTCAGTAGGGCCAGTTCTGGGGTGAGTTCTAGTACCTGTTTAGCTATTTGCTTGTTTCTTGCATGATTGCTGTCCAGAAAATGGATTTTGGGGCATACCCAACACATGTGGAGGTATGTGCCTGTGGAAGTACAGCCTCTCCAGCATTTTGGTGAGGTTCCTGGATGTATCAGCGCCAGTTTCCATGGTGTTACGTACCATCTGTAAGTGACTTTTAGAGTGAGTTCTCTTCTTTTCGCTGATATGGATATAAAGGGAGGTTTAGTTCACATTCTAGTCCATTGGGTGGGGTTAATTTCATAACCTATGTCACCCTCCCATTGTTTTTTGATTGCATCAAGGGGGGTTGCTGGGCTCTGGAGCAGCTTCCTTTATCCACCAATATCAATGAACAATAGAGTTTAATTCAGTATTAAGCAAGCTGGACTTTCCCAGAAGAGCGTGTTCTGAGACAAAATGGTTGAATAATTTCACTTTCCTTCCCTCTACAAGAATCTTTGGTTAAATCCATTTTTCCTGCCAACAAATAGCATGGAGAATTTCTGGGAGGCTGTTTTAGCTCAGTCTTAGTACTTAAATCCTAATGTCCTTAAATATTACATAAGCTTAAAGAAAGGATAAATGTATGGCAGCCATGGGAGAGGATCTTTGATGTAGCATTGGGACAGTCTGTTCTGCAACATTCTCAAAGCACTATAGTGATATGAATTTTTTCAAGAGACTGCAGGAATGACAAAAGACTAGAAAAGAGCTGCTATTTGCCATTTCCAGGGCACGTTGCTCCTTTTGTGCAGAGGGACAACTCTCTTTCGTGGCCTCCTGTCCTCCTCAGAGATGAACAATTGGTGAAATAGGTCTCTGAAGCACGTGAAAGATCCCAGCATCTATTTTTAGATGAAGCAAGAAAGTAAGAAAACAAAGCATAACACAAAGCATCACT
The DNA here is from genome assembly GCF_965113315.1 of Podarcis vaucheri. Lineage (NCBI taxonomy): Eukaryota > Metazoa > Chordata > Lepidosauria > Squamata > Lacertidae > Podarcis > Podarcis vaucheri. The sequence goes on along the minus strand of NC_138765.1, from coordinate 49,217,385 downwards.
GAACAGACAAGAAATCAATCTGTTTTCATGCAGTGTGAGAATAACATAATTGTTCATGGGAGTGAAACACAAAACTCACACAGGAAGCTGAACCAAGGCAGTCCAGTTGGGCCATCTTGCTCAGCACTTCCCATACCAAAGTTTGTTAATGTGATGCACTCCAACTCTCATCAGCCTCAGCCTGCATGACCAATAGTCAGGGGCGATGGGAACTGAAGTCCAGTAACATCTGGAGGCCTTTTCGACACTGAATACAGTTTTCAATGCCTTTGTGTGACTAGAAGCAGTTTTCTTCATTCATGTTCCTTAGATAGTTCCCGGCATCCTTTGGCAATTTTGGAATGAAGAAACTATGAGAGTGGGGGAAAATCAGAAGCAAAGTAGGTGGTGAATGAGTGGACAGATGACTCTTCTGTCCCATTTCCACATGAATCTGCAAGTTAGAAAAAATGCACAAAATTAGCATTAATTTTTAATGTGGTCCTTTCCTACAAAATGTACATATCTGTATGCATCTTAAGCTAAAACGCACATTTTACTATCTATTTAAGTATATTTTTTGAACTGAGAACTGCATTGCAAAATCTGGAGAAGTGTGAAAGCCAATGGATAATTGCATTCCAATCTGTGTATCAGCAGAGTAGACATATATCAGATCATGTACTGTTAACAAAAATGGCTGAGACTGAATAGAGAAGGGAACAATGGATAAGAAACAGTTAAGAGACAACTTAAAATGTATAAAACATGCATTGGGGCAGGGTGACGACTCAGCGGTGGGCGTTAGTGTTGGGGGTATCTTTTGTTGTTGTTGTCAGGAAGCCACAATGAGCCAATAAAGCACACTTAATGCTTTGACCCTGTCCTAGAAAGATTAACAAATGCAAGTTTTGCAAGAAACCTATTTATTTGCTGATAGAAGATGTTGTATAATGTAATGCTCCCCTGTGGTCTGCAAAACTCAGCACTGTGCTTTGTAGCAAAGTTATGTCAATAATAAAACATTATGGCAATGAAGTAGAGTAACAGAATCCCCATAAAAATTACAATGATGAAAGCAAGACTGTTCTGGAGAGCGACAATCAACCTATGCATTAAAGAAGCATCTTATGATATATATTTACTGACATTGCTGGAAATATGTGCCGCATCTGCCTGGTGAAAACTTCTGCTTTGTCCTTCATTGTGTCACGCTGCTCTTGATGCAGGAGCTAGGTTTCAAATAACCCTTTGGATTTAACTTTTAAAATCTTCTCAGCAGGAAAATCAAAATGAGATTCATATATCAACGGCACACACATTTCCCCCCATACATTTTTTGGGGGTCTTTTTAATGCTGTGGTGCACAAGAACATCTAAAATGACATAAAGCTGGATTTTCCACAGCATAGCAAATGGATGGCAGGTAAGCATTCTCAGGGCTGAAAGAGGTTCGCATGGCAATTATATCTGCATAGATTTATAGCTTTGTAGTCATTGTTAGTTTTACTCTCGAGTAAATCCTTTGAATGGCATGCTCTGGTCCATGGGGTCATGAAGAGCTGGACACAACTAAACGACTAAACAACAACAAATCCTTTGAAATTAATGGACATTGGATCCAACCCCTAGAACTCAGCAGCCAGAGTATTGCAAATCCTAGAAAGCCAGTGTAATTTATGTGGCAGTAAATTATGCTGGTGTAGAGGTTTACTTCTACAGCAAACTCTTTTCAGAAGCAGGGCTACTTCTGCTGTGAAGGTCCTGTGTGAGTTTCTGGAGGTAGTTGGAGAAGGGATGGTGGCTAACAGATTGAGGTTGAATCCTGACAAGACAGAAGTACTGTTTTGGGGGGACAGGGGTGAGTGGGTGTAGAGGACTCCCTGGTGCTTAATGGGGTAACTGTGCCCCTGAAGGAACAAGTGCACAACCTGGGAGTCATTTTGGACTCACAGCTGTCCATGGAGGTGCAGGTCAATTCTGTGTCCAGGGCTGCTGTCTACCAGCTCCATCTGGTACGCAGGCTGAGACAGTACCTGCCTGTGGATTGTCTCGCCAGAGTGGTGCATGCTCTCTCCTGCTTGGACTACTTCAATGCGCTCTACGTGGGGATACATAGAATCATAGAATCATAGAGTTGGAAGAGACCACAAGGGCCATCGAGTCCAACCCCCTGCCAAGCAGGAAACACCATCAGAGCACTCCTGACATACCTTTGAAGGTGACCCAGAAACTGCAACTAATCCAGAATGCGGCAGCTAGACTGGTGACTGGGAGTGGCCACCGAGACCACATAACACCAGTCCTAAAGGATTTTCAATGGCTCCCAGTAGGTTTCTGAGTGGCCTTGGCCCAATATGCCTAAAGGAACCACTCCCATCATTCAACCCGGACACTGAGGTCCAGCTCTGAGGGCCTTCTGACATGTCATGCGTTCAAGTTCGTGGCTTGATAACACAGTAAACATCATTAATTAAAAAGGAGAATTTATTGCAAAAACAAATTGATAGCTTCGGACGGCTGTAACATAGCTTCCAGCATCATTAATCAGGTTGACCCTTCTGAAGACTGATTCTGGTTTTTACAGAAGATATTGAATTTGTGAACCTTGCACCTCTTGCTTTGTTTCCAGTCTAACAGCCTGCCCCTTAGTCGACTCTTAGGAGGGATTGGATCAGCTCCATCTTCTTCCTGGTGTGACAAACTACTTCCTTCTCTGTTCCCGCCTGATTGAACTTCCCAAGAGGTTTGGCTGGGTTCCAGCCCACTCACAGTCATTCCCTTATCAACCGATGTTCCAAGGGGCAGGGGAGTTAGCTCTCTCTGTTGTTCATCCTGCATGAAAATTAACCCACTCTGTTCCTGGCTGCTTTCTGCAGTTGGCTGCAAATCTTCACTGGGAGCTGGCTCATTCCTAACATGGTGGTTCCTTCCCTGCAAAAAGTGAGGTTACAGAGAACCAGGCAGAGGGCCTTTTTGGTATTGCTGCCCACCCTGTGGAATGCCCTCCCATCATATGTCAAAGAAATAAACAACTATCTGACTTTTAGAAGACATCTGAAGGCAGCCCTGTTTAGATGGTTTATTGTGCTTTTAATTCTGTTGGGAGCCTCCCAGAGTGGCTGGGGAAACCCAGCCAGATGGGTGGAGTAATAATAATAATAATAATAATAATAATAATAATAATAATAATAATAATAATATGCCTAAGCCTGGTAGAGGGAAAACAAACTCTATAAAACCATACCAAACTGTTTGTCAGTGTAACTTCTGCTTGTTAATAGGTCATGTGACCAAGCTGAAAGGAGTTTGGAATAAGGATAAGCCCCCACACCCCCTTTTCAGGGCTTATGCCAACCTTGGCTGAGATAGGATGGAAGATTGACACTGGGATGGGAGACTTTAGCTGGTGTAACCATGACTGAGCCTAGGCTCAGCCAGATATTCACTATTCTTAACACCCCACATCCCAGAGGTTCTTGGGCTTTGAGTGCTCCCTTAGAAAATGTCCAAAGCATCGTACATCCCAAACCACTTGAAAAATCTTGTGCTTTTCTGACGGGTGTCAACCCTGTAGCACTCTGTTTTAAGGTTTCCTCATCCAGATAACGTCTCTTGTGACATTCCAACATGTTACAGCTACCACTTATGCAGGTATAGTGTGCTCTGGCAAGCATTTCTGGAAGTACCACTATCGTTATGCTCCACTTCCAGATTAGATGTGCTGCACCATGCTGGGTTGAAAGTGGGACATGGTGGAGGCTGGTAGCCTCTCCACTATCTCTCCACAAACTGGAAGGCTAAAAAGCAATCAGGTGTCATGCTGAAAGCCTGCCAAAATAAAAATGTAATCAGATGGATTTGTGTCTAGAAGGCTTGTTAAGTCCTTGAGAATATTTATCATGCCATTTTTGTGAACTTCGAAAGGACATCTGATTGGTCTTGGTTGGAGTATGCTGGACCTTCCTTAAGTCTAAACCAACAACACTAGATCAATAGTCCAATGCACAACTTCTTAAGTTCTTCATTAAAGGAAGTTCCAACAGTGTCAGGAAGAAAACCTTTATAACGAATGAATTAATCCAGAGCTAGCCAAAGTGCTGCCCTTCAGATGTTGTTGGATTCCAGCTCTCATCAGCCCCAGCCAACGTGGGTGTTGTTGTCCATCAGCATATTGGGTATCCCTGGATTAATCCATCCTTTGGGTTGGGAAATTGGTGAGTTCACCCTTGGCCTCATTGTCAGATAGAAATATATGAAACTGATAAACTCCATCCTTCTCCCTCTCCCCAAAGAACTAGAGGAACTTTTCAAAGCTCTGCAGTTATGCCTGAAGGCAGAAGTGGAGTTTCTTTGAGCTTCGTTCTAAAAGAGCACATTACAAACAACAATAAAAGGTTTATTTCTATGGGACTAAGAGAGGCACTGTGCATAATCATAACCTGAAATATCTTAGTGCATAATTGCTGAACTTAGATGTTTGTTCCGCTAGGGATGATTTTGAATTCTTAAGGACTCTTCAAACACCATTCAAGATTCGATAAAACCTAAGAATGGGTTCAGAAAATTAGAAATGCTACAAAAACCAAATGCTTCACTTAGTACATTATAAAATAAATGAAGCCGGAGGGAGGCACCAGCATGGGAGTGAGGTTACTGTGCCGTGCATACTTCATTTCTTCAGTCGCCCAATCACACACACCACCCTCATAAAGCCTCCTGCCTGAGGCTGTTCTGCTCCTTAAAGCAAGGCTGCACCTTTTCCTCCTAGCCCTACACTGGGGAGGCAGGGATCTGTTTGGCTTAATAAATGTTTTAATTACAGTTTCTGTTTTCTAAGCATCACGATGCAGAAAGAGGCCACTGCCTTGACAAGTGGGTATTTGGAGAGACAATATTGGGAGCACCCAGTGTTGTGAAGTGACTTCTGTAGCTTCAGTCAGTATGGTAATTGAAAAGCAAATATTATCCTTTTAAGCATCCCTGGGTTGTTCCGCTTTATTGTTATTAGCAGAGATTAAAAATGAGAAACGGCGTTGGCTGTGTTCTTTCCTCCTGTTTTGCTCCCCCTCCCCTTTTGGAGCCATGTGGGCATCTCAGAAACATTGCTGACTAATTACTGTTGAATAGTTACCAAATGGAAAAGAGCAGGTCTTGCTCAAGGTACTTTGTTGCATGAGGTAAAGAAGTGCCTCCCTCAAACCACAAATGGAAGACAACCATACTAGCAGTCAGATCTTATTTTGACATCAGAGGCATTCGCCAGTACGCCCTGATGAGAACCTCAGTCCTGGGGGTGGGGAGGTCAACTGTGGCCCTCCAGTTCTCTGTCTGACCCTTGGAGCTCTCATGAGGCCACACACACTTTCCCAAGTCCCACCCTTCACTTGCCTTGCTTTGTCTGGCTACAATGTGTCCTTGAACTCTTGCTTGTCCGGATGGAGGATATAGAGAGGTATCTGAGTGTAGAAAGTAGCCTAGTGTACAAAGATAGGAAAATACACCTGTTACTCGCAAATTTTGCATCTGGCCCCATCCACCACTGGCATGTGGTCCTCAGGAAGATTGCCCAGAATAGAATGTCGCCCTCAGGTTGGAAAAGGTCCCCAACCTTTCACGAAGGGGTACTACGTAAAACATACCACTCTGTTCTGCAACAAAACATGTATCTCCCACATCGGCCTCTACAGCCACAGCAGGTGCTGTAACTCTCAAACGGTTTGACTTCACCTCCAAAGGTGCACTCTTCCACTAACTCCTAAGACAGATGGATGTCAGCCATTTGACCCTCTGAGGTAGGTTAGGCTGAGATACAGTGCCTGGTCCATGGTGCCCCAATGAGCTTCAAGGTTGTGCAGGGCCTAGAACTCTTGTCTCCTAGGTCTTAGTCCAATGCTTTAACCACTATACCACACTGGCTTTCCTGTATGAAGAGCCGGCTGGCTCAGGTTAGTGGCCCATCTAGTCTAGCGTCCTGTCCTTACAGTGACCAACCAGATGCTCACAAGCAGGACCCGAGTGAAACAGCATCCCCCTCTTCTGGTTTCCAGCAACTGGTATTCAGAAGCATTTTGGTTGCTTCTGATAAAGGTATTGCCCAACTGGGGATTTTGTTTTGTTCTCCCATGTCACAAGTTACAAACAAACAAACAAACAAACAAACAAACAAACAAACAAATGATTTTCTAGCTTCTAAATGGTGTGGATTCTTGCATCTCAGTGATTAAGCCCTTTCTCAATTATACATGGGTTTTATTATTATTTCGTAGCTCTAGGGTAGATTTTCAACACTATGTGCAGTGAATTAGTCATAACTCAGTCATAGCTATTTGTGAAGTCTGCATCTGCAAAGCACAGGGGGGTATTTGAAGGATGGGGAGGAAATGGGTCAGGAGGGAACAGGATGAACCTAGAACCATCAGTACTCATTCAGTTTGAAGTACGAGCTGAGATCTCCATGATTTGAAAATAGGTCTGTCTTGCCATTTAGAGGTGGAAAACATCAGAATGATGGGGCAGGATCTTGATGAGTGGCAGGGGAACACTTTCAAGCTTGTGTTGTGCTCAACTGACACCAAACATCCTAGGAACCAAGTGTGGCTTTGATTTTAATGTGTGGGCATGCGGCACAGAGGCCAAAAGACTTGATTGTCTAACATTTCCTAAGCAAGCACCACTAGCAGAGCACAAAACAGACAAGAACAAAGTGATATTTTACCATTTCTTCCCCAAAGCACTGTGATTGGAGAGTTCTGGTAAAAATCATCCCTCTGACTGAAAGCTGGACCTGTCAGCCCTAAAAGATCTTTCCCTCCTGCTTTCCACCACTGGTACATTTTCCTTATATGGCAATCCTGGGAAGAAATGCTTTTTGTTTTTGCAGGTGCACTCTCTGCAACATTTTTTAAATACAGTGGTACCTCGGGTTAAGTACTTAATTCGTTCCGGAGGTCCGTACTTAACCTGAAACTGTTCTTAACCTGAAGCACCTGAAGCAAAGTTCTTTTTTTTTATAATATTTTTTATTAGTTTTACAAAAATTTTTATAACAGACAAACACAAAAAAGAAAACAAACAAACAAACAAGTATAATTTCATAATATCATTTCATAAACTTCTTTCCTCGGACTTCCCCATACCTCCCCTTTCTGCATCCTCATGTCCAAATTTTATAGCAACTTATAAATGTTTTTTCCAACTCTAATTCGTCATAGTCCTTTCTTATTCTAATCTTATATTACTGCAACCCTTTCTCTCTATAGAATCTCGACATTCTAAACTTCATCAAGTTTATAGTAGTCCTTAAGATAAATCTTGAATTTCTTCCAATCTTCTTCCGCAGTCTCCTTTCCCTGGTCTCGAATTCTGCTCGTCATTTCCGCCAATGTCATATAGTCAATCACTTTCATCTGCCATTCTTCCACGGTGGGTAGATCTTGTGTCTTCCAATACTTTGCGATCAATATTCTTGCTGCTGTTGTTGCGTACATAAAGAAAGTTCTATCCTTTTTTTGCACCAATTGGCCGACAATGCCCAAGAGAAAGGCCTCTGGTTTCTTAAGAAAGGTATATTTAAATACCTTTTTCATTTCATTATATATCATCTCCCAGAAGACCTTAATCTTCGGGCATGTCCACCAAAGATGATAAAAAGTACCTTCAGTTTCCTTACATTTCCAGCATTTATTGTCAGGCAAATGGTAAATTTTTGCTAGCTTAACTGGGGTCATGTACCACCTGTATACCATTTTCATCACATTTTCCTTTAAGGCACTACATGCCGTAAATTTAATTCCGGTGTTCCACAACCTTTCCCAGTCAGCAGACATAATATTATGACCAATGTCCTGTGCCCACTTAATCATAGCTGATTTAACTGTTTCATCTTGTGTATTCCATTTCAACAGCAAGTTATACATTCTTGACAGATTCTTAGTATTGGGTTCTAACAATTCTGTCTCAAGTTTTGATTTTTCCACCTGGAAGCCAATTTTCCTGTCTTGTTTGAAAACCTCCATTATTTGATAATAGTGGAGCCAATCTTGTACTTTGGGTTTTAGTTTTTCATGGCTCTTTAGTTTCAGTTTCTCTCCATCCTGTTCTAAGATCTCACAATACTTTGGCCATCCGACCTCCATATTGACTTTCTTATGGGCCTTAGCCTCTAAGGGTGACAGCCATCTAGGGGTTTTGTTTTCCAACAGATCTTTATATCTCATCCAAACATTAAACAACGCTTTCCTTACCATATAATTTTTAAAGGCACTATGCACTTTGATTTTGTCATACCATAGATATGCATGCCAGCCAAATGCATTATTGAAACCTTCTAAATCCAAGATATCTGTATTCTCGAGGAGCATCCACTCTTTCAGCCAGCAGAATGCTGCTGCTTCATAATACAATTTTAAGTCCGGCAGGGCAAATCCCCCTCTTTCTTTTGCATCTGTTAATATTTTATATTTTATTCTGGGCTTTTTGCCCTGCCAGACAAATTTCGCAATGTCTTTCTGCCACCTCTTGAAACAGTCCATCTTGTCAATAATCTGCAAAGTTTGAAACAAAAATAACATTCTAGGCAATACATTCATCTTAATTACTGCAATTCGGCCTAACATTGATAATCTCAAATTTGACCATATTTCTAAGTCTTTTTTAATTTCTAACCAACATTTTTCATAATTGTCCTTATATAAATTCAAATTTTTAGATGTTAAATTAACCCCTAGGTATTTCACCTTCTTAACCACCATCAAGCCCGTCTCTTTTTGAAACTTATTCTTCTCCATATCTGTCAGGTTTTTCCCTAAGACTTTAGTTTTTTGTTTATTCAATTTAAATCCAGCTACCTGGCCAAATTGTTGAATTATCTCCAACACCTTTTTCGTGCTAGTGTATGGCTCTTGTAAAGTCAGAACTAAGTCATCTGCGAAAGCCCTTAACTTGTAATGTTTTGCTCCGACCTGTACACCTTTAACTTGCTGGTCCTCTCTAATCATGTTCAGCAACACCTCCAGGACCGAAATAAAAAGCAATGGGGAAATTGGGCACCCCTGTCGTGTTCCTTTTTCTATCTTAAGTTCCTCAGTTATTACATTATTTACAATCAAAGTTCTTAACTTGAAGCACTATTTCTGGGTTAGCAGAGTTTGTAACCTGAAGCGTATGTAACCTGAAGCGTATGTAACCTGAGGTACCACTGTATTAGAATCTCTGTAGTGCCTCATATTGCTTTTGAGTTCCCTTTGTCTTGAATAAGCTCTGAAGTTGTCCAAAGAAGCTCTGCCTCATTTCTTGTTTCAGAATTTGTTCAACACTTTTGCACACCCCTAGTATTCATTAGCATACTGCCTCTGGACCTGGGGGTTAAAAATAGCTATCACAACTAAAAGGTAAAGGTAAAGGGACCCCTGACCGTTAGGTCGAGTCACAGATAACTCTGGGGTTGTGACGCTCATCTCACTTCACTGGCCGAGGGAGCTGGCGTACAGCTTCCAGGTTATGTGGCCAGCATGACTAAGCCGCTTCTGGCGAACCAGAGCAGTGCACAGAAACACTGTTTACCTTCCCGCCGGAGCGGTACCTATTTATCTACTTGCACTTTGACGTGCTTTCGAACTGCTAGGTTGGCGGGAGCTGGGACCGAGGAACAGGCGCTCACCCCGTCACGGAGAATCGAACCACCGACCTTCTGATCAGCAAACCCTAGGCTCAGTGGTTTAGACCACAGCACCACCCGCGTCCCTCCTAGCTATCACAACTAGCAGTCATCAATAGATTTCCCCCCCCATGCATCTGTCTAACCTCATTTGAAAGTCATCTAACTAACCATTTGAAAGCCATCTAACTAACCATATCTTACTGAAGTGACTTCTACAACTGTTTTGCGAAGATGTCGTTCCTGAAGCTGAAACCTGAAGCTGAAGTTTCAGTAGTCATGAATCTACTGCCAAGCATTTTCACTGAATGACTACAAGTTTTAATAATAAGAGAGAGATAATAAGAACTGCAGTTCTCACAGTTAATCTTTTATTGTTTTTTTTAAATAGACACAATTTTATAAACCTCTCTCATTTCCCCACTTATTGTCAATTTTGTTTTTTCTTAGATTCTCATGCATCACAATTATGCATCAATTTGTGATTTTTTTAAAAAACAATGTCGTCATGAAAGTGGAGCAGCATTTCAGTGTAAATTTCTCCCAATGTACACATTTTTGCAAAGCAATTTTCCCTAGCCATCATTGTCATTGTCATCATCATGATCATCAAATTTAATTGGTGAGCCAGATACAAGTTATAGCCAAAAACAAGCAAGCAAAAAAAAAAAAAGGTGTCAAAAGCATATTATACCACATATGATTAAAGCATTATAATACACATTTCCCTACTGGAACACATTTTTACTGCGTTTATTTTACTGTGTTTATTTTCACTGACATGTATTTTAATACACATTTCAGCCCAATACATGCATTTTTTGTATACATTACTGCATTTCTAAATTCAGAGAAGTGCAGATGTTGAAGGTTCATTGTGTTTCAGTTCATATATTTCTTCAGAAAGGGCACATTAAGTAGGATCATCTTTAAATGCAAACTGACTTGAATTCCTCCCCATCCCTAGTGGAGAGGGCCTAATTTGGATGATTAGGGCGCAGGGCGAAGGATTACCTATTAAGGCTACTTCCTGTACCCAACACCATCAGCTGGGAGAAGAATCTAGTCAATTTGTAATTGGTATGTATGTTTATGTGTTACTTGTGATAATTAATTTGGGTTTTGAATTGGAATGAGCACGGCACAATCTGTGCAGTTACATCTGCATACGGTATCAGTGTGTCCTAAGATGTCTGAACCCCATGTGGGTTTGTTAGCAGCTTACATCTGATGGAGATGTTGGAAGGTCAACGTCTATCTTACTTAGCATCTACATAGGTGCCCATCTGTACCTACAAATCACTTTGAATTAATGTCATGGCTGCTTTTGTAAAAAAAAAACAAAACCACACAATTGGGTTTCAGGAGCAATATGTGGCTTGTTAACAGAGTCGGGGTTGCTATGCAAAGCAACTATCTGCTTCATTTTAATTTAAAACGTGTCAGGGAACCTGACACAGTGTTACATTACTGTACATCAACTGCAGGCGATGTTGTTAACAGGGTGTCTTTGGTAGGAGCAATGGAATTTCATATTCAGTTAATGTAGTCCCACAGTCCTTATCTGTAGCCATAACTAAATCCATGCAACTGCATTTGTCAGCAGCAATCAATTCCCTCTTCTCTCCCATCCTTCCCTGGTCTTTCTCTTCTACCATCCACTGTCTAAATTTAGAGAACTAACTTAGTTGGTCTTTAAGGTGCTACTGGAAGGAATTTTTTTATTTTGATTATGGCAGACCAACACGGCTACCTATCTGTGTCTAAATTTAGATTAGGGGTTGCCTACCTATGACCCCCCTGGATGCTGTAGGACTTCATTCCCTATAAGTCTACCAGTATGGGTAATGGTCAGTTGAACCCCAACAGCTACCCCTGACTTACATTTTAAACTCTTTGGAGAAGGAACAAATATGGAGCCCATTCAAGCTTGGGGTTGTTTTGCTGTTAGTCTGTTCATTGCAGTGCAGGCAGGCAGGAAGGAAGGAAGAAAGGAAGGAAGAAAGAAAGACAGGCAGCCTGGATTCATTGCCTTACCCTGGCCCAAAGCTTCTCTAGCTCTTCCCTAGAGCTGCCCAAGACTTCTATTCCTTCCTGTGCCATTTGTGCAATGGGCTTCCACCCATGCTTCTTCATGGGGAAATACCATAGCTCAGTGGTAGAGCATCTTCTTTGCACGCAGAAGGTCCCAGGTTCAACCTGTGGCATCTCCATGGAGAGCTGGGGAAATCTCAAGTCTGAAGTCCAGGAAACCTCCTCCCAGTTAGAGAAGACAACACAGAGTTAGTTGGACCAATGGTCTGACTCATTATAAGGCAACTTCTTGTGTTCCTATGTGGACATGGCTTGGGGCCAGATTACCTCTGGTATCTCCTGTCCCCTTATGAGCCTACCCACCCACCAGTTAAGCTATCTGAGGCATTGCTTGTGGTCCTGCTCTTATGTGAGATCAAATGTGTGAGTGCCTGTGGTGGGACCTTTTCGCTGGTGGCACCATAATTCTAGAATCCACTGTCCTTGGAGAGTTATTGGGCCCCCATCTCTTTTTAGACACTTATAGAGAACAATTTTGTTTCTGTATGACTTTGGTCTAAGGGTGGGGTTTTCTTTAGACTACAAAGTTTTGCTTTTGTCATGATTATGTTTTACTTATGTCCTCATTGCTTTATTTCATTTTCATTTTCAAATTTATTTGTTTATTTATATTTATTTATTGAATTTATATACTGCCCTATACCCACAGGTCTCAGGATGTTTCACAGAATAAAATAAAAACATAAAACCACAAAATACATAATCAAAATAAAGGCAGCAACAACCCAATAACCCCCTCAAAAAACCACCAAAATTTAAAAGAGCATTGTCAGTCCTTGAGGCAGAAAAAGAGGATGAAAATGATTAAATTTAATGTAGACTAGTCTGCATGGGCTCTCCAGTTTTATTTACTGGAGCAGACAGGAAGCATTCATTACTGAGGTTCAGGGGACTGACGTGTTGGCCAGCCTTGACCACTGCTTTTACAACTGGATGATCAGATACAGTGGTGTAGCGTGGGTTGTCAGCACCCGGGGCAAGGCAAGTGATTTGTGCCCCCTAACCCCTAACCTGCCGCCGCTGCCAGCTTCTTCTTGCTGCTGCCTGGTCTGGTCTGGTGTGGTTCTCTCCCGCGCTCAGCACTGCGCTGGGCGGCCGCTGCACTGTCCCTCCCCCAGATAGTCCCTTGCTCTCTCTCTGCACCGCACGCCTGGCACCCCCCCCTCCACAGTGGGCGGCGACCCGGCGGCTCGGATCGGATTCGCACAGCCAGCACTGCAGTGAGAGAGAGGGAGCCAGCCAGGTAGGGGCAGAGAGCTGAGAGTGCGAGTGCGCCCCCCCCCAGATGTTGCGCCTGGTGCGGCTGGCCCCCCCTGCACCCCCCACGCTATGCCACTGATTAGATAGCCTGAAGTAGTTACAGAGTTTGGATATACAACTTTTGAAGAATGCATATATGTTTACCTCTTCAACTTGGGATGCATTGTCTATTCAATGTGGTATTTAGGTGCTGAATTCTGAACTTTCTTACAAGTGTGTGGGTTAATCTAGCAAACACATTTATAGCTGCATCAGGTCTCTTAATTATACCCATGGAGTAAGTCAGAGCTGGAACTGCCTAGGTATTTAGTACCATTGTTTTATTCTTAGCCGTAAGCCTGATTTTCAGGACTTTAAGAGATGGAAGAGGATTTTAAATCTGAGTGGGATTTTTTAAATAAAAGAACTGATTTCCACATCTGTGTGTGTGAACTACAGGTGTTGCTTGCTGAAGAACCTCACTTTTAACTTTCAATTATATTTAGAGCTGAACATTTTTCAAGGCTATTATGTGGCTATTATGTGGACATTTTTATATCTTTGCTGTTTCTTTTCTCTTTTTCAGCATTATAAGGCTTCCGGGTTGAGCTGGAGATTCAGCAAAATAATTTGATGACATCCATAAATAAAAGGTGTGCGACCCTATTTTCTTTCTCATCCTTTTTTGTTTTGAGTTGCTATTTAACAGAGCTGAGTGTAGCACCAGAGCCTGACAATGCCATATCAGTTTTACTTATTTTATTATTTAAAAACCTATTATTTTGTTTATTGATATGGAGCATAGGAAGTTGCCTTGTACTGAGACAGACCACTGACTGGCATGTTAAAGATACATATTTAATATGCAAAAAATGTAAATGTTTATATGCACTGAAATTTAGGGCGAGGAAAGCTCAACAACCTTCGGGGTGTCCTGGTTTTAACTTTTTGAAATACAGCAACCCTAGCAGGAAGGTGAAACCTGAGAGCTCAGCTTCTTTGTCTCTTGATGGAGCCAGCAGCAGCAGCAGTAGTAGTGGCTAAGCGCTGTAATTATGAGCAAGAAACTTGCATACTGAACGTTTACTGAGCTGCATTAAGGACAAAAAAGAAGATTGGATCACACGGCTGGTTTGTTTAAGTGCAATGTGTTACTTTGTATCTTTGTAATGTTTATTTGTAACTAGCTCAAGGTTGTTCTGCAGTAAATCTTGAAGTTCATTCTTCGTGGTGGATAGCAAATTCTTTTCTACCCTACACAAGGCCCAAATCAGGGATTTTGCTTGCAGTAGCTCTTAACATGACAGACAGCTCTCTGGGGTTTCAGATGGGAGAGTGCCCAGGCCTGCCAGAGGATGCCAGGAACTGAACCTGGGACCTTCTGTGTTCAAAGTAGATGTTCTGACACTGAGGTCCCCTATGCCACTCTGCACCAGAAACTCCAAGGGTGGCTTACCCAAAAGGGGGGAAAACCAACAACACACACAACAATAGTTAATTGGACTCAGAAACACATGGCAACTGGCAACAGTCTGGCATGATACTCAGCCCAAGTTAGAAGTCTAGCTGCCACATTCTGAATTAACTGCAGCTTCCAAACAGCCTAGAAAGGCAGCCAGGCACATTACAGTAATTTAACCAATAAAATAACTTTGAAGGTGGCTAATAGCAAAGGCGAAACTATCGCTTTGACCTGATCCAGCAGGGCACTTCTTATGTAAATGCTCATCTAATGCTCTTTCATAAAAGCCCATCTAGTCTAGCACCTGTTGGGCTACATCTGATCTCTGGCAACCCAGGGTTGCCTCAACCTGATTTGATCAAATCCTGGGTCAACCTAGTGCAGTTTAGAGTCCAGGATACGGCTGGATTGGGTGTATAGCCCTGCAGTCTGGACCAGATACCCTGCCAGAAGGCTTTGGTTTCTTCTTACTCCTCCTTTAAGGGAATTTTTGGCCATACTCTCCAGATTTCTATAAAACCAATAGTGCTTTTATTGCTCTTGATAAAGACTTCAGGTTTAATTCAGGTGGTGGGAGACATTCATACTGAAAATGTAGAATTTCAGCACGCACTGGTTTTTATTTTAATGGAGGAGATAATCTAGATGTTTTTAAGTAAGATTTTTTTAAAAAAGAAAAATTGGAACAACTACTGGGGGGAAAAGAACACACACACCTCCTACGCCTCTTTTCTATTTAAAATGAAATGTCAGGTGGATAACTTTGAAAATAATTTGGCTAAGTAGAGGAATCAGAAAATAATAGCTTGTATAAACACATACACATAGTGTTTTGTTTAAGGGGAGGGAGAAGCACATTGTAGGAAGAGGAATGGAAAACATCAGAAAAAGTACGTGGTTTGTGGCTCTTTCCAATTTTAAATGCAATTGGCTGGCAGTTCCTTGAAGTCATTCCCATCTAAGCAGGTCTGAGCCTATTAGAATTTCTCCCTTTAGAGGGGATGCGAGTTGGCCGGCTGATTGAATCTCCCACTGGTCGTGTGTGGGTGTGGGAGGAATTTAATGAAAGTAATACTTTAAGTGTGAAACCGAATTTAGCAAGCTAAAGCTGGTGATTTGTGACTATTTTGATTTGATTAGTCTGCCCTCCATTGTGTCAACCTTAGCTCCCCCCCGCCCGCCCTCTCTGAAGAGTTACAAATAATAACAAGAAAAGGAATCAGGTTTACAAAAAGGTTTATTTTAGATACAATTAGAGTGGGAAGCATTGGTTTATATTTACTTCTTTTTGATCACCAGCAGTCTGTGTTTCTCATTTTAATTGAGGTGTATAAGATACCGTAAGCTGCAGCTGGTTTGGGAACAAGTCGTGATGGCAGCTCAGTTATTTCAGGGGTGGAGAACCTCAGGCCTGGGGGCTGAACACAGCCTGACAAGACTATTTATTTGGCCCTCTGGACTCTCCTCAGGCCACACACCCTTCTCCAGCCTTGCTTCATACCTTCCTTGAGTGTTTTTGCCTGGCTAGAATGTCTCCCTGAACTCTTATAATGGCTCTCGCTTGCCTGGATGAAGGATAGATATATTTTTCAGTGTGTGTAGAATCCAGCCTACTGTACTAAAGTAAAATGTATATCCATTGCTCCACCCACTTTTGACTCTGCCACTGCCTGCCACTGGCATGCAGCCCCTAAAAGGCTGCCCAGGAGGGAATGTGGCCTTCAAGTTGAAAAAAAGTCCTCCCACCACTGTGAAGAGTGGCAAACTCTTGCATTTCGGAAAAATGCTGCTGTTTTTGTGCATCAGTGGCTTGTCTGAACAGGTTGACTATGTCCTTTTCAAATGCCTTCATCATAATGAGGCCTTTTAAATACAAAGCATAGATTAGATTTTAAAATGATAAAAGGCTTAACTGCAGTTGCCCAAATGGAAAGCAGAATGTTCTGGAGCTCCCCCTCCCCCCCGCCGCACCCACCATGAAAGGTCAACATTTCCTCATGGATACACATGTGGAGCTCCAAATGCATCCAGTCAGTGCCCTTGGCAGTCCTCTGAGGGCAGAGTTTGGACACAATTTTTAACTTTCTCTGGAATCCATCCAGTACTGGTGCTATGCCATCCCCTCCCCAAGGAAATTAACCTATGGCTGAATGAGCTCACTTTTAAAAATATGTTCTTTCTCCCTAGTGTGATCTTTTTTCTTTCTTTTAGTTTGGCTCCAGGCTTCTGCTCCATGCCTTCCTTACCTTTTTTCACCTTTTTGCCTTCTTCTTCTTTCTGTAAGAAATTGGTGCCTTTCTACTTTTGTTTCACTTTTCTTTTGTAAGGCAGGGGTAGGGGGAACCTTTTCCAGCCTGGGAGCCATATTAATAGAATAACAGAAACATAGAACTATAGAGTTTCAGGGTGCCCCAGAAGTCATCTAGCTCAACCCCCTGCAATGCAGGGATCTCAACAAAAGCATCCATGACATTCCCTTGTGGGCACCGCTCCAGGGGGGCACACAACAGTGGTGGGAGACTGTGAGGTCCCATCTGCACTGAACATTTAAACCAGTATCACACCACTTCAGACAGTCATGGCTTCTCACAAAGGATCTTTGGAACTGTAGTTTCTTATGGGTGCTGAGTGTTGTTAGGAGACCCCTGTTCAACTCAGAGAGCTACAATTGAGCTACAGTCAAAGGAGAATGATTGTTAAACCACTCTGTTGAAATTAGCATCCTTAGTTCCTGGACATTTTCTGACTTCTGTAACTGGATTGAAACATGCAGACTGAAACAATCTAAAAAGACATCCCACAATCTAGTGCACAACACAGGGGGTAAACAGGACATTAATAATGGTTCCATTGCACATATTATGTTTACTCTGACTTTTATAAAGAGGTAATTTGCAAGAGTGCAGATAATCCCAGTGTAGTTGATAATTTAAATGTCACTCAGAATGTATGTTAAAATGCAACTGATTAACAGCAGGTTTCTGGTGGCAAATTAATTAGTATTTAAGCCCAAAACTGCATTAAGATGTCATGTGATAAAAAAATAATCAGCAGTTGTTTGACTGAAGTCTGCCAACAGTGTCTTTGGTTTTGTGTTATTTAAGTCTGAGACTTCTCTCTGGAAGCTAAATGCTTTCTCCCTTCCTCATATGAAAACATGGCACGCCATCAAAACAGAGCTTGAGCAATAGCTCTTGTGTAGCATAGAATAAAAATGAATGGGCTTTAAAAAGGAATAATTTGAGCAAACCAGCAAGGTACCCAAACTTGCAGCTTGATCCGGTGCATATTTACTTTAAAGTAAGTCCCACTGTGTTCAATGGGGTTTGATCCCATAGGATGGCTGCTTCATAAATTACACTTGGTTTCCTTTTATAGTTGTGTGTCTGGTTTTAAGAAAAGAAAATTCTCTGAGTTGCCTGTCGTTTATCTTACTACCCCTTTTCACCCCTGCTTTAAAATAATTGCTTGGGAATAGATGTTTTTTGGTGACATTTATATTCCTAGATGAAACTTTGTATAAATAATTGATTTTACAGGCTAAGCTTGCCTTTATTTATTTTCTTTTATTTTCTTTTTTGGATCTTTGGGTGCGTCAGATTTATTTGACTGAGAGCTGCCCTTTTTGAGAGCGGAATACCTGTAGTGAGAACAGTCTCACTAGTCTGCCTTTCTGTGAGTTTGGTGGTTTCTTTGCACTTGAACCTCACTTACACATGCATCATTGCCTGAGGACTGCTGCAGCTAGTGAAAACATGTGTAAGAATACCACAAATGCAACAACTCTTTCCATCTTTGGAATTGTACCAGACCACACTATACTTGGTATGAATGCAACTTATGCTTTCAAAGGTTAAAAAAGGTAAAGGTGAAGGATCCCTGACAGTTAAGTCCAGCCGCAAATGACTCTGGGGTTGCGGCACTCATTTCGCTTTACTGGTCGAGGGAGCCGACGTTTGTCTGCAGACAGTTTTTCTGGGTCATGTAGCCAGCATGACTAAGCCGCTTCTGGCGAACCAGAGCAGCACACAGAAACACCATGTATCTTCCCGCCAGAGTGGTACTTATTTATCTACTTGCACTTTGACATGCTTTCAAACTGCTAGGATGGCAGGAGCAGGGACCGAGCAACAGGAGCTCACCCCATTCCAGGGATTCGAACCGCCTACCTTCCAATCAGCAAGCCCTAGGCTCAGTGGTTTAGACCACAGCGCCACCCGAGTCCCATTTCAAAAGTTACACAATTACAAATTATAGATTGTTTCAGGGAGGGGGTGAGAAATTCAATTCAGTTTGCATTTAAAGGTGAACCTACTAATTTGCATGTTTCAATACAATGTGCAAACCAAAACCCATTCCTTGAAATTAACACCTCTCCAAATTTTGCAATGCAGTTCTTCAGCAAATGAATGATTACAAAAATCCATATTCTAGGGTAAATTGTGTGTGGAAATGCATATATTAGCAGAAACAGCATACAAAAGCAAATTAGGTTAGGAGCTACTGCTCTGCAAAAATGTGTGTATTAGGCCAAATTGCATACAAAAAGGTTTATATTTGGGGAAATTCAGACAAATGTGCTGGTGAATTTTCAAGACTTTTTTAAAAATCCAAACTGATACACAAATGGTGAATAACTTAATTTAAAACTGGGAGGCAGGGAGAGAAACCAAGAGAGACTGAAATTGACAGAGTTACCCATTCCTAGTGGGGGTTGAAGCATTAATAGGACAAGTTAACTGGACTTTGGTCAGATCCATCAGTCAGAAATTAAAAGCATGGATGGGCAAAGGCCTTCTATGTGGCTTTCAACATTTGGACACAGCAATGTCCTTTGCTGACAATAATGTGCTTATGGCACTTCATGTGCCAGTGAAACTGAGTGCAAATGTGAAAAGCGTTTGAGTTTGCTGTTGCCTTTTCCCCTTCCTTTCTAGCAATGTGAGAGTGGGGGAACTAGTTGCTGGTGTCTTACTCTAAAGGAGCGAGACAAGACAGAAGAGGAGGAGGTGTTGATGCCCAGCGTGGGTGGCTGCACTGCTGACATTTCACAACAGTAGGGCTGACTTTAATTGTTGAAAATAAGCCAGCCAGAGAAAGTGTGTGATATTTGAGCAAGAATGTTCTTCATAACAGAGAACAAGCATATGTACTGCAATGCACTGCTAGTTGTTTGTGTGACAAGCAAATTCAGGCATCATCATCACTCAAAGCCTTAAAGGTTCCTTTCATTTTCATTGAGGCTGGATCTCAGGACCTTGGCCACAGGAGTCTCAGCCCTCTCAAGACTCCCCTCTTTGAATGTTTAGCTTTCATGTTTAAAACTAAGTTTTTCACCCTATTACTTGTGGCGGTATAAGGGAAAGCATGCAATCAGCATCCTACCCAGTTGCTCGTTATTACGTTTTCGGCTGTGGAGCAAGTCCCACTGAATTGAATGAGAGTAGACATGTATAACGGGATGCGGGTGGCGCTGTGGCCAAAACCACTGAGCCGATCAGAAGGTCGGTGGTTAGAATCCCCATGACGGGGTGAGCTTCCGTTGCTCGGTCCCAGCTCCTGCCAACCTAGCAGTTTGAAAGCACGCCAAAAAGTGCAAGTAGATAAATAGGTACCGCTCTGGTGGGAAGGTAAACGGTGTTTCTATGCACTGCTCTGATTTTGGTGTTCTGTTGCGCCAGAAGTGGCTTAGGCATGCTGGCCACATGACCTGGAAAAACTGCCTGCAGACGAACGCCAGCTCCCTCGGCCTGTAAAGCGAGATGAGCGCCGCAACCCCAGAGTCATCCGCGACTGGACTTAGCTGTCAGGGGTCCTTTACCTTTAGACATGCTCTGCTAAATGTCTCAGGCCATCTTTCTTTATCTTCTTGGCATTTTGCCGTGATTCCCTGCCCCATTATGCATCCCACTATAAAGTGTCCATATATGAATTATTTGGAGTTACAAGAGCCCTGTTTCATTAACCTAGCATTTTGTCTGAGGCAGAGGTGGGGAGCCTGCAGCCCATGGGCCAGATTCCCCCCCCCCCGGCCTCCCCATTTGGCCTGTGAAGTCATTTTCTCTAAACCATGCCCACCTGCCCCACCCTGACATCATATGTGATGCCTGTTGTGGGGCATGCACTTGCACAGCCAAAGAAGAGCATCCAGGAGCTTGTAAGTTCCCAGTTATTTCTTTGCTGGAGCAAGCTGTGCTGATATGGGTGGGGGTGGGGGTGGGGGGGAGGAGTGTGCTTTGTTCCAACAGCACCAAGCTGATTGCTCTCCTTTCCCTGCCTGAGTAAGCTCATCTTATTCATCACAGCACTGATAAAAATGATTTCCAACAAGTTGATCAGATATGTCTAACTCTGCCAACAGTTTGAGTCAAGTGTCTTTTTTGTTTGTTTTACAGGTTGATTGAAAAGTGAGATTAATCAAGTTGCTTCATTTGGCTGTAAAAAAACTTCTCTCTCTGCACTTTTTTTTTTAAACCTTCAGGAGAATTTTGTAGAAATCGAATTTTGACAAATCTCTTTACATGATGCCTAAGAGAGTTAATGTACTATTCTTCAGAATTCTGTTTGAATGATACCATTAAAGGAGAGAAATGATTACAACATATTCTTGTCAAATTGCTACTAATAGCTGGGGCTGCAAGCAATGTCAAAGATGCAGTCAGAATCAGAACCAACTGTGTCCTCAGTGACTTTACCTAGATATCAAAAGGGACAAAGGGAGAGAAGCTGTGAAGCTTGTCCATTGTTGGTATTTTGTATTATGCAAAAATCTATACTGTGCGTAGACATGCAATGGAGCTGCTCTGATAATTGTAAATCCCGGGGAGTTGTGTTTGGCAATGTTGGGAGAGCACTAAAAGGTTGACCATTGCTTTCAGAAGTCAGCTTTCTCTGTTGAAATCATTTTATTCATATCCTATGGGACCAATGAGTAATGGCGACCCATGCAGTGATGGGCGGGAGGCTTCTGCTGTCACTGACTATTAAATTGCTTTTATGCTGGTTTGTTATATCTATCCATGATATATCATATCTGTAGGCATGGGCTTAAGTAAACATGTCTAGTATGCAAACTGTATTTTTAATTTCTTTCTTCCATTCCCTCCTCCAGTAACCCATTGTCATAATTAAAGTCATAGATGCCTTTTAAGGAAAAAGATTGAGCATGGCTTGAGTATTTCCCAAAACATCAGATTTTGTGTTGTTTATTTCTTTAACATCACAGTTTGAACTTACCAACAATTGAGCTTTTCCTCCCACAATAGCCACCAGCTGTGTTACTCTCATTCATTCAGCTAATTTCACATGCTTAAATAGGCTGAGAGCTTTGTTAAGGTTTAGCTCTGCTAAAAAAATCACATTTATGTCCTGACTTCTGCTTTTTTCCCCTTAGCATGCTGTTAGTAAGATCAATATTCTTGTCAAATGATCATTATCCTAGTTTTGGAGGTGGTGGAGGAGATGAAGGAAGAGATAATAAAACACACACACAAACAGTCTTTCATTGCAAGTTGTGATGATGGCCTCCAGTTTTTAGATGACTTTCAAAGATAATTAAACATATTTATGGATGATAGATCTGTTTATGGCTACTATTTATGATGGCTGTATGCTACTTCCAGCTTCAGAGGTTGTATGCCACTGAGTAATATTTGCTGGGAGGGACAACAGCCTAGAATGGATGCTGCCTTGATGCCCTACTTATAAGGTTCATGGAAGTATCTAGTTGGCCACTGTGGCAAGAGGATGCAGGACTAGAAGCGGGGACCCTTTCAAAAATCACAGGCGGATGAAGCCTGTGACCATGGGACTCGGCGGGCACCCCCCAACCCGTAAAGGAACCCATTTACGGGCTCTGGAGCGAAGAGGGGGAAGTGTTGAGAGTCAACTGCTTCTTCCGTGGAGCGAAGCCGCACAGCCGTTGCCGGAGAGCGCTGCCTTTTTCCTGGGACAATTTGGCTTTTAAAACAATTACCTGTGAGTACTTTAATTTCGGACAATTGGACTTTAAATAATGACCTGTGAGCAGAAAGGAAAATTGGACTAAGAAATTCATCTCAATTTGGCACTGAAACGGGAAGGTCTAAACAGGAAGTCAGCCTTCCGTTTCTTGTAGATAGATTAAAGCAAAGACATGGCAAACTAGAGTTCAGAAAATCGCCTGTAAAGGATTAACTTTCATCATTTAAAACTGTTGAACCCCCTTCGGAAGCAGGAGAAGAGGGGGGATTTTTTCTGGACTGTTTAAACCTGCAGAAGAGAGTGTAAAGCAAAGTAATTTTCCACCGTCTTGATCCTGGGAGTGGGGTGTCAGGACTGACGTTCTTTGGGAAGCTCATTGACCAGAGACAAACGTCTTTGACAGATAGTTAAAAGAAGAGAAACATAGTGATTCCATTGTTCTCCTTCGCATTTTAAAGGAACAAATATTGACAAAATATATGAAAGAGGAAACTTTGTTGTTAGATCTGCCTTTAAAAGAAAAGAACAAATAGAAGTTCTTCCCCTAGCGGGAGCCTGTAAAACTGTTACTAAATCTGAATCGGGGAGCTCTGCAGCTGCAACAGATTACGATCGTGGGAATAGACTTCTGACCTTGCAGAACAATGTATCCAGAAGCTCTGGTGAGTGCTTTCTGCAAAACAAGTGCCCTACTGGATCAGCTACATGAGAAGACGGAGTTGATGACTGTTGCGATTAGAAATTTTGGACAGGTAGTGGGAAACTATATAGAGCCCACCCAGGAATCAAATCAGGAGTGTGCTCTGACAGATCAGATGAGGGAAGAGGATGTTGCTGAACCTCGGGCGCCAGAGATGGAGGGAGCTGTGGCCCAGCAGGAACATGAGTTTTTGGATTTGACAAATGAACTTGGAAAAAGCCAGATTTGGAAAGATAAAGTTTGGTTTGGCTTGGAAATGGGGGATTGGATAGACCCCCCTATGCAGGGATGTTTGGACTTTTCAAGTCTGGCAATGGGCCGTGAGATGTTTGGGGTTGTGGGGGCTCTTAATTCTGGAGGGACCCTGAAACATGTTTTTAAATACCACATGGAGTTTAGTGTGGAATATGGAAAAAGGACTGATTTGTCGAGAAGGGTCAAAAACACTGTCAAGTTGGAGTTCCCACGAATGAAAGGAGCAGGAGATAAAGTAAAGCACAGGTATAAATATGAAGAAGAGCCGCAGAAGGGACATGGAAGAGACTTAAGGGCCTCGGACATAAGATGACCAGGTTAATGCGCTAGATTGATGGGATAGAAAGGACTGACAAAACCCGTGACCAGGAGGAAGAGACGCTGGATGAAGATTGGAAGATTTTTTTATTATTATTAGGATTGCTTTATAAAATTGATGAATGTTAGAAAAATGTTGGAATGAAATCATTTGGCTTTAGCAAAAATGTTAAAAGAATTATGTAAGAATATTATGGTTATGAGAAATTGGTATAAATAAGATCTAAGTTTCAAGTTTTAGGGTCTTTTATAGTAAGATAAGGTTAAAATAGACTAAGGTAATGTAATGACAGAATATTATGAAAAATGGAAAGGATTTGCTGTGACAATTAACAACTAGGATACAAAAAAAGGGAGGAGTGAGGAGTTCAAAGAAAGAAGGTAATGACAGTTAAGGATTTGAGAATATTGGATTTGTTTTTAAATGTTTGTGGCTTATTTTTGTCTTTTGATTGTGTTGTGTTATTTTTTGATTTTGATTTTTATCAATTTGTATTGTTTGATTGTGGTTTGTTTTTATTTTGTTTTCTTTTTTCCTTTTCTTTTTTGTTTTTTTCTGTAATTCTAAAACTCTTAATAAATATCATTTTTTTAAAAAAGAGGATGCAGGATTAGATGGACCTTTGGAGTTACCCAGCAGGACTCTTCTCATGCTTGTATGTTTTTACCCTGCAGAATATCAATAGCTTTGAGCCACAATGGCTATGTCCTACCACCACTCCAGGGCTGGATGCTGTTGAATTACAACTCCCATTAGCCCTAGCAAGCATGGCCAATGACAAAGGATGGCGGGAGTTGTAGTTCAGCAGTATCTGGAGGTGTCCTTCACCCCTGATCAGATAATCATTTGGCAAAGCTGTTCCTGGACTGCACAACTTCATAGGAACCTGCTTTAAACCCGGGCAGCTATTTTTTCCATCTAGCCCAGAGTTGTCTGCTCAGCCAGTTGTTCTCCAGGGTCTCAGGCAGATCCTTTCAACTGGAGGTGTCAGGGACTCTCTGTGTGCAAAGTATGTGTGCCAAACATATGGATGGAGCCTTTCATATTGGGGAGGAGAAGCATTCAGCTTCCTGCAGTTTGAAATGGTACATTCCCAGAACATATTTACTGTGTAATCTGCTATTTCAGGAATATTGCAGAACATATTTATTATATAATCTGCTATGTATATAGGTTGGATCTTAATTGCATTGTTCAGCTTGGGGAACACGATTGGTTTCTTGACCTTTAATGAAATACAAGGCAGACGGCTGGCATGTAATGCCTTTCCCCTTCTTCTTCTGACATTAAGGCATCAGCCTTTGCCATATTGTTGTTTTTCTACACCAGATGTCCTTTCTTTTGCATGTGCCAAGATCTTTTCTTCAAAGGTCTCCTGCTGTTTCATTTAAGGTGTGACTACACTCACTACTACATTTCCTACTTCTTCCTTTTTTAAAAATGTCTTGGTCGGTGTCTCTTTTTCCTTTTTTTCTTTTGTTCATGTCTATGTTAAGATTCTCCCCACAGCATCTTCTTGTCTATTATATATTTTGGAAAGTTGTCTGTTTGTCTCTCTGTGTGTCTGTCAATTCTCTGAAGATATTGTCACCAAATTTGGAATACTCATTCCTGAGAACAAGGAGCAGGTTGGGATAATACTTGGGTATGATTAGGTGCAATTGTAAATCAAGATGGCTGACCGAACCTGTCAAAACTGCACTGCACTGAATACCTCTTTTGATACTATCATGTTCCCATTGGAGGTATCCTTTTCAGAGGAGGACCACTGCTCCCCAAAGCAAACATTACATATGAGCAGGCTGTGTCAAATGTACAGATAAACAAAGCAGGGAGACCCGGGTGCTTCAGGGGTCATGGCACTCCAACCCCTTCCACTATAAGGCCCTTATACAGATTTAGAAGTGGAAGCTGAGCTGTCACCAAGTCAGGGGGGACATCCATACCTAATAGTGTAGACTTGGTCAGTGCCCACCTGAAGAATAAGGAGCTACTTGTTCATCTCCTCTTTTTCAGCTTAGAAATATACTTCCATGTCATCATGTGGTTGATTCAGATAGAATAGCATTGTCTCATAACTGCTTTGTGAAAGTACCTATCTAGTAAAAAAACCAAAAATAAATGAAGAGAAAACTGAGGGGTTGTTAAGCAAAGTCATATAAGCAGATATTATGAAACAATCTGTTAGAATGTTATAGCCATATTGATAAACGATGGGGGAAAGTTATGTGAATTTAAGTACTGGAAGAAAAAGAGAAAAATTGAGTGACAGAAATTTAATAAACTAACATATACAAAAGTGGTCTCTGAAGAGAAGAATCATGTAAAGAGCAAATCACTGTGAATAAATTATTTTTTAATAAATATATCTGAAATTATATATACTTAAAGAAAGAGCAGAAGAAAACAGACTGAAAAAATAGAGGAGAAAAAAGGAAAATGAGGAAAAGGGGGAACATAATTAAAGGGAGCAAGAAGTTCTCCTGTATGTAAGGCAAAACAAAATAAAAAACCTGATTTCTAAGTACCTATATAAGTTATAGATCACAAAATCAGGCTATGGGACTATGATAGTTCATGTTCTACACATTAAGCTTTTCTCTTAATCAAAGCAGTTAAAAAAGCAAAAATGACTTATATGGAGTATTTTCTTTGATTTTCAAAAATTTATAAAAGTAGCCCATCAGGGCCAGCCACCCATAAGGCAAGGTGAGGTGATGGCCTTGAGTGGCAGCAGCCATGAAAGTTCTTATTTTGGGGTGACGCAAATATCTGTTGCTGTCAATAAAATGTGCCTTCCCTGTCTTCCATCACTGATCCTGCCTGGAAGGAGTATTGCAATGATCATAGAAGTGGCTACCAGGTTTGTCTGTGTATATTCTGATGCATGCTGGTATCTGTCTATTACTATTTTTACTTATGTTTTATTAAATACTTGCCAACCACTACATTGGTTTTAGCAGAGCTGATCAGACATATATTCACCCCCTTACCTTTCAATACAACCCAACCCTTACTGTTTCAAACTTCTTGATTTTTTATTTTTATTTAACAAAATATATATGTTGTTCAATTGTAAGGAAAGTCTTAAATGGTTTACAAAAATATAAAATAAAACATTAAAATTAGTGATTACAAAGCCAAGTAAAAATATTAATGAGTCTTTTAATATCCAGACCCCCTTTATACTGATACATGTGATAAAGTGAAAATCAAATATACAGAAGTATCCAAATGAGAGAACAAAGGATGGGAATAATGAAAAAGAGTTGGAAAGAAAGAAAGAAAGAAAGAAGAAGGAAGGAAGGAAAGAAAGAAAGAAAGAAAGAAGAAGGAAGGAAGGAAGGAAGGAAGGAAAGAAAGAAAGAAAGAAAGAAAGATGACTATCGATTATGCACACCATTGTCAAGCATGGCTTGGGAGAGTTTATATGGAGAAAGAGTGCCTGTGAAAATGCTTTTGTGAACTGGACTCAGTAATGCAATATAATCACTCATATAGCATTCATTACCCAAGTTTATTTTCCACTTTTAAATTCCCTAATGAGTTCCGTTAAGCTTCCCAAAGATTAAAGAACTTGTTCGACAGAGTAAGCCGTCAGCAGTGTGTTTAGGTGCTTCTTCCGTACATTCAAAGACATTAATCTTTTCTTTTTACAATTGACCTACTTAATAGCCTGTGCAAATTTGATAAGACAATATAATTGGCAGCTTTTGGCATCTTCTCAGTATCTCCAGTCTTAGCAAAGATGCAAGCAGAAGCATTTAATTAAAGAAGAAGAAGACAAACAATGAGATCATTGTGGGGAATTATATTGAGCGGAAAGTGACAAGGAGGTCTTGTCCTCACAGTGGCCGGCTAGATGCCTTTGGGATGCTCACAAATAAGACAGGGCTACTGTTCTTCTCACTTATGCCTCTGAAGACCAGTTGCTGGGGAGCACACCAACTGCAATGCTGGATGGTGACAGAACCATCATGGCGAGCAGCCACTGAAAGACTTATTCTCCAGGAAATTGTCTAAATGACTTTCAAAGCCCTCCAAGTTGATGGCTATGATGACAATTTAAGTAGATTGAAGTTAGACAGTATTCTAATCCATGGTGGAAGTTATTGCAACACACACATATACATACACTGCAAAAATGGATCTAAGCAATTACAACCATTTTTGCAGGATCCAGGGAATCGCAAGTGTGGGGCATAGCTGGGCTTTCAAACCTCTTTCTTGATGTAATCTCTTACACCCACACCTCCACACCCACCCACCTGGCATTCTGTGTTTGTGAGAAGTCATTACTTTAGTGAAATAGCACCTATGCTTCAGAACTCCCCGTCTGTTCACATTAAGAAGCCACCACTACTGCTTTCCTTTAAGCGTCTGCTGAAAACCTTTCTGTTTTGGTGGGCCTATCCATAGACATATTTTGGTTATATTTGTTCTTAAATTCGCTTCAGATGTTTTACTGCAGTTTTTAAATTTAGCACTTTCTTTTTAATTGTATATTTAGCACTGAAGTGTTTGCCACCTGGGGCACCTTTGGGATATATTTATTTATACAATAAATAAACAAACAAACTCCTTATTGTTGGGGAATCTTCTGAGCAATGTTGGATGTGGCATAGATGGTTGGAGATAGCGGTACATAAATTGTCTTTCAAAATTCTCCACCCTCTTTCAAATGTTATGTTATCTCAAAGTAAGACATGGAAAGGGGATAGCAGGCTAATTTCACAGGAAAAAAATGAGAAAATCGGTGCCTGCACATTTCACTTTGTATCTCAGGTTCTACAAATGCTAGAAATTGATTCTTTGTGTTGAATGAAAACTGGGAATCTGGGGGTTGTGGTTCCATGTTTGTGTGTGTGTGTGTGGTGGGGAGGGTTCCCTACTTGTCATGGATGCTCACATATGCTGCCTCTTCAAACTGTAGCAACTGCAACAATGACTGTGTTGGCAGCTTGGCCATCAACATTCTGCGCGCTACACAATGTCCCAGACCTAAAATCTTTATGGGGCAACATGTATGTGCTTGATACAATGTAATCACACATATCCCTCACTGCTTAGAGATGGTCTCTTCCATTTGTGAAAGTTATAGCCTTGATGCTGGGCTTTTGCAAACGTCTTGAAATAATAAAAATGCAACAGTGATAACTGTACACACAAAAAAGGAACCGATATCAATCTGTTCCATGTATCTGCTTGCCAAAAGCACTCCTCCTGCTTGAAAGCATTTCTTCTGCATCTCTGCCACTTGATTAAAGTCATTTGGGAGATAGCAATGCTCTTACAAGTCCAGATTTGTGACATAGAAACCTACCCTCCTTCCCTAAAATAACTCAAAATATAAAATGCTCAATTACTCTGAAAGCTTGATCGTAGGAATTGTTTTGCATTTTAACATTTTCTTGTGTTTCTACATGATTGTTTTCTCAGATGACATCTTGCTTACCCTTAAGAGGAATTAATTAATGCTGCCATCCTTTCCAAGATGTATGCACATGTTTCATCTCCTTCGTGCCTCATTTTTGTTGTTGTTTAGTCGTGTCCAACTCGTCACGGCCTCATGGACCAGAGCATGCCAGGCACTCCTGTCTTCCATTGCCTCCTGCAATTCGGTCAAACTCATGTTGGTAGCTTCGAGAACACTGTCCAACCATCTCGTCCTCTGTCATCCCCTTCTCCTTGTGCCCTCCATCTTTCCCAACATCAGGGTCTTTTCCAGGGAGTCTTCTCGTCTCATGAGGTGGCCAAAGTATTAGAGCCTCAGCATCAGGATATGTCCTTCCAGTGAGCACTCAGGGATGATTTCCTTAAGAATAGATAGGTTTGATCTTCTTGCAGTCCACGGGCCTCTCAAGAGTCTCCTCCAGCAACCTATTTCAAAAGCATCAATTCTTCAGCGATCAGCCTTCTTTATGGTCCAGCTCATACAAGCTCTCAAATGTGCAAAAAGTAAAAGTAAAATAAAATTGCTCCAGGTCACATTTTTAGTTATTATTATATTTAAAAAATTGGAAACCCATCTTTCTACTATCCTTCCCCACTCCCGAATTTACAATTATGCAGTTTAAATGGGGATTTTGGTGTGGTTCACAAGTGTTCACCTACACCTTCCATGAGGGCTGGGGAACCAATAGTTCTTAAAGTGTCAATGGACTCATCCCCTCATCCCTGATCCTTGACCATGCTTGCTGGGGCTGATGGGAGTTGGTAGTTTAATAAGGGTGCCACACGTTTCCCATCCCTGCCTCATGAGATCCTCAGGGATTTCACCAAAACATAAAGGACACCCTCCTCCCAGACAACCCTGCCACACCTGATAAGGGTGCCTGTCAGGGGTTCAGAGAAAGAGGCACAGGTGAGGGGGGAGACGGAGAGCGATGGGGAAGAATCCCAGGACAGTGAGGAAGAGGATGACAATGACTTGAGGTCTTCCATGAGTCTCTCAAGTGAATCGGAGGATTCCCAGAAGGGGGCGCCCCTAGTCAGGCCAAGGGGGGTCACAGGGGAGACCTGCCAGGAGCAGGGAAGCAGCAGGGAAACCCCGAGTAGGAGTGGGAGATCGGGGCCAGCTTCCCAGCAGGAACGAAGTGAAGAGAGTGGAGTTCCCAGTGTGACACACGGAGCGGAGCAGGATGGAGACAGGGGAAGGAGATCGGGGCAGGACGTCCTGCCGGAAGAGGCGGAGAGTAGTACAGGGAGTAGTGTAAGTATCAAGAGGAAGGTCAGGGGTAGTGAACGCACGCCAAGTTCAAATGTGGAGGCGCGCGGAAATGGAGAGAGCCCGGAGGAGGAGCCTGGCCCCAAAGCACGAAGGAGGGGGGAACAGGCATCTGAGGAATCCGCTTCAGGAGAGAGCAGGAGGGAAGGAACCCAGGGGGGCAGGAAGACCCTGCGGAAAAGGAAAGACAGGAAGAGGTGGACTAGCACAAGCCTCTTAAGCTGGTGTAGGGGCGGGACTGATTCAGAGGGGACTTCAAACGTCTAGCCTAAGAGACGCGGGGCTGCGCGCCTCGGTTGTGGAACCGATAATGAACTGCAATAAACATCCTTGTATATAAGAAGAGCCTGGCGTTGGTCTTTTGTGAGCTGAGACCTGAGGCAGCCCTGACAGTAAGTCCCCTCCCAAAGATACGCAAATATTTTTTTTGCAAAGCTCACGAAGTTTGGCAGCCATGAGTATGGAGCAGCAGATAGCTGAGCTACGCAACGCAGTCGCTCCCAGCTTACCACTGAGGTAGTGGTCTCCCAGAAGAGGGGGGAAGAGGCGGAAAAGCGGTGCCAAGATCTGCAAGCCAGGTGGGATCATGCATGCCAGGTGGGGTTCCCGGGGGCCAAAGCTGCTGGAGTAGCACTGGGCAGAAGAGGAGGCAACTTGGTAGCCCACTTCGATGGGAACCTGAAGCAGTACCCCAGTTTTAAAGCAGACGTAGAATATGCGTTGCATTTGCTTCACGACGACTTTAAAGATGAGGAGGAGAAGGTGGGTTTCATTGTGTCCCACTTGCATGGGGAAGCGAGGGCTTGGCTGCGCAATCTGTGGCGCGAGGATTGCCCTGCTCGAAGGAACTCTGATGAATTTATCAAATGCATGGACGC
Organism: Podarcis vaucheri; assembly: GCF_965113315.1. Taxonomy (NCBI): domain Eukaryota; kingdom Metazoa; phylum Chordata; class Lepidosauria; order Squamata; family Lacertidae; genus Podarcis; species Podarcis vaucheri. The sequence goes on along the minus strand of NC_138765.1, from coordinate 49,186,112 downwards.
TTGCTTTCAGTCTAGCGTGGATGTGGATGTGGCACGCCAGCAGATGCATGGTTTAAGGCAAGGCAAGGCTTCAGTACGTCAGTACCATGCTCGCTTTTTCGCCTTGCTGAATGTGCTGCGATGGGAGAAAGATTCTCTGGCAGTCAGAGACTTGTTTTGGGAGGGGCTCTCTGGCCCTGTGAAAGACGAACTGGCAAGGGGGGACAGACCTAAAACCCTGGCAGACGTGGTGCAGCGGGCGCTTGCCATTGGAGTACGCCATGAAGAACGCCCTTGGCGCGATGAGGGGGGTAGCCAGCTTCACGCACCGTCTAGAGTGCCTCGTTTCTTTCCCAGAGATCCAGGACGTACGCGTCCCTCACCTCAGCTGCAGGCAGGGGAGGAACCGATGGAACTGGGGAGTGCAAAGGCTCAGTCAGCAGCTGGAGCCCCAGCATCCGGAGCAGTCAAGACAAAGCCTCCTAGAGGGAACAGGAAGTGTTACATCTGTGACAGTGGGACGCACATGGCCAAAGAGTGTCCCCAGAGGCTCCGGCAGCACACTGCAGCCTTAGCAACAGTAACTGCAGCAGCACAACATGAAGAGCAATTTCAGGGAAACGGCAATGCCTGGCTGGAAGCAGAAATGCTGGGGCACAGCCAGGCAAGTCAGTAGGGCAGTCCCCAGCGCTTTTGCAGCCTACAGACCCCCTGCCACCTAAGCCAGTGGTGCAGCTCACTGCAACTCTCCAACTACCTAATGGACGCACCCTAGAAGTCCCCATTACAATTGACAGTGGGAGCAACGCAGACTTCGTGGGGGTGCACTTCGTCAAGCAGCATCGCACAGAGCTCCTACCAGCCACGCTGCCTTTGAACGTCGTCACGGTGGATGGCAGGAAGTTGCTGGGTGGGCAGGTGGTGCAACAGACGCCACCCATGGTGATGCAGATTGGCAATCACCGAGAAATCATCAGTTTCAACGTCACCCGCCTGTCAGACACGCCTATAGTGTTAGGCATGAGTTGGCTGGATAGGCACAGCCCAACCATGGCGTGGTACCAGCGGCAGCTCACCTTCGGCTCGTCATACTGCGCGCAGCATTGCATCCAGACCGGTCAGGAGGAGGAGGGCCCGGAGGAAGGGTAGCAGCTGAGACTCAGCATGGCGCAAGCTGTACCCCTCAAGTACAAGGGTTTTTTGGAGGTCTTATGCGAGAAGGAGGCTGACCAGTTGCCACCCCACCGGCCCTACGACTGCGCAATTGACCTCTTGCCAGGGACAACGCTACCGACTGCGAAGCTGTATTCCATGTCCGAGGACGAGCTGCAGGAGCTCAAGGAGTTCATAGCTCACAACCTGCAGCGGGGATTCATCCGAGAATCGAAGGCTGTAGGGGGCAGTCCTGTGTTTTTCGTGAAGAAGAAGGACACGCCCCAAAAAAGGCTGATCGTAGACTATCGCTTCATAAACTCAAAAACAAAGCCTGCAGCCTTCCCCATGCCCAAGATTGACGACCTGCTCGGGACGGTGCGGAAAGGGAAGATCTTCACCAAGTTGGATCTCCGCGGCGCATACAATGATGAGTGGAAGACGGCCATGTTCACACCGTTGGGCACCTACGAATACAGAGTTATGCCGTTTGGTCTCCAAAATGGCTCCCACTTTTTCCAAGCTTTTATGCATCACGTGCTAGCGGGACTCCTCTACAAGAAGTGCGTATGTTTCCTCGACGACATTCTTATCTTCTCAGAATCGCCGGAGGCTCACGAGAGCGACGTTAAGGAAGTCCTGCAGAGGCTACGGGAACACAGGCTCTACGCCAAACTGGAGAAGTGCCAATTCGACGTGACGGAGGTGGATTTTCTGGGCTATAGGCTGTCCGACAGGGGACTAGCCATGGACAGCGCCAAGGTCTGCGCGGTGTTGGACTGGAAGAGCCCGCAAACGCGGAAGGAGGTCCAGAGGTTCGTCGGTTTCGCCAACTTTTACCGCAAGTTCATCAGGGGTTTCGCCAGGGAGACGGCAGCTATCATGGACACTCTCAGCTCCAAGAAGAAGAAGTTCACCTGGACGGACCAGGCGGAGCAGTCCTTCAGGAGACTTAAGAGTCTCTTTGCGTCCGAAGAACAGCTGTTACACGTGAATCCCGACAGGCCCATGAGGGTGGAAACTGACGCATCTGACAGAGCGGTGGGGGCCATCCTCTTGCAGGAAGACCCGCAGGGGTACTGGAGGCCCTGTGCTTTCTACTCCCGGAAGCTCAGCAAGTGGGAACAGAACTACACCATCTGGGACAGGGAGTTGCTGGCCATCCACGCAGCTTTCAAGGCATGGAGGCACTTTCTCATCGGAGCCAAGCACACCGTGCAGGTCTGCACGGACCACAAGAACCTAGAGTACTGGCGCACGGCGAAGCTACAGAGCCAGAGGCACATACGCTGGGCGGAGTTCTTTGCGGATTTCGATTTCAGGATAGAGTACATCCCAGGCGACAACAATGTCATAGCAGATGCGCTCTCCAGGAAACCGCAGTATCTCGAGGAAGTGGCACCGGCGGCAGCCAAGCACATTTTTGCACCACAGGCGTGGGCGTGCGCTTCAGCCGCCGTGGACCTGGAGGCGGTGCGGCGCGCGTTGCAGGCGGATCCATTCGCACAGTCCAAAATGGAAGAGGTGCGGAGAGGCACGGCGAAGGACGACGAGTTCCAGATACGCGACGGCCTGCTGACCCGTAAGGGTGCTCTCTACGTTCCGGGAGACGATCTCCGCGCGAAGGTTCTGCAGCAGTTGCACGACGCACCCAGCGCTGGCCACTTCGGCAAGGAAAAGATGACGGAATTAGTGGCCAGAGACTTTTGGTGGCCCCAGATGCGAGGGGAGGTCGCGGAGTACGTCGCCAGGTGTGACACATGCCAAAGGTCCAAGCCAGTGCACCAGAAGCCAGCGGGACTGCTGGAACCGCTGGAGACGCCACTGCAACCGTGGGAGAGGGTGGCGCTGGACTTTGTCACTGATCTGCCCAGTTCGCGAGGCAAGACGGCGGTGCTTGTGGTTGTAGACCTGTTCACCAAGATGGCGCATTTCATTCCTTGCGCGAAGGTGGCGACAGTGGAACAGACCGCCAAACTGTTCATCGACCACGTGTTCAAGGTGCATGGCTTGCCACGGTCCATTCTGTCCAACAGGGGGCGCCAGTTTGTGTCCAGCTTCTGGCAGAAGCTCCTAGGGATTCTGCACGTCAAAATCAACCTGTCGTCGGCGAGACATCCGCAGACCAACGGCCAAGCGGAGAGGGTCAATGCGATCATGCAGCAGTACCTGAGATGTTACGCCAATCAGCGACCCACGGCTTGGGTGGATTACCTGCCGATGGCTGAGTTTGCCTACAACAACACGAAGCACGCGTCGACGGGGGTGACGCCGTTCTTCGCTAAAAATGGACGGCATCCCAGAACCTTCCCGGGGCTCGTAACGACGGGGGAGGGGGCGCCAAAGGAAGCCGACCATTTCGCAGCAGAATTGCAAGAGGTCCACGACGAGCTACGGAGACATTTGGAGCTAGCCAAACAGGCCTATAAGGTGCAGGCAGACAAACACAGGAGGGAGGGGGAAGACATCCAGGTGGGAGACTGGGTATGGTTAGCGGCCCAAGCAATGCCGGCCAAGTCGTTAGCTAAAAATAAGCTAGGACACAGGCAACTATGGCCGTACCAAGTTGAGGCCAGGATCAATCCCGTAGCGTTTCGACTGGCCCTCCCCGAAGGTTCCAGAATGCACCCGGTCTTTCATAGGTCGGTGCTCACCCCTTACAGGGCCCCACACAGGTTTCAGGAGTCAGGGACGGCACCAGAACCGAGCAGAGAGTCGCCCAAGAGGGGGAGGTCACCTAGGGACGAACCATTCAACGAGGTCACAGAGATTCTGGACTCGAGATGGGGGGAAGAGGGAGTAGAATATTTTCTCGCCAGGGAGGGCGCCCTGGCCAGCGCCAACAGTTGGGTGCCGGACTACGCTTTGGACGAACCCCCCCTCAAGGACGAGTTCCATGCCCTTTTCCCACACAGGCCCATGCCAGCACAGTTTTTCGACGATTGGCTTTTTACGCCCACACTTTCCGCCAGCACCTTCCGAGGGTTCTCCTCCGCAGAGGAGACGACGCCAGAGCCGAGCCCTCCAAGGGGATCGTGTTCGGGGGTGGACACCGACCCTTCTTACTGGTGGGACGACCAACCAGAAGAGGACTGGCGCACGAGGTGGCGGATGGGTCCTTGGCAAGCAGACCCCACCCAGGCAACAGGGGGAGGGGAGGACGTGAACATGTTGGGAGAGGACCATGGGTTCAAGCACACAAACAATGAACTGGAAGCAGAGGAGATCGACGTCGACGACCTGTGTCCGGCAGCGACCTCCGCAATGACGGAGCCCCCGGAACCTGCGCCCGAGCAGCGGGAGGGGGGAAGGGGGGCTTCGAGGGGGGATGGATGTCAGGGGTTCAGAGACAGAGGCACAGGTGAGGGGGGAGATGGAGAGCGATGGGGAAGAATCCCAGGACAGTGAGGAAGAGGATGACAATGACTTGAGGTCTTCCATGAGTCTCTCAAGTGAATCAGAGGATTCCCAGAAGGGGGCGCCCCTAGTCAGGCCAAGGGGGGTCACAGGGGGGACCTGCCAGGAGCAGGGAAGCAGCAGGGAAACCCCGAGTAGGAGTGGGAGATCGGGGCCGGCTTCCCAGCAGGAACGAAGTGAAGAGAGTGGAGTTCCCAGTGTGACACACGGAGCGGAGCAGGATGGAGACAGGGGAAGGAGATCGGGGCAGGACGTCCTGCCGGAAGAGGCGGAGAGTAGTACAGGGAGTAGTGTAAGTGTCAAGAGGAAGGTCAGGGGTAGCGAACGCGCGCCAAGTTCAAATGTGGAGGCGCGCGGAAATGGAGAGAGCCCGGAGGAGGAGCCTGGCCCCAAAGCACGAAGGAGGGGGGGAACAGGCATCTGAGGAATCCGCTTCAGGAGAGAGCAGGAGGGAAGGAACCCAGGGGGGCAGGAAGACCCTGCGGAAAAGGAAAGACAGGAAGAGGTGGACTAGCACAAGCCTCTTAAGCTGGTGTAGGGGCGGGACTGATTCAGAGGGGACTTCAAACGTCTAGCCTAAGAGACGCGGGGCTGCGCGCCTTGGTTGTGGAACCGCTAATGAACTGCAATAAACATCCTTGTATATAAGAAGAGCCTGGCGTTGGTCTTTTGTGAGCTGAGACCTGAGGCAGCCCTGACAGTGCCCTTCTCTGCCTCCCAATATGGGTGGATACTAAGTTAGCATGGATATATGAGGGGTCTATTTCTGGGGCCAGACCCTAGCTAGGGAACTCTCATTTTTAAGTTTCAACTGCTCAATGAAGAAGACCTTAAAAAACAACACAGCAATTAACCTAGGTATTTCAAGTTGATTTCAGCATTTAAATAATCTCTTCTTTGGATGAGTGAGTGTGTTGGAGTGTGTAAATTTTAAACAATTATCAACACTTAAATGTTCTAAACCTTAATATGCTTTAAGTGCTGATTATTGTTTTATTATTCTTCAAATGTTGTTTGTATTAAGATTCTTTATGTGCCCTTCACCATGGGGTCTCAAGATGGTTGAAATAATTTAAGATCATAATATTAAAAATAATTAAAACAGATGACCTTTAGTGGAACTCTGGGGAGAGAAGCAAGAAGGAAGACAGAACAGTCTGGAGAGATGCCCACCACCTGACTCCCAGTGGTCAGTTGAGATGAGCGCTCCTTCCCCGCCTGCACCAAAGGTCTACCTGAGCACCATTTTGCCTAAGGGGGGTGGAAAACTCTAGAGAGCTGTCCAACGTCTAGCTCCTGATATTCCATCCAAGGTGTTCTCTCCCTTCTCTAACCACCAGCACCACCAGGGCACTCTAAACACTATCTTTCTTGTTTTACAAATCCCTTGCAGCTCATTTTTTTTGCTGCTGTATTACATTGTTTTAATTAATGACATTTGTTTTAATATTTCTATGTAGACTATTTTGTGGGGTTCTTCTGAAAAGCAGGCTATTTAAGTAAGCAAGAAAGTACTCCCATCTGCAAAACATCATGCCCTGTGTTCTGAGATCAACATTTTGGGCATTTCTTTGTTTTAGCTGGAAAATACATTTTGAGTGGTGGTAACTGAGCAGGGGTGGGAGGTTGCTATAATGCCAGGCTGTTGCGGAAGGAATGACAGCTACCCTAGAGAGAATCAACGCTTTCCCAGTGCTTCAAAAAAAGCCAGTGATTTGTGTGCTTTGAGCATCTGATTTCCTTTAGTGCAAAGTCTGCTCCTTCTGTGTCAAAACTGGTTTTAGAAATGTATGGAAATGCTTGAAACTTTAATAGCTGACCAAACAGTGACTTGACACAACACTGGATGTGTTGATGCTTGATTCAGAGGTCTATATGGATTCAGAAGATTATTGAGAAGGGCTGTGGCTCAGCGGAAGAGCAGGTGCTTAGCATTTAAAAGGTCCCAGGCTCAATCCCACATTTCTAGGTAGGGCTGGAGAAGTCTCTTTCCTGAAATCCTGGTGAGCTGCTACCAGTCAGCATGGACAATACTGATCTAGATGGACTGGTCTTTTGACTCAGGATAAGGAAGTCTCCTACATGTCTAAAGTAAAGTCAATACATGTTCAACACAAGGGATAATTGCATTGCAAAGGTTAGGGGGCAATTTGCCAAATTTATATTTTAGAGATTGCACTGAGCCAGGAAGGTTTACTATATTATCTAGGCAATAAGGTGCAAAAAAATGTATTCTTGCACTAATAGTTGATGGAATGTTTCTGTACACAGGAAGACGATATATGCATTTACTGCTCTATAAGAACAAAAATAAACTATAAGAAGCAGGTATGCCATATCAAAGGGAACAAAAGTGTGTGCATTCATTTCTGCAAAACCTTGTCAGAAAGTTTAACAATATTTTTTAAAGTAACTTTATTAATTTTTAAAGTAAGGACAAAATACAACCAGCATCAAACATACTGATGGGGGGGGACCAGAATGGATAAGAGGAAGGTGAAGAAAGGGGAAAATAATTTGCTACATTAATTTATAATATGCATATTATAGTCACAAGACACTGAGAAATCATTTTACCCTACTCTTCTAAAATATAACCTCTCCACAAACTTAATTGGATTACTGGGAGTCTATTTTCTGTCCCTGTTGTATTGATGTATATCAAAAATTTAGACCAGATGGCATAAAAATGATCTGATTTATATTCTCCCATAGTTACTTTTCTTTGATATGTGAGAAGCTCAGAGACCTATATCCCAGACTTTATGACACCTATAATCAACAGAGGGAGGTGAGCAAGATTTCCATTTACTGACTGATGACGTTTCTGCCACTGCCGGTAATGGAAAGACATGTGTCTTATGAGATACTCAAGGATTTGTATGGCTTTCTATCAAAAGCATGGCCAAGACTCGACCTGGTGTTAGTGATTGATCTATGATTTTAGAGATGGTAAAAACCTTTCCCCAAAAACTTTATAAAACTTCACATTCTCACCACATATGCATACAAGTTCCAACAGAATCACAGCATCACAAGCACAGTGGAGAGATAGTTGTATTGATTTTGGAAAGGCATACTAGAGCCCAATGCCACCTAACTGTCATTTTTAAAGTGGATTCTTGAATCCTATATAGTTTTTAATGGATTATTTACTCAAATTTGATCCCATTTATGTTCACCAGTCTGACATTGCCTGTCTTATTAGAAATTTGTAAATACTGGATTCCAAGCCTTTAGAATTCAGAGATATTTCAGCAAATAAGGATTCAAAAGTAGTTAGAGAATGTAAGCAATCCCCCTTACAAGCTAAAGATTTAGCAAATGTAGTAATTTGAATTAAGTGAATCTATGTATGTAGTATATTTCCACCCCCACCCCCTTTTAGGGCAGACATGGAAATAGGTTTACTATTAGGAAGAATACCCTTAATTCTATAAATTTCTGCTGTCTTCCATTGTTTATATTATACATATTTAACTGTAAGGAGGAAGGATAGGTTGTCCAGTATAGGAATTAAAGGGGATATAGAGGGAGCTAAATATGAACACCATCATTTCTATATCCTAAAAGTCACTTGAAAAAAAGATTGCATATTTCCCCAATCCCCATCTAAGAAGGATTTTAAAAAGGCAGGTCATTAACTGAAGGAGGTTAACAATATTTGAACAGTGTTTAGCATTGTGCTTTAAAGGACAGACAATATGTTTTTCACTACTACCAAGCTAGCCTTATGACCTAGCAAAGAAGCTTGATGAGCAGAAAACTGATGTGGAAGCAGAACTCAAATGTTGTAGCAGGTTGCACTCACAATTCACTTCAATCCCACTTCCATCTCAATTTCTAAATTTCCCCACAAAATATCTTTATGAAAAAATTATAATATTTAATTACTATTTAAATAACATTTTACCACAAAACATGCATTTATAAATATTTAATCTCTATGTATGCTTTCATTTTGTTACTCCTTTCATAGCTAAGTGTATCACACATTCAGAGAAGTGCAAATTCTGGAGGATAATTATGTTCCAATTTGCAAATTAGTCCTAGAGGTGCAAATCCGATCAGTTCACACTGGAATATACATAGATTTCTATTTACAGCTGAGCCAGTTTATTTTGGCCAGGGTTTTGACAGGCAACAACTTAGTTCATCAGAAGCATGAACTGGATTGAGAAGGCGGAAGCCTGTTTAATATATAGACCTCTGGTGGCATGGGTTGCTTTCTCTGAAAGCTCATTGCTTGTTATTGTGGTCACAGTGAGACCACAATAACTTTCAGCCATTGTGTTGTTTGTAGGCGTGCACAGCATATTTCATTAGGGTGTGTGCCCAGGGAATTTATTTATTTATTTTAGAAAAGAAAGAAAGGAGGGGAAACAAGGAGTCAAATAAGGGCAAGGAAGAGGCAAAGAGACAAAAAAACGAACAAACAAACAAACAAAAAAACAATGAAGAAAACAACTGTTATGTACTGAGGTTCTCACCCTGGGCCAGCAGGGGGATACTGTAGATAGTTATGCAAATGAAGGATCGAAAGTGACGTTCAGTGATTGGATAGTTTTATAAAGTTGCTACAGTTACGTTCTACTGTAGCTCTATATAAGCAGGCTGACTGAGCCCTTCAGCTCAGTTCTGTTCTGGCCTCTGAATAAACAAGAGCTGTTTGAAGAATCGCTGTGTCGTCTGATATGTTCACCCACAACTTAACAACAACCACAACCAGAGTGGTCAGGAAGACCAAACAGGCAATGTTACAGTCTCAGTCCCAGTGCCTCCCTCCCTTACCTATGTGAGGTGTGATAGTACAAATGCAAGCGGACAACAATCTGGATTCAAAATGGCCACAACTTTATTGATTACAGATGTTGGTGGAACTTTGGCCCAGGCATTGAATGTATATCCATTCCAGCCTCCCACTTCATACCTATGGTACTAGTTGTGGTGGGCAAGTCAGGTGGTGACTGTCTGACTTATTTGAGGTAATGATTCTAACTCTTCTGTAGCTGCATAGGGCTAGGGAGGGCAAATGTGGCCCACAAGTCCTCTATCTGGCCCTTGGCATTCTCGCCAGAGCACATCTCTCACCAAACCTTCATTGTATTCTCCTTGATAAGTTCTTTTCCTGGCTGGAATGTACACATGGGCTCTAAAAATGTCCCTCGCTTGCTAGGATTGATGGCAGAGGGTGTGAGCGTATGTAGCAACCAGCCTGTTGAACAAAGGAGAAAACCTGCATTTGTTGCTGTGCCCACTATTGATCCCATTCACCACTGGAATGTGGCCCCCAGAAGAAACAACAACAACAATTTTATGATTTGTAACCACCCATCTGACCAGGTTGCTCCAGCCACTCTGAGCGCCTTTTAACAGATATAAAAAACATAATAAAACCACAAACATTTAAAACCTCCCTATACAGGACTTCCTTCAGATGACTTCTAGAAGCTGTATAATTATTTATCTCCTATCAAGATTGGACTCTGGCCCTTGGGTTGAAAATTTCACCTACCCCATGATAAGGTTATGCATGCTTTGACCCAGGAGATTTGGGAATAATCTGAAATCCCAAGTTTTGGGAAGCTCTCGGGCAAATTTTTCGTGGACGGTGCCCTCTGCTTCCCTTTGCCATGTTTGCTGCTGTTCGTTCACTTACATTTCCTGCTGGGCCTTATCTGCACCCCCTTGTTGAAGGAGAGGACAAGGTGTTCAGAAGTTGCTGTTCCCTCTTCTTATTCCTCTTCTCTGACTGACTGACTGACTGACTGACTGAAATAAATACTTAAGTGTGGCAGGGAAAGTTATTCCAAGTTGACCTGATCAACAAAGGTTAGAGGAAAAGTTGGGTTCCCAGCACCACTACTCAAGGATTGCTTTCAGATGAAACAACCTGGTGCAATGAATGCAAATCATGCCCCATAGAGGCAAAAGATTTCAGAACAGGGTAAGAATGCAATTGTATCCAGAATTTTTTTTTAACATCAATATTAGAAACTGCCGCATGTGATTTTTCTGGCATGTAGTGATCGGTTGAGCTGCCTGGAGGAAGAGACAGCAAAAATAAAAGAGAAATGCTGCACTGACCCTGGCATGCTTGTCAATAGATTATTGAGCAGAATTCTGATAATTCATTAGACAGACTGCAATAATAATAGTAAAAAAGAAGAAGCAAGAGAAGTCTTATGAGGAGAGAATGATGGAGAGCACATTTTATTAAAAGTTGAATTTATAGTTGTTTTCTGGTGACAGAACTGTGGAACTTTGAATGGGCTTATTAGTATTTTTATAGCCCAATTCTTATTCATGGCAATGAATAATTTATTTGTAGTGTTTATTTATTAAGGACATTGCATGTCCTTATATATGTATACTAAGCATGCACACTAAGCCTGATGCAAGTACAATGGGCAGGTGACTGCCCCCAATTAGTCCCTGCCTTGCTGCAATATGTGTGGCATGGCAAAGCACAACAGGAACACAGGAAGCTGCCTCATACTGAGTCAGAATATTGATCCCTCTAGCTCACTAATGCCTGCAATGGCTGGCAGCAGCTCTCAGGGATTTCAACCGGAGGTTTCTTCCAGCCGTATCTGGATGCCAGGAATTTAATTTGGGACTTTATGCATGCAGAGCAGATGCTCCACCACCCAGGTACAGTCCTTCCCCAAGCCAGGGGTCAGGCCCATGTGTGTGGTGCAGCAGACACACTAGCCAATGATGTATTTAATGGTACCAATCGCTTGTTCATCCCATCTTCCTTTCCTTGCTCTCTCCCAGGTCTTGTACAAGTGCTGAATGACACTGCTCTCCTTTTGCAATTCCATCTAGAGGTGATGGAAATGTTTGTGTGTATAAGCAGAGCTGCAAAATTAGTTCCATGGTTTGTAGAGGATATGACGGCAGGAAGGGATGCTTGCACATCCATTTATAGCCCCCAATAGGCTTTGCTATCAAAAGGAAATTGATCCAAATGAGCACACACAAAACATTCACAGGCACTTCAAAAGCCACCTTAATTGCCTTCCTCTCATTTCCAGTGTTAACGTAACATAGACGGAGTCCAGAGAGAAAAGGAATCCTGGCAGCACTTAACTAAGGAAACCAGATGGAAAACAGCATATTATTTGAGGAGAAAGGAGAATAGAGGTTTTGTCTTTCTTACTCCAGGCCTTACACATAGCAGAGACATACAATCAAACATATAGAAAAAAAACTCATTCAGAACTACACAGTCAATCAGAGCACATGCCACTCTTGTAAATACCATGCCACTCTGCCTGCTTGCTAAACAACTCCACCCATTCCCTCTTGGCTAGTTAACTTTAGCACCAATAGAAAGAGTCCTTAGGTTGCACATGGATTGATATTTGCTATTGCACTATCAATAGTTGGGACCTCCAAGCATACCTCAGGAGGACCAGGGGAAGGTGCTAGTAGCAAAGGTGGAAGCAGAGAACTCCCCTGGTGGAAGCAGATGCAATCTACATCACATTCTCATCAGGAACACTGGGGCATTTAGTTCCTTTGCCCTCCTCAGCAGGAAAGTACAATTTCACTGGGAATCTGAAATGCCTGCCTTTGCCATCACAGACTCCCTCTTTTCTTGCCATAGAAAGGGTTTTACTGGGGGATGGTGGTTTACAGGAGGTGACGTAGGGGAAGATGGTAGTTTTAGATGTGTGCTGAGCCAGGACCCTGTTCATTGTCTTCTCACATACAATTACTCATCAGTATGAATGCAGGAAAACATTGTTTTTCATTCAACGCTGTATTTGATGCATGCAGCACTGTTTCCATCATTCCACAGTTCGTCTTCTGCCAAAAAACTATTTTATTAATCTCACTGCCCACTGTGGTCAAAGTATATAAGTTACATTATTTATGTAATAATTGGCATAAATTATATTGCCATTTCATCATTCCATCCCATTAATTTCAATGCAAAGGAAACACAATGCAATGGGGTGTGTAATCAATTACATCTTCTTTGAGGACTCAAAGTAACAGCAGCAGCAAATGCAGATTGTATTCACTAGATTGATTTCCATTCCAGACATGGAACGAATCAGTGAACATTAGCAATTTCCACTCCTGTTCTTGTTTTCTTTGGAATTCTCTGATGTCCTTACTTATGAGTAACCATATATATAAGAAAGGAGATGCCTACTAAATATCAGGAATACCTTTCTGATGGTAAGAGCTGTTGAACAGTGGAATGGACTTCCTTGGAAGGTTGTGGAGTCTCTTGCATTGAAGGTTTTTAAGCAGATATTGCATGTCTATATGTCATGGGTGCTTTAGTTGAGATTACCACATTTCAGGGGGTTGGACTAGATGACCCTCAGGGGCACTTCCAACTCTACAATTCTATGTTTCTAAGGGGAGTCCCCTAGCCTCCAACGCTGGCCTGAAGTCTCAATTGCAACACTCCATTTTGCCCCCTCATGACTCTCCCACTTCATTCTGCTGCATGTTTAAGTTGTCTCAGCAGTTTCTCTTCCTTTGAAAAAAATATATTCTGGGAGTTTGAATGAATGTCAGACATTGAATTCTTCATGAATGCTCAAAATAAGGTGTGTGTAACTAGTGAGACAGTTATAGAAATGAGGCCCAATGCTGCTTTCATGCATATTTTTAACTTTCCCATTCCATAGAGTCAATTGCTATGTCACTGAGGCAACAGCACTTAAGAAGGCTCTTATCTCAGTATCAAAACCAGACAACAAGAGACATAGCATTTCAAAGAGAGATGTGCAGGTCTACGGATGCAGCAGATCCATTAATGACTTATAATAAAAATCGAGGGATATATATTTGTTTATCATTTGCATTTCTCAGTCACTTCATGCAACAAGCTCACTAGGCAATATACAAAATTAGGTTCAAACTGCAGAAAAAGTAAAACATATCAGGGGTGTGCAACCTGAGGGCCACGTTCCCTTCCCAGTAACCTTCCAAGAGCCACATATCAGTGACAGGTGGGCCCAGGGAAAAAGTGGGCAGAGCAGCAAATGTATAATCTATATTTGTACACACACACACTTTCTAGCCTCCAACTAGACAAACAGGAGGTGTTATTGGGGTTCAATGACACATTCCAACCAGGTGTGTGTATATGTATTATGGTATGAAGTAAGCACAGTAAGGGGGTGGTCTGGGGGGAGGGGTGTGAATTGAGGGGGGTTAGAATGCCAGAAAGTGAGGTTTGGGTGTCCACAGTCTGGCCCCTGACCTGACCTGAGGTTTCCCACAAAGCTGCAATTCCCAAGGTTCCCTGGGAAGAGGAATTGACTTAAAGCTTTCTCAGATCTGGAGCTCTATGTGTGGAATCGGAGTCTCCTAACAACTCTCATCCCCCTTAACAAACTACATTCCCAGGATTCTTTGAGGGAAGCCAATTGTATGATACTGCTTATAAGTGTATAATGCAGATGGGTCCTCAGATTCACTGGATGACTTCACTCAGCAGTTTCAGGTATGAAAAAGCACAGAACTTTGCAGGACCCCAAAACATAATTGCCATGGGATTGCACAGAAATTCTGCAGCACTGTCTAATCATGGAAATGGCCATTCATATGGAAAGACTGCCATGAAGCTCCATGCCGCAGACTCAATTCAAACAGCCTTTCTAGAAAGGTACCATGCTAGATGGTATCAAAAGTTGCCAATAATCAAAAGGCTGTCATGCCTCCTTTCTCTCTCCTGACAGAGGTTATCTCACAGAGGGACCGACACAGTTTGTATGCCAAAACCACAGCTGAAATGAATCTAGAAAAACAGTCTCATCAAAGGGTGCCTGAACTTGTCTGGGAACCTCTCGCATAAGTGATGCTTATCTTCCCCAAGGAGGGAGTATTTAGCATTATTCAATAGTTATTCAGATCTTCTGGGTTCAAATAAGGTTTCTTCATAAGTAGTCATGTGACCATCTTCTTTAATAAGGGTGACATCATGCCCTCAAAAAGATGATTGTATTACTTCCTGGATCCAGCTGGATATCGTTTCCCTTCAACATGCAATAAGACAAGGGGCAGATGAACCTACCATGTCTATGGCCAGCTAAACAGGGTCATACCCTTCGAGTTTACTTAAGTTGGAAAAGGAGAGAGTAATGTGTGTTTGCATTGCATGGCGGTCAGCTTATCCTATGCAGGAGATATGGGAAGGAAAGAATTGACTAGCCGATCATATACCTGGAGACTTCATATGGACACTACAGGTATATGGAGGCTTCCATATATGGTGTCTCATGAACTCAAGGGCTCAATTTATGCAATAGTCCAAATGGATAATTTATAACTCATTGGCTTTTTGAGCTCTTTCTTCTCTGTTTTCCTAAGGTCTGAAAATATGGACAATAGCCACAATGCAAATTTCACTGTATTTAAAATCTAGATAGCCCCATTCCTTTACAACACACACCCACACACCCAGAAAACCCCGTATAATGTATTTGCCAGTGAAGTGTTCCTTTCAAGTTAGGATCTTGTCTTTGATCAAAAGCATCCAGCTTCCCATGTGCCTCTCAAGAACAGACAGTTGTTCTGCAGCAGTGCTGTGTTTTTAAATATTTCAGACGGTGAAAATGACAATTACATGAGGCAGCAATGCTAGGCAGAAATGTACAAGATAAGACAATTTGAGCTTTGAGTTGCAGGCAAAGTCTCCAGAGCAGACATTAAATCAAGGAGAAGTAGCAGCATGTCATCCTCGCTGGGGCTCCCTTACCTGTTGTTAATTAAAACACTGATAAAGGAGCACTGTCAACATTAATATTGTGAAAAGTGAAACATGTTTTAAAATGTTCCTGATGAAAATGCACTTAATCGCTATTACAAAATAAAAAAAAGTGAATTATTGAATTCAGCAAGTTTGTTTAAAAGTTGAATGTGGAGAGTTGCCATTCCATGGGCCTTGAGCATCTGAAGTTGCCTTATCATGTATTCAGGTCATTGGTCCATCTGCATCAGTGTTATCTACACCAGAGATATCCAGTGTGGTACATTCCAGATACTTTGGACTACAACTCCCACAATCCCTGACAACTGGCCATGCTGGGTGGCACTGGTGGAAGCTGGAGTCCACAACATATGGAGGGTACCATGTTGGCTACCCATGGCCTGCACTGACTGGCAGTTGTTCCTTCAGGGCCCCAAGACAGGGGCATCTCCCAGACCTACTTAGCTCATGAGTTCCCACAGCACAAATCTCAGATCCCACAGCACAAATCTGGGATCCTCCGCGTGCAAAACATTAGCTCTTCTAATCTGCTAAAGGAAATTCAATGCATAAAATCCCTATGTCACTAATCACTTGGTTCAAAGCAACCCAATGCTAGCTGGAACAGCAGGACTTCTACAATACCCCGAGGTCCAGGCTTTGTTGGCTCCCTGGAATTTGTACAAGCGGCTCTAGGACAGCTTGTAGCAATTCCCTAAAAAAGGATCAAAAACCAAGACAACCCCCCATCGGGGTACCCCCACCCACCACATCTCCCTTGCTCACCCCCTCCTTTCTGCTAACCCCTTCCTCACACGCCTACTCCTCCCCTCTCTTACCATTGCTGTCTTCAGCCTCCTGCTCACGATGGGAAGCTGAGTGGCCCTAGAAACGTCATGTAAGACCAGGCGACCACTGTGAACGACACAGGGCATAGCGTGGCCCTGGGAAGGCTGTGCAAGGCCTGATGGCAGCCAGAAACAGCACCAAACCTAGCACGACCCCTGGCAGCCTGCTCCAGACCACCTGGTGCCTGCTTCCTGTTCTGGAGCACAGTGCCTTCTGAGCATGTGTGTGCCCCACAAAAACATAATTAAAAAAACATAAAAATAAAAAATAACCCCCCCAAACCAAAATGCTGGCCCCCAGAAACCGGCTGTGTCCGGGAAATCCCCTACATATGGCAACCCTACCTAAAAAATCCTCAGTACGTCCCCACCCTATATGTAACAGGAGACAAGTTAATCCCTCCTTACAAGGGTGCAAGCTTCCAGGATATATAAGTAGTGTTCAGACAACAGAATCCCCTTACTAAAGGGAAAGGGTCATGCCCAGTGACCCTACACTTGTTTGGTGCCCTGGAGAAGTGTCTATACGCATATCAACATACAAGCACAGAGGTCCTCCACACATGGAGATTCCTTACTCATACATGGAAGACCTCATCATAAACTCACATTCTCATGTGTGTCCAGTGTGCATATGGCTGCAGGGTACATTGGCAGCAAAGAATAGGGCTGGCCTCCATGGCTTCAACCCACCTCACCCATTCTTTGTATACTTGAGGAGCTGTCTAAAAACCCTGTGATCTTCATTTCAGTATACTTTCAGGCGATATTTACAAGTCATGGAAATGAACAGACATTCACTGGGAGCTATGCCTACTTGGCAGGACCCAAAGGTTCCTTTCATTCTTTTTATGTTGCTTCCATTCCCTGAAAAAAAAAATGTTATAGAACACTTCTCTACCCTCTTTGCATCTGAATTTTCATTTGATGGGTGGAAATTTTTTGAAATTCTCTGATTAATAATACTAGCTATATCAGTGGTGAGGAACTTAAGACCTCTCTGTTTGGCCCTCAAGACTTTCCCTCTCTCCTCCCTCCCTCCCCACCTTCTCTCCCCATGCCACACCCCCTCTCCTCCCTCCCTCCCTCTTTCCCAATCCCTTTTCCTTTTGTGCTGTGTCTTTTAGATTGTAAGCCTGAAGGCAGGAAATGTCTTATCTTTTAAGACTACTTTTAAGTCCTCTGTGAAGTAATTTTAGACTCTGGTCTTTACAAGGGACGGCTTTCAAAATGGCAATATGTAGAATTCCACTTACTTCAAAGAGCGATAAATTTAATATGCCCCAAATTTCTGGATTATTATGTTATATCATCTTCATGTTTTGTTTTTCAAAGACATATTTGATCTAATCGTATTTGTGATGGATGTAGAATAATAAAGTATTGAAATTTAATTGAAAAATAAAATGTGATAAGGCACCCCTGCACTTAGCACTCATTCTGCTAAGTGGGGCCTTGATGGAGCCACAGATAAAAATTGTCAAACTGCAAACATGTCCTTATAGTCATGCTGGAGAATGTAGCTTTGCAAATCCTCAGGCCAAATTACCTTGGAGCTAACAGGGCAGCTCCCATTATCAGTAGGAAAACTCCCAGGGTATTATTGCATGATGAGAGTTGTAGCAAGAATGAGCAGCCCCTGCCCCATTTGTTTCATGATAGTTCATTGAATACATTTATTTGACATTTTCTACTTCCTTATATAACCCTTCCCTGGAGAGCAGTATGTCAGTATTTTTTTTTAACACCTGGAGTATTATGCATGATCATAGAACCATTGACACCCTCTAAATGTTTCCTTTGCAATAAGTGTGCAGTTAATACACATTTGCGTCTGTAACATTGGTGACACATTCATTTGAAGGTCCTGCCACCCATGATCAATGGATTGGTTTCCTAATGTGCTGAGAAGCAACAAACCCCATGGAGGTCAATGGAAATACGGATACTCTGTGCTTTTTTATGCATAAATCTTTTTTTTAAAAAAGAAAACCGATATTATATTGTGGGATCATTATGACACGAGGCACCTGCCTCTTCCACAGTTCTTATTTTTAATTGGAACCAATAAAAGCACTGCCACTTTTAACATCCGAAGCACTGTTGCGGCATTTTAATCTTAAGCTTTTGAAATATCTTTGCCAGTGGGGCTCTTGGATTAACATAAGAAACAGTGAAATGGCTGCCCAATCAACGGATGATATACTGAAAAGGTCATGGCAATGCATTACACCATTGTAATATTTAAAAAAAGGAAGACTGAGTATAAAAGTTGATTTTGAGACCGTATGAAGGAAAGGGAATTTGCCCAATGAAGTTTTAGATTCATCATCTATATAATAAAATGTTTCATGTACATAAAGAACAGGCCTGCTGGATTAGACTAAAGGCATGTCTAGCTAAGCGTTTCCCACATTAGTTCTAGATTCCTATGGGAAGCCCACAAGCAGGAAATGAATGGAAAAAGCACTCACCTGCTGATGATCCCCAGCAACAGATATTGAGAGGAATGCTGGCTCTGATACTTGATCTAGTCATCATGAATAGTAGACTTGTCCTCCATGAATTTATTGAATTCCCTTCTAAAGACATTGAAGTTGGTGGCCATCTCTACAATTTGTGACAGTAAATTCCATCGTTTAACTTTGTGTCTGGTGTGAATAAGCCCTTCCTTTTGCTTGTCTTGAATATCCCAACCTTCAACTTCATTGGATGACCTTGGGACTAGCACCCCATCTGTAAAGGTAAAAGATAAAGGACCCCTGGATAGTAAAGGGATCCCTGACCATTAGGTCCAGTCGTGACTGACTCTGGGGTTGCGGCGCTCATCTCACTTTATTTGCCGAGGGAGCCAGCGTACAGCTTCCGGGTCATGTGGCCAGCATGACTAAGCCACTTCTGGTGAACCAGAGCAGCACATGGAAATGTCGTTTACCTTCCCGCTGGAGTACTTTGATGTGCTTTGATGTGCTTTCTAACTGCTAGGTCGGCAGGAGCAGGGACCGAGCAATGGGAGCTCACCCCGCTGTGGGGATTTGAACTGCTGATCTTCTGATCGGCAAGTCCTAGGCTCTGTGGTTTAACCCACAGCACCACCCGTGTCCCTGGATGGTTAAGTCCAGTCAAAGGCAACAATGGGGTTGTGGCGCTCATCTCGCTTTCAGGCCAAGGGAGCTGGTGTTTGTCCACAGACAGCTTTCCAGGTCATGCGGCCAGCATGACTAAACTGCTTCTGGAGCAATGGAACACTGTGACAGAAGCCAGAGCACACGGAAATGCCGTTTACCTTCCCGCCACAATGGTACCTATTTATCTACTTGCACTGGTGTGCTTTCGAACTGCTAGGTTGGCAGGAGCTGGGACGGAGCAATGGGAGCTCATTCCATCGTGGGGATTAGAACCGCCAACCTTCTGATTGGCAAGCCCATGAGGCTCAGTGGTTTAGACCACAGCACCACCCGCATCCTATACTATAGCTTTAAAGCAGTATTTTACCACTTTAAATAGCCATGGCTTCCCTCAGTGAATCCTGGGAGTTGTCATTTGTTAACGCTGCTGATAGGTGTTAGGAGACCCCTACTGCCCCTACAGAGCTTACAGTTCCTGGAGTAGGTTAACAGTCAATCCCTTTCCCCAGGACATTCTAGAAATTGTAGCTCTGTGAAGGGAATGGGGGTCTCCTAACAACACTTTTTAATGATTAATATTGCATTATTCATGCTACCTGAGCCCCTAAAATGTGTGTGGGAGGGGGAGGTAAATCTGAATAAGGAAAGTGGACTGTTTCAAGAAGAAAGTGCTTTGCTGCTTTAGTTTTGCAAACACTCACTTCTTTTGATGCTTACCACGCCGTTTTAGAACATGGAAGCCACCAATCAAAGATGGAGAGGCATAATCAGTTCAGTGAGACAATATAAAGCCACAGTGTGCATCACAGCTGAAATATACCTTTGAACTGCTCTCCATCAAAATATCCAAAATTGGTTACAAAAAAATTGATGTATGCAGAAAGCAGTCAATAACCTTTGAACTTCTAAGGCATTTGCATCTTTAAGCCAATTCCACAATCTCTTTGAAAAGACGTGCTTGGATTTAGGATCCTTTGGTTCCACTGGGTAAATTGACATGTATCTGACTGCTCAGGCTTCCCTGGGTTGAACATTTCTTCACCTATGTTTTCGGAGAGGCAGATCTGTCAATTTTAGTTTCTTTCCATTTTTCCTTTCCCCAATCTTAAACTCAGTTCTCCACACTACCATCAGCTTGCAATGATGACGATGATTACAACTTAAAAAATAACTATCATGAAAATTCATCAGCATTTGAGTCTGATTTCTGTTAAAATACACATTTTTGTAAGCAATTTTGCCTCACAGGCCCATTCTAGTTTGTTCACCTTCCTACATTGGGCCTTGCTCCCGGGAGTGGGGGCACTGTAAATGGGACCATAATGTGGACTTCTTTTGTGTTTGATTTTATTTAGGTTGTTCTGAGATATGTTGTAAATTGCTTAGATACACCACCATACATATGTATGGTATATAAATTATCCAAATAAATAAAGTCTGAAAAGACATGAAAAAGGGGAAAATATAGCTTTCACTACTGGAATGCTACCACAACCACCCATATCCCACCATATATGCATGGCCAGTGGATGTGGACCAGTCATGTGGAGTGATAAGAAAGTAAAGCACACTCTCTCCCTCTCCCCTCTTCCACCTATACTCAGCAGAGTAAATGGAGTTCACATCATCCAACCCAGCCCAGTGAGTGTTTAGATCAGGAATTGCCAATGCAGTCCCTTACAGATGTTGTTGACCTACAATTCCAAGTCCCAGCCAGCATGGCCAATAATGAGGAATAATGGGTGTTACAGTTGAACAACTTCCGTTGAGCACCATGTTGCCTACCACTGACTTCGATTAGTTGCTCTGATGTGATATCCAGTGAGTTTTTCAATAGTGTGCGCCTTTAAGCATTTCCTTTGACTACCTTGGAATGCCCTAAGACAAGTACAGACTTAGTTCCAAATTTTGATCTCCAGTCCTAAAGAGCACTGCAGATGTTCTTCATTTTCAAGCCTGTGCAGGCTACAGCCAATTTTCCTAATGGTGATTTTTAAAGCAGGACACCACAGGAACTGTGGCAAACCTATTTTATTACCCTCAAAGGAGTCCTTCTGGGTAATGTGACTCTGTGAGTGGGTGAAGTTTCTTCCTGTACAGAGTTCATTTGAATGACCTGTTTCCTTCACAGCAGTGTATGGCTGATATATTGTTATGTAAGGCAAACTCCCTTGTGTATAACATATATGCTAATACAGTATATAGGAGCAAAGAAATATGTACAAGCCATTCTTGGAATCACTTAATCTGGCTTGTTGATTCGGTAGTTTTCAGTTATTTGTAGAACTCATTGCCATTTTTTAAAGTTATGCTATTAATAGCCCAATAAGAAAACGTACTTCTTTCTTGCATTCTGTATCTGAACAGAATCTTCTGGAAAGGGACGTTTATTTTGCTTGAGTGACAGATGCTGTATTTGGGTGGCAGCCATCTTTCCCCCCCTTGACTTCCCTTCAGAATGTGGCATTCTGGGAAAAAATAATGGTGGCTGTCAGCCAATTGCAACTGTGAGAAGCTGCAGTGAGTTTCTCTCATCACAAGCCCCACTGAAAACCACCAGAATAACTCTTTCCATTTCATAGCCTGAGAACAGGGCTTTGGAATTGTGAAGTGGATATTTCCATTTGGCTCTAGAATGGGCAAATTGTGGGTCTCCTGATGTTGTTGCAGCCCAACTCCCATCAACCCAAGGCCAATGACCATGACTCAAGGGAGTTATAATGCAAAACATCTGGAAGGTCACAGGTTGCCCATTCCTGCTCTAGAAGTAGTGTTGTTCCAAAAAAAAAACCCCACCCTCACATCAATTCTCAATTAAATAATGAAAAAGTGAATTGCATTTGAAAATTGTCAAAAGAGACAATTGTCAAAAGAGACAATTTTTGTCAAATTCTCATGGTAGGGGTGCATGGTTTTTTGCCATGCATATATTGCTTTTGATGTGGTTGAAGAGTAGTCTGCATTCTGCAGTCTCCCCAGATGCCCACACTTCAAGGAAGCACAGGCAGTTGAGGATGCTGCAAAACACTGGGGAAATGTTTAATGGAGAGAAAAAACACCCACTTCAACCTTGGTCATCTCAACATGATAAGTAAGTTCAAAACACCACACTCAGAACACCACACTTGCAAAAATTATAAGGGGATTCTAAAGTTCCATGAAAATGATGCAGAAATGTAGAAGCCTCTGCAAGAAGGAAAAAAAGACTTTCAATAACTGGGAGGTGGTGGGGTGAGATTTTGGCACTGCACTGTTCTTGAAGGTTTTACATAAAAATATACAGTACAGTGTAAATGTAGGTGCTTAGGAAGTTGTATATCACATAGATCTAGAAGGAGAACTTGTGACCCTCCCAATGTTGTTGGACTACACTACATGCCTAAACATTTGGATATGCTGATGGGGTTGGTTTCCCATAACTGCTGCTGGGTCACAGGTTCCCCATCCCTGATATAGATGCACTTATAAGGAAGCAGGGATTGACTATAGCTGCTGCTTCTTGTATGGATATTTTGTGATGAGCCAAGACTTGTATCTTTCTTGCCCCTCTGTAACATGCAAGATGACCCATATTGGGGATAAAGAAGCCTAAGTTTAAGCAAGAAGATATGGCTTCCAAGAGAAATTAAACCCCTGGGCCTTTCAATTTATATGTCTTCTTTATATGTGCATATGAGCGGAAAGTATACATGTGCTTTTGTGTACAAAGGACACAGACACACGATGTCCACTTTTGTTTGCATATTTATTTTGTGTGTTATATCCCATTCTTTAGCCTGGTTCTCAGAACAGCTAAAAATATGAAGAATACAAAATATCTGAAGTCCAAAATACAAGATAAAAATACAAATTAAAATGTAGGCAGCCCAATGGGAGAGGTGCAAGTTTAAACTGAGCAATAAATTAAAGGTCTGGAAGATTGTTTTCTTTTAAAAAAAGATCTTCATCTGGTGCTGTGAAAATATCAAAGAGGGTAGCAGCTCTGGGGAGGGCACTCTGAAGTTAGGGAGACACAATTAGAATGGCCCTTTCTTCAGGGGCCACTCACCACATCTCACTTGGCAGGAGCACTTGGAGAAGGGCCTCCAATGAAGACCTCTGGGTCTAGTTGCATGAGGTGATCCTTAATGTTACCTGGTCCAAAGCTGCAAGGAGGGATGGGGAACTTGTGGCCCTCCAGATGTCATTGTCCTCCAACTCCCATAAAATCAATAATCAGGAGTGATGGATGCTGTAGTCTAACCACCTCTGGAGGACTATGTGATCTATATCTCTGTGGCAAAGGGAGCAGAAACAGACCAGGAGGCAGTACAACTGGCAAAGCACCAGTGGAATATGTTCATACTGACCACTCCCTATTGGCAATCTTTTAGCTGTTGTGTTTTGAACCAGCGTAAATTCCTGGAGCATTTTGAAAGGCAGCTCCACATATGACACATTGCGGTCATCTAATTAAGAGGTTACCAGAAAATGGATAACTAATGCCAGGCTGCCTGAAACCAGACCATTTGTTGTTGGTAGGGCTTACTGGGAAATTCAAAATGAATAGTTTGCCTGCCCACAAGACAATAATATATATATATATATATATATTCCTCACTCCTGTTCTATGAACATTAGATGAGATCTGAAGAACATATATATTTAAAATGTAAAATGCTGACCTCCCAGATCCCACTGCATTTGTAGCGTCTTAATTATGTGGTGTTTATATCCTCTCTGAGACTTCAAAGACGTCAGCTCACAGTGTGTCTTTCATATTCTAGACATGGTTCCACAATTTTGTGGCTTCCATTCCTCACCAGTAGAAAAAAATAAAATAAAGATGAAAGCTGACATTTTGGGAAGCAAAACCCTAAACTACCCATAAGAAAATAGCATCACTTTGAGGATCTCAATTTCTTGAGAAGAGG
Source organism: Podarcis vaucheri (assembly GCF_965113315.1). NCBI lineage: Eukaryota > Metazoa > Chordata > Lepidosauria > Squamata > Lacertidae > Podarcis > Podarcis vaucheri. The sequence continues at coordinate 49,161,952 of NC_138765.1, read as the reverse complement.
AAATCCACTTGAAGTTTTTTATATTTTTTTATATAAATCATAGGTTTGTAGCTTTCTATGTCAGATACCACAGTGCTGCACTTAGATGTACCCAGAGGCTAGCAGCACTGGCAATTTTGCAGGTCATCACCCTGAAGTTCCAGAAGGAAAGAGACAGCACATTGTGCAGTTATAATTTGTCACATTTCTTTATAGTAGATACATATCAGCACAATCTTAACAATATCTAGTCGGAAAAAAGTAAATCCTATCAAATTCTGCAGCACTTACTCCCAATCTAACTGGGGTTAGATTGCATCCTAAGACTATATGTTTATTATAGTGACTAATGTAACATAGTTATTGAAGTCTTGGAGTATAACATTTTGGCTTCTGCCTTCTTCAACAATTGAAAATTTTTGCTTTAAGACTTTAATGCGCACACACACACACACACACACACACACACACAAAATGAATATTTTCTACCAAACTATGGATAAAAGTAAAAGGACAAATAGTTAACCAAAGAAACCAAATGCAACACAATAACTTAAGGAAGTACCTTAGATGCTCAGGAACCTTTGTGGGACAGTGCCTCTCTCACCCACCATGATCTGGTGAGGCGCGCGGTATTGGGTTTTTTTCACAGGCTGGCGCAACCCTACAGTGGTGGATTAGACTGAGCCAGCAGACTTCACTCTGGTCTGAATCTCGGGCACTTAAATCCAGCTGGCCTCCACCTGTAAAAGGAGAGATCCTTAACCAAAGAAACCAAATACAGTGGTACCTCGGGTTACATACGCTTCAGGTTACAGACTCTGCTAACTCAGAAATAGTACCTTGGGTTAAGAACTTTGCTTCAGGTTGAGAACAGAAATGTGCTCCAGTGGTGCAGCAGCAGTGGGAGGCCCCATTAGCTAAAGTGGTGTCTCAGGTTAAGAACAGTTTCAGGTTAAGAACGGACCTCTGGAACGAATTAAGTTCTTAACCTGAGGTACCACTGTACAACACAAGAACTTAAGGAAGCAGTTATAAAGACAACAAACATTTAATAAAAATCAACAAAATGGGGGAACTAGACAAAAATGCCTAGCAACAGTCCATGTACAATGGTATGAATACATATGAAGGTAATCTTTTCTGTAATTTGTATTACCTATCTTTACAAAAGAATACCCATTATTAATTCATCCCTTTGGCTGTGCTATATGTCTTACTGACTGCAATAGACAGGGAAAAATGTGTCAGCTTCTCCATTTATTGGGTGTTGAAGAATTAGAAAAACTTAGGATATGTGATTATTCAGATCCCCAATGTTCAGTTTATTTTATATTTGTCTATTTTACACTTTATGCCTATCTGTTTTCTTCTGTTTATGCATTGTTAAAATATCAATATTATAGATGAGAAAACACAGCCTTGGTCATCAGGGCTGGACTAGGCTGCCTTCAAGGTTCTTTCCAACTCTGTAATTCTGTGATTCTAACCCAAGAGAAGCTTTTAAAGTCTTTCAAGAAAATGCTCCTAGTAATTTGTAGAATGGGATTCCCCCCTCCCTTACCCACACTGTTCTCTCTGGCACACGCAGGACGCCAACTGCCTTATATCTCATTTTCTGCTTGAATAGGTTGTGCAAGGAGCGATGGCTGTTTTGCTGCTTAATGCTGAGTGTCATTTTCTTTCATGTCTCTGGCAACTCGACCAGAGAGACCAGGGCAAAGGAAGGCTGGAAATGCTGCTCTGGCCTCTGGGTCAGTGGCTGGAGGTTGATGTTCCAGACCATTTCCATTTGAAATCATAATCACTGCTGACATTAAGTCTGCTGGCAATAGGTGGTTGCCTCAATCTTAGAGGAGGATTCAATGGTAGCTTAAGGCATGTTGAATTCAGAGGTGGACATGAAGGCCAATGAATTTCTTTATTCTCTTAGCTTCAGTGCTTCAGCCCAAATCTGAATTTAGCTTTAGTGCTTTAGCCCAAGTCCTTTAAAAAAAAAAGTTGTGTTTTTAGGAATATGTCAAACTCCCCAAGAAATTATTTGGGCTTCCATTGAAGTTCTTCAGATGTTTTGTGCACAAGGAAACCATAAACATTTGCACCAACTCTCCTATATACTGTACTTCTGAATCCAGGGAGAGGAGAAACAATACAGATGTCATGATGCAGGTATTTTGTGATCACCCCGTGCAATGCTGATAGATGTGTGTGAGCCACAGAATACCCTCCAACATTTTTGCGAATGAAAATAAGGGCAGGCTTTCAACCCCTCCCTATTTTCACAGCAAGGGCATTGTCTGGTGGGATGTTCATACAAATCCAGTAAAAACGTGGGTGCAGGGATGGTGGTGCCAATCAAGCTATTCTCACCATGCTACCATCCATGCTTTTGGAACTAGCCTGGGAAAGGCTCTGTTACTTGTAGATTCTTTCTCTGCTCCAAAAATTCAACATCTAATGATTCTGAATGGTCAGAAAAGTGATTTGATTCATTAAAACAGCCCTCATTATAACAGACAAATACAGAGGGTAAGACTACCAATGGCTACTTAGCACCAATGGCTACATCCATTGTTGGAGGCAGTGCACTTTTGAATACCAGATCCTGGGAACTGTAAGTAGGGAGAGTATGGTAGCACTCCGTTCCCGCTTGCAGGCTTCATGTTGGCATCTGGTTGGCCACTGTGAGAACTGGGCACTGGGCTTCGGCCTGACAGCACAGATTTCATCTTATGTCCTTATCTTAATTGCATTTCAGTTCAGGGATATCAATTTCATTCGGCATCCTTTCTCCATTTAAGATGAAAAGATGATCAGTGCCATCTTATGTAGCGGATCTTCTTTCTATGTATATTGTGTCTATGGAATATGCCAGTGGAAGATTCCCTCTCTCATCCCACCCACACCCTGAGTAAATGTAGCCAACTAATATTAACTTTTCTGGCAAGCTCCCATGTCCATGTATCTCTGCTCAAGTTGAAGAGCCTTTGTGGAGGATTGGCAAATAGGCCATTGTTTGTCTTGTACACAGACAATAATGTTTTGTTAACATCACACTATGGTCTTATCAAAGCACACTTCAAATACATTAATGGGTTTTTGTCTCTGGACACACCTTGAAGCTATACAAATATTTTCTCTCTTTAATTGTGATGAAACTGCAGAATAAAAAAAGGAGCACAAGAGGGGTATATGTCATGCCTGGTTTAAGCATGCAGGGAAATGAAGTGCAAGAAAGATGAGTGGCAAAATAGACTCTAGACTCTTCAGACTGCAAGTAGGGAATATCTGTTCTGAATGCTAGGGGTGTGCAGTGGCTACTGATTTGCCTCCTATCAGCACCTGCCCCATATTGAAAGCTTTGGATCCATTGTGTAACATTCCAGTTTGTCCCTTTATTCTGGTCCTAAACTGATCTGTTAAATAGGAAGCTCTCTTTTCTTGCCATAATTGGAAATCTAAAAATATCTACAACTCCCTCCCCCATGTAGATGGATTAAATTTGCAGGCAACCCCTCCATCCCCCAAAGAGGAATTATTGTGCCAAATTTCAGCCAGATCCATCCTGGGGGTTGTGTAGGGAAATGTTTTATTATTATTGGATGCAAATTGCAAGAAAGGTTTCCCTTTGTGATCAGTCATTGGCTCTAGCTGTGCCTGCCCTTGGCTGTGGTGCCACCTTCTGTTGGTCTCCCTGTTTTCTGTCAACAGCCCCAGTGGGCAGCCAAGTACCACTGCCAGTGAGGATCACAGTGTGAGTCAGGAAAGGACCCATAACAGCTGGGGCGGTGGTAGAAGAAAGTAGCCAGTTCAAATTATATCTGAGAATTACTAACTTGGGAAACTTGAACTTCAATTTGCTCCCAATTTCAGTGTTATCACTAGTGGTGAAGGGGGAAGACATCAAAAGAACAGACTACCTTTGTAGTGACTGAGAAGCTACGTTGCCAGAGGTGTTACATTGGACAGTGTGAATGAACATGACTGGTTTTAAGTAGTTTTGATAGTACTGTATACTTCACTCATTCCATGCATTAGAAAATGGCACAGCAAGAAAATAATCTAATTAGGCTACAAATAATATCCATGGCCATTTCCGCCCTCTAAGAATATTAGTAATAAGCAGTGGGCATCATAGTAAACTAGAAACAAATAAAACTAAAGAGTCAGGAGAACGGTGGTCTAAATCTTGATGAGTCTCCCATTGCGCTATTTTGCTGCCAGTGCACATTACCAAAAGACAATGTTTAAAAGCATTTACAACAAATTAGCATCCCTGATTATGTTCTCACACTGTGCTCACATTTATCACTGTTTTTCACAGTGCAGTGACAAAAACAGCATCACAGGCACAGCATTAGGGTCACAAGGAATTTTAAAGTATAATGAAAATTTAATTACCATGATGACTTACAACCACCTTATTAATAATAGAACATGCCTGATTTTTATTATTATTTTTTTTAAAAAAACTTGTTTGGTGTTTTTCCACTTTTTGAGTTGCTGAATTGTGGCTCAAGAAGTAGAAAGCACAGGTTTCTGTTCCAATGCTACCTATCTAATTGGTACAGCAGTGCTTAACTTCTGACATGGGGGTATGTTTCTACATGGCTGGTTCTACAGTGCTGTGATAAGCTGGCATGCTGATCCATAAGCTACTGCAGAGTGCTGGTGTGTGATTTCCCAGCTGGATGAGGAAGTGCATATACAAACAGTTCCTTCATATGTGACTCAATTCCCAGTTCACTCCCATAAGAGCAGAAGAAAAGCCAGTGGCCACCCCTCTCCCAGTCCAACATGCTGCTTTCATAGTGGCCAAAGACATGCCTTTGGGAAAGCAGGACCTGAATGCAACAACCCTCCCCCCCACTTGTGATTCCCAGCATACTGCCTCCGATGGTGGAGGTACAACATAGACACCAGAGTGAGTAGCTACTGAAATCCATATCCTCTGTGATTTTGTCTAATTCTCTTTTAAAGCCATCCAAGTTGGCAGCCATCACTATTTCTTGTAGGAGTTTAACTGGGCACTATTTGAAGAAGCTCTCTGGGCCCTTATCTTGAAGTGTTGGGAAACAGGACCCATGCCACAAGACATGGACGACTCCAGCATTGTGACCCTCTACAACAGGGGTAGGCAACCTAAGACCCAGGGGCTGGATGCTGCCCAATCACTTTCTCAATCCGGCCCATGGATGGTCAGGTTATCAGCATGTTTTTACATGAGTAGAATGTGTCCTTTTATTTAAAATGAATATCTGGGTTATTTGTGGGGCCTGCCTGGTGCTTTTACATGAGTAGAATGTGTGCTTTTATTTAAAATGCATCACTGGATTATTTGTGGGGCATAGGAACTTGTTCATTCCCCCCCCAAAAAAAATATTGTCCAGCCCACCACATGGTCTGAGGGATGGTGGACTGGCCCACAGCTGAAAAAGCTTGTTGACCCCTGCTCTACAAGAACAAAGTGACTGCCATGACTGTAACAACTACCATGGAATCTCCCTGCTGAGAATTGTGGAGAAAGCCTTCACGATGTAGTTCCCAACAGATTACAGTTACTCACTGACAGAGTCTATCCTGAGTCATAGTGCGGCTTTAAAACTCAAAGATGAACAGTTAACATGATTTTCTCACTGCATCAGCGGCAGGAGAAATGCCGAGAGCAGATACGCTCCTTATACATCGCCTTCATAGACTTGATGAATGCCTTTGACTTCGTCAGCCGACATGACTCTTCACACTGCTCCACAAGATAGGATGCCCACCTTAGCTCCACAATATGATTGTGACCTTCCACAAGAACATGTGCAGCACTGTCCAGTCTGACACCTTCTCTATAAAGAGCAGTGCGTAACAGGGCTGTGTTCTCAACCCTTACTCTTTGGCACAGTCTTCTCCCTGTTGCTTTCATATGCCTTCAACTTGACAACAGTGTGTACTTCCATTCAAGGAGCAACGTGGCTCTGTTCAACTTGGCACATCTCCAGACAAAAGTGTGGTAGGTTCTTATCTGTGAGATGTTGTTTGCAGATGACACAGCCTTGACAGCACATTCTGAGGAAACTCTAGAAAGATTCATCTGCTGATTTGCCCAAGCCTGCAGTGAGTTCAGCCTTACAATCAGCCTGACAAAGATCAACATCTTGGGTCAAGACACCGCCAGCACTCCATGCATCAGCATTGGTGACCACACACATTACATAGTAGAGAGTTTTGTCTGCTGGACAAGGGTATTGGCAAGGCAGCTACAGCAATTGCTCACCTCTCTAAAAGGGTATGGGAAAATGTGATGCTAATTACCAATACCAAGATGAATGTCTACTAGGCTTGCATGTTGAGCACACTGCTTTATGGAAGTGAGTCATGGGCAACTTAAACCCACCAGGCCAGGAGTGACACCTCCATACCCTCCATATGTGCAGTGTCAGGAAGATTTTGAGCATCACATGGCAGGATAGAGTCTCAAACAAAGATGTGCTCTTCCAAGCTCATATTCCCAGAGTGTTCACACTTGTGTCTTAGTGATGTATACACTGGCTTGGTCATGTACACAGAATGGAAGATGGCAGGAACCCCAAGGATGTGCTTGACTTCTGGTACTAGGCCTGTTGGTAGATCAACTCTACATTATAAAGATGTCTGCAAATGTGACATGATATCATGTACTGGCTGGATGCAGAAGAGTGGTGGGAGGCACCAGCTGGGGAACCCCCAAGGGAACCTCCAGGGGAAGAAGGCTCAGAGCCAGGAGAATGGTGGTGGGATGACGACGAGTGGTCAGAGGAGCAAGAGGGAGCAGACTGGGAGGAGGAGGTGTCAGAAGCTGAAGAGGCAATGGGGTTTAGAGAGCAGGAAGTGACAGGGACAGAGAAGGGTTCAGAATAAGAGGCAGGAGAGGAGGAGTGCCAGGAGACAGAGATGAAGCAGGCTGCTGAAGAATCCAGGAAATCTCCCCCTCCTGCTGTGACCAGCTCTCCTGCCCCCCCCCCCGATCTCCCAGATGAATGAATTTGCTTTTAAATGTGTACTGCATTTCTTCTCCATCGCTAGTGCTGGCATTATATAGATTCCACCCCATATGCTATAATGTTTTTATTGTTTGCATAGATCGGCAACTCTAGAGAATGATTTTTATCAGTGCTCTGCTGCCTCTTACATTCTTTCATTCTCTGCTAGACTTTTGCTCCCCCTCCATCAACTCCCTGAATGTCATTCTGCTTCCAAGTGTTATTTATTAATTACACTCACATCGGTACCCAGCCTAGCTGTTTTCACAGCTTGGTATTAAAAAGTACGTCTCCATTCCTCTCCTATATAAACTGGCTCTCAGATATCTTACTTTTAAATTATTTTTGCATATTGGTTTTCTCTAGACACTTCCAAAATAAAAATAAAACCCACCACATTGCATTTTGAAAGCACCTATTTCGTTATTTTGCTGGAATCATAGACTCTCACTCAGAACAGTAATTGGTGTGACATGCACACACACATATGTGTGCAGAAGAATTTCTTTTTAAAAATAATAATAATAGTTTTTTAAAAATCAGTTGTCATGGCCAGTGACATTTTGGATGTGCTGAAAGTCCATTGCTATCAATTAAATGCAAATATGATGGAATCTTGGAAGTGGCTTAGCATTCTTAGAAGACTATGAAATGGCCATCTGTCAGGGATTGTTTAATTCCTGCCTAGCAGGACTAGATGACCCCTGGGGTTCCTCCCAACTTTACAGTTTCAACTCTACGGTTCTATGATTCTATGAAATCTCACATGCATTCCCCTACCATGCTCATCCAACTCTTTGTCACATCTCTTTGCCAATTATTTCTGCTATTCTCTCCCCTAATGTTACTGATTCCTCTCTGCAATCTGGAGGGCACTAGACTGACTTTCCCCATAGCAGAAGCAACTTGCTTGTTGTTGAGAAATCTCTACAGGAGACAATCTCTGGCACTAGGACTTGTAGGGTCTAGTGGACCAGGAATGACCCTTAGGGGCCAGCTGACAGAGGGCTCAGGTAGGTTGGTACTGCAGCCTATATGCCACCCTTAAAACACAGAGTTCAGTCTGGAGGCTTGCAGTAGGAAACAGTGCTGTTAGTGCTGGATAAAATGTGCTGGATTCTGATTGCTCCAGGTGAATTTTGCACGCACATGAATGAAAACCCTCCACCCATCAAAGCAGCTCACAGCGTTGTGTTTAAAGGCCTGTTTACATGTTCATTTGAATGTACTTTTGGGGCTAGGTCACATGACAGCCATAGAGGAATTTGTTTGAAATTACCATGAGAGCGAGAGAGAGAGAGAGAGAGAGAGAGAGAGAGAGAAGGAGAGAGAACATAAACTGGTATCACAAAGAAAACATCAACATCATAATGACATGGTTTGCCAAACAAATGTTAGGCAAAAGTATGGCTAATAAAGTACATTTATGCACCTCAAAATATATGCCTAATTTTGCTCCTGTTGGAGGCACTATATTCTTTAGTAAGTATCAAGGTGTAAAGGTGTGTGAAATCAAATTGAAAAAGGTGAGCAGTGACTGCAAAATCCCATTTTTGAAAAATGGACTTTTAACGTTGGCCTTGTTTCTATCCCTGAGCTTCAAGCCGTATCTCGGTAATGAAAAGGTGAAAGGGTGGCTGACGCTATTGAAAAAGAAGGTTATCATAAAATGAAGACGGAGCTATAATTGGCTCTCCTGCTGATACAAGTGAGGGAAAAACAATTAGCAAAATGCTTTAAAAAGGCTAATCTGAAAGAGTGGTTGCCTAGAAAGTCCATTCCATTAGGGTGTCAGCAATCATAAAACTAATCAAGAGCTCTTCTGCTTTGCTGGGTGACGCATCAGCTCAAAAATGAAAGGCTTCTTCCCTTGTATGCATCATTTTGTTTGCATACTTGTAAAGTTATGAAACAGAAGCGATTACTCATCATTTTCAAAGGGTGGACTCATGCCCCCGTGTGAAAGATGATATCATGTTGTTTGTTCCAAGCCGCCCTGTGAAGCAAGGCTGCCTATAAACAGTATTAAGAACAAAATCATTATCCTGGATGCCCATTGAAATACAACATTTATTTATAGTTAGCAAGTGTCCTGTCCTGTCTGATGGGTAGAGGAGCGAGGGAGAGATAGCCAGTGGCAGTATGCCTCTTGATGGGAACCTCTAGTGGAGAGAGTGGTGGTGCACTCAGGTCCTGCTCCTGGGCTTCCCATAGGTATCTGGTTGGCCACTGTAATGACAGGATGCTGGAATAGATGAGCATTTTGTCTTATTCAGCAAGGCACTTCTTGAGCTTTTAGTCCCTTTTCAAACTCAACTCCCCAGCCAGCTTCACTACCTCCTCTCTCCATCCTTGAATCAATTGTCACAAGTAGAAGGAGGAGGAGAGCTAAGATTGTTTTGCCAAATTTGGAACTACTGCCTGCGTCTGGCTTTCTCCATTTAGTTATATTCTTCATTATTAAAAGTTCAAGTAGTTTTGTTACTTGCTCATAAGAATTACATTCATTGGGTTGGATCACGACTTCTCTTCATACTTTTAGTGTAGACCAACTGAAATCAATGGGATTTAAGTTTGTTACAAGTCCAATTGATTTCAGTGAGTCTGCTTTAAAATCGACTAAGTGATCCATTTTGTTACTGATTCACTTCTGCAATTCCATTCATTTTTGTTTGCCATTGATGGGAGACTGTTCAGACTTCTGTGGCCCGTACCTTCAAACTGCTTTATGAAAAGTGGTATATCCTTACCTGGCAGGGGAGATACCATGATCCTGAAGGTGGTTTTCCCAGCGTGTGGCTCATCCATTGCACTTTGGGTGTGCTGACCCCTGCGATTTCCCCAAATACAGGAAACTCAACTGCATAATTTGTGGTAGTGGAGGACTGCACTCACAAAAAGAAAGTTAAAAAAATAAAAGTGGTATATTAAATACTTTATAACAGCAGCAGCAACAGCAACAATAGGTCAGCAATTTCAGTGCCTCTAAACATCTCCATGTGAGGCACTTTACTCCTTTCTTTTTCTGCTCTTTTATTCTAAAACAGTGACATGCACCTTTTATGGTTTGCCTTCCGGCCATCCCTTTTCATCTCCATCTCCAGAATAAACCTCTTTATCTTTTCAGACGGTACAACATCATTTCCCAATGTAGTAACCAGCTCTGTGCATATATTCTAAGTGAGTCATACCAGCTGCTTAACCTTATCATCATTTTCTTGAATTTACACTATAATCTTAAATTACCTACTCAGAGAAGCCTAATTTCCTCCCCCCACATTGCTCTTCACCCTCCTTTCTTAAAAAATAAAAACCACTTCTCTATATTGCCAAGAGATAATATGTGGATTGAAGGTCTGCTTTTCTGCTTAGGACTTTTCCTTCTTAAGCCCATTCATCCAGCGCCTGCAGCTTTTGACACTGTGCCATGACGTATCACTTCACATTTCTCAAAAATGCAGGTTTGCTTTGTTGAGTATAGAGAGTAGTGAGTGCTAACATTGCCATTTATCCTTCAGCTTTCTCTTGTCTGCCTGCCGTTGCACCGCAAACCTAAAGTAGAGGTTACCTTCTGGTAATCACTGAGCTATGGTGCTTCCCATTCATGAACATTAAAGCAGCACTGTTGCTCAGGAATATTGTGAACCAGAGATGATATGCTGAAGGACAATAATCATTTTCTGGTCTATCTCTGCTAAAGGTCTATCTGTACTTTGCCCACAGGCCAGATCAGCAAGTCTCAGGAATTGCCATTCATTCACCAAGTTGTCTAAGCGTACTTACCTAACCTCATCCCTACCTAGTAAAATGGCTGACCAATGTGACCAAATTAACCTGAACAATTTACTGCTCTTTAGCCCAGCTCATAGGTGCAGAGGAGATGAAAAATCTGCCAACATATCTAATACATAGATAGGAAATAAATATAAAGTACCTTATTTGGCCCCAAAGCAACCAGTTAATCTTGAGATACCAGAAACTGGAAAAGGTCAGTGTTGGGGCTGAGTTGATATGCATCCAAATGCCAATTCAATCTGTGCCCTGCCTCCCTAGTGTAACTTTATTCCCAGCCAAAACCCACTGGGTTGGGTGGAGGAGTGGCTAAGCTTTACAGCACTGAAACAAGAGAGGTTTTGAATGACCCCTTTATTTTAAATTGAGAATATTTTAGGATGAGAATGATGAGTTACATCAAACTTGGACATTGGCTCAATTTTCACAGGCATGGCAAGGCATTTGGGAAACATAACCGAGGGCATAACAATGTATGAGCATCTTGTGCAGAATCCAGGCAGTGAGATTAAGCAGCATCCAGTCCAGAAAGGATATTCATCAGGACCAAAACAACTGTGAGGTAAGAGCAGCCAGGCAGGAAGGATGCAGGCAAAGAGGTGAATCACAGCCAAGAATTTGAGGGCAAAGGCTGTAGCAATCATAAGCAATGGTTCACAGCTCATCCCGCTTCTGCTATTTCCTCTGCTCCCAGTTGAGGATGGGCAAATTTCCTCATTACATACTGTTATCATTCTGTGGTTTCATGCTGCCCTTTCTTCCTCCCCTTTTCGCTTTCAGTGTAACTGGGAGAATTTCCAAAAGTAATGTCAGAAATGGTACTTTTTTTAAAAAAAGGAAGAAAACAAAACCATAGTGCATATTTTCCTCTTCCAGACTGCCAGTATACTCCACACATGTGCACACTGAATAAATTGCTACACACACACACACACACACACACACACACAGAGAGAGAGAGAGAGAGAGAGAGAGAGAGAGGAGAGATACAATCACATGGAGACACCTTTGATTTTATTATTATTATTTATTAAATTTGTATACCGCCCTATACCTGCTAGTCTCAGGGCAGTCCACAACATAAAATTCCCACCAGCCCGCCTTGGGAAAGAGCAATGTAGGGTACTCTCAAGGCTTATCTTGCTAAGAGTTGCATCCTGGAAAGTATGTATTTTTCCTCCCAGGGGTTGGTATTTCAGGCCTCCATGGACAGGTTTAGCCTGGATTTCTCAGACACAAAATCCTCCTCCTTGCAAATGATTACCATGCCTGGAAACACATGTGTGTTACTTCATTTCATTCCTATACTGCTGAATCAAGACAAAAATGTTCTCGAAGCAGAGCACATAAAATCAAAAGTAAAAACATAAAAAGGCAAAGATAAGAAGAACATAAAATGCGGCAACATGGCAGGATAAGCGTGCATAAATAAAGACAGTTTAAGCTGTCATCTAAAACTAGGTGCTGCGTTCAACAATATCGGTGCTACTACGCTGCTATGCTAAACGCCACGTTCCTTGTGGTCACCAGATGGATGTGATAAGGGGCTTTTTAGCAATGCTTCTCCAGCAGAGCTCAAAGAACAGGCAGGGATGTATGCAAAAAGGCAGCCCTAATACTGCCACATTCCCTCCCAAGCAACTTATGAGGGCTGCACACCAGTGGTAGGTAGGCAAGGCCAGAAGCAAAAAGTGGGTGGAACTATTTTTAGCATAAGTTGGAGGTAGTTCTTTTTTATTTATTTTTACTAGTCTGGTCAAGTGGGGGGAAAGCTAAATATACAAAAACTCAGTGGCAGGATTTGGGACAAGCAGTAATGAAACAGTGGCTTAAGGTAATCCAGTAAACTCCATGGCTAAGGAGGGGGGAGACATTTGGTTCAGTTCGCATGCTATTACCAACCTACCTTATTTTGGGTGGTACCTCTGATGGGGGACATGTTGTGCTCCTTCTGGAGTAGTTTGTTCACCTTTGGTATTCACCCAGCACTCACCTCTCACTTGTGATTCCTAGAAGCTGCCAGCATGTGATAGCAGCCACAACCTGGGAACGGCTTCAACTGGCTGCTAAACCAGGTGAGGGTAGCTGATGGCTCTCAAACCTTTGGCGAGTTAGGGACTTCTAGTGGGACCAATGGTCAAGAAGGCAGTTTCTGCATGTGTTGTAGATGAAAGTGAGAGGCAGATGGGGCTTATCAACCTTGGAAGGTAGCCCTTGTAGGAGAAGGAAAGCTCTGGTGCCTTGTGGGATATATTTGGGAGAAGAAAAGTATAAGGAGTAAACCCTACGCAAATCCGGAGTGGAGTCCCTAAGACAGTTGGACAGCACCTTGTATGCCTCCTTCCAGCGACTCCTGCAGCTGTTGCCAAACATATTGCTCTGCTTTCCTTTGGACCACATCAGCAAGGCTGAGATAGGGGTCTTGTCATCTGGGTAGCCTGGGACTTCCGCAGGCTAGTGTCCTGAGGAGGTCACTTTGCTGCTGTTAAAGCAGAAGTTTGACTTCACCCCCAGTGGCACATTCCATTGTCTCTCAAGACAGACAGATACCAACAAAGGCATAAGCTTATTTCTCACTTCTCCAAATAATACAGTTCTTGAAACACATCTATCCTTTGATATTCATATTTCTAATGCATTTCTCCAACCAAAAGATGCATACAAAAATGTGTGAATTAGGGGGAAATGTTCATTAGAACACACACAGTGAAAATAATATGCATAATTTGTTTATTAGGAGAAATACATGCTAAAAGACTGATCAAGTTTGTTTCTTAATGATGAATGCATTTCTCCAGTAAAAAGTGTATGTGTAAATGCACGTTTTAGGGGAAAGTGTGCACAAAATTCATATATTTGTGAAAATAACATTACAAATGCATTACTCATGAAAACTGCTTTTGGAGAAATGTGCAGAAAATGTATTCATTTCCACATAGATTGTTCTTTTTCTTTTTTAAAAAAGCACAAATTGATGCAGAAATAGGGTGGAATGATTTTAAGAATGGGAAGATGCAAGACTGAGAGAGACCAAAATCATCTCCCTAGTCTGATAATCTAACAAATATACCAAGCAGACCTGGAAAAAAATGCCAACCCTTTACAAAGACAACTTTAATTGTCTTTGCAAAAGTTAGCCTATTGCAGTATTCTGGGCAACATCTCATGGATATAATGCTCACTTAGCTGTTTGTTATGAATTGCATACCACCATCAATCATCTCCACTCAGCAAGACAGCTTTAGCCTTTCACAAATTTTATCCTTCCTTTTTATGATAGCTATTAAAGGCTTTTTAAAAAAAGTCTTTCATTTTCTTAAGAAACATACAAGGTTTGATGAGACATTTTTCTTCAGTTGAATCTTGCCTATGCAAGATTGCTACTTCCAAAAGAGCACTGCACTTCTACGGAAGGCTTTAACGGTATCCCTGTTCATGTTCCCTTGTATTAAGTAAGCACATATGAGTGATGCTTCCTTTGAACTGGGCATCAATGACTAGTCAGCTATTTTTCAGATACGAGGCCAAAGGCCTGACTCCTAGAACCTTCACTTAATAGGCCACAGGCTGAGTCTAAGAGCCTTAGACCCGAGACCTTGGAGAGTTGAGCTCTAAATCTGTGTAAAGTTAGAGGAGAGAGAATTTCCCCATTTATGTTCCCTTTTCATGCCTCTGATTCTCTCTTGTATACCACTCCTTCCAAATTCCAGCTTAATCCCCCTCTTCAGTCATTACAAATTAGGGTCAGGTCGGTGGAAGGTGAAGGTCTGCAGCAGGGAGCCTTTTGCAACTTTCCCATGGCATCCGGTGAAGCTGAATGTTGGAAGTTTCAAGACAGATAAGAGTATGTGCTTATTCACACAGTGCATGCATAACCTAATTCACTCCCACAGGAGAGCATGACGACCACCAACTTGGAATTAAGTGAGGATAAAGTTATAAATGGCTACAAAGGCTATGTTCTACCACCACTTCTGGAGGCAGTATGCTTCTGAGTACTTGTTGCTGGATGCTTCCAGAGGGAAGAGTGCTGTTGTGCTCAGGTCCTGATTGCAGTCCTCCCACAGGCATCTGGTTGGCCACTGTGAGCACAAGATGCTGGGCTAAATGGGTGACTGGACTTATCCAGCAGGCTCTTCTTTTGTTGTTTCTGCAGATGTTCCCTGGGCCTTTTTGAACTCTGAAGAATCATGCTTCTCAAATCTACAGGGAATCCTCATGGATACAAAAAGCTCCATACTGTGACAAACTACTCAAACTGGAAGGTGACTATAGAACAACATGAAGGGAGGTGGAGCTAGTGCTCATTTCCACTGCATCCTCACATCTGCTGCTGGAGGATTTTCCAGCAGAAGATTTAAGAGAATTCCTAAAATTAATTCTGGAATTGAAGCACAGTCAGTTTGCCAGCTCTGAGTTACTTCAGTTCCTTCACATATTGTTCCTCATCCCTTGCCTCACTGATGTGTGCATGTGCGAATGGCAATGGGGTTATCAAATTCAGGAGAGCTGCTTCAAAGACACATCAAGTTCACATCAGGACTTTGCTTCTCATCAAGGAGGGGTAGGAGTAAGATAATGATTAAGGAACTGAAAACTATACAAAACCCAATAGGCTCAGTGCTTCATACAAAATTTGGGAAGTATTTTCCTCTTGTCTTTAAAGACAAAGGAGAATTCCAAATGCATTGGCTCCACTTTGGCAAGAAGGCCAACTGATTCTAATCCCAAAATCCAGAGAGAAATTTGGATGAAACATCCCTAAATTGAAAGTATTGGCACAATTGGTGGTAAGAGTATTGCTTATCCCCAGAAAAGCAGATGTTGTCAAGAGGGAAGGAAGTAATCTTTGCAGAATGATAGCTTTAAGCTGTTTAGAATCAAGCGTCTCTTTTCAGTTTTCTCTCTTTCTGACCCTAATTGATTTAGAGAGTTAGGCATTTAGTAAGTACGGCTACATCGTTGGTAGCAACCAATCTCTTTCTGCAAGCTGGCTTTTCACTAGGTTTACAGTCAGCTAAATTCAGGCTCTGAAAATTAAATGGCTGGAGGCTCAACCAGCCCTAGGTTGATTACATAACACAGGAGCAGCTCAAAAACATTGTTCATATAGATTGACCTCAGGTGACCTGGAAATGACAATCCATTAAAGCAAATGGTGCTTTTAAAACTGGACACACACACACACACACACACACACACACACACACACATTTTTTCCCACACTAAATGGAAGCAGAGCAGAAAGCAATGGAGCATTTCCCCATGTTAATTACAGCACAATCCAGAAGAGGGCAACATATATTTGTATGTCCTACCCTATTATACCTGGGAAAAGAGATAGATAACATAGGTATGATGTTTTCCATTATTGGATTCATTTCTCTGAATGCAGTGTTCAGTTCTCCAAAGACCCTTCTTCAGAATGAAATAAAGTTGCTTAAATGTATTTTATTAGAGAACTGAGCAATGGATTCAAAAGGGCTGTACTACAAGGAGCACAGAGGCACAACAGAAAGTGCTCCATAAAATACAACTGTTGATTTACAGAACTTTTTGCCACAAGATGTGATGATAGTTGCTGGCTTGGATGGATTTAATGGGAGATTTAGCAAACTTGTACAGGGTAGCCGATGAGTCTCAAACCCCCAGAGAGTTAAGGACTTTCCCTGCATGTGAAGACAGACTCCCGTGAATTAAGTGGACGAGACGAATAGTTTTGCTACACAAATGGCTGATATTCAAGCAGCTGGAGTTTGTCCACTTCCTTCCTTGTATTGCTGGTTGGCAGCAGTCATTTTGGGCTGAATCTGTAGAAGGAGGGATGGAGAGAAATCAGACAAATCAGGGAGCAGGAGAGTTCAGACAAATCATGGAGGGAGGGAGAGAGATTGGATAAATCATAGATTAGAAAGAGATTGGATAAATCATGGATTATTTCCATAGGAAATAATGGAAATGGTCAACTCATTAGGGGAAAGCTTACCTAACAAATGATTTCTTGGGAACTCATTATGTTCAGGAAGTGGGACCTGTGTGTGGGCAATGTGTGCAAGAATGTATGTATAATGCATTAGTGAAAACTGTTCTTGTTGTTGTTATAATACTGTATTATATTAGAATAGATTGTTGGAGGAAATGTCTATATTAGTCCAAACTGCATACAAAAATATATACTGAGAGGTAGTCACAATCAAATGCTGATGAATTTTCATGAGGTTAAAGAAAGTCACTAATTGTTGTGGAGAACAAAATTTAAGATTGGAGAACTATGAAACCGAAAGCAAAGATTTTCAAAGCCGACTCCACAGTAACACAGAGTGGGGCTTTTAGTGGGGCTCCCCCTATTCTCTGGATAGCATTCCTGTTGAGATATGCAGGCACACAGTATCTGTACTGTCCAGAAACAGTAGATGGGTCTTTGCCATGAGTGTCCTTTTGTTTTAAGTGTGTCTGTTGTTGTTATTATGTTTTTAACTGTTTTAAATTATTTTATGTGTAAATTGTCTTGAGTCCATGGTTTAAAAGGAGCTGAATACATTAATTGCAATAATCACAAAATAATCCCTTGGGCCTATCCAAGAATTCAAAGTAAACTTAATCCTTGTGGTTTCTCTCATAGTATCCTAGAATCTTGATTTAACAAGAATTTCCTGTTAGGGGTTCCTGCAGCTTTCCCCCTAGCAGAACAGTAATTCCCAGGATTCTCTGAAGAAGAAGAAAAACAATTAAAGCAGCTTAACCCTATGATGATCTCAACATAAGGCCTTGCTTTTCCCATCTAGCATGTTCATCAATTTTCTTTGGTCAACAAATCTTCAAACAAGTTATTACACTGATGGTGTGTTGGATGAGGATGGAGAGATCAGAGATACACTAGGTCAGAAAAGCTCTTGGTAATCTTAATTATCCTCCTGTGTATGTAATTAAGAACTGGAAGGGTTGATAATGGGACTGAAGTTTACTGCTTTAAAAAACTTTGTTATTGTAGATAATATGGCTCTTTAGCTTCTCAATGCTATAGCAAATTGCCTTCAGCAGATAAAGTCAATAAATTTCCCCTAATGGTGTAGCATACATTTAATAGTCCTTAAATAAAAAGATTAATATTTTTTGTTTCCTTTAAAGTCTGACTTGAGTCAGAGCAATATCTCTGACACGGGATTTGCATCACAGACCCTTCATTTTTGTAGGGTACAGATAAATTGAGTTGCTATGCATGTTGGGGATATGTGTGGACATATAGGCCACTACGTAGAAGTTTGAATGATTTCTTCCATCAGGCTGCAGCAAAAGGACAGACATCAATGGGCCACTCCATTGGCAAGGCAAATGGTTCAATTTCCTTGGGTCATCACTTCTTCACATGTCACCTGGCAGCAGCTATTCTATCTGGCTTCAACATAGAGAAAGAGAGTTGACAAGCAGGGCTTCTCAATCATCTCTGCTGAAAAAAAAATAACTCCTCCCTCAACTGTCACATAGCAGGCTATAGCAGGGGGAGAGAGAGAGAAAAAAAAAGAGAGATGGCAAGCAGAGGTACCCAATTGGCTCTCTTAAAACAATAGCCCAATTAGGCACCTGCCTCAGCTGTCACCTGGAAGCAACCATTCCATCAGGCTGCAGCACATGGGAAGCAAGGTCATTCCATCGGGTCTACTGGGACACCAGCAGCATCAAGCTGCACACTTGTGTACCCATTAACAATGGTACCTCGGGTTACAGATGCTTCAGGTTACAGACTCCGCTAACCCAGAAATAGTACCCCGGGTTAAGAACTTTGCTTCAGGATAAGAACAGAAATTGTGCTGCCGTGGTATGGCAGCAGCGGGAGGCCCCATTAGCTAAAGTGGTGCTTCAGGTTAAGAACAGTTTCAGGTTAAGAATGAACCTCCAGAACGAATTAAGTTCTTAACCAGAGGTACCACTGTATCTTCATAGAGCTGTACATAATAGGCCTCCATTATGAGAGCATTTTATTATACACTGAGGGAGGTAACAAGTCCAAAGACAATGAATTGGAGCAAGAAATAAATGAGTGGAACTTTGCTCATGCAGTGGGACTTTCCTGACTCCTCCTCCTCCTCCTCCTCCTCCTCCTCCTCCCTACATGCCCTCCAAAAGCCACTCCTGAGGAATCTTTTGAAATGGTCTGTAACTGGAATTGCTTTCCCACTTAAGCAAAACATATATGGATCAAAGAAAAATAGCTTCAGGCAAAGAGGGGTGACAGTCCTGTGATCTCTGCCTTCTAATGAAAATAGTTATTGTGTGGACATTTTTTGTACAGTAAGAGCTACCAGTATATTCAAGAACATAACACAGTGCAGTCTTCTGGAAGCTGTTTTCTCCATCACTCTGCAGTCTTCCTAGTGTCCTGTGCTTATTGATTTGAAAAAGCTTAATGGGAGGAAGTAACCTCATGATGTCTTGTCCCCTTCAACAGTATTTAATTGCAATGCCTTTTTCTCATTCATTGAGGCAGAATGTTTTTTAATGTAGTTTAGGACTACATCCCACATGTAGGATGAGAAAGAGCAGTAAACATAATAATGAATGAGAAATGAATATACCTGCAGCCTATTCCTCTACATTTCTTCTAATAGAAATGTTGGCTAAATGATGGTACAGTCTAAAGTTAAAAATATGTCTAGCTGTGGCCTACTTAATTTCTAATATGGAGACCATTTACTGCGATGTGCATTAAAGCTTTCATAATATAAAAGTATGTCTATATGATCATGTGAAAAGCATCAGATGCTCTTCTGAGCTTCTATCAGTGTACATGCTGCACATTAATTTTATGGCCTGTCAGCTACCATTAAGCAAATATTTGCTTTTCTGGCTTATACTTCATCTAGTTAATGGGAGGGAATCAAATCAGTCCCATGTCAAATCTCAGAGGATTCTGCAGAAGAAGAAGAAGAAGAAGAAATCCTTGGCTCTCGTGGAGCAATTCCACACATTCCAGAGAAAGGCTCAGTCAGCCCAGCTTGGCTTTGCTCCTCGATTTGATGGTTGTCCTTGACTTGGCTTGAAATAGAAGACAAGCTTTCTATAATTAAATTACAGAGTGAAAAACTGCAAGGTGGGCAAGTGAAATCTCCTTGGAAGATGTTAGTTACCAGAATAGAAAATGCAAAGGATGCTTTCAACTCCCTCAACCCCCTTCCATGTTCTAAACTTAGCTCTGATTCCCAGTATTAATTTCCTCAAAAGAAAAAGCAGTGAGAGCTGATTAAGAGCTAGCCAGGTCTATGGAATATTATGGTGAATTGTTATTAATTGCATCTATTAGTTGCTCCCCCCCCACTAAGCATGACTTAGAAAAGTGACTTACAAAATGATACAATTCTTGAAACCAAGTATTAAAAAACCCAGAACAAAATGAAAACACATCCTTAGTATGTTTAAAAAGGCAGGTCAAAGACAACCCACTCCATGAAAAGACAAGCAAGCAAGAGGCCACAACTATGCCTAATAACCTCCTTCCTGGGAGCAGCAATCTACAGGCGGATACCCAGCACTGAAAAGATAGGTGTTATTGTTATTTGGATTCCTTATTAGCCCTTCAGCACAAAGTCCTGGGGTGGATTACAAGAAGATGGAAATATGTAACAAACCCTTTTGGGCCCACAAAAGCCTGGCACAGAGCCTATGCTAATCGAAATAGGGATGCGCACCTCTGTCAATGTTGGTTTTATTTCTCATTTTTCCAACCTCCACATTTATCCACATTTCCGTATCAGGTTGCATTTTTTAAAAGTCCTCATGAAAATCATTAACATTTCCATGTGAATCTCTCCTAAAATATGCAAATTTGCACAAGCTAAATGCTTTTGCAAAGCGGATTTCTTAATCTAATGAATTTGCATGTGTTACCTATACTATATATATCTATATATGCACAAACTACCTTAATAAGTGGAGTTTTGGACACATTACTTTGTAGGAGAACTGCATTGCAAAATTCAGAGAGGTGCGAATTTGAAAAGATGGGTTTGGCTCACATATTGTTTTGAAAAATGCAAATTAGGTATGTTCTCCTTTAAACACAAACTGAATCAAACTCCTTCCCATCACTAGCCATAACTGGAGATTTTTAAGGTTACTGTGATCCACTCACAGACACAGAACTACATTGGGATGTGAAGTATAAAAGATATGAAACTGAAATCTTCTGAATATTGTAGTTTTGAAACAACAGCAACAAGGTGACAAACGATCTGAGTATGCAACAATTCCTTAATTTCTAGTTTGAAGACTAAAGTGGAAAGTGGTTTACATTTATTATCGCGTATGCAGGACTAAATGAGCTGCAACTAAGTATGCTAGACAACAGCTGAATACGGCAGTGGTACTTTGGATGTTATTAACCAGCTAAGTGCAGTTGAAAAAAGTGGTAATGGAACTGACATTATCTATCCATCATCATCATTCCCTCTAATAGAAGACCTGGGTGGTCGACTGCCTGCCACTTTGGAAGTGAAGCAGAGCTACCCAAAAATAAGGGAGTGGTTTCTGAATACTCAGGGGAACCCTTAGTTACACAAAAGTCTAGAGGTTTGTAAGTTAAAGACATAAAATACCTCAAAAACTGCCTCTGAGCTTCCAGGACCTATGAAATGCTGAGGGCATGGAGATAAGAAATCTAGAATAATTATTCTCCTTATCTGCAGAGGGAATGCCAAAGTTTACACTGAATACTAATGCCATTTCTGTTTGGAATGATACACGCTTGTACTCACTTGTACCCATTCACAACTCTGCTAAAATCCTACTTTCTCCATTTTGTTTTATGGACCAGTTACTTAATAAAGGAGTTAATAATAATAATAATAATAATAATAATGTATTATTTATATCCCGTCCAACTGGTTGTGCTTCCCCAGCCACTCTGGGAGGCTTACAGCATATATTAAAAATTGTAAAACATCAGACATTAAAGATTTCCCTATACTGCCTTTAGATGTCTCCTAAAAGTCAGATAGTTGTTTATTTCCTTTACATCTGGTGGGAGGGTGTTCCACAGGGCGGGTGCCATTACTGAGAATGAGTTAGACATTGGGCAACTAAGGCGAGAAATAAAGTCTATGGTTGAGCACAATTGAGTTGTGGAATGTTGAGGGTGTCCATTAATGGGGAGGAATGAAATAATGAAGAAGGGGTTAGCCTGTTTGGACCTTTAACTTCCTATAGTATATACTCAGTGTGTGCAGAAGACAGAGATGCATGCCAGAAGGTTCACATTCTCTTCCCCATGTCAAACACTCCTTGGCTATATTGTAATAAAGCATCCAGATTCAGGTCTGACCTACAAATTGGTCCTAAGTCTTTTAGAACTTCATAGGACTGTGGGGAAAGGTTTCAGGAGTGTGGTGAAAATGTGTCCTCTGTAGTCCCTAAGCTACAGCCTACAAGGCTTCTGTTTCAAACTGGCTGAAATCCTGTACAAGAGGCACTGGCAATACAGTGCAACTTTTTGTTGCGGTATTCTCCTTATAATGTCTTAATTCTAAGCTGGCCCAACTCACACACCTTTTCTCAGCCTCTGGAATAATGGCCTATCACTTGATGACTTTGACATCAAGTAACTGGCAGACTTTTAGTTTTGTACAGTTCGGTTTTATTTCTACATTGTCCGTAGGTCATAACACAAGGATAGGTAAATGTTGGCAAATCATAACTCTCATCATTCTTGAACATTGGCCATGATGGCTGGTGCTGGCGGGAGTACGCATCACAGAAATGCAGAACTACAATACAGAAAATGATGGCTAAAAACACCCCCCACCCAAATCTTACAGAATGTTACAATGGGCAAGAGTTTGGTGAGCTAAAAAATCTGCCTGAAAAATCTGCCCACCCCTGGCCAAATGGTAGGGCCAGCTCTGCAAGGGAGTGGGAAATAATCTTGTTTCGTACTTCTGGTCACCTCACCCGTTGAAAATCTGCTATTCAGATTTTGCAGCCTAGGTTTGCTTTCTTGGTCGCAGGATGGAATGTTGGAAAGTGGCTTTTATAGCAAGAGAGAGATTTAGGGGGCTAAACATGTGGATACCGTCTATTGATTTTGATTCTTGACTTTCTTAACCTCATGCTCATGTCATTTGCAGTTAGTTATTCTTGGCTTTGTTTCCTCCTCTGTGGTAAATGGATGTCAGTTATGCAGGTCCCTCTGTTCTTGCAAAGCTAGAAAAAATTGATTTTTTTATGGGTTCTACTGATGGTGAGAATTTTTTACATCTTCCTCTCTAGCAGGACTAACAAGCCGCTGTGTACTTTGATTCTGTCCCTCCTCTAATTACATTCTGCCCTCAGGCAGGCTTTTATACCCAGTAAATCTTCTGTCAGATTGTAGAAACCTTTGCAATAATAGATCGTAATGAAGATTAAGCTGACAGATACATAACTGATTTATTTTAGATTACTGTACAGTAAAAAGGAAGGGGGAAAAAACTGAATAGTCAACAGTGTGTAATGAAAAATATTACGTGGTTGCGTCCTCTCCACTGCTTTCCAGGGAGGAAATGGTGGAGATAAAATGATCCAACTACAAACTAGAGATTATGAGAGATGAATGCACATGGCTAATTATATGCTGTCAGACACCTAGCAAAACTAGAATCCTTTCTTGGTAGACCAAAATAAAGTTTAATTTGAGTTGAGCCCTTGGGCAAAGAGGTGAATCCAGGACAGACAAAGGAAGCACTTCTGTACAGAACACACAGTTAAACATGAAAATTGATACCACTAGATCTGGTGGCACCCATTGATTTAAACAGCTGTAATATTGGATTAGACATATTTGTGGAGGATACGGCTATCAGTAGCTACTTGTTACGGTGACTGTATGCTGCCTCTAAGATCAAAGACAGCAGCTGAATTCCAGTCCCTTAGAAACCACAACGGGAGAGGGCTATTGCTCCTATGTCCTGCTTGTGGACCACTTTCCAGGGGTCTCATTCCAGTGATATGTGGGGATGAGCCATCAATTCCGTACTGTTTGCCTATTTTTAAAAGCTAGAAAGAAGCAGAGAGCTATGGAAGGAAATTTTGGGGTTTCCAAACGTCTGGAATTTCCTGGACATATCTGGAATACTGCAGCTGCAAGCAGTGTCCGGGTGGAAATTGGCAAAAAAAGAAAAAAAGTCTGGGAAAATCCGGACGTATCACAGCCCATGTCCACAGTGTCGTTTTTGTTAATTTTCCTCAGAAACAGCTCAAAAACGTCCAAATTCCTTGCGATTTTGCAAAATAAAAAAACCTCAACAATTTTGGGCAAAGACAAATATGGCAACCCTGATATAGGTGCAGCTGAAATTGGTTGGTAGTTACATTGTATAGAAACGGCTGCCCTTTTCGATACTGATTTCTGAAAGTGATATTTCTCCTGGATCAACAAGTTAATAGTTCATTGAATAAGTTCCTAAGGGGATGTAATTCCACAGCAGTCCATAGGCATCAGCAAGAAGGCTCTACTTTGCTATGGAATGAATCACTTTCTCAAAACTACTATGCCTGCAAACAGCTGAAAAGCGTATGTCCTGCTTTATGTTAAAATTGTTGTTTTGGCCTGTCCTGAATAAGGGCTTCTAATATTCATGGCCATAGCTTTCCAGGAATCTACCATATGTTGTAAGGTATTTCTCCTGCATTAAAATTGATGAAATTGATAAAGGTACCATCAAACAATCACATTTTTTTTTTTTTGCCAAGATGATTAGCAGAGGGAAAAATCCCATCACAGGTATAATGTAAGTCAAGACTACACAGCAAACACACACACAAATTATTTATATTTATTATTCAAGACTTCCAAATTGTCAATTAACCTACTTACTCTGCCCACCCCTACTCCTCCTTCTGTTTGCAGGCAGAGGGAATAATAACTGAGTATATTTATGGAGGATCACAAAACTACATACTTCATTATGCACAAGGCTGAACATATCCCACCAAAGCAGCACTGATATTCTTTTTTGGCTTCTTGGTAATGCACACAATGTATTCAGAGAAGGGCTTGTCAGGCAGTCTGTGGCTGGCAGGCTGCTGTGGCTTTGTGTGCTGCAAGGTGTGTAGGTTTAACATGCATGCTCAGAGCCACCTTCATCCTGGTCAGCTATACCATACACTAGCACAGTGTTTTTCAACCTTTTTTCAGCAAAGGCACACTTGTTTCATGAAAAATATCACGAGGCACACCACCATTAGAAAATGTTAAAAAAAATTAACTCTGTGCCTATATTGACTATATATAAACTTACCGGGCTGCTGCTGCTGCACAGGGCTGGACTCACTCGTCTCTCTTCCGAGACCCGACCGTGACCGACTGGTTCCAGATGACCTCCTCACCTCACGCTGCACCTGGGGCCTGGTCTGGATCCAGATGTGGTCTCTCTGCAGTGCCGACTCCCGCCGAGTCCTGGTCTCCGTCCGTCTCCTACTGCTCCGGTCCTCCTGGTGACTCGAGTCGCGACCTCTTCTTCTCTCTGCTGCTGCGCACACTGTGCTTGGGCGGGAAGGAAGTCAGAAGATGATGTCCTACTGTGATAGGTCCAGGCTGGAGTCAGAAAAGTGGAGGGTGTCCCCCTGAGGAGCACCAATCGGCGCCCCTGCTGGCCGAGGGTGGGGTCAACCCCCCCATACCCAGGACACAGTCCGGCGCCCGCCTGGTGGGCGAAAATGTGACATTCTTTAAAAAAATCTTTCGAATTTTTCAATTTTTCCCACGGCACACCAGGCAACATCTCGCGGCACACTAGTGTGCCACGGAACAGTGGTTGAAAAACACTGCTCTAGCACAAGGTTTCCCAAAGCAGTCCATATTGACCCCTTTGGGCTGATGGGAATGTTCAGGGGATGAATAAAGTCCTAGGAATAATTTTTTAAAAGGTCAGAAAGGACCTGGAGCAGAAAATAGGTTAACAAAGTATAATGTAAAAAAATTAAGTTGGAACTATGAGCTTAAGAAATTAAGGCTATAGGCATGTGCAGAGTGCACCTCCCTTGCCAATTAGGGAACTCTGTGTTTAATGAGATGATTCCTCAAATCCACAGTATTCCTTTTTTAAACATGTTTTTTTTATTCCTAACGATGGTGATTGGTGATCCATAAATATTGATTATAGATTGAGATTTCTTTTATTTCATTTGCATTACTAAGAATTTTGGTTGGAGTCTATGACAAGTGTGGTAGAAATCGGAAGCTGCTCCACAGTCATCCTGGCTGCTCCTATAATCCTTTAGCTCTTGCTAAATGTGTAAAAAAAAAATCTATGGCAGTGAAAATATCATACAAATATCCATTCTAAAAGGGAAATTGCTTTGTAAAAATGTGCATAAAAGGCAAAATTGCTTATGTACAGAAATGTATATATTAGAAGAAAAATCACACTGAAATGCTGATGAATTTTCTTGAGGACTTTTTTATTATTATTACTAAATGCAAACTGACGTGGAAATGTGGATAGGGAAAATATGAGAGAAATGGAGACTTACACATTTGCCCATCCCTAGTCATGACAACCATGCTTTTTTTTTTTTTAAAAAAAAACAACTTGAAAAAAACAAACCTGAATGACCTTCTGTAGTATTCCTTTTCCTAAGCCTGTTTCTGCCTTTAAGATTATAGGAGAAGATAGCAAAATACGAGAGAAGGGAATTACTGGGGAGAAAAACTGATGAGACTTAACAATCAGGGAGTCTCATTATGGCCTGAAGCCAGCATTCAATTTCTTCCATAAATGGAAAATTGACAATGGAGGCAAACATTTGAAATAGCTCCGGACAGCAATTGGGTTCCTAGGCTTAAGCCCAAAGCTGGAACTGCTTTGGGGAAACAGTTTGCACTGGCTGATAAAGAAGGGAGGGCCGGGAGGGGAGATATTGAGGACGCTTCTCACGGACAGAAATGCATAGTGGGATGGAGATTTGAGACTGTTTAGCCCATTTCCGTGTGTTCATCAGGATTCTTTGATCGCTTCATCCTTCTCCTCCTCTGCTTCTCTTCCCTTTCGGTGTGTTTTTCACCCAAGGGTCTGCTGATCTGTTACTTTTAAATGGAAATCAAAGGAGAAACGCTGTCTTTGTTTTTAAGGGGCACTTACACAGCCTGACCCTGCAGTAAGAGGGCAAGAGATGTGTGTTGCCAGAAGAGGCTGGCTGAGTACTAATTACATAGTGATGGCAGACTGTGCAGAATAGCGATTTTGACTCAATTACGCAGTGCACAGTGTCACTGTAAGAGCCCAGTTAATTCTTAAATAACATTCTAGTTTAAGAGTATACACTATGCCTTAAAAAAGAGAAAAGAAAATAGATCAACTACCCACAAAATTATATGCAGGGCTGTCTGTAATTAGAGTTGCCGTCGGTGGAAGAATGTACATACATGCGAAGGAACAAAATGGCATTAATAAAAAACCAACCAGGGCAAAATAGAAGGATAAGCAGAGAGACTGCTGTAGCCCCTCCTCCTACAGAGCACCAGCTAAAATTAATGGCAGGTAAAGTTCATGCACACCAGGTTTACAGCAAACAAATAGGCATGCTATCCACATTGGGCAGAGCATCTGCTTTGAATGCAAAAGGTCCCAAGTTCAATCCCTGGCATCTCTAGGCAACTTCCCCTTTGTATAATCCTTCAGAGCCACGGACTGTCAGTGTAGACAATACTGGATGGAGCAATGTTCTGACTCTTCCTTTGTCTCTACTACGATGTCCCCCGACAGAGAGAGAAATTGCTAGTCTCTGCTCCAAAGCTGTTCTCTCCATATGTTTGGAGGGTCACTGCTCTACAGTTCTGGTTACGTGATGATTATAGCTTTACCCAGGTGGTCTTCTCGTACTCAAGCCAATTGCTTATGATGTCATTATGTCTTGCTTGAAAAAATATACATTCCATGGACACTTCCAGTGCTATGTTTATGACTTGTGGCTTTCATTGTCAGAGGATCCCCTGTGATCCTTCTTAAGATCTTATGGATAGACTTTGTTTCAGGATTAAATCAGTGGGAGCTAAGGTGTCAGGTCTCCTTAATTCTCTCCTGAGGGAGTGATGCTGGGTAATACCTTTGTTGAGTTTTCAATGTCAAGTAAAAACATTTCACTTCTGTTGTGTTTTTCAGCTTGGTTTCTAAATTGCTCTTGATTACTGCTGAAATTTCCTGTCTCTTTTTCAGCTTTGGAGAAGCAGGCTATACATTTATCAAGTAACTGACCAATTGGTAAAGCTGTGTTGTATACAACAAATTTACAACCCATTGTCCTTGAAAAATGTTCTATTGAATGGAGAAGGCATGGCATTTTTACTGTCTTTTGCTCATCTTCACTGTGTATCAGTGGCGTAGCGTGGGGGATGCAGGGGGGGCCGGCTGCACCGGGCGCAACATCTGGGGGTTAGGGTTAGGGGGCACAAATCCACGGGTTAGGGGGCGCAAATTACTTGCCTTGCCCCGGGTGCTGACAACCCACGCTACATCACTGCTGTGTATCAGTGTATTTATGGCAAGTGTTCATTTTGCATGTGTTTCACAACAATTTCATCCGTACCTATTACATGTTTAAATACATATTTCAATCCAGAAATGGAAGAAGAGAGAACGGAAGGTGGATTAACAACATTGTGAAGGCTGTGCTGTGTTTGGCTGGAGGTCTTTCCATTTCTGTAGCTGGTTACAAGCAGATCTGCCACAGCTGCAAGAAGATTGCTGAAAATTTGGAAATAGTCTTGGGTAAAACTCCTAAAAAGTAATAATAATTGGATATGACCTCCCGGTGGAACCAGTAAATATTTTTATTGAAGAGATAAGAGGAATGATGGAGAATACATTTTAAATATATTCCCCCAAATGGAAGCAATCAGTAAGGATGGAGGACGAATCATTTTTATGTGGGATTTGCTAGTTAGTTCTGACCAGGTGCCCACATTGGACCACCTGCTGCATTGCACACTCAGTTATCTGAGTTGCTCATGTATTGTTAGAAAAGAAGTCTGAGTAACTATAGGCAAAATTACACTCTCTCCCTCTCCCTCTCTGTATATATACATATGTTTCAAACCCATTGCAGTACTATATTTCTTCAGTGCAATTTTATATGTACTAACACATAAGTATTTTTATACATTTATATCCATTGTTGTGCTGGCTGCATTACAAAACCCAAAGTGCACAGCATTGAATCTGCTCATTAACTGTTATCACCTGGAGACTGATCATCTGTGGTCAAAATCTTCCCCACTAGGATGAGGTATATTGTATTTCTATTTAAATTATAGTAGTTATTTCTAAATGTGTATCTATATGCATTAGCACATTATATATTGTGCATATTTGTGGTATGTTTTTGGCAATAGGAGGCATAAATGCCATCCTAAGGCCAAACAAGCCTTTCTAGAGAAGGAGTTCTGCAACCTGAGTACCGCAACAGAAGTTCACACAGAAATGTGTGCTAGGCAATAATAACAGCAGCAACAATAGTTTACCAAGGATAAAGATATAACCCCGCCCCCCCCCCCGGAATTGACCTGGGTAAGGAGGGCTAGTTGGGGTGTATATAAACACCATGAAATAAATACATAAATAAACAAGACACATGTACCCTGTGCATAGACTTGCAATCTAAGGCAGCCCTCTCCAACGTGGTACTTTCCAGATGTTTGGGGCTACAATTGTTGTTATCCCTGACTATTAGCCATGATCTCTTGGACAGACTCAGAATTCAGAACTTTCAGAAGGCATCAAACTGGGGAAGACCAGTCTAAGGCAATACAATGCTTCTTATGTTCATTAGTGACACCATAAACAAACACTGTTATCACCCTCATTTTAATATCATCAGTATTTCTTATTCCTGTGATGTTTTGATTCTGGTTTATTGAAATGTTTCTTGCTGATGATAGAATTGCTTTATTACTCTGATACTTCCTTGCTGATTATATATAACAGAGTTGAAATATTAATAAACAGCTTATTAAAACCAGGATCTTGGAGTCAATAAATATTTGAGCATTCAATATTGTGCAGCGATAATGATGCTCTTTATTTTGAGGGTGAAAAGACTGTTGAAGCACTGTCAGAATGTCAAGGGAAACTCAAGCAAAATAGTACAAAGTACTTCTGAAGCAAAGAAAACAACACTCTCGAGTTTGCCAGGGTCAGCTTCTTTAGCCACTGGGCAGGTAGATTTTCACCCTTTGAATTGATTGACAGATGTTCCTGGGCATTTGATCTTCCCTGCACAGTTTAGACATTTCAAGCCCTTCTATTATTAACACTCTTTCCTTGAAATAATTCAGGACAGACCATGTGAAATGGGTGTTTTGCATGCAAACACTTTTACAGGCCTACAGGATTACGCATTCAGCAGCTCCACTCTGACAGGCTGCATGTTCAAAATCATTTGTTTCCATTTCCATGCGATCGTTATCCCTGCTTTAGGGACTTTACAGAACCTACTTATTCACAAGTGCACCCCCCTGGCTCTGCTGCCACTCTGACCTGAGGCCTACATCATGACAGAACCTCTGCAAGTGTCCTGGATGCTTTCCTTATCTTAAGCTTTCATAAGGCTATCAATGGCTGCTAGTCATGATGGCTGCTAGTCATGATGGCTACGTTCTGTCTCTAGGGTCAGAGACAGCATGCCAACCCTTTCGAAACATTTATCCTTCCTGATTCTTTCTCTCTATTCTGACTAGCCAAGCTTCAACTGGTCAGCTGGTTGATAGAGCTACCTTTTAATGGTTGGCTTGGTCTGACCATAGCACTTTTAATGCTTGCAAGGGGCGTGTTTAAGAATGCCCACCTCCAGAGACTTATGGAATTCTAATGGCTTCTTAATGTTCTTGAGGTATTCCAGTTAATACATCTGGAGCCCCTGTCAAGGCTCAAGACTAATTGTGGAATGGCCACATAAGAAAGGTCCATGGTAATTCTGAGCACCTTCTATAGTGTTATGGAGCCCAGATGGTTCCTGGGTCAGGAAACACCTGACATTCTATTCCAGAGCTATTCACAATTATGCTTTTAATAGATGGAGGATGCCTGCATTTCAAAGTGTATTCTATTTGTTTCATTTGTATTGTATGTTTTAAATAGATGTGACCTGCCCTGAGATCATGCACAGTGAGATACAGAAAAAAATATTTTATAAATAAAACAAATATTCTAAGTACAGCAATCAACATTTATTTTAGAGTAATGACTTAGGGAAGTCTTTTCTGTATTTCTAAATATTCTGATGGAAACACAACTGATATCTAGCAATGTCATTTCTCCCTCAGTAATTTCTCCCTTATACATTTATGATCTTCTCAATGAAAGATGGCTTCTAGCAATTCTGTTATAAAATTGGCTTTTTGGAAACAAAACAAAACTTTCTACACATTCCTCTTTGTTTTATTTTCTTTACTGGGCACAAAATAGTACTCAGTGCTATCTGCTCCATTTAAATTGTATGTGAGTCACTTTAATTATGCCATCAGTCCATTTGTTGAGTTTACCTGAAACAGTAGGTTGGCCGGAAGAGTTTAATTATATTATGGAGGGATGGAATTGTAAAGTGGGAAGGAGGAAAGAATTAAACTTATTCCACAGCAAATCTTACATGCTGCTCATTTTTCAGTTGTGAAACAATGCATCATGCATTTCTGAAGTCTTACAGCATGATCTTATAGATGTCCATTTGGAGTTAAAATCCATTCAGACTTCAGTGGGGCTTGAGCCTAAGTAAGACAATTTAGTTTATTTCAAATTTAGACAAAGGGGACATGGTTAGAAAACATTTATTCTTTTTTAAAATACAGAACAGCAAACATATATTTCAATTGCAAAAGAACTACAAAAGCTAGATGCATTCTTCTATATCACATGTCCTAAAGGTTATGCCCATGGGTGCCTATTGACCCACAGAGGTCTTCCTTGACACAGGGTCCTGTCCCACTCCAAAATTAGATTTGAAAGAAAGCATTCTGTTGAATCCAACATAATAGGTTGAGATGTGTGCTTGGTTGCAGTGTCTATGTGCTGCCCACAACTGTTTCTCTGGTTTGCAAATGTGTCCACAGACCCAAAAAGGTTAGAGACCCTGGGTGCATATTATTAAAAAATGCCTGTTACTTAATTAAAGAATTCTTAGGATAAAATTGCTGGATTAAACATTTGAAACCTTAACTCAGCTATGTTAATCTCACAACAAGCACAAGAATCTTTTGCTCATTAATGACTAGCAGATTCACTGTGGCAAAACCTTCCTGGACTAATGTTCACTTCATCAAATGCAAGAAGTGTTATTCTCATTGGAAAGATGGATACAGATTAATAGCTGAGTAGATCAAAAGACCGTGAAATGCAAGTCATACAGTATGCCACATTTCAATGAAAAGCTGAAATATATACAAGATAAGCACAGTCACTGTTCAGCACAGCAGTATAACAGACAACAACCCGATATTCCCAGTTTCATTATGCTAGCTTAACACTTGCTGTGTGAGAGAGATGCTTAAGAACATAAGAAGATCCTGCTGGATCAGAAAGATCCATCTCGTCCAATATCGTGTTCTCATAATGGCCAACTAGATGCCTCTGGAAAGCCTGCAAGCAGGAGCCAATCACAAGAGCACTCTTCCCTCCTGTGGTTTCCAGAAACTTGTATTCAAAAGCACACTGCCTGCCATGTGGAGGCTGGTAGCCATGTCCTGACTGAGTCCTAAATGAATAGAATTATGTATGCTTGAAAATACTGCTTCCAACAATTTCATATTGGGGTCTCCCTTTTGAGTTCTGGGCTAATATCCAATGCTAGGCCTACTCGCAGTAGACCCATTAAAGTTAATGGACATGGCCAATTTAGGCTTATGACTTTCAATGGTTCTACTCCCAGTAGGAGTCAATTTGTTGTAACCCCAACTGGAGGCCGGGGTGGGGAACGTATATCAATGTCTATTTCATTATATGCTTCTTTATTATTTTGTGCTGCATGGTGTCTTGCAACAACTAATTAATGAAACAATAACTCCACAACAAAGAATACAAGCCAGCATCCTGGAGATAGCAGATAGTATAGAAACCAAATAAGAAACCCATTATTATTTTTTTAAAAATGGACAGAAATCAGCAACAGAGTAAGCAACCCCAAAGCCTTCTGTTTAGATTAGAACATCCTCAAGATCTGGGCAGAAATGAGTACGGTATCTTGTATTACACACAGAGTAAGAGGGAAGGTCCTGTTGTACGTGGTTGTGGTTCTAACCTACCAAACAACATTGTATTCTGTGACACTCTTTAAAAATATGGAATGTATTTGGTTTTCACTCAACAATTGCAGCAAGTAGATATTTATATGTTTATTTTTTAACATAAGAAGAGCCCTGTTAGATCAGGTCAATCGTAGTTAGTGGTCATTGATAGCCCAGTCATCTATAAGGACTGAATGACAAAACTGAGTTATAAATTTGAATTAATCATCCAGGCAATCATGACACTTCCAAGTGATTCTTGCCAGCTAGTAGCGTTTTCTTTCGCTAGCATGTAAATCTCACAAACTCTCCCTTGGGTTTTGCACAATCTGTGCTGCAATCCTGATGGGATTACTTATTGTCAGCACAACAGTGGAATATATATATATATCTTATATATGAAATCAAGTTATGTGTGGTGCATTTTATCAGCCTTTTCGCTGTCAGCAGTAGTATAAACTTGCTTATAAATAGAATAATTTGTATACTTTTCCCAGTGGCTATTTAAGAGGTTAAGTTTAGAAGTGGGTCAGTTTTCCCTGGGGAAATTATGAACCAGGCAAGAGGCTGCAGGAGAGACAGTGGTTCAAAGCAAGGCTGACCTGATGAGTTCAGCAGACCCTCGGGAAGCTATCAAGAGAAATCTTGTGGGACCTGAGTTAACATTCAAAGCTAGAGAAGTGAAAGGCCAGCAAATGAGTGCAGGTAAATGGAAAGTGCCTGGGGAAGAAATGGGACAGAGGATGAGCATGGAAAGGCTAAATGTTAGGGAATTTCTCTGACCAAAAGTGACTTCTTAAGTCACAAAGACAGTGTGACCAGGGACCTAGTGGATAGGGAATGCTGGGAGCACAGCCTCAGGATGATTTCAGACAGGAGTACCATAGAACTGACACTCTCTCTTTGTTCTTTCAAGTGGATAAGGTGATAATGGGGCTTAAAAATATTTTAAGTGTACTGTACAGAGGAAGCTGATGAAGGGGTGATTTTGAAAAGAATAATAATAATTACAGACTTTTCTTTAAAAACACAGCAAGGTTGTATTCAACATACAAAATTACATTACCTAGGATAAAAGAGCAGTGGCCTGTCTGAGTAACAGTCTTCAAGAGTAGTCTGAAAGCAAGTGGAGATGAAAGCCCCCCTCAACCCCAATTCTCTGCCCAGAAATGTGCTGGAGAATTTGGAGAAGCTATTTGCTTGCAGCTCCAGTGTGTTTTGCCAACCTGATGTCATCCAGATGTTTTGGACTACAACTCCCACCAGCCTCCTGTGCTGTCTGTCTGATGTCATCCAGATGTTTTGGACTACAACTCCCATCAGCTTCCTGTGCTGTCTGGAGCTGTTGGGAGTTGTAGTCCAACATGTTTAGAGGACACCAGGTTAGTGAAGGCTGATCTACATGTATTTTATTTTTAAAACAAATGTAATTGCTCGCAATGCTGCTTCTAATAGAAGCCGAATGAAAGAAATCAAGATCAATGCTGTAAGGCTACATCCTGAGGCATCTTTCAAGATATGTGTTGACTATCCCACTGGTAGTTCAAAGTGCTGGAAATATACTTTTAGTAGCAACTTTATCCCTTTTAGCCAGATTCCGTTTGGGTATCAATGTAACATATCTTTTCCAACAGACCTACATGAACAATTCCTGCCATCTGGACCGGCTGATCAGAGGATCCTTGATTGATATTTTAGATGGAGGAGAGTCGACGAGAACAAAGAGCTGCCTGTAATGAAAATGCAACAGCTGGCCTGAAGGTTAAGAATGAGATGAAATCTTTGATAAGATGAGATCCTGAGGGAACAAACATATTATGGAAGATAACAGCCTCCTAGTGGGAAGACAGATTAAACCCATCATGTTACAAAGTAAACATTATTGGGGATTATGAAATATTCATGTCAGTAACGCCGGTACAGAACAGTGGCCTCCCCCCCTCCCTCCAGCCAATTTACTTTAAGATTTTTCCCCCTGTCTTAAAATGTATACAAGTTGAATATCTATCTGCATGATTCAAATACAGTAGTATCATACTAATTTCTACAAGTGTAACAGGATGCATTGGCTGCCTGTATTGCACAACATTAAAACCCACCCCAAATACAGTCCAACAATACTGATACAGTTTTGCTGTACTGTTCACATTAGGGCTTCTAGTCTCTCATTCTCCCCCAAACACATGAGGGAAATAATATTTCAGCTATCTATGGAAGCAATAAGGAGGTGTCTAGTTTACCAGCACCAGTTTAGAAGGCAATGGTACTCACAAAATCATCAAAAAAATGGGAGCTTTTATTTTCAGCTTGTCATTTGGTTTGTGACATGAGCTATGCTTTTTTGGGGTGTGTGTGTGTCATATTTTCATGCTCTCAGGCCTAAGGTTTAAGATGCTCAACAAAGGGAGGCATGAATAGTTTAGTTCTCCCAAAATGTGGTCAAGTTTTGAATATGGAAGAGATGAATGGCCCTGATACCTTTTGAAAAGTCTGACTGATTTTGTGTTAGCGATATCTGAGTGATGCTTCAAGGAAACCTGGTTTTACGTTTGACATACTTGGAAGGAATGCCATAGCCATGTATAAGGGCAGAACTTATTGAAAATGCTGCTTTTCATAACTCATGAGTAGAGATAGGGAAGAAATTTGATTCAGTTCACATTGATAGCCCAAGTTAGCTAACTCATGCTTTCCAGAACAATTCACGAACCAAAATGCAGTGACCCTTTGAAATTTACAGTTCTCTGAACTCTATAATGCAGATCACCATCCAAGCAATTGTACAAAAATGTATATACTAGGGTGAAGAATGCATAAACACTCATATATTAGTGAAAAGAGCACAACAAAATTCATTATTTAAGGAGGAAGAGCTTTGCAATAATGTAAGGCAAATTTGAATGTGATGTGTATAGATGAAGAAATTTGCAGTATGCTGCTGAATTTTCATAAGATTTTTTTTAAAAATAAAGATAGCAAACTGGTGTGAAAATGTAGAGTAATAAATGTAAGACTGGAAAAGTGACAACCTTGCCCACCCTTACTCTTGAGTAAATTTCAGCTGGAAGAAAGTGACAATATGCTAATTGAAACACACAATTTGAACTCCCTCCTCCTATGAAAGTGTCCAAGCAGAAAAGAAAGGAAGGCGAGACAGAGAGGATCATGAATACCCATGATATTCCAACTGAAGTCATCTAAGGATCAAGCCTGCTTGCATCTGTCATCATACACACACATTTGTAGAAGCATATTTAAAATGCCATTAACTTTTTGGAAATAAACATGAAGTCTTGGTTTGCTTATTTGTCAAGTTTCACTTCTGGGAACGCAGATGTGCATTGTGTTCAAACTAAGTACGTTTTCCATCCACCTGCAGATTTTCTTTTTGAGTGGCAACAGAAACAACTTTTAACAGGAAATGGAAGAGTCTGAGTTTGCCTCCTGTAAAAAAGAAAAAAAAGGGGGGGAGGAATCATCCTTGGTCCTTTCATGTTACATTGGCATGCCTTGGATTTTGATTTATTGTAATGGCTTTTGGAAACCCAGAGGGTGAGAGATCACATTCTTTCACTAGGACAGAAATTGAAAATGTAATAACGCTTTGAACTCCGGATGCTTATTGATTCTATGAGGGTGGTGGTTATCCTCATTCTTAATGGTTAGAGTGTGTGACTTCCAGATTGGTCGATCACAAGATATGTGGCTGTATACAAAGTGACCAGGTGACTCTCATCTGTATGTGCTTACAGTGCACTGTACACACATCCCAGTGGAACAAGCTTAGAAATTGAAAAGATGTATAAACAGATTGATCGTTTCTCCTTTTATTTGCTTAGTTGCTGGTTGATTTCTTTGTGCCTCTTTAGGCTCCTAGTCTATCCCTCTTAAAAAGAGGAGTTGGAAACTGAAGCCTTTGTGGTTTGGGTCCATTGGCATTTCTTGATCTTTTCTATAATGAGTTGAAGCATGGGAAGCCAACATGATGCCTTCCAGAGGTTGTTGGAATACAACCACCATCACCCTTGATCTCTGGTTATGATGGTTGGAGCTGATGAAAGCTGTAATCTAAAAACATATAGAGAGCATTTCCTTAGCAACCCCATGTTACAGCAAAGTCACTGGGCTTGAGCCAGTTAGTTGAACATACCCCCCATTGAAGCTGCTATTTGAGAAAGAAGCAGAGAGAGTGAGCTTTGAGATCTGGAAGACTCCAAGTATCTCCGAGTGCATCTCCTTGGGGATTTTACACGAGATAACTGCTTTTAGGAGTGCTAAACCAATGTTCAAATTGTATATTTGTAAATAAGCTCAAAGTCATGAGAACGTCTTAAGCATTGTAGAGATGTGAAAGAAATTTTACTACATTTGCATTTTAATGAAAACCAACCTATTTCAGTATGCATACCAAAACATAGCTATCATTCAAGCTTCTCTGAATTTTTCAATCCAGTTTTCTAACCAGACAATGTGTATAGAATGCATATATTAGGAAAATGTGTAAATAAAAATGCATACATTAGGAGAAACAACATACAAAATGCTTTAAAGCATGGCAGATAGCTAGCAAAAATATGTGTTTTTATCAAAACTGCACAAAAATGTATTTCTTTGGAGAAATTTGCACTAAAATGTTGACAAATTTGCATGAAAAGAAATGAGGAGAAATTAATTTAAGATTGGGGAAAAAATGATCAATGGGGAGAAACCAAAATTGACTGATTTGTCTGTCCCCAGTCTCCATTGATCTTTCCTCCAAAAGAAACAAATCTGGGTAAATGCTATCTCTTGAACTTCTAAAAGCTTGGGAAATTTACCTGTAGTGTGAGCCACAACACCAAAGCTCAAGTCCTGTGAAAGTTTACTTAGAAGTATGTCCTACTGAAGTTACATTAAAACTTTTTGCAACCCTGGGGTTATATTTTCTGAAGTGGGTGCCTTGTGGGATCCATTCCTTGGCTAAAGGTGTGTATTGAAGAAACATTTCCCCACCAAATTCCTACTATTATTTACATCATAGATAGGGAACCTGCAGTGTTCTGAGTGTTCTTGGATTCCATATTGTATCATCTCCAGTCAGCTTGACCAATGGTCAGGTATGGTGGGAACTGTAGTTCAACATCATCTGAAAGGCCACAGGTTACCCATTCATGATGAATAGTCACATTTCCCCCACAAAAGATACAAACCTCTTGCACACACACCTTTCATACAGGGATGTAATCTTCTATTTAAATAACTAGTCTTGACTGGCAAAAATCAACTAATACTTTAATCACCATGATTATCATAATTTTTGAGTATTACTATATACAGTTGCCAATTAAAAAGTCAACATTGTACCAGGCACTATCGCAGTGGTAGCAAATTTCTAAATCCATTTCCAGCTGAGTTCTATTGTACACTGATGTGCTTTTTAAAACCATTTGAAAATTGAAATAGCCTTCTAGAACAATCTCCATTTAGGGTGCCTCATGACACATTAGTTCTTTCAGGTAGGTGTGCTGCAAGAAGCTTGGTAATTGTTTGTTGTTTGCTGGGGGGACACCCATGTATGGATTTTTTTTATTGTTTATATCAATGTGCAAAAACCATATTAATGTATATCTTTCCCTATTAGCAAGTACTGGATATCAACAATTGTCTTTTTTCAATCAACTTGATACCTGTGTTATAAACTCCCTTTGCTACACATAGGAGAGAGCTGGGGGCGGGGAAATAAGCCAAAGAGGCATTTCCGTTTCCCTATCCAGTATATGTTTGTTTTGCAGACATGAAAGGATGAGAAACAATTGGAAATGGTGTGGGTGCTGTTAATACTTTTACAGCGACTGGTTATAGGGTGCTTACTATTCAGCTATACCAGGGACAGGCTGAAGGCAGATCAGGATCTACTAAAGATCTCTGGAGTATTTGAAGCAGATGGGCAAGAAATTCTGATTCCCAATTTGTTTAACAACAGCAACAAATGCGCCCTCCTTTAAACTGTATTGCTGAAATGAAGTATGCTGGAAATGGAAGCAATGGAAGTGGATTTCCGTGGGGAAGGACTATGAGTTATAGTGCACAAAGAACATTCATGGGCTCAACATTCCTTAGTACTTGATGGCTCTCTTTTTGTTAGTGGATCTTAGGGTTCTAGTAAAAAAACAGAAACAAAACAACAACCTAAAGAGCTCCCAAGCCAAGTGTATGATATTGCCCATTCAGTGACTGGTTGGGAAAGATTTTTTATTTTTTATTGGCACAACCCTAGCTTGCCAAATGCATACAGCTCTAGTATGCTACTCTGTATGCACTGCAAGAAACCCTCACATGCAGAGGGACCTAAGAAGAGTGCTACTGGGTCAGCCCAGCGGCCAAACTAGTCCAGCATCTTGTTTTCACAGTGGCCAACCACGTGTCTGAAAAGTCTGCAGTTAGGAACTGAGTGCAACAGTGGTATTCTGAGGCATGCTGTCTCCCAACAGTGGAAGCAGTGGAACAAACCCTCTTGGCTTTACCTCCATGAATTTGTCTCATCCTCTTTTAAATCTGTCCATGTTGGTGGCCTTTACTAGGGATGAGTGAATCTGTCATTTGTTTCTCTCTGTTTCTCATTTCCCCCCAATCTTATTTTTTTATTTTTTATTTTTGTATTTCTACATCTGTTCGCATTAAGAAAAAAGAATCCTCATGAAAATTCATTGGCAGATTTCTCCTAAAATACACGCTTGTGTCCAATTTTACCTCATATGCAAAGCATTTCCCTCTTAATATTTTTGTATGTTATTTGACCAATATATGCACTTTATGTGCAATTATTATTTATGTGCAATTATTTTCCTCACCCCACCTTTACTTGTCTTTTCTCTAAACTAAAAACCTCTAAATCAATGATACCCAATTAGTGGTCTGCAGACCCCAAGGGTTCTGCCTAACCCACCCAGGAGGTCCATGACACCATTCACATAACAAAAACTGCCACAGAGATATCAAGCTTTTCAAACATAGGAGGTCCATGGCTTGGCTTTTGAAAAACAGGGTGTCTGCAGTACTCAGCTAATTTGGAACCACTGCTCTAAATGTTACACATTTTCCTACTGACCCTCAGCAGCAATACTCCTTCTAAAGTGTCCTCAAATAGGAAGCACACAAAGCCTGTGGGATGAGAGTAGATAGAGATTGCTAACAGAATTCTCAACACTTTACCAAACTACAATTGCCACTATGCTTTTGGAGACAGAGCCATAATAGTTAAGGTGGTATTTCCTTTTTGTGTGTGTGTTGTAAGGCCCTGCATTGCTTATAATAGCTCTCCAACTAATTCCCTGCTGGGCTGTTGTGCAAGCAAATGTGTTAAATGGAACTGTTTAAATGGGGCTGGCGGACACATGTCAAGCTACATGTGAGCAATAAAAATACTGTTTAAAATGGCCATTTTCTGGCATAGTTAGTTCTCGTGGAATTCAGTTAAAGTGAACAGATTAGGTCAAAAGACATGCAAATTTGAAAATATAATTAGCTTTGCCTCTATGCTTGTGCATGAATAAAATGAAATCAAGTACCCGATTTCCCTAAAGTATTTGCATGAAGCCTACAAATATTTGAATGGGCTGCACTTCAGTGAATGGATGTGT
Organism: Podarcis vaucheri; assembly: GCF_965113315.1. Taxonomy (NCBI): domain Eukaryota; kingdom Metazoa; phylum Chordata; class Lepidosauria; order Squamata; family Lacertidae; genus Podarcis; species Podarcis vaucheri. The sequence continues at coordinate 49,121,312 of NC_138765.1, read as the reverse complement.
ACAGTAATGAATCATCTCATGATAGGATAGAATTAAAATCAATTTGAAAACTTATTTAGGGATCCTGCCAAAATGAGCTTTGGGAGACAATTCCCCTGAATGTACAAGGTGGATGCTATAAATTCAGCTTCAAAGATAATTGTGTCTTAGTTCATTATTTTTCAGTTTGCGCTTCTGTAAACATCTGTGGCAGGGAGGTGAGATCATTTGTAGGCACATAGTCTCACAGTTTCCATTCATTATATGCTCTCCACATATATAAAGATTTAAGAAATTTATTGTAGAAAAACACACAGACTTTCTCAAATCGATGTGAGTTCCCCTTTTGACTTACAACCACTCCAAAAGCTATTTTGGCAAGATAGGACTTGAAATCTTGCCCAGTGTGAAGATCTGCCAAATATCTAGAGATCCTTACATGAATGAATACCAGAATGAATCCTTGGTCTATAGTAGGTTGTCTTTCAATGCTCCTTCAAGGAAAGAACATCAAGAATGAATATATTTATTTCACACTTTTCCTCCAAGGAATTCAGGATGGTGTACATAATTCTTCCCTTTCCCCATTTTATGCTTACAGCAACCCTATTAAAGAGGTTAGGCTGAGAAATGGTGACCATCCCAAGGACACCCAGTGAGATTCATGACTGAGTGGATAAATTTAACCCTTCCATCACACCCCCTGGGTTCCCTCATGAGCTAGGTTCCTAGTTCCATAAGGCATAAGCACTTTATCAAAACACTTTACACAGAGAGCAAGGTTGAAGGTGCAATGCAGTCCAAACCAGCCAGGGTCAAGTACAGGAAATCAGTTCAGGTCCAAAATTTGATTCAGAGGCAGGGTCAGGCAAGGTCAGGTTTTCTGAAAGCAGTTTATGTGATTCTTCATCAAACGTAGACTTACCATGCTAAATATTGTCCAATCACAAAAAACAACAGATCTGAATTCCTCACACCCAGAAACCTCTTTTAAAGAACTCTCACTGAAGAAATTTCCAAAAATTTAGTTTCATCCCCATATTCCCTAATATCTGATAAAATTTGTAAACATATTTATTATTCTAAAAATGTCCCTCCGTAATGTGAAAATAGCTTGGTAGCATCTCAGTGTAATTTGATAACATGATTTCATGTTATATATAAGCAATGGAAGATGTCATAATGGAAGATGTCATATAGCAGTTCAGACTATTTGCTCAGGATTGGCAGCTACATAGACCAATGACAGCTTTTAATCCCCTATACCTTCTGCAGGCAGATCATGTGCTCTGCCACTGTGTTATGTCTTCTCCATATATAATGACTGGATTTTTATTTTTTTTTAAGAATCCAACTCTTGGTGACAAGAGCTGGAAAAATGTATTTTGACTTCTATTCCATTTTCATTGACGCTCTTGGGGGAATTCTCTGATACAAAGACGTGGGTGTCCGATTCACGGAGGAGATGATCAAATTTCCCTTGCCCCATCAGTCATCACACCTCTTTGAAACACCCTGGGGGTCTTCTGATTCTGAAATGCTAGAAAGAAATGTGTCTACCATGACAGCTTCTAAGATAAGATAAGCATGGCTTTCTAATAAAATAAAAGATCAGCTGGTCTCAGCTTTGTGCTTGCTTGCTTGCATGTGTGCATGTGAGTGTGAATGCACTTCAAACAAACCATACTGAAATGCCGCTAATTTGACAGTGGTAGAAATGAAAAGAACCAGAAAGTCAGACAAAGATGCTGGAGCTGGTGACAGCTGGTGGGATGTTTACCTTGAAAAGGCCAATGATGGGGTTATATTATTGAACAAGGAGTCTAACATGGATTAACTCATTTAGTTCCAATGCAAATGAGAGATAAAGAGAAAACAGCTGCAGCCCATGTTTGCAATAGTGTAAATATCAGAATTGTAATACTCAATTAATTAGGACAAATTCTGCAGGCAAGATACCAAATGAAGATCAGTAACCTCAAAACAGCAAGGAACATTTTCAAAAGACTATAGACAATTTCTTCATCTCTGCTTCCTCTGCATAGATGTGCTTAAAAACCTAAACCGTTTGTGAACAGAACTTGAGTGCACAAGGAAAGAACATTTCAGGGCTGAGTTCTGGGGAAAGCAAAACCAGCTCGCTATACAGCAGTTTGGAAATGTCTTATTAAAACAGGGGCTTCTGTCTTCTCTGATGAGCACAGCTAAGACTCTCTGCCCTTTTAATTACAGGATCCCGAAGCCTTGTACCTTGTGCCTGATCGATACATCTCTGTCAGCTGTCAATTGTCAAGAGTGTGCTCCAGCTCTTCTGAGCATTCCATTCCAGCCCTTTTCATCTTGAGAATGAAAGTGAATACTGTGAGCTCTGGCCAGTTCAGGGCACTTTTGCCCAGGGTTCACACACTTGGCATCATTGAAGATTCTGTTGGCATAGGAGGAAAGTGCCATCAACTACCTATGCTGCACCTCCAGCAGTGATGGCTTGAACACAGGTGCTTTTTTAGCTCAACAGGAGTGGACAAATCCATAAAACCCATGCTGGATAACAACCAAATTGTTCTTACTGCTCTTTCAAACTCAAAAGCGAAGGCAGGAGTAGACCGTTGAAAAGCCCATCAGCTAACGTTAAAGAGATAAGCCAGATAAGGCCAGATAAATACATTTAATGTGCTAATTAGTTGACTCAATTTCCTAAAATGTTGTAGAATCTACATTAATAGAGGTTCTTGTCTATAGCATCCTTCTGCAATCTGGTATTCTTCAGAAGTTGTTAGGCTACATCTATCCATCCATCCTTTTATTTGTGTGACACCTTTTCTTAATCAAAACCATGCACAAGGTGGCTTACAACATGAAAAGAATTACATAATTATAAACATAACAAAAGCAAAACTAAAAATAAATAAAAATACACAACCAATTTTCACATAAATCATAAAATCTAAAACAAAGATACAAAAAAATGTCAATAACAGCAGCAACACCCCCCCCATCAAAACCTCCCCAAACAATACCCCAGCCCAGGAGCAAAGTGTATGCCCAGACTGCCCAGGGCAGGTATGCAGGGTATTCCCCCAAGGGGGCAGGACATGGAGGATACCCTCCTGTGTGCCACACAGTCTGGGAGAGGGGTGAGGAAGTTGCCGCCCACTCTCATCCTGCTCTCCGCCGCTGGGTGAGATGTGTCCAAGGAGGGGGGCAGCAGCGTTGCCACCCACTCTTCTGCTTTTCCTCCCCCAGGTCTGGCCTGACCCAGGGTGGAGCTGCGGCCAGGCTCCATTGTGCAGAGCCAGGCTCCATTGCAGGAGCCTGCTGTGGGGGTGTCTGTTTGTGCCCCGTCACAAAATTGCACCCAGGGTCATGGCTTCCACCCCACCCCACCACCCCATGCTATGCCTCTGCCCCAACCCAAGTCTCTGTTCAATAGTCTCAGCTTTTGTAGTTGGAATCAGCCAGGACCCAACTCTCCCAGACCATGTGGCAAAGACCTGCAAGGCAGGGAGCAGGTTTTTCAGGGCTTATAGCCAAGATAGTCTCTATAACATCCATCAGCCCCAGGTAACATGGCAATTGGCAAGGGGTGATAGGAGTTGTGAAACAACAAAATCAGGTGGGGAAGGTCTATTGTATGTCATAGATACACTACTGGCGTTTAAAATCAGGAATCCATTTCCTCAGAGAATGTTGAGAAGGGTAATGCTCTACAGATGTTGTGGGGGTGGGGAATGCAAGTCATTGATGTTAGAATAGATGCTCAGTTTTGGGGGTGTGTGGGGAGGGGGAATGGATAGCTATTTTCTTATCAGGTACCTCAATTAAATCACTGCAGCTTCTGCTCTGAATGTTTCGCCTTCAACCAACTCCCCTCCCATGTTTTAGCCCTATTTGGTTATTCACTGGCTACACATGATGCAAATTCTGTAAGCGTGAATGGGTGCACACTGCCAAGGATTCTTCCCCATTTCGGTGCTCTATTTATAAGCCTTGTTTACAGCTCTCCATGAGTTGCAAATTTCTGCAATGTAGCGCCTCTATATGCACAGGAGGACCCCACTTCAGAAATTTCCTCTTCAGCTGTAAACAAGAATAAGGTGGCAGGCCAAAGTTTGTGGGACTTGTCTCTCCTTAATTCAATTTCCAAATTGATTCATTGAATAGAACTTTTTTCTTTTCTTCCATTTTCCAAGAACATTTTTATGCATATTCCCTACAATAAGTATTTTTCAAAGCTTTTCATACTTTTTCTGTAAAGTATGCAATTTATCATAAAATACATATTTATGTGTACTGAAACTGCATTGCAAAATCTGAAGAAGCATGTAACCAGATCAGGAATGAGCTTCACCCTTCTTTGCCAGAATGCCTAGAAAACAAATGGACCATCCTGGAGAATAAAAGAAGAAAATCTCAGAAGGAAAGCTTGTCAATTTAGGATGAAATTTTGCTGAAATGTCAGGGAAATCTCCCAGTGATGGTAAATGCAAAAGTTTTCTCCCCCATGCAGTGAGAAAAAACTACCCATTAAACTTTCCTCTCTTGTACATCTTAAAACTGCCTCCAAAGCTGCAGCCATTTCAGTTGTGTAGAAACTGTGGATAACTGAAATAGAAAACAAAAAGGAGGTGTATTTTACTGGCATTTTCATTTTGATAGCAGGATGCAAAAATGTCATTTGAAATTGTGTATCGTTGTCCAAAAGACACTCTCTAAGAGGAATCTTACTAGTTTGCTCCTCTACTTTCCTTGACATAACCAGTATTTATGCTTGTAGACTACAATTCTAGATGTCGACGAACAGATGTTTCTTTGAGAAAGCGGCAGCCAGTGTAGTCAGGTGTATAAAGACGGAAAGCATTAAAAAAAAAAAAAATCACATCAGGTTTTCGTTACTTTGAAAAATAATCAGTTCTTTAAAAGCGAAAGAAAAACAGTGTTTTCTCACTTGTACCTGATGTTGAAACTGACATGATTTAGCTGTTGCACATTTGTGTGTTGTTGGCAGTTGTTTTTTTAAGTGTGTGTGTGTGTGTGTGTGTGTGTGTGAGAGAGAGAGAGAGAGAGAGAGAGAGAGATTCTGTTCCTAAATACAAATATTATGATCCACAGCAATTAGAACCAGAAATACCATTATTATGTTGAGGGTCAATGCTCCTGGGGGGATGGCAGACCCCCGGAACCTCTGAGCGTCTCCCAGTAGGCACGTCTCTGGAATGGCATGTCCCTTCACTCCAGAGTGCCCCTCTGCGACACTTCTCATATGAAAAGTGCACACAAGTCTTCTGGCATCACATAGCAAGAAGATAGAGACATCTGTAGATCTAAACTACATTTTAGTCACAATATATACAGAGAATCCATAATCACGTCTGTGTTCTCCAAACTCTGGCAGAAAACAGAAAGCATACAGCAAAAGCGAAAGTACAGTCCAATAACACTCTCAGACGGAAGAGATAAGACAGTCTTCCGTTCCCACACCCTTCTCAGACATCTCATGTGATTTATACTAATCACACTAACCAGCATCAGTTATGTAAAATCCTAACCTATTATACTCAAAAGTGGGGATGTTGAACCTGTTGCCTTCCAGATATTGCTGGACCCATCAAGCTTAGACAGCATGGTTAGGGCCAGTGGGAACTCTAGTCCATCAATATCTAAAAGGCCACAAGTTCTCCACCCCTGCTCAAGGGAGAGATGTTTGCCACCTAGTAACACCAGAATCCATTTGGAAAGTCCGTTGGTGCTGGTGCCTGCTGCTATTGGCTTCACCTGCCTGCCCACTTCACTGTGGTTGAATATTACTTCATGTGGCCGGGAGCTGCCTTTTAAAATTCCCTGCAGTGCTTTGGAATGATGCTACTTTAGAGCATTGCAAGGAATTTAAAGTGATGTGCAACTCACTGATGCTGCCCACTTTCTGAAATCACCTAAAAGCCTGCAGGGCTGTGAGTGTGGATATTGCCCTCTATACTGTTTTTTGGGGGTATTTTTTGCCAATAAGTCTTCTAAATTTGGAACAAGCTCTACCACCCAGGTGTGGTTCTGGGATTATGGGGAGATGCTTTCTGAATCATAGAATTGTAGAGTTGGAAGGGACCCCAAGGGTCATCTAGTCCAAACCCCTTAAATGCAGGAAACACTATTGAATTGGAACTGGAATCCGATATGCAAATGCACTCTTGAAGCTTCTCTGATGTCATCAAGATAGGGTTGCCTGATCACACAACTGGAACTGACATCCCAGCCATCTTCTTGGAGTCTTTAGGTATAAGGTGACGTGTCATCTGCAAATTTGAATCATAGAATCATAGAGTTGGAAGAGACCACAAGGGCCATCGAGTCCAACCCCCTGCCAAGCAGGAATTTGATGAGCATCCCCTCAATTCCTTTGTCCAAGTCATTTACAGAGACACTGAACAGGACAGAACCCTATGGCACCTCACTTGTGGCTGCTTCGGGACACAGTTTGGAAATTTCCAAAAAATGCTTTGTGTTGCAAATCTTAAGCATCAGAAATGCTGTTTTAGAAGAATTGGTAGAGTGATTATGCTTAGTGAGCTATATCCTCATGCTGGGTCATGTAATGGTCAGCCACAATCAATGCTCAAGCACCCCAGAGGTTCTTAACTGTACAATTTGGGGGCAAAGCACAAATACATGGTGTGACTGTAATTTCCTTTAGCTTCTCTTGAATCATTTGCAAACTCATTTGACATGCACATTTTAAACATAAGCTTCCCTGCTGGGAACCAACATAAACAAAACATCTAATGTTTTTGTAAAGAAAATGCAAATACAACTGTATAGCAAAGTGAGATGTAATTTTTCAGTGATTTATGTGCAATACCTCAGTTGTGAATGTATATCATGTTTGGCAGGTATAACAAATAATTTTGCAGGTTTTCTTGCCTGCTAAAGCAGCTCAAATTTTGTTTGAAAGTTGAATTAGATTCCACAAGTAATATTTTTTGGGGGGACTGGCTTTTTATCGCAATGTCAAATCACCAAACATGAAATACTTGAAGCTATTCAGAATTCCGGGGTTGCACATAGAGCAGCAGTAGAAGCCTACTTAGCCTGAGGGCCACATTTATTCATGGGGAATCTTCTGCAGGCTGCATACCAGTGATGTGTGAAAGGCAAAGTAAAGCAAGAATTTAGGGTCACATTTTCCAGCAGCAGCAAGCAGGGCAGGACACAGTGAACCGGAGAGCCACATTTGGCCCCCATATCAGAGGTTCCCCACTCCAGTTATAATGGACATTGGAAAAATCAACCTGGTTTGCATACTCAATTCCCTGATTTCCCATTCCCTTTCCTCCTCTGTTCCCAAGCATTCCAAAACCGGTTTATCAGTCAATTGCTCTTCCCAAGGAACTCTGGAAATTGTAGCTCTGTCAAGGGAATATGGGTCTCCTAACAACTCTCAAGAAGCCTTAAACTACACTCCCCATGATGCTTTGGAGAAAGTCATTTGATAGAGCAGTATGGTGTGGATGTGTCCTAAACTTCAAGTTAGGTGCATTTTCAAAAATGGGGAACTGTGGTTTAATGACAATTCACTAACCAGGATCTTAAACCACAATTTGAATTTCATAAACTGACATTGAATTATGTTTTGAATGTAAGAGACCAGTGTGTTTTAATTAAACCAGGATGTAAACACAAAGTGGGTCTCCTTACTGGCTGCTAAACACTCCTGTTACTTAATTATCATTGATCAGCTTTAAAGGTGATGTTGTTGTGATGTACAGTATGTTACCAAATCCAAGTGGTTACACCAGGAGTGGGGAACCTATGCATCCCTCCCAGATGTTGCTGCACTCATTACAACTTCCATGATTCCTGACAATTGGCCATGCCACTACTAGGCCTGATGGGAGCTGGAGTCCAACAGTATATAGAGAGTCATAGGTTTCCCCATCCAGCTGGTACCCTAGATTTAGAAATTTTCCTTCTAACATCATAATTCAAATCTGGGGAAGTCATAATAAAATTGCATTGGCAAAAATGAGGGGGGGGACAATGGAAGGAACTCCTGACTTCACCCCCATTGAAAATATTAACTTCAGCTCTGGTAATTGTTAGTCTGAAATGCAAAAAGTCCATCTTCAGACATCAAGGCTTAGTTGTTGATTCCATATGTTTGCACATCAGGCTTTTTGGCCTGTGTCATCTTAATTTGATATTCTGCTGTGCTCTGTACTCTTTTCTTATGCACCATATGCTGAGTTTAAAAGGATGTTAAGTGTCCTTAAGAGTGAACAGTGGCATTTTGTACTAACTCTTAACGAATGCAACCAGCTGTGGAAGAGGTGGACCACTGAGGAATGAGACAAACCACATGTCCATAATTTATATTGCTACCAATAATTCACACAATGTAGTATTCTTCAGATGTGTATTCTACAGAAATATTGGTGTAACATAAGTACATGATATATACTTACAAATAACTGCATATATGAGTCTTGCTAATGCAGGGAAATCCATATAGACTATAAAGTTCTACTTGCTCATATATATGTGTCTAGGATTGGCCACCATTCTTGGTGTCTCATTGGATCCAGTGTGGCTAGGATAGGATTCAAGGTGGGGTGGGGTGGGAAAGCCTTTTACTGATTCCAGGTTGAGGCAATCTGACCCATTAGAATCAGATGCTTATTTGCATATCATTTTTAGCTCATAGGAAAGAGCTACTTGTGCGAACCACATACAGGGAATATTTGCTTGTTAATATAGTGAATCCACAAGCATACTTTCCAAGCTCAGTCACTCCCCACAACTCTCCATCCCGCATGTACAGAGAATAAATGTAATCATGTAGCAACAACAATATTGTGGACAAATCATTGTTCAACAGCCAAAATAACTTCTTTTCTCTAACTTATTAAAAATATGGCTAGATATAAAGCTTAGTTAAGACCTCCAAAATCACCAGTTGCATCAGCAACAGATTATCCAGATTTCAATATAGATCCTGGAGAAGTTAGACTCTAGAGAATGCCAAGGGATACACACAGATACAGTGATGTAAGTGTAGGCAACAATATCCTAGCCTACAGTGAGCTCAGGAATAAGATGAACAGGATTAATCTTCCTTGGTTAGTGTGTGTGTGTCTGTGTGTGTGTGTGTGTAATATCTGCATTCCTTTTTGAGGGAGAATTCATCCTAAAGAAAAATTGTAAAAACTTCAAAACTTAGCTATTGAACACAACAGCAATAACAACAGTCTAGATTTATAACTACTTTTCAGTTTAAGTTTGAGTTTCAAACAGAAAAGTGGATATATAATAAAGTTGTCTCAGGACACCAGAGAGAATATATTCTAGTGTCCTGAACCCCTGGCTTACCTGGCAGCAAGTCAGTATGTCAAGTACAAAGTTCAAAGACCAGGGTTCAATCCACACAAGTAAAATCCAAAGTTCATTGTCCAAAATCCAAAGTCCAGGTTCAGAAAACATGCTATGGGCCTTGCCTGCCTCAGCCTCCTGGAGCACCCTGACCAATGCTTCCTATGTCTCAAAACCAGCCAATTCATGACATCTAGCATGTGTTGAAGGTGTATGTGAAGAGGAAGTTTTTATTTATTTGTTTTATATGGATATTAGAAAAAATAGCTGGAATATAACCAGATAGTATCCAATGTGAACAGAAGACAGCTCATGCAATCAATCTTTCTCTGTACCTTCTTCACCCCTGAAGCACAACCATCCTTAAAAATTCATAGTGACCCGAATATTGTGAACCAATTGTGACCCGAATATTGTGAACCAATGTTTACAAAAATAAACATACTATTGCAAAAGTGTAGATAGTAATGCATATATGTGAAAATAGGATACAAAAAATATATTATATTAAGAGAAATTGCTTGTAAAGATATGTATTTTTGTCAGTATTGCATGCAAATATGTGTTTGTTAGGAAAAATTCATACTGAAAAGCCATATTGGCTTTTCATTATTTACATTATTTACATTATTACATTTCATTATTTACATTACATTTACATTATTACTGTACCTGAAATAGAAATACAATACATTTCACCATAGGGGGGTACACTGTGACCACGGGCAACATTTGCACCTTTGCAGTCTGTTCTCCGGGTGCTAACAGTTAATGGGCAGCTTAAAGGTCCCTGCTTTTGCTTCCTAGGGTTCTTCAAACTGGATTTGGATCAGGCTGTCTTTCAAACAGGTCTCCTTCAGACTGTAGTCTGTGAGTCCTTCAAACAGAGGTCAAGTTGGGTACATGGCCACTCTTGTTTGCCCCTTTCTTTTTTCAGCAGCAAGCAGAGGCTGCTTATGTGCTCACTCTTGATGAAGCCGCTCCAAGGACTTTTATCCCCATTCTAAGAGCTATTTATCTTTCAACCAGATGTACACCAGAAAGCCTTTCAACAGAGGACTGCTCTCTGGAAAGTAGCTCACAAGGCCACCTTATTTATGACCCTTTCAAACCAAGCCTGAACATCAAATGTGCAGTATGATATTTTGTTAAAATTAATTTGCCATTATATAGGGAAGTTACTCCCTTAATTGATGGCTATTCTGGTTAGCGTTCAATTTTATTACACTGTGTGAATGTTTACCCATTATTGATGGCAGGCGGTGATTATGATCTAACACAAGTGGCATTTACATTCCTAGCTGTATGGTGTGCAAGCCTGTTGAAGTCCTCAATATAATTTCTCATATCAGTGACTTGCTTGTTCCAGGGCTCCTCACACTCCTGCTTTGGCTTGCTTCTGCTAGAAGATGCCATAAGAAGTTGCAGAAGCATACCTGCCTTAATCTTTCTTACCTAACTGCCTTCCCCAAGCTGGCACCCTCCAGATGTTTTAGACTGCAGTTTTCTTTAGCCTTGAACATTGGCCCTGATGAGTTTTAGTTCAAAACATCTGGGAAGCAGGCTGAGGAAGGCTGACCCATTCTGCAATTGTTTATTTTCCATTGATTAAAAAGAATAATACTGGGAATATTTTTATTTGATTTCAGCAAGTTTCAAAACAAAAACATTGTCTGATTCATAAGCCTCAACTCATACAAAAACAAAGTATTGCGTGCTTTCAGATATGGGAATTACTGCATTAGTTTTCCTGGCTATAATGATAGCACTTCTGTCTCTGTTTCTAATGTTCCTTTTACACTGCATTACTTGTTTCATTATGGCACTGTGGCTTTTTGCCATGTTGTATTAAATTTCATTCACACCACTGGCTGTGGCGTGAAAGCCAGCAAATCCCTGCTCTGTCCTATACCAACCTGGAGTTGGCACAGGGTTTGGGTCCAATGCCAACCAGTGATGGCAGTGGGGCTGGGTTGGCAACCAGTGGACTCTAGGCTGGCTTACTCCCTCTTCACCCTACTTTGGGGGACTTTGTAGCAGAGGAGAGAATCCCAGCTTCCTTTTGTAGGTGGAAGCTCACTGTGCTGGTCCTGAGGGTTAACCGTGCGGCAAGGTCCGGGTCTAGTCAGAGGTCGAGGGTGTGGTATGGAGGCTGTCCATCAAACTGAAGCTGGGTCCAAGGCAGGGAGTCAGGTGAGGTCAGGAACTCTGGCAGAAGAGCAGGACAGGGTGCAGGCAGGAACAGGCTACCAACAATGTTGCTCCCACAACCTGGGACTGGGGCTGGCTGGCTTTTATCTGCCCCGAGGCATAGTGTGGCCCCGGTCCACAGGTGACTCGCCTCTCCTGGCCTGGAGGTGAGCACTCCTCCTGCGGGAACTTAGTTCCCTCTGCCTCTCTGCCCTGAGCCTCTGTAGCTCAGGAGAGGCTGGAGGGTTACCGGACCCAGAGGCAACCCCAGCTTCCCCTGACAGGGCTGAGAGTGGAGCACCTGCAGGCAATGGGTCCTCCATCATCTCAGGAGCCAGAGCAGATTCAGCTGGTATCTGCACCTGAGGATCCAGCAAAGGTGAGGACCCTTCAGGCTCAAGCCCCAGCCCCGGTTCAGCTGGTTCTGGAGGCGGGGACTCCTGTGCAGGCTGGGATTCCTCAGGTTCAGCCTCCGAGTCCAAATCCCAGGCCACCACACTCACAGAGCTTTGTTTAGGTTGAGAATAGAGATACTTTTGTGCCATCCACACACACACAAGCACAGTACATCAAGGATTTGGCCTGCAGCCACAGTCATTAAATGTAAAAGAACTTTTGCAAACATAGTTTCATAAACTTATTCAGCAATACCAGGCTTGGTTCATAAAAAGGAAATTATAATAAATATACAATCTTCCATTGATTTAAAAGCCTGAAGAATTTGTTCTTTGGGGTAAAAACATATTTGCAAAACATAATTGTCCTAGAACTGGTTATATCATCTGCTCAAAATATGCTTCTGCAGCTGTAGTATGTGAAATGGCAGAGTTGGAATTTCATAGAGCCTTAATGCCCATGTCCATGCATTTACATGTAGGTGTGCTAAAGAGAAGGGAAAAAAAGACTTATTGAATGAGAGTTGGAGCAATCCACCCACCCACGGATCATCTAGGATGTAAAAAAAAATGTTTCAGCAAGACTAGAGAAATCTCTGAGTGATGTTCCACACGTCTCTATTACAGACATTTAATAGAAGTCCATTATTACTTTTGTTTCGCAGTAATACTAACTTCACAGTGTGGCCAAGTAAGTAAGTAAGCCAGGGAGACATATATCCCCTGCCAAATTATGTTTGATATGTGCCTTTACATCTAAAGACACTTTCATGGTTTGATATCAGACATTATTTCCATTACTCACCTACGAATATTTCCAGAATTTCCAAATGCAGCACACTTTAGCAAAGTTCAGAGATATCAGATCAGAAAAGATCCCAATAAGTAGGCCAGATAAATTGGTAAAACATTTAGCAGGTAAACCCCAAAGTTGTAGAGAAATAAAGAATGCACATGCAACCTATATGCATAGTGCAAAACCTAAGTGCAGTATCATTTTCAATAGAATACAATTGGATGATTTGAGGCTGAGAATGAAAGCATTTTAAGAACAAAGGAGTGGTTAAAATGTGGGCATTCAAGAGAAAGGTTGCAAAGCTGAATCTGCCCTTGCTCACATTAAAAGGGACTTCATGGGGCACCAGGGAACTCAGATAGTTAAGATGTGCAAGACTATGGATGCCTGAAGTTAAAGCATTTCCATGAGACCAAAGTTTATCCTGTGTAAGAGAGTAAGTCAAAGCCCTCTCCAAAGTCCCCCCCCCCAACATTGCATACAATGGGGAGCAGATCCTGCAAAGTGTCATTTATTTCCCAATTCCCCTTGACCCTATTGCTCTCACTCGTAAAAGGCTATTCTTTGTAAATTCTTGAAAAATCTCTCTTTTTTTCGCATCTCCATTTTCTTCAACTGTCCTTGCCTATGAAAGTGCTTGTCATTCAACATCAAATGAGCTCCTTCAAACCATCTGATACCTTCAGGGGTCTGAAGCAAAGCACTTTTTTCCCTACACTGGGACATTTCTAGGAGAAATATATTGAAACATCATATCAAATCCTGATTCTTAGTTGAACAAATGGGCATCTTCAGTGCAGCTCAGAAAATCTTATGGTGATGGGATTAAGGTGCTTAGGGAATAAGAACTGATCTGCACATTCAGTATAATCAGGGGCAATCAATACATTATGTTAATAGACCTTTACATTTAAGACACAAGTTATTGTGGGTTTTTTTAATTAAAAAATGCAAATTGAATCAGTTGTGTTGGCGGAGAGGGGGCTGATAATTAATGGAATCAGAAAAGGTGTGAAGGAAAACATTAACATTTTCTACTGTTCATGCTGGTTTCAGAGAATCATGGAGCTGGAAGGGGTTATCTAGTCCAACTCCCTGCAATACAGGAATCTCAGCTAAAGAATCCATGACAGATAGCCATCCAGCCTCTGTTTCAAATCTTCCAATGAAGGTTGCAATGAAGGTTCCAACGAAGGTACAGGGTTGACCAATATGGTGCCTTTCAGTTGTCACTGGACTCCAACTCTCAACATCTCTAATTATTGACCATTCTGACTGGGACTGATGTGAGTTGGAGTCCAGCAACATTTGGAAGATGTCAAATAATTAATTTAAAAAATCAAAACTCAGAAATTATTATTATTATTATTATTATTATTATTATTATTATTATTACCTTCTGTATTTTACACCAGTAGAAGATATATTATCTTAAAGATTAAGCACTAAATGCAGACATATTCCAAAGCATTTGAAAGCATTCAGAACTAATGAGGGATTAATTACTTCATTCCATGTCTTCAGATAAAAATGTCTACAAAGCTTTTTGTCAATTGTGTCTTAAAGTCAAACTGTTGCATCAATTAATTACACGTTTTCCCAACAATTATCCACTACAGTGATTAAGGCAAATGAAAATAATCTCACAATTAATTTTTACTTTTTAAAAAGTAGACTTTGAGAACAAGAACTGAGGGTAAAACCTCGCCCACACTTCAAGAGGGTGGGCATCTGCAAAAGACACTCTGCTGCCCCCAGGTGCTGTGGAAGACGCTGTGCTGTTGCTAATATTAAAGGAAGATTGAACTGCCAGTCCAATTGGCTTCTGTATGTGGAAAGAAGAAGGCACCATATTGCCCGTCGCTTCTGGCCGCAAAGTGTCTTGGACCAATCTTTGGATTTAGAAAGGTTTTCTGAATTAAGAAAGCATCACTTCACAGCAGTGCTGTGAGTGCTTTCTAGTGAGGCAAAGCCAGACGACAGCGGGTTGTATATGTCTGATGCAACCAAAGAGGCAGGCTGAGTTTTCCCTCAAGTGGTTGGCACTTAGTTGGAAGGGACGATGCCAATTGCATGGCAAAATGGTCTGCAATTGGCTGGATCATTCAAACATGTATGCCAACTAAAATGGTATCATAGAAAGGCAGTTCCTACAGTGCTGCAGCTACGTGGGGAAAGGGCCTGGTATATATGAACTTGTATGGCTGATCTAAGAGGAGGCAATGTCACCGCGATTGAAAATTGACCTCCCTTAATCCACCCTTGACTCTTCATTCTTAATTGCCTTGTTCTATGTGATTGGATTTTGTTCCATTTCTCCAGGCTCACCACAAGACAAAGGGGAAAACAGAGCTTCTGTCTTCCACCAGAAGGATACAGCCAGGGAGCTTCGCCCTAACAGGAGGGCTAGGCCTACTTTAAATGCTGTTGTCACGATGGTGAGGGTGGGGGAACTACTCCACACGACTTCTTATCCTATGCATATCAGTAAAGATATCTATGTATATCATTTCTGTAAAGGTCTCTCTAAATGTCAGCAGTGTTTCAGTAGTATGAAAATGAAAGTACTTTGGGAGGAAATATAGAATCAAAGGTAATACTTTAAAAGATAATGTATTTTGAAGATACATATGGGGGAGACATTCAGATTTGCTCTGCATAGAGGCACATGCTACAGCATTATTTTCAATGTACGGTAAATGACACTTGCCATCTTCCTACATAATAGCAAATGAATTACATTCATGATCTCCCATAATGCTATGCAGGGGGGCTACATTTATGTGAGAGGTAAGCTCTCTTTGGAAGGCTTACAGCATGGGGAGCAACCTCTAAATAAAGCTATACAGTGTTTGATGTGATCTGCTTGACTTTGCGACATGGAAACCCTGCCCTGCGCATCACCCAGTGTCCCAGGTACTAGAGATGACTGCTTTACTCAAATCCATACTGTTGTTTAAAACAACATTTTCTTTTCTCAGTTACCCTCCACCCTCACTTTATTCAACCTTCTGCCATTGTTTGAGTACAGTGAGAAGAGAGATACACTGAAAGGAGGGGAGGAAAGGGTTGTTTTAAACTTCTCCCAGATGCATTATACTCATTTACAAGCAATATTTAGTAGCATTCAAATACATACATGTCCAACATCCATCAACTGAACATTCTGTAATTAAACAAGCATGATTGTCTTGCTCTTAAGATTCTATTCACCTCAAAAATACAGTAACATAAATCAGTATGGTGTGTGTCCAGATGAAGGAGGAAGAGGACCCCAGAAAGGGGTGTAGCCAGGACTGGGAAACACTGGGGCAAGCAGGGGATGGGAAAAGGAGAGGTTGGTATAGGAAATACTAATGGGGCGACAGAGAATGATGAGGGGATGAGGGACAGTGCACAGGAACCAGAGCCACAGGGTCCATCACCAGAGCCAGAGGAGCCCCTTTCTCCACAAATATAGCACCTTGAGGCATAGGGAGCAGTGGGTGGGGCGCTCCAAGAGGCTGAGACAGACAAGGACCACAACCCAGCTCCCTAGCTGGCCAGGTGGAGCTCACTAGCTGGGGGGGGGAGGTGTGTGTTTTCTCAGCTGGGGTAGGCTTGGATCAGGTGAGGGTCACATGCCTCATCAAGCCTGGGTGCTGCAATCACCATGTATAAAAGGGCAGCAGAACTGAGGTGCTGTGTCTGCTTAAATATCAATGCTGATGGACCTTGACTTGGAGGCTCCTGGACCTCCACAGAACTGTGCTTCAGGATTGACTCTAGAGTGTATCCTGACTGCTGGACTTTGGACTTGACTATTTGGATTGACCCTGAACCTTGTTTCCGGACCTTTGGACTTTGCTTGCATGGATCAACCCACAGAAATTGAACCTTGGACTTGGCATACTGACTTGCTGCCAGGTAGGCCAGGGGTTCAGGACAGTGTGCAAAGGAGGAGGAGAGAGGAGCAGGCTTGGCAATGGAAGTGGTATGTGTGCAGACAGGAGCTGAAAAAAGGAGTAGGAAAAGCTAGGGGAAGGTGATGATGGTGTGTGAAATTGGGGTGATTTGTGTGCAAGGAGAGTTGAAATAGAAGTAATAGGGTGGAGGAAAAAGAGGAATGAAGGTAAAAATGGGGATCCAAATGGGTTGCAAAAAAGGGGGAGTAGGAGGAACAGGAATGGGGTTGAAGGGTGCTTAGTAGTTGCAAAGTTTGGAAGAAAGAAAATGCAGGAGGTTGCCATGGGGTGGTTTGTGTGCAGCAGGGTAGCACAAGAGGACGACGACAAAAAACAGACATGGGAGTGCAAAGCAGGGCTGCAGAAAGAGGAGATAAGTTACTTCAGAAATGGGGCTGGAAAAGGGAAAAGGGAGCTTAGGAGTTGCATGGGGTGGGAGGGAGAAGTTCTAAGGGTTTAATGTTGGTGGACTGGCAAAGAGAATGATGACCAGAGTGAGTGGAGGTACAGACTCTAGTAACTCACCAAAACAAACAAACACAATCCAAGCAAAAGTTAAACCTATTTTGAAGAATGCAGATTATAAAGGAATAATGATGATGATGATGATGATGATGATAATCCACCTGCATGCACTCATATCATACCATCAGATAAGTTGTGGAAACAGAACCAACAGCAGCTCTTTATCTCCACATCCCCAAATAAAAGCAGAAGGGGTATTGAGAAACTCTAGAATTCCTGATTGCCTATTGGAATATAAATAATTATTGAAAGCATTAGACAGCGAGGAATATGAAGCGAGACAAACAGTTTGATCAGCTCATTATATAGCAATGAACCGTACATAATCATGATGAGGAATGGATTTAACTTGTGGCTGTGAATGTGACATTTTAACAGACTGGCAATGGTGACTAGCACACAGAATGAGGCTCTTGCACAGCTTCTAGCATGTGGGTTTGTATGAGCTACTTGTCAAGCTGGCGATCCTGCAGCAACTTTAAAACCAATGGGTAAGTTATTTAAGCTGTTTGGGTGACGCATGCCTAGGTCCTGCTCAGCCCCCTTTTTTGCATGAAGAACATAAATATGAAGCAAAATTTATTTATTTAGTACCCCTGGCTTTCAATCAAATGATTCTCTTGGTGGCTTACAGGAACATTGCAATATCAAAAACACATCAAAACTACACAAGTCGGCAGTCTTTAATCCTCTGGCCAATGGATGGGGCCCAGAGTGCTTCCTTTTAGCTCTGCAGCCTCAGGACTTTGGGTAGTTTAAGCATAAGACACTGCCTTATACTGAGTTAGACACTAGGTCTACCTGGTTCAGCATTGTCCATGATGACTGGTAGTTACTGTTCAGGATTTCAAACAGGTCACATTCTCAGTGCTACCTGAAGATTTTGGGGGTTGAAGCCGGGACCTTCTGCATCCTCTATCACTGAGCCATGGCCACAGTGTGTTACTTCTGGCAGGGTGGCGAAAGCAAGCTCTCTGCAGCTGCCACTTCTCCCTGGCCAGTGAATGAAACCAGGGTAATCTCTCCCCATAAAAGCAAGTTAAAGTGGATAAAATGCCACCAAAAAGTCAGCGTATATGGACCCAAGAAGTATTGGGGTGAAGGAGAGTGATAGATGAAGGACCTGAAAGTTGTGGAAAGTGGCAGATAGACAATAGTTACCCCAAAATTGTAATTAAAAAAATGAATAACAGAATGCATGATGCATAGGTTTCAAACCTGGAGATGCCAAGGATTGAACCCAGAACCTTCTGTGTGCAAAGTGAATCCTCTACCTCTGAGCTATGGTTCCCTATAGCTCCAGTAGGCTATAACTTAAGCCAGGGGTAGGCAGCCTAAGGCCCGGGAGCCGGATGCGGCCCAATCGCCTTCTCAATCCAGCCCATGGATGGTCCAGGAATCAGTGTGGTTTTACATGAGGAGAATGTGTCCTTTTATTTAAAATGCATCTCTGGGTTATTTGTGGGGCATAGGAATTCGTTCATTCCCCCCCCCACCCCCAAAAATAGTCTGGCCCACCACATGGTCTGAGGGGCGGTGGACTGACCCATGGCTGAAAAAGGTTGCTGACCTCTGACTTAAGCCCATTATATCTAGTTCTGCCATCACTGGTGGCAGCAGAAAGCTCTTCTCCCCCTTCTGCATGGTTTCCAGTTTGTGAATTCCCAGCCAGCAGTGGGAAAAGCTTGTGGGCTGCATCTGGGAATCCACCACCCACTGAGGTAAAGTTGGCAGGTAGGTGATAAGAATGGTCCCTTTTTAAGCTGACCCACTTTTAATTATAAGGCTGGAACTTTTATGTGAGCTTTGGGATTTTGGAATCAGTCAAAGGCTGCAATTTTCTATAATGGCTTTCTGAGTCTTGAGCTCTGTGACCTCATGTTTATTTAGAATTGATGCTTCATGTCTGACACCGCATAACTATAGCTGTATATATCTATATCGCCTTTGCACAGCAGAATACACAATGGCAAAAAGGGGGTATTGACAGTTTTCAGGAGGGAGCAAGTCCTTTGCTAGCAATATTTGCAAAGACAATAAATATGAATAAAAAAGTTTTCATTTTATGTTGGGAGCGTATATGCAATAGATGGAAGAGAAGATTGCAAAGCCTGCAGCCTTTGCAGGATTTTCAATCACAATGGAAGTCGCCAGTAACAAAGCCTCAGTCTATGAACCGGGTGATAAATAGCATGTGCTTCAGAAGGTAGAACCGAAACCCAATGTGTTCAAATTACAAGTTAGATAATTTAGACTGAACGTTGTGTGTTTGTGTGTGTGTGTGTGTGCACACGCGGCAGGAGAGGGGGACTTTTGGATGATAAAAGCTGTTTGGTAGTGGAGCAGATTGCCTCAGAAAGTGGTGGATTCTCCTTTGTTGCAAATACTTAAGCATGGGCTGGATGGTCACCTATCAAGTGTTCTGTCACAGTGGATTGTTTTCATTGACAGGGGGTTGAACTAGATGATCTGTGGGGGATCCCTTCCAATTCTGCAAGTCTATAATTTTAAAAGAAATGTCTTGTTGGATCAGATCAGGGGTCCATCTAGTCTAGCATCTGTATTCTAACAGTCACCAGCCAGATGACTCCAGGACACTCATAACAAGGCAATATTAGTCTAGCTCTGGTGTGCCTGGAAGTAAAGCAGCAGAGATCATGCTGTGACCTAAGAGTTAATATTGTTAAGATTTTGAGACAACTTCCCAAGAGGGGGACAAATGGCAGTGCTGCTTAGCAACCAGGCAAAGTGGCATGATCTTCACTGAGGTAGCATGTGCTCTGATTGGCTCTGTAGTTCTGAGGGAGTTTTCATCTGTATGTGTGTTTGGACATCTCCCTGCTATGCACAGAAAAACAAAATCTCTGTTCCTTTCTCCTTAAATTATACTGTTTTAGTTCCATTTTGATCAGTAAAGTGTTATCAGGATTTTTCTCTCTGGACTCTGCATTACTTAAAGGACTTAGCTAACAAAAAGAAAATAAGAATCAGATCCAAGGACTATTTAGGCCGGTATCTGGTTTCTGTCAGTGGTCACAGATGCCTATGAGAAACTCATACAGGACACAGAGTTGGTAGTGTTTTCCCACCATACGTATATGCTTCCTCCCTTTTTCTTTCGCTGTAAAGTAGAATAGATAAATGTATATAGAATTGCATTGTACATTTCTCTCTCTCTCTCTGAATAAGTTTGTTTCCTTTCTTCTTCTTTTTTGCTATTTCTAACCCTCTTCTTACATTCATCACTTAGGAGCATTATGTAGCTGCAGTTAGATTGGAGCCGGCGTCATAACAATCTGGCATGGGAGTCTGACAAAGTGTCATCCCTCCTGAAGTTCTAAAGTGGCAAACATTTATCTTCAGCTGAGCAAAATGCGATCATTTCCCCTGCTTGATTCCCAGCTGCTTATAGATATTTTAAATATAAATGACACATCCTGAATTCACTAAAAGTGCAGCATCTTCCAGTATGTGCTCCCAGCAAGATAGGAAAATAATCAGCAGCAGTAACACTAAGTAGTAATAGTAATAGATTACAAAGTGCTTGTTTAAAGGGACACACACACACACACACACACACACGCACACACACACAACATTCATTGTAGTTGAAATACACGCCTTCCCATCCCATTCCCAAGAGGTAAATGCAATAATTTGTATGAATAAGGTCGCTCCCACTGTAAGGAAATGTCTCTGCATGTTTGCACATTTAAAAATTGTCCATTTCCTAAGACTAAGCTAACATGGCAGGGTGCACATCATGGCTGTTCTCTGGGTCTCCCTTCACCCCTATTCACAAAGAGGACTCTGAAGAACCCCTGCAAGGCTGATTGGGGAAACCATTCCTTCTTATTCTTGGCTTGCTTACCATTATGAATTCTTTGCATCCCGCATTGTGTTTTGTTGGTTGTTTCAAACTGTACTGCACCTGGAGCTCAAACAAATAAGTAAGCAAACTATGTAGGCTTGAAAAATTAAGCATTTGTAGTTTTAGAAATTAAACTACTCTGCATAAAGTTTTGCATGTGCACCCGGAATGTTCCGCTTGTCCCCTCTTGCCTTCCCTTCATCATCTGCTCCTTGTTCCAAGCCCCACCATTGGCCATGACCTTTCTAATTATTTGTCTTACCTGGAAGACAAATGAAGCGATTACATAGGAGGATATTGTCCTATTAAAACACGTGTGTCTCAAAACTAGCCATAATTTACCCTTATGGTCAATTATGTTCTGCTAATAGACCATTAAACCCCTCCTCATGCTAATGCTCTGTCTCATTTACATATAAGAAAAGGTGAAAAATGCAGGAAACAGATGATGAATCAATTGAAGGTGCTGATATACAATGACATTTCTGGGACACCTGGAATGTCTGGCTCTTGAAGTGGTTGAAAACAGAGACACAATACTATGGCTTTAATGTGGGCTATGTGGCTACACACTGTAACTTTAAACTGTAGGTGTAATACCATATTTTCTGTACAAGGTTAAAGCCTTTCTCTTTGACCAGTCACTGAGTGGTTTGTGATGGGTTATCATGGTCCAGATATAGATTATCATGGCCATATATAGTAGGTTTCCCCCCTGTTGCCCCACACAGTCAGGGGAATTTGGTTGTCCACTACACCTGTGGTGACACCCCCCTCCCCGCAAGACAAACAGTGTGGTAAAAAGTAATAGCTTCATTAACTACACTTTGTGTTGGAAAACCTTGGACCTTCAAATGTTGGCCGCTGACCATAATCCTTAGGGCTGATGGGAGTTGTAGTTTAGTGGCATATGGAAGGCCAAAGGTTCTCTACACCTGAACTGCATCTACAGTATTGGCAATTAGATGCCTGCTTAAATCTCCTCTGTTTGGTCAGGCTTCCTTGAGGGGTCATCAGTGTAAGAGTGATCTAGCTATGTTGCCTAATTGAGCTGATCTATTGATCTGCGCTTTATTTTGTACTTGTATTATGAATGCAATTTTATTGCTGATTTTATCCTGTTCACTGCCATGATATTTCCCCCTTCACATTGGCAGTATGGACACCTGTGCAAATAACTACATTGGAAATTGATTGTAAAATGATCATATGCAGCAATATTGCAGCATTGCTCTCCTTCCGTGGACAAAGAAATGTGTGTGCGATTGGGGTGTGTGTGTGATTCAGAGCCCCCGCTCCCTAACATGGGCAACATTGCTCTGACTTCAAGTTGATGAGATGCTTCCTCTGCTGCTCAGCATTTGGTAGGGTGAGACCCCAAATCAACTAATCTTCCAAGCCAACGAGCAATGGGAGATGATTGGCAAGACACCCCCCTCCCTCACCCAAGAGTGCCTTGTGGTGGGGGAGTACTCCTTCTGATAATGGGGGTGATTTGGCATAGTGACTAGTAGCCGCTGATAGCACAATGGCCCATGAAGCAAATGATATGTACAATAATATCATCTCTGATTTTTCCCCCAGGGTCTGCCTTGTGTGTGGCACTACCATGTGCATGCAATAGCACATGTCTGCTGCATGCATCAGCAGTGGGGAGGCTAGTCCACCCACCCCATGCAACAACACCTCCATACATTCTTTCAATGCTGGTGGGGGGTCATCTGCCCCCACTTACAACAGAGGGGCAATGTTAATTGGAATGCTACTGCTGTTGAATTTCAGATCTCTATCTGCTGTAAATGCTTGTTTGATTTTATTCCTCAATAAGTTCACACATCAGAAGTCTTTAGAATATTACACAGCTGCACTTTATATTTAATTGATGTCTGTTCTTTTCAGTTTAGATATAGCAACATCTGGCATTTTTTTTTATCCACTAGTAAAATCTCCCAAGGGTACCAAAACCTGCTTGACAAAATACCTTAGTGATGAATTCTGCTTTAATAAATGTGCATTCCGGAGATGATTCATGGATTATATGATTCCATTCAATTATTTTTCAAACAGCTCGTGCTTCATTTCATCAAGGATTTCAATCAACACTGACTGATTAATCACCATACCACTAGTAGCCTTTTTGTTTAATAAACACTCATAATGAGCATGTTCAGTCTTGGCATATATAAATGTCACTGATATAAAACTGAAAATCTATTAAAAATGAGAGAGTGGTCACAAGGGGTGTTTTATAGCTGCCCTTGAGCTGTGAGTTTTGCCAATTTAAGCTCTAGTGGTAGATTGTAGTAGAGAGGGGGGAAGATTCAGAGGACAAAATTTCAAGAAAAACTTCCATTTGGGGGATAAAAAATTGAATTTATAGCCATCCTTTCAAATTTCATGATTCATAAATATCTGTATAACATTCCCAATTTATGGATGAATTAGGATTTAAGGATCAGGGGGTGTAGTGACAAAAGCAAAATACTGGGGAGTTAGCAATGAAAGAGATGGTTGCTGTGGATTTTTGTTCCATTAAAAGTTGAACATGGGTTGGAAAGGATGTATTAGTGACTGCAGAGCTGAATTGAAATTTCTCATAATTCTGAGAAAAATTATGAGACTTTCCTTTGTTAAGCCTCCCCAAAAGATGGGCATCTGCTGAATATTCTCCAAATATTCACCACCATTTTGTGCATGCATTTCCCCAGAACAACCTAGAGTAATGTTATGATCCGGGCATTGTGGGGAATGAACAGAAAGAAAGAAGCTGTGCCACCATTGAGAATGATTGGAAGATATTGGTAAACTGGTCTCTCCCGCACTATCACATTTTAATGATTTTAGCTTTTCTATGTTTTTAGCTTGTTCTGTTTTAGCTGTGTAAGCCATCTTGAGTCCCAGATTGAAGAAAAGGCAGGATATAAATAATAATAAATAATATAGAGGAGGAGGAGAAAGAAGGAGAAGGAGAACCCAAAATTGCTCAGAGTCACACTTCCCTAGGTAATATACATGCACACAGCACTGTGAAATTTCTTTAACTTTAACCAGAGAAGGAGGAGGAGGCCAGGGTGGGATTAGGTAGACTGACAGGTGTGGGAAATGCAGGATACCTGTCACATGTGTGGTATGGTGATGGCAAAAAGCTTGCCATCAAGCAAAGTTCAGTAGCATCTTCTGTCAGTGTTAGAGCAAGATCAGCTAGTGAGAATTGAACTTCAGATGCTGAAAACTGTAGTATGAATGGAATAATAATCAATAATGTGATTGTGCTTTATCAGCCCACAGAAGGAAGGTTAAAAATCTCCACCTTTCTTTCTTTTTTTACCCAAGCAACTAATTTTCACTTTCAGCTTAAATGTCAATTTATCACTTGGAGGCATTGCTAAATTATGTAAGCAAGGGCAATAAAGGGAATGTTGTAAGTAGCTTGGAGATAGTTGTATAGCATCATTTCACGTTAGCTGCCATTACCTTTCCACTAAAAAGGCTATACGTTTTCTCCTTTAGTAACTCTTTTGTGACCAAATCAATAGAAAAACCGACTCCCTGTAATTCCTCAGACCAAGTTTAATGCACGCCTGAGTGCTTGTAGAGCCTGTAGACCCTTTTATAAATAATTAACACACTTACCTCCTGGCATGCTGGAGATCTATCTATCATGATTGGTATTTGACAGTTCAAGGCTGCATTGAAGGGCTGGAGCATTTTATATATCACATGACTGCAGAATGCTGCTGCCTATAAATGGTGACATAATCAGATAGGAAAGTGCAACTCTGAAAAGTATTTGTGTGTAGGAGCTAACCTTGGGTTCTCACCATGGAGTGGCCAGTTAACTTATGATGAACTCTGACAGCTGCTTTGCTCATCCATTCCTCTATGCATGCTACATTTTTGTTTTGTTGAATTACATGTTCTAGCAGTTAGCTACTAGTTCAAGTTGCCAGTTTTGGTCTATAAAGCCCTTTACATCTTGGGACCAGGATACCCTAAAAGGTTGCTGCACCCATTATATACCCGATCAACCATTGTGCTCTGCAGGTGAGGGCCTTCTGCAGATACCATCTTATCAGGAGGTCTATTCCACACAGTGTAGGAATCAGGCCTTTAGTACTGTGGCACCTCGCCTTTGGAATCCCATCTCCTTGAATATCAGACAGGAAGCATCTCTGTTGCCTTTTTGGTACCAGCTCTGAGTATATAATTTCCTGCCACAGAAGTTGAAAACTCTCATAGGAAGTGACTCTACAAATGCAGTCCATTTCCTGAATAATTGTACGGGGAAGGGGAGATGGCAACCCCCATGTGCCATGCTTTTTTTGTTCTGTACAAGGCTTCCAAGGATAGAGTGAAGTGGAATCCTATGTGTTCCACACACATTCCCATGATCCAAAGTGTCCCACTCAACACAACTCAGTAACCTCGTCCAGCTTCATGGGTAGACTAGATCTCAGATACTTTGAGCAAAGTGCCCACACCAGAGTCATGGAAAGAAGCTTATATTACACTTATACCGAAAACAGAGACTGAAAAGACTCAGCTTAAGAACTACCGCCCCATATCATTACTTAATGTGGATTACAAAATCTTTGCAGACATTTTGACCAAGAGATTGAAAAAAGTGTTGATGGAAGAGATTCATAAAGACCAAGCGGGCTTTCTCCCGGGAAGACATTTGTCTGACAATTTGAGGAATATAATTGATATTTTGGAAAAACTAGAAGTGAACATAAATACTAAAGCAGTTTTGATATTTGTGGACACGGAGAAAGCTTTTGATAATATCTCTTGGAGTTTTATGAAGAAGAACCTACAGGGGATGGGGGTAGGCCAAGGCTTTGAAAACGGTATAAGTGCAATTTATTCAGAACAAAAGGCTAAACTAATTGTAAATAATGTAGTGACGGAAGAATTTAAGACATGACAAGGTTGCCCAATTTCCCCATTGCTTTTTATATCGGTCCTGGAGGTTTTGCTGAATATGATTAGAAGGGACCAGTTGGTTAAAGGTATACAAGTCGGAGCTAAACAGTACAAATTGAGAGCATTTGCGGATGACTTAGTATTGACATTACAGGAGCCAGAATCTAGTACTAAAAGGGTTTTAGAACTGATGCAAGAATTTGGTCAGGTTGCAGGATTTAAACTGAATAAGTTAAAAACTAAGGTTTTAGAGAAAAATTTAACACCGATTGAGAGAGAGAGGTTTCAGAATGAGACAGGTTTGACAGTGGTTAAGAAAGTGAAATACCTGGGGATTAATATGACAGCAAAAAATGGGAATTTATTTAAAGACAACTATGAAAAATGCTGCAGGGACGCGGGTGGCGCTGTGGGCTAAAGCCTCAGCGCCTAGGGCTTGCCGATCGAAAGGTCGGCGGTTCGAATCCCCGCGGCGGGGTGCGCTCCCGCTGCTCGGTCCCAGCGCCTGCCAACCTAGCAGTTCGAAAGCACCCCCGGGTGCAAGTAGATAAATAGGTACCGCTTACCAGCGGGAAGGTAAACGGCGTTCCGTGTGCGGCTCTGGCTCGCCAGAGCAGCGTTGTCACGCTGGCCACGTGACCCGGAAGTGTCTCCGGACAGCGCTGGCCCCCGGCCTCTAGATGTGAGATGGGCGCACAAACCCCAGAGTCTGTCAAGACTGGCCCGTTCGGGCAGGGGTACCTTTACCTTTACCTTTACCTATGAAAAATGCTGGGCCGAAGTGAAAAAAGATTTAGAAATCTGGTCAAACTTGAAGCTTTCACTGCTGGGTCGTATTGCTGCGATAAAAATGAATGTATTGCCTAGAATGTTGTTTTTGTTTCAAACATTGCAAATTGTGGACAAAATGGATTGCTTCAAGAAGTGGCAGAGAGATATTTCTAGATTTGTCTGGCAGGGCAAGAAGCCCAGAATAAAATTTAAGATATTAACTGATGCAAAGGAAAGGGGTGGATTTGCCCTGCCAGACTTTAAACTTTATTATGAATCAGCAACTTTTTGCTGGTTGAAAGAATGGCTGCTTCTTGAAAATACAGACATTTTGGATTTAGAAGGTTTTAACAACGTATTTGGATGGCATGCATATCTGTGGTATGAAAAGGTCAAAGCACATAAAGCATTCAAGAATCACATTGTCAGGAAAGCATTGTTTAATGTTTGGATAAGATATAAGGATTTAATGGAAAACAAAACCCCAAGGTGGTTGTCACCGATGGAAGCAAAAGCACAGAAAAAGCTCAATATGGAGGCCAAGTGGCCAAAATATTGGGAAATTCTGGAACAAGAGGGAGATAGATTGAAATTGCAGAGTTTTGAGAAACTAAAAAACAAAGTGCGAGATTGGCTTCATTATTATCAGATAATGGAGGCATATAATTCGGACAAGAAAATTGGTTTCCAGGTGGAATAATCAAAATTAGAAACAGAACTGTTAGAACCCAAAACTAAGATTTTGTCAAAGATGTATAACTTGCTGTTGAAATGGAATACTCAGGATGAAACGGTGAAATCTGCTATGATTAAATGGGGACAAGATGTTGGACATAACGTAATGATGGCTGACTGGGAACAGTTATGGACCACAGGTATGAAGTTTACGGCATGCAATGCCTTAAGAGAGAATATTATGAAAATGGTATACAGGTGGTACATGACCCCAGTCAAGCTTGCAAAAATCTATCATTTGCCCGATAATAAATGTTGGAAATGTAAAGAAACTGAAGGTACATTCTTTCACCTTTGGTGGACGTGCCCAAGAATTAAGGCTTTCTGGGAGATGATATATAATGAATTGAAAAAGGTATTTAAATATACCTTTTTGAAGAAACCAGAGGCTTTTCTCCTAGGCATAGTCAGCCAATTGGTGCCAAAGAAGGACAGAACTTTTTTTATGTATGCTACAACAGCAGCAGGAATACTCATTGCAAAGTATTGGAAGACACAAGATCTACCCACTCTGGAAGAATGGCAGATGAAGGTGATGGACTATATGGAACTGGCGGAAATGACTGGCAGAATCCAAGACCAGGGAGAAGTGTCGGTGGAAGAAGACTGGAAGAAATTTAAAGACTATTTACAGAAATATTTTAAAATTAATGAATGTTAGAATGATGTTGGATAGAAATTAAGTGGTGTTCAGCTGCAATACTATAAGGGAATATGAAAAATGGATTATTAATAGGTAAAAATTTAATGTTACAATATTTTAAGATTAAAGTCTAGGATAAACAAAGAGGGTAAGGATTTGCTGAACTAACAAACTGAACTGGAATACAAAAAAGGGAGGCATGAGGAGGTCCGGGAAACAAGCTAATGAAAAATAAGTAATGGAAAGATTGAGTTGTTTTTACCATATTTTTTTTTGTATTTTCTTTTTTTTATTTTTTATTTTGTAATATTTTGAAAATCTTAATAAATATTTTTTTTAAAAAAAACAAAGTGCCCAACTCTTCTGTAAAGATTTTGGAGCACATAAACCAGGGGTGTCAAACTCAAATTCATCGGGGGCCGCACCAGCAGTTTGGTCACCCTCAAAGGGCCGGTTGTATCGGCCTAAAATATTTGAGCAGGCTGAGACCCCTGAAGTTGATGGGCTTTTACCGTATTTTTCGCTCTATTGGACGCACCGGACCACAGGACGCACCTAGTTTTTACAGGGGAAAATCAAGGAAAAAAATATTATCCCTCCCCCCCAGCCCCAAAGAGCAACGGACAGGCTGCGTGCAGCCTGTCTGCTTCTCCCAGAGCTTCTCGGGGCTGCAGGGGAAGCCCGGGTTCCCCCACCAGCCCCAAAGAGCAAAGAAGCCAAGACAGCGCACGGGATCCATAGCCGCGCAACCTCTCCAGCCAGGAGCTAAACCTCTCCAGCGCGGCTAAAGAAGACAAGACAGTGAGCGCGATCCATCCCACTCACTGCCCTGGCTTCCTCTTTAGCCTTGCACAGCATCTTTAGTCTTGCGCAACGGGATGGATTGCACCCGCTGTCCACCGGGGCTGGACTAGATGACTCCTGGGGTTCCCTTCCAACCCTGCAATTCTATGACCTCGGAAGGTGTTTGGGGTCTCCACCACTGGAGGCTTTTAAGCAGCGGTTGGGGGACCATCTGTCTGGCGTTCTTTAGCTGTGATTCCTACATTGTGAGGGGGCTGGGCTAGATGACCCTCGGGTGGCCCTCCCAACTCTATACAGTCCTACAGTTCTGCAGCAGGAGATCCACAGCCACTTAGAATCATAGAATCATAGAGTTGGAAGAGACCACAAGGGCCATCGAGTCCAACCCCCTGCCAAGTAGGAAACACCATCAGAGCACTTCACACAATGCCCACCATCAGACCACTTCACACAATGCCCACTCCCAATTTTCATCTGAGAGACATGTGGCTTCAGTGTCTAGGCAGGTACCCCCCTACCTGCCACACTTCCCCCACCCCACTTAAGCTAAGGGAATTCCTGCCCAGAGAAGCTCCCAGGTGAGGCAAGGGTTAAGATCTACCTCTGGTAGATCTCTTGTGGCTGGAGAGGCACGCAAGGCTAAAGAGGAAGCCAGGGCAGTGGGATGGATCGTGTTCCCTGCCCTGGCTCCCTCTTTAGCCTTGCGAAGCCTCCTCCCCCTCCCCCCCGGAGAGGCACGCATGTCTAAAGAGGAAGCCAAGGCAGCGAACGGGATGGATCGCGCTCGCTGCCCTGGCTTCCTCTTTAGCCTTGCGAAGCCTCCCCCCCCCCTGGAGAGGCGCGGCAGCCCGTGGGACGAGGCGGCCGGCCTGCGGGGTCGCGCCGGTGGGGGACCTCCGGAGGCGGCCTCTCTGCTCACCACCTCCTTCGTGCTGAAAGGCGACGCGGCGCACAACCAGGCGATGGTGCACTGGACGGGCGAGAACAGCAGCGAGAACGGTGGCTACGCGGGCCACATGACGAGGTCTGGCGGGCCGGATTCGGCCCGCGGGCCTTGTGTTTGACACCCGTGACATAAACTAACAATAACTGGGAACTTACCCACTTTTCTGGACATACCAACAAGAGTATGTTTGTATTTCACCTCATTACATTACCTTCTTTGGCTTACTTTTATATCCAGCTGCACTTTTTAAGGCCAGGGGCATTTAATGAACAGTTCTTTTGCACTTCCCACTGTGCCAAATTCAATGGATATGCGTAAAGATCAGGGGGGAAGAACAACAGCCATCGGTTTACCAAAAAAACATTATGGGGAATAAGGGAACGATTCCATAAACAGCAATTGTCATACCAAACCCAGTGCACACTTTGATGTTCCCATTATGACAGCAATTAAGCATATGGAGAGTTTAGTTTTCATCATCGGCTCAGAATGAGAGAGCAGATTCAATCTAAACGTGTAATAAGAGTAAAATTGGTCAGAGACGTAACCCTATAATATGCTCAGAAATTAGATGTTGTCGGCTGTTAGGTTTTGGCAGGCTTTGCCATTGAACGGATGCCATTCAGAGATGCTGGCAGAGATTCTTACTGACCAGTACACTGGCTCAGTGGAAAACATTCAGTCCCTCAGATTTATATAACTGAGAGAAATAAATATGCCCACATTTTGCTTTCCTATTCAAATTCCTTCTCAGAAGGGGAAAACATGAAAACAGGGCAAATAGCAGGTTTATAATCTCCAGATGACTGGAGAAATTCCACGCAAAATGTTGACACTGCACACAGAGTTATGGCATAATAATTCACTACAAATATGTGGGTATTCACCTTTGTTGGTGAAATACAAGAACATAGGAATAGCCCTGCTGGTTTAAGCCACTTTGCCATCTAGTTGAGCATCTTGTTCTCATAGTGGCTGACCCTGGTCACTCTCTCCTGCAGTTTCCAGCAATGGGTTTTCAGAAGCATCTCTGCCTCCAGCTGTAGAAGTAGAGCATAGCCGTCATGGATAGAACCCACTTGCAGCTTTGTATTTCATGAATTTTTCTAATCCTCTTTTAATGCTATCCAAGTTGGTGGCAATCACTGCCTCCTGTGGCAGCATTCCATAGTTTTAACTATGTAGCTAAGAATTTTCTTGTCTCTGTCCTAAATCTTCCAGCTTCATTGGATGTCCCCAAGTTCGCGTGTTATGGGATTCTCCACCCCTGTTGTATTTGAAAAGGCGTCTTCCGTTTGCAGGTTTGGCCAGTTCAAGCCCAGTCTAGAGATAAAGAACCATCAACAAAAGACAGTAGAAATTGCAAGTAGGAAGGGATTGAGGGCAGTGGGGTAAGGCATGGGCTAGGCATTAAAATGAAGAGCAGCAGGATGAATTTCTGGAAACTTGCATTTTGAATTCTACCCTATAATGTGTTACAATGTTGCTATGCATGAACTGTTCACTGCATGACCAATTTTATATCTAGAAAATCTAATGATGGAAAGGTGATTAGATTTTCTAGATATAAAATTGGTCATGCAAATCTAAGGTCCGCTGCCTCTCGGATGCTGCATTTTTCACTGATGAAACATTGTATAAATCTAAGGCCTATTGCCTTTTGGAGGCAGCATTTTTCAAACGATAAAACATCACAGTGTGAAATTCAAAATACAGCTTTCTTGGTCACACTTTTGCTTGGATTCATGAACATAAAAACTAATTGACTGCACTAACTCCCCTTCTTGAAATAAATAGTGTTTGAAAAAGGCGATCCTTAAATGAATGGGAATTTCCCTCCACCAATTGTTTTTTAAGACAAACAAGGGTGGCTCCCCTAAAAACTAGTGTGAGGAAGCAGAGGAAGACAGAAGCAATGATTTGGGAATCAAAGATTAATCAACATTTTAGAGGACCTTAATATACTGTGGCCAAAAGCTCGAGGGAATGGGGAGCAGGGGCTACAGTGTTCAGTCAATCTGTTTGCAGAAAGTTTGCATGGATGCCATACAATGTCTGCTCAATATTGGGCATGCATTTTGATTTGTTTGCACATAGTTTGCATGGTGGTACTACAGTGTTGTCTCTTTATTGATCATGCATCCTCATTTGATTGCATAAGGCTTCTGTGGAGGTTATACAATGTACATTCATCCTGATTTCTTTGTGTATATATGACTTTTCATCAATCGTTACCCCACACTTTCTAGCACATTGTACCATTAATTTTCTTAATGCAGAAGTCCTTTTTTAAAAAGTAGGGTTTTTCTTTTCTTTTGCAAGAGTGCTGTTTTAATTGCAGAAACCTAAATTGGTTTGTATGCAGTTGAATTGCTCCTGCAAAATACTGACAGTCTGGAAATGACTAGGTCATTTTAATTTGTTTATATAAAACATTTATTTATCATTCTTCCTACAGCGTGCAATCCATTGATATTCATTAATACAATTAAATGAAAGAAGAAGTAAAACCCTTCAAAATATTTTCATTAAAAATAATAAGATGAAGCCATAATGATTTAAAATGCCTGTGTGGGTTGAAATGTTTTATCCTGGTGGTGAAAAAATTGCAGTGTGGGCATCAGGCCAACATTTTCTTTGAAAATGTTTCATACTCCAAAAGGTGAATAATTCTTCTCCCCTGAGTACCTTTGACTAAGACAGTCTCCACAGAAGGGCCTCAGCAGAAGACCTTAAAGCATAGACTAGCTGGTATAGGAAGAGGGACCCCTTGCTGTGCCTCAAGCCATTAGGGCTTTGGAGGTCTGCGCCATCACCTTGAATTGGGCATGGAAGTAAAAAGGCTTCCAATGAAGTTCTTTAGAAATTATCATTATCCACATATGTCTAGCAGTTGCAGCCCTGGCCTGCACCAACTAAAGCTTCTGCATTGTCTTCATGGGCAGCCCCTTGAAGCTTGTAAAAGTCACTTAAGGCCACCAAAATCTCTAGCGACATAGCTGGATCTAAGATTCTAAGAGTACCTCCAAGCTGTGTACCTACTCTGTCATGGACCATGCAACTATGCCCAAGCCACTTTGGTGGTCCATAGAACCATCTACCAACAGTGCCTCCATCTTATCAGGACTCACTTTCAATTTATTGGTCCCCCTCCTGACCATTACTACATTCAGCACCCTCATCTAACTTTGATGGCCTTACCCAGCAGTTGAAGAACATTCAGTGAATCCTATAGGACCCTCTCCCTCATGATACAAGTGTCATGGAGGTGAATCTAAAATTCATAGTACTGTACTGCTTTCAGGTGCTGCCTCTACAGGTAGGGGAGGAATTGCAATATAATTACGGTATGTCTCCCTCAATCACATCCCCACAGAAGAATATCATGGCTGAGGATAACAAAAACCCTGGCAAGATTGAAGAGAAAAATAGGCCACCCATCAGGGTGAATATCGCAGTTTCTGTGCCAAAATGTCAGTGCTAGGAGCTGGATTGAAATGGTCAAGATAATCCATTACACCCAAGAAAGCCTGAAGATGATATTTTGGGGGAGCACTTGCAACCCATTGAAGTCATCCCCACAGAGAAGATACCTTGCTCTGAGTTTTTCTGTTTGATACAGATAGTGGTATTGAATAAAACAGGTCATGTAGGGAAAGCAGATTTTATTATCATAATTCCATTTCCTTAATTCCACTGCTATAAACATGCTCAGCAACTTCAATAACCAAGAGCAGATTGTGTCAGAGAACATCTACGGAGGAGGATCCCATAAAAATGTGCTTTGGGCTAAAACAGAAAATGAGTGTAATCAACTCTAAGGCTGACAAACACTGGCATAGCCTTAGAATCACAGGTTCAATGGGTACCTTTTTATGATGGCCATTCCAAAATATATAAATCCAAGGCCTATTGCCTTTCAGAGGTGGCATTTTTCAATCACTGCCACTGAAGTATTGCATGTAAAGCTGGGGGGGGGGCGGCGAATAGCAGCACAACATCGTTGATATTTCTCAACATTCTTCAGCCTCGCTTTTGGGTACAGTAGTGATACATGGATTCTCTGGCCTGACACCAAATTTCTTCGATTATCTCAATTACTTATTAGCTGATTCTATGCCTTGCCATTTGTCACCTTCCCACACGAACAGAAAATCGGTCTGCTCAAATCACATCTCTCTGCTAGTTATGTTAGATAGCAGCAGTGGCTGTGCTTTATTATACCAATAGCCATTGAAGCGACAGTGAGGGCAACTAGGAGGGGGGGAAGGAAGGAAATGCCCCAGAGCTTCATTAGATGTCCAGGTAATATAGTTGGTTGATGTGACCAGAACGGGAAGCAGGGATTTTAATAAAAAGCCAGTTTGCCTTCATTTTCATCAAATTAACAGAGCAAACACGAATATGCTAATTAATATTAATATTTTTTGAAGTTACCCATCCTTCACCAGCAGGTGCCAGGACAGGTTATAACAAAATAAAATTCAGTATTAAAAACAGTAAAGACAAATTACAGCATCAGGAGTGAAAACTGTAAAGTGAAGTTGCTAGGTGTGCCTCTGAAGGGAGGGAATTCCACAACTTAGGGGTTGCCACAGACAATGCCCTCATTTGGGCTGCCACCCTCCCTTATCTTCTGATGATGGTAGAGCTATTGCATAGGGGAAGGAGGGTTTTGTTGACCTTAACACCTGAGAGCACCTGTATCTTTTTGCTTTAGCTAGTTTACCTGTTTCTCTGTTTGGCCCTTAGGACTGTCCACAGCCCATGCCTCCTCCATGGACCAGACCATACTATGGCCCTGGTCCACATCCCTATTGAGTGCTTTTGCCAGGCTAGAACGTGTCTTTGAACCAGTGGCGTAGCGTGGGTTGTCAGCACCCGGGGCAAGGCAAGTAATTTGCGCCCCCTAACCCGTGGATTTGTGCCCCCTAACCCTAACCCCCAGATGTTGCGCCTGGTGCGGCCGGGCCCCCCTGCACCCCCCATGCTACGCCACTGCTTTGAACACATTTATGTGAGTAAATAAGCTCGCCTTAATTTACATGTTTAAAAGTCTGTTGGAGATTTATGCTGGTGGGATTTAGTGATAAAAATTCTTTCAGAATTCTGGGCATTTTCAGTGCACAGCTTAAGTTTCCTAAAATAACCATCATCATTTCACATTGAGAAACATACATCATGGTATTTCATTATTGAAATGAATGAATGTTTTAAAAAGGTATGTCTTGGCATGACACAAAAGTGCCACCTTTTTGAGTTCACCCCAGGGCAGGGGAATTGATCCATAAATATCTCCTCCTTATGGATCAATCAAATCCTCATAGCCTCCTGCTCACTCCATGCTGCAAAGCTTCATAGCTTCTGCACATGCTGAGATTCACTTTCTTCTTCTTTTCATTACTTCCTAGGGCCCAAGTTGAGTATTACTTTCGATGTGTGAGAAGCCTATGAGATACATCACCTACTATGAAATTATTTTAAAGTCCATTCAAGCACAAGCATGCCCTCATCTGCCTGTGCAGAGCAATGATGCAGTGGTGGGGCTCAGTTATGCAAACAGATAATGTGGCCGTGTATCCTACTTAACAGAGGACAGTCCTTGTTTGAATCTGAAAGTGTCCTCTGTTTGAGGGCTATTCCAATCCAGGTTTGGTGTAAAGCTTAGAAATCATAAGAAGGGAAAGCAGGAGTCTTGAAGTCTCCCATCAACAGTTAGAAATATCTGATCAGCAGAGTGAGCAAGAACACATGCTCCCTGGTGCTTTCCCTACTATGGTGAGAAGCACTGCATTTCTATCACTTCTGAATTTTGTGTCTATACATAGGAATTATTTCCTACATCCTCTTTGATTTTCTTTTCTTTCTTTCTTTTTTGCAAAGGGGTGTTATCAAAGTTCTACACAGAGTAGATGCACTGAAATTAATAAACTTGACCAACTTAGGTTCATTCATTTCAGTGGGTTGACTCTGAGTAGGACTGAGATAAAATCTCTCTCTCAATGCACAACTGACAGAGAAGGGGAAATTTGCCAGGTGCACATTTTTTGCTGTAATCATTTTTATTAAGGTTTTCAGTACTGCAATACAATATATAAAAAAGAGAAACTGATACAAAATAAGACAAAAGCAACAAATAAATAATGGGCAGGGGATTACATACATGTACCTGATGTGATTGACTCATCTGGGAAATACATATTTAATCGAATAGAATGAGAGAATTGAAAATGTGAAGAAGGAAGTCAGAAATAAATAAAGAAATGTTGCTTATCTAGTTATGGCAAAACAATTCTCTACAGTTTTAAAGTAAACCCTTTGTTCTTTTTCAAATGGTGGCCCTTCCTCCATCACTATACAGTGGTACCTCGGGTTACAGATGCTTTAGGTTACAGACACTTCAGGTTACAGACTCTGCTAACCCAGAAATAGTACCTCGGGTTAAGAACTTTGCTTCAGGATGAGAACAGAAATTGGGTGGTGGCAGTGTGTTACTAGTGGGAGGCCCCATTAGCTGAAGTGGTACCTCAGGTTAAGAACAGTTTCAGGTTAAGAATGGACCTCCAGAACGAATTAAGTTCTTAACCCTAAGTATCACTGTACAGCACTAGTTAAAATTTCATTAACTTTTCCCTGTGACTGAAAAAAATAAAAAAAAAGGTTGTGACCACTTTCCTTCAGACTTCTTACAACCCTTCAGTTCTCAATCCTTCTAAATTACTGTTGATTAATTCATTTATAAGTGGGTGAGTAAGCAGCAGACAATAGTTTTCCTTAAACTCAAAAACCAAATAGGATTGTTGGAGCACTTAAAAAACCATTTAAGTGCTCCTCAGACTTTTCATCATTTAGGCCTATTTCTAAACACATGTAAAGGTCTTGTAGTTATAAGAAGGCAGCATTGTTGTGCTTACAGGTTTATACTTATGGCCACAAACTTTTTTCCATATGAGATTAGTGAATAACAGCACTCTAGTAATAGAAAGCATCCTTAACTCTTCAGCTGGCAGCTAATTTTTCAGAGACATGTTTGGAATTGAGGATGGCTAAAGGCCTAGCAATATTAGCTTCAGACGTTGACTTTCTCACACAAAGACAAATGGATATTTAATCCTTTAATATATACAGTATATATAGCTACAGAGTCTCCCATAGAGGTGTCTCAGTTGTGCTACTCTTGAAAGCTTTTAGCTCAGGGATGAAGGAACTTTTCTTGTCTGAGGGCCACATTTACAGTGGATAGGGTTGCCATATTTCAAAAAGTGAAAATCCAGACACAAGAGCTTTTTTGTGCAGGTGTGTGTGTGCAAAAAATCTTTAAAAATTTAAGATTTTTAAGGGAAATTGCCAAAAATGACACTGCCGACAAGGGTTGCCATATGTCCGGGTTTTCCCGAACGTTTAAGCAATTTCCGCCTGGACACAGTTTCCAATGACCGATTGCTGGCTATGTCCTGGCAGTTCCAGATGTATGGCAACCCTAGCAGTGGACAACCTTCTGTGGTTCAGATGGCAGTGATGGTGGGTGGGGCTAGAGCCCGCAATTCAAGCCAGGCAAAAAGTATTTGAGAGTGTGGAGAGGGCTGTAGCCTAGGGAAAGGGGAAATGAAGGGAAAGATAGCAGGGGCTGAAGGGCTGCTGCTTGTCTGCAGGTTGGAGGTTCTCCTCCAGTGACCTAGCCTAGTCCATTGTTACATGAAGACATGGAGGGGAGGTATCACTCTTGGGTGCCAAGAATCATAAGGTGTTTGATATGTGTGTGGAGAGTTCTTAAGAGACCCCTCTCCTCCTTTCCCCATTCACAGAGTTCCCTGGGAAGAGGGATGGATTGTTAAACCACTCTGAGAATTTTAGCCCCCTTTTTGAGGGGAAGAGGGGTCTCCTAATCATGGTCAGCATTCTTAACTAACTGCAACTACCAGAATTCGGGGAAAGCCATGGTCGTTTAAAGTGGTATGATGATGCTTTAGTGTAGATGGGGCCTACGGAGTCTAATAAATAAATATCCTATCTGACCTATCTCACAATGTAAGTTATTACCTTCTCATTTCACCGGGTACAACTGTAAACACAGGGTGGTATTCAACTTTATTTACTCATTGTAAGTAGACCCACGGAAATTAATGAACATAACTAAGTTGGGGCTGTTAGTTTCCTTGGTCTATTCTGAGTAAAACTTAGTTGAATGCCACCCATATATCTAGCAATAAGATGGGGGGAGAGCTTGGATGCATGGCACCTCAACCTCTCCAGTTTATTCTCTCACATGTTTGTTCAAACTCCTGAAAAATGTTGTTCTTTTGAGCAGATTTACATGCATGGCTCTTCAATTATAAAGGCAGAACCCAGTTTCCCCCTCCCCCATCTCACTTTGGGTAAGTTTAGAACTTCTCAGCTGGCCGCTAAACTGATGCAAGTTGAAAGGTTGCCATTTCATGTGTGACTGCCTCTACTGTGGGGATTTCCCAAAATGCATTTTTGCACTTGCAGTGTTGTCAGGAGCTATGCTTTCAGCAGTTCTGAGAAGATAAAAAAGTAATAAGAGCCACACACATTTTCTAACTCAGTTGCCACCAGGGCCATCAGAACATTCCCTAAGCAGCACCCACATGGAGTATACAAATAAGGAGTGCAATTTTTGAAAGTACTATCTGCAAATCTTGCAGTAAATAAAACTTCAGTTGGCAGCCAGAAGGCAAAAGGATCCTTCTTTACATGCATCCTTGTGTGCTGCTGCAATAATCCATCTACCAATTCAGCTCTTCAGGTAGTTAAACAAATGTTAGAGATCTCAAAGTGGATTGGGGGGGGGATGTGCTGACCTCACCTTCCACCCCTTACCTGTGCATGTTTAGCACTAATGTCTGCAAGGAAAATCTAACCACATTAAACTGAACATGGTTAGAATCCCTAGGTTGTAATCAACCAACTTGTATTCAGAGTAGAAACACTGAATTTAATGGACGTAAGTTGGTAATGGGCATAAATTTCAATGGGTGCACTCTAGTTATAGTTAGTTGAATACAACCCTGGGGTTTGATTGGGAACCCCGGTTCTGGGTCCAGAATATAAGCAACATTTCCCTTCCTAGTGATGAGGGAGAAATCTGAATCAGTCCACATTTAAAGGTTAATCTACCTAATTTGCACTTTCTGATACAGAGTTAACTGCAGCATAGCCATCCTTTGAAATTCACACTTCTCTGAATTTTGCATTGCAGTTCATTGCAGTGATGTGTACACAGTTACATATACTAAAATGCACATTTAAATTGATATATTGGTGAAATTAACCTACAAAATGCATTGTATATGGGGGAAATGGTTTGTGGACTTGTGTGTACA
Organism: Podarcis vaucheri; assembly: GCF_965113315.1. Classification (NCBI taxonomy): domain Eukaryota; kingdom Metazoa; phylum Chordata; class Lepidosauria; order Squamata; family Lacertidae; genus Podarcis; species Podarcis vaucheri. Next base: position 49,082,086 of record NC_138765.1, on the reverse strand, counting down.
GTATTAGGCAACACTGCATATAAAAATGCATACATTAGGAGAAATTTGCACTGCTCTGGACCTATGATGTTATTCTCATCAAGCAAAGTAGTTAGTTTATTTAACAGATGTTTGGCGTACAATTTCCCAATGTTTGACAGTAGACTTATTGGCTGATAGTTGGACGGCAGCTTTTTGTCACCCTTTTTAAAGATTGGAATAATTATAGATTACTACCATCAGTTAGGCATAATACCAGATCTATCTATCATACTGAACCTTTATTTTATTTTTTTTATTATAGTGTAAAAGAAAGAACTGGAGAAAACAGCAAAAAACATTATGGGGTTATTTTTTGAGATACTATGGACAGCTGTCTCTCCATTTTAAAATGTGTGGTTCTGAATTTTCTGTTATTGGGTGACTCTTGCATTGTAAAAATAGCCTATCATTTGCAGCACAGTCTTCAGGAAGGGAGAATGCAGGAAGGAGACTGTTGGCCCCCTGCAGAGGGAACAAACACTCTGTTTTAGCAAACCACTTCAAAGCAAACTGCTTCAAAACAGAGCCCCCTCAGATGCACTAGAGAACTTCCTAGTATAGCAGATCTCTATGGTTCCACCTGTTGTCTTTGTCCATGGAGTTTTCTTGGCAGGAATACTGGAGTGGCTTGCCGGTTCCTCCTCCAGGTGGATCACATTTGGTCAAAACTCTCCACTATGACCAGTCCATCTTGGGTGCCCTGCTAGGCATAGTTCATAGCTTCTCTGAGTTATTCAAGCCCCTTCACCACGGCAAGGCAGTGATCCATGAAGATTTTACTTTCTTGGGCTCCATGATCACTGCAGATGGTGACAGCAGCCACGAAATTAAAAGACGCCTGCTTCTTGGGAGAAAAGCAATGACAAACTTAGACAGCATCTTAAAAAGCAGAGACATCACCTTGCCAACAAAGGTCCGTATAGTTAAAGCTATGATTTTCCCAGTAGTGATGTATGGAAGTGAGAGCTGGACCATAAAGAAGGCTGATCGCCGAAGAATTGATGCTTTTGAATTATGGTGCTGGAGGAGACTCTTGAGAGTCCCATGGACTGCAAGAAGATCAAACCTATCCATTCTTAAGGAAATCAGCCCTGAGTGCTCACTGGAAGGACAGATCATGAAGCTGAGACTCCAATACTTTGGCCACCTCATGAGAAGAGAAAACTCCCTGGAAAAGACCCTGATGTTGGGAAAGATGGAGGGCACAAGGAGAAGGGGACGACAAGAGGACAAGATGGTTGGACAGTGTTCTCGAAGCTACCAGCATGAGTTTGACTAAACTGTGGGAGGCAGTGGAAGACAGAAGTGCCTGGCGTGCTCTGGTCCATGGGGTCACGAAGAGTCAGACACGACTAAACAACAACAACAACATGGTTCCACCTGCCACTGCTGATCAGTTGTGATCACTTTTCAAAGGAGAAGTGGAGAGCTCACTTTAAGCTCCTGATTGTTCTTTTGTAGCTATATCCTTCCCTGGCCAACAGATGATGTCAGTGTGGTTTGGGGAAAATGACCTTGTGGGCCAAATTGGGACCTAATTAGGCCCAAGGGCTGTAAGTTCCCCACTGTAAACACAGGGTAAATCAGGCTGAGATGTAGGTTAGGGTCTAAGATCTCATGTGAAATGAGACATAATGTGAGACAAGGTCATTTCCTTCCTCTCATCAGCTTGCTCTCAGACCCACAAGAATGTGAGAATCCTCCGGCTATGTCTGGTCTCCAAGCCATGACCTCAGACCAAACTTTATAGCCCTCCTCTCCATCTCACAGACATCTGGAAATCTTTGTCTGGTTGAAATTGATTGATTTCTGCAGCTTACTGAATTTCTTAGTGCACCCTTATGAATCAAATGCGAACTCCAATTCTTTGCCTTTCTTATTGTAAATCTCTGAAAATTCTTGGTCACATTTATGGGAAATTTGTGACTGAATAGTCTGAATAGATCTGAAAAGACTAGCAAAGCAAATGGATTGATTATTTGGGTCATCAGCTTGCTGTTGAGCTGTTGCCAGTGCTGCCTTTGCTTAAAATTTTTTTAGGTACAGTATAATAATTCAGAGGAATCTTTACATTGTAAAGTAAGTATCTATGTGTCTGATCATGTGTGTGAAACCTCCAAAAATGTGATGAGCCATAAACTTTTGTCACAGCTGCAGTGCCATACACTGGATAGTCATTACTGGAATGGAATTGATGAAATGCCAAAACTAATCATAATGAAAGGGTGTGGCGATCTGTAACCCATCATCATGACCATCATTATTTTAGGACATTGGCATTTTGAATATGCAGCCACAGCCCCATTAATCCTAATGGGTGATTCACATGCCCGGGGCATGCTTTTATACTGGAGTAATGACAGCTAACAGCTATATCGTAGAATCATAGAATCATAGAGTTGGAATAGACCACAAGGGCCATCGAGTCCAACCCCCTGCCAAGCAGGAAACACCATCTGAGCACTCCTGACATATGGTTGTCAAGCCTCTGCTTAAAGTCCTCTGAAGAAGGAGACTCCACCACACTCCTTGGCAGCAAATTCCACTGTCAAACAGCTCTTACTGTCAGGAAGTTCTTCCTAATGATTAGGTGGAATCTTCTTTCTTGTAGTTTGGATCCATTGCTCCGTGTCCACTTCTCTGGAGCAGCAGAAAACAACCTTTCTCCCTCCTCTATATGACATCCTTTTATATATTTGAACATGGCTATCATATCACCCCTTAACCTCCTCTTCTCCAGGCTAAACATGCCCAGCTCCCTTAGCCATTCCTCATAAGGCATCGTTTCCAGGCCTTTCACCATTTTGGTTGCCCTCCTCTGGACACGTTCCAGTTTGTCAGTGTCCTTCTTGAACTGTGGTGCCCAGAACTGGACACAGTACTCCAGGTGAGGTCTGACCAGAGCAGAATACAGTGGCACTATTACTTCCCTTGATCTAGATGCTATACTCCTATTGATGCAGCCCAGAATTGCATTGGCTTTTTTAGCTGCCGCGTCACACTGTTGGCTCATGTCAAGTTTGTGGTCAACCAAGACTCCTAGATCCTTTTCACATGTACTGCTCTCAAGCCAGGTGTCACCCATCTTGTATTTGTGCCTCTCATTTTTTTTTGCCCAAGTGCAATACTTTACATTTCTCCCTGTTAAAGTTCATCTTGTTTGTTTTGGCCCAGTTCTCTAATTTGTCAAGGTCGTTTTGAAGTGTGATCCTGTCCTCTGGGGTGTTAGCCACCCCTCCCAGTTTGGTGTCATCTGCAAATTTGATCAGGATGCCCTTGAGTCCATCATCCAAGTCGTTGATAAAGATGTTGAATAAGACCGGGCCCAAGACAGAACCCTGTGGCACCCCACTAGTCACTCTTCTCCAGAATGAAGAGGAACCATTGATGAGCACCCTTTGGGTTTGGTCAGTCAGCCAGTTACAAATCCACTGAGTGGTAGCATAGTCAAGACCGCATTTTACCAGCTTCTTTACAAGAATATCATGAGGCACCTTGTCGAATGCCTTGCTGAAATCAAGGTAGGCTACATCCACTGCGTTCCCTTCATATACCAGGCTTGTAATTCAGAGGACAACAAAATGAAATATAAATACTTGGAAAATTCAGAAAATGTGACTCATTTGCTATGACAATGGATTCCAGCTAGATGGGATGGAGTAGAAACATATAGGCAGAAGGTCTAGTGGTCATATCCATACAACAAATGTAAGCCAGGCCATATCTGCAGCATACATTTAAAGCAGTATTATACCATTTTAAACACTCACGGCTTCTCCACAAGGGTTCTAGGAAGCGTAGTTTGTTAAGGATGCTGAGCTGTTAAGAGATTCCTAATTCCACCACAGAGCTACAATTCTCAGAGGTTTAACAATCAATCTCTCTTCCCATGAAACTATAGGAATTGTAGCCCTGTGGGTAGAATAAGGGTCTCTGAGAAACTCTCAGCAACCTTAACAACAGCTGATAGGATATTTTAGGGAAAGACATGACTGTCCAGGTGGTGTAGTAAGGCTTTAAATGTACGGTATGGATGTGGCCCCAATTTAGAACCTGTTCATTCTCATGACTCTTAGGCTCCTTGGAAAAGAGACCTGTCCTGCAATAAACTGTAACATGCCATAAAAAGGTAAAGGGATTTGAACCGCCGACCTTCTGATTGACAAGTCCTAGGCTCTGTGGTTTAACCCACAGCGCCACCCACGTCCCTGTAACATGCCATAAATGGTGCTAAATAGGGGCAGTGTGTCTCGTTTTGCTGCTTGAGGTGGAACAGGAAGTGCTACTTTGCAATGCCGCCAGCTACCTGTTCCTGCTGCTGTCATGCACCTTGTTGCATCTGCCACTGGCGGAGAAGCGGCACTGCCAATGGTACTGATTTTGGGCAAGTTCATGCTAATTTCAGGTGAGAGCTCACTCAAAATGTATGCAATCTTGCCCAAAATGGGCGCTGCTGGCAGTGGTGCTTCTCTGCCACTGGCAACGTGGTGCGGCACCTCTGGGTATGCCCCTGGGGTGCTTTTGCCACCTGACACTGCAGCCTCACCCTGACTAATGGCTGGGCTGTCTCTGGTGCCACACACACACACACACACACACACACACACTGCATTAATGGTAAAAAGCTTTCTTTCACTATATCATCCCTGCTGACAGGAAGGTCCAGAGAAAAAGCATGTACTAGAGGAAGCTGCTCTATAAACCAGCACAACCAGCAAATCATATTTTCTAGTAAGTAAAAAATGCCATCCTGGAAGTGGTACAGTCCACTTTGCTTTCTCAGACAGCTATCACCTTGTTTTCCAGAAAGCCTGAATTTCTAAGAGGAAAGGAATTACGGGGTTTTGATTTGGAAAGCTGATTTTTCAGCAGAGTTCATATGAGCAGCAAATTCTTTTGGAGGAACGACAAGGGGAGTCTAATAGATTTTGGCATAAACAAAGTGAGTAAAAAGAGGGAAGGAGAGAATGTGAAACTTAAACAGCAATTAACTGTGGCTGACCCAGGGGGGACGATAACGACACTGCAAAATGCCTACTTCGCTCCCCAAATGGAATCCCTAATGGTGCAATTTTATCTTCCAGCTCAGCAGATGGTCAATAACCTTCCCGGGAGATTGTATTTCTTACCTTCCTTCATTTGCTTCTCCAGCAGAGAAATTACAGTTCCGATTTCACCATATATATATATATATATATATATATATATATATATATATGCTTTCGTAGATTTTCACGGGTACAGGAATGCAGGTTTTGGTGTCTTCGGGTGTCTTCCCGTGTAAGAGTCGGGGTGTCTGTGCGACGTTTCGACGAGGTCTCACTCGTCATCTTCAGGCTGGTGCTTTCGGTTTCTTGTTACTGGAACAGAGCAGAGTCTGGTGTTTGAGTTCCTATAAATACTGTTGAGGGGTGTGGTGTATAGCCTCCAACGTTCTGGGCAGAGAGGAAGTTCCTAGATTAGTGTGCCTTTTCTTCTTTTGTTCCTTAATTACTTGAGGGATATCTTGGGATATCTTGGGTGATTTCATGAGTGATATTCTGAATATCACTGGGTGGGTCATTAAGTGTAGATTAGTTGCTAAAGCTTTCGTGTCTTGACCTCTTGAGCTTGTGAAGAGTTTTTCTGAGAAGATGGCTGTGCTGCATTTAGTTGTGCTCTGGCTTGGCTTCGTGTATAGGGGCGAGCTATGGTTTTGTGCCTTGTGCCAGCCAGATCTGTGTAGGGATTGCAGGGGGGTGCAGCATCCGGAGGTGCCACTATAGTTTGGCTACTGGATGGAGTCTGTAATATGTCTGTGGAGAGGGTCTGGGTTTGGGTCTGGTGTGGTTGATTGGTGACGGCGTTCTGTGTGCCTCTGGTTCTGGTGTCGGTTCTGGTGTCACCCTCACAACATGAACAAGCGTGACGACACGTCCCGCCTGCCAGACATCTGGAAATTAGCCCTCCCCACAAAAACCGACACCAGAACCAGAGGCACACAGAACGCCGTCACCAATCAACCACACCAGACCCAAACCCAGACCCTCTCCACAGACATATTACAGACTCCATCCAGTAGCCAAACTATAGTGGCACCTCCGGATGCTGCACCCCCCTGCAATCCCTACACAGATCTGGCTGGCACAAGGCACAAAACCATAGCTCGCCCCTATACACGAAGCCAAGCCAGAGCACAACTAAATGCAGCACAGCCATCTTCTCAGAAAAACTCTTCACAAGCTCAAGAGGTCAAGACACGAAAGCTTTAGCAACTAATCCACACTTAATGACCCACCCAGTGATATTCAGAATATCACTCATGAAATCACCCAAGATATCCCTCAAGTAATTAAGGAACAAAAGAAGAAAAGGCACACTAATCTAGGAACTTCCTCTCTGCCCAGAACGTTGGAGGCTATACACCACACCCCTCAACAGTATTTATAGGAACTCAAACACCAGACTCTGCTCTGTTCCAGTAACAAGAAACCGAAAGCACCAGCCTGAAGATGACGAGTGAGACCTCGTCGAAACGTCGCACAGACACCCCGACTCTTACACGGGAAGACACCCGAAGACACCAAAACCTGCATATATATATATATATATATATATATATATATATATATATATATATATATATATATGCTTTCGTAGATTTTCACGGGTACAGGAATGCAGGTTTTGGTGTCTTCGGGTGTCTTCCCGTGTAAGAGTCGGGGTGTCTGGGCGACGTTTCGACGAGGTCTCACTCGTCATCTTCAGGCTGGTGTTTTCGGCTTCTTGTTACTGGAACAAGAATATATTTTCTTTTTGGTAAGGAAAAAGGTGTTCTTCCCCCACCCTTAAATCTATGTGCATTACCATGGTCTGCTTAAAGATGTGAGGGGATCGTACCATGGTCTGCTTAAAGATGTGAGGGGATCGTGGCCTTCATGCTACCCCCTGTTAATCCAAACAAAATGATTGAGAGAAGCATCTGTACAGACGTGGAGCGGGGGGAGTAGAGCAAAGAATGTGAAATTAAAATGTAAATCAAAAAGTAATTGGCTTTTTGTGCATAGTTTAGATAAGATTTACTTTTGAAAAATGGCTTTGTGTTGGAAACTCAGCGGGCCCATCTCCATGTGGCACGTTCACACTTAATAATGGCAACCAATCTAGGCCATAAATATTGCAAACAACGCCATTTGAATGAGAAGCCCTATGAACCATAATAAACCCCCCGTGATTAATTCCAAAATGGCTCTGTTCGTATTAGACCTGCGGTGGCCTCCCTGATGAGATCAATACAGTGTAGCCGAGTGGTTCTGATAGAAGCGTTATTATCTTTTAATCTTCAGGAGAATGCCAACTTTCTCCTGCTTCGCTCTCTCTCGAATACTTTGCCTCACTTGCTCTCTTTTTTCCTTTTCTCAGAGCAACCTTGAAGGTGCTCATTTTGAGGTTGGTTCTCTTTTTCTCCCCAGCCCCACCCGCAACATCTCCTGAAATGAAGATACATTAGAGCCTTTTCAAGGATTTATCAATAATATGACACGGTCACTGTTTGCAGAGCCAACAGCTAAAAGGCACATTTGTATGCTGAGACTTACAATTGGTCACAATGACCTTCCCTGTCAGCCTCGATTTCTGCAGCAGACAAATGCCTTCAGTGAATGAGCGGTAAAAGGACAGACATTTGCAAAGGGGCGGGGGGGGAGAGGGAGGGGATTGGCGGGGAGAAGGGGAGGGGAGATGGCAACATATTGTTCTCCAAGAGGCCAGAAACAACTTGTTAGAAGCTCGGCTGCATACATTATGCTTAGCACAGCCATCTCATTCCTTGACATGTAGCCTCTGTTAATGGCAATACACGGCCAGTTTACAGTTTCCTTTGGTTAAACAACGAGATTAAAGCTGGCATTAAAGCTGCAGCTGCAGAGGCACCAATTAGGAAGCAGAGGCTTGCTCTGCTCTGGACTTCTGGAATCCAAATAGCATGATGTAGCTAAATGATCAGTCCCTTTTCTCCTCAGTCCCAAATATTTTGTGCGTGTGTGCGCGCGCACACACACAATTTTATTTCGGGAAATAGTGGGGTCGCGGCCAGGGGCGCGTTGACTGCACAACCGCAATTCCCCTGCCGCAATATAGGGAGGGGAGAAAAGAAAAGGATATAAAGAAAATGCTATTTTTAAAGGGCAGGGTGAAAGTGGTAAGAGTCGATTTCCAGAGAGGAACAGCAGACCATAGAGAGAGAAATGGCTAGAGCACATTAATGGTGCACATAGTCCAGAATAGCTGTGTGATATCTCATCAACACCTATGGAAATAGTACAGCTGTTTCATTATGCAGAATAAGTCAGATTGTTTTTTGAGCTCTCAAAAAAAATGGGGGATGAACAGGGAAGGAAAAGTCTTTCTCGCCACATCCTGCAGATGTTCCGTAAAAAGTGAGTGAGCAAATCATGGCTATTCCACATCAAATGCCCAGTGTGGAAGAAACCCTTCCCTTTGTTTCAGATAAAATGTGATTATTTCTCTGACACACTTATCTTTGTGGCTAACACACAGCTTCTACCCAGTGAAGTTCTGTTTAGATGGCCATGAAGAATACATATGTGTGAGGCTCATGTCCCCTGGGCCATACCTAATCTCTACTAGGTACTGGATGGGGGATGGCTTGGTTCAAATTTCAATGTGAACATACCTAAATCACACATCCAAAAATTATACTCAAACTGATACCCAGCTATCTTACTCAACTTGCACTTCCTCAAATTTTTGATGCTGTTCTCCAAAGAAACAAAGTGCAAAAAAAGCACACACTAGGATGAAGTGTGCAAAGAAATACATGTATTAATGTAAATAAATACATAAATGCATTATAGTAGGGAAAATCACATTAAAATGTGTAAATTAGGATAAATTCTCAATATGTTGCTGATTAATTTTCATGAGAGCTTTTTGTTTAAAAAAAGATTCTGAAACTGACGTGGAAATATGGAGAAATGAACTTATGACTGAAAAAAATGGAACCTGGGAGAAATGGAAATTGGCAAATTTATTGATACCTAGTCATGCACACTTTTGTACTTTTGATATATCAGTTCAATAAATATTTATAGTTTGTTGCCATAGGACATTGCAGATTTGATATACTGGTGGAATTGCCATTGCCAACGGTCACCTTAAAGAAAGGTGATCATGTTGTCAGATTCCTCAAGTCATAGGATTGAAAAATAGTTGGTGGCTTGGAATGTTGCCTTTGTGGATTTTGCTATTATTTCAGATATGAAGAGGACTGATAAGGGATCACTGGAAATTTCTGTGCAAGCAAATGGTCTCCAGCAGGCTACCACTAGCAATGCTAAGTGGTTTTGCAAGTGTAATCCCTCTTTTTAGTTTTGTTCCCATTTAATTGAATTAGGAACGCATAACAACTAAAAGAGGTTACTTTCATGTCCTTTACTCTGCGGTATGTATTTGCCGCATAATGATTTTCAAAAAAAAAAAGGGGGGGGGAGGGATGCTGTGCTTGGCAAAGAATGCTTTTTTTGGTCCCCCATAACAATTATAATTCATATTCATGTCCCTGCTTCATGCTTTAAATTTTAATCAGTGTTAATTAAAAGTATTTTTTTCCAGGCTCCTTTTTTCATTTTAATTTGTGAAAACACATGCGGACTTTCTGACAATTGTTAAGCCTTCAGAGAGATGTTGCTACCAATTGTGATAAATGTCTACAATAAATAAATAAATAAATAAATAAATAAATAAATACCAAGTTGTAGCCCGTCCAAAATCACTGGAGGTTCTTGCTGTCTACTCAACTTTTGCTGACTTTATTTACTGACATTAAAAAAACACGTCTTTTTCCTCCCATTTCATTCTTATAACAACTCAGTGTGTTAGGATAGGCTGAGAGTCACACAACTGAGTTTCATAATGGAATGGGGATATGAACCCACAAACCATTCTGTGTATTCATCTTCTCTATATGTTCTTTTCTAGTATGGTAGGATTGGGGAACAGGTGGCCCACCAGATATCATTGAACTACAACTTCCATTATGCCTGACTCCTGGCCATGATGGCTGGACATGATGGAAGTTATATTCTGAAACATCTGAAAGGCCACAGGTCCCCAGCCCTGTGACCTAGATTTGAGTTGTGGGAATGGATGTCATGCTAGAGCAGTAAGTAGTATAGCATTCCCTTTTTGCTGAGACTGGTGGCATTCCAAAACATATGGGGGCCATCTGGTTGGGAAAGGCTTCAAAGGGACAATTATGCTCTGGTAACAGCTAGGTTTGATTACTGTAGCTCATCATATGTGGGCCTGCCTCTGAAGACTGTTCGGAAACTTCAGCTGGAAAAGAAATCACAGAACTTTGCCTAAAAATGCAGCACAAAAGAAAGTGTGGATAATACCTTATCGGTATTATTTTCACCCCACTTAATAACCCTTTTGGATTCTCAAAACATTTCACAATTAAAAGCACCAAAAATTCCAATAAATATTGTAGGCAGTGTCATGACTGGGCTATTGTCCTCCCCATTATATTTCTCTTTCCATTCTCTACATTGTCTCTCAGAACCAGCAGCTGTGGTACCATGTCTTGTGTACTTTTCCTACTTAATTAACTTAGCACATATAGAGATTTCATTCATAAGTTGCTCTCATGTGGTGTATCCGAAGTTGCTATGGTTTCATGGCTCTATTAGCCCTGCGTGTTTTCAAGTCCCAGAAGAAATGAACGAGAAATTCTAAGAGACCTTTTTTGTTGTTGAAAAGCTGACATTCTTGAGAGATTGCAGCAAGAGATGTTTGTGCTAGGTTTGTGTTTGTGTGTGTGATTTCTAAAGAGTGTTCTTGGTTAGGAGTAACCCTTACAGACTTAGATAAAACTGATCACTTCTGTTTGTTATGGATGAAAGTTCTCTTGATGATCTACTGAGGAAGTCTCTAACACTTTCCCTTTTTACTCTGAGAGGTGAAGATTAGGTAGTGGTAATTGGAACTTTTTAAATTGGTAAGAATGTGCTGATCTATTCATGTTCCAGCTGAAATTTTTTTTTATCAGATCCTATTGAAAGATTCTCATTAGATTTCCTTTCTTCCATCTATACTTGTTTAGAGAAAAGTATTAATCAGCCCAGAGATGCAAACAGATATAAAGAAGCAGAGTGAAAGTAGATATTCCAGACTGTAGAAATATGTAGTTTGATCAAGTTGGTTGGCCAAACTTTTTAAAAAATCCACCAATTCATTCATAGCAACTACTTTAACATATTAGCTCCTGGAAATGACTTACTTCAAACATCTTTTGATCATTTCTCATGGTGATTCTTATGGCACCTGAAATCGTATGAGTTTTGGGTTTTCTGACAACATTCTTTGACCCCAGAGGCACATTTGGGGATGTACTGGAAGACTGCCACATATAAAATTTTGTTAATATGGATGAGATCTATCAATTATTGTTAGTGTATGAAAGTTCATTAATAAGGTATTCATCGTACCAGGTTTTTAGGCAGAGCTATGAAAATGTATTTATGAATTGACTGGCTTTTTATCAACATATGATCTGCATTCAACTACTAGAAACTCTAAGATGAGTCCTTCTGGACCAGACCAAAGGTTTTTCTAGTCCCACATCTGGTTTCTCACAGTGGGCAAACTAATGCCTTTGGGAAGCCCACAAGCAGGACACAAGCACAATAATCCACACCTGTTCCCCAGTGATGGGAAATTCAGAGGCAACCTCAGCACTTTGAGGCAGCATATGACCATCATGACTTGCAGCCACTGACATCTTTTTTGAATTCATCTAATTTCCTTTTACAACCATCCAAGCTAGTGACGATTGCCCATCTTGCAACAGCATGCAGCTAACTGAATGCTAGGTGAAGAAGTACTTCCTATTTTCTGTCCTAAATCTCCCACCAATGAGTTTCTCCGAATGGCCAGTTCGGGATTCTATTATTTGCATATGTAAATGGAATTAGACTAAGCAGTTCAATAGGGTTCTATTTTTAAAGCTCTTTAGGTCCACTGCCTTCCCCCTTCTCCAACCAAAATTTCAGGGATTCCTCTGTCTCCCTTCTGCTTACTCTTTTGTCTACCTTTTATTTGTTCTCTTTTGACATGACTGTGTTGGTGACTGTAGCATTGTGATTCCATTTCCTGCAGTCACTCTAGCTTGAAGCCACATTGAATATCTAGCATGGAACCATGTTTAACCCTTCCTTTGGTCAGCTTGTGCTTTGGGCTTTGGTCAGCCCAGTGCCAATGTGCTGTGCTAGTCCAAGATATTTTGCCACCTGAGGCACAAAGGACAGGAAAGTGTCCTTGCCCAGGTTACAAGTACAGAAGCTAATCAGACTGATGATGGAACAGTCTACTCTGGTATACCTGAAGGTAGCAGTCTAGTTTACAGGGTGCAGGGCAGGCCACACAGGCCACACAGTTTGTCCTCTAACACATTGCCACCATTCTTATTCCTTACCATCTCCTGCCTAAGATGGCTATCTCATGCTATGTCTTGGTAAGGCTTCTTTAACCTTTATGTAACTATCAAGAAAAAAGCTGGCATTGGAGGGATTCCTAAAGGCTGTGGTGGTGAACCTCAACTCTGGATGTCAAACGTGGCCACCAGGCCCCTTGGGTCTCTCCTCGGGCTGCACCGTCTCTCCCTGGGCCATGCTCCTCACTGCCCTTGCTTCACACCCTTATTTAGCGTTTTGCCTTGCTGGAATGCGTCCTTGAACTCTGATAATGACACTTGCTTCCCTGGATAGAGGATGTGTGTGTGTGTATGTTGAAACTAGCCTAATACAAAAAGCAACATTCATTTTAAAATCAGATGCGCCACCTATTTTGGCCACCACTTGCATGTGGCCCCCATAGGGCAATGTAGCCTTCAGGCAGAAAGAAGTCTTCCTGTCTGGCCTGAATTTGCACCAGAGCAAAGTCAAAAACAACGGCATTGTAAATACCCTCATTGTCTTTCTGGATATGGAGCTCTCTAGCTCTGTTCCTGAAGGGTTTTTTTTTTTTTTTTTTTGGTACTGCTCTCCTGTGCAAGAAGCCAAAGCAATCATCCCTGCGATGAATAAGAGGACTGAAGCTGCAAGGGGAAACCAAAGGTCTGGGTGGAGTGTCAAATTGCACTGCTGCTGTGGTGGTGAACATAGCAATACAGGCTCCAATAAACAAGAGGAATGCTGTGCTGGTAAATGAGAGAGGGAAGTAGGTTATAATTACTTTAAGCACAAAAGGAAGTGAAAGTATTGGTTTTGAAAGCAATTTATGTATGTGTGTGTGTGAAAGAGAGAGAGACAGAGAGAGAGAGAATGCAGTTGTGTCATGATCACAGCAAGGAAAAGAGGGTGAAAGAGGCAGACAGAAGTAGCATGCAGGGGACGGAAGGCCATCAAGTCATGTAAGCCACACTCAGGACCTGCAAAGTGGCTTGAATGGAAACTGGCATTAGAGACAGTAGGGGTTTCATTTATCGAAATAGGAAAGGCAGAAGGTGCCAGCAAAAGAATTTTTGTTGTTTGTTTGTAGAAGGGGAGGAGGAGAGCAGTCAGCAGGGAAAAGAAAGCATATATTGGAATAGTAACTCAAGTATAACCAGCAATAATCATAGTACTGCTGGACACTCACTCAATGCATAGAAGCCTACATCACTGCAGAAAGTAGATGAGTATGTTTAAGCTTATTTCACTGATTGTGTAGAGGGAATAAAACACACCCAGAAGTCAAGCAAATTCCTTATGGAGGATATGGCTTTCAGTGCTTAATGGCTATGCTCTACCTCCACTGTCTGAGGCAGAATGCCTCTGAATATCAGTTGCTGGGAATCACAGATGGGCAGTGGCGTAGCGTGGGTTGTCAGCACCCGGGGCAAGGCAAGTAATTTGTGCCCCCTAACCCGTGGATTTGCGCCCCCTAACCCGTGAATTTGCGCCCCCTAACCCTAACCCCCAGATGTTGCGCCCGGTGTGGCTGGCCCCCCCTGCACCCCCCACGCTACGCCACTGCAGATGGGGAGAGTGTTGTGGTGCCAAGGACCTGCTTGCAGGTTTCCCATAGGCATATGGTTGGCCAGTGTGAGGAACAGGATGCAAGACTAGGTGAGCCTTTGGCCTGATCTAACAGGGCTCTCCTTCAATTCTTTTCCCCTCCCTTTTTTGGGTGGCGGCTTAGTTTTAAAGCAGGTTTATGGAACCTTTAGCCCTCCAGATGCCCCAGAACTACAACTCCCACCATCCCTGGCCATTGAACATGCTTCCTGTTTTTAAATGAGCAAGGTTGCTGAGCTCTTGATTTAGGCGTTTCACTTGCAGCCACAAGACACTTTGCAGCCTCCCAGACATCTTTCTTGGACTGGAATGCAGAGGTGACTTTTGAAAGAGGTAGAAACTGCAACAGGTGGCGCCTGTATGAATTCTGAAATCTGAAACTTAGAAATCCTTCCATCATTGTTTATAACTTTATTTAGAGCTGTGATTAATATCCATTTAACAAGTTGTTTCAGTATTGGCTTTATACAAGTTGCATTTATTTATAAAAGTTGCAGCATTGTGTATAACTATCAGAAAGTTCTCAAATGAGAACTTGGAGCTCGGAAAAGGGGGGAGATTTCAGGGGAGAGGTTTTGAGGAGTTCTTGGGGATGAAAGTGGGCTTGTGTGCTATGAGGTAAGAATGAGGAGAAATCCTGGTTTTTTTGGGGGAAGGAGGCCTTGTTAGTGGTGGCCAGTGCTGCATGTAGTGCTTAAATATGTCTGTCTTGCCAAAACTCTTTAAGGCTATTCTCCCCACCCCCAATGCCCCAGTTGTAATTAGAATACAGTGTTTTTAAGGGGTGGGTTGGTAGCCCACCTGTAGCATCCACCACACCCCTGATTGCCCTGTGATGTTGCTAAGTTCTGCGGCATGCTGGGTAAAAATAAAGGGGGGTGTCAACTAGCAGCCATTAAAAAAGAGGCCACAGAGTAAAACAGTGTTAAAAAGTAATGTGGTTTTTCTTTTCTTTTAAAAAAGACCCCTACTGCCAACACAGTGACATGCCCAGTGTCTTAAAAACAACAATCTTTAAAGAACTCCCTCCCCAAAAATCTCTCACCAAAATGTCCTTCAGTTCAGCACCTACAAATGAGTATTCTTTGTTCAGTACTAAATGGGTATTTTCATCCAGTGCTAAAAGTAAAGCTATTGAATGCATAATAGCAATTTTAGTTAACAATAAATGTTATGTAAATAACCTAAAACTAACAGTCCTATGAAAATTGCAAAACAAATTATGTCAATATTTCAAGACAATAAAATATTCAACAGTTTGGGGACAAAATCGGTATTTTGGGAATGCAAGATAATGTTCCTCTAAACTTTTTTTCCAATTGAAGAACTTTCATTTTTTTCACACTCATTCACAGCTTTTGTTCCTTTTATATGTTACTGCTTTGATACATTCCCTCCACTTGGATGTAACTTCTTTCTCTTGCTGCATGACCCTCATCCAGTCAGGGAGCATGAAGCCACTTGTAGTGTAAATAATAATCACAGTGTTATGTAGGAAAGGATGTTTTGTGTGTGTGACTATATCACTGAAGGCAAACAAAAGTGACTGTGGATGAGTATCACATCTCCTGGATTCCTCTCGAGGCCAGCCAAGGGGGATTCCTGATTGCTGAATGGGAGAACACTTTTGTCACAGTCCCTGAAAAGTTTCTGAAAGGGAACTTCTTGCACCTACAGAAAATGCTCATAAAAAGCAACACACACCCTTTTAGCTCATTCCTGACTTGATGGTGTGTGAAACCTCAGAGATGAATGATCTCCATAGGACCGCTCTTGGAAAGAAGGCAAATTGTAATGTGAGCTGAATGGATTCAGTTTTATGATCCTCTTTGCCATTTTGTGTGACATTTTTTAAACTTAAATTGATAATGGAATCTTGCAGCAGGCATAAAATATGAATTAGCAGAGGTCTGGAGAGAATGCAAACAGAAAGGCAGGCACGGAAAGCCCCTCCGAGAAATTCAAATGAGGTGTGTACTGACACAGTTTGTTGCTGATGTACCATACAATTATCGTCAAGGTAATAAAGCACGACAGAATATTTTCGGGGTACTTTAAAGTCAATGGAACTAATATTGTTGACAGTGGTAGTTCACAGGGCAATAGAAAAGAAGTCACAGTTCCGTCAGCAGGGAATATTTGCTGAGTTGTTTCTTTCAGCTCTTTCTTCTTGTGGGGTTTCTCTTCTAGTCTGTTTTGTTTTTGTTTAGTAATGAGCAGAGTATCTAGTTCTCAAGTTTTTCAAGGTATATTTGAAAGCGTGTGGTAAAATCTCAGAGGCTGAGTTTCTAGTCACTGTCGCAAAGCTTCAGTGGCTACATTATGGGATTCCACTCTAGGCATCCACAGTTAAAGGATATCAGGGGATGGGATAGGAAAAGAATTCTACCCGAGGAGAATTCTGTGGCCTAATTCTGTCCCATTTCTGTTTTGCCTGCACATTTTCAGTGGTTTACAATACATTTATCCTTAAAATATACATTTTCTACACTTTGCACATACTTTTGAGCATATGTTTTGTGCACCAAAATGGCATTGTAAAATCTGGAGAAAGTTTGGGAGGGTTGGCTTGGGTCAGTCCATTGTGAATATTGGCCCAAATGAAGTCTTTCCCCATCCATAAGACCATAAAAGTGTTAAGCTAAATTAGTGGTGGGGAACTGGATCCAGCCAGCAAGCCCCCACTCCTTGCAGGCCAATTTTGATAGGTAAGTGGGACCATTCACCTGCCGATCAAAGGAGGTCACAGCTGATCCATGGTTACAGAAAAATCCTTTGAAGGTGTGCTTTCAGTATCAGTTGATTGGTACTGAGAGGAAACCTTTGATCAGCCTTTATAAGGAGTCCCTTCAGAGTTTGTTTCAAGGGAATGGTTTGAATTAGATACATTCCTTCCAAACGCACCATTTTCCATTCTGCAGATAAATTAGTCCTATGTTTATTTTATAAAATTTATATACTGCTTGATTGTAAAAACAAACATCCAAGTGGTTTAGGAAGGTGTCTTGCGCTACTTCCTTCAGATGGAACATTCTCCCCATCCCTACAGACATCTGCAGGGGAAGAAATGCTCTAGTTGGAGGAAGAGGTTTGAATCCAATACACATACACACAGATATTCTAACACTGTATTCCTGGGTGGCAGACATGAACACCCACACACAAATTAGAGGTCCCATTTCAAGGTGAACATCCCCTTTGAGTTTGATTTGATTTGGTTTCCACACCCCACCTCCACAAACATTTGCAGACAGAAATTGAGGATTTCCCAGTGAAATGATCCTCAGCTGTCCAGGAGAGGCTTCATGGAGTCCCAAATAATTCACACTATGTAACAGCCCAAACACTAACAGCTGCAGCTGACCTCCCCACACTTTGGTGTGTAGCTTGTGTCAGTTCAGAGCAGCCTAGGAGCAGTTGCAATGACCCATGATCTCTGCTTGCAGTCCACAAAGATTGCAGTGGAGATTATGGGGCCATGTGATCTTTGCCTGTGAGAGATACCACACAGTGGTCTCAAGTATTTATAGCTGAATTGTGGAGCTTGCTAGCCCCTTCATCCTTGGCTGCAAAATGACAGCTCCATGCAGCCCAGGTGAGGTGTTCTGGGATTCTCAAAGATTGTAGCTGGAGATTGCATAGCTGGCACACCCCATGATTCCCATCTGCAATCAGTGACCCCAGGATCTCAGCAGCACTTTTGTCAATTGTGGTCAGGGAATGTACGGCAGATGGTGTCTCCTGGAGTAGATGGAGCTGCCTGTTCCATTTGTGTGGTCTCCAGTTGCTCTCTCCTTTCTTGAGGTAAGGATGTGAACTGGAAGGGTGGTAGACGCAGGGAGGAGTCAGCTGCTTCAGTGTTCAAGTGGAATGCTAAAAAATAATAATAATCCCCCTTCATTTTTTAAAGTGTTTGACTTGAACCTTCCACTAATTGACTTCTAGAGTATGTGTGTACATGTATGTGTGTTAAACAGACCTGAAGGGGTTTATTAGGATGCTTTGAATGAATCAAATAAAGCGACATTCAAACAAAAATACATATTAGTAGTGGCCTTACTCTGAGTCAAACCCTTGGTCCATCTACTTCCCTATTGTCTACAATGACTGGAAGTGGTTCTCCAGGATCTTGGCAAAGGTATCTTTCCCATTTCTACCTGGAAATGATAGGGAATGAACTTGGGAACTTCTGTATGCCAAGCAGATGCTCTACCACTGACTTACAAAAGTAAACAACATGGATGAGATGTTTTGACCATATGAATTGGAAAGAAAAACAAACTACCCTGCCGACTGCAATGTCAAAGTCTCAAGAAAAGCTGAGCTAATGTTCACATATTTTTCTTCTTTGCACTTTTGTCAATATACTGCCAGTTCAGATAAGGACAGGGAGTGCAAATTGCTAATCCCTTGTTTTACGAAAGGCCAATGACTTCTTCATCCAAGTGCTGGAACATCATGTATTTTGTTGTCCATAATGCACACACGACTCATTTGTTCATGATCTGGTCATAAACCCTAAACATGAGGGTCAGAAGTGGGCTAAAATATGTGTATCTTTGAAATGTACTGAGGTTTCCAGAACCACCTTCTTCTTCTTCCTCTTCCTCCTTCTTCTTCTTCATTTCACCTGAACAAAAGCTTACAACTGGGCAGCTCCACTTCATACGACTAAGAGACCAATTTCTGGATCTACCCTGCCTAGATGTCAGTAGATCAGGGTTGGAGAACCTCAGAAATGAAGGCCAAATCTAATCTTCCAGGCCTTTCATCTAGCCTTCGGACAGTGACCTGGCATTGGGGGAAGGGGGGGGGCTGGTGCAGCCACAGCGGGCTGCCTCTGTGCCTAGCCCCCCACATGCCCTGAGTGCCATGTGTCCACCCCAGATGGCAGTAGTATACGCTCCACCGCTGCCTTTGGAACCCTCCCCTGTCTGCAGTCCCCACTGCCCCTGCTTCACACTGTCAGGTCTTCCTCCTCCCTAAAATGAAGTCAAGGGTCACAGATCCATGGGGTCTATGGGGCTGCAGATTGCTCACCCCTCCTTCAGATACCAGGCGAAACCAGCCACATTATCCAGCACCTTTGGCATGGATTTAATTATGTGACTCTTTGTGATATTGTGCTTATAACACACTGCTTTTATGCTTGGTTCTAGCTTGATTTATTTTGTATTTTGTTCTTGTATTCTTGAAATTGTGTATGTAAGCTACCCTGGAGACTTGCTGATGGAAAGATGGGGGTCTATTTTTAACAATTTATTACAACTCACCCTTGTGACAGCAGCATCATAGCTGATGGAAATGTGAGAAAAATGAATCCCTGAGCAAGCAGAGATTCATTGCAATCCATTGTCCAGATAAAAATGTCCTATGTGCAGACAATTCATGGGGGACAGGATGGTTTCATACAATGGAAGACAAGTACAACCAAGGGACGGAGAGGCACCAGGTTGATCTTGACCTTTCTGAACATTAATGGGCAACTCAAAATGTCAAATTAAATCACAGGAGTCTTTTCAGTTGACTTCAGCAGTCATTAATAGAGGACCTACCATCAGTGGCCATTATCCATGATGCCAAGGGACAGGATGGCTGCAACTCGACTCATTTCATAAGTGAGCATCATAATATATTCAGTTTGACCCATATGTTCCCCATATTTAGTTGTTATTTCAGTAGTTCTTTGCATGCATGACTATGATCTCCAACAGAGGCGAATGGCCCTGGTATTTAGGGAGAACAGCTAGGAGTCTGTTTTCACTCTTTCCCAGCATCTGCTATCTGAGGTGGTTGCTTCACTTTGCCTAATGGTAGGGTGGCCCTGACCTGATGCGGTTGGAGCAACAGGAGAGCAGTCAACCAATGGCTTCAACTTAGTCCCTTTGGCAAATGCGTCGAAAAAGAACTGAGTGACATGTAGGGTCAACACAAGGTGCACCTCAGTTGTGCCGAAAGTAAACAAAGCAAATATATGGCTCAGAAAGAGCAATGCAGCCAATAGAATATTCACTTCTACATTCCTAAGGCTGTCATATAAAAGGAGATATGGAGAGGTAACTTAAAGGTAGAAGAGGGATCACATAGCTTGAAGGGAACATCAGGGAATTGAAAGGTAGCATGAAGTCTTGGGACTTGGGAGCCAAAGTGCCATTTGAGATTTGGGGGAGAGCTGGAAGGATTGCTTTTCACACATACCCCAAGAGAGGTAGGGCTTGTTGGGCTGGAAGAGATAGAACAGGGGAATTCATCCTCTGAGGTAAGTTCTCTTGGAATATACTTCAGAAGGGTGAAATAAGGAAATGCTTCATGCAACCCTCCCTCTGGGACATCTTTTGTTTTTTAGAATATGTACCTGAAACCAACCAACTAGACAAAGAAAGTAGAAATTTCCAGATAGCTTGATTGGTGAGGCAAAGACTGGGTTTTATGAGCACATCTCTTCATGTTCACAGAATCACAGTATTGTTGAATTGGAAGGGACCCCAAGGATAAGGTATCCTGGTATGTATTATGAAAGTCCCTAACAATATGTAAGCTAAGGAAAACTGTAATGAGTTTAGGTTCTCTGGGCTATCAAGCAGCAGCTTGGTAATCTTGCTGCATTGCAGTAATGGGTTTAATGTTCAATCTCTGATCAAATTAAAAGGAACAAAGATTTCATACCATAAATGAAAAACCAAGTATACTTTTGTTCAGCTTTAAAATAATAAATGTATCCAACTGGGAAAAGGTAAGTCACTTCCATTCCTCTACCTACTTTTTGGCCATACAGCTCCCATAAAGTTCCCAGCGAAGGAATGCAACCCTTGGAATGCAAAGGTTTCCCACCCCTGTTGTAAAGGCAGCTTGGCACGAAATGCAAAAAAGTGACTACAGTGGTACCTCGGGTTACAAACACTTCAGGTTACAAATGCTTCGGGTTACAAACTCTGCTAACCTGGAAGTAGTTGCTATGGGTTGTGAACTTTGAACCAGGATGAGAACGGAAATCACGTTCCGGCGGCGCGGCAGCAGCAGGAGGCCCCATTAGTGAAAGCGTGCCTCAGGTTAAGAACGGTTTCGGGTTAAGAAAGGGCCTCTGGAACGAATTAAATTTGTAACCCGAGGTACCACTGTATTTTAAAATGTATGTCGTGTAGAAAAACAGTGCAAAACTAAAAGGATGCATGGATTTCACACCTCTCAGTTGTTTAACTCAGAGGTCTTGCTAACCATAACTTGAGAGATTTTTGGAAGCTTATTCCCTTATAACTTCAGGACTTATATTTCAAGACTTGGATAGGAAATCACTTGCATCAAGTTCAAGTAATACGATAGTTGCAATGCTGGCACTTTCAACCCTGACATGTTATGTTCTCCTTAGGAGGGAAAAGGCCCATTAAAACATTTCTCCAATTATTAGCATTTTCTGCACTGTCTAGACATTTAGGATGCAGGAACACACTGTTTATATGTCTGCCTTGTCTTGCTAAATGTACACATTTTAAGTAAAAACAGCTCAAGATTTTTCCCTTCTACTACAATATAACCTTTATTCACATTTTCCTCCCAGTAAAGAACCAGACAAATCCCAACAGGCTTAAGACTTAGGTTTGGCTCCAGTTCGATCAGATAGTCCAACTTCTCTGTCTCTTTTCCTGAATTTCGTATGTCCAAAGTTGAATTGTGTCAAGTCCAAGGTTAAACATGATATGCAAATTCATTCCAAATAAGGGCCAAAATAGATCTGACATGAAGATGTGTTGTTGTTGGTGATGGTTGCTGTTGTGGCAGTGTTTTATGCTGGCCGTTGTGGCTGGTTGTTGTGGCTGGTTGCTCTTGTTGCTGCTGCTGTGCCTAATTAACAGCATTTTGGGCGTGTTGCTTGGCTCTTATTTTTAAAGAAAAATTATCATTTCCCTCGTGTAAAGTCATTTTCTTTGTTTGTTTAAAACCATTTCTAGTTCTGAATTAGTTAAAGGTAAAGGACCCCTGGACAGTTAAGTCCAGTAACGGGGTTGCGGCGTCCATCTTGTTCCAGGACAAGAGAGCCACCATTTGTCCACAGACAGCTTTCTGGGTCATGTGGCCAGCATGACTAAACCGCTTCTGGCACAACAGAACACTGTGATGGAAACCAAAGCGCACAGAAACGCCATTTACTTTTCTGCCGCAGCAGTATCTATCTATCTACTTGAACTGGTGTGCTTCCGAACTGCTAGGTTGACAGGAGCAGGGACCGAGCAACGGGAGCTCACCCTGTCATGGGGATTTGAACCGCTGACCTTCTGATAGGCAGGTCCTAGGCTCTGTGGTTTAACCCACAGCGCCACCCGCATCCCAAATGTGTGTAAGAACCATAATTAATAAATAATGCATCCATTCCAATTTGAAAACAAGACTAGGTAATTTGGAGCCTCAAAATCTGGGGGGAAATTTTGGAGAAGAAATTTGAAAACATCCCTCTAGCAACCAGAAAATATTCCCAACTCATTTCGCAACACTGAAGAGAGCGGGGAAGCCTCTGCTTGCATGGATCACTGCACTTGCCTCGACAGCCAGCATACTGCATAACTTTGTGGTCCAAATCACTTTGATCAAACCTTCAAAATGAGACTCCTAAAGAGCTAATTCATATGTCAGTTCAACCTGCAAGGTGCTTTTCTTCTCTCATTACGTTTTGAAATCAAACCTCTCTTACGATCCTTACACAACTTTCATTTCCTTAAGCATCAGCAAGGTTCCACATTTCAAAAGCTCTTCACTCAACTACAAAAGGCAGCACATCATATTTATTTCTTAATCAAATGTGGGGGAAAAATAAAAGCGGCAGGACTCTCACTGAAACCTGTGGATAAAGGAAAGGAAGTTTAAAAAGAAAGAAAGAAAATTATTCATATACTAAATCCCTAGCTTTCCTTTATCTTTGACACAAAGGAAAAACATAACATGGTCAAAAAGATAAAACAATGTTTTTCATGAAACAATCAAGGTGAGAGCTCTGTTGTTGGCATCCGTCTGGCTTAAAAGACAATGGAGTGCATCTTTGGAGGTGAAGTCAAACCGTTGTGTTTGCAGTGACCTCTCTTGGGCACAAGGCTGGGCAGTGTGTATGGAGGTTTTAGGCTGCCCAGATGACAAGACCCCTCCCTCGGGCTGGCTGATTTGTGCTGCAAATGAAAGCAGAGCAATACGTTTGGCACCAGCTTAGCTGCAGGAGTTGTCAGAAGGAGGCACGCAGGGTGGCGCTGTGGTTTAAACCACTGAGCCCCTTGAGCTTGTCAGTCAGAAGGTCGGCAATTCAAATTGCCATGACGGGGTGAGCTCCCGTTGCTCTGTCCCAGCTTGTGACAACCTAGCAGTTCAAAAGCACACTAGTGCAAGTAGATAAATAGATACCGCTGCGGCAGGAAGGTAAAAGGCGTTTCCATGTGCTCTGGCTCCATTGCACTAGAAGCGGTTTAGTCATGCTAGCCACATGACCCGGAAAGCTGTCTGTGGACAAATGCTGGCTCCCTTGGCATGAAAAGCAAGATGAGCACCACAAAACCATTCCACTATCTTGGGGACTCAACTCTGCATTTGTGTAGGGTTTACTTCTTGGCTTTTTCTTCTCCCCAAAATGTCTTGCAAGGCGGGATATTTTTTCTCCCTGGGTTGATGAGCCCCATCTGCCCATCACTTCTTCCTATAACACATGCAGAAACCACCTTCTTGAGCACTGGATCCACTGTTGGTCTGTCTGCTCAATCCACTGGAGCCTGTCTTCTCTGAGGGATTGCGATTCATCTGTGTGGAGTTCATATGGAGCCCCCGGTCGTCTCACGGACTATTGACCTGTACACCACTAATCCGCTGCCACCAACCAGGTGCTCCCCAGTTAGTCTCAGTCAGGTTCTTAAGTTAACAATGAAGACTGTAGTTTACTGCAGACACAAATAAACTTTAATGCATTCGAAATGCTTTTACCCTTTACCCTCTTAGTCCTATTTTATTCTGTCTCTAACTCTTCTATCTCCCCTCACACAAGAACCAACTGCACTAACTGTCTCTCTATTTCCATCTGTCTGCCAACTGCTTTCCCAACTCCCTTTTCCAAACCAACCAACCAACCTCCGGGCTAAGCCCTTTTATAAACAGGTAGGCTCTGCCTCTGGCTTTTCTATTGGTCTGCCTATTAACTCTTTCTTTCCCCCTGTACAGACATTTTCAAAAGAATGGGCAAACGCCACAATCTGCTACCCTCACCTGGTGTAGTCAGAACCATTCCCAGGGTGTGGTCGCTGTCGCATGCTGACAGCCTCTAAAAGCCACAGGTGAGAGCTGAATGCAGGGTGGGGAAAAAGTTGGATGAACTAGATGAAGATATCTGAGGCAGCCCTGTTTAGGGAAGCTTTTAATGTTTGATGCATTACTGTATTTTAATATTTTGTTGGAAGCCGCCCAGTGTGGCTGGGGAAGCCCAGCCAGATGGGCAGGGTATAAATAATAAATTATTATTATTATTATTATTATTACTACTCCAGAAGGGGCCTGACATGTCCCCCGTCAGAGGTACTACCCCTCCCCTAGCTCCCCATACACCCCAATGAGAGCCTCTGAGCTTATAAAATTCATTGTTCTACTCTTCGAATCCAAAAAGGTGTTTGAGAAGGAAGTGCCCCCTCCTAAAAAAATAAATAAAATGGAGGTAGGGGGATTCCTTAACAGTTTTCTGGGAGATCTAAATCATATTCTCAGTTTTGCATACATAACATGTAGAGAATATTTTTATCTGCTTAGATGTGAAATACTAACAGATGGGGAAAGTGACATGCAAAGAGAGCAAATAATTAGGAAAGATGGATGGTGGTATTTCAAAAACCCCAGCTTCAGCATTGTTGGAGATTTTCTAATGGCTCTGAAAGAAAATTCTAGGTTCTCCCTCACATTCTTAATAACACGTTTGTGACAATACGTCTTGTTTTGATGGTTCTGCCCACCAACCATGATATATCAAAACAATTTACAATTATTATCTCATGCATTTTCCCAACATTTATGACTCACTCTCTTCCAATACTTCAGGTCTAAAATAGATCTTGACTTCGCTTTCTGATGTTTTTTGGCTTGAATCATCTAGTTCCAAAAAGTATATTTCAGGCAATGGACCTGTGGCTAATTTCAGAAGAGCCATACTCTCCTGTAACCTAAATGGCTGTACCTGGAAGACTTTGGCCCCAATTCTTAAATGTGTTAGAAGGCAGGGGAAATCCTGCCTATGATCATGACCTGACATTCTGAGGAGGTGACTATATCAGTTTTTGTTTCTCTCATTTTTTTCAGTCTTCAGTTCCCCACATTTCTACATCAGTTTGGAAGTTATTTTCCCCCTTCCTTCCTTTACAAAAAAAAATACTACATAAAAATGCATTCAATTTTTCTAACATTTTTGCAAAGCAAGTTCCCTAATACAATGCATTTTACGTGTTATTTTTGCTAATTCATGCATTTGTATTCACCCTTCACCTTTGCATGTGCATCTTTCTACACATCCCTTGGCAGGCAAACTGCATTTCAAAATTCAGAGAAGTAAAAATGTTGAAAGGTGGCTGTGTGTTGATTCATATATTGCTTTGGAAAGTGGGAATTAAGTGGTGCGGCAATAAAACTGCTAGCACAATTGCAAAGCTAAGCAGGGTCCACTGTGGTTTCAAATTGGATGGGTAACGGTGTTTTGAGATCCTTGCATTGCAGGGGGTTGGACTAGATGACCCTCAGAGTCCCTTCCAACCCTATGATTCTATGAACTGTGAACAGAATTGAAATTGTCCTCCAAATGGGGCTTAAACTGGAAACCCAGGGGTCTGGGGCAGTAAGATTTTTTTAAAAAATATTTTTTATTAACTGACCAATCAAATCAAATTAAATCACATCACATAAGTTCTGAATTACAAAGCCGAATTTTAAATTTTGTTGGGGGGACCCATATTTCAAGATCCGAATTGCTACTGCATTAATGTCCAAATCAGACCAAATCAGTCCAAACAGAGTTCATAATTCTATCCAGTCTTATCTTGCTGTTTCCACATCACATCTTGTTCATATATTTTCTCTTTTTTCTTTATGATCTCTTCTGATAGTCTCCTTAAGCCGATAAACACTAATATTAATCTTGTGTGAATTTTTCCGTTCTTCCAATCCTCAAATTGAGATGGTTTTCATATATCATCACCTTCATAGATAACATCGCTCTTTCCATCATTATCTCACAAAACTGTTGCTCTTGAGTCCCTCTGAGGAGTTTCACCCACAGTATAAAAGCAGCTCTATTTCTCTATTTCTCCTCCCAGACTCAAAACCTCCGACAGAACTTCCCAATATGGCGACGGCAATTTTAACTGCGTCATTCCAGAGCTCTTGTACATTCCGCGCTCTTCTTAAAACATGCTTTAGTTCGAAAGTTTTTCTCCACACAGTCTTAAATCCACAGCTTACCGTATTTTTCACCCCATAAGACGCACCGGCCCATAAGACGCACCTAGTTTTTTTGGGGGGAAATAAAGGGAAAAAAATTTATTTCCCCCCCAGGTGCGCTGCGCTACACCAGGAGCTTGGGGCGTGCGGAGCTCAGCGCGCCCCAAGCTTCTGCGTGCCGGTAAGGTATCCGCTAGCGTGGGAGAGCCGGGCGCCTCTCCCAGGGCTAGCGGACCCCTGCGCTAATCCAGAAGCTTGGGGCGAGCTGAGGTCAGTGCGCCCCAAGCTTCTGCGTGCCAGCAAGCAGTCCGCTAGCCCTGGGAGAGCCGCGGGGCTCTCCCAGGGCTAGCGGATCGCTGCGCTACACCAGGAGCTTGGAGCGTGCTGAGCTCAACGCGCCCCAAGCTTCTAGGTGCGCGCAAGCAGTCCGCTGCCGCCCCAAGCCTTGCACACCCGGCGGGACCTCCTGCCGGGTGCGTGAGGCTTGCAGACACTCGCCCGAAGCAGGGGGAGCCCTCCCGAGGGCTCCCGTGTTTCGGGCGACAGACTGCCGCCCCAAGCCTCGCGCACCCGGCGGGACCTCCTGCCAGGTGCGCGAGGCTTGCAGACACTCGCCCGAAGCAGGGGGAGCCCTCCCGAGCGTTCCCGCTGCTTGGGGAGAGATCCGCGAAGCCTGGACGTGCTGAGGTCAGCACGTGCAGGCTTCGGGATGCCGGCAACTCTCCCCAAGCAGCGGGAACCTTCCCGCTGCTTGGGGAGAGATCCGCGAAGCCTGGAGAGCGAGAGGGGTCGGTGCGCACGGACCCTCTTGCTCTCCAGGCTTCAGCGAAAGCCTGCATTCGCCCCATAAGACGCACCCACATTTCCCCTTCATTTTTGGAGGGGAAAAAGTGCGTCTTATAGGGCGAAAAATACGGTAAGTCCTTAAAACGACATTTATGACTCGTGAGGGGAGGGGATTCTTGTTTGATCACACAAGGAAAGAAAGGAAAGTCCCCCCCCATCAGTCATTTGCCATACCGTATCTTGGCGTATCTTCTCATGATTTATTCTTGTCTTGTTTTATCAGAGATCTCTTCTGTCAGCAGTCTTTACTCCCCCTTCTTCGTTGAAATATGTGCAATTAGCTTCATCCAAATTGTTTCTTTTGAAGTTCTTGCAGCTAGTGGCGCGGATCAGGGACGGCGTCCAGGTGCTGGACGGTGCTGGAATCCCACAGGAGGGCTTTGTGCCTAGTGCCCCCACCCCCACAAATTTGGGGGTGGTGTAGGGCACAGCAGGCAAGGGCAGTCCCCCCCCATCCTGGGGTGGGTAAGGAGGCTAATTACCCCCATCATAGCCTCCAAATTACCTCGTGTGGGTTGGAGAGATGTTATTGTCAGCCATCTTCCAATGCACCCCCTAGTGGCCCCCCGGGGCAATAAGATTTTAGAGCTGCTCTGCCCACCCACAGATTGGCCATTGGATAGCTTTGATCAAGAGGGACTATAAAGTAGGGTTGGGAAATCTGTGGCCCTCCAGCTGTTGTTGGAATATAACTCCCATCATCTTTAACCATTGACCAGACCTTGTGAAACTGTCTCTAGATGTGAGGGTTCATCCACATTTCCACTTGTCTGAGCAATTTTCTGCTTGTCTTGTGCTTTCTAGGCACAGGTCTGATCTGAGCAGTTTTGCCTTCCCCCAGAAAACCCACTCTTTAGTGCTAAATCATGCAGGCACTCCACCACGATCTTGTCAAGCATCTTGCCCCAAAGTGGAATAAATTCAACTGGGCAGTACTTGTTAAATTCTGTTGGGTCCAGGGTGCCCCCCCCCCAGAGTGGCTGCAATATCAAGGGGGCAGGCACCGCCCCGTTCACCACACTTTGAACACACAGAGTCATATCCCCAGCTAGCCTTTATCGGGCATGAAGGGCAAGGGTCAACAGAGCATGCTGTTGGGCATATACTTGCAAGCACCTTGTCCATGCCACCAGGCTGCAAAAATGGAATCTGATCCCACAAAGCAGAAAGCTCACTCGGAGCTGCTTGAACTAGTTCACAATGGAGACAAACAGTTTTGTCTCAAAAGTGCCCAGTAAGCAATTCAGAGAGGTTTTCTGAGTTGTCCCAGACCCTATCCAACCAATATAGGTGCCAACAGCTTATTGATCACTTTGAAGAGCTCTGCTGGGTGGTTACTCAAGGGTGCCCCCCCTCGCTGCTTTCATGACAATTCAGTAGGCACGGTTATGTGCTGTAACATGCGTCAAATCATCTTTGTTGGGGTTTTTACTCAGTGGGCTAGTTTCCACACACAGAAAGACATACCCCCCCGTCCCCCTTCCAAGTGAGAAAGAGGCATTATCAGAGTTCAATGACACATTACAGCTGTGCAAAAAGCCACAAGAAAAGCAGGAAGGGTGAGGGATGTTACTTGGGCAGGTGCATGGCCTTGGGAGAATCCGGAAGGCCATGTAAGAGAAGCCAGGGGTGCTACATTTGGCCTTCAGCCCTGAAGTTCCCCGCTCCTGTTTTAGACTAAGATGAAACAGCAACAGATTTGAAATCTGCCAAAAGAAGACGACAAAAATATGTGTGGTGGGGAGAGGAGATGGGAGTCGTGTCAGCTGTGCACTGTGCCAGGTGTTGACTTCATTAGCATTGCAAATCCCACAGTCGGATACACAGGAGATATTCTTTTCAGGAGAAGTTTAGATGGAAATGTAATTAGAACCTGTAAAGTAAGTGCTAGGAAGTGCCGTCTTGTAAGGTTGCATATTAATATGAGGCTGAGTCAAAACTGTTCTTACCATTTCGTGCTCTTTCATATATATATATATATATATAAATGTCATCAGTGTTTTTATCTCCCTCCCCTTGCCTTGAAATTATGGTAATTTCTGTTTGACTGTTTTAAACACTGCAGGTCTGAGAACCTGCAGTGAAATTTCACTAGAAAATGCAGCACTTGGTGGGTACTGCGTCTTTTTGTGTGTGTCAAGAACAGCAAGTACAGCAAACTTTTTAAAGTCCTGAAATCTTCTGGAAAATAGTAATGAGATGACATGGCAAAGCATTCTGGGAATTATACATTTGTGGTGAGCACCATTCAGAATGAAGCTTAGCGCCAAGATCGCACCACGAATCTTTCCCCTAACATATGCATTTTTGTAAACAGTGTTTGGTTTCCGAAATTCTTTGTCAAATTTGGATAAGTGCCAATTTTGTTTTGCGTATTATTTTGGAAATTGTGCATTTGAGAGATTTGGGTTTAAATGAGACCTGTATCAAATTTCTCCTCCAGCCCTAGTCTGGACAAACTGGTTGAAGTGCTCCACTTCAGAATTGTGGCTCTTGAGATTCTTCCTCATGCCTTGGTTGTGGCTCACATGCAAAACACACAATTCACAAGCAGAAGGTTCCAAGATCAAGCTCTAGCTCAAAGGATCGGGCAGCACTCCTGGGAAAGACCAGTGTCACAAATCCAGGAGATTTTCTGCCAGTCAGGATAGACAGTATTGGACTGGATGTTTCAGTGATCTCATTCATACTTTGGGGTAAAATTTCATCACCTACTTAAATTTCTAAATGAAATCAGTAGAACTTAAACATGCTTAGCACTGGCTGGATTTTATCCATCATCTACCCATCTATTTATCTACCCTCTAGGCCAAAAAAAAAAAAAAAAAAAAGCACAGTAAAGAAAGGCTGAGTCATAATAATAAGCTGCATCTCCATTAGAGACTTTTTTGTGATCAAATTAGAGGGAAAGTGTTAAGTGCAAGGGAAGCAGGGAGGTGTTCACTTGGGAATAGCTTGGTTAATATACGGGGCTGCTTTAAACCCACTGCAAGTGTAATTTACGCTTTGACCTTTCTTCCCGCCTTTGCCAGCCAGGTTGCCTAAGCATTCCAGTAAGACCTGACAGATTAATCATCTGCTTCGGACCACAGCCCACTAGAGACATAATATGCTGAGCCTGCTGTGTTTGACAGACCACAGCTCCAGTGCTATGCTTGAGGGCAGCTTGGCAGCCACTTCCTGCTAGGAATGGAGATGGTGTGCAAAGGGATGTTGCTTAAACACCATACATTATTGCCTTCCCTGTTTAACCAACTTCCTTTCAAGGGAATAGGATCCAGCTGAAAACACAAGACCCTTGGGTCTGACCTGTTCACAAGAAAATTCTATGGGGCGGGGGCTTTGTGCATCTTCAAGCAGATATGATATTCAAATTAAAAAACATGGTTGTTGGTTTTAAAATCTACTTCTGCAATATAATTAAAATGATGTATCACACCCCAACAGTGCCCACCACCAATTCCCCTTTTTATTTTTTTTATAACACTTGGCACTGAGTGACTAGGCAGCAGCCATCTTGATTTCCTACTATGATCCCTAAGGGCTGCCTTTTGAAGCCCTGGGCTGTCCTCTGTTGAAAAGAACTCTTGAGCAATAGGCAGCCTTATATAGGAATATCAGGTCTGTCTCAATTGTAAGCTCCGCTTTTATTAAAAGGTGCCTCTTCAAGTAAAGGGCCCTGATCCACTCCAGCAATCTTTTGCTCCAATGGAATGGGGGTGATTCTGGATGCCCTGGGAATTCTGCTATAGAGTCTGCTGAACTGTTCAGCAGTGGAATGGGCTGCTTTGGAAGGTGGTGGACTATCCTTGGTGGGAGGTTTTTAAGCAGAGGTTGGATCTGACAGGGATTCTTTAGCTGTGAATCCTGCATTGCAGGGGATTAGATGAGGTACCTTTGGGGGTACCTTCCAGTTCTACAATGCTACATTCTATGAGTCAGAATGTGGCAGTGCAATAGTATTGAGTAAGAGTAGGCTGGCCCTATGTACAATCCCCCTTTTGCAGGGGCTGGGAATATCACACTCAGGGGCCAAATGCAGTTCTCCAGACATCCCTATCTGACCCTTAGGACTTGGCCACTTTCCAAAGTTAGAGATACAGATCGGATTGTTGTGACCAGTGTACATGCCTATCAGGTACTCCTTTTGAAAACTGAGAAATTCACTCGAGTCCACAGAGGAGATGTCTGGAAACGGTTTAGCCATTTTTGCTCCTGCTGTCGGAAACTCATCTCTTACTCTGGTGTCCCTTGAGACTTCTCCGTTAGGACAGTTCTACAAATAAATCCACTTCCCTGCTTATGGCTCTTTCTATTCTCCTTCACAACTGTCCAGAATATCAGGTGCTGAATAAACAGAGGTTGACTAAAAGATCAATGAAGCTTCATCTGGCAAAACTCCAGACTGTACAACCGTGTCACTCTGAAGAACTTTATTTAAAAACACAACGTGAAGGGCATACATATGAGTCCAAGTTCCTGGAACACCCGACTTTCATGCAAAAAAATAAAAGCTTCTACAAAGGGAGAACATTTTTGTATAAAGATTTCTGGCGTTTTGTCAATAGATTACAGCTAACAGTAGGCTGATGCCCACTATCTGATTTGGAATGGGGGTACTTATTCCAGTTACCTTGGAGAGCATCTTACATTGGATGCCCTAAATTAATTCAGGTTAAAACTGAACCCATTTTGAATCAGTTCTATTGAATTCACAGTGACATATTTGGGAATGTGATGGGGCCTGGAAGCATGGCTGAAGCATGTGCCTCTAACACTTTGCATTCCTTATCAGAGGTGGGGCATCAGGGTCCTATCTGGCCAGGATGAGTGCAAGGTGAAGTTTAATGAAGGCCTAAGATGTGGCTGCTATGTGTGAACAATGTATCTGATGAGGAATGATATGCTGTGTCTGAACCCTGGGAAGGCAAGATTCCTTGTGGGTGGGTGGCTTTTGTACTGAGAAGCTAAGGATGGGGTTGCACTCATACTGAAGGAGCAGGTACATTGTTTGGAGGTACTCTTTGTGCCAACCTTGTCACTTGAGGCTCAGGTGACCTCTGTAGCTATGGATGCCTATTTTCAGCTTTGTCATTGGCCTCATCCAGCAGGGCTGTTCTAATGTTCTTATGCAAGTCCTTAGGTTTCTCAATTGTTTTGGATATTGCTAAGCATGTGCAGTATATCAGAAGCATCCAAGGGTCAAGGGAATTACAGCCCCCATAATCCCCAAGGTATAGCAACATATAAGACCATTGTGAGTGAAACATGATGAGTTCCTGGCCTCTGCAATTGCCTCCTGATGACATTTCAGGTTCTATAGTTTTGTCATAGAAGCAGAAATAGGTCTGAATAAGCTGCCCTCCCCCCAAAAAAACCCTCAGTGGGTGAATCTATAGGGCCCCTGATTTGAGCCTAGGGTTCCTACCTGTCAAGATAAGCCAGTCACTCAGGGCTGAGCCTTGGCCATAGGTGCATGAAAAGGCAGAGTACGAGGAGGATGTCCAGTTTTGAAGCAGAGGTTGCTCACACATCTCTCATTGACTTCTGAATTGGGAAGGTGGATTAAGGAGTACAAGATGTTAACCAGGAGATTCATGTCTTAATTGTCAGAAGTAGCCAAAGCCACTATGTCTCCCATTCTATGACTACAACAATGCAGTGTTTCATCCAGGAGATTATCTTGGCAAAGGAGGGTTCACAGAAGGTAGGAAAGAAGGTTTGGGAAGGAACTGGTGAGACAGCCATAATAAATATGTCAAATTCTTCCAAGGTACAGGCAGGATCTCCAGGGCCAGCTGGCAAGTCTAAAGGAGCAGAGGCAGATGCAGGGGAATGCAACCGGTTTGGCAGCACTGGGCATGGAGCCTTAGGAGCGCTGCAGGGGGAAACCACGATTATTATTTAGAATGTGGCATGAGATGTGGGGGCACTGAATTTTGGCATCACACGGGAAACTGCTGAAATTTGAGACTCCAAGATCCACCACTGAAAAGAGGCAGAATGTCAGCACATTGTATTGCAAGCACTCTTTCAGGGAGTAGGTGTTTTCCTAACGAAGATCTATCATTTAATGCTAAGGTATTATACCACTCTGATATTATACCACTGTACAGGAGAGATTAAAATGCTGAGGCTATTTCTCTTGCCCTGTATTGCAGTTTTCTCATTTTACTAGTTTTTCTTCACCACACACACACACACACCGACCATATTCTTTTGGGACATTTGATTGGCATGGTTCCTTTAAGTAGAACAAATCAATATGAGCTCAGCCCTGGGATGTACAGAATGCTGATAAGGAATTAGTAGGAAAGGCCAGGTAAGGTTTGGTTTAAACTGTAAAAAAAAAAAAAAAACTTTCCTAGAATCCTGCTAATTAGCAGTGGTGGAGTAATGGTCCTTTATAGTGACTTTAAGGATTTAGAATAACATGCTTAATCTGGAAAGGCACATTAAATGAAATGAAATGAAACGAAATGATGAAACTCAAAAAGCTGAACTGCAATTATGTTTTCCAGTTTCAAATTGCAAGTTAAAAACAACAACACAGTTTTGGTGTTATGAAACAAAGACCTTCTTTATTTTGATTCTGTTTGACTTGTCCTGGCTGCTATTACGCAACATGTTTTCCTTTGGGTTTGTTCTTTTCCCTTTCTGGATTAGCTCATAGTTGACTGCAGTCAAGCAGGGATCATAGATGGTAAGACAATTAAGTAGCCAATTAAATGTGTGTGTGTGTGTATGGTGATGTCATTGAAGGCACATGAAAGCAGTTGTAAGTGAGGACAATGCTTCCTGAATCAGTCCCATGGGAGATACAGCCAATGGGATGGGAGTGACACATGACCAATTAGATTACCAAGAATGGATTGTGTCAATTGAGAACATGAGTTTGTAAATTGATGTCGACATTCCTCAAGAAAGGATAGTGTTTGTTTGGTCCCCCCAAAAGGGGGCACTACACTGTCAAAATCACTCACTTGACAAGTTAGGGATGCTTTCTTTGGTACTGCTCATGATCCTTTGGCTTAGATCATAATAACAGTATTGATTTACTAAAAACAACAACAACAACAACAACCCATGAACATGACATGGTTTGGGGCCAGCTTTATGAAAATCTAAGATTTGATTCACAACATCAGGAGGTTATACCCCAAAATGGGTGGAGGCAGAGCCAAAGGATGTTGGCACCACCCCTTTTTACTTTTTTATCCCATCCCATCCCATCCTCTCTCTCCCTCTCCCTTTCCCCCATTTCCTCTCTTTCTGCCATCCATTTCCCCCCATGTTACCATCTGCAGAAAAGTAAGCTAAAGGCTACATATGGACTATAGCATTGAGTCCTTTCAATTAAATTTCATAGGTCTCCGCTTCTCATTTCCAATTTGCAAAATACAGCTAATTGAAAATATGAATGTGAATGTTTTGCAGAAACACCTTATCTCATTTAGTAATACTGTGTCTCAGTTACAGATAGGTAGCCGTGTTGGTCTGCCATAGTCAAAATAAAAAAATTCCTTCCAGTAGCACCTTAAAGACCAACTAAGTTAGTTCTTGGTATGAGCTTTCGTGTGCATGCACACTTCTTCAGATACACTGAAACAGAAGTATATACACTGTGTCTCAGTGTATACGTGAGCTTCCTTGCACACTAGCAAGCTTTGTTCATTGTACAGTCAAACTGCAAATAATGTTGAGCTGAGATACACGACAAAAGCTCCATAGAACTACAATCATGGTTCTCCCTTTTTTTAAATCAAGACTTTGCTAGCAGTCCACATGATTTATAAAGCTCTGTAAGTCTTCCTTGCTGTTGACATACATGCATACATTGCATTGCCCATTCTGTTTTAATACCTAAGCCTCTGGGACAAAGGCTGAATGAAAAAAGCTTGTCAAATACCAAAGGAAAAGGCAGTATTTCAACAGAAATTGAATATGGCAATCTTGAAGTGCAGCATGGATCAACAGACTGGTATATTTGTGCTCTAGAAAAGATGTTTAGTTAAAGGGGTATAACATATTTCAAAAAGTAAAAACAAGGACACCCCCAAAATTATTGAGTCCCCCCAAAACACACACACCAAAAAACACAATTTTTCAATTGACTTGCCTAAGATCCAGTCTTTTGGAAATCCCCCCTGGACGTCAATTCCGCCTTTGAAAACCGGTAAAGTCCAGGAAAATCCAGATGTACGGCAGCCCCAGGTATGACCCAGTCAATGCATATGGAGAGTTGCTTTAGAAGAAAATTTCCACGTGATGTGTCTCTCGGACATTTTTCAGGAATTCCATGTTTTAAATATATACATAGATTTATTGATTACTACTGTATTAGTGGTACTCAGGTACTTAAAGCCGACTGCCACATTCCACAAGTCTGGTCTAAGACATTTTGCTCCCTGAGGTGGAATTGCCCCATCAGTTCAAGCCTCACAACTCAAGGTACATAAACAGCTGTGTCTGGTGCAGAAAATCACACAACTGCCTCTCCATTTCCCTAGCAGTAAAAATCTAACAGTAATAAATAAAGGAAGAGACCATTTGCTACCCTTTCAGGAAACCCAAAACTCCTTTTTGGGGGGCAGCTGTCTTACTCTGCCTAATGAAAAAGCTGGCCCTGCCATGTCAATCACATTCATACATGGATCTTTATATTCTTTCCTGTGAGAATGGTCCATTCAGTCTACAGATTCAGAAAGCAAAAACAAAACCCTGATCTGCCAGGCCTGGAACCACCATCATTTCAGGGTGAAGGTGGATGCCTGAACAATTCCGTCCTCTCCTTCACCATATCAAAGTTCATGGCACATTAAAAGCTAATAACCCGGGGAAAAGCTTTGGTTAGAAAATTTATCAGTGCAAAACTGTGTGCAAATGGCCTCTCTGGTATGGGGTGTGGTTGTGAGATTGCTTGTTATTGTTACTGCACAGCTGATAGACGGAGTAAGAAATATATATATATATTTAAACAATACAACAGAAGCAGCTTAAAACTCTTCTGTGGAACAGGTCTGCTTGCTTATGAACCACAAATCAAAGGGAAGCTTGGATGTACTGGGGCTGCAGGAGGCTCAAAAAGCTGCTTAGTTTGCTGTGGCTTCAAAAATGGTGGTCTTGTCAAGTATCTGATAGGCCACAACAGATGACTGATGGATAAGGTCTGGTTTGGTGCACTGCAAGTTTGTAGACCTGGCCCATGGCTGGAGATATGCTACAGAAAGGAAGATATCAGCTAACATTTGGATTTATTGTACATCTGAATAATACAGATTCGCATATTTCTTTTGGGGAAATAACTTAATCCTTCAGTGGCTCCACACCTCTGACTCTGAAATGCACAGTACAATCCAAGCAGGTTTTCTCAGCAGCAAGTACCACTGAGCTCTATGAAGTTTACTCCTTAGAAACTGCACTTCCTCTGCTCAATGGGTTGACAGTGGTCTTATTCTTTAGAAGGAGTTATATATTTTTCTACTTGGGTCAGATGACTTGGCCTCGGAGGACAGCTGCTTATGGTTGCTAAATCCCAGATGGATTTTTAATCATCGTTATGGTGCAGTGTTGTATGGATAGTGAGAGCCCATTATGAAATAGCTTTAGGAGTCAATAGGCTGTTTCCATTCTGGAGAATTTCATTAAATGTAGTTTGTAGCTATTTGGATTATATTATACTAAACATTTAAAGTAGCCTCACTCTCACTGGCTTCAGAGTAGTCTAGAGAGCCACTTATCCGTATCATAATTGAATGTTTTCAAATCAATATAAATTTTCAGAGTCTTTCCTGATCAGCCTACAACTTCATAATAATTTTATTTATAATAATATATTTATGGTAAAATTATAGTGAGCTAATAATAACTTTTTTAAAAAATGCTAGTAAGAAGCTAAATTTATTTCTGGTGGAAGCTAATTTCAATTCCCGAAAAATAAGTGAGGTCAATTTGGAAATGATTAAAACTTGTGCTTTCAGAAGCCTTTTCTTAGTCTGATGAATGGCTTGCCAAGGCTAAAAAAAATCTATCTCATGCAGTTTCATAAAAATATAGAAGAACAGTGGTCTTTCCTGAAGTGACATAGGACAGGAGTAACCCAAAGCATAGGAGTAACAGTGTTCTCTATACATTATTGACTACAACTTTCATAATTCCTGATCATTTCCCATGCTGGCAGGGGCTGCTGAGAGCTGTTGTCCAACCACACAGAGAGCACCATGTTGACTACTCCTGACTTAGGAAGAATCCAGTACCAGGTGCAGAGTCAAGCCCAGTTCTACCGTTGTCACTCCTGCTATGGACATAGTGAACATCCATCAGACCAGAGGGAGACTAGCTCTCCATTTCCTATCATTGCAAGGTACTTGTCCTCATCATAACAGCCAATGCAGCATAGAACTAAGACTGTCAGACCAAGACCAGAGTTCAAATCTCTCCTCAACCATGAAGTTCACTTCATCAGTTTGCCTGCTCCAGAAAAAAAAAGGGCTTAGAAAAAGCTTGCTCATTTCATCTAGAAATAGAGGGTTGTATCCAACTAAGTTTTATTCTACATAGACCTGCTGGAATTAATGTATCTAAATTAGCCATAGCCATTAATTTGAATGGGTCCACTCTGAGTAGAACTTAGTTAGCTACCACCCACAGTTTTCATTGGCTGTGTTGCCAGCCCCAATGCATTTTTTGGTGCAGCAAATGAGAAATGCACAACACAGTAGCCCTCTTTCAGTGTTCAACAGCATCCTGGAGAGCTCATATTGTGTCATGGCATGGGTGCATCATGTGCCGCCCGCAAGCCCATCTCTCCTCTCCTGTCCTTGGTGCGTTCAAAGCAAAGACCTGACTGCATTGCAGCTGAACCCTTCCCACAATCAGCTGCACAGTGCAATCAGTGTTCCCAATCAGTGCTCTGCCTTGAGCAGAATATGGTTAGAATATTCCTGCTGGCTTTTTCATGGAATGCATGAAGGTTGAGAGAGGAGAAAATGAGGCCAGTGTATGCAAGGATGTTGAGAGTGGGGGCTTATGAATATATACCCCTTTCCTAGTTTGACCCCCTCTCCCCATCTTCTGAAGGACTGAAAAGGGTTAGTGGTATCCTTACATACGTTTATGTTAATGCCACCGAGGATGAGAGGATGGAGACTTGATAGCAGCTCCACTTCTTTGGAACTGCCTTCCTAGAGAATCCCAGTTCCAATCCCTAAATTGGAAAGTTTCTGGAAACTCTGCCATATGTTCTGGTTTAGAAAGACCCTTTGAAATATTCTGGACATTTTAGAATTTGCACGAATGTAGCCATTTATATGTTCTGTCCCACGGGGCATTAGAATAAGCAGGATTCATTGGATACTTAGGGGGTAGTCGCTTTAAGATTCTGTTTAAGGCTTATTCTACCTTTGCTTTCTGGTTTTGACATCCTGGTGCAATTCCATTAAGCCTTGGAGTTTGTTTGTTAAGAATGCAACAGTAAAGCTGGGAAAAAACACACAAAACTTTCCAAGTCTCTCAGTGTAAAGAGCCTCGAGAGAACCAAACACATAGTCCCAGAATCCTACATGGAGACAAAGCGAATTTCACATAAAAACATGCTATTCAAAAATGTTGA
Organism: Podarcis vaucheri; assembly: GCF_965113315.1. Lineage (NCBI taxonomy): Eukaryota > Metazoa > Chordata > Lepidosauria > Squamata > Lacertidae > Podarcis > Podarcis vaucheri. The sequence continues at coordinate 49,043,113 of NC_138765.1, read as the reverse complement.
TTGCAAGCTCAGTGTAATTAGTGTGGCTTGAGTATCCATTGCTAATTGTTCTCAGCCATCATGAAGTCTGGGCATTCATGAACAGCCACTGCATTCAGTTTTAATTACTGAGTGAGTTGTTATCATAAACATCCCTCGGTGATTACTAAACCCCAGCAACGGAAGCCTGTTTTAAGAAGATTTAGGCACACACATACACACACATTGTTGAACATTCTGGGTTAAATGCCATTAAAAAACCCAGAGTAGGCCTCTTGCTGAAAGCTGCTCATTAGGAAATATATCATCCCGTCTATAGGAGAAATAACTTTGCAATTTTCCTCCCACACGTGTTAAGAGTCTATCCTGAGCAGCGCAAAAATATTGTCATGCAAGGGAAAATCGTAGCATTACTTTAAACAACAAAAAAATACAAATACAAAAAAACCTACCTAGGCTTTGATTTTTAATCTGGCTGTTTGTGAATGTGTAGGCTGGCCTAGCATGGGGGTCGCAGAGCCATTTAAATTTCATGAGGAAGAAACTGAAAGCCATTTGGCTGGAGGGGCATTATCCTGCCTGAATTGAGTATACATGAATATCTCATTTCAGGCAAAGCAAGGCCTGGGATTTTATTTGTTAGTAAGACAGGGCTAGGGCTTCTGACAACACAGGGGGTGGCAGCTTGCCATTTTTAAAAATACATGAAATGGTGCCTTTGTTCTGTGGTACGCAGTACTAAAATAGAGACAACAGTCAAATCCCTAACCCACCACCCACCTCAGTTGCCGTATAAATATAGCATGAATTCTGGTTAGTTGGATGTTGTTATCTGAGACTGCAATCTGTTTGAACTCCGAACAGGGTTGTAAGTCCAATGGACCTGATTGATGAGTGACAGGCATGTCCCTTAAAAAACAGCCATGTGAAGTGGAGATAGTGGAACTAAGAAATGAATTGTGGTGATCCAGGGAAGGCTGTCAGGTCTCCATGCCAGATCACATCCTTCGCAAGTCAGATCAGGGACTCCCCAAGCTTCTGAGTCGCTAGTGATATAAGAGAATGCTGACAGAAACAGGAGTGTAAATTACCAATCTTCACTTACTCACCCCATATTTGGAACGGAAAATCCATCTATTGAATACAATTAATATTTGTGGTGCTTGTTTTTTTTAGTCTGCAGATGATTCATAATCATGACTCCCCCTCCATTTGGATTGTGCTTTCTTTGCATTGGAATAAATGGTGTGAAACAATTGTGTAATTGTGTAAAATTATGCAGACAGTGAAGCAAATAATGCAGGGGTTTTTTTGCCAGAAGCTGAACTGCAATGTTGCGAAAACAGGACTGCACGGGACGAAAACAGGACTGAATGAAGATCAATGCCTTCTTACATCCCTGCAGGTTGCACTGTGGCCTTGGCTGTCCAACGAAGTGAAGGGTAAATGGGAAGGGGCTTGATAGAGGAATACAAAATTTTACACAGCATGGAGAGAGTGTATAAAGAGAAGTTTCCCTACTTAATGAAGGGTCCTGAAATGAAGCTGAAAGGTGGGAGATAAAGGACAGGAAACAAGGAACCACATAGAAAAGTATGGAATTTGCTACCAGAAGATGTAGTGATGCCCATCAGTCAGATGACTTTTCAAAGGGTCTAGACAATTTCATGGAGAACAAGGCTATCAGTGGTTCCTAGTTATAAAGGCTAAATGCTTTCTTCAGGATCAGGGGAAGCATGGTTCTAAATACAAGTTGCTGGGGAACATATATGGGAGAATGCTCATGGGCAGCTAGTGGGTCTACCATCTGGTTCGCTTCTGTGGAAACTATTAATGCTCTTCATAAGTTCTTCCTTGGACTTGGGGTAGTGGCTTACACTGGTGAAGAAAAAAATGCATAAGAAAACAAAAACTTTCAACATGCTGAAGTTTCTTTCAATAGCAATGAGATGTGTTATTTTTTTCCCTTGAGCAGAGCAGCCAGCTTGGTTTCTGTGGAACAGCTCTGTTAGTCTCCACCGAGTAGAATTGTGATTGACAGAATTAAAAGAGAAAAGGCTGTTTCATATTTTCCCTACAGGCGCATATAAAACATGCTAAAACCTCCCTCAGCTGGCACCACACCAAACATTAATCTCAATTTACTGTGAGTTTAGCTCCCGTCTCATCCGTGGCATCTGTGCCAGGCATGGCTGGGAATTGGAGTAACACCTGATTTACCATGTTCAGAACTGTCCTGGACTTGGAAGGGATTAAATTGTGCCACTGAAGCGCATCATAGCACGATAAACAAAATGTGTATGGATAAATATAGTGAATTAAACTGGAATCTCAGTCACCATGCCTGCCCATTGCTGGTAGAATCCTTGTGTCCCCTTTTCACCATCCTCTTCATCCTTAATTCAATGCCCTCCTGCTGTTTATATTGGCCAAAGCAGACTGTCTCTATGAAAGAGACCAATACTTTAACAGCTATGAAACGGAGACAGCTCACCAAGCCCATGGCAGTTGCCATCTTGCCTTGCCGAAAGCCCAACCTTCGTAATGTATGTTTTAAAAACTGCTGATTTTATTTATCATTTGGGGGGAGGGAATAGGCTTGTTTGTTTATTTTACTAGTAAAGTTAATTTACATTTTGCATAAACTGCTTAGAAGTGGTGTAAAAAGCCTGTTAAATAAAGAGAAATCCTGACATCAGTTTTGTCTCCTCTTTGACACCCAGGGCCTGAAACTTTTAAACTTTGGGTGAAAAGGGTGAGATGTTTCAAAAGTAGTAGTCATCTCCACTTTTGAGATGTTAGGTATTATGCGGATCCAGTTTAGAAATGCTCAAGATCATCTTGCGGAAGCCAAGCCAGTCAGACTCGAAATGCAGCCTCTTTTTCTAATGCAGATGCCTCTTTTGTCTGAGCAAGCCTTCCTCTGATGCATGAATGAGCCACCTGAACTTTCACCTCCTCCAGGTAATGTATTGCTTTTCAAACTCAATCACATTTGATTACCCTTCAAGGGTTTGGCTTCTGGCTCTGCCTGCTCTTCCGCAAGACCTGGAGCCACACAGCGAAACGGGATGCGCTCTCTCTCTCTCTCTTTCTTTTTTTTCTTTTTTTGAATGGCATCTGCTTTTATAGCTGAGTAGTAATCATAAATGAATATCAGCCAAGCAGTCTTTTCTTATCTATATTTATTGCTGAATTGGTTGGTAAATAATAGGCTTTTGCCTTAGTTCATTGCTTTTTGAAATGAAGCCTCTTTAGTAAAGATTGTTAAGTAATTGCTGCTGCAGCTATTCAAAGTGTGTTGGGGGGAATAAAAGGAAAATGAAATTTCCAATAGCTAGAATTCATATATTAGTGCAAGTGTAAATATGCTGTAAATTGAGGTTTGTTTGAACTTTTTCACACAATATTGGGGGGAGGAGAAGATGGATGTATTTACACAAGAAATATTGATATTGTGATTATTAATGGGTTATTTAAGCAGGGCAACTGTGCTCCAAGAATAGCATACACCAGCTTTAATCTCAAATAAATTTCCCTCCAATTTTTGCAAATTTTGATGTCATGTATTGTCTAGTTAGAAAGCATTCAAGCAAGCAGAGACTGACTATTCTCTGTGTAATTTATATCTAACTTTGATGTCTTATATTCTATAAGCAGCCTACAGAACTACTTGTTTGTAGCCAGGATGGAAATATTTCAAGTAAATAGGTCGACATCTATCAGATAATGGAAGTACTTATAACTTTATGCCAGTGAGCACCATGCTCACAAGTACCCAACTGATAATATGCAGTTCAACTAAAGGGCGAATATCAACAGCTCCCAAATTATTCTCTGGTTCAGATTTCTATCCAAACTGGAGAAAAATTCTCCTCCAATCTGTGCTCTTTGCCATCTCTTTAAGCCATGTTTTCTTCAGGAACTATTTGCTGCCTTGTGGTGCTGGAGAGGAAAGAGGAGAACTTCTGCACTTCCCTTCAACCACAGCTAGGACAACTAGAGGCAGCACTCAGGCAGTTGTGACAAGCCGTAGTGATGGGAAGGACTGATGAGTAGAGAGAAATTAGAATCAAACCTGAAGCCAACTTGAAAAAGTTGGGTTTACACTTAGCTACCGAGCTGCTTTTAGAATATTCCTGAAATGTGTCTGTTGTGGTGGTGGAATAGTCTCTTGCCTAAGTGTTATTTTCACATACAAGACACCAGTGGGACAATTCAAGATTCAGGATGAAATGTCATTGTTTAATACTATGGGAATTATGCAAATATTTACTTTAATAGCTATGAAACTTTGGTGCCATTGCTAATGAAGGACAGTTTTCCAGCCACTCCTAGTCAAATAGAGCCGAGTGGAGAATTTATTGAAAACATTTCCAACTTTGCTTATCTTAAGTAATGAGAACAGAAAGGGACTCCACATTCTTGTGCACAAAGAGAAATCACAGATGCTTGGTAAAGAATGTCATATAAACACAGCACTTAAGGTCCATTTCCCCGTGATGTCCTCTGTATATTTTTTATCCACCCCATAGTTTCTATTCAGTGTCTATTCTGTTGCACTAATTTCCTGATGTGTACCAACACATTCCCCACTATCTTGCAGCCAGTTGCAAATGGCATGAAAATCCCCGTTTTTTTCATTCAAATCTTAAATTTTGAAATTTCCAGTTGGGTATAGATGTAGAATGTTTGAAGTAAGGAGCAAACTTGTTTCCTCCTGCTCTGGAGGGTAGGGCTTGAACCAATGACTTTCTTGTTACAAGAAAGGAGATTCTAACAAAACATCAGGAAGAACTTTCTGACAGTAAGAGCTGTTTGACAGTGGAATGGACTCCCTTGGGAGGTTGTAGACTCTTCTTCATTGGAGGTTTCTAAACAGAGGTTGGATGGCCTGTCATGGATGCTTTAGCTGAGATTCCTGTGTTGCAGGGGGTTTGTCTAGGTGATCCTTGGGGTCCGTTCCAATTCTATGATTCATTAATTCTAACAGGTGCCCACAGTCAAAGCAAACAGGCGCCACTGTATTCAGCTCTGGTCAGACCTCACCTGGAGTACTGTGTCCAGTTCTGGGCACCACAGTTCAAGAAGGACACTGACAAACTGGAACGTGTCCAGAGGAGGGCAACCAAAATGGTGAAAGGCCTGGAAACGATGCCTTATGAGGAACGGCTAAGGGAGCTGGGCATGTTTAGCCTGGAGAAGAGGAGGTTAAGGGGTGATATGATAGCCATGTTCAAATATATAAAAGGATGTCACATAGAGGAGGGAGAAAGGTTGTTTTCTGCTGCTCCAGAGAAGCGGACACAGAGCAATGGATCCAAACTACAAGAAAGAAGATTCCACCTAAACATTAGGAAGAACTTCCTGACAGTAATAGCTGTTCGACAGTGGAATTTGCTGCCAAGGAGTGTGGTGGAGTCTCCTTCTTCGGAGGACTTTAAGCAGAGGCTTGACAACCATATGTCAGGAGTGCTCTGATGGTGTTTCCTGCTTGGCAGGGGGTTGGACTCGATGGCCCTTGTGGTCTATTCCAACTCTATGATTCTATGATTCTAGGGTTTACCCCTTGTTTGACAGCCAACAACCTGCCCATGAATCTTAGGGTGAAGGGTGGATAATAATAACAATTGTAACAACAATTACAATCACTGTAATAATAATGATAACAACAATAACAATCACCATCTATTTGGTAATAACATTCACAAAGAAAAATCTAGAGGTGAAATTTAGGAAGCAAATTAATTTTGCAGATCTAGCTTGAACATTATTTCTAGAACTCAGTTTAGCCTATCCCCCCCTTCCTACTCTTTTCCATAAGTTCTTCCAACCAGTTCCTCCCCTGTTCTTTTTCTTCACAGTCACTGCATATCGATATTCCGATCCAAGCTTCTCACAGTAGGATCCAATTGACATGGTTATTTACAGCAGATTTCCACTTGTAAACACACAGAATTTAATTGTCTTTCGTGTTTTGGAGGCTGCTTTCATAGCAGCCCTGTTAAATCTCACAGCACAATTTCTCTGATGACACAAATGTGAGTACAATTTGCTCTAAATTTTGGAGATGATGGGGAGCTTCTTCTATAATTTGAACTCCCAGGAGATATTGATGTTATCCAAGTTTCTCTGTATGGGGTCAAGGGGAGGGAGATCCTTTGTATCACCCCCATATTGATTCATTAAGATTTTTTTTTAAAAAAGCTACAGTTGCTGTGTGTTTTTTTTAAAAGAGTATTGGCTGAAGTGGTGATTTGGCTTTCCATTCAGCCATAAAAGGGGAAATCTGTCAGGATAGTTTGGATGTAAAATATCTGTTTTCTGTGTTCATGAGACAGATGGGAAATGTGATCCCCAGCACTAACCTTGCAGGTGGTACTAAGTAGCCAGCTGCCACCTCCTCTGCCTCTGCTCTTTTGGCTTGGACATTATTTTCTCAGTTCAAGGAAGGACAAACTTGGCTTGTGATTACTAAAGTGACCATAGGCCAATTGTATTTCACAAGGCCCAGTCTAGACAAATAGCTCATCATGTTGGTAAAATGTTTCTGGACAATACCAATTTGGACTGAAAGCAGAAAATCATGATCAGACGTTCTCTCTTTCTCTCTTTTTAAAACCCTACAGATGGAAAACCAAAAAGGTCTAGGTTACTTTTATCTTCTAGTACCTTCTAGATTCTAATATTTAGGAATATTCAAACATGCAATCTCCTCTGCAGTCTGAAGCAACACAAGGTTAACAACAGAGGCGGATGGCCACACCGACTCGGCCCCGGACACATTGACCAGATACTTGGAAGCTGTGGCTGGATGGTTTCATGGGAGCCTATTGAAACTAAATCCTTCGAAGACAGAGGTCCTCTGGCTGGGTCGGGATGGTGTGGGGATGAGGGACCAACTCCCTTCTCTTGCGGGGGTGCAATTACTGCCATTGCCTTCCGTTAAGAGTTTGGGTGTAATCCTTGACGCCTCCCTTTCCTAGGAGGCGCAGGTTACAGCAACAGCCAAGGCGACATTTTTCCACCTTCACCGCAGTTGGTCCCTTACCTTTCTCACCCTGATTTGGCCACAGTGATCCATGCGACGGTCACCTCCAGGCTTGACTACTGTAATTCGCTCTATGCGGAGCTGCCCTTGAAGCTGTCCCAGAAACTCCAGAGGGTGCAGAATGCTGCACTGAGGCTCATCACAGGGTCTCTGCCATGGGAGCATATTCACCCAGTGCTTTTCCAGCTGCACTTGCTCCCGGTGGAGTACAGGGTCAGATTTAAGGTGCTGGTTTTGACCTTTAAAGTCCTTCACGGCCTAGGACCCTCGTACCTATGGGACCGCCTCTCCCGGTATGCCCCACGGAGGACCTTAAGGTCCATAAATAGCAACACCCTAGAGGTCCCATAGAAGTGCAGCTGGAAGGGCAACATTATGCAGACCCCATATACTATATGCACTTGATCTGAGCATATGTCCCATACGTACTGAATGGAACTTTCTTCTATGCACAGGATTGTTTTGCAAGATCGGTTTCAAAAATGCACTCCGTCATGCTTAATTCACTGAGTGGATTTTTTAATTTATGGCATTTATATCACACCCTTCTCCTCTCCCCAGAAAAAGGGTAAAGGTGGCATATATGGCTCTCCCACTCTATTATCCTCAGAACAACCCTGTGAGGTCGGATAGGTTGAGAGTTAATAATTGGTCCAAGATTGGTCAGTGAACGTCATGACTAAATAGGGATTTGAACCTTGGTTTCACAGGCCTTAGTCTGGCACACTAACCATTTTGCAACACTGGCATGATAAGCCTCACATCCCAATTTTCAGATACATATGCAACAGGTAGAATATACTATTTCAGAACATGTTGAGCTTTTGGGTGATGTGTTACTTTTCAGAGTAGTAGAAATGAGTGCTTCAAGTATATGTTTGCATAGGTGGTGGGAGCACCATAACGCACACAAAAGCATAGACTTTCACATGGTAATTGAGCATCCAATGCAGTCATAGATATGTGTTCCTTTCCTTTAAGTAAAATCAATGCTGTAAAATGCTACCTCTCCCTAGCATTTGTGTGTTTCCTTTAGATAGTGCTGTGAAGTCTATTGACCACATCTGAGCAGGAATATGTTTTCTCCTCATAATTCTCTGTTCTGTAACCATTGATCCAAAATGCATGCCATAATAATGGGTTTTTAGAATCTGTTTCCATGGAAATCTTTGTAATGCTAGCAACACTGGTAAATGAGCTCACTGTGGTAACTAGATTCTGCACAGTGTACAATGGGGGTGGGGGACCTGTGGCCCTCCATAAACTGCTGGACCCCAGTACCCAGCAGCCCCATCCACTTTACCCTGTCGCCAGAAATTATGAGAGTTATAGTCCCACAACATCTGGAGAGCCACAGGCTCCCTATTACTGATGCATAAAGACAGGAAAATTATTGTTGAATGTTTTGCACGTGGAAGCAGCTTCATGGAAGAATTCAAATAAATTGAGGAGGAGAAAGAAATACAATTAGCAGGTATTTTTGTTTCAGAAAATGTATTAAAATGTACAAATATGCATCTTTTTAATGCAATTGTTTCCTCAGCTAATGTCTCTTTCCTGAATTAGTCAAGAATAACCTGCTTAAAGTAAAAAGCAACATTTCCAGTTGCGTGTCGAGGTCCCCAAGCCACCCCTCAAATAACTCACAACACACACATAATTTTTGTTTAAGGTTTTTGGCATAATTTTGGCCACAACTTTATTGAAATACATAAATGTGAGTGGTTGCTTAGGCATTGGTTAAGACTATCTGTCCCCCCGCCTGGGGACAGAACTGACTTCCGGCCACCACCAAAAGCCAGTAAGGGAAAAACAATATTGGGGAGAAATGGAGCTGAGTCACAGACCCTCACCTCTCCCCGCATGCTCCCCAGGGCTTGCCGGCCCTAGCCCCATTCCAGGGATTTGGATGAAAAGATGGCAAGCCCCTGGATTCCTTTAATGGAATTTCCCTTTCCGCAGCAACCTTGGAGGGGCAGGCCCAGTCAATCCTAACCCCTCCTCCAACCAATTGATAACCAATGCCTAACCGCAACCTTACAAGTTGTGACGATTTGTTACGCAGTAGGCAAAAACCAAATGGCATAGCCAATTGGCCAGATGGACAAAATTCCTACCAGGCACCTGCCGCAATGGCAGACGACCCCATGACAGGCATAGCAAGGACAACGCAAACCCATTAAATTTGGGCGGGTTGGTGGGTGTTCCGTAGCTCACAGCGAAAGAGAACACTCAGGCTGCGAGCACAGGATTTAAAACATCCGATCCCTCCCACCAAATTGCAACATAGAATTTACCCCAGCAACCCAGCCAGCCAATAGGAATCCTGCCTGGCAACAGAGGGGTGGCCTGGTAAACCCCACTGCAACAGGTGCTCTCCATGAAGGAGAACACGCTTTATGCCCACACCACTGCCCCCCAATGGAGAGAGCTGGAAATGTTGATTGTGTGTATGTCTGTGTTTGCTGTATGTTCATGAGAGAAAGAGAGAGAGAAAGATTGTGTAACTGCATATAAATTGGCCCCTGCTGGCATGTGACCCTTGGAAGGGTGGTTGACCATGGGCTGGAAAGAGTATATAATTTCTATATGTGACAGTGCAATACTGGAAGTAATTATCTACAAACATACACACCTCAGCACAACCACTGTTACTTATGCACTCTGCATCCATCTGCAATTAACAGTGATTTTTTAAAAAAATAAAAAAACTTCCTCAGTAAACAACTGGAATGAGCCTTAAAGTACCCAATCTACTCTGCACTGCAATGTAGCTCTTCATCACACTCCCATTATTTTCCTCCTACTTGTGCTTTACTGCTCTCTTACCACCTCCGTTTTATAACCCCACTTTAATGAGTCATTATTAAACTTTTCCCAGCCTAAACCCAACTTTTAAAAAATGACTCCTTGCAGGCAGACAGTCTATAGCATCCCCTGGTGAGTGACTTGCAGGCTCTGGAGTTCATAATTATGGGAATGACAAAGAAAACATATAAACACTTTTTATAGGAATCCTCTAGTGGCTGTGGCCTGGCATGTAAAACGTCAGCAGACTTTATACCTTTAGGGATTATTTGCAGGGGTGGGAAGTTGTTGTTCCTCTAACTTTTTATTCTGCTTAAAAAATGAAAAACAAAAACAAAACCTCACTGTGTTAAGCTTGAAAATATGGATCATATTGATGTGGGGGACTTTTGCAAATTGTATGTGACTTCCCCCCACCTCATCTGCTCCTGAAGATTCCAGCCAGGAGAAAGGACATTAAAACATGAATGTGTACATAAAATATCCACTTAAATCAAAGCAGCATAACAAGTATTCATCACCACATTTTGCTGATGCACAAGTTAGTGTTACCTGTAGTTTTACAAAGCAGTGAATTCTTTGCTAAAGAATCTTATACGAACTTGGACGTGCTGGATAAGCAATTCAAGAGCTGAACTGTTAGATGATCTAAAACAAAGATCTTTGCAAGGTTTTTTTTTTGCAGGTTAATTAAGATAAGCATGATAAGATTTGCAGCCTAGAAGTGTATTAATTGAGAGCTTAAAATTTTGTGTGTGTGTGTGAGAGAGAGAGAGATGGGGGTGGAGGGAGGGAGAGAGAGAGAGAGAGAGAAAAAGGGGGGAAACACCCTATCCAAGTTTTTGGGATTTGCTTTCAGCATAGGTGATGGGATGGTATACGGTAGGAAGAAGTGATTTTAAGGAACATGTATTTGCTTTTTCAAATTTATAACTCACCTTCCCCCCCCCCCGCCCCAAGTCGCTCATGGAAATAAAATTGCATTTTAAAAAGTGCAAAAGAACTTTGTCTCCAGATTAGTTTACATGTTACTTTGCTTTTTTTTTTTAAAAAAAAATATTAATAAATAAATCATGCAACATAGGGACACAGGAAGCTGCCTTATTGTGAGTCAGATCATTGGTCCATCTAGCTCAATATTGTCTGACTGGCAGTGGCTATGCAGCAATTGAGCCAGCATTCTCTCCAAGCCCTACCTGGAGATGCCATGGATTGAACCTTGGGGTTTCTGCATGCAAAGTAGATGAGACTATTTATCCAGCTACCAGTGGCTCTCTAATGTCATGTCCCTTGCATCCAAGTCCCAGCATTGCTTCAAATAGAATTCAAATCTGGAAGAATTACGGGTCCCCCTCTCTGGAAGGAACCTTCACCATCCCCTTTTACACTATCCTAGTCTGAGGATGTAGCTGTCCCATGGTCCTCTGATTCTGGGGGAGAACTTACTTGTAGCTTCTTCTGCTCCACAGCCATGCAGGAGCATACGACTGCAGGATCCGCCATAGGCCCTTTAAAGATGGTAGTGAGTCCCGGGGAGGTTGAGTAACTGGAAGGTCAAGCTCTACCTGAGGCACCAAACTTTTTTTTTTTGTTTTTAAATAAAATTTTTAAAATTGATTTTCAATATATTATAAACATATATTTCTACAGCTCAGCTAATAGGATGCTTTGGAGCTGTCTAGGGTCCTGATTGCAGCTCATCAGAATCTGCTGTAGGGAACTGTAATAAATGTAGGGGTTACTCGTGCGCAAGTTGGTGCCACTCCTGGCTAGTTTGCCTTGTTAAACCTTTTCTGTCTGGACAGCCCTACACTTCGTGGCTGTTCAGTCGCTGGCAGAATCCGTCAGTGGGCGTTTCTTAAACCTTTTCCAGCATAAAAGTTGTTTGACTCCAAGTCTCCTCCTACTCTCCCTGTGCGGAAGTCTTCTGCGCAGGGAGGGCGTGGGTAGTAGAGGACCCGTGCTCTCCTTGCTGCTCTCCGGCGAGGAGTCCTGGAGCCCCCTCGCCGATTCCCCCATCTGCCCCCCTTTATCCCTGGTGTTACGCTGATTTCCTTCCCCAGCTGGTGAGCCGCCTCTCCCCCTGCTGGGCCCTACTCCAGCATCGTTTGAGAGCCTCGCCTCCGCCTCTGGCTCCGATGTCAGTTCCCTGACAGGAACCCATTTGTCTTGGCCAGAACTTAACATGACATACGTGGACTAACCTGACTGGACCTGAGTTTCCCCTACTCAATTGACCTCTTTCGTTGAATAACCCAAGCCCCAATAAAACAAGCAATGGTCTAAGTCAGAAGTCTGTCACATCACTTGCTACTGAGAAGTTTTGAACACAGAACTTTCTTTATGCTATACCACAAAGACACTCCCAAAGAATAATGAATAGTTTGACCCTTAGTGGGGGAGCGAGTGTGAGAGAGATGGCACTACCAACATTACAAAATACAGTTTCCGTAAAGAATAGATTTGTCATGCCCAACTTGGCATGACCAGTTTCCCAAGAGACATTTTAAAAAAGAACAACATTTGATTTAAGAATGTGTGCATCTATTTAGAACCTAAGCTAACATGACATAACCTTTTAAACCCCCCCCCCGGCCAGTTTAGTCCATCCTACATTCCCAAAGAGGAGTTTTAAGCAAGAAGAGGCAATTTGAAAGAGTAACTTAAATCAAATGGTTTTCTTCTTCTATAACAGTGATTGTGTTGTTACTGCAATGCTTTTCTGAAATGAGAGAAAATGGGACTATTTGAGCCCCCTTCAAAATGAGAGGTTTACAAAGAGTGAGACACCTAATTAATGCTCCACTTTGTAAAAGTTTGCATTGTTCACTGTCAGCTCTCAATAATTTATTTAAAGTAAAAGGCTAATCTAATTGGCAGTAATGAGCCAGTAAAACTTATATTGGATTACTGGCAACAGAAGCCCACAAGAGCTCCCTGGGCAGTTTAAATCAGTAATATTCTAGTCACAAAACTTCATTGTTTCAGCTCAGATCACTGGCACTGCCTCTGAGCTTGCCTAGGGTAGTAAGCCTGATTGATTCCATTGCCTTCATGTCACTTCTGATGGCTATTTGCCTCTGCAGCACTTTTAACTAGCAAGACACCGGTGCTGAAATATTTACCAATTGCTTCTTCGACTGGAACATCCACCACTAGCCCTCTCTGCAGAAATAGTTTTAGGAACTGCATTAAAAACAATGGAAAAGAACGAATTGCATAAATTCCAGTACACCAGACAACACATGAACCACTATACATATTTATTATTTACTAATTCGCATAGCGCTTCCTACCCAAATAGGCCTCTAAACGGTTTGCAAGTATAAAGTCACAGCAGCAGTGAAATATGAACTTCTGTAGCTAAAATACACAATTGTATAAGGAAACATTTATGTATGAGTATCTATAGGCAAAATGTGCAATGAAACAATAGAGTTATTAAAACAGGAGACTCGGGTGGAGAGATAAAGATCTCCCACAAGTGCCTGATGCACCTTCTGGTTTTGCAGTCCCAGCAACAGACATAGCAAAACAGAAGTCTGGTGAGCTGTGTCTCCTTCCCCTCCATCCAGCTGTACCAAATGTTTTAAATGAGCTCATGTTAAGGCCATTCATGTTAGCGCTGGACTGGATATTTTTTCCCCGCGCTTGTAGATGAGATGATGAAAATTCTCCCCCAATATCGTCTTTTCGGGAGGGGTGGATTCGAAAAGATGGTAAAGGATTGTTTTGACTTCTTAAAAAGAAAGGAGGAGGCTACAATCCTGACCCCACTAAACTGGAGGTAAGCAGTGGCGGAGCTTCATGCTCTGGCACCTGGGGCGGAGAGCAGGCAGGGGCGGGGCTGGCGCATGGCCCAAGGGTGGGGTGCACCACCCAAAGGGGCGTGGTGCATGTCCTGGGGGTGGGGCACCCAGTGCGGGGTGGGGGGCAGCTGCAATGGAACCCCACCGGGATCGTGCTGCTGGGGGTGGTGTGCTCCCCCCGCCCCCTCTTCCTCCGCCAGTGGGGGTAAGCCCCTTAGAATTAAGATCTATTTATCCACAGACATGGCTAGGATTAGAGCTGTGGCTCCAAAGTCGTCCTGTGATTTCACTACTGGTTGGAGGTTGTGGAGTAGCATATATGAGTGGGCTGCTGCTGCTGCTGTGATATACCTATAACACTAACGTAACATGAAACACAAGCCAACAGCTACTCCTACTTTCATTTCAAAAGGGTTTGCATAAATCCCAGGAACTGGCCTTACTGAACCATATAGATGTGGCATTATCGCCGGATGGCATCCATGGTTTCTAAGGCTCCATTGCTGCAGTAGTTTGCATTAGCCAACCCTCACAGTTATTTGTTAGCACAGAGGCTATAGGAAAGGGGTGGTGCAAGCCGTGCCTTTTCTTGTCTTTGCACAGTAAGGACAAAGGAAAACTGGCAAGAGTGCTTAAATGTATTTGCATTCTATATATAGCCTACAATCTATATCTCCTGGTGCTCTCATCACATTGGGGTGTCATTGTTGCTTATGAGGTTGTGCTCATGGATGGTGTATACAAAGTCAATCTTCGTGTCCAGATAAATAATGCAGTAGAGAGTTCGTAAGGCTCTATAGTTTCAAACTGAAGATAGGGCACTGAATTTTGAACCACCATGCCCCCACATTGGGGGGAAAACCCGTTTCTGAGTGTAGAAACTACAGCAGGTCATGGAGGAAAAGGAGCCTAGAACCTTCTCCCAGTCAGGCTACCTCTGTGTGGTTTTGATGTGGAAGAACATTTAATTATGCAGTCCTACAACCTGAAATGGTATAGTCCCAAGGATGTTTGTATTATGCAACTGAGCATAATATAGATTGGCTGTTAATGACACAAAACCCAGAAGTACTCAGTCATATATGCCATAAATCCAGTACTTTAAATTTTATCTTTAAAATTACATTGCATCCTAAACTCCTAATGTTAGTATATTAGCAGAGAGATTTCCATTATACTTCTTTTTTGTACTATTTTAACTGCTGTAGAGTTCTACAGCAGCTGTACACAAAGAGTCGTCTGCTATGAGCTGAAATGTGTCCTGGGTTCATTTCTCTTACCTCTGGCAAGAACTTGCTAAGTTGCCTTTGGCAAGGCACTATTTCTCAGCTTCTGACTTCCACCTGTAGAATAAGATAGTAATAATGACCTACATCATAGAGTTGTTGAAAGGCAGTCCTGCCCCCCATCAGCCAGGCAAGATGGCTCATCAGGGACTCTGTAAACTTTGTATGTCTGCGTGCACATTTGCACTCTTCCTGTGTAAAACTCATATGCTAATAGCAGACACATTAACGAAACGTGGATAGTTATGTTGCCAAAATGATATCATCTACACACAAATGAAAGATAATCACAAACTTGGGGGATTTGACAAAGTACAAACATTCTTTGCTGGTGGGGAAGGGGTGGACCAAAACTGAGCCCAGTGAGAACTGAACATGCACATTTGGCAAAGAACGGTTTTGGAGTGGTGGTGGTAAACTAGGGAGGAATGGATTGGAGTATCCTGAAAGAAGGCATGGCTGGCTGGCAGACACATGGAAACAAAGCACTCTGTATTGCAGCATCTTTTCCTCAGTGCCACCTATATCCCTTAAGTTGCAAGTATTTTTTAATCAGCAGTTCAACTTGTCATATGAATAACACTCCTGTGAGTCTCCCTAAGTGTAGAAAGCCAGCGTGGCATAGTGGTTAGTGTGTCAGACTAGGACTTGGGAGACCTGGGTTCAAATCCTCAGCCATGAAGCTCATTGAATTACTTGTGGCCAGTTAGTGACTCAACCTATCCTACCTCAAAGCGTTGTTGTGGGGTCAAACAATGAGGGGTAGACACATGTAAGCCACCTTGAACTCCTTGGAGAAAAATTGGGATAGAAATGTAACAAATAGATTCATAATGATTAAATAGGTTGTATTGACTTTAGCCTTGACTTCTGTCTGTAGAACTTGAAAAAACTGGTAGATATTTTTTGCACAGAATAGTGTTTAAAAGACTACATGGCTCAGATTTAAAGGGGGAAGAAATAAAAGCTTTTAAAGGCTTTTAAAATTGTGTGTGTGTGTCAAAGGATTGCAATAGACAGTAAAATAATGCAGCAAATAGAGATTTTTGACCCCATAGGAGTTTTGAAATAGGCTTGTTTGAGGAACATTTTAATCTGAGTAATTTTGAGCTTTGGTTCAAGACTTGTACTTTCTTGTAATCAGAGTTTTCTTTTTCAGTCAGAAGTGGTTTTATGCTATGAAAAGTATCAACCTAAAAAGATGTACGAATAAAAAAAATATCATTGTCACAATAATGAGACTTATTATGAATTCTAATTTTTCACTTGTTCTATTTTCAGCATAACTCTTCCCTCTGTCTCTGGACAGCTAACCTTGTTCCTAGCAGTAACCTTTATCAGATAAGCTAAGAATGACACATGTACTCTGTAAACACAGCAGACAAAATACCAAACCCACCATTATTCTGATAGATCTGTGTTTATCCTGGAGAGAATAGAAGCTTGACGTGATTGACACTTTTTTAAAATTACAGTGGCAACTTTCTCTTCCAGGCATTCTCATTGATAAGTACCACCTCCTCTTTGCTGGAAACTTATTGGGGGGAATTCAAAGGGAATTGGGGGAAGGGTTGGCCTGGTCCAACAAGCTGCTAAGGAAAAACAGCAGTTCAATTGGTTCCCCTGTGTATCTCCTCAAGCTTGATCCCAGTCCCAGAGCTCATGAATCAGCAACAGTAGCCCTTGGCATTGCGGCTTGAGTACTCCTCTATTCCACAACAACTCTGCTGTGTTTAAGCTAACTAAGGTGAGAATTTTTAAAAAAGATATCAGTCATGAAGACCAAGAATCACAGAAGTGTAGAGTTGCAAGGGACCCCAAGGGTCATCAGATTTTCTAAAGCAGTTAGAGCTGCTGCAGATGATGTGGACTACAACTCCCATCAGCTCTGATGATTGACCATGCTGTCTGGGCTTAGGAATGTGGGTGGTGGATTCAATTTACTTCACTTGTAAAGGTTAACATATCTAATTTTCACTTCGTGAGACAATGCACAGACATCCTTCAAAATTTGCACTTTGCCAAATTTTGCAATTCAGTTGGCCATCCAAGCAGTGCTTAAAAAGAAAAAAGGGTATAAAATGCACATAGTGGTGAAAATAACATACTAAAATGCATTCTATTGTAGGAAAGTACTTTGCAAAAATGTGTATGTTACTGGGAATTGCATATAAAAATGTTGACAGAAGAAATTCACATAAAATGCTGCTAAATTGTCAAGAGGACTGGTTTGTTTGTTAAAGCTAACTGGTGTGAGAATATAGGTAACTGAATATTCGAAAAATGTGGACTCAGACAAACTGAAATTGAGAAATTCATCCAACCCTGGCTGGACTTTATGGGAGTTCAGCAACATGTGGAGGGCACTTCATTAACTACCATATTCTAAAGGATGATTGAAACATGCAAAAATAGCATTTCCCTCAGACTTTCCCCAGACTCTACCTAGGCAGGGGGGTGGGCCGGGGAATAACATATCTGAGGCCAAACCCACCATTGAGGATAAATGAAGGTTTCTCTCCTTACCCATAGCGTGAGTCAGTTTGATTTAAAGAGTTGTGGGGAGTAAAAGAGCTTGTTTTACATACTCTTCTAAATTTTAATTGCAAATGCGTTTATTTCTGCAATTGATTTTGCAGTCTTCTGTACAACTGTTTATGGGAGTGCGACTAACCTTACAATAATATATTAAATTATTTCTAGTTTCTCACTGGATTGCCTATAAAAAAGAAAAGAAAAATGAATTAGCCAATAATGTTTTGCAAGCACATTTCTTAATAGATTATAATTACCCTATTTGTTCACTTGGATGTATTGAAACAAACTTGTGGAAATGGAAATTTAAGGCTAGGTAAAGTGGATGGATGTACTCTTGGTCCATTTCTTCAGCATTTTCCTGGGTTGGTAAGAGGGGAGATGTCAGGGCTGTGAGGAAGGCACAGGTCAGAGGGAAGATTGAGACTCAAAGTACAACCAACTTTTTCATTTAAAAAAGTCATATCACAACAGAGTTCAAATAGACTAAACCTCGCAGGCAGGTGTAAGCTACAGAGGGAAGGAGGGACCCCCCTCTGGGCATGTCTGGTTCATTGCTTAGCAATGTGCAATGCTCTTCGTGTTCTCAGTGTGAGGGGAGGAGAGCTCACTCTAGAGCAGCCTTTCTCAACCTGTGGGTCCCCAGATGTTGTTGGACGACAACTCCCATCACCCCTAGCTAGCAAGGCCAGAGCTCAGGGATGATGGGAGTTGTAGTCCAACAACATCTGGGGACCCACAGGTTGAGAATTCCTGCTCTAGAGTGACCAGCCCATTGCTGTGAAACTGAAATAGTCCCTGGCTCCTCTCTGTCCTCTCTTTCAGAGTCTGTGCTCACAATGAGACCCTCAGCAACCCCACTGTCCTTGAATGGCTTTCTTCTTCTGACTCCCCATGCTCACTCATGCTTCCTGCTTCTACCACCTCCCAGCTTGTTCCCTCCTCCTACTGGTCTCCAGCATCCTACTACCACTCTCCTGGGTCTAAGTCTTCTTTCTCTGAGTCGTGCCTGGAGGGTGCTTGGACAGGCCACTGTTTCTCACCCAGCCAGTCCCTGAAAGGAGAAGGTTGGAATGGATCACCATAGGCCAAACTTTCCTAACCTGGTGTTTTGGACTACAACCCCCATCATACCTGATCATTGGCCACGTTGGCTGGTGGCGATGGGTCCAAAAATCTGAAAGTTTGTTCTTAGATTACAGCATATGGTTTGTCTGGAGGAGATGATGGGTTGAGCCAAACCGTGACATAACCCTGGTTGGTGCAGCAGCTGAAGGACTGTGGGAGGGACTCAGCAGCCTCTCTGGGAACTCACATAGTCATGCTAAACCATAGTTTGTGCAAACTGAGTCTCACCGTCTCTGACTGCATAGCCCATGAAGGGTTGCCTCTGCAATCCTACTCCTAATCCAGAACACATCTGTCATCTTAGGTTCTGTCTCCTGCTATCATGTCACGACTGTTGCCATGGGGCCCGTGGCAGGTTTTCCCTTAATGTGGCCTTCAAGAGATAAAAGGTTGCTCAAAGGTTTATAAGAAAGAGCCACACTCATTCAGATTAAAGAACTAAGTAGAAGTATACAGAGCTATGCAAAATAATAAAAATAAAAATAAAATAAACAAACTTTTGAATGGAATAATTAAATGTTCTCTGGGAAGGTCTAACTGATATTCTAAGAGCAACTCATCACTTCTCACTTTAATGGACCAAACTGCAGGTATAATTTATAAAAAATTTAATGGATCTAATGGAAGCTATTTCATTATTTCAACGAGCTCCTAAAATATTGTTGATGAGTAGATGTCATGTTGCTACATAAAGCTGGCGTTCAAAAAGCAACATACTGCTTTGCAGGAAAGGATAGATTTATTTCACATTGTTTTATGTGTTTTATAGCAGTTTCCGGGAGAAAATAAACTTGGTATCAATTTGGGCTTTTTTTTTTTTTAACAGAATGACCCCAGTCATTTTTACAGTGCACTAATAAAGTGAGGCTGCATTAGGCAGAGAGCCACTGACCCACACGTTTCAGTTCCTGGCTAAAGTATCGCCTCGGCAGCCTTCCAAAGCATAAATGTAGGTGCCAGTTGCAGCAGTGAGGTGCCAAATCAACCAACCAACTCATGCCCTAAATTGCATGAGAATCTGAGTACCTTAAAGGGAGAGCAGGGCCCCTTTGTCATACAAGGTGGACATTTACACATCATCAAGAGAGAGGGCAATAATTTGCCTAAAATTTGCATATTCTCATATACAGATGTAAGCTTAGAAATTGCAGCTACAATTTTGTTAGAAATATAAAACATCTTGTCATACTGGAGAAGACTGTGGCCCCCTGACCTTTGTGCCTGCTATGTTTGCTGTCCAGTTGCTAGCTGTTGGTGGGAAAATTCAAAGCAAATGCTCTCCTTTCTGAGAGTTGCTTATCTTTAAATTGGACTTGGAGCAGACAATACTTCAAATAGAGGGCTCTGTCAAATAGATCTTTGTCCTCTGACCCCATCAAACAAAACACTGCTCTTTGTAACATGGGATTCACAGCCACCCAATTTCTGCATGTTCAATCTGATGTATTCCGGTCAATAGCCAGTGTGTGTAGTGGTTAGAGAAGATGTAGGGAACCTTTGACCCTACAGGTGTTCCTGAGCTACAGCTCCCAACACCCCATGCCCATTGGCCATTGGCCATGCATGCTGGGGCTGATGGGAGACATAGTCCAACAACGTTTGGTGGGCCAACAGTTCCCAACTCCTAGGTGTGAGGGTCAGACTAGGATCTGGGACACCAGGGTTCAAATCCCCACTCAGCCATGAAGCTAACTGAGTGACTTTGGGCTACTCTGTCTAACCTGCCTCACAGAGTTGTTGCAAGAATTTTAGAAGAACAAGCGAGGTCCCTGCAGTCTGTAGTTGAGCAAATATTGTGCCCATTTTCAAAAAGGTGGTGGTGGGGAGAGAAGACTCAGGTAACAACTGACCACTCAGCTTGATGTCGATGCCAGGTAATGTCCCAGAACAGATAATTAAATGGTTGATCTATGAGCAGTTAGAAAGACATGCTTTGCCTAGATGACCTTCAGGATTCCACCCAACTCTACATTTCTATGAGTCTATTGTTGTATATACAGCTATCATACTCCACCCCCTTGCTAATGTCACTGTCAGATGGCAATCCAACCTCCATTTAAAAGCTATCAGTGAAGAAGTCTCTACTACCTTCCGAGACAGCTTATTCCACCGTAGAACATATCTTACCATCTAAAAGTTCTAATGTTTAGTCAGAACCTCCTTTCTTGTCATTTGAATTCATTGGTTCAGGTCCTACACTCTTGGAGCAGGAAAAGAACAGCTTGATCCATCTTCCACATGACAGCCCTTCAGATCTTTGAAGGGGGCTAGCATATCACCTCTCAGTCTTCTCTACTCCAGGCTAAACATATCCTACTCCCTTGACTGTTGCTCATAAGGCATGGTTTCCAAACCCTTGATCATCTTGGTTGCCCTCCTCTGCACATGTTCCAGTTTGTCAATATCCTTCTTAAACTGTAATGCTCAGAACTGGACACATTGTTCCAAGTGTGGTCTGACCAAGGCACTCTAGAGTGGTGGTATTACTTCCACTGATCTGTACACTATACTTCTGTTGATACGACCAAGAATAGTATTACCGTTTTCTTCCTGCTGCATTATGCTGTTGACTCATGTTAAGTTTGTGGTCTACTAAGACTCCTAGATCCTTTTCACATGTACTGTCAAGCCAGGTGCTTCTTTCACATATCATTTTAACCCTGACAGAACATCGCCAGAGTCCTATTGTTTCAGTATTTTATTGCTGATGCAGTCTTCAAATCTCCAGCTTTTTTTTCTTTGTCTCTGTCCCCCAACCACTGCGCTCAAATTCTAAGCACACTCCTGAATGTCATATATGCCTCTTTGATTAAGGTGTACAGCTGGCCAAGTCTATCAAATAGAGGATTATGGCGTATGTGAAGTCTCAATTGTAATAGAATCATAAACTACAGAGGAAACCCTTAACATAGCCTCATATACGGCTTATAAATTTTGCAGCACCCTATCAAAAGGAGAACAAGAAGGAAAAGCAGGCTAGGAACACACACACACACACACACACACACACACACACACAGCTGGTGCTCTGCTTTCTCTGCGTATTGGAAGCCCAAAACCTCTCTCCTGAAAAGTTATGAACAGAAGAGGGTATGTATTTCCATATGTGATTGACTTCCAATCTGGCAAATACATACCAGGTGTGCATGGAGGAATGCAATAAAAAAGGCAACTATATAAACTTAGGCACCATCTGCGCTATGCATTTAAAGCGGTATGATTGTACAGGCACGGCTTCCTCCCAAAGAAGCCTGGGAATTGGAGTTAAAGGTGCTGACAGTTGTTGGGAGACCCCTATTGTCCTAACAAAGCTACAATTCCCACTCTGGGAATTGCAAATCGTATAAAGCCAGGAATGAGGAAGCTTTGGCCCCTCAGAAGCAGCTAGACTCCAATTCCCATCAGTCCCAGCCAGCATGGCCAATGATCAGGAATTGTAATTCAGCAACATCTGAAGACTCACAGGTTCTCATCCCTGTAAACTTTGATGTAAACTTTTCTGACTTGTAACATATTAATTGGTTGATTAAAATGCACGGCAGACATCTAGTGCATATTGGAGAAAGCAGAGCTGGTGTCGTACGTGGCGCCATCTAAGTTGAGTAGACTATGCCACCTCCCCCTGCTCTCCACGACTTTCTCCTCCTCCCTGACACTTCTACTTTCCCTCTTCATCCTCCTCTTCAACCACTGCTTCTTTTATTCCCTGCCCCTGTAACAAGTTTTTTTTTTTAAAGTAACTTGCTGCCACCACAGGGAAGTGAGGATGGCACATGGGATTCTCTTGGTGACCAATCCCATAATAGATCACACCCTTTCCTCAGAGTGAAGGAGAAAAGAGGGAGCAGCAAGAAGAAGAAGAGTAGGGGGTGAGTGATAGAAGTAATGATAAGGTGGATGGGTTGTCCAGCGGCTAGTTCTAGAGGCAAGCAATCTTCTGCCCCCCACAGTTCACCACCTGAGCCATCTGACTTACATGGCCAGCCCTTTCCTGAGCTACACTGAGCCATTTGACTCAGTGTAACTGAAGAAAGGGCTGCTGGTTATGTAAGGAGGGACCTCAGCTCAGTTGTTGACAATAAAACCTGAGTGTATAAGGTCCGAAAGGAACCTTGGGCACAGGGAAAGACTCCAGTTGCAAACCCTGGAGAGAGGCACTGTAGGCAATAGGGCGCTAGAATTACCAATGGTCTCACCCAGCACAGGGCAGCTTCCATTAGTAATTTATTTACAAAAGTAAGGGTGGAGAAGCTCACGCCTGAGGGCCAAATGCGATCCCCAAGCTTCTCTTTCTGGCCCTTGGGACTCTCCTTGCACACCCTCTCACCAGCCACACCCGCATTGGCCCTGATTCACACGCTTCTTTGCTGCTTTTGTTTGGCTGGGATGTGTCATTGAACTATGATAATGCCTCTTGCTTGCCTAGATAGAGCGCAGAGAGGGGTGTGTGTCTAGAACCTACCCTACTGTGCAGTGGCAAAACATACATTGGTTGCTCCAGCCACTGTTACCTCTGGATGCTGGTATATTTGGCCCTCAGGTGGTTGCACAGAAGGAAATGTGACCCTGGGACCCCAGCACTATAAGGCAAACTGCAAATGATCGATTCTGGATTGTGTTTTCTGCACTAATCACAATGGCCAAGGGGCAGGGCAAGAGATGAGCAAGATCAAAATGCAACATAGAGTACCTTGTTAACCATAACAGGAAGGGAAAGAAACCTTGAGTTTGCTCTGTGGCTTTAATGAATGCACTGATGCGTCATGTTCCATCGCATTAGTAGACTTTGACAAAAGACACAGATGCACACAAAAAGGAAGTTTGTAACCTTCAAGGTTGTGCCAAAGAATTAACAGAAAGAGAAGACAATGGAGGGAAAGTCAGTAAATGATTCACTATGGAGACCATTTAAAGCACAACACTTATGAATACATGGAAAGCTACCAAGGTGCAAGACCTTGAACATGATACCCCATAAAATTAATTAAAAATAAAATAGGTCCTCCTAACTTTCTCCTTTCCAAAAAAAAAAAGAAAGAAAGAAAAGAAAAGAAAGAAAGACGACAGAGAGTTGTGCCCGAGAAGTTTGCCATTAAATCAAATATCCTGAGGTAATCCTGAAAGCATAGCATTAAACTGAACTCAAGTTATTTGATATTGGAAACCTGGAGAGGAGCCAAAATGGAGGCTTAAACTCCATTTTCCTTGGCTTTAGAATACACACAGGCAGCATTGGAATTATTTCGTAGGCATGAGCTGCTGTCTTCAAGAGAACGCTGAGCCCATGTGAATCATTTAGCCGTCTGCAATATTTATTGTTTGCACTGACACTTGGATGCTAGTAAAAAAAAATTTTTAGAACTGTTAAAAATAAAGAGGTAGCTCTAGTAACTTGATATGCATAGTTTTTGCACTTATGTTCTCAAATAGGCATAGTTTACTACAGAGAAAGGGTGTGGCTCAATGGTAAAGCATCTACTTTGCATACAGAAGGTCCCAGGTTCAGTTTTCAGTGACATATCCCGGTGTGAAACCCTGGGGGGCTGCTGCGGGTCAATCTAGACAACACTGAGCTATAGGGACCAATTGGCTAACTTGGTATAAGGCAGATTCCTATGTTCCACAGGTGGCTGGTGTCCACTGAGGCTGGTAAGACAGAAGATAATGAAGTCAACAGGAAGTGAATCCAGAGTGATTGATAGGCAGAACCAAACAATTCTGTTTCTTTCTCTCCATACACCTGCCTAATTGCAACTTTGAGACTTAAGGAGGAGGGATCTGACAGCCGGTGTCACCACCTGGACTGGATGTAAGTAACAAGGCATGGGCTGGGGGTTGGCTGAGGGAAGACTGATGTTGGTGGGGAAGCACCCCACTTGCCCTAATGGATCAGTGATCACTGCTATCATAGCTGGCAACTTTTCCCTTTTCTTGCGAGGAATCCTATTCGGAATAAGGGAATTTCCCTTTAAAAAAGGGGAACGTTGACAGCTATGACTGCTATGTTCCTACCTACTCTAGCTGTAATCTTGACAGCTGTTGTTTTTCTCTTTTGTACTCTCTACACACCCACCATTTCAGAAGGAAAGGTAATGACCTAACACATCCAATGTTAAAAATGGAATTAGCAATCACAATGTGTGTTTTGTTTTTTTTTGTTTTTATAATATATTTATTGCATATTTTAAACAAAAAACAAACCAACAAACATATACAATACCATCACCATACGACAAAACAAAAAGAAACAGAGAAAATTTAGAAAGTAAGCATAGAATATAAAGAAAAAAGTACATCTAAAATCAAATTATCCATAAATCATATTTTCATAATCTTTGGACTTCCCCACATCACCCTTTCCTGCATTCTCCATTATATAATTATAAGCAGCAATTTATTACCTTGTTTCGAATCTTATTTTGTAGTTCTCGAATATTATGTCCCCAATGTGTGTTTTGGTTCCTTATTTTTAGTGGGGTAGAATTTGCCCTTTTTATTCTTGGCGGATGAATACCCTTATTATTGTGTTTTATTCTGTGTTGTGGATTTTCTATTTGAATGATCTGTAAGTTGCTTTGAGATTTTTGTAAAAAGCAATAGGCAAATATAATAAATAATATTAAAAATAATAATGGGTTTCAATGTATTGTATGTGACCTTGAATGGACATTTGAGCCTAGAGAAGCAAAAATAAAATTTGAATGTAAATAAGTTACAGTGTAAAAGGTAAAGGTATCCCTGCCCGTACGGGCCAGTAGTGTCCGACTCTAGGGTTGTGCGCCCATCTCACTTAAGAGGCCAGGGAACAGCACTGTCCGCAGACACTTCTGGGTCACGTGGCCAGCGTGACAAACTGCATCTGGCGAGCCAGTGCAGCACACGGAAATGCCGTTTACCTTCCCGCTAGTAAGCGGTCCCTATTTATCTACTTGCACCCGGGGATGCTTTCAAACTGCTATGTTGGCAGGCGCTGGGACCGAGCAACGGGAGCACACCCTGTTGCGCGGATTCGAAATTACAATGAGGAAACATCTAATTTTCTTGCAAAATTGAACACCTCATCCTGGGAATTATTTAAGTATTCCTTTTCATTTTCTTCCAGGCATTCTATGTGGAAGGATGCAAAACATGTGGATGGGTGTGCCTACAAGAGGGCTGGCATTGAAGATTCTGTGTGGAAAATGTCTGTGGGCAAAAAGTGGGGGTTCAGAAAAGAAGCAGGGCCTTGAGTATGTTACAATAATAAATAAATCCCCAAATGAGAGGTGGGAGTACATCTTATGCAACAATGAAGCAAAATAAAAGGAAAGGTTTTCAAATCAAAGCCAGAAGATTGTTTGCACTGAAAGTTCACACGGCCCTAAAGATCATCATCAACTTGTAAAACAACATGCCCTGCTAAACTTTATTTTGCAGCTTATCTGAAAAACAGCATGATTCACACTGCGAAGTGCACCATGAACAAATTTTCTTTCCTTAGAGAGCTCCGTGCATCATTCGTACCCCTGCAGTTTTTTCTATTCTCACCTCCAGATGACTTTTCTTTCCACTTTGCTTCCAATAGCATTTATCTCTTTCTCTCTCCCCTCTATTTTTTATTTTTATTTTATAAAATCTCATAAAGTACATGTGTCAAACCATCCAGCTTTAAGAAATCCTTCAATTAAAATGCACAGAAGCACAGCAATGAGAAGCTGGTCAAAATGGAATGGAGGGCTGAAGTGAGAAGCAGCGGTTGAGAAAAATGTATGGTTGGTGATACAGTGAATGGGCTTAATTGAAATGCTACATGTTGCTAATGAGACAAATCTAATCCTGAAAGTATTTTCTTCCATTAAACATCACTTGAAAATAATTAGGAAGCTCTAATCAATGAGATGGCCAAGCACAGTGTCTGGAAAGTAAATTGCTTTTATGCTGCTGGAGTTATATGCCAGTTAAAAGTGGATAGGCAGCAGAGGAGGGGTCTAATTTGGTGCCAGATTCAGGTTTTGGGGAACACTTGGGCAAGATGATATCAGTGAGTGGGTCTTCCTTGTTGTCTGTTGACTTGCCTGCTTTCTCTCAGCACAGTCTACCTGGTCAACGGGAGAAGGAAAGGCAAACAGAGGCACAGCCAGTTGGAAGTGATTGCGTTTTTAATGGTTTTGATTATTTCTCTTTTGTGAGTTTTCAAAAACCGCTTCTCCATTGATTAGTGCTTCTGTTTCTGATTGTAATGGCTTACGTTGTGATCATGGGCCAGTTCAGTTCCCACCCTCATCGAGCCTTTCATTCCTCCTGGCTTGTATATCCCCCTCTCTTACATGCATAAAGGATGGTTTTGTATCAGGGAAAATGCAGGAACTTGCAGTTTCAAGTAAATATGGACACAAAAATGTGTTCATGTTAGGGGGGATGCATTGAAAAATGCACAAAAATGTGTACTTAAGAGGAAAAGTATTCAAAATGTATATACTACAGAAAAAGAAAGTAAACCTTGTTTCGATACTATCTATGCCTTAGGAGGGAAATGCCCACAATCACACAAAACAACACACATCTTGAAAGTTGCCAGTATTACACCCCTGCTTCCCATGTTGGCACCTAGTAGCATGGAATAAGCATAATCTTTAGAGACCTAGCCAAAGTTTTAATGAAATCTTTGCTAGGACTGGAAACCATTCTTTGGAAGGCTGAAGAGGAATGTCAGGCTGGGGTGTTTGTGATAAATACAGCCCTCTAAACCTCTCTGTAAGGCTCTTGGGATTCTCCCCATACCACGTCCCTCTGCAGCCCTCTTTTATTGCTTTTCCCTGGCTGGAATATGTCCTTGAACTATGTAGCGCCTCTTGCAGCTGAAGTGATGTGCCTGTAGAAACGTCTGGCTTTCACGTGACCTACTCTACAAAGAGTCAAGTCTGTTGCTCCTCCCAGTTTTTCCTCTGGCCCCACCCACCACAGGCACGCAGCCCCTGGGAGTTTGCCCATGACAAATGTGGCCCTCAGGATGAAAAACTCTCCTAACACAATTGGCAGGCTATGTTATCTCTGTCTTTGAGGCCACAAGGAGCGGGGCCATCCAGTGACAGCTGGACATGCTTTAATACTGCTATAAAAGTCTCTGCTTGGAGTA
The DNA here is from genome assembly GCF_965113315.1 of Podarcis vaucheri. Taxonomy (NCBI): domain Eukaryota; kingdom Metazoa; phylum Chordata; class Lepidosauria; order Squamata; family Lacertidae; genus Podarcis; species Podarcis vaucheri. Next base: position 49,015,402 of record NC_138765.1, on the reverse strand, counting down.
AAATCTTTCTAGCCTTCTGGTCCAAATTGCTGAAGAGCAATTTCCACTGTGCTGTGCATTTCTCCATCGATTTATCATCCCCTTTAGAATCTTTACCTATCTTGGAACGTTCCTCCATGCAGGCTCTTTTATAACTCACAATAATGTGTTTATGTCATTTACAATGTGAGAAAAGTTTCAGTTAGAATAGTTTAAGAGTGCTGTTGTGAGATGAATGGAGGTTTACGAACAACATGCTACCTATTGTAGAATTTTCTGTCACCTACCCCAGACAAAATTTACAGGCAAGTATAGAACTTCTTCTGGAAGAAGCACTGTGGAACACAAACAACCTTAACTCGAGATTTATAGATTTATTGAATATTTTCTGTCCCAAACTTCCTCCAGTCTGGAGCACAGGACAATGAACACCAAGAATAATAAAACCACAATATGTCAGTAAAACAACACGAAAACCACAAAATCAAATCAAATAGGATAGGCAGCAACCATTGTATCTGTAATCCCCCCGCCCCACCCCCCAGAAAAAAAAAATTGCTTCATGGATCAATTGCCTGGCCAAATAAAAATCTCTTTAGCCTTTTCATAAATATTGCTACAGTGGGGGCAGACTGAAAATCACTTGGAAGGGTGTGAGCAGTTGTGGGTCAAACACCAAGAATTTACTATCTCATGCCATCACCCTCCTAGTCAGGGGTGCCCCATGCCATATAATCAATCACAAGATGTGGTGCGTGGACACCATTTGAATGGCAATGCCCAGAAACCTTTTGGGGGGGGGGATCAGCCTCCTCAAATATTTTATGGGGCAGCTGAAGGGACCTCAGCCAATAGGAGTTGGCTCCTATGCTTCTAGTCTCTGTTATGACCAGGGCAATGCACGAGACCTCTTCTGCTTAATGTATTGCACAGGTCAGTCAGTGGTGGAAGAAGATGCTCTCTCATATATTTGTCTGAATTAATCCATAACCTTTTATTCATCTGTGCCTTGCTTTCGGGTGAGTTGGTTGGGAAACCTAACTAAGGAGGGATTGCAATCCAGAAGAAGATGTTAAACTATATTAAAAAAATGTATTGGCTGTATATTTCATGTTGCAGATGAGTTAGTGTAATCCTGTATAAGAGTTTGACATCATTTCAAATGCATGAAAATGGCTTCATTTAAGAATCACCACCATGAATTTTACGCATGCTACTTGATTCCCAGATAGCATTTATAGCAGTGTTTGTTTAATCTGTAAAAAGGCTTCAGGCAAAGTAGACTAATATTTTGCTACCCTTTTGGAAATCATGATGCTCTGTCACTTGTTTCCATGATTGGCTAGTCTGAGACAAACGAATGCCCCAAATTAATGTGAATTACAGTGATGGATACTGTCAGCAAGAAAATTAATTTTGAAATTTTCACGTGGAGTCACAACTCTAATATTATGCTTGTTCCAGTGCTTTTGTTTAATTTTCTGCACCTCCTTTCCATTCCTTGGCCAGAATCTAAAGATTTGCACCTGAGAGCTTCACATTCCTTAAGGCATTTTTTTTTAAAAAAATACTTTTTATCATTTAAAGTTTCCAGTGCCATATTAAAAATGACATTTAGAACTCTATTTTAATGTATGCCATGCAGCTTGGAGAGCTGCTTTTTGGAGAAACCAAACTCTAAATCTTCCTAGGGGGAATAAATTCATTTCTTTGGTATAGAATTTGGTATAGAATTCATTTCTTTGGATCTTGACTATTACGTTCTTCAAAGTCCCAACCGGCTCACCATACTTCCTGCCTTTCTTTTGCAAACTAGGACTTATTCCCACCGTGTTATTATTATTATTTTTTGAACACCTATATTCACTGTACCAGGGTGGGGGACCTTATTCAGCCTGAGGGCCACATTGCCTTTTGGGCAGGGGCCACATGTGGGTAGGCAAAAGGGCAAAAGTGGGCACAGCAATGAATGTGAATTTTACCTTTGTACAATAAACTAGTTTCTACACACACACACACACAGAGAGAGAGAGAGAGAGAGAGAGAGAGAGAGAGAGAAGTTGAGTTTTCTATCAGGAAAGCTTCCATTCCAACAAGGTAAACAAAGGAGACTGCAAAACAAACTTAGTGAGGGATGGGACGTGGGTGTGGCCCAGGGGAGAGTCTTGAGGGCCAGACAGAAATGACTCCAGGCTGAGGTTTCCCATCCTTACACTATACCCATTTTGTTTAATCTTTCCTCATGTAGTCTGCCTTCTAGGATGAAAGTATTATCACAGCTGTCTGTGGATGTGTGTCACACCACTAGATATAGATATCCACACCACGTGGATATAGATATCCACGGTTATAGGTGGATGAATCGGTTTATTTCTAGTCGCTGTCATTTCCATATTTGTTCACCGATCCCATCCTTGTTTCTGCATTAATGTGTGTTTTTTTAAATAAATAAAATAAAAAATTCCACTTGAAAAATTCCATTTAAATACATATGTGTTAAATTTTTTAGAATATGTTATCTCAATGATCAAGTTTGCAATAATAAACTAGATGCAGGGAGATGATAAAGAAAGACGATGATAAATGGAGGTCAGTTGGAATATGTATGAAGAGAACTTGGAACAGCGAAGGGTGGGCTGGCTCATCTGCTTCTGCAATGCTTTAAAGCAGAGAGGGGAAACCTGTGCTCCTCCAGTTGTAAGTGGACCCCAGTTCCCACCACACTCAGCCAGAGTGGCCAATGGTGAAGGATGATGACAGCTGGAGTCCAGCAACATCTGGAGGGTACCATATGTTCCTCATCCCTGGGGTTCAGGGAGATAATGAAAATGCTGGTTTTCAGGTGCCTGAAAATATGAAGTACTTGCTATTTATTGTTTGTTTATTGTGTATATATAGTCTCTTTTCTGTGATATTTATGTGTGTGTGTGTATATATATAGATAGATATAGATATAGATATAGATATAGATATAGATATAGATATAGATATAGATATAGATATAGATATAGATATAGATATAGATACTTATTTCAAACTTGTAGCATATATCAGGAATGGCATTGATGATACAAAATTAAATGCTGTTATGTATTAAAAATATAATAAAATAAATTATAAACGTAAGTATTGCGTATCAAAATGCTCATGTCCAAATGTACCAGCTCACAAGAAGATGACTAAAATGTATTTTGATACTGTTTTATTGATCCTTTCGTATTTTGCCCCACTAGCCGTCATAATTTTCCAAGCTGTTAAAGTTAAAAATATGCTTAAGAAGACTAAGAAAACATCAACACACACACACACACACACACACACACACACAATTGTTTTATTTATTTCCCCCCAAAATTATGATCTTTAATTTTAAACAACAGCATCTCTCCTCAAGTTGGTTAAAAATGTGGCCACATTATATTATATTATTTCATTAATATATTATTATAATGCCTGCTAGTTTTCTATGTCAATCACAGTATGCTGGATTTCAACATGGCAACTCCCTGCCTATAACCCTAAAGTGGTACAGTCAATGAAAATGGTCTCATGAGATTCTGTTCTCAATATGACTCTTGCTTTAACAGTTGTTAACTGAAAACGGGAAGTATTCCAATAAAACAAAAATACAAAAACACACCCCTGACCAGTAAATAACATAACACTTTTTTTTGCTCCTATTCCTGATTGTTTTGAACTGAAAAAATGCTTTAGAAATCATATTTCTGTTGTACTCCATGAAAGAAGAATGGCTTCAGTACACAGTAATTTTCATAGAAAGGGTTTGTCAGAAATTATTGTAAATAGCAGTCATTTAAAGCTCTGAATTCAAGTTTTAAGAAGAAGAAAATGTACAATAAACAGCTCTCTTACCACACAAGCCATCTTTTAAAAGCAAGTGGGGTTGGGAATTTGGATTGTGGCTTTATAGAGCAATTCTTATATGCACTGAAACACTTCTGGGCCCATTAGATCTCTGACAGTGTCTGGAATCCACACACTCCATTTCAAACAGAGAATGCTATTGTTTTAGTGCAATTAGCAGCAGCACTTACTAGAGACGGCAACATGCTGGAAAATTAATTGAGAATTTAACCTTCAGATGAAAAATATTCAGTCCGTTAGATTTCGTTGTAATCAGCTTAAGCAGTCGTACATGAATTGAGGAATACAATGCCGGGTTTAGCTATTTCTCTTCTGATTAATGCAACAATGTATTTTGTCTTCTTCTTTTTTTTGCATAGCCCATTTAATGAATATTATGCAGAAGATATATCTATTATCTCTCCAAATGGCAATGTACTAATGATTCTTGTTTCCATTTGCTAAGTGGATGGTTAGCATGATTAACAGTGGAGATCTTTTTTTGGTTCTGAAAGCTGACAGCCACCATGTATGCAGAATGGGAACCTGTCACGGGCACCAATTCTCAACGTTCATTGGCAAATCTGCCCATTTCAATTTCTCATTTTCCCAATCTTAAATTTGGTTTGCCACATTTCCTCATCAGTTTGCACTTTCTTCTTTTAAGTACTCATGAAAATTAATCACAATTTTAGGGCAAATTTCTCTATATCCCTTTATATGCAGTTTTTTCTAATTGCTTTCCCCCCCAGCAAATAAATTTCCCCACATATAATGCATTTTGTATGTTAGCTTCACAAATATGTGCATTTCTAGTATGTGTGTTATCCTAGTAGATGCATTTTTGAACACAATACTTGACTGGAGAACCACATTGCAAACTTTAGAGAGATGCACATTTTGAAGGATGGTTGCCATCAGGTTTGCATATTGTTTTGGAAAGTGTTACGGTTTGGTTTTCCTTAATACATGTTCACATCAAAAGTGCAAATTAGATCAGCTTGCCTTTCAATGCAAACTGAATCAAAATTCTGCCCCATCCCTGTCGGCTAGTGAATCTTTCTCATTGCAAACCTATATGAAGGGACATGGACCTTATGCCAAGGGGATACTATGAGGTTTGTGTTTCCAGATTCTTTAATTATACATACCATTTAGCTGCAAACCAAATTCTCTTGACGTTTTATTTTCCTTTGTCTGAATCATTGCCAAAAGATATCTTCTTTGATGTGTGCTGGCCAAACTGATTTTCTTTTTGCCAGAGCAATTTCTGCCACAGTTCTTCCTTTGTTATGTAATCTCATCCAGTAGAGCAGAAAACCCAGATTTCAACATTAAATAAAGCTCCTTTAATTACATTTTTCCAATCAACCTAAGCAGAATCCATTACATGCAAATGCATAGTGCAAACAAAAGCCATTCAGATTATTTTTTTGGATGAGGGTGGGGGTTGCTATTCAGTGGGATGTGGATAGCTGCAACATGAAAAAAAAATGGTGTGGGGAAGGGAAGGAGGCAGATGAAAACCCAAAAACTAAGCATAGTACAACATACAATTATTCATATTTGAAAGAAGATGATATGGGCACAGTGATAGCTTTGTATACTCACACAATTGCAATGCCATATAATGGTAGCTGTACCATTTTCAGATGGACATGTGATTTCAGTTGGTTTTGCATGCACACACATGTGCAGCATGATTTGGAGAGGGAGAGGCAATTATGTTCCACCTTTCCTGCCACAAACAAGTACTCCTTACTTGAGGAGTCAGCTCAATGGCAGTTTCAATCCCTGGTATCTCCAAGTAAGACTGCGAGTTGCTGCCAGTCATTGTGTACAATACTGAGCTAGAAGGACCAATGGTCTGACTCAGTGTAAGGTAGCTTCTCTCTCTCTCTCTCTCTCTCTCTCTCTCTCTCTCTCTCTCTCACACACACACACACACACACACACACCTCTTATTGGGAAGGGCCATAGCTCAGTGGTAGAACATCTGCTCTTCATGTATAGCGTAAGATCTCAGTAGTCTGCCTTGCTTAGTCTAATTAGGCTCAATGGAGGTCTGCTGTGGTTCTTAATGTCCAATGCTTTCTGTGTAACCAATAAAACCTATAGCCTCCATCCATAAGTATGCTTATTGCCTTCAAATCCGAAAGAACCACGGCCTTTGGCAACCAAAACCTTTGGCAGGATAAGCTGGAATTTGATTTGTATTCTTCAGAGAATGAGGGTGAGAACTCTGGAGCAGAAGGGCTCATAGGCCCAGCTCCCAAAAGCACTTCCACCAGAAGAGCCTGTGGTGCCAGTGTCCTTCCACCCTGTGGTTGTAGTGCCACAGACACAGAGGACTACATCACAGAGGCCCCTTTGAGACCACAATCTCCCCTGCTCTGTCAAAGAAGAAGAATGATGGAGCAAGCTGGCAAGCCACCTTCCGTGACAGTGGGGCTAGCAAGATGGATGTTGAAGCTGCTGCTATATATGACTCAGGGTCAGTTTGATGATTGCTGAAGTAACATCAGAGCTATCACCTCATGTGGCCAAGCTTTACCTTGTAACTTCTCTTACCTGAGATCAGTGCTCTTCTTACAATAACTGAGGGCTGCATCCCCTTCTGGGCAATTGTCTCAGTGCCACATGCCAATGATGAGTAGAGCTAAAGGCAAAAGTGGGCCTTATGAATGTGAATTTTACAGTTGTACAGCAGAATAACTTCTACCTTCTCACTCCCCACCCCATCCCTATCCTCCATCCAGACAAGCAAGAAGCATTATCAGAATTCAACGACATTCCTGCCAGCCAAAAACAAACTACCTTGGGCTAGTTTGACAAAATGGCCTTGGGGAGGGCTGCCATACATCTGGAATCTTCTGGATATATCCAGGATTTGTCTGTTGGAAATAGCACCCAGGCTGAATTTCCAAAAATTGGTAAAAAAATGTCCAGGAAAACCAGGGCATATGACAACCCATGTCAGAAGTGTTGATTCTTTTGTGGTGGATTTCCTTAAAAAATAAATAAATCATTTTTTTGAAATATGGCAACCCTTGTGAGAATTTCAAGGACCAGGTAAAAGTCATGAAGGGTTAAGATTCCCTACCCCTGCTGTAAAAAAATTAAGTTGCATCCTAATTTCACCCAATACACAATGTATATATCTTCCTTCATGAGTAATTATCATTATTAATTTAGTCAACATATGGTGTAAATTTAGAGCTTTTCTGAAAAATAATGTATGGTGATGAAAATGTAGACTATGTTGTTGCACTATTTTGATTTGTTTTCTCTCTTTTTTACAATCGTTCTATCAAAGAGGGAATAATTAGAAAGCGCATCAACATGCAGGATAAAAAAATGTTAAATGATTAACACTGTTCCATGCTTCTGGTCCCCTCTCTACTCTCCTTCTTTCTTTCCAAATGAAAGAGAGCTGTCACTCTCCTCTCTTGCAAGAGTGGTTGTTAACTATATGAAAATTGTCTCAAGCAGTAGGTCAATTAATTACAGCATTTTAAAGCTTCCCTTGTAGAGCAGCAATTAATTTAACAGCATTTCACTAGATTTCTTCCTCTAGACTTAACAGTTTTTTTAAAAAACCACTGTAACTCTAGGCAGATAGTGTGGCTTTATTGTATGTGACAGCTTTCCCCAAAGATCATATTTTTATTCTTTAATAAATATTGGGACTGGGTTTCTTTTTAATTATCTGTGACACTGCTTTATTATTAATAGAATGAAAACAGAGGAATGCAGAGTATACAAGCAGAAATGGGATGAGCAACCTGTTATGTCTGGTTCTGAGAGCTCTGGGACAAAGTCAGCATGATGCTGGCAGATTCGTTTGTTTAAATACTTTCATTCTCACATCCCTGGAAATGTGAAACTGTAAATAGGTTGAACTATGAGCCATGACTTTATTAATGACAGTGCCTGATCCGCAACATTCTTAATTAGTTAAAGCCCATCTCCCTTGACAAAGTGCAGGTATTATTGATACCAAGGTGAGAGCTAGAATATTGCATTACCTGCTGCTCACTTTATGTGGGTGACTGACCACCCTATCCTAGGAGTAGTTGGTGGAGTGGCACAGGTGTTCTTCACCCACTTTCTCAATACTGAACATTGTTGCCAATTCCTGAGAGGTATGAGGAGTTCTGTGTTGTGTGCGCATGGCAACAAAGCCAACCTGACTTTCCTTCCACTGCACGCACGCCATGCTGAGCTCCCCACTCCTATCCCTCTCAAGAACTGGCAGTGACACATAGAACTGGGAAGATAAGTAAGTCTAGGAGTCAAGAAGGTCATCAAAGCCCAAGGGAGGTGGCATTCCCTAGCCCAGATTCCCTTGAACCAGTAAGCTCCCTCTCCAGTACCCTGATGCTTCATGATGCTCACCAAAGTCAGTCATATCTCTCATTCCCTGGAATCCACTTTGAATCTGGACATTTGTGATCTATCATAAAAGTCTTAAGGCTGGTGTGATGGCCTGGGATTCCGAGTCTGAGAGCGATCCGGAGGAATCCCAGCCGGCACAGGAGTCCCCGCCTCCAGGGCCAGCTGAACTGGGACAAGGCCTAGATGCTGAGGAAACTCAAGAGCAGGCACCAGGTGAAACCATTCTGGCCCCAGAGGTGCTGGATGACTCAGTGGCCACAGGTGAGCCTCCTCCAGGGCCCAGTAACCCTTCGGCCTCTCCTGATCTGCAGAGGCTTAGGGCAGAGAGGCGAAGGGAACTGGTTGCCCCCAGGAGGAGTGCTCGCCTTAAGGCCAGAGGAGGCAGGGCTCCTGGGGGTCGGGACCGCCCCTGACCTTAGAAGAGGATAAAAGCCCAGTCAGGCCGGCCCCAGGTTGCGGGAGCAACGTCGTTGTTGGCTTCGGACCTTCTTGTGTTCTTGATCTCTGCTCGGCCTCCTGTTCCTGACTATCCAGTACTCCTGTTCCCTGCTCGGCTTCCTGTTCCTGACTATCCAGTACACCTGTTCCCTGCTCGGCCTCCTGTTCCCGTCCATCCGGTGTTCCTGCTACCTACTCAGCCTTCTGTTCCAGCGTTCCTGTTCCCCGCCCAGCTCTCTGCATCGGACCTCGCCCCTCTTCGTGTGGACTCTGCTACACTCACGGTACCTTACCCCCGGGACCAGCACAGCTGGATAAAACCAAGTGGTGCACCCAATCAATGAAATAACGCAGAGCATGCAAAACAAGTTCCTTCCCCAAGCCCAATTTAGGAATGGGAACCAACACATCCCTATTCCAAGGGCAGGCAACATAGTACCCTCCTGGTGTTGTTTGAGTCCAAATCCCACCATCCTTTAGGGTGTAGTCCATCATTTTCACGAGAGAAGCACATTGGCTACCTCTCTCCAACTCAGATCAACAATAAACTAGTTAGTCTTGCATTGCCCAAAGTTGAGTGTGTGAGTGCGGTGCTGTCACACCTGGAACTTTCAGCTGATTGACAATCCATCCTCTTATTTCCAATGGCATTTCCCCCCATCCAAAACCGATCTACAAAAACCTTTTGGCTCAGTGCTATCTGAGTGGAGAAACAGATGCCTATCACTAATTTGATACCTGATTATTGATTTTCTGGAAAATACACATGGGATTTGGATTACAGCAGAACATGTTGTTGTACATTTGTTTTGTGTGTACAGTTCTTCCCTGGTGTTTTCCTTATATGGAGAGTTAAGTGTAAAAGGTTTCAGTTTTGCAGACACAATGTCTCTGGTGGCTTTTTAACATCTGAATCTCTTTGGCACTTTAAGACCCCTATTTTGTGTTGGGGCACTTCAGAGAGACCCCAGTTCATTTCATACTATCACATTTAGCCGGAAGCAGCTCCACTTTGGTTATAGATTTGGAATTCATCTCAATCTTTTATACAGCCCTAGTAGGTACAAATTATTTGACCTCTGAAGTAATAGAATCTAGTTTTATCTTATTATGGGATGCTGATATGCAGGGTCGCTTATCATTTTATTTTTGACAAAGGTAGGGCACCAAATATTGGCTCAGTGTGCCTAACTGATCTGAGAGGTAGCTCTTCTGATGTCAATAGGATTACACCAAGAACAACTTTACCCCAGTGACCTTAATCAAAATGAAGAAGAAGAAAGTGGTCAGGAGAGAGAGGGCAGGGGGAGAGGAAGAAGAAGAGGAAGAGAGAAAGAGAGAGAGCTTAGTCGCTGTATAATAAGATCTTTATAAAGTATTATAGGATTTAGGCCTTTCAGGAGAGGGTGGAGGGAAGTGTATGTATGGAAGATATTGATATATAGGTACACACACACTTTTTAATCGGGTACCTCATGACTGTTGGGGGCATAAAGCATTATATTTAATGAAAACGATTTTCATAGTTATCCCAGGCTACTGCTTAGTCTAAGGGGAATGAAATATGTCACACAAATGGAGATTAGGATATGATTTGCTATGGAGGCGTCAGAGGCTTCTGCTTTAGGTAAGTCTCCTTTGCTCCCTTTCCTTTATTCTAGGATTCAGTTGCAGCAAAACCCCAAACAAAAGAAATCACCTTTATTAGGCTCCTCCAGTGATGAGCACTGCTTTGCCCTCCTCCTTTGATTTAATAGGCAGCTTCTGATGCATGATTGCCATCAGTTCCCCTGACTGTGCAACGTTCCAGAATTGTGATGACATGTTGTCTTTGAGAAGGAGAAAGAAAGAAAGATTAGTATCAAGTAACTCATTCCAGTTCCAGAGTTCGTGGTCGTTTAATCAGCATCTTTGAAGATTCAGATCTTGCTTAGTGGTGGCGAAGGGGTAGCCTGAGATCAACAAAGGCATGTTAATTGTTCTCTTTTTTTCTGACTGCATGTGTACAAGCTTCTCCACTTTCTGGATCTTATTAATACAAGGGTCACAACATAGCTGCTGTCAGTTTTCTTTGTCCTGTGCCTATAGAATTTATAACACAAGCAAGGTTTCTTTTGCCTCCCTTGTGGCCACTGTCAGGAGAGCAGAAATGGCAGCGTTAGGAATTGCTGATAACTCTTTCACAAGGATATTGTGTGTTATCAAACCACACATAATAAGTGTACCTCTGCCCCTCCCTTTTCTATAGCAAATACAGTTTTTCTTTCATCCAGAAATTCTATCACCCTTTTGAATGTTCACAATTTCTTTTCTTTGCAGGATCTAAACAGAGATCCTGGGCACAGCCAGACAAAAGCCAAGTCTAATCAAGGGCATTAATATATAATTTTAAAGGCCGAACCTTTGCTTTGTGCCTCTGAATCTGCTGGGAATTGCAAGTGGGGAGAAGGATGTTCCACACAAATCCTGCTTGCAGGCTTCCCATTGGCATCTGGTTACCTACTCCTAGAACTTCCTGTTCAGCCTCTGGCCTGATTCCACCGGGGCTGATGCTCTTATATTTGTACATTTCAGGGTTTGTTTTTCTCTGGCAGGGTGGGCAACTAGTGGGCGTTCCTTCTTCACAGGGAACTCTGGTATCAACAAATATGAGCAGAGATAGCCACTCTTGAGACCACAGAGGGATGGTAAATGTTGCATAATACAACTGACTCAATAGAGGTTCCAATGAGTGTTCACTGGTGTTAGCATGTTATGAATGACCACCACACAATATTAAATTTGTCTTTTTTTGGCAAGGTCCCTAACCAATCAGTTGTGATATGCTAGACATTCCAGAATTGCTGCATCCCATTTTCTGTTGCGCTAGCCCTTCATTGTAAATCCCTTTGATTTCCAATAACTTGCTATTTGTCCAGGCAGATGCATTATGTGACCCATGACAGCAGCAAAATAATCAGACTGTACAACCAAATCAGGCCAAACCTTTATTGACAGCAGCAGGCAGGGCAAGGGTTGGCATGGCATTTGGTCCAAGGATCAGTTCATCATTCCACAAGCCCCATGTTGACAGAATGGATCGACTGGGTTTGGATCACTCCAAACCTGTATGACAGGAGCTGGCCAGTGTTGAACCTTGCTGTGGTACAAGCCAAGCAAGCAAGGTCTCACTGGGGAACCAGGGTGCAAATTCCAACCAGGCAGATACCGAACCCACGCTTGGGTTTGCCATGGTCAATCCATATCTCAAGTCCCTTATGGGCCCCCCTATACTATGTTGATTGTGCCCAAAACCAATTCTACCCTCATACAAACAATTTTCTTCTGCCTAACAAAGGAAAGCCATAATTTCACTGAGGGAAAGGCAAAACCCACCAACCTGCAAACCAAGTGCCAATCAGGTTGGGGGGGGGAATCATTTTCAGCCCTGTCAACCAGTGACCTAAAATTGCTCAGTGAAGGCTCTAACCCGAGGGTGGATCAGCAGAAAGCTCTCAAAGCAAAATGGATGTGAGTTCCAGGGGAAACAGCCTTATATAGGCTTCTCTTCTCCTCTGCAGCATGGGTTCATGGGACAGCTTTTCCCCATGATCCCATCACACAGTGAAGCCTTGCCCAGTATTTTTCTGTAATCAGTGGGCCACAGCACCGGTTATTGGTCACAGAATGGGTTTTCTAGCCTGGCTGCTGCCAGCAACAGAGCTGTTAGTAGTTTGTTGCAAAATACTACTGTTTGATGCATTGTTTCTCAAAGCAGCTTCACACTGACAGCCATTGCTAATTCATTTCTAGCCAAGGTGTAAAAATATTTGCATAGGGTAAAGACATCCCTGCCCTGTCAATGTCTCCTGGTGTAAACACAAAGAGAAATAAATCTGACACTTACTGAGCATAAACAGAGAGGAGGGAAAGCACTGTAAAACACACTGAGATGGGGGGGGGGACAACTTCACTGAGCTCTACCACCGGTAATGTGTACACACCCTAGGTGTCTTATTATTTCCTACTCAGTGGCCTAGAAAGGAGGCAAAACTATCAAGCAAGCACAGGGACATAGCTCTCAAGTATCTGCACCACCACAGCTTCTTTCTGTAAGGAGAGGACAGGCCCAGGCTGCCCCCATCAATTAGTCCACAATCTGTGCTGGGGGAAAAAAACAAAGATAAAGCAAATCATTCTGGCCAGATCAGCTATGATTAATGGAATCTGACTGGAAGCTTGCAAAAGGCTGAAGCATGATAGTTTCAAAGGAGAAGACAATGGAATAACTTATTCTTTCTGCAGATGCAAATAATTGGGAGGTGGGGGTTGTCCTTCTTTATATCATGCACCTTTGGGAGATTCCCTTTGGTTCTTTGAGTGGCTTTTGTAAAAAAATAAATGTGTTAATCAGTAATGACACTTGATCATTATTTCAAAATGCAGAAGGAGATAATAATACGGAAGCTGAGGAATAGGGCAAAGGAGAGAGAAAAGAATATTAAGTGAAAGGAGTGGGGAGGTTTTTGTTTACTGCCATGCAGCTGGAATTACCCTTATTTTGGAGCTTTGAGAAGTGCAATTATTCCGCTGACAATGGTAGGAACAAAATTTCCTTTATACGCCAGGCATCATTTTGTGTCATTTATTATTCTAATCAGCACCTGCTGTACATTATTTAGCCTTGCTGCTCAGCAGTCAGATTTCTAAAAGATGTTCCGTACTCTAGAAATGTGCCATAAAAGTTGGAGACTGTGTGGAGGTCCCAGAAGCATGAACTGAGAACATAGGAAGCTGACTGATGCCAAGTCAGACAATTGATGATCTAGCTGGCAGCTGCTCTCCAAGGTTTCAGTAGGGCTGGCCGAAGACATTTTGCTGCTTGAGGCAAAGGACAAGATGGTACCAGCACCAGCAGCCCATTGCATATACATAAGCTAAGTGGGTTGGCAGTTAAATCTTGTTACTTAAATGGTCAGGGCCAGCCTAAGACATTTTGTCACCTGAGGCGGTTGGTGCACCTGGCCTCATGGGTGGGCCGGGGCTGTGAATTGTGGTGGAATGGCATCCTCTAGTGCAATGTAAGCCAGCAGGCTACTCAAGACGGTGTTTAACCAACATGTATTGGAAATCATTCTGATCTCCAGCGGAGGGAAATGGCTAGAGGGTTCAGAAGGAAGGGTTGAATGGTTGTTGCCCCCAGTGTCTACCACCTGAGATTGTTTCCTCACTCTGCCTAATGGTATTGCCGGTCCTGGGTTTCAGGCAGGAGTGTCCCCAGCTCTACCTGAAGATGCCAGAGATTGAACCTGGGACTTTCCTGTACCAAACATATGTTCTCCCTCCGAGCTATGTCTTTTTCCCGATTGCATTGAATTGCATTGAATCTCATTTGGTCACAGGCAACATTTGTCCTGCAGCAGAAACTAAAAGGCCACACACACACACACACACACACACACACACACACATGTAAGATGGACAAATCTGTCCATGTTTGCTTTTTCCAGGTGCTCTTTCTGGCCCTCTCAGCTCTCCACAGGCCATAACCTGCAGCAAGGTTATGCATTCACATGCTCACATCTTCTTTCAGTGTTTTTGCCTGGCTGAAATGTGTCCTTAAACTCTGATAATGCCTCATGATGGTCTGGATGGAGGACAAAGAAAGGTGTAGGAGAGTGAGTGTGTAGAAACTGGTTTGTTGTTTAGTCGTTTAGTCCTGTCCGACTCTTTGTGACCCATGGACCAGAGCTCGCCAGGCACTCCTGTCGCTCACTGCCTCCCACAGTTTGGTCAAAGAAACTAGCCTACAGTAAAAGAAGATTCGCATTCATTGCCCCACCCACTTTTGCTTCTGGCCTGCGTACCACAGGCAGGTGGCCCCCTACCTGGAAGTAAGGATGGAATTTTTTATTTGTTCCCTCTGTTTATCATTTTTCCCAACTTCAATTTACTTTCCTACATTTGTTCAGCAATTTGAGGGTTGTTTTTTTAATGCTCGTGAAAATTATTCAGCATTTTAGTGCAAATTTATCAATTTATCATAATACAATGCATTTTTGCATGTTATTTTCACTAGTACAGCGGTACCTCGGGTTAAGTACTTAATTCGTTCCGGAGGTCTGTTCTTAACCTGAAACTGTTCTTAACCTGAAGCACCACTTTAGCTAATGGGGCCTCCTGCTGCCGCGGCACCGCCAGAGCACGATTTCTGTTCTTATCCTGAAGCAAAGTTCTTAACCTGAAGCACTATTTCTAGGTTAGCAGAGTCTGTAACCTGAAGCGTATGTAACCTGAAGCGTATGTAACCCAAGGTACCACGGTATATTCAATTTGGGGCACATTTTCCCTCTAATATATACATTTTTGTAAGCATGGTTTGGTTAGAGAACTGCACTGGATAAGTGTGAATTTTGAAGGATGACTGTGTTTTGGTTCTCATATCCCCCCCACCTCCCAAATGCAGATTTGATAGGTTCACCTTTGAATGCAAATTTAATTGAATTACTCCTCTATCCCAATTTGGAAGCATGTTCAACAAAGTTCCACAGGGCTTGTTTCCAAGAAAGTGTGCCTAGGACTGCAGCCCAAATGTCCTTTTGTTAAAGTCTCAGTGTAGCTTCCAAGATAGCATTTATGGGGCAGGGAGAAAGAGGGCCAAAGAGCCAGTCTGGAAACCCACTTACCAAATATGCAAGGCATTTGGATGGTCTACTCCCTTCCGTCACCAGAGGCCTGTCTCAAAGGGGCTGGGCAGGCATTTTTATAGCTACATGATAATGACTCATGCGAACATTATTTATGGCATGTTGTGCATGAAGAGCACACCACTGACATCCTTGGTTGTTGGTGGTTATTGCAGAATGCAGTAAATCATTCGCATTTTTTACGTTATGAATTGTAAAAACGATCATACATTTATAGATATCTCAGGGCAAGATGGTAAATATCATAGTTTCCCCCATGAATTTATAGCAAAGTATGGGGGGGGGATACCTACTTGCGCAGCTCGGAAGGGGGGGAAAGCAACTTGCAATATTAACAGCCATGCTTTTGCGTTCAATTTGCATGCAGTGCTGCCACCGACATCAAGGGCAATGTGTGGACCTCGGGAGGAAATTCTTGGGAACAGGGATAGGAATATGCATGAGGATTTGGGTAACAGAAGCTGCAAATGCCTTTAAAGGGTTTTCTGCTTTTGAGAACTGGTTTTTAGTTAACATTATTTACATAAAACATCAAGAGAAATTAAAACTGGCCATCCTTTTCTTTGCAAAACATGAAGGCAGGCCAGCACATCTTGTGACCCACTAAGCAGAGTGTTGTCCGCTGGCCATGTTTGATGACCACAGAGACTTGATAAAGCTGGGTTTGTTTGTTTTCAAGCACAAAAGCAACAGTCCCCAGCAGGCTAGAATATGTAGCTAGTGGGCTGCATTTGGCCAAGATAAGTGTCTGCCTGCACAGGAAAAAGTCTTAAGAAGACACTGAAAAGATACTAATATGAAAGCCAGATGGGTCTCTTGGAACAGGGAGTTCTGGAGGCTGAGGACCATCAGAAAGAAGAGAATCTCTCATGTTCCAGCCAGATTTTCTGGTTTCAGAAGAGAGAGGATGCTTATAATTTTTAAGAAAATAATTCAGTTTGTCAAGCGTAGTACTGAAGTGAGCTCAGAAAGGGTGGCCATGTTTTCTACTTTACAGAGGGCACGCCTCTGTTTGGAGGATTATCCTGATCTAAACTGAAAGAAGAATAACATTCTGAAGGGAGAGCAGGGACCTTGAAGTTGTCCATCAAAAGTTAGGACCTAGACAGTAGACTGAGCCAAAGCACACAGGTTGTGTGGTGAGAGGCTTCTCCACTCGGGTAAGGCAGGTTGTATTTTCATTTAAATTATAGTCATTATTTCTAAATCTGCATCTACACACATAAATTAGCATACACATGTTTTATGCAAACCTGTCTCTTCTTTTGTTGTTGATAGTATGTAAGTGGCCACTCTA
The DNA here is from genome assembly GCF_965113315.1 of Podarcis vaucheri. Classification (NCBI taxonomy): domain Eukaryota; kingdom Metazoa; phylum Chordata; class Lepidosauria; order Squamata; family Lacertidae; genus Podarcis; species Podarcis vaucheri. Next base: position 48,998,740 of record NC_138765.1, on the reverse strand, counting down.
AATCCAGAAGGATTTTCTCATAACGAAGAGAAAGATAGAGTGCCGAAACTGACATTCCACTCCAGGGATTCTTAAATTCGAAAGATGGTGGAGGTTAGCTCAGTGTCACTCTTCTGACCCAAATCAATTCATATTCTAGGAGGACTCTGTGCCTCATGGGAAAGCTCACATTTCCACTGACAATTCCAGGAGGCCCCATTCAGATTTTGCAAAGCACTGCTGTAGGTATTATGTCTGGAATCAGAAGCACAGAGCTCCCCCCCCATCATCTGGTGTTAAAGCATTTTTAGCTCAGAAGTGAAAATAAGCCCTGCTGCTAAGCTTTTTAAAACTCTATTATTCTTAGCTTATTCAGATGTCTTTTTTTAAAATCCTTAGAATTTCAAAGTGAACAGAGGCAAATGAAAACAATTAAGATTGCTGAGGGTTTAATATAATTTTGCTTCATAGTTCATTTTGGGCTGCTGGTAGTGCATGAGAGAAGGTCACTGGCATTGTCCTTGGAAAGATGCTGTTGAAAATGTACTCATAGGAAGTCCAGAGAGTTCAGACATATTCCATTTTGCTGGTGCTAGCCTGCCTTTTGATCCTGAAGAATCCTCACTAAAAAAAATAAGATTAAATATAAATAAAATACTGGAGATATTTCTACCCCCGCAGAAACCTAGCACTATCTTTAGATAGTACATCCATCTCACCCACTGACCAAAATGCAGTTCCTGGGAACCTTCACATCAAGTTTGGCAACAATAAGGAGCATCCAAACCTATAGAAAACAAAAAGACAAGCGACTTTCCAAAATATATAGTAGATAAATTAACATTATGCTATAATTCCCAATATCTGGTAGCAGTTGTATATAACAAAGCAATCAACATAAATATATCTGAAATACCTTATAATTTAGTCAAGCATATTCAGTAAGATGATGACACAAAGGGACAAAAGTAATAACCAAGCCATTTAATTCACTCTTTCAGATTCTTCATAAATCAGGATTTAAAAAAACCTTAAACAAAGATGTGCGTTGGGGAGGGGCAGAAAAGGCTTTAGAAAGGTAGGAAAACATAGGCGTTCCTCCCAGTGGAATTAAAAGGTGCACATCAACTTTGGGAAAATGATTTTTTTTGGGGGGGGGGTAGGAAGGGGGCGACATGTTTAACAATAACATTTAGGAAGATAAAGCTAGGGAAATGGCATGTAGCAGATGCTAATAGCAGCTCTCTCCTACCCACGTCTCTTGTTGCAGCTTTCAAATGCATTCAAGTCTGAATACAGTAGTTAAGTTATTACAAAGAACAAATCCGACTCAGCCAATAAAAGCTCCTGGATGTTTTACACAAACTTCTGTTCGACATCATCATAAAAAGGAACAATGAGTGCTGCCGTACGTCTCACGAAAGCATTGAAGCGCTGGAAATGTGGAAGACTGAGAGGAAGAGGAAAAGCTCCACCCACCTCATGCTGCAGCTGAAAAGTGATTTTAATTAGGGCCCTTATGGTACAAAGCACAAGGGGGCCTGATGAGGAACAGCTGCATCCAGGCTTTGAATAAGGAGAATCCCGAACGTGAGAGGTGATAACCATTGAGGGATGGGTAGACAGCATGTGGCTTATAAGGGATTGGTCACAGCGAGTGACAGAGGAAATATTCTTCTATAGGTCTTTTGTGGAAGAAAGTTGTAACTTCTCCTTTAACAAGAATTAGACCACTCAGTCTATTTTATACATTCTCTAAAGCCACCAATGTGTCTAATTATTTTTCAATGTTATTATTTATTTTTTACCAAAGGATATAAGGCTAGAACAATGTATCACCTGTTCTCATGATGTGTTTGCATTCCTTAGTCAAAGTCTCAAATCAATAACTGCACTGGCTTAATTATTACATGGAACCCATGCCTTTTTTCATTTGGGGAACTTAGAATAGAGTATATGAGGTTGCGTTTATCATCACATGGGATAGATAGGCAGAGTGACTGAGCCAAGACTGCCCACTTGAGAATGAATGACAGATTCACACGTTTGTAGCTGCAACACTTTAAAGGGACAAATTCATTGTTTTAGGAAACTTCCCTTTTAACGTTTTAAAACTTCCCTTTAGAGGAAGTGCCATAGCTCAGTGGTAGAGCAGTTCCTTTCTTCATACAGAAGCTCTCCAGTTTTTTGTTGTTGTTTAGTCGTTTAGTCGTGTCCGACTCTTCGTGACCCCATGGACCATAGCACGCCAGGCACTTCTGTCTTCCACTGCCTCCTGCAGTTTAGTCAAACTCATGCTGGTAGCTTCGAGAACACTATCCAACCATCTCATCCTCTGTCGTCCCCTTCCCCTTGTGCCCTCCATCTTTCCCAACATCAGGGTCTTTTCCAGGGAGTCTTCTCTTCTCATGAGGTAGCCAAAGTATTGGAGTCTCAGCTTCAGGATTTGTCCTTCCAGTGAGCACTCAGGGCTGATTTCCTTAATAATGGGTAGGTTTGATCTTCTTGCAGTCCATGGGACTCTCAAGAGTCTCCTCCAGCACCATAATTCAAAAGCATCAATTCTTCGGCGATCAGCCTTCTTTATGGTCCAGCTCTCACTTCCATACATCACTACTGGGAAAACCATAGCTTTAACTATATGGACCTTTGTTGGTAAGGTGATGTCTCTGCTTTTTAAGATGCTCTATAGGTTTGTCATTGCTTTTGTCCCAATTTTGTGTTAATTTTGTGACTGCTGTGACCATCTGCAGTGATCATGGAGCCCAAGAAAGTAAAATCTCTCACTGCCTCCATTTCTTCCCCTTCTATTTGCCAGGAGGTGATGGGACCTGTGGCCATGATCTTCGTTTTTTTTGATGTTGAGCTTCAAACCATATTTTGTGCTCTCCTCTTTCACCCTCATTAAAAGGTTCTTTAATTCCTCCCCACTTTCTGCCATCAATGTTGTGTCATCTGCATATCTGAGGTTGTTGATATTTCTTCCGGCAATCTTAATTCTGGCTAGGGATTCATCCAGTTTCTCTCCAATTTAGTCCCTGGCATTTCTCGGTAGAGCTGGTAGAGACTGCCATCTGAAATCCTGAAGAACAGCTGCCACTCAGCATAGACAATACCAAGTTTAGATTGACCAATGCTACGACTCAATATAAGGCAGCTTTCTGGACTAGGTTTACTCTGAACTTTGTGTTCTACCATAAACAGGTACCCTATCTTCCATGTACTGAAATATAGAGACTATAAAATATTTCCCAAAGGACTGTTGGGGAAAGAAATAACAGCATAGCGGTAAAGTATGGATCCTGACACGATGGCAGACAAATGGTCTGACTCAGTATAAGGCAACTTATTCCTGGATTGCAAGGCATTGAAGTAGGGGTACATTCCAACTCTACAGTCTTCTGATTCTGCATTTTTTAATGTTTGGACTCACACATCCATCCCCAGTTAGATGTGAAAGCTTTCCCTGCATCAGAACATGTGGTCACGGGACAAGGTGTGCCAGTTTCTCTTTCAGTGATTACAAAAAGCACCACCAGCCAGATCTATATTAGTGATGGTGCATTTGGCTTTTTGGTCTAAAGTGCAAAGTTGCTCTGAATATATATTGCATTTCCCCACCTCTCTTTCCCTGTGACCAATCTCATACCATAGGTTAAGAAAGCTGATTTGCAAATAAATGTACAGAAATTCAATTTCATGTTAGTGTTGCAAAATCAATTTGACCTTCCAAAGCTAAACTGTATGCATGCTTTCTTCTTCTTTTTCTTTTACATTCTGTTCACCAAAGGCTGAAGATCAAAACACAGGCAGCAACATGCCATGAACTGTAAAAGATTCAATAAAAATCCATTATTTTAAAATAAAAAAATCCAGTGAGACTTCAGGTGAGCAAAATATTCTTGCTTGTTACTTGAGTTCTTTTTTGTTAATCTCTTTAACACACACACACACACACACACACACACACACACACCACCACCACCACCAATGGATGGAGCAATGGATCCAAACTACAAGAAAGAAGATTCCACCTAAACATTAGGAAGAACTTCCTGATGGTAAGAGCTGTTCGACAGTGGAATTTGCTGCCAAGGAGTGTGGTGGAGTCTCCTTCTTTGGAGGTCTTTAAGCAGAGGCTTGACAACCATATGTCAGGAGTGCTCTGATTGTGTTTCCTGCTTGGCAGGGGGTTGGACTCGATGGCCCTTGTGGTCTCTTCCAACTCTATGATTCTATGATTCTATTCTATGATTCTAAGTAATCCGACCATGGCACTTCTTTTTTTTGTTTCACCACGAAAATACTAACAAGGAATGCTAGCAGAAATATGAAGAGGCTGCTGGATTAGGCCAATGGGCCATCTGGTCCAGCATTCTGTTCTCACAGTGGCCAACTAGATGGCTATGGGAAATGCACAAGCAGGACCTGAGTGCAAGAGCAGAAGAGCAGTCTCCCCTCCTGTGGTCTCCAGTAACTGATATTTGGAAGCATTATTGCCTCCAACTATGGAGGCTGAAAATAGCCATTTGTCAGGGACTGAACTGGGAAGGCTGAAGGGGAAGGCTGGGAAGCGCCCCTCCTTCTCCTTTGCTTCCCTTGGAGGAGGAGGAGTGGGGGGATCGCCTCCCCTCCCTAGTAGTTTCAAGAGAAGGAGGAGACAGGATTGAACTGCAGCAGAACGCAGAGCTGCCAAGTTATGAGGTGTTATGTTAGGAGGAGGGGAAGGGAGAGAATTGCCAGCAGAGATGTCCTTGGAAAGCAAATTCAAGAGCAAAGGGCTCAAAGCCATTGGACTCCTGAGGCCACCCATAGGGCCACAGGCTGTTGCTGGGGAAAGAAGGGGAGGAGCTCAGAGTGAGCAACGTCACTATGGAGTTAAGGACTGGATTATTGCACAACGAGAACTAAATAAAACCATAAATATGAGCTTTCTTGCTTCTTCCTTGATGCTGCTGGGGGAGGATAGAATCCCTCAAGCCTGACACCATCGTGGCTAGTAGCCACTGATAGCTTTCACTTCTAGGAATTTATGTAATTCTCTTTTAAAGCCATCCAAGTTGGTGGCCATCCCTGCCTCCTGGGGGAGTGGGTTCTATAGTTTAGCCATGTGCTGCATGAAATGCTTTCTATTATCTGTCCTGCAATATCCAGCATTCAGTTTCCTTGGGTGTCCATGAGTTCTGGTGCTATGAGAAAGGGAGAAAAACTTTCTCTAGCCACTTTCTCCATGCCATGCCTAATTTTAAAGACTTCTATCATATTGCCACTTACACGCCTTTTCTTTGGAGCTCAGTGAAATATTTTGACCCATGTTAATCATCATGTTTTGAGACAATGCATTTTATTTAGAAGAACTGAAGACCATCAAAAGATAAATAAATCTCCAAGCAATATACAAGCCCAATTATATACATATATGAAATATACAAATCAAATAAAAACAAATGCACATAATTGAAAATAAAGATAAGAACAAATGGAACATTTAAAACAAACATTTATTGCTGATGATAGGTCTGGATAAGCTTGCTAAATAGGACAAGTTTTCAGCAGGCATCTAAAAACAGTGGTGTTTTATAATGGCAATCAACAAGGTATCCCAGAGCACAGGTGCTACCCATTTCTTCCATACATTTTGTGGTGATGTTTGCATCAAAAGGCTACGGGAAGACTCTCAACCACTCAAAATCAAACTCCAGGTCTGTCAACAAGGGACCCAGAACATTCTTCTCCATCTCTGCCCATGAAAAGACCATCCTGTATACTCTGAGCCACAGCAGACATAAATCTGAAAAACTAGTAGCCTCCAAAGGCAGACTTTTGTGGGTACACCCGAGTTGATGAGTCTGCCCACAAACAAAATCATTTGCTCATTCTGCAGCTCCGTGTCATGCCAACTCCAGTAACGGTTCTCTGCTGTGGAAGAGGGCAAACACGTCTTCAGAGCGAGGTGACTGCAACCACTGAGACCCTGTAGTGCCTCCGTCATGAATCTAGAGATGTTTAAACAGCAATAAAATCCAGCTACTACTTTCGGTATAACCATGATAGCTACATCAAAGCTCTGCTTTTTTTAAATAAAAAAACACCAACCCAAAACTACACTCTCCTGTAGTGAATAAACAGCCCCCCAACCATAGGAACTGTTTATTGCTTCAGACATACTCCCTTTGATGTATTTATCAGTTAAAATATATTAGTTCTGCTTCACAGTCATATACGGAAACAGTGCAAAGTGAGATCCTATTTTACATAGATGGCTAAACCTGACATCCTACTCTTTAGATTCTGGGAACACTAAGCCAAAAATAATTACCTTGACATCAGTACAAATTCAAGTTCAGAAATATATTGCCTGTTGTGCCAGTGGGATGCTTATGCCTTCATGAGTCTCCAATTTCTGAGCTATCACAACAGCATCCAAGCTAGAGCTGTGCTGAAATCTCTCCTCCAATTTCTCTAAGAGTTTCCTTCCCCCACGAAAGGGGCTTCAATTTTTATGCCTCATTCTCGGGGTGGTTTAGAATTTTGGTCGGTACGGAGAGACTTACACATATCCCAACCCAGCCTTAAGTTATGCAGTCCAACTACTTTGATAAAAACTTCATTCTAGGATTATTATTTTATTTTTTTTTTAGTCTCTTTACAAACATGGTCATGGCTTTTAATTAGCACCATTTGAAAGAAAGCACAGGGTAGTGATTAGAGGGTTAAGTTTAAATGTCTAAGTTTCAAATCTCTGCTCAGCCTTGAACCTCAATAATCTGTATATTTTGCTTCAAGGATAAAGCATCTTTAGAAGAAGGGCAGGATGTAAAAATAATAAATTAAATAGTTCAGCCCCCATACTATATGTGGTGGTTTTTAAAAATATGGTTTCTTTCTTCAGTCTAACATTTAGAGTTTCAACCGTTTCCCAGGACTACTTACTTCATCTCACTCCCACTTGTCTGTCGCTCCTTATGTCTGTAGCAGAGGTTAGTCCATTAGGGTGAATATGGCTCTGTCTCACCAACCTCATTCTAAAAAAAAAAAAAAAAAGGTAAAGGACCCCTTACAGTTAAGTCCAGTCACAGACGACTCGGGGGTTGGGGCGCTCATCTCGCTTTACAGGCTGAGGGAGCCAGTTTTTGTCCGCAGAGTTTTTCTGGGTCATGTGTCCTGCATGACTAGGCCGCTTCTGGCACAACGGAATACCGAAACCAGAGCAGCGCATGGAAACACCGTTTACCTTCCCGCTGGAGCAGTACCTATTTATCTACTTGCACTTTTTGTCATGCTTTCAAACTGCTAGGTTGGCAAGAGCTGGGACCGAGTAACAGGCGCTCACCCCATCACGAGGATTTGAACCGCTGACCTTCTGATCAGCAAGCCCAAGAGGCTCAGTGTTTTAGACCACAGCGCCACCTGTGTCCCAACCTCATTCTCCCCTCCACCAATCTCCACCTTCCGGCTTACAATATTCCCAGGGGACAGCACCGCCTATCAGCTTCCTCCTCTTTTCTCTCAGTGCTAATCTGATATAAGGGAGGATGAAAAGGACAAAACTAAAATTTTGTCCTCAGTGATTCTGCCTCTCATTGGCTCTGGCTCCACCTAGTGCTGGTCTCCCAGGCTTCAGCCCTACCAGTCCCAATGAGCACCAGTCCCATCACTGTACACCTATCAACTCTGTCAGCAGGGCCAGTCAGCACATGAGGCAAATGTTAAAATGGATGTCTGGAGGGGCCTCTGGAAAGGCTGTGGCACCAACAATGGTACAGCTAGGGCAGTGCTTTGGGGACAAATCTAAAACCTCACAGCCCAGAAAGCCCTTAAATGGCCACCCAAAGAGCAGCAGATGATGGAGACAGTAGCAAACACATTTCCATCAGCACCTTGGCTGGCATGGGCATTTTTGCAGTCCAGTATGGCTGATGCTGGTTGCAATATTGTCCTTAAAAAAGATAAACAAGATTTTTAGAGTCAAATGGCAGCCAGCCAGGCATGTACATAGTTACAGATGCTCATTTTATTAGTTTTGCTTTAAAAATGTATTAGCCAACAAAATGGTGCTTATTCCCAAATAAAGGTGCTTAGCATCAGGAAGCAGAATCCAACTCTGTTTTATTCCTGTGGTCATGAAGGTGCTGTGATTTAAGTGGAATTTTAAAATGTAAAACCACACACACTCAGAGTCTTTCCCTTCCTGCCTCCCTCCCCACTGCCCACCAAGCAGGCAACCCATGGAACATTTCCTCGTTTCTAAGGTATTTTACTCGAAGCTACTTGAATCCTCCTTCATTGGTTGTCAGCAAGGTATAGGTCTGCTTATGAATATGGTGCCATTTCCAGTTAAATGCCTGCCTTAAGGAATACTTGCCCCCTACCTGCCCAGAAAAAGAAAGTAGCTAAATGGAAATTATTACCCAGGTTGTAGCCTTGTATTTTAATAGAAAATATGGCTATATAATAGGCCTCACTGTTTGGCCCTCCAGACTTCTTTAGCTGGCCTTCTGGATTCTTCCACCTTGAGTGTTTTTGTCTGGCTGGAATCTTTCCCTGAACTCCCGATATTGCTTCTTGCTTGCCCTGGACGGAGCACAGAGAGGGGTGTGTGGGTCTCTGTATTAACTACCCTACTGTACAAAGGTACAATATACATTTGTTTCTCTGCCCACTTTTGACTCTGAACCTTCCCACCACAACTGGCATGTGACTCCAGGAAGATTGCTCAAAAAGGAATGTGGTCTTTGGGCTGAAAAAGCGTTTCCCTTCCATTTTTTATTCATGTAACTTTCTCTCTTCTTTTTATGTGCTCATTCTCCAGTTCACAACAAAGGAAAAGCCGATAAGACCGTCATTAGCTCTAGAGATGGGTACAGTTATTTCTTCCACTCTGCATCAGCTAGAGATTTCTCTTAGCTTAAAGGAAACATTAGCTCATGCTAATGACTGCTGCAGCATCTTAATTTACATATTAGATGAGATAAATATCAAGCAAATGAATGCAGAAGAACAGCCTTTGTGCCACAGTCATGTTCTGCTGAGATGTGTACATAGAGTGTTTGCAATTTACATGAAGATGCTGGAAATATATTTAATAAATGAAGCTCTCCCCTTTTTTTGTCGGAAGTACAATGGGGACTGGGCAGGTAGATCCTCAATACATTTGTGGTGGGTTTTTCCCCGCATGCACAGATGTGGATGTATTTGTATTTCCAATGTGTGTGTGTGCTAGAGTTGAAATAAGCACTGAGGACAGAATCAGAGCGGTAGTGAAGGCACATCTGGTTATGTCTTTCTAAAATAAAGCCACTGTGTGAAAATGTGTGCCCACAAGGTTATTAATCTTAATCACAGCACTGAAAGCTCTTACCACTTGGAACGCTGCATTCCCCGGGGAGGCATCTGCCAAACGTTACTAGAAAGCTAAGCAGGAGAGTGAATGGATGTGACGGCCCCAATCCTGCTTCCCCTGAGAATTTCAGCCAGGGAGATTTTAGTGTTCAATGAGTGTGCGATCAAACACTGGCGGCCCATGAGCTAGCTTGCTCTTGGGAGCTGGAGCTGGCTATCACATAGCACGAAGCGAAAATTTTATTTATGCCAATTCATCACTCACATAGTTATTGGAAGCACAAAAAGCTTCAGAAAGTAATTGAAATGGAAAACAAAATACTTAACTATTTATATCATGTTTTTTTGGGGAAAGAATGTGTGTGGAGCGAAATATTTGGCAGGATCAGACAAAATAGGACTTCCTACCACCTCTGATGTGTGGGGGGGGGGGGGAGAGAGAGGGAGATAGCGAATTGTTTCATATTTAGCTGAGGTAGTAATGTATTTTGTTTATGTCCGCTGCCTTCTCAGCCCTGAAGGCCTGTGGAAAGAAGCAAGAAAGTAACAAGAAAATTTAGAAAGCAAATGTAAAAATATTCCACTGGAATTGAGTTAACCTCCCATGAAAATTATATCAATCAAAACCTTTGAGATTATGCATCTTTTCCAGTTCAGTTTCATTTAGGCATTAGCTGTAACATACAGGTTGTGAAGATGCTAGAGGGGCACACTTGACCCTCTCCACATATTGATGAATGTGTAGAGGGGGCCTGCTGCAATATCAGAAGTCCCCCCCCCTCCGTGTGTACATCTGTATGCATAGGGAGTGCCAACATGCAAATACAATATTCATTCATGCATGCATGCATGCCGGGTGTCTGAAGTAAAAGTTGCATAGAATTAAGTGGTTGAAAAACATACAACTATCCCTTCTGTTACTTGGTCCATTGCTGAATCCCTGCTGCTCATCTCTTCAATGCTGCACTGCTATCCTTTATTGAGAAGGAAAGCACAGAGCCTTTGTTACCTGCTGATTTACCACCTTAGAGTCTTTGCTATATTTTCTAACATCTTCTCCAGAGTGCTTATGACTGTCCCAGGAGGAATGAGAGTGGGGCCTATATTGTAGGGGGGTGGAAAACCCCAGACCTGGAAGCTGAATGTGGCTCTCCATGCCTGCCTATCCGGCCCTTTGGCCACACCTGCTCTCCAGACCTGCTCCACAGTCCCTTGAGTGTGGAAACCTCTGACCTTTGCATGGCCTCTCTCACCACAGGTTGTTCTCATCTACTGTCCTTTGCATCTCTCAGAAGATGTTCTGGGAAGTTAAGAGACCACCTGCAATGGCATTTAATGACATTTAACGTAGCATGAGGTGGCACAGAAAGGAGGATTTAGGTAGTCCCAGTTTGTGGATTGCATTCTTGATTAGGTATATGGGGCTTTTTAATTCTAGAAAGATCTGTTTTATTAGACTTTTATCTTGTTTGAGAGAGTATAAAAATTTAAACTTGCAAGGCTCACACAGCTTTCCCTTCTAGATATTTGGGTAACTATATGAACAAAATAGGAGTATGGTTGGACCCACCCAGGCTATGGATGAGGAACCTGCAGGCCTTCAGCGGATGCTAAACAACTCCTCTAATCATCCCAAAGCATTGCCAATGCTGGGTGGGGCTGCTGAGGGCTGGAATCCAGGAACATCTGTAGGGCTGAAGGATCCCCATCCCTTATGTATCTAAGCTGCATTCATACATCACTTTATTCCTTTTTCCTGATGTTTCCTTACCTGATTGTCTCTGCCTTTTATGTGATCCTGCCTGTGACATTAAAGCCATTTCAGGAAATCTAGTGGAACTTTAGTGCTCATTTCCATATTTCCCCCCTAGAACCCCCCCCCCATTGCCTTGGAAAATCATGGGAGCTTTGCGTTGTTATTTCACATGGCAACATCTGGAATTGTATTCCGGCATACTATTCTTTCCTGCCATTTAAAATTTACTGTGACATGGCAGTATATTGATCAAAAGACCACAGTTCCATAACACAATAGGTACTGCAATGTAAAAGAAATGTTAGAGATCAGGACAGAAACACTAGCACTATAACCAGGAAAGCTAGTGGAATAAGCCCCAACTCTAAATGCAGCCCTAGTCTGAAATCCTGTTTCCAACATAGGTGGCCAACCAGATGCCAGCCAGGCACGAAAGCAACTGCCCTCCTAATCAATTACTTATTTCAGCTACTCAAAGTTGGCATTGTAGGAAATGAATGAGAATAATTTTGTTCTTAAAAGGAGGAAACTGCTGGTGGCCACTTGATTAATCATAACCAATCAGCAAATCTGGCCGGTGCTAACTTTCACTTGAGTGATTGCACATCAAATATTTTGCCCTGTAGCTGTACGCTGACTACTTTCAGTTCAGAAATGTTCTCCATTTGTAAACTTTCCCCAAAGAACACGCTCAAAATCTGTATTTATCTTGCCATTTTTTAATGCGCTGTCAAACATATGTAATTAAAATGGAGAGTTGGCAATGCATATGCTAGCTATTTCCGGGAACTATGCATGGCAAATATTTGACTCCTGGGAAGAACCAAAGCACCAAGTGAAAGCCAACTCAGGTAACTAGGTCACAGAATGAAGCATCATGTCATAAAAGATTCAGAGATTTATTAAATATACCTGAGTAAAAGCAAGACACAGAGCTCACAAGCCTCATAGTAATACGAAAGTACTAGGATGGTCAGAGGTGTTAGGGGAGGGGTAGTACCTCTGGTGAGGGCCACACCATGCTCCTTCTGGGGTAGCTTGTCCACCTTTGGTCCTCTGTCTGCACTCAGCTCTCACCTGCGGCTCCTAGAAGCTGTCAGCATGCGACAGGAGCCACACCTTGAAACAGCCTCCACTGATTGGCTAAACCAGGTGATGGCCGCCAATGGGTCTGAAATGCTTGATGAATTAGGGACTTCCCCTGCATGTGAAGACAGGCTCTGGTGGATTGAGTGAACAAGACCAATACGGGTCCAACACTCAAGAAGGTGCTTACTGCACATGCTGTAGAGCAGCCTTTCTCAACCTGTGGGTCCCCAGATGTTGTTGAACTACAACTCCCATCACCCCCTGCTAGCAAGGCCAGAGCTCAGGGATGATGGGAATTGTAGTCCAACAACATCTGGGGGCCCACAAGTTTAGAACCACTGCGTGTAAAATGAGAGGCAGGTGGGGCTTTTCAACCTGGGAAGGTAGTCCATCTAGGAGAAGGAAAACTCTGATCCTAAACCTCCACTGCCTTGTGGCTATATTCATGCATGAGAAAGGTTTCAGGAGTAAACCCTGAGGAAAAATCAATATCCACTGCCTTGTGGGGCATCTTCAGGAGAAGAAAAGGCCAAGGAATATAGTCTACACAAATCTAGAGTGGAGTCCCTAATGCAGTTGGATAGCATCATCTCCAGCAACTCCTGCAGCCAAACTGGTGCCAAATATATTGCTCTGCTTTCCTCCAAACCCCATCAACGAGGCTGAGAGGGAGGTCTTGCCATCTGGGCAGCCCAACATCTCAATACACACTGCCAAGGCGTGCCCCAGAGAGCAACGCAGCAAAAGCAACATGGGAGGCAGCAGACACTGTGATTCTCTAACACTTTGGCTCCACCCTCGAAGGTGTACTCTATTGTCTCTCGAGTCAGACAGATGCCAACAGACAGGGATGACCAGTTTGAAACTCTTAAAGGACTTGGGGATCTCATTTGCAAGGAACTCTAGCCTCCACTAAGATACATGGTGAGATTATAGTCCTCATGTTAGCAGAGAGAGGGTTTCTAAACTACTAATATCAAAAATATTAAATGAGAAATTGGATTTTTTTTTTAAAAGAACCTGAAATTGAATGCGGTTCAGCTCATGTGCCATAATCTAATGTTGCTCATGGAAGGGAAGCATTATTAAGTGACAAGAACATTTTTGCATGAGGAAGATCTTGGGTTCAGTGTAAGCCTGAACCAAAATGGGTCAGAGCACATAAAAAAAAATCACATCTGAAAACATTGTCCTCCCCTTTCAATTATAATTTGGGTACCCCGAAATGTTTCCCTATTCAGAGTGAGGGAAGGAAGCATTGTTCAAGCTTTGATTTGGGTTTGTTATGTCAGCATGTAGCAAAATCTGAATGGCTATGTGCCAGCATGATGTCATCGCACTGTTACCCGGTTGGCTGGATCATGCAGTCAGCAAGAACTTTCTTTAAAAATGCCAAAGCGCCTGTCAAGGGGAGAAATGAACATGCTTTGATGATGTGAAAGTAGTCTGGGAGAATATTTTGGAGAATACTTCAGCCCCCTGACATTTTGACTCAAGCCTAATTCAATCCTTGGCATTTCCAGTTAAAGGGATCAAAGAACAGGTGATCGAAAATACCCCTGAGATCCTGGAAGACTGAAATAGATGGACAATATGCAGTATGCGATGCTTTCTTATATTACTATATGTGTATATTTTTAATGCTTAAATGAATATGTGCAAACCTATTGTAGATGTGCAGAGTCATTTAACTTCATTGAGAAGAGTGAGCAGGGAACTTTGTATGGGGAGCTTTGACTAACACCCGTATTTAACTACACATATAGTTTGTTTTCATATATAATGCGCTCTCTCTCTCTCTCTCTTTTAAAAAATAAGATCATTGTACAATAATCACAACTTACTGCACAGAGTAAATTTTGCAACTTTTGACCCAGATCTGCTTCCAGAGCCAGGTATAAAGTGCAGCACCGACCCAGACTGAAGTGGCAGGTGTAGAAGATTCTCTGTCATTCATGAAAGTTCACTCTTCCTTGCCCTGTTACCAGATTTGATGGTCTGTTCTTGATTTGAGGCCTGAATAGAGTTGCTGTTGGCATAACTCCCACCCTGCTTTCGAACAACATCCTTGACTAGGTTCACTGATGTGGTCTCAGATGTGGCATTGGAGAAACTCTCCCCTGTTGTGTTGGGGGAATTCGACATCCATGCTGAGGCCACTGCCACAATGCCAGCTTGGAGCGTCATGGCCTCAATGACATCCATGTGGCTGTCTCAGTATTTCAAAGGCCAAACCTATGGAGCAGGTGATAGACCTTGGTCTGGTCTATCCTACAGGGAAATGATGGAGGGTTTAATATGCCATGAATGAACCATTAAACCTGGAGTGGTTTAATTTGATAGTGAGGATATCCCTTCTTCAAAGCTTGTGGAGCTAATTAAGATAGTCTTCCCATGGAGACTTAGGGTTTCCTGAATGTTCCAAGAGAGTTTCTAGCTGATGTGATCAGCACTTCTGCCAAAGCCCTGTTTGCACTGTGGAACAGTGAGACAAAAAGAGGGTGGGGCCTCTTGACAAGATTGCTCCTAGGTGCCCTTTTCCAAAATTGTGGAAGCTTTAAATATACGTCTCATTTGAAGAAGAAGAAGAAGAAGAAGAAGAAGAAGAAGAGTAGTAGTAGTAGTAGTAGTAGTAGTAGTAGTTTGGATTTGATATCCTGCTTTATCACTACCTGAAGGAGTCTCAAAGCGGCCAACATTCTCCTTTCCCTTCCTCTCCCATAACAAACACTCTGTGAGGTGAGTGGGGCTGAGAGACTTCAAAGAAGTGTGACTGGCCCAAGGTCACCCAGCAGCTGCATGTGGAGGAGCGGAGACGCGAACCCAGTTCCCCAGATTATGAGTCTATCGCTCTTAACCACTACACCACACTGGCTCTATGTATGCAGCCCCAGTGTGGAATTCAATATTTGGCTAAATTAGGTTTATTAATTTCAACAAGTCTACTCTGAGTAGGACTCAGTTACATACATCTCCTAGCCTGGAATATGCTTCCTAACCTTTGCTCTTCAGGTATTTCCACTTCTTCCTTCAACTTAGCATTTTTCAGTGAGGAGAAAAGCATTGCATGAAAGAGGACACTAAGATTGTTTTCCCCAGCCGACATGACAGATGTCGCAGATGTCACAGGCTATCAGAGACAGCTGAACGTGATGACAGAAACCATGGTAATGGCTTTATGTTGCTCCCCATTCCCTAACGTACTTACTTTCTCTTCAAGAATGAATCTGGCCACTGCCTTAAAGAGACACTTGCATCGGTTAACACAAATGTTGCTACAGTAATTAAATGGGTTATTGCACATTAACATTGATGGCAAAGATGCAAAACCAGAGTGCATTTTAAAAAGGCTGTTGGAACTGTATTTATAAATAACTGCTGTGATAATATTTATCTTAAGAATAAAAACCAGGGGAAGTCTTCTAAATTAAATATTTAAAGCCAAATGATTACAGCAGGGAGCATTAGTTGATGTGAAGGATAAGAGTTCATAGGAAGAAACCTGTTGGCATTTCATAAGGGAAAACATCCCTTTCTAAAAAAGATGATGTTGCCAGCATGAGGTCATTGTATGTTCTTTGGGGATTATTTTCATAGGCTGGCCCTACCATTAAGGAGACTGAGGCAGCTGCCTCAGCAGCTGAGTTGCCCTCATGAAAGGACAGCACACTGCTATTATTATTGCATCTTTTTACTGGAGGAGGAAAAGCACAGTTGAGAGATTTTCTGGCTCAAGTGCCAAAATAACTTCAGTGGCCCTTGTGTACTTTGAATGCACCTCCTTACATATATAATTTTCTTATGCATATTTGTTTTAAACTGCTGATTTTTATCTTTTTTTTAAAAAAATAAAAATTTATGTCTACTTGGTATTTTCTTACGTATCATTTCTATTCATCATGTAAACACTTAGAGGTTTTTATATATAAGTGGTAAATAAATACAATAAATTGTGAGGGGGCATCAAGAAGAGACAATCTGGTGAGCGATTCAAGACTGTGCACATGCAAACTGGGGTACAACCCTTTAATTCCAGAAGGGAGCAGAACATTGAACTGCAAATGCTCCATGAAGTTTATGTTTAGAGGGGTCTAAAGTATCTTTTTCACAGAGTTCTTGCTCTGGAGATCAGGCTTTGTGGGGAAGAACTATTTGAATCTTAAACAGTAAACAGCTCACCTCAGTTAAATTATATATTCATAGATTAGCTGTTCATACATTATAAGGAACATGATAATCTCTGAGTTTCTTCAGTGGACACATTCTGCCAAGTACTTGAAGAGATTTTTTAAAAAATGTTTTAGGGTCCTCTCCCTGTTCTCCAATTTTGTGCCACCGCTATGAGGAACAATAACGTTTGGCTTCTTCTGTGACAGAGTTAGCCAGTGGTGACTTCCAATGTGGTGACTCTAGCTTCCATCAGCCCACTCAGCATGGTCAGTGAGGATGGGAGTTTCAGTCTAGCAATATCTGGAGGACCACCAGGGCACCCCTGTTCTATGATTTCCTCTGGAGAGTGGTTAACAGGAAGCATACATTGTTGCTGAAATTGAGGAGTAAATGAGTACTAAGACTTCTAGGAATTTATTTTAAATATTGTGATCTTTTGTGGTCCTTATTGTACTCCCAGTGTGTGCTATAATAGTAGGCCCACTGAAAAAAATGATATATTAATAGATAATATAAAAGAGCTTTTTGGCTAAATTGCCTCTGAGGTTGTGTCCATGCCCATTCTTCTCATCTGAATTTTGAGAAAGCCTAACCTGTAGATCAACATCAAAAAACCGAAGATTATGGCGACTGGTCCCATCACCTCCTGGCAAATAGAAGGGGAAGAAATGGAGGCAGTGAGAGATTTTACTTTCTTGGGCTCCATGATCACTGCAGATGGTGACAGCAGTCACGAAATTAAAAGACGCCTGCTTTTTGGGAGAAAAGCAATGACAAACCTAGACAGCATCTTAAAAAGCAGAGACATCACCTTGCCAACAAAGGCCCGTGTAGTTAAAGCTATGGTTTTCCCAATAGTGAGGTATGGAAGTGAGAGCTGGACCATAAAGAAGGCTGATCGCCAAAGAATTGATGCTTTTGAATTATGGTGCTGGAAGAGACTCTTGAGAGTCCCATGGACTGCAAGAAGATCAAACCTATCCATTCTTGAGGAAATCAGCCCTGAGTGCTCACTGGAAGGACAGATCATGAAGCTGAGGCTCCAATACTTTGGCCACCTCATGAGAAGAGAAGACTCCCTGGAAAAGACACTGATGTTGGGAAAGACTGAGGGCACAAGGAGAAGGGGATGACAGAGGACGAGATGGTTGGATAGTGTGCTTGAAGCTACCAGCATGACCAAACTGTGGGAGGCAGTGGAAGACAATAGTGCCTGGCATGCTCTGGTCCATGGGGTCACAAAGAGTCAGACACGACTAAACAACAACAACAAACTGGTAGATTCTAGGAACTGAACCATGACTCTCCACTGCATAAGGCATGTGATCAAATACAGCACCTTGTTGTTTTCCCCAGCTTGGTGTCCTCTAGATGTTTTAGACCACCACTTCCATTCTCCCTGACAACTGGCCATGCTGGGGGCCTGGGGCTGATGAGAGTCATAAGATTTTTTAATCTGGAAGGCATGAGGTTGGGAAGGTTGCCTAGGGGGCTGCATGCTGCATCCACGAGGAATCAAGTTACACATTGTGGGAAATATTTCATTCCTAGCTTGAAGCAATCAAGTCAGAATGATCAAATCTGTTCCGTACTGGTTCTTGGGTTGACAGTGCTCAGCCCTGAGATACTGATCAAAGAACTGGTGCTAAGGGAAGACAAAAAACAACAACAAAAAACTCTGCTCAACCTGCAGCACAAAGTTGGCATTCTCTGCTGAAGGCAGAATGTTAACTGAACTTCAAGAAGAAGGAGCTGCTTGAGGATTTTGAAGATGCTTTGCTTCCCAACAGCTGGGCATCCAATGTAGAGGACCATCCCAGACCACTAGAAGGACATTTTTTCTGCTCGGAAGTAACAATGGGATTTTTATAAAATAAAATTGAGCTCTTCCTGTCTCTCATATGTCACCCACCAGGGAAAAAAAAATACCCAGTGACCTGACCTTATTCAGCCATGTTCTTCAGAATCTTTGGGTTCACTGCATCAGCCTCTGATGACTTGAGTTCACTGAAGTATACCAGATATCCTCTGACATGTTCTTTTATTATCTTGACCTGAATTCCTTTGTCCTCCATCCTTAAGTTTATTTTCCTCTATCTCGTCTGACCACATTTCAACTTACTGTGAAGATGGAAGGACTCTGCTTTCCTTTGCGTCTTCTGTTAACAGTTCGTTGTCCCTGCTGAATCACAGAGTTGAGCAGAAGTGTCAAAATTTGCATGTTTGATGAGAGAGAGAACCTTTTCTTGAACAGCTAAACAAATAGCATGAAATCTGAAAGTTTTTCTCTGATTGGTCTAAGTCCTGGATATTAATCACACTTCAGAGTGAGTTTTGCAAAAAAGGCCACTAAGGCCCACTTAAAAGAAAAGTCTGGTGGAACAGTGCTGTTGATATATGGGCACAAGTCATGGAAGCTCCCCAACCTTAGCAGTCAGGAAGCAGGGTGAGCCCAAAAAATGTTGTTGACTAGATTCTTCCCCCAATTCCACATGACAAAAGTCTCAGTGTACTCTAAGACTGGCAATGCGGCCGCATCCTCCACTATATAGGAGGGCAGAAGGCTAGCTTAGGGGACACAGTGCAGTTTACAAACATGTTCCGTAACTAAAGCTGGGTGAACTTGCCAATTTCAGTTTCTCAAATTTCCAAACCTAAGTTGCTTCATCATGAGAGAGCCCATGAAAATTCCTCAGCATTTCAGGGCAAATTTCTCCGAATGTACACATTTCCATATGAAATTTTGCCTAACTGCCTCATTTTTGCAAATCAGTTTTCTCTAATGTACATTTGTGTGTTTATTTAACATTTATATGAACATTTTTTCCTAGTAAAATTGTACAAATTACTTTTTGTTATCCTTCAAATTCATACTTCTCTGAGTTCTGCAGTGCAGTTCTCCAAACCAGATAA
Organism: Podarcis vaucheri; assembly: GCF_965113315.1. Lineage (NCBI taxonomy): Eukaryota > Metazoa > Chordata > Lepidosauria > Squamata > Lacertidae > Podarcis > Podarcis vaucheri. The sequence goes on along the minus strand of NC_138765.1, from coordinate 48,979,491 downwards.
TCTGCCCAAAAATGCATACACTAGGTAAAGTGTACATAAAAATGCATATATTAGAGAAAATAACATACAAAAATGCCTTATAAAAGGGAGAAGTGCTTACAAAAAATTGTACATTAGACAAAAAATACACATACAAAACTGTGTATATGTTGGAAGCTGCCCAGAGTGGCAGTAACCCAGTAAGATGTGTGGGGTATAAATAGTAAAATTATAATTATGGAATAGGACGTCCCCATTTTCATCACAGAAATGTTGGAGGGTATGTAATACTGTGTACAGTTCTGCTTGCTTCAGTTCAAAAAGCACATTGTATAGTTGGCAAAGGTTCAGAAAAGGGCGACCAAGATGATCAAGGTGGTGGATCAACTAAACTAACATTTCAGGCATTCTAGTATAGGGGATAAAAAGAGATAAGTAAGGGGGGAGGGACTGTATAAGACTGCATGGTTTGGAGAAAGTGGATAGAGACAAGTTTTTCTTCTCTAATAGTACTAGAATCTGGGGACTTGCAATGAAGCTGAATGTCAGAATATTCAATCAAGACAGACCAAACAAATGATTTCTTTGCACAGTGCAAAGAAATTGAATTTTTCTCCTACAAAAGATAGTGATAGCCATCCATTTTGATAATTCAAAAAGCAGATTAAACAAATTCAGGAAGGACAAGGCTATGTTATACCTTCACGGTTGGAGTGAGAACAACTTTGAATACCAGTCACTGGACACTGCAAGTGGGAAGGGAACTGTTGTACTCAGGTTCTGCTTGCAGGCTTCCCAGAGAGTCTGGCTGGCCATGGTGAGTATAGGATGCTGGACTAGAGGGGGCATTGGCCTGCTCCAACAGGATCTTCTTATGTTCTCATGTTTGCTTCCTCTGTGTGGCTGCATCTGGCCTCTGCTACTCTGGAATTGGACTCCTACCTGATTTGGATGATCCAGCTGCTTTTTTCACTTCTCCTCTCTCTCTCCACTAATTCCAGAACTTGATTGTCTGTCTGGAGCCTGACGTTTCCAAGATCAGATGACTTCTGAATTCTGATCCTCTTGTTGGACAAAGCCTGAATAATGCCTGTTAGATTACAGCTGCCTTCATGTCCTTTTAAGCTCCCAGCTTTTTCTGGTCTTCTCAGCATATGCCCTGCATTGATCAGAAACAATTCAGTTTTCTGCTGTTCTCTTACTGTATTAACCTGACCTTACTGAAGTTCTCATCTGCTCCTCTCAGTAGAGATAATTTCTTTATCTCTTAGAAGCCTGCAGGTAAGTGTCTGCATAGCTCCGTTCACTAGGGAACCCCTTCCAAAGCCTTCCAAATGAGGTGAGCAAGCCATTGAGCAAACAATCTGACCAGCCTTCAGAATTGTGTCTTTTCGCAATAGTCTAGCCTTGTAAAACATCCGCCAAAAGGCATTGTTTCTTTCCTCAGGGGCCTATGCTCATGAAACGTCTTTTGAAAGGCAAGGAAGCTGGTATTCAGACATCCAGGGTACAGGTTTTCCTCCTAGGGCTGATTGGATTGGGATGGGAATGGGGGAAAAGGAATAGAAAAAGAAGGAATGGGGGGGGGAGAGAGAGAATAGAAAAAGAAGGAAAATATTTATTCAAGCACATAAATGTTGGCACATTTAAATTTCTTTTACCATTATTTTCAATTATTTTAAAATGTTTTAATTGCTTTTTTACTGTTTCGATTGATAATTTTAAAATTTTAGCAGACTGCTTAGAGGTGGTTATTTTTTCACAATTTAGCAATACATAAATTTCGTTAAAGTAAAATAAAGAATCCCAAATTACAGAATGTAAAATAGAATTAAAATGGAAGAAAATAGATATTTAACATGTACATTTCTGAATAAATAAATAAAATACACAGCTATTATTAGAAATGAGGGAGAAATCCAATTCACTTCTCTTTTAAAGGTGAACTTACCAAATTCACTTTCTGAAACTGGATGTGAATCAAAGCACGCCCACCCTTCTAAATTTGTAATGCTCCAAATCTTGAAATGCAAGTATTCAGTGAAACAACATGCATAAAATACATATGTCATGTAGACATGGGCATAAAAATGCATAGATTATTGAATATAGTGTACAAAAATGTATCATATTGGGTAAAAGTGCATACAGAATGTTACAGGAAAAAAATGAAATAAAAAGTAGATAAATTTACATGAGAATTTTTTTCTTCTTTAATTGCAAACTGATGCGTAAATATGGAGAACTGATCTGGAAAAAAAATGAGGAACTCATCCCCACAAGTAATTTGTATGACCACTAAGAAATGGGAGACATTATAGTTGCCATCAAGCCTGCTGTCTCACATGAAGAACTGTGTGGTAGTACAGTGGTACCTTGGGTTACATACGCTTCAGGTTACATACGCTTCGGGTTACACACTCCGCTAACCCAGAAATAGTGCTTCAGGTTAAATACTTTGCTTCAGGATAAGAACAGAAATCGGGCTCCGGCGGCACGGCAGCAGCAGGAGGCCCCATTAGCTAAAGTGGTGCTTCAGGTTAAGAACAGTTTCAGGTTAAGAATGGACCTCCGGAACGAATTAAGTTCTTAACCTGGGGTACCAATGTAGTTCCCCTGTTCTGGCCTGGAGGTGGTCACCAGTTCTGCTCCTGGATGTAACCAGAAAGAAAGAGAGTTTCTGAGGAGGGACAGCTGTTTATCAAGGCCAAAACAGATGAGACACAAGCTGTAAGTTGGAGAACTCATGCTTTTCCCGGCAGTGAAACACTGAATTAACTGACTATTACAATATCTTTACATCACACCTGATTTTATACAAGTACATTATAGAGCATACAACCAGTGATAATTAGGTTGCAATTTTATCCCATTGTTTCCCTTACCATAGGGCTCTGCGGTATCCAAAATGATTTGAAACAAGCAAAAGCAAACTGTATTCAGTTGGCTAAACATCTCATGAGCTACTAAAATTAGCTGAAAAATTAGATTGGACACAGTGTGCAATCATACAACACTTGAGTTTGTTTCTGGTTCACCACTCCTGATGTTTAATGACTGTAATGTTGTGTATAGCTGTGGCAAATTACTAGATCTTTAATTAAGGTATCTTTAGTTTCTTTGGATTTCTATATAATTATGAATTAATCTATTATGCCTCATGAACCATTCTAGTACTTTGTTATTCCTTGCAACTTACTTTTACAATCTTGTTCTAGTGTACTCTTAATATACTAGACAAAATCTTAGCATTCTTTCCCTTATCATTCAGTGAGGAAATTAATATTAGTGAATCCTGATGACACACTAGCCCAAGATCCTGATTGGTAGGGTCAAGAGGAGATGCCTGCAGCTTTTGGGCTGAGAAGTGAAATGAAAATAGTTTGATGAATTTGTCACGAAGATCCTAGCACGAAGTGCATGGAAACTGCTGAGAATAGCATTTTCAAACTCTCTCAGCTGGCTGGTTTGGTACAATGTCTGAAAATTAATTTATCATGGTTTAACCTAGATGTCCGGAACACCCTGAAACAGACAGTAGGTTTACAACTATCTTTAGTCAACTTGCTCTCCACTCAATGCAATCCTATATGTAGCCACAAATCACCAGCAGTTTGCAGGTTCAGTCTGATCTGCAAAGTGGTCCCTCCATCCGTGCTTGCGCTAGCCTATCTAATGAAGAAAACACCAGCAGCAAATAATTTATAAACTAAATATATGTTTCTACTGTATATATAATTATTACTCACTGAATATACATCAAGCAGGGTATACCGCATCTTTAGCAGCCCTGGGGCTCCACTAGACAAAAGAGAAGAAAAACACTTTGAAGAAGTAACAGTTCAAGAGATTTCAACATTCAAAGCACATGTTCTGATAAAGATAAAGTTTACATTTCCTTTCAAGCATTCTCTGCTGCATCACACAACATGGAACCTGGAGAAACTGCAGTGGCTGAAAACAGGCTCAAAACAACACCCAGGTCTCATCCAAACTCCTGTGGAACAGCCCCTCTGCCTCATCTTTCAAACTGACTTTCTGGAATTTCCCCTGAAAAGCAGGTTACTAGGTGTACTCCAGTGTTGTTGTTGTTTAGTCGTTTAGTCGTGTCCGACTCTTCGTGACCCCATGGACCAGAGCACACCAGGCACTGCTGTCTTCCACTGCCTCCCACAGTTTGGTCAAACTCATGCTGGTAGCTTTGAGAACACTATCCAACCATCTCGTCCTCTGTTGTCCCCTTCTCCTTGTGCCCTCCATCTTTCCCAACATCAGGGTCTTTTCCAGGGAGTCTTCTCTTCTCATGAGGTGGCCAGAGTATTGGAGCCTCAGCTTCAGGATCTGTCCTTCCAGTGAGCACTCAGGGCTGATTTCCTTAAGAATGGAGAGGTTTGATCTTCTTGCAGTCCATGGGACTCTCAAGAGTCTCCTCCAGACCATACGTCAAAAGCATCAATTCTTTGGCGATCAGCCTTCCTTATGGTCCAGCTCTCACTTCCATACATCACTACTATACTCCAGTACATACATCACTACTATACTCCAGTATAGTACTCCAGTAGTGTGGGGAAAAGAGGATGAAAGGTCAGCTGAATAGACCTTCTATTGGTTTTGCAGTGTATTCTCCTGCCCTTAATAATAAGAATAACAGCGTGGGTTACATAAGCATTTCTACTCTGAAGCATCCCGGCTACATCCAAATGGGTCTTCCTCCTGAGTAGGTGCACGTAGGATTGCAGGTCTAATGGCTTACCCAAAGATAAGAGACACTTGATGTTGTTTGTACAATCTATCCCTCTAATTTCCATAAAAAACAAACAGCCTATACATTACACAAAGTCTTTTTGCTTGCTAATTGTACCAGGGAATTCCAATATGCTGCTGATTTTACCATGCCTTTGCTCTTACAGGTAAAGGAGAAAATGAAGCCAGCTGTTAAGAAGACTCCAATGTTTGATCAGATGAAAGCCACTAGGGGAGATAATTTGTAAAAAAAATATGAAATGGAAATGGGAAAAAAGACCGCACTTCCTTTTATTTGTTTATTCTCAATATGTTCACAGAAAATTATTAAGAGATGGCCAAGGATTCTTTTAGAAATATTTACTTGGCAGGTTTACTAAAGCTTTCCTTGCTTTCTACCTGCCTTTGCCACTGCTCAGCCGCATCATCACACATCATCATACACAATGTGAGGTTCTTCAATAGGGGACCATGAAGCTCCAATTCTGTTGACACCATCCTATGCCAGCTGCAGAATGTATTTGCTCCACCCCCCCCCCACAACATTCCCTAAACTGTTTCTTTCTTTCTTTTGTAACACAGCAAAAGTGGACAGGCAGGGATTCAACTTGCATTCCACAACTATCTCCGGGCGTGTGTGTTTTTGTTTGTTTTTGTTTTGGGGTGCTGTTGTTTTTAGTGTCACTGTCAGCGAGAAAATAGCGACAGGCCCCACAACAGCTACAGCAGACCAGACTCCAAAGCCTCCAATTCCCAGGCATGAATGTACTATAAAAACAATGTGGCAGAAATGAAAATTGTTCTATCATAATTTCTCACTGTTCTCTTTTTGATGGAAGCCAAGCCACCCTCGTGAATACACTCCCCCCCTCCCCATAACCTTATGCATTATGCATTAGGCTGTTCTTGGAGAACAGGGAATTGCTTGTCCCTACTAAAGGGGCTTTGAAAGTAGCTGTTTGGTAAACACACCAACCCCTAAGAGTGATTTCTATTCTTTCTGTACTGGATTAACAACTGTAGTGTCTGAGTTGGGAGGGGGTGGAGGGGGGAGGAGGACGTGGCATTCTTTCACTGCACTGTATCTTCTAATTTGACACCGCAAGCAGGATTACTTTGTTCTTTTTGTATTCCCACCTCTAATTTCCTGCTCTCCAAGGCCGTTATACAATGAAGCAGGACAAATTCCTAAAGGGCTATGAAAGAAAGCAGGAGGAGGATATTGCTCAAATGTCATTGGGAGTAATATTGAGCAGTAGCATTTATGACTGGTTGTTTGGCAAACCGCAGAGTGCTCTCGCAAACAGCAAGCGCCTGAACCTGGATTAATGCACAGCATTAATCTGCGTTATAATCATACATAAAGGGTTGTTTTACAATATCTCCCCATAGAGAAGCTTTTCACGCCTTTATCGATGGCACAGCAGGAGGGTTTTAAAGTGTCTCGTGAAAAAGAATTGCCATTATTCTTTTGTGAATAGATATTCTACCTGTATGGAACTAGTAGCTGTGATTCCAAGCAAATGGCGAGGTAAATGAGCAAAATGCCATTTATTTGGGATGGCTGCTATGTTGGGCTACCCAGACTCCTTTGAGAGGAAGGGTGGAATATAAATTTAATGAAATGAAATGAAATTATATGAATGGAAAACCCCCCACCTCAAGCAGTAGCAATCTGTGTAGAGATGTAAGGAAATATTGGTATATATTCTGCCCTTGGTTTGATGCATGCAGCGCTGTTTCCATTCTGCTGGAGTTCTGACCAAAAATACTCTACATTATACATCTCAATGTCCACCCAGTAAAATGTTTTGTAATTAATTATACAGTGGTACCTCTGGTTAAGAACTTAATTCATTCTGGAGGTCCGTTCTTAACCTGAAACTGTTCTTAACCTGAGGAACCACTTTATCTAATGGGGCCTCCCGCTGCTGCCGAGCGATTTTGTTCTCATCCTGAAGTAAAGTTCTTAACCCGAGGTGCTACTTCTGGGTTAGCAGAGTCTGTAACCTAAAGCGTTTGTGACCCGAGGTACCACTGTATGTGTGTTTGTTTGTTGTGTATGGGATGTTAAGAGAGGGGTGGTATCTCTGGTGGGGGACATGCCATGCTTCTTCTGGGGTAGTTTGTCCACCTTTGCTTCCCACTCAGCTCCCACCTATGTCTCCTCATAAGAAGCTGCCTTCTTCTGACTGACTCAGAGCATCTAGGTCAGTACTTTCTATACTGCCTGGTAGTTGCTGTCCAGGTTTTTCAGGCAGGGGTATGTCCAAGCCCTAAATTGAAATGTGGGGAATGGAACCTGCAGCTATTTGCATGCATAGCAGGTTCTCTACATCTGAGCCACAGCCCTTCCTCACCCTTTCTAAGATTTATGGACTTTGCACCTTAATAATTTACTGGTAAATAAGTACTGCTTGGATGGCGCAGCTACAAACCAGCTGAGCAATCTGCTTGATTGAAGTGATGGTTTATAACTGCTTTCAGGTGTTTCTGATTATTGGTTTATGGAATGATGATTCCACCTTACTCCTCGTGTTGAACTGAATCTCAGAAAGCATGAAGCTAGAAAGCAGAGAGAGCATGCCTTGTGGAGACATTGCTAGGTCTTTAAAAGACTCAGGGCACAAATCTGCATGTTTATATGTAAAAACATACTTTGGGGCTGGTTTTTGGCAGGAAAGCTGCTGTGTAAGCAAAGGTGTTTTGTTCTTATAAATATGTTAAAAGGAAAGAGGGACAGAAGTTCTGGGAACCCTGTGGACCAGGCTAAAGACCCAGCTAGTCCAGTATCCTGTTCTCACAGTGGCCTATGAGAAGCCTACACTAGCTATAGAAATGTTTGGACCTAAGCCCAAAAGCACTCACACCACCTGTAATGTCCAGCAATTCTCAGCGACTGGTATTCAGAGTCATGCCAGCTTTGCTACTAGAAGTAATATTGACACTGAAGGTGGTAGCTGGTGGCCATGGATGGCCCCATCCTGTCTACTTCTCTTCTAAAGCCATTCAAGTTGGTGGTCATCACTACGTCTTTGGGGAATAAATTCCATAGTTTATCTATGCTCTGTGTGAAAAAGTTGTTTATTTTTGTCTGTCCTGAATTTTCCAGCATTCAGCTTCATTGGATGTGCATGAATTCTAGTATGACGACAGAGGAGAAAAACTTTTCTCGCCACATCACGTTACCCCTAAGTAGTTCTATGTCTAAACAATGCAACATACACAAAAAGATCCTATAAACTGGCGCCACCCACCTACAATTTCCACAAAGGCAGAAGCATTTTTGAAGCCACTGCAGTGTGGCACATTCTGCATGCTAAGGATGTGCTCTACTACTGATCCTTGGTTCTTCCCCAACTCTTCATGACCTGGTTTGTACCCACAGAATGGTAAAGCAACTTCTACCTGGGTCACCTAATTATTTTGTGTGTACACACAGCCTCACAAGTGTCAGCTTTAACTCCCCAGGGAAGTGTCACAGGCAAATTTCTTGGAAAGGAATGGAGACTGGTCTCTGGAGCAGAACTGTTTATATTCAGCAAATGCATTCATGCCCTCCATAAACAGTAGCTTTTGGCAATTACTATTAAACATTACCAGTAAGAGAAAAGAAAAGAAGACTCTTTGGCACTGAATGCTGTCTGTGTAACATATTATCCTTGCTGAAGAGCCAGCTTATTTCCCTGCAAGCTACACTGGTTTATGTCTTGACAATAGAAATGTCACCTGTGTGCCTGAGAGGAGATTAATCGCTACCCCCGTGCGATGTGCCTGTTGCTCGCTGCAAGTTGCCATGGGCTTGCAGGCCTGACTAGTTGCCATCAAAACAACGGAATCCATAGGAAGGGCCCAGAAAATGAACCTTTTAATTCTGCAGCCCGCTGCAGCAACTTCAAAAGGTGAAGGGCGGCGGCGGCGATAATAAGATGCCGACAGGGATTTAACTAAAGGGTGCAGGAAAGCGGTGAGTGATGTACCTCTCGGAGCAACTCATAAAAGTGACAGACACATAAGTGAGTACATTTATTTGTTTATCCTCCACAGACGGTGGCTGGTCCTGCCATGGCAGATCTTTTGTTCTGCCAAACAATACATGTGTCAGAGAGGGGAAGTTTGTCCTTTTAATACACGGCAGAGTAAAAAGCAATGAAAAGTGCAGCAGGCTCATGTTCCCTGGGCAAAGTGCAACAAACAATAAACAGGGCACCCGTCTACAGTCATCATCTCACACCAGCCAAAAGGTACAGGTAGTACTTACAAAAAAATGATTGCAGGAGACACGCTTGCCTCTTTATCTATCTGGCAAAGGCCTCGCATGATTTATGTCTAATGAGTCTCAGCAACATAACACGACATAATTTTGTGCTAGAGTAATGTCAAAAATTGTGCCATAACTGGGTGATGAAAGCTATTAAATTCATGTTGGAACTGTAGATGCTCCCCCCATTAACCACAAAACTCATTTTTTGATTTCTGACCACATCTTTGTGCCTTATGCATTAGAGGCAAGCTAATGTTTTGTTAGCATTAGCATTTTTCATTAGCATGTTTTGTTTTAATGATGGCGGCAGTATTTGACTGGAGAAGAAAGAATTTCCTACAATGCATGGTTGGCTCCTGGACTTTGAAGAAGGTTTGCTCAGACCTACCACCTTGCTAAAGGGGGTAAAGCAGCCTTTCCAGCCTAATGCACTCCAAATGCTTTGAACTATAACTCCCATCAGTCTCAGCCATGGCTGTGTTGGCTGGTGCTGATGGGAGTTGTGGTCCAAAACTTCAGGGGAGCATTGTGTCAGGGAAGAGTGTGAGTATCAATGGAGTACTTTAATATGTCCCTTTCTTCCGGTCAGTGGTAGCTAGTCCAGTAGGGTGGATTGGGCAACACCCCATCAACCTTAGTCTGTTCTCAGCAAGTCCCACCTGTATGCATTCTTACTTCTAGCCAGTCCAGGGACTGGCACTGACTGTCAGCTTCCTCTTACTTTGTCTCAGTCAGCAGGGAGGAGGAGGATGGGGACCAAACTAGATTTAGTTGGTTCAGCCTGCCATTGATTCTGGCTCCACCTCCTATTGTTCTTCCTTCCTTCCAACTTACACAGACATAAATCTACCTTTCTACTGATGTTTCCAGTGGTCAAAGTCTACTACACATTGAACTACCCTCCTTAAATGTGTCTAATTCTATTCTAAAGCCACCTTTGAGACAACTGGCATAACCAATTCTAATGCAATTTATTAATTCTGTGTTTAATTTCATGTGAATTTAGTTTTTTCTCAAATTATCTCTAATGACAGAGTCCTGCTGTAATTTACAAATGCAAATAGGGTTATCCGTACACATACACACACATGGACTCTCTAACAAGAAAGGAAGAAATTGTTTTCTAAAGTTAATGCCAAGTTGAGATAAAAAAAAGATGGGAAAAGCCAGCTGCAAAGAGCAAAGAGGGCAAGAACAGGGGATATGAAAGAGCTAAATTTGTATTGTTGTGAGGTCAAGGGAAAGATTTATTCAGGATGAACTGCAGAGATGCAGTGATTTAGGTCAAGGTGTACATGAGGGCTTTAGAGGGCACCACACAATATCAGATACCAAATGATGTCTGGAGTGAGTAATCCAGGCAACTGGAGTGGAAGAGAGTCAATAAAAACAAAAAACAAGGAGAGAGCCAACAATGTCCAGAGCAGAGTCTTAGTGTCAATTTGCAATTGCAAGTCAATGGGACCTTTTGTTGTATCTGATCAAGTGTAAGCCTGAGCTACCATTTAGGAGGTACACAAATTGAAATTTATAGTGTGTGTGTGTGTGTGTGTGTGTGTGTGTGTGTGTGTGAGAGAGAGAGAGAGAGAGAGAGAGAGAGAGAGTAAAAGGCCTCCTCAATTAACCCACTTTTTTTTTACTCAGAAAGCTCTCTTTAGTTCACTTAGGCCATATCTGCTTTATAGTGTTTCAACAGTCTTAGCTTCCCCCCAAAGAATCATGGGAACTATAGTTTGTTCCATGTGCTGGGAGTTGTTAAGATACCCCTTCTAGAACTTCAGTCCCCAGAATGATGTAAACAATCAGTCCCTTCCCCAAGAAACTCAGGAACTGTAACTCTATGAGGGGAAGAGGGGTCTCCTAATAACTCTCAGTACCTTTAACAAACTACAGCTCCCAGGATTCTTTGGTCCTCTCTATCTCTTAAATCCCATCTTCCCACACCACCCTTGAACATTGGCAATGCCTTCTACGTCAGCCGGAAGCTGTAGTTCAGCAACATCTGAAGGACCCAAGATTCGCCACTCCTGCCTATGGTCACTACTTTTTCTACCGCTGCCTTAGAGTAAGCCTTACTGAATGCAGTGGCGTCATTTCAGAGATACCATTGTGCAGTAGCTGCCCACGTTTCTACATAATGCAACATTTTTTAATGAAGAAAAATAGTACCAAAGGACTAAGTGGTATCTGATATCCCACTTCTTGTAAAACATTTCAAAGCCTGGAACAATGCCCCCGCCCCCACATTAAACTATATATTTCCTGCACAGTTAAGTCAAGGCCTGTGGTAGTTTTACATCATTTTCAGGAAGAGGTTTATTCCCTGCATCAGCCATGCTGGGGGTGTTCCGTTTTGAGGACATTGCAAATAGTGATCTGATGTTTCCACCTTGCTAGAGCCTGACAGAAAGTATAGAAATGTTGGTTGAGGAGAAGTGGGGAACCTACCTACCTCAGGTAGGAACACCAGGGAATTCTGATGGAAACAGAAACAGGTTTGCCACTGTTCATACATGCACTTGTTGTCAGGCCCAGATATACTTCATGCAGATGTGAGCAGCAATTGTTGACCCAGAATCCCCCCCACCTCAAATCTGCAAATATTATGAAATGAATAATGTTATTGAAGTTTCATTACATTACCTGGATGGAAACTCCATTGAACCCAGTGAAGCTTCTGACTAAACATGCATAGGATTACCCTGTAAATCTCATACATAAAATTGGGTTTTGACTCTGTGTTCACGCAAGGCAGTTGCTTTGTTCTTTTCTCCAAGGCTCCCACTGGAACAGGTCCTATTATCTGGAGTTTCCCCAATATTTCGAATTCCCTGCAAATTTTTGACACCTTCTTGATGCGAGCCATTTCTTCTGCAGTGTGCAAAGATTCTTGCATGCAATTGTGCATTCACAGTTTCTGCTACTGTTTCATATTAGCATTTGTGGGGTGAAGTGGTGCATTGGCATTTGAAGTCTTCCTGAGCAGCCCTAACAATGTTGACTTGGAACTAAGTCCTATTGAATTAAATTGGACTTCTTCCCACAAATGGGGGGGTTGGATTGTTGCAGGCTAAAGCAACCTAAGCCATCCTAATGCTAGGCATGAGGACACATAAGAACAGAACAAAAAGAGTTAGAGATGCAGGAAGGTTGGTGCCCCAGGAAGCTACGGAGGAACACTCAAGACAGGACAGGGTATCTCCTCAGCTCCTGTCCTACTCTCCCACTGGCTGCTGCTTCCTTCCTCCTTGCTCTCTGCTACTTCGGCTGAAATGGCACCATTGGTTCACCTGGGCCACCTGCCACCACCTCCCTCCTCCCCCCTCTGCCACTGTTGCATTGGCCCAGCAACTCTCAGAAGGCTGCCATCATGCTGTATTTCACAGTGCCATCTGCGGGTGGCTAAGCAAACTGCTATGTGATGACAGTCTTAGGCAAATATATAATGGGAGACATAAGATTTATTTATCCATCTATTTTATATTTAATGCTAGAGTCGTATACTTACCTAGGAGTAAGTGCCACTTTATTCAGTGACACTTCTGAGCAGGCATTTTAGGTTTGCACTGTGACTGTATTTGCCCACCCCCCAGCCCCAGAAGTTTACTCAGCTCTCAGTTCTTCTTGTCTCTGCCTGAGCATCAGAGATGTAGAGGTGACACCCCCCCCCCCCCTGGCCAGCCAAGGTAGCCATGCCAAGCATCTTTTTAGCTCCCTGAGGGGTTGAGATGCATCTGCCTCTAGAGCCAATATGAAAGGAAAACATGCTGAGGTTAATTACGTAAAGAACTGTCATCGAAACAAACAAACAAAACAAATTGTGGTTTGTTTTGTGGAGTGCAAGGAGCCATGAAATGGAGAAAGCCCTTTCTTTAAGGAATGTCAGCATGGGAACTGACAGTATGCTGCATCCCTAGGCCCAGGACCGCATTCCCTGGTAGGCAATCTTCTGTGGGCTGCAGGGAAGCAGCAGGTGAGGCAGGAAGCAAAGTGGATGGAGTAAAGGATGTGACGCTTACCTTTGAAGAGTGGGCTGCATCCCAGTTCCACAAAGCCAGAGGTTTCTACTCATATGCTCCTCCATCCTCACCCATACAATCAAGAGGCACTATTGCAGCTCAGGGACAGATTCCAGCCAGGCAAAAACACTCGAGGAGGGCACGAGCCAGGTCTTGTGAGGAACGGGGTGGCCTGGAAAGTGGGCCATAATGTGGGGAAAATATGGAAGTATAGATAGGGAGGCATTGAGGGCCACATTTGCTTCCTAGACTTCAGGTTCCTCGCTCTCGTCCCTGAGAACAAAAATTCAAAAGCTGTGGAGCTCCTTCAGAAAACAAGGTCATAACCCACAGAATGTTTTGAAAGTGTATGGTTACAGGCAGTGATAATTTCAAACCCTGCGCTTGTGACATTGTTTGGTGCATGGTGGGGTTTATGAATGTTTGGAGTTAGGCTTGCAAGCATTGAACATTTTTTTAAAAAAACATTAAAATAGTTTGGCTTAGCATTCCAAATGAAACTGAGGGAGTTTGTCCATTGTTGATTATTATTAGCTCCATATTTTTTATCCAATTTTCAACAATGGCTTCCAAGTACAGACATGGACAAAGGAGACCTTGGATCAAATCCCCACTCAGCCATGAAGCTTGCTGGATGCGACCTTGGGCCAGTAACTGATTCTCAGCCTCTCCTACATCACAGGGTTGTTCTGAGAGAATATGGGGTGCATATTTCCCTCCTTGCTGGAAAGGTGGGAAATAAATACAACAATAAATGGGACAATATTGGAGACGGTTGTCTATATAAACTAGGATGGGGACCCTTAAGTCTGTGGGCTGATTGCAGCCTACCAGGCCTCTCTATCTGGCTTTCATGACTCTACCCATGCCAAATCTCTTGTTGGCATTGCTCTGCATCATCCTCTAGTGATTTTAGCTGGCTGGAATGGAAGATTAAGAGGCTGGTGTCCACACCCACTTTAGCCACACCCTTCACTGGCACACAGTCTCTGGGTGGTTGCCCCTCATATCAAGAAAGACAGCTGAGGAATCAATTAGGGAGAATGTTTGGGGTTGGCTGAAACAGCTAGCCATCCATTTGCCACCCCATTTGCAGGGGGTGACTTGGGAGAGGGGCATTTTCAATTCCCTTTTCTGGGAAATGGATTGTACTATTGTGTTTTTGTGGGGAGCTTATTACCTTTCTTTTCTATTTTCTTCCTTTTCTTGAAATTATTCCTGAAAACACACACATAACACACTAAACCAGCCAGTTCTAGCAAGAATTAAAAAGGAAGCGAAATTATAGAAAAGCTGGAGAAAAGCAGGAGAAAGAAAGAAGCCCCCTTGCTACAATTCTTAACCACCACCCCCCAATAATAAAAAAAACCTCTTGCAGCTTTAATTTTCCTTGAAGGATTTGGCTAAAACACTGACCCAAATTCAGCCAAGCCCTCCAAGCAAAATGAAAGGAGACTAACCCTTCTATGTACCAATTTGCTATAATTACTTGGGTAAATATTTCTAAACCTCAATTTTAAAAAGTAGTGGTAGTAGTAGTTAAGCTTATAGCCAGTCCATCTCCTCCTCCCAACAGGATCAGTTAGAAACACAGCACTTGAAAAATGCATTCAATAAAATGTAAGTTAGAGGTAAAATACACAGCAAGCTTGAAAGCACCCCGTGGCTGATTATCTTTGGCCACTGCAAACCTTTCATTATCCTGTGCCGACCTTGGGCACTGCTGATGTATTTTCTTTTCTCTTAGCATGCTGTAAGACAATGAAACCTTTTTATTAAAGGTGAAGTCTTATGTACATTTACTTCCATTTAACTCTGTGGGGCTTACTTCTGAGTCGACATGAATAGGCTTGTGAGTTTTAAGGTATGTTCACATTACTGTTTTCTCCACATCCAGTGTCCTCCTGCTGCTGGTTTTCTAAGCTGTGTTCACATGTAGCCACACTCCATATCAATCCTAACAAATACAGTGGTACCTCGGGTTACATACGCTTCAGGTTACAGACACTTCAGGTTACATACTTCGCTAAGCCAGAAATAGTACTTCGGGTTAAGAACTTTGCTTCAGGATGAGAACAGAAATCGTGCTCCGGCGGTGCGGCGGCAGCGGGAGGCTAAAGTGGTGCTTCAGGTTAAGAACAGTTTCAGGTTAAGAATGGACCTCCAGAACGAATTAAGTACTTAACCCGTGGTACCACTGTACTGCTTTCTGACACATTCTTTTCTCAAAGCCGCTTCAGAGTGACCAGAAAACCAGATGTGGAGTACAGTGATGTGAAAATGTCCTGACAGGTCATCTGCATGTGCAGATGAGCGTGGAGGCACATGAGTGTGTGTGTGTCCAGGGTCAGAAAAACCCAAAACATTATGTGCATTGGCTGAATAATTATCTGCCCTTACTCTGATGTGAACAACATCATACAAACACAGCTTGAAATGCATTGTGGGGGAAATGACCCCACTGTGTTTCAAGCTGCTAATGTGATGCATCCCTGCAGTCCTAGGCTCCATCATTTTGTCTCTCATTGCTCCACCCTCTCCATTTCTCTCTGTGTTCTGGGAAACCAGGGGGGAGGAGAGTTAATTGCAGCAGGAGGGGGAGACTTCATGGATTCTTCAGCAGCTGATGCCTACTCCCGGTCAGCTCCCTTGTCTACTTCTGACAACACAGAATGATACAGATTTGGTGATAGCATCCTTTAACCCTGGAACTTGGGAAGACTTTCCTCTGCTGTGACATGCCTATTATGTCATGCTATGGTTATTTTCCTGGTAGTGACCTTAAAAAAAAGATAGAAGCTGGTGACATGTCTGCAGTTTCAGTTTTAAGGACCAGCAAGGGGAGATGGATGGAGTTGTTCTAGGGCATGGGTAGGCAAATTAAGACCCAGGGGCTGGATGCTGCCCAATCGCTTTCTCAATCCGGCCCATGGATGGTCCGGGTATCAGCATGTTTTTACATGAGTAGAATGTGTCCTTTTATTAAAAATGCATCTCTGGGTTATTTGTGGGGCCTGCCTGGTGTTTTTACATGAGTAGAATGTGTCCTTTTATTAAAAATGCATCTCTGGGTTATTTGCGGGGCATAGGAATTTGTTCACCCCCCAAAAAACAAATATAGTCCAGCCCCCCCCTAAGGTCTGAGGGACAGTGGACTGACCCCCTGCTGGAAAGGTTTGCTGACCCCTGGTCTAGGGAGACCTTCGAAAACTGAAGGTAGTAAAGCTTTGATTATGTCTCCATGAAGCCCACAAGCAAGATATAAAGGCTATATAGCCCTCTTGTACTGTTGCTCCTCATTACCTGGTAATCATTAATCTTCATGCCAGCATTTATTGATTACCCTTTTGCTGTTATTTCCCCCCAACAATCCTTTGGGATATATTTTATATTCTCTGTATTTCAACACATGGAAGAGAAGGCACCTGTTTACGGTAGAACAGAAGATTCAATGTGACCACAGCGTAGGAAAATAGGAGGCTTCCTTATACTGAATCAGACCATTGGCCTATCTGACTCAGTACTGTGCACACTGGCTGTCAGCAGCACTTGGGGGGGGGGGTCTCTCAGGCAGGGGACTGGATATCATACAGAGAACAGAACAGAATCCTTCAATGTAACTGGTGGAATTTAAGGCAGAGGAAATTACATGGCAACACATATTTTGCTATTAATTAGAAACGTATGAGATCATTACGATTTCTGAGCAGCAATTCAGACAGTGTGGAACTAACAGTAATTCCTAAATATTTGTAGCTGCCTCCCTTCCCTCTTCAAGTGAATGGTAAGGTATTTGAGGTATTTTTTTTTAAAAAAAACCCCAAACAAGACCATCTATTAAGTGTCTGCATATTCTAAAATACCTAAAACAGCAATTTAAATTTTAATTTATTCTTCATGCAAGTAGCAATAGTGGTGGAATAATGTTAAGCATTTAGCTGAGTCCTTGGTGAACAAAATACTCTATGAAATGAATTAGAAATCCAGCATACGACAGTGACATTTTTGATCATAAATGGCATCTATCTCGAGGGGCTCTTTTGCACCCCCTATCTTTATAAGCAAATTAAGATGGCAGGACAAAATAAAACTTTAATGTATGTGTGTCATAATTCTGAAGCTTGAACTGTAAAACCTCAGTGGCGTGGCACCATAACTTACATGATATAATACAAATTAAAAGTTCATGATGATGATCGTTTTATTGCAAAAGACCATAAAAAGAACAGAAAGTGGGAAAGATTAATCAATGATTTAATGAGGATAGGGTAACATTGCAAAATGAATCCATTCTCAATATACCATTACAACTGCAATCTCTGCAGCCCCCCAGCCCCCCTTTGAAAGAGGACATTTTATAGCTATAGCATTATAAAAACTAAATCCAGTTGTAGAACAAATTCTACACTGGTGATATTTCTCCATCCTATAGAGGAACATTGCTCTCTGCGTTTTCTTTAAGACGTGCATAGCTAACGTGTTGCTTGGGATGGATGGATCCATTAGTAGGGACGAGGGAGAAATTTGATTCACTTTACATTTAAAGGTGCACCTACCGGTTTTGCAATTTCTGAAACATAGCCATCCTTCAAAATTAGCATTTCTCTGAATTTTGCAATGCTGCTCCCCAACCAAGTAAAAGGTAAAGGTAAAGGGACCCCTGACCATTAGGTCCAGTCGTGGCCGACTCTAGGGTTGCGGTGCTCATCTCGCTTTATTGGCTGAGGGAGCCGGCATACATCTTCCGGGTCATATGGCCAGCATGACTAAGCCGCTTCTGGCGAACCAGAGCAGCGTACGGAAACGCTGTTTACCTTCCCACCGGAGCGGTACCTAATTATCTACTCGTATTTTGACATGCTTTCAAACTACTAAGTTGGCAGGAGCAGGGACTGAGAAATGGGAGCTCACCCCGTCGTGGGGATTCGAACTGCCAACCTTCTGATCGGCAAGCCCTAGGCTCTGTGGTTTAACCCACAGCACCACCCACATCCCCCCCAACCAAGTAGTATGCACAAAATGCATGTACTACAGTAAAATGTGCATAAAAATGCATATATTAGTGAAAATAACATATGAAAAGCATTCTGTTAGGGAACATTGCTTTGCAAACATGTGTATATTAGTCAAATTTGCATACAAAAATGTGCACTTTTGTCCACATAAGAATTAAGGAATGCTTTTATCCTGATCTGTTGATTAATTTTCACGAGGACTTAAAAAGAAAGGAAGAAAAAGAAATCCACAAACTCATGGGGAATCTCCTCAATGTTTAGTTAGAATTTGAATCCATTGGTGCGGGTCCTATGCACGAGAAAACAAGCTTGCTCCATCTTCCATGTGACAGTCCTTCAGCTTTTAGACGATGGAGATCATATCACTTCTCAGTCTTCTCTTCTCTAGGCTAAACATACCCAGCTCCCACAACCATTTCTCATAAGGCTTGGTTTCCAGACCTATTATTACCTTAATGATGTCAATCATTATTTAAACCAATTAGTAATCTGTTCCCCAGAGTCTGAGATGCATGTGGAATACAAATACCTATTCTTACTATAAGCTCCCCTTTTAAAAGCATATTATTTGGATTCTATCCAAACACTCTCAGATGAATTGACACTGATGCTTTTTCCTGACTTGGTTATCCTTAAGTTACTGTTACAAGATTCATTGTGTTCTTCTAACAGAGTCATTACTAGGCACAAGTATTGCTTTTACATATTACCAAGCCATAGCATTAGCATTCTTAGGTACCCTTTGCACTGGCTTCCAGTGTAGAACACAAATCCTAAATGAACAGAACCTCAAAAGAGTTTCTGGTAGAAGCTGATAATGTAACTTATTTCATACCCAAGTCAAAATATGGGAAGGGATCTGCAATTTTACTTTCACTTCATCTGCATTTGAAGCAGGACCTTGAAAAAAACTGGTGTTACGTTTTTGTTTTTATATGTAACTGCATTTTTTTGCAATATTCTGTTTAAGTTGTCTGTTGTTGCTTCAGTTTTTTGTACACCGCTTAGAGATATTTTTTTATATATTAAGTGGTATCTTGTTGATCTTTCACATGGGATTTGGAGCCCACCACTTAGTTCACTGGAACTGCTATTGTTGTGGTGGCAGATAGGAGCACGTTTAAAAAGAACAGCAGCAGCAACAAATCAAATCTCTGCTATGGAGTAGATGGCAGCTTTCCTCTTTAAAAATAAAAGAAATTGCACGTTTAAAGAACTGAATACCACACAAGACAATGACCTTTTCATGTCTCTTTCCTTCAACAGTAGATACCCACGTAATGTTGCCTTGTTTTATCTGCTTAGGAGAACCAGCAATAAAAGCCCGCAAAACAGTTGAAGAACAGCTTCAAAGCATAAGTGGTGCTTTTAGGTAACAAAATATAAGATATGCTTGAGTGAAACTAATGTGCCCATTTGTTGCATCTGAGGAAAAGGGTGGGGGGGGACCACAGAGCTGGGTATCAGTGGTGCTGGGAACAGGCACGCATAGCCAAATTGCAATGTGGGGCTGTTTGAAAGCCCTTTTGCAAAACTAAAACAACAACTTTGTGCTTCTCACTGCAAAGGTTGCTACCTGCTCTTCTTTCTCCCCCTGCACCCAACCACCCCACCTTTCGACAGCCTCCATTCACTGCAAAAGGGGATGAACCAACCCAGGGCAACCCAGAGCTGTCTCAACCCAATCCAGCTGCTTATCAGATCTGTCCATTTTGGTACACTTTACTTATGGGCCAAGGCTTTGGCCAAATCTGGTGTACAGATGTGGTCAGTCAGCCCTCCTCATTCTGCTTCATGGAGCCCTGGATGTCTACCCCAAAGGCCTGTTCCAATGGCAAGGTTGTTAGAGGAACGAACCCTCCCTGCCTCCCGCCTTCTCTTTATTTGTCCTCCGAAAAGCCTTTCATTAAAAAGCTTGTAGCAAACAACCATGCAAAATACCAAATACCAAATACTAGGATCATAAAATTCAGCTACATTTAAGTAATTCAAGGAGGCCTTTCAAAAGCCTAACATATGTTGGTTAGGATTTGCCATTCATGCTCCCCTGATTGGCCGTATGTAATAAAGCAATGCTTTTAGAACAAAGTTGGGAAACCTCAGGCCGGGATGCCCAATGTTCCTCTCCAGGCCTTCATAACTACCCCCAAGCCACGCCTCCTCTCCTGATGGCCCACTATTTCATATAGTTCAACAAGGGTTCCCATGGCGGTGCTGGGAAGGGAATGTGATTCCTGATATGATATTGTCCCAGACCATTTAGGGCTTCAAAGGTCCCAGCCAGCCCCTTGACCTGAGCTCAGAAACGAACTGAGAATCAGTTAAAATGACAGGATCATTCTTAACATGATGCTGATCTGGCAGCATCTATCACGTGTGAGCACATGTGTACACGTGCACACACTCCAATAGTTGCGCAGTGAAGCTGTGTGTGGTCAGGTCGGCCGTCTTCACAACAGAAGGGAAAGAGAAGGATGAAGCAAGAACTTGATCCCCATGCTGAGGACAGATTATTTGTTAGGGCATTCATATCCCCCACCCCGATAAAACTAAGTAACGGACACCTGGTGTTCTTTTTCATCAGATTCCAAGCTAAAGCCTGGCTTTGTTTTAATAAGTGTGGCCAGTTGTACCTGGAGGAGGCCTGGTATTATCTTTGGCCATGACAGGGCTTATTTTCATGCTGAAACTATTTGGCAGCAAGCACAATAATAAATGGCTTCCCAATTCTTGGCCCAGATTGGTGTTTTAAAGGCAACTGGGGGAGGGAAAGTGGATGTTGAAGAAAAGCAAACGAAAGGCCAACACCACTGCGAAGTTTTACTGTTCCATCTGTAAACCTTCAAGGCTGGGGTTTCATAAACAGTTTGAAAACCAACATAAACATCTAGAAAGCTTCATTTAGAGACATGCTAACTCTCGAACGAAATGAACAGAGAAGACTTGCATATGGCACTTAATCTCCTTTATGGTAACCTACTTCATCCTGGGCTTTAATTTTGTCTTCCTACTCTAGTTAAGCAGGAACATCTCAGTCTGTTTCCTGAGCTTGCATCTATTTCATGCATGTTCTTATGCATTTGTTTTGTCCTATTTCTGCTGCATTTTTTTATTTTAAAAACCTGCATGAACATTTATATTTAATTCTAAAATATGCATTTTTGACACATCAGTGAAATTTGAAAAATAATTATGTTCTTCATAGTAGACTGGAAGATGTTATTCACACTGGAATTCAAATTAGATGAATATCACTGGTGTGTCTGTACTGTGCCAACCTCCCCGCTATCTACTCCACCCCACCCCCCGTCCAGTAACCAAAAGCTACCCAAAAGTCAGGAAGATAGCAGCTCCATCCAACCTGGCAAGTAGATTTACTTTCTGAATTTTGGTTAAATGGGGAGAATTGCTAAAGTTATCTGGGATAGAATACAATGTTTGCTGTAATTTTTCCATTATAACATATTCTTACAACTGTTATTCTACAGTACAGAGCAACAGGAGCAGCAGCAATCACGAGAGAAGTGACAACCAGCTTCATGGTTTTCCCCACGTCGTTATTTCTTTTACATAGGACACACAAACATTGTGATTCATGATATATCGCCATGTTGAATATTATGAACCCGTTACCATGATGTGGACTTCAAACCGATTTTGGACAATGTCTCAATATATCAATCAGCCCTACTGGACACAGGGGGTTATGTTTATTCCCTGCTGGATTTCAGGTGCAAATCTAAATTGCACAGAGAAACTATTATTTGGATCTGATACCCCATCCTGCTTTAGCCCTATGGCAAATGAAGGTTCAATAATCTCTTTGGCGCAGTCAGAATAGGGACTGGGGAAGAAGCACCACCTTCTATTGTCACATAGAAGATTGTATGTGGCAGGAGTGTGCACTGACTACAGGATTTGCTTTGCCCCACCTGATTAAGTGCTTTGGAAAACAGTCCAGTTCAGCTTTGACCAATTCAGAGGCTGCACAATTCAGTTTAGCAATTTGAATTTCCTTTGTTTCCCTCACCTACTGGGATTTCTTTTTAATGGCTATAACTTTTTTTTTCTTCATGAAAGAAGTGGGTGAAATTTGCAGGCTGTGTAGCCTGCAGCAATGGATTCACCCCTCACAGAAACCCTCCCTGCAATCCTTTTGCAATACGTGGAAAAGTTGCAGCAGACTTTACTTATCAGAAAAGTCAATACGAAGAGGATTCCCCATTGAGAGAAAATGACTGTCACGGGGCATGAAGCTGAGTCCTTTATATTGTGATTATTCTAATGAAATTCATTTTCTTCCATTGGCTCTTGCAGCATATCGTCTATTGTCCAGGGGATAATACTTTATTTGAGCCTTTGTAGCAGTCACACATCTGAAAATACATTAAAAATAATAGAATTATAATATTCACGTCTATCATGGCAAGAACAAGAGATGTTTCTCAAGATTGTGGAAATTATGTTTTTGGTAATATGAGGAGCAGACTGGAATATTCCCAACTCAGGATCTAATCATAATTAAACAATATAAACGTCTTTGTTCCATAATATGACTTAAACCAACAGATTTTGTTGGCAATAGTTTCCAAACATATAGCACTAATTAGATTTCTTCAATTTTTCTATCTCTCTGTGACAGATTTCTCAGTTTTTTTGTTTTGACAAGAGTAGGCGGAGAGGGAACCCAGACATAATGTTAATGTAATGCCCTCTGGCATTCTTAATCCTTAAAATTCAAAAGGGATTGTCAGCATCACATAGCTGGCAAATGATAAATAGCAAAAATAACAATGATGCACATTTTGTTTTCTTTCAGTAATTTAAAAATGGATGTACTTTGAGACAAGGTCTTTATAAGCCTTTAAAGCAGTAACTCTTAAAACTAGACGTGCTTGCAAATGCCAGTATGAACTGACACTTCCCAAGTGTCTCACTAATATTCTTGACTAAAGGCTCATCCATACCTAAGCTTAATGGGGGTTGTGTACCCCTTGTGACTCCTTTAATTCCTCCTCGTTTATGTGGTGTTCTCCTTCACTACTTATCTTCTTAAACCCAGAGAGTCCCCGTCCTTTGAAAACGCAAACAGGAACACTAGCTACATGGATTGCATAGGGAATCTCTGGATTTAGGAAGTGGCCTAGTAGACAATGAAGTTTGTTTGTTTGTTTGTTTGTTTTTAAAGAGGAGTAAAGTGTTCTCTGTAACTGGTCCCAGTCAGCAGTCTGTACACATCATTTTGGACCAGCTGAAGCTTTTATACAGTTTTAATTTCTAATGAGAAATAGTCTGAACAGAACTTCCTGGAGCAGTGAGTGGGTCAGGACATACTCATCTTTTCAAATTTTTGCTTTTGTCTGAAATTTGTGATAAAGTTCTTGGCTCAAATTATGTAGAGAAATGCATTACAAGTTGCGTGTGTAGGTCCCCAGGCCACCCCTCAAATAACTTCACACATAACACGTAATTTTAGTTTTGGTTTTTGGGCACTATTTTGGCCACAACTTTATTAAAATACAAAATCAGTGAGTGGTTGTTTAGACATTGGTTATGACTATCTGTCCCCCCGCCCGGGACAGAACTGACATCCCGAGGTCTGATCAGTAACCAGTAGAAGGGAAAGTCAAACTTGGGGGTCATTTGAGCTAAGCGTCAGACCCACGCCGCTCACCCCAGCAGCTCCCCGAAGGCTTGCTGGCCCTGGTCCCATGACAGGGATTGGACGGCCCTGATCCCATGACAGGGATAGGATGAAATCATGGCAAGCCCCAGGATTCCTTTAACGGAATTCCCTTCAGCGCAATAGGAGGGGCAGGCACAGCGTATCCTGACCCCTCCACCACCAGCATATTATAACCAATGCCTAACCGCAAGCTTACAAGTTGTGACAAATTGCTGAGTAGTAGGCAAAAACCAAATGGCCCAGCCAATCACCAAATGGCAAAATTCCTACTAGGCCCCTGTGCCAAGGCAGACGACCCCATGACAGGCAAAGCAAGGTCAACCGGAAAAGAGGGCGGGCGGGTGATCCGATGCACTCTGCAAAGAGAAAGAGAAACCAGAGTGCACCAATATTTAAAGACTATGGTCCCACCCACCCAATTTGCAACATACAATTTCCCCCAGCAACCCGGTTATCCAATCACAATGCCAGGCAACAACTATTAACCTGCCTGGCAACAAGAGGGCTGGCCCAGTGGCCCACACCGCAACACGTGCTCTCATTTATTGGAGAACACACTATGTGTTTTTCAGGGTAAAGAAGGCCTGGAAATGTGTCCCTTGAGATAAAATAATTATAAATACAAACTTTCATATGAAATTCCTTTTTTTTTTTTTAAAAAAAAAAGCAGATTAATGCAGAAAGAGGATGGAATGAACAAGCTATGCAAAATGGACATAAATAGGAAACAGAGTGACACCTGTCCATCCGTAATAGTTTTATATATATTTTTTAGGCTTGCTACTGATCTTTCAAATTCTCTGGCATACGTATTTTATGCTGATTTGACATAACCAGCTATATTTTTGGCTTCTTGTCTCCTGGGTCCATACAGAAAGGTTTCTCATTCTTTCTCTTAAAAAAAAAAAAGAGTTTATCCCCCTCCTCCAGTCCTGGAATTTTTCATGGCATGATGAAGAAAGAGAGAAGTTAAAACCCAAGTCACAGGAATACCTATTTATTCAATCTGTATTTAATTGAAACCCTGTGGAACTTCTAGGGTGTCAAGGCACAGTGGAAGCTTTTGTTTCACTTCACATGCAAGTCTGCCACCTTCTAAAATGGTTGTTTTTACAACGTGCAGAGTGACATGACCTAATGTCCTTGTCTACCTTAAGCCTAACAGAAACCAGGTGGTGTGCATTAGGAGAGGAAACCTTGAGGATCTTGTTGCCCAGGGTTCATTGCAATAAATTAGAAGCAACTGGATCTTGACAGAATGCAGATTTAAAAATAAAACAAAAACTCCTCTGGTTTGGGTATCAAATGGTAATGGACTCAGCTGATAAGGATGACTGGCTGAAATGAAATGAAAACAAATGCTTAATGAGAGGAATTAAAACCAACAGCCCTACTTGATTTCAAAAGAGCACATGCAAATCTTTTCACGAGCAGTCTCTAATTCACCACATTTCTGATCAACCGTGCAATTCTATACATACCTATGCAGCAAAGTCCCGCTGATTTCAGAGGGGCTTACTTAAAATACACAGTTATAGGATTCCTGCATAAATAGAGGTGGTGGGAACCTAATAACTTCTCAATCTAATAATGTAACTTTTTTATAATTGTTTGTGTATTTGCAATGTCCCTGTTTGAAAGCATAAGACAGCGCCTTTATCAGGAATTGAATCTGATATAATTAAGTTACCGCAAAGTATTATCTACAAGGCCAACCCCTACTGATCTGAAACAGTGAAAGACCAGGGCTCAGTAGAAAGGAATAATTACTGAATTGGATAAAGTCCCCTGTGACTTTTCTAAGTCACTTGCAATTACAAATTACCTGGCGTCTCATGCTATAACGCTGACGCCATTTTTAAAGAGGTTCCACCTTGTACGGTGCAGAATCCTCGGGAGAGTACATGACACAGTGATTCAGAACGGCAGGAAAATCTTTGAATATGCCTTTTCATATAGCTTTTTTTTTTAAAAAAAAGTTCAGAATCACAGCAGCCGCAGTTATCTTATGTTCTATGTTTAAATCGCAACTTGTGTGACACCACATTAAATTCCCCCTCCTCTCATTGTACAGTTTCCAAATTAGTTATTCAAAGTGTTTGATAGTATTGTAGGAATCTGCTTTCTACTGAGTCAGACCATTGGTCCATCTTACCTAGTATAGTCAACAGTAAGTGTCAGAGGCATTCCAGGGGTTCATGAATTTCTCCTAACCCTTCCTGGAGATGCCAGGAATTGAACCTGGGCCATTTTGCATGCAAAACATGTGCTCTACCACTGAGCTATGGCCCTTCCCCTTTAAGGCACATCTGTTTTACTCCCCATAGGTGGCATTTGAAGACTGCAATGGCCTGTTGCTATATTGTTTTATGCATTGAACATTCTCCACTTGTATTGTTTTATGCATTGAACATTCTCCACTTGTAGTCAGTTTTGTCCATTTCCCATTTGAGCTCCATCTGTTCCTACAACCGATGTGTGGGAGGGTCAGAGAATCAGAGAATCAGAGAACTGTAGTGTTCGAAGGGACCATGTGGATCTTGCAATGCAGGAACCTTTTGCCTAACGTGGGTCTCGAACCCACTGCCCTGAAATTAAGAGTCTTGGCTGAGCTTTTGGATGGCAGCCAATGCTATTCTTGTTCAGGAATTAATGGGGCCAAGTTAGTCATGCTCATTACTGTCAATGGGTTTACTGTGAGTAGACCTTAATTGGATATAAATTTGTCTAGCTTTCAGTCAACTGATCACCGGACAGATATAAACATAAACTTCCCTATTAAAAAGCCTCAAACCGTGTGCATGTTGGAAAATGTCTGTTGCAGCCTTTGCATGGCAAGACCCTCAAGCCGACCCCCCCGTTAGGATAAATAAATTCACATGGACACGGATATTTTGTTTAAGGTTTTTTAAGGTTTTGTTTAAGGGCAACAATTTGGCCACAGCTTTATTGATTACAGGAATGAGAGCGGTATTGGCTTAGGCATTGGCAAGACTATATCTGACTCCTGTCCCCTTTGCAGGGAGTCTGTAAGGGTAAACCACCCAAAGGGAAATTGCTTCGGGGGAACCCACCTGCATCTCCCCCGGTGTTCCCGGAGGCCTGGCATGACCCTCACCCTTCAAGTGGACTTCAGACAGAAACCAGGCCCCGGCTTCCTTTAACGGAATACCCTTGAAACTGGAGGGGCAGGTGATGGTCGACCTCCCCTCCCGCATTCACCATAAGCCAATGCCTAACCGCCAAACCTTACAAAGCTGTGACGATTGCTAAGAGGTAGGCAAAAACCAAGTGGCCCATGCCAGTTTGCCAAATGGACAAATTTACCTGGTCCCTGACTCAAGCCAGGCTACCAACCAAAGTCCAAAGCAAGGCCAAAGGATCTAAATTAAAGGGAGGGTGGGCGGGTCTTCAGCAGCGCGAAGCAGGAGGCATGCACATGTCGCGCTGTTGCTTTTATACTTCCCCCCACTATCACCCTTTGACATGATTGGGCAATAGCCCTGGGTGGGGGGAACCAGGTTGAGAGCCTGCCCGCAACCAGGACCATCTATTAAGATGATCCCATTTACCAATCTGGTGCCCTCCAGACACTTTGGACTACAACCTGCATCAGCCTCAGCTGTGGTTGATGGGAACCCTCCAGATATTTTTGATGACTGGTCTGTTGTACTATTTTTACTGAGGCACAGATGTCCTCCTCTCGTCTGCAGCTTTCATTTAAACATTTTGTCATTCTGTTATTTAGGGGCAGACACTATGGAACAACTCTTGCTAGATGCCTCCCATTTTTGCTGCACTGTGGCAAAAAATATTTCTCCTGTGTTCCTCCAAGAATGGAACAATAAACTCTTAGATCCCATGCTTAGAAAGCAAATCATATTTAATTTAAAATCATTGGTACAAATTCCTGAGATGTGTATCCATTTTCTTAGTAATAGCCAGATATGTTTCAGTGCCTTATGCTGGACTCTCTTCAAAGCAGGCTGTATTTTTCTAGTATTTCAATTTGGTCAGTCATTGCATATCTGAACAAATAAGAGGAGGGGTTTTTTCCCCCTGGTGAAAAAATAAACACAGTTCAAAAGTTTGAATCTGATTTATATGCCGCTGGGCAGGATGGAGTCTAAAGGCTTGAATTTATTATAGCTATGTTAGGTGTTTCCTGATGTTAGATGTGCAGACAGGCCGGTGTTGATGGAGGTTGTCAGCTCAGCAGGAGAAAAATGTAAGTGGGTTGGAGATCCTGCTACTAATGTAAAACAGATTCTTAATAATAGTCTTGCTTCAGTGGGGCATTCACATGGAATTTGGTATATTGCAGCAGCTTTGGAGGCAGCTTTGCTGTTTGGCTGGTGAAAAATAGGTAAAATTCTTGTGTGCGCAAATGTTGCTGATTTGTGGTTTATGATCTAGCTTAATGCTGCTGCCTGGAACTACTTTTCCAAAGTGGGTTTTCACATCAGAGCCATGTAGAGTCCACACATCCTGTGATTCCACCAAGTACTAAATATTGCATGTATCATCTTGACATTCCCTAACGCCTTTATAGATTATGTCCATTATTACGAGTGTGGGGGACCTTTGGCCCTTCAGATGTTGCTGAACTACAACTCCCAATTTCCCTGGCCATTGGCCATTCATTCTATGGCTGGCGGACCTTGTAGTTCAACAACATACAGAAGGCCAAAGGTTCCACTATCCTAGGGTTGCCGAATGTCAAAATTTTCCAGACATATATGGAACAGTGTAGTCAAAGTAGTATCTGGATGGAAATTGCTAAAAATGTATGGAAACTCAGGTTGGCCGTTTGGGGCAATTTCCCTTAAAAGTACATTATTCTATCCCCGCTCAGTCATTGAGGTCTTCACATGAGTCACTGTTTGTGGTCCCCCATGGCTCAGATGCAAGTCTTGTATTAACCAGGCACTGCACATTCCATATTGTGGACCTGATTTTATGGAACTCCCTGCCAGTTGAGGCAAAACAGGTTTTCTCCCTGTTGAACTTCCAGTGCATACTGGAGTATATTTTTTTTAAAAAATTCCAGCCAGCATTTAACTGAATTCTGATTTTATAATTATAACAGGTTTTTTTTTGTACTGAGTTCTGTTGTTGTTGTTTGCTTTAGGCTATTGTAAGTAAGCAATACAGGGATGCGGTTGGTGCTGTGGTCTAAACCAGTGTTTCCCAACCTTTTTTGGGCAAAGGCACACTTGTTTGATGAAAAAAATCTCGCGGCACACCACCATTACAGCCCCGTGACGTCAGCGCGCAGCGTCACGCCGGGAGGGACGCACGAAAGTGAAAGTTTTCAATTTTTTTCCCTCCCCCTTGCCAGGGAACCTCCAAGCTTTGGGGGTGGGGGGGAGGAGGCAGCAAAGCAAGGGACTGAGGGACCCTAACCCTAACCCTAACCCTCACCGATCATCCGGGAAAGCATGCGAACGAGGAGCCCCCGTGTCCTGCTCCCGGCAGCGGACGGCACAAAGCGAGGAGGCCTGGACAAGGCAGCACGCTCCCCGCTCTCGCTGCATCGGGGCTTTTCTCCTCCAGGCCGCTTTCGAAGTCCCCTTCTCCGCTCCCAAGAGCCGGAGCCGCTGCTTCCAGGCCCTGTCCGAGCCCCGACTTGTGGCCTCACTTCGAGGAGCGCCTGTTGCTTGGGACGGGGCTGCATCCCCCTCAGCCACCGCCTCGCTTCCTTCCAGGAGACCCGACGGCTCCCCCTCTCCCGCTCGCCCTCCTGCGCCCGCAGCAGACAGAGACCTCCCTGCCCCCGCCCGGCTCGGCCCTACCTGGGCGCCTCCAAGCCCGGCCGGCTCCGCGTCGCGCTCCACGCCGGGCAGCTGCAGCGGGGGCGCGCGGCGGCCCGGCTGAGCGCGCCCCGGAGCCGCCGCGCCGTCGCTCGCGAGTCCCTCCGAGAGCCCTCGGGACTGACTCCGGAGTCGCGAGGCGGCGCGTCGCCCAGGGAAGGGGCGGCTTCCCACAAGTCCTCCGGGAAGCAAATGCCCTCGCCCGCCTCCCTCCAGGCAACATCTCGCGGCACACCAGGCAACATCTCACAGCACACTTGTGTGCCGCGGAACACCGGTTGGGAAACACTGGTCTAAACCACAGAGCCTAGGGCTTGCCAATCAGAAGTTTGGTGGTTCAAATCTTCGCGACAGGGTGCGCTCCCGTTGTTCAGTCCCAGCTCCTGCCCACCTAGCAGTTCGAAAGCACCTCAAAGTGCGAGTAGATAAATATGTACCGCTCCGGTGGGAAGGTAAACGGCATTTCCGTGCGCTGCTCTGGTTTGCCAGAAGCAGCTTAGATATGCTGGCCACATGACCCGGAAGCTGTCTGCGGACAAACACCGGCTCCCTTGGCATACAGAGTATGATGAGCGCGCAACCCCAGAGTCATCCGCGACTGGACCTAACAGTCAGGGGCACCTTTACCTTTTTAAGTAAGCAATACAGAAATCATTGAAATAAAATAAATAAAATAGATGCAACAATGAGCTTGAAAATGTGGCAACGTGTAGTATAAGCTGAGAAGCCACATAAATACAGCATTCAAGTGCAGACACGGAAAAGCCATTGTTTGGCTAAGGATCGTGGCTGCAGCCCCCAGGGGTCTGTGCACAAAAATCTAAGTGACCTCTTGTGGACCCCTCTTCCACTTCTGTGCCCGCCTTGGGCTTATTAGGCAGCAATGCTCTGAGCAACATTACAAAAAGCACCAAGTGGCTGAGGCTAGCTGCATTCCCATACTACCCTTGAGTGATACTGCACTAGAGACATTTTGGAAAAATTAAACGGGGCAGCTAGACCCAGTCAAAAAGCACTTCAAGCGTTAGAAGCAGGCCCTGCTCAAGCAACTGGAGAGCCAGTGGTTAAGAGCGGTAGTCTCGTAATCTGGGAAAACCGGGTTCGCGTCTCCGCTCCTCCCCATGCAGCTGCTGGGTGACCTTGGGCTAGTCACACTTCTCTGAAGTCTCTCAGCCCCACTCACCTCACAGAGTGTCTGTTGTGGGGGAGGAAGGGAAAGGAGAATGTTAGCCGCTTTGAGACTCCTTAAAGGGAGTGAAAGGCGGGATATCAAATCCAAACTCCTCAATAGGGGCCATGGCAGCAGTGGCGTAGCATGGGTTGTCAGCACCCGGGGCAAGGCAAGTAATTTGCGCCCCCTAACCCATGGATTTGCGCCCCCTAACCCGTGGATTTGCGCCCCCTAACTCTAACCCCCAGATGTTGCGCCCGGTGCGGCCGGGCCCCCCTGCACCCCCACGCTACGCCATTGCATGGCAGTTGCCCAAGGATGCCAGGAGTATAAAACTCCCCAAATTAGGTTCTGAGACTTTGCTCTGTATCCCCCACCAAGCTGTCAAATTGGCTGGATTCCACTTCCTCACCCCTGGCCTAGATGCTATTAATAGCTCACCTATCTACCCCCAAAGCCAGAAGGAGGCTGAACAGGACTTTACTAATGTGGGGCTTCAGTTCTCCTATTCAGGAGGTATACAAAGCTGTGTAAGAAGTTACATGAGTTTTCTAGTATTGCCCAAACTGACAGGCAGGAATTCTCCAGAGTTTTAGGAAGGAGTTGCTAATTTTGCAAAATATATCAAAATTCATTAAGAAAAGAGAGCTAGAGTTGAATTCATCATGAATTAGTTGCCGTACCCTTGGTGGGGGGAACATGCTAATTATGTGCCAGTTATAGGGATGGATTTCTGTTTTTCTATGTTTTTTATTTTTCCAATCTTAAATTCAGCTCTCCACATTTCTGCAGCAATCTGTGAGGATTAAAAAAAATCCTCATGAAAATTCGTCAGCATTTTAGTGGGAATTTCACTAAATAGATGATTTTATTTTTAGAAATATACACATTTGTGCAAGCATCCCCCCCCCAAAAAATAAAACATTTATTGCATATTGTTTTCACAATTGTATGTGCGGCTATTCCTTTTTTATGTGCAGCTTTCCCCAGTGTATGCATTTTGTACATGTTATTTGGCTGGAGAACTGCATGACAAAAATCAGAGCAGCTTGAATTTTGAAGGATAATTGTGTATTGGTTCATGGATTGGTTTGAGAAGTGCAGACTGGTTAGTTTCTCATGGACATACAAATAAAATCCATTTTCTTCCTCATCCCTAGCAAGTCATTAAATGTTTTTTGTCTGATGCATGTACTGAAAATGTTAGGATCCCATTGGATCAGTCATGGTTTATAAATGGGCGAAACGCAGGAGGGCAATATCTGTAATGAACAGCAGTGAAAATCAAGCATAGAGGTTGGAGGTGAACAGGTCCTGGAGCTCAGATGTCTGATGGGTTTAATGAAAAGCACATGTTTCACAAATTATTATTTTTTCTACAAGACATGTGTTTGAAAAATAGCTATTTTTAGAAAGTTTGTCTGCCCTTTGGAGTTCATGTGAAGTTTATACATCCAGATTCATAGTCTATGAATTCTGGAATGAAAACAAATTCCAGTTCTTTCCCTGGTAATGGAGACATTTCACCCTCCTTTGGTGTAATTATACTGTCAAATGGAGGACTATTCAAGTAATTAGTAACGTAATTAGGGGAGCTTTTGTGCTCGCTCTGTCTTCAGCTGAAATACAATCTTTATTTCTAATGCCCTTTGCAAGCGAGGCAGATTGCTGGAGAAAAAAGAGAAGGCTTTAATGAACATGGGAGCCATGAGAAATTGAAACATTATATTTTTTATAGCCATCTTGGAGACAGACTTAACTCACCATCTTTAGCCAATAAAAGGCAGGTCATGAGAGAAGTAGAATTGCGAGACCTAATATAGCCTCACATCTGCCAAGGGTTTGGTTTTTCCCCTTACCGAGGGATAATATGTACTGATAATCATGAGATACTTTGCAAAAACAATATCTTCTGGCAATATCCCAGTATGGTATGGCTGTTTAAAGCTTTGGGGTTGTAATGTTCACTGCCTCTGTTGAACAAGAGCCAGATTCACTCAGCTAATGTGATTGCGTTTGTGTTTCCTCCTGATTTTCTAGTGCTGAATACATGAACGTTCAATACTTTTGGTATTTTTGAACTGCACAAATATTTCTAAACAAGTTTTAGAAAGGCTGGCTTAGGCTTTCATCTATTTATTCTGCTTTGAGACTGCCCTTCATCACATGAAACCTCTTTAGCTTACTACATTCTGATGAGAGGACTTGAAATAATTGAAGGGGGGGTCCATGTAGCACTGAGACATTGGAAGGTCAGCATCGTGGAAGTTCGTGAAAAGCGTGGCAGCTGTACAGTGGTAGGAGCTCTTCATAGAACTGCGTAGAACTGTATATTTATGAATGAATCAATGAATAACTATGGGGACTACAAATAGCTGGACAACTGAAGGGTGCATCCATTACTTACCTATTACTTTTGTGTATTAAAGTTTGTGGGGATGATTAGGAAGGAAGGAGAGGATATATTATTTAATGATATCCTTCCTAAATTGCACTAGCAAGTTCCATATTCTAGCAGAGTTCCAAACATCCCCCCTTTTTAAATTACGCAGCGATCAGCTAGTTGCTGATTCATCTGAGTCTTACTATTAAAGATTCCTTCCTGGTAAAATCCCTTCTAATCCCTCTTAAAAAGAATAAACACAAGAATCTGATTAACGTTAATATAAAAGTAGTTTACTCACAGATTCTTTCAGATTCACAGACATATCCCTGAAGGCAGACTTAGGTTACATAACAACTAGAACTATTCCATAAAGAAGTTAGTCCCAGGTGACTATGACTAAGCAGTCACTTGTCCAAAAACGCAGCAACATATAAAATGGAGAACACACACTGATCAGAACATGGAGGCCACGTGGTCCCTCGTGCTAGTACAACAGACCACACACCCTCTTCAAGTCACATGTAGTGAAAGTCTGTCCCAGCTCAGGAGGAAACAGAAAGTCTTCTCCTGAGTGGTACAAAACATCCCCTAACATGTCCACTGTAGGAATGTTGTACTTGACTGCAGTTTTACATCCCACATCCCATTTTACAATGGTTCTAGCTGACCAGTCATGCCCTGGCCTCCTTCCAGATACTCCATTCCACACTCTCACACACTCGCCCCCCCTTTCAACACTCAGCGAACACTCAGTGAGCATACTAGCAACTCCCAAGTTGAGTGTGGTTGGCATGCATGTGACTGCTGACGTGCATTCAATTTTCGGCACCGGAAGGGGGAGGGGCAGGGGCAGAACAGGGCGGGGCAGAACGGAAGGGAGTGGGACAGGTTTATGCGCATCCTGCTGACATACGCAGTGCCTCAAAACATAAATGGGAGTTGCTGATACTTGTATAGCACCCTGCCCCAGTTTCCCACACCCTATATGTGCTACTGTAACTGTACCTTCCTTACAAGGCAAGTTTCAGGAGAAACGGGTTGTTTTTTTTAAAACATCCCAGTTATCAAAGGACTTCGAAGTACTTTGGAGGTCACTGTTTTGGGGTGCTTCAGAAATAGTCCACTTTTGCTTGGACAAACCCTGAATCCATTCCAAGTAGCCTGTTTTGATTCTTTTCCTTTTGCACACCCCTAAAAGCGTATCAACATTTCTCTAGAATGATTATTGTTTTGTGTTGTTCTTGTTTTTATTATGTACATTGTGGTTTTATTCTGTGTTTTTATGCTGTGAACTGCTTTAAGATCTTTGGATGAAGCGTGGCATACAAATTAAATATACAAAGAAACAAATGAATGAATTTTAGAAAAATCTGGAAGTGAACCACACGATAAGAGTCTTGTTGGATCAGAACAAAGGCTCATGTTACCCAACATTCTGGTTCCCACATGTGCTAATCAGATACTTCCCCACAATAAGTAAAAGCCATTGATATGCCTCTTCTCCATGAATTTCTTTTCTTTTCTTTTTAAATACAGTGGTACCTCGGGTTAAGTACTTAATTCGTTCCGGAGGTCCGTACTTAACCTGAAACTGTTCTTAACCTGAAGCACCACTTTAGATAATGGGGCCTCCTGCTGCCGCCGCGCAGCCAGAACACGATTTCTGTTCTCATCCTGAAGCAAAGTTCTTAACCTGAGGTACTATTTCTGGGTTAGCGGAGTCTGTAACCTGAAGCGTATATAACCTGAGGTACCACTGTATAGCTAAACTATTATCACATCTTGTGGAAATGAATCCAATAAATTCTGTGCAAATATATATCAGATGTTAATCTATTGCTAATCAATTTCATTGGATGACCCTCCCAAGTCTACTTGGGAGAAGGAGAAAAACTCTCCCCACTTTCTCCAGACTTCCATCCCTTTGAGGTTTTATTTTTTTCTAAGCTAAAAAGATCCAAATGATTTCATCTGTGCTTCTAGGGAAAATGCTTCTACTCCCTGATCATTTTATTTGACCTTTTTTTGCATCCTTTGCATTCAGCAGAATAGAATAATTATTTTAAAAGGTAGGGCAACAAAGAATTTTTAATGCAGTTTACATTTATGTAAACCACCTCTGAGAACTGGAAACTGATCTAACTTTTTCATGTATAAGCCTAACATTAATGACAGGAGCATTTATTCTGTTCCTGGACTTATAATCTCAACAGATGGATGGGAAACTACCCGGGGACAGTCATTACTCTGGTGTTTGAGGAATACTTGCACAGGAAGCTTAAAAATACTGCACACTTGTGTGAACCTCTGAGCATTTTCAAAGAGCACAGCATCTTCATTTTCATAAAATGTCTCTTAATCAATTTCAATGACCTCTTTATATCACATTAATTAGAAGCCATTCATGATCACATTTTAAATTATGTCTTTCTCTCATGAAAAGTTCAAGACCAAAGTAACTGGTTGTGCTTTATGTAAATCACATGCCGTATCTGTTCATT
Source organism: Podarcis vaucheri (assembly GCF_965113315.1). Classification (NCBI taxonomy): domain Eukaryota; kingdom Metazoa; phylum Chordata; class Lepidosauria; order Squamata; family Lacertidae; genus Podarcis; species Podarcis vaucheri. The sequence goes on along the minus strand of NC_138765.1, from coordinate 48,943,914 downwards.
CTGTCGCACTTGCAAGCGCGACTTCTAAAAGAATGTTGATTATTTGACTATCCGTATATTCATTTCCAGCTCTGGCTCCCGAACAAGGTCAGAGATTCAGGATGAATTTAATATGTCAAACTGAAAAGATAATATAGCTGTGGAAGATCTCTTTGAAAATGTCACCGTTCTGTTCTGTCGTCTCTCCCTCCCCCCCTCGTTTTCTCGCTCCTAATACAGATGTAGGACTTTTTCAAGAGAATTTGAAATATATTGTTCTACGTTCTTTTCTGAATGGCTGTTGAATTTAAAATCTCAGTCCAATGGAGAGATGAAAAATTCTTCTATTTTAACACAGGCACTTGGTGAAAAAGCAGATTGTAATAGGGTTTTTTAAAGCATTGTTGGTTTGGTTTGAAACTGTGAAATATGGAAAGCAATCTAAACTGAATTGTATGATGCTGTTTCGACCCACAAGGGGGACAGATGGGGAGTCAGTGGATACTCCTGTATTTGAGGACCTCCCAAACAACATGGTTTCCATTAGGTTTCAGGGCACTTGGTTAGGAAGCTGCCATGTACAAAGTCAGATTATCTTGGCTATCTATCCCAGTTCAGTATGATTTATTCCAGTTGGCAGCAGCAGTCTCAGGCAGGGGTCTTCATAACAACTGCAGCTAGGAATAGAGAAATATGTCAGTTTTGGTTTCTCTCAGTTTCTCATATTTCCAGACTTGTTTGCACTTCCCCACAGTCCCACA